>NC_091393.1:72066981-73316981 GCF_032191515.1 Phaenicophaeus curvirostris | reverse complement strand
CTACGTACCAAGTCCTGCAGAAGGGAATGTGACACTCATGGAACATGAGAAAATGTCTCCTTAAAACAGCAAAAACTATTGCTTCATGTGCTGAAATTTGAAATACCTTCTGGCTCACCCAGAATGAGAAATATTAACACCTAAGAAGAAATGCAAACACCTTAAACTTCCGTCAGTATTCTAATTTTTAAAATGGACACTTCTAATTGTAAATAATTGCTCTGTAAATAATTTTGAATAGCATTTTATTTTCTTCTGTTGTTGAAACAGCCAATAAAATACTCTGAGTTCTAAAAAAAATAAGTTTACATTTGAGGTTAAAAATTGAAAGAAAAATCAGTGGTCTCTTGGTATCTGTTTTTCTCAGTGGCAACATGAGTTTGACTATTTCCCATTTATCAATAGCTGTAAAATACTTCCCTTCCTCCTCCTTTTTCCAGAAGTGAAGCCAACTTGCATATTTAACAGCATGGAATATTATGATGGAGACATGTTTCGAATGGATGCTTGTCGTTTCTGCCGATGCCAAGGTGGAGTCTCTATTTGTTTCTCTGCCCAGTGCGGCGAGCTACACTGCGACAGGTACTACGTACCAGAAGGAGAGTGCTGCCCAGTGTGTGAAGGTACATTATCTTTTTTATCCTGTTTGCTTATTAATTCTGCTGCTCTGTTTTTATTTGCTTTTTCAATGCAAATGAGTAAATAAGTGCTTTATTTTGTTTTTGTAAACTTTGCAGACTCCTCTTTAATTCAGTTTACTTCTACATGTCATGGTTCCTGTGTACGAGTGTGCTGTCTTGGGTTTTGCAACATTTCTCTGATTTTCTCCTTTGATATAGATCAGTTTAGTTTTTTTCCCCTTCTGCATCAGAACTTCCTCAGACGTGGTCAAGTGTGTAGTACTTTTGGGGGCGCTCCTTCCCAAAGGACATAAGCAGCCGTTCCCGGTTTCTGCACCGGCTATTTAGACAGACTTCTCCAAAGTGGTAGTGGTAGCCCGAAGACACATGTCCATTCCTTTGCAGTCTACTTCTCCAGTCTTGTTCTGTCCAGGTAGAGCAGTGTGTACACTTTACATTCTCTGTAGTTACAGAAAAGGAATGAGGCAGTGATCTGAGTTGCACTATTTTTCTCTTCTGCCTTTGCCTTATTGACAACCACTTTCTCACTGGTTAGGCTTGCAGTCCTTCAAAAAAAAAAAAGGATTCTGTGGGATATTTCATATTGACTGTCTTGCTTACACTAGAGAATATTTGACACATCTGCCAGAATACAACTAGGATTCCGGCAGAGGGAGATGGGGCTGATGCTCTGCACTTGGGTCTTGCCCCAGTGGGGCTCAAGTTACAGCCATGACATCGACAAAAGGCCTATGAAGCACCCTGGTCCCTGTGTTTAAATGTGAACCTAGGACTGACTTATCATTAAGCAGAATAAGCTGGAAATCTCAAATCTCCTCCTGAGAGGAGAGGAATCTAATTACTAAAGTCACTTGCAAACACTTTGCTGTGTGCTTAACATCAATTAATCCTGTAGTTCCTTGAAGAAGCAAATAAGCCAGAAGATCCATTATAGTGGTGCTTCATTCCAAACAGAATTAGGAAAGTAAAGAACCTGATAAAAAGGACTCTAAGAGAGGCAGCTGTAAGAGCTGAATCTTCTCAGTCAGCACAGGATCTAGGGAAGTATACTGTTTTGGCAGCTTGCTTTGTTATAAACTGTTGAAAGCTTTTTCAGAGATATAGAAAAACAAAATCTGGATAATGAAACATCAGGATGTTAAGGTGAGAAGTAAGAAGTCTCTCTTTAAAGAGTATTTGTGTTTTTATATATTTTTAGTGTACCAGTTCATACCAGGTAAGTTGATATATGATACTCACATGTAGAGAAGCTGAAATACAAATGCTGTAATCTTGAGTGTTCTAAAGAGATACCAGTCCATATTTGCCCTGTGTTTGAGATCTGTTGCCGACATTCCTTATAGACAACAGTTGGAGGCAGGATGCGAGACTTTTTTGGTCATACCTTGTAGAGTTGTGCTTCTGCTTTTAAGAGGCTTTAAACTGAGAGCGCAGGGTGGGGTGGGGGGCGAGGGGGACAGGGGGATTCAATGGTATACCATAATTTAATGACAGATTGAAAAAGTTCAGAAGAGGCGTGTCTGATGTGGTGAAACCTTTCCTGAGAATGTGCAGATTGGCTCCTGAAAAAATTGCTGTATGAGCTTCTGACTTTATAGAATATATGAAATCTGTTGGGTTTTCCGATAATTATTAACACTGTTTTTCATGTATGTGAGTATTATGAGATTTAGCATTATGAAGTCGTTGATAAACATATGTAGAAAGATATATACTTGCTGCATATGGGCTCTCTATATCAGCTCTGTCATACTCAGATGTGGATGCTTGTTTTCCACACTGGATGTACAATTCTGGAAACGTCCTTTGTCTTCCTTTGTGATTTAAATACTCAGCTATCTTATGTTTTATCAATAAATTGTTCTGCCATATCATTCCACAGTGTTAAAAGTTGTTTTTTTCCATTTTTGCAACCTTTGATTCAAAGACAATCAAGAAAATCTGTTAACATTTCTTTTGGGGTTTGATGAATTGGTGTATATTGTGCTTGCAAATGGAAATTGCTTTGTAAGACAGGTCCTTGTAGATAGAATAAAAGGCATAATGACTTTAATTATTCGGTACAATCTCTTTCAAGTAATGGCAGTGATTTAATTTCTGCTCAGCTGACAGAGATGCCAAGTTACAGGATCCTTTATCCAGCATTCTTTGACTTGCTTGTTTCTGTTGCGTGCTTTCTGATAGGGCTTGTAGCACTAAATCAAGCCAGCAGGTCAAGGGAGGTGATTCTGCCTCTCTACTCCAGTCTGCTGAGATCCCACCTGGAGTACTGCATCCAGCTCTGGAGTCCTCAGAACAAGACAGACACAGACTTGTTGGAGCAGGTCCAGAGGAGGACCACAAAAAAATGTTCAGAGGGATGGAGGCACCCCTCCGATGAGAAAAGACTGAGAGTTGTGGTTGTTCAGCCCAGAGAAGGCTTCAGAGAGACCTTATAGCAGCCTTTCAGAACTTAATGGGGGCCTACAGGAAAGATGAGGACAAACTTTTTAGCAGGGCCTGATGTAATAGGACAAGAAGTAATGGTTTTAAACAAAGAGTAGATTCAGACTAGATTAAGGGAAGAAATTTTTCTGCAATGATAGTGATAAAACACTGGAATAGATTGAAGGGGGTAGAAGACTCCTCCCTGGAAGCATTCAGGGTCTGATTGGATGGGACTCTGAGCAACCTGATCCAGTTGAAGATGTCCTTACCTATTGCACAAGGGAGTTGGACTAGATGACCTTTAAAGGTCCCTTCCAACCCAAACTATTCTATGATTCCTTGATCATGGATGTCTGATTTCTCACTTCTGAATGGTTGGATAGTAAGATACATGTTGTTTATTTTTCTTTAAACATTTAAAAAAGAAAGAGAAAGCTCTAATCCATTTCTTAATAACTCAGTTTATGTTAAGTGACACCTAAATTGACAAGCTAAGTCTTAAATGGCAGAATGTATACTTAACACCCTGCTTTTCTAGTTGATGGAGAAGTGCCATTTTTTTCTACCTGTTCTTTCTCTTTGATTATTTTATGAATTATTTTCAAAGTGATTAATTTTTTCTTACTACTGCTTTCTTGATGATAGGAATGTAAAGAAATATAATGCTTTCTTCTTTTCTGCAATAAATTTTAAATGGCAATTTTCCCCTGCATTGTGTAGTACAGATACCAGCCCTTCCTGCCTTCTCGAGGAGGAATTATTTCTCAAATTCCTGTAGGATTCCTCAGCATCAAGAAGTGTAATTTGCTGGCTCAATTTATAGCTTTAAATGCTACTGACCTTTTAAGGGTACCACAAACTTTGTGCTTTGACTCACATAAGACTATTGCAAATAAAGCAAGTCTTGCATGGCTTTTCTGTGCTTTCTCTGTATTCCAGTGTCAGTCAGAATCCTGTACATGAGCTGAATGATAAAATTCACTAGTTTTCCTGGACAGATTATCTCCAAAACTGTAATGAGACATAATTTAAGGCAAGCTCCTTATTCCAGCCAGAGAAAATGTGCCAGAGGTGCACTGCCAGAGGTGCAGTGCTGACAGGAATCTAAGATCCATTTTGGTTTGGAGAACAAAATCAGAAAATTATGCCTCTTTGGAAACATAACCCAGTCATTTGTAGGTATGTTTTCTGTTTTAGGTCTGCTTATTGCATTTTGAGTGGATATAGTTAAAAATAGAACACAGAATTTGTGAGTGTTTTCAGTATAAGCTGACAACTTTTTGGGGAGTAAATTTTTCTAAGTTTCTATCTTATTTTATTGCTGTGTATCACAGTGGTTTCTTTTAATAGGTGATAATAGGTGCCCTTAACCTGTTTTTTAGGTAACATAAAATCACAGTGTTGAAGTTATTCCTATGTAAACTTCAGACATAAAAGGGAAGGTAAAACTTGTTCTCTTGCCATTCCTCTCATTTCAGACCCAGTTTATCCAGTAAATAACCCCGCTGGCTGCTATGCCAATGGTCAAATCCAGGCCCATGGTGACCGCTGGCGAGAGGACGACTGCACTTTCTGCCAGTGCATCAATGGAGATCCACACTGCGTTGCAACAGCCTGCGGGCAGAGTTGCCTCAATCCTGTTAAAGTCCCCGGGGAGTGCTGCCCAGTGTGCGAAGGTAAGACCAGTATTTCCTGTGTTATACTTTGGTCTGCCCTTACTGGTAATTCCTGGTTTACTTGAAAATTCTGGAAGATTTAAATAGCAGGTACAGCATTACCTTTGGCTGAATAAACTAGAGAGAATGGAAAAAATAAGCATGGTTTAAGTACACCTGTATGTGGCAATGCCCAGTGCTCTTTTGACCAAATAGAGCACAATAAGAGATTATTCAAGATCAGCATTGCTCACTAATTTTTACTCTTAATTTTACTTAAAGCTTATTAATAAACCTAGGAGAAGCTAGAAGATAAATGTTCACTGGCTGGTATTACTGATAATTGGATAATTCCTGGTATGTTATTCGTCAGTGTCATTTAGTTAAAACTAAAATACTCTTTACATAATGTAGTTTGATACTGAACATAGTTGTTGTGTAACTAAAACATCATTATTTCGGTGAAACTTACAAAGGATGATGTTATCTGGGAAGTAGATTCATTTTTAGAGTTTAAAATGCAGGTTTCATTACCTCATGGAAATAAAAATATAGAATCATAGAATAACCAGGTTGGAAGAGACCCACCGGATCATCGAGTCCAACCATTCTTATCGAACACTAAACCATGCCCCTTAGCACCTCATCCACCCGTGCCTTAAACACCTCAAGGGAAGGTGACTCAACCACCTCCCTGGGCAGCCTGTTCCAGTTCCCAATGACCCTTTCTGTGAAGAATTTTTTCCTAATGTCCGGCCTAAACCTCCCCTGGCGGAGCTTGAGGCCGTTCCCTCTTGTCCTGTCCCCTGTCACTTGGGAAATATCTTGTATATCTTGGGAATATCTTGTATAACGACTGAGGTTTTACCTTAACTATATGGTAAATGCTTGTGCCCCCTGGCAATGTAAAAATAAAGATTTGCAAACCAAGATATTAAAATAAAAATGAATAATAATTAAAAAATTATATTTGTATGTAAGATCAGAGATGCTTTTTGTGGAGTATTGTTCATCATGGAAAACAGCAGATTGCTAAGTTTAGAAATTATTTATTTAGACTTGTCTTCAAAGCCATGTTTACAATGTACAAATGCTTGTGGGTGCTCAGTGAGCTACTGCTTATTTTTTTCCCATTCCACCTCTGATAGAGCAAAATTAATTTTCTGTAACTACGTGTGTCTCAGGGCGCTTCTTCAGTTGCAGTATCAAAATTCACTGGGATACTTACTTCTTAGGATAAATCTGAGGAACATATAAATTTCTTGCAGGTACACTTTCATTCCAAAATTCGCATCACAAGATGTGAAGAAGGTGTCTAATGTATAAAACCCGCCAGTAAATTTAGAGGGTTGCTACTTGCACTGAATTAATTTTACTATGAGGAAGCAGATTTACTGCTTCTAAACCCTAGTGATCCCCTTGTGAGGGATATTGCAGAATATGTGCTGTCACCCTTCATTATTTAATGTATGTGAGCAAGCTTGGGAAGATAGTACATAGAGAGAGGTTGATGCAAGTATTTTCAATATGTCAACATAATTTTTTTTTTACTACAATGAAAGAAGGGTAGACCAATGTCTCTGTTTTCCTGTTCTAGATTGGAGAAAATGGATGAGAGATAATTGGATTAAATGGTTATCTATATCAGACTGAGATAATTATGATGAACCGTGGGAAGCAAACACAGGGTACAGCGTAGGCTTCCATCGTTCATTATTGAAGGTCACAGTATAGCCAAGCTGGTGCTTCATTAACATACCACACTAATGCCTCTACAGTGCTTTCAGGGCACAAGTTAGCTCATCCAGACTAGGTTAGGTAATTCTGTGCTATAACGTGGTTTTTTTTATTCTTAGAAGCAGAAGTAATTAGCAACTGCTGAAGTCTGTAAAAAGTTGGTGACTTTTGTTGGGAGGGTTTGTTAAATTATACTTATAATCTAAATGACGTCAAATAGATCAAGACTGACCTAAGAATACCATGTTATCAATATTTAAATAAAATTCTTGTCATCTTAATTATATTTTCTCAGAAAGTAATTTGAGTTATTTTGTTTGTTGTGTTAGCTGTTATGTGATGTACACTTAATTGCCTGGTTTTGAGTGTAGCATCTGGAGGAGAGTAAACTGAGCAGTAGTTTGAGTCATTTCCTAAATTTTAAGCTTAAAAGAATTACAGTTCATTTTCTATTTCTTTGATAAAGCACATACTACCAAGTTTCATTATGTAGGGATAATGAAATTACATGTGTGATGGAACCAACGATTAGTGCAAGTTTTAGTTCACACCAGGAGGAGATTTGAACATACTCAGGTACCAGTGATCAGAGAGTACATATAAGCACACTTGAATCCTCTCTGCTTTCATTCCTTCCCTCCTCCACCCGGCAAACAAAACAGATGATCATGCTTCATAATGCTAAGTTATTTAATTTCAGGAATTTACATCAGGGATTATTTTAAGGGTCCAAAATCTGGGTTGTTAAAGCTCAGCAGTGAGTTCAGATGCTGGAACCCAAAATATAAAATATATAGTTTGTTAGTAACAGCTTTGGATGACTTTATGAAAAACAACTTCAGCATCTGGGACTTAACAATTTATCTTGAAGTAATAGTAAATAAAAAAATCCCTGAAAAATGAAGCACTCAAGGGTAACAGTAAAGTTCTTGAAGTTAGGGCATCAAACAAACTCAAAGCTGCTAAGCCTTGTGATTAGCAGCCTGAATTAAAAAATATTTACATCTATTGAAGATGAAGGTATTGCCAGATTTGAAGTTTAATTGCAGAGACTTGTGTGTCTTGCTGAACCTGTTAACATTTTTCTTTGAAAGCTTGCATTAGGAAAATTCCAGAACATTAGAGAAAGAAATAATCTGTTATATGCTGTCTGTCTGCATACTGTGTATTTTTAAGTCATTTTCAAAAAACTTAAATTTCAGCTTATGGCAGCAGAGAATTTTGCATTTACCATAGATTTATAGCCTACCTTCAGGGTGAGATAGCATCATGCTTCTCAAGACTTAAATCTGAGGTTAATTAAGTTTGTATTTGGAGATTGATGCATGGCTAAAAAAATAACCAATCTGGTTTTCTTGCAATACAGCTATTGCTCACTAACTCACAAGGCAAGGGGCTACATGGATAACTGTTCTTTGGTTTTTCTCCTTGTAGTAAAACTGAACTCAGGAAGTATATTTGCCACAGTCCTTAACATTGCTTTCTTTGCATATCTTACTATCCCGAATTTTGGTTATAGTTTTAAAGATACCATGGTCCTATCTGAAATACTGCTTTGTTTCTGTCATCCAGCCAGCTGACATATTTGTTCTCTTAACTAGGTAGGCTGCATGCGGCAGTGTTTCTTCCCTTTTTTAAGCAGCATCTCACTGATATTCCTGAGGGTTGTTTCTGTTGACAAGGTTCTGCTTCTGATACTGCAGTGCATATCAGTGACTTGCAGGGGTGGTGGGATCAGGGGAGAAGAAAATGCTGTTTGGAAAGTTGGCTGAAAAATCAATCCCTTGATTTTAATGATTCTAATGAAAAAGATAGGCAATATGTTTAGTGAAGATCTACAAGCAATAAAGCACATTCCAGACGCAGTTTTTCCTGAGGAATTAAAAGCCTTCACTATCAGCCATATGATGCTTTTCTGCATAACTGCCCCATTAAATCTGCATAACTATAGCTTAACCTTAATTTTGCAGTGTAGCATATGAGCAGACATGTTGACTGAATAGAAGCTAAAACATTAATAATGTTGCAGTAATAGCTTAAACCTACTGTCCTGTGCTTTCCAATCTGTTCTCCTTTTTTCCCATCCTTATGCATCTCTTATCTCCTGCTGTTCAGCATAGAAGACCAAAATCCGTATCTAGCATGCGCCAAGTTCTGGGATCACTGAAATTACATAGTATCATTTTTTTCAACGGTGCAAATTATTTTGGCAAGGGATTCAAGGGAGAAAGCAGCATAACTTGGTGATATGTTCAACAAATGGGCAAAATTAATGCGAACTGAGCAGGTGATTTTGAGGTAGTAGTTTATTAGTGATTGTAAGGATAAGCATATTTTGTTTTACACTTTTCTTTTGAATGGCTTCCAAATCTCACTTTTCAACTCACACTGTAAAATGCTCAGTTCATAGAGAATATACTATAGTGAAATAATGGGCTTTTTTGTAGGTCAGTCTAGAATAACCATGTATAGTCATTCCAAAGTTGTATTATACAATTTCATATACAATTTCATCATGCATATACTTTACTTTTCTGCTCTTACATTAATTGTATGTTAAATTTCTTAAGCTATAGCTCTTACTTTCTACATTAACTACTTCACCTTTTGAGGGACTAGTGCAGAATGTAGGAATTCTGCTAGAATCCTAATTATGCTTCAGCTCTAAAGCAGGAAGATGACTGATGCCTGTAGAAAGCTATTATTTTTGTCAATTTAGTTGCTGATGGACCAATTCTAGCCTATATTTCCATTTCAAAATAGGCATCAGATCAAGAATAAGACAGAGACGTTATATGCTTATGACTGGTTTTTAAGCATGCTTTTCTTTCTCAGACTTCTGTTTACATGTAAAAAAGTATCCAGCTTGCCAGCTGCAATTGTGTGAACTTACTATAAGCATATCAGATATCTCTTTAGTATGTGAAACAAAATATTTGGTCAAAGATGTTTGTCATTTGCTTTGGTTTGGATGCGGAAGGGTAGATGTGTTTGTGGGGTATGAAACTGATGGACAAATTCCAATGAAAGCTGCCTATGATTATGGGCTAGCTGCAGCTCATGCAGAGTAACTGGTTATTACTATCAGTCAGTTCTGGCTTTTCCTGCTTTGTCTTCCACCTAAGTGCTGTTGCACCTACAGTTCTACCAATTCAGTTATTTCCTGGCTGCTTTATAAGAGTTTACATTTGTGCAACTAAATAAGGATAATATTGTTCTTGGATTACATTTTCAAAAAATTTTGCAGTCAGTGAATCAAAGTGTAGTAGAAATTCTGTGAACGCAGATTCTTGAAATGTCATCGCAGAATGTCAGCACACAAATCTATTCAGTTTATGAACACAGTAAATTCAGACTGAAGTAGAACATTCCCCTCCCCCACAAAGAATATACTGATGGTGTTAACTGCAGCAGCGAGAAGAACAGACTGCAAGGATTGTTGAAGCTGAAATTATACAGATATAGCTGTTCACAGCTTTCGACATTAGAGATCAAGCAGTAGCATTTGTGATGTGTAATATTACCATACAGAATTGGTTTGTATCAGTTTTCCATCGTAAAGCCTTTTTAATGCATCTTCGCACACTGCTGTATTATTTATCCAAAGTGACTATCCTGTGTATTTATGTAGCCCACAGGATACATATTCCAGTATTGGACAGCCAGATTACTTTGAAATGTAAAATTTTCTGAAAGCTTGTCTAGGGGTAGCTGGACTTGGAGAAGAGGGTAACTATTCAGCTCCCATCACTCCTTCAATTCTTGAATCTTGGCTACCAGTGGTGCTGGTGGAAGCAGAAGGGTGAGTGAAGTGCTCAAGATTCTTTATATTAGAGCTCCCTAGGGAAATTGTTGGGGAGGAAGAGACAGGAACATGGCGTGAGTGTATGGAGGGCCAGGGGTATGTATGGGTATGGCCCTCCAATATGATGCATTTGTATATGTGTTTAGTCTTCAAATATGTGGGAAGCCTTTCTTGAATTGCATTGAAGTTGGTATCAACTAATATCTGTGCTGGGTCGAACACTGATGTTTTCACTACCTCAAAGGAAAACCAAATTTATTTTACCTGCAGACAAGAAAGCTAAAAATAGCAGCCGGTGTCCTGGAGAGAATATGAATTCATATGTTTGTTTTAAAGCAAAGAGTTGGCAGAAAGATATTGTCTAGATTTAACAAGGGCAAATACAGTGCACTATGCTTCCTGACTCTTCCCGAGTCCTGAACCAGAGTAACTGATAAACAGCAGTTCTCCAGGAGAAATCTTGTGAATAAAGGGAAAGTTGAACATGGATTAATAGAGCCTTGAGAAGGCAAACACTATACTGAAATTTAGATCAAGAGTACAGTCTGCAAGATCTGAAGTAATCCTTTTTGCTCTCTTTCTTTGAGTGGGCATGTCCCTAGCTGACATAGTATGCATTTGCTTGTTTTCTGGACATAGTTCCCCTGAAAAATACTGAAGAAATCTGGAAAGAGTCAGGAGAGCTATGAACACAGTACAAAATTTGCAAAACACCCTAGGAAGGAAGACTGAATAAATTGGGTTGGTTTAGCTTAAAGAGAAAATTATGAAGTTGGAATGAGAAGGTATCAGTCTTCAAGTGCCTAAAAGGTTGTTGCAAGGAAAAAGATAGGCCAAGAATGAATGGATTTGAATTGCAAGAAAAAAAAGTGTGTTTTAGAGGAATACAGAAAGTTGTTGAGAACAATGAAATTCTCCCTGTGTTATGTTGTGACTCAAATTTTCTTTTTGATGTGCTGAGGGACATGGCAGTTGTTTTCAGCCTCCACAAAAGGGGATTCACTCAGGAAATTGCATTCATAACTGGAAGTAGTAGCAGTAATTCAGATGTAGCTTTCAGTGTTTATGCAAGTGATGGCTCTGGCTTACCAATAGATAGCTGCTGCATTTTTTTAAGTAAATACCAAAGTGATCAAAGCCCTTTTGACAACACCTTTTGTTACAGTATATTCACACCTGTCACTTGCCAGTTTCTTGACACAGCAGTGTCTGAGAGTTGTGCTGGTGCCAGGAATGTATAGATGAAGCCCAAGGTGTGAGCAGGGAGCTGGCTAATTCAAGGCAAGTGTGTCTGAGTTGGGGGAGGAGGTGGAAAGCAAGGGCCATCGATAGGGCATGAGAGTAGAGACAGAGAAACATTGAGACAGGGTGGTGTGGACGGGAAGACTTTCATCAGCTTGTCATCAAAGTGAAGCTCTTTAGTCTACAGCTTTTAAGGATGGGCATCTGCTTTCACTGGTGAGATCTGGGAAAAGCAGGCACTATCATGTTCTGTGGGTTCGACACAAAGAATTAGTTTTAAGCTTCTGATGGATGTTTCTGTATAGCTTCTATAACTGCTGTAATGATATTGATCCTTTGGGATTTGCCTTCGTTTGTTTAATCTATTATCTGTTTAGCCTGTTTTTTCTTTCTTTGTTTTCTAGACTGTCTTCATTAAGAGCCAAGGCTTAGGTAATCACACTGGCCCTCTGTGCTTTCCACTCAGTTTTAGAGCCAATGGCTTCTCATAGCATGAGGAAGTCTCAAACAGAACCCATTTCTACAGATTTGATGAAAACAGACAGCTAGGTGGATGGGAGAAAGTGGGTTTTCAAGTGGTATTAAGGGACTGCACAACTTGATATGAACTCACACATCTTTAGGCTCGGCGGTTCTCTGTGGCACCTGGTCTGTGTACCTGTCCTGTTGGAGGTAACCAGATCATTTGCAGTCAGGTTGCTGTTAGTGTTGCTGCTTAGAGAGCTGCTTCCTTCTCTCTTGTGCTCACGGTTGTTTGGTTATTTTTTAAATAAAGTGGATGTGGTTTAAGTAGGATTTTTAATTAATTTTACCACCAAAAAAAAGTGGATACTGGAGCTTAAAATAGCTATTTAGTATCAATATATTATAGTGTATCAATAACAACAAACAAGCTACAGTGAAAGAAATAAGCATATTTTCCCCAGGCCATCTCCATCTGTGAGCAACAGCCGTCTGCAAACTGGAATAATAGTTGTGTTCACAGAAAGGAAATATTGGGTTAGGTAGTATAAAAATCCGTATTTTTTTTTTTAAACAAGATATTAAATACATGTGTTCAGAACTGGCACTGATCCCAGAAATGTGCCTTAGGAAAGTGTGGGTTCACTTCTGTTCCCTTGTATCTCCCAGATCTTGGGCTATTCATGGGGAAAGCTGCAACCCAGTCTGTGGATACACAGTAATTGGTTGTCTTGCAGTACGTCCATCTGCACAAGAACCCTCAGGTACAGGTGGCAGGGTGCCAGCATAAGCTGTGAATGAGAAATTAAGTGTTAAACAAAAACCCCTCTGAGGATTTTCATGAATAAAGCCTGCATTACTTTGCTGTCATTATGGCTGACACTTTATCTTCACAAAAAGAAATTAACATTTTCATCAATAAAGGGCTCCAAACTCTGGCTGAGATGTGATTCAGTTCAGTTCCTTTAGCATATCCAACACTTCATTAAGTAAAAATAGGTGGCAAAGTCCAGTGAAAAGAAATTTACTTCATTCAGGATGAAGTCAGTGGTAGTGAGCAGTGTTCACCAGCACAGGATTTGGGCCCAGAGATCATCTTAGAGCATGAAGTATAAGTTATTGTTCAATAGCAGCACTATAGCTCTCAACCAGCCTTTTCATCAGAGTCAATTAGGGGATGCGAACACCATACTGTAGAGAACTGGGGTTACATTTGCCAGATCATGATGATTTAGTATAGTGGTTTTAGAGAAGGCAGCTGAGCCATACAATCCAGAGTATAATGGAACTGACTGCCAATGGAAGTTTCTTAGAATTTAAAAAAGTCAGGAAGACTGTGCTTGTATAAAATAATGCTTTCCTAATTTTCAATGATTGATCATGAAGTTCGGTGGAAAACTACTGAAAGGATAAATAACCAAAGAATCCTAATGAATGTATAACAATGCAGCTAAGGATGTCTCACTTATAAAAGAACCTTATGGATCCTCTAATTAATTCTTTTCAGTGCCTGTAGCATTCATGAATTTGCCCTAAATGTGTGCTAATTTGGTGTGTTTGCTGTATCTTCACCTATTAACAATAACTGAATGGCCTTCTTAGCTGTTTGGACATTTGATAGGCAGGCTTCATTGATTCTGCTTTAGTAAAATTGTCAAAAAAGTCCTATGAGCATTAAAATATATTTGAAGGGTACTCGTGCCTGTTAAACTGAAAAGTGGAAGAACTGATTATGACTGACAAAATTATTTAACCTCATGTTGGAAATTAAAAGTCTCTAAGTATTTTGATTGCATCACTGCAAAAAGGAAACTTTCCTCATGCAGCTTTGGCATCTTCAGTTTGCAACAATAAATATAGTCTTGGATTGTAATAGTTACTTTTAAGTAGTTTCGTGTTGACAATATCAGTAAAGTCTGAAACAGAAGCCTGCCAAACCGAACTGTGGATTTAGAAGTATCAGTGAATATATTTCCAGAGTTATTTGTGACATCAGAGAATTGTATCATCTGAAGCCCTCCCATACATTTTATAAATAGCTACATAGTGCTGGATTGTTGAACCCTGATAGTTAACACAGATAACCAAACACTGGGAAAAAAAACCCTGCAAGGCATTAGGTATTTCAAACCCAGGAAGGAAATTCTCTTGCTGAGGACTCGAGACTGATATTTTTCATGTAATGAACTGGAGGGGCGGGGAAGGCTGGAATGCAAGCTATGAGGATGGAAAACATTTAGTCACTCTTGGAATGATATGAATGTTTTTACAGGAAGCTTAAGTAAACACACATGCTGCTGCTTAGTAGGCTGCAGTTAACTTTTTTTTGGACAACAGACAAAATTCAAGCAAGTATGCAGACTCAAATGAAGTGTTGTTGAGCAGCACACCCTTCAGGACCAGGTTTTAGCCAACTATCACATAAAGCATTAGGTAAAAAGTTATACTGCTATTCATTTTTTTCCTTAATTTTTATAGTACGTGCTTGAATGCACAGATGCTATATTTCTTTAAGTTGGTTGATGCTGGTTTAAAAGGATCAGAACATCTTAATTCCTGTAGAGGTAGTTTGTGTTATAAAACGCTACAGAAGAGGGAGCCATTTCACTTTCCACAAAGGCATTTATTATTGATATTAGAGGTATTTCTGCATGTATAGAACATGATTTTGACTCAGTTCCCTAGAACAGACTTTCATTTCATGCTCCCCATGAGAAGCTGGGCTTTCTAGAATCCTCTTCTGTTGATGTTTTTCTTTGTACATTGCTAATGCTTTCTCCAGATAACCCAAGACCAGTCACTACAGAACGTGAATGTGCTACTATTATGAAACCTCTTTGTTACTGTGAAGTTGGCTGGAAATGCTGTTTTTATATGAATACAGATAAATTTATATATAAAAACAGAACAAGACAAGAAAAACATACATACATAAAACACGTGCAGCTTTGGGATCCTGAATGTCTGTTTTTGTTGAATATATGTGGACTGCTGTCAACCCACACTATGCTGTAGTTTGTTATTATGGCACTTTGGGACACTTTACATAAAATGTTGGTAGACCTCGCTAGCTTTCAAGCATATGCACGTAGAGCAATGCAGAGTAGAGCTGCACTGGGGAGCACCAATGACAACTTGAAGAGAAGTCAAAAGTCCTGTATCTGCTTAGCTAGGGTAACAGTTGTATTTGAATCAAAGTAAACGAACTCACATGTTTGATACATACTTTTATGGCAATGAAAAATACACTAATTTTATTATGGTAGGTATAGCTTTCTCCCCCTTCTGTATTGAAAGGGCAACATTTACAAGTGGAATTAAAAACTGGAATAAGTGAGTAGCGTGAAGTACATGTCCCATTACATTTCTAGTATTTCTGGATTAAGATACATGGTGGTCCAGATTTCTAACCATTGATTAAGAAGCAGCCATAGACATTCCCTATTTAATTTAAATCAATTTGTGTTAAACAATGGTATATTTAACAATGTGTAGATGAAAAAAACATAGAATGCAATAGTCGCTTCTCTTCTTAAAACCGATTTTGTAGAAGCTTGGATTAGGTGTTTCCATCACATGGCATTGCTGAAAGTGTGAAACAGACCCTGTTTTGAATTCAAATAGTGCATTCCAAATGAAACAAAGTGAAGAGCTTGTTTTAAGTGGTTTTAATGTAATAAAAATAATAAAAATACCTTGCCAAGAGGTGAGACATGCCTCAGATATTAACATAAAGAAGGACAATAAATGAGACTAATTAAAAGTGCTTGTGGCCTTTACTAAATAATGCTTCAGAGAGAATTACTGTTATAACTGTCTGGAAGAAATTTTGCTGCTTGAATAAAAAGCTACCCTTTTTAAAAGTCATTAAGTAGATTTCAGTGAAATGGTATTAGGCAAACGTACTTTTATTGCAAGAGGAAGGGAATCAGTACTTGGCAAAAGCATAGAGAAGCCATCAGAAATGGAAATATTTATCTTTGGATTTTGATTTCCTGATTAGTATCCATCAAGGATATTGCTGCTTTTACTGGAAATACCTTGAATTTGTGTGAAATTAAAATTTGTGGAGTTGTGCAAGTTAGAAAGGACCACCAGAGATTTCACTAGTCCTACCTCCTGCTCAAAGCAGGTCTGGTAACATCATGATCACAGGGTCCTTGTTCCAATTAAATTTTGAGTAATTTGAAGGATTGAGAGCTCAAAACTGCTCTAGGATATTGCCGTAGTTTGACCACCCATGTGGTTTAAAAGAAAGAATGAAATAACTTTTATTTCCTGTGTTCACCTTTGTGTTCGTTGCTTTCCATCCTAGCCTGGAGCCCCTCCAAGAAGAGCCAGACCTCGTCATCTTTCTGCCCTCCTGTTAGGTAGTGGTGGACAGTAGTAAGATGCTCCCCTTGCCCTCCATCTCCAGGCTGAAGAAGCCCTGGAGTCTCAGCTTCCCCTCCTATACCCTTTGCTCCAGCCCCTGACCAGCTTAGTGGCTTGTGCTGGACTCACACAAGTGTGTCTGTCAGTGTGTCTCTTCTACTGAGGAGACCAAAGCTGGACATTACACCAGCTGTGGGCTCACAAATGCTAAATAGAAGGGAAACATCACATCCCTGCACCTGTAAGCCCTGCTCCTGCTAATACAGGTCCCTCTTGTCCTTCACACAAGCCAAAACTGAACTCTCAGTGCTCTTGTAATACACGCAGCTTTGCAGTAGTACAGTTAAGTGGCATTTCTGTTTGTTTTCTGATATGAATTCAGTGGCAGAGTTCAGATTTTGAACAACTAAGGGTATGATAGGAAGATGTGTATCATTTTTCATTCTGGTACCAACCTTAAGGAGGATTTGTTGGTTTGGGACTTTTTTTCAGTTCTCTTTAAAATTAACTAAAGAATTATGTAATTGAAATCTCTAAAGTTAGAAGGAAAAGTGAAATCTTGAGAGAACTATTCATTTTTAACATTCAGATTAACAGTAGAAGTCAAAAAGTTTGCAGTTAATTGTCTCTGTTTTTTTGTTTTTGTTTTAACTTGCTTTACAGGGCTTCAGCAGTCTGTAGTGAATTTGAGTTTTCTTTCTTTTCTTTTTGATAACTTTAACTGATCATATTGTGTGTATAATAAAATTTAATCCTAAGAAACTCTTTCCCTGCTTTCACTGAAACATGGATTCATCAGTTTCTCTCCATTTCTGAATACTTCAGCTGAGCATTATCTGAAGACCTCACTACTCATCCAAGTGTAACAAGATCTGTACAAGAGTCACAATGCCAGGTCATCCTCTGGTGTTGTGTGTGTGTATATATACAGTATTTCACTTTAAACAGAAGAAAGCATCTTGCTCTTTGTAATACAAGCTGTATCACATCACTAATCATTCATGGGAGAAGCGCAAATTCTCAAAAATCAGAAAATAGCAGAAAAGAGGGGCCTGGGAATTGGTTTGGTTCATAATATCAAAGTATCCTGGATAGGAGAAGACCTGTTGAAAATACGGTTTTATTCCACCTTGACAATGTCATCTTATAACTTCCAGTTTGTATTGGTTTGGCTAACATAGGCTCTGTAAGGACAAAGCTGGTTCCAGGCACTGCTTGGATGTCACAGTCTTCCCTTCTTTCACCATAAATGCACGCTTTGATTTCAAACTGGGATGAATGAGATTCAGGGGTTTGATGACATACTGTAGTATTTTTCAGTGTCATTTCAGTTATTTTTCAGGATGATATACCACTAGGGACTGAAATATCTGCTGTGGATCTCACAATTTTTGAAGTTATTTTTAAATAAATGGCAGTGTAAAAAATAATTTAAATTTTTTTTTATCAACCTCACTGCAAGCAAATTACTAATTGTCTGCGCTAAAATTCAGCATAGAAAGCATCAGGCTCAGAGAGAGTATATGGAAGCAAGATGTTCAAATAGAAATATGCATTTAAATTTCTATATATAAGCACCTGACGTTAGCAAACTCTAGGCCCTGTTAAGAAATCAGTTGTTTTCATCCAGAGTGTCTTTAATCCCCTTCTCTTTCTGTTGTTCTTCTCTCCTTCTTTCTTTCTGTGGTATAGTTGTACTGTTGGTAAAGCATATAGACAGAAACAGCACCCATTTTTTTCCCACCTGTTGCCTGTGCATTTGTGCACTGGATCTTTCTTTTGCCATTTCTACCAAAAGCAGCAGGGAAAGCCTAGTTCAGACCGTTGGTGGTACATGCTTTCTCAAACTAAACTACTGCTTCCCTATTCAAATAGCCAGAAGCCTGGCAGAGCAGAGCTGACTTTATTTGTTGAGTCTTGTCTAGCGAAGTGAAAAGGGTTGATGTTTTTTCTTTTTTTTTTTTTTTCTGGCTGCATTTTTGCACATGTGGGGGTAGGGAATGAAATTATTTCTTTTGTCCTCTGCTTACAGCTCATTGAGAAGCAGGCATGCATATAAAATTACTGTATCTCAGGGCTTACCTTTAGGGCCAGGAGGGAGAAAAAAAGATTTGTGAGCTTGTCTGGAAACACTGAGGATGCTAAGAACTGGAGATAACAGAATAATAAACCACAACAAATAGAGGGGTAACAAAAACTTTCCAAATTAATATAATGACAGTTTATTTTTGTCCCTCATAAGAAATACCACATCAATGAATGTATCAAAGGAGCAAAAATTTCTTGTGTCAGTGTGTCCAAGATGCAAACAATCAAATATGAAAGTGTAGCTTTGAAAAGTCACCCAAAAATGCATAACAAATATCTGCTGGGGTTTTTTTTGCTAGCTATTAAATTATATCTACAAATATATAGAAGTTACCTTGAGGGGTAAACTTCAGTGATGGTGAGGTGAAACACAATCGTGTTTCTATCTAGGTTTAGTTTACACTCCAGTGGATCAATGGATCAAAACCGCATCTCAGCTTTCAGTGAGTTTTTGTGGAGTTTTTAACTACATATTTTTACTTAATTGTCCTTCTGTCAGATGGTAAAGCTACAGTCTCCTTCAGTTCTCCAGCATGTTATTGTCTGTGAACTTTGCTTGGAATAGCATTAATTATTTGTATGATTGTAGTGGTTTTAACTACCACTGAGTGTAAGTGCTACTGTGGCCGTTTTGTTACTTGAAGTTTAGGGTTTGGGCTGGCTGGCCAGTAACTTCAATGTCGCTTCAGGTTAACTTTTGTATTCTGGCCTTTTGCATACTTTTAATTAGGAAATAGAGCAAGGTAGGCAAGGAGGTTTCAGAATAGGCACTAGATGCTAAAAATCAGTTTGTTTGCAAAACTAAAGATGAGATTAATTAATGCAATTTCTAGAATGTATCATATTATTGATAAATATCAATATGTTTTTGATTCCTAAACTAACGGTTTGTTGAAGTTGCAGATGTTAAATATTAGACATTAATATGACCCAGTCAGTGTATTGAATGAACTTTAAAACAAATATGAAGAGTTCACTGAGATCAGAAGAAGTCTAGTTTGAGAATCAATGGATTCTAATGTACATTGGTCGTTATGGTCACTGTCCCATACTACATGTACAAACTCACAGCTGTGAAATGAAGAATTCACAGAAATTTATAAAATCTCTCCTTTAACCTCCAGACTAGTAATTTAAATTGAAGTCTTAGTAGAAAACCTGCAGAAGTTATAATTTAAAATAGAAGATATTTGAGAGGCCTACAGAGATACAAATACAATGATACAAATTTCCAGCTTGTATTGTATTTGAATAATGATGTTGGCAGTATTTTATATGCATATAAAGTATGTAGCGACTTTTCCTACAAAAATTACACAAGCAACAGAATTTGAAGGTTACTTTGAAACTTTCAGCAAAGAGAGAAATATGAACCATGACATCTGAGATAAGTTTGAAGTTGTCTAACTTCACCGTGGTGTCTTTCATGCAGTTTTCCCCTCCAAACTCTGTACTTAGCTAACCTAATGTAAAAAGGATTAAACATGTTCACCCGCTGATGTTGTGAAGGGGAGACTAGGGCTGGGAAGAAGCTATGAAAGCTGAAAATAGTGAAAGACAATGAAAACAGAAAAGCCCAGTCGCATAATAAGATAATTTTCACTTGACTGGAAGGCAAAACATGGGTGCAAAATCTGCCTGCTGGACATGGAGCCATTTGTGACAAGAAGTTTCTATTTTGGTGAACACTGTATAATTACAACAGCTTAATAAATGCTGAGTAGTATTTTACCCTGGATCTGCAAGTAATGACTAGCTGCCTTTAAGTAAGGATGACAAAATCTGCCTTTCAATGTATTTGGTTTGAGGATGAGAGATGGCAAGTTGTGGCCATCTCCAGTCCATATAAATGTGCATACTGTGTAAAACATGTTATGTTTTATTGCCCTGATGGTTAATATACCATTTCTCCATATTTTCACAATTTATCAGTTCATTTCTTGAATTTTTTTAAATGTAGTTTCCTTTAAGTCTTCATTTCTTAAGATGGGAACAGGATAAACTCAAACACTGAAATAGTGAAACAAAAGCTCACAGTTAGTTCTTTAAAAGTCATGCAATTTGTGTTTCCTAAATGCTTAGTATAGTATTAGTCATGCTTATGACTATAAATTCCTTAGTTCTTGAGTTCTGTGAAAAAGATAAGATAGGCTAAATTAGTCTCACAGATCAGAAAGTAATTCAGGAAAGTATAGATGTTTCATTCCTTCTGTATTACATGTTAGAACAGTAGTGTTGCAGTTCATTTTTGTTTTCTTAAGTCTTTGGACGTTGTTTTATTCCAACAGCTTTGTATACTAACACCCATTAAGGTTTCTGGCTACCATGTGTATTATAAATATGTTGGAGTATGAAGTTTAAGTGTTGTCCAAAAGTAGGTATTATACTGTTCCTGAACACTTAATTATTGGCAATGTTATCCTCAACTTCAAAACGTATAATCTGATACTGCAAAATGTGCTATAAAGTAATTTTATTTTTTCTTTTTCAGTGACTAGATGTGTTAAATGGTTCCTAGAGATCTTTCACACAAAGCGTATCTTACATTCTCTTTTGGTATTTAAAGTGTCTGCTGCTTTAAATTTCAGTAGAAATGATCTACTGTGTTTGTGTGCTTTGATTTACGGTTCGGTTGTATGAATCAACTGAGCTTTGGAGAAAACTGTCCAGTTTCTGAAGTAAAACAGTGCACGAATTTCCGATTAAATACTTTTGGAGAAAAGTAGCAAAATAAGTTTTTTATATTTGGTGTTAAACTGCAAATGCAGGAAAGCTGTTTTCATGGTGTTAAACTGCAAATGCAGGAAAGCTGTTTTCATGGTGAACAAAAAAAATGTAGTATTTTTTCCTGTTTCAATATTTCAAAAAAATTCTGTAGATCTATACTGTTTGTGATGAGCAATGAGCATACATCACTTCAAAACAGAGTCTGTTTTTTTAATTGTTTCAAAATTATCAAGAATATTCATTAATCGAAAACAAAATTTAAGTTATTCTCTTTACTGTTCCATTGTGTATGCCATTTTGCAAACTTCAAGTAATCAAGTGCTTTCAAATTTATTGATTTTTTTCTTACCTTCAGAACCAACATACATCACAATAGGACCGCCCACCTGTGAGGTTTTGGTGAACTGCACTTTGACTGAAAAAGACTGTATCTATAGTTTCAAACTGGATCAAAATGGTTGCCGCATTTGTCAGTGCAAAACTAGTGAGTATGAAAAAAAACAGTGGCTTCCACCTTTTATATCAATCTGTATGTGAAAATGCTAGTATGCCGGTTTTTCCATTCATAATGTTGATTATATGTTGTGTTGGTATGCATGTGCTTTATAATTGTTCATCTTTAAAGGATGAGTTCCTGATTCTGACATTGCTGGTTTGCTTGCTTAACGTGATTTTAGAGGGAAACATAAAATGTCTAAATTCAGGTAAAAATGAACACTTAGGTAAAAAAGGTAATAATTTGGGACTTAATATTCATTCAGACTTTGGGAAGTCTGATAAGACTTCCACATTTCATTTTCCTCTGCATATATAAAAAACCTTAAGAGCATCTAGGTTTGTGCACTTCAAAGCCTCTTACTGCTAAACAGCCTATTTTTAACTTAGGGTATTTTTTCTCAAAACTTATGGTTTGAGGATAAATGTTTGAAAACTACATGCAGTGGGGAACATTTATAATTTTATTATTTTATTTCTATAACATATTCTTATAATTATATAAAATACTTTAGTTAAGATTTATACAGTCTTTAACATCTGTTTCTTCCCTAAGGAGAACCCTTGTACCTTGTGAGAACTTTGTGTATACCAGTGAATCAGCAAAAATCTATTTTCTGCATGTGTTTCCTTAAAAATTCAATGTTTACGGATGTAATATAAAGCAAGGTCAGGTTAATTATTGGAATTGCCAAACAAAGGACATCTGTGGAGTACTAGTCTCAGCTGCAGAATGCATCACTCTGGTTGTCGGCTCAGCCTAGAAGTGGGCTTAAGCTCTCTTCGTAGTTTTATTGTAGTTCTGCAGATTCCTTGTAGCCTCTGAGGCTTTCACAACTAACGTATTACTCCATTCCTCTTTTTTTTTTTATTTCAGTCTGCCCATTTTCAGACACTTTCTAAACCAATACTGTGATTTGGGGAGTCCCCAGTAGAAATGGCCAATATAAAATTAAAGAATTCTAGGATTGGATTGGTGTTTTACTTAAGGAGCAAGAACGGGGTTTGTCCTGACTTTTTAAACTTTATTTGGGGGAAATGTACATTTCTCATTTCCATAAGGTAAAGGACAGGGCATCTTAATAACAAATAAACAAATGGCAAGCGATAATGTCATTATGGTAATACAGAAGTAATACCTGTGATTACAGGTTATGTTTGTGGCAAGGACAACTTTCCATAGATTGCATCCAAGCTGTTGCGTGTGTAGTTCTTCTGAAGGACAAATCTAAAAACGTTAAGCTCTGCATTTAAGATTGTAATTTGGTTTTCCTATCTTTTTCATTGTTAAATTTTTTGGCAGTTTGACACAAACAAGAAGATGGACATTGTTGGCAAATTTCATCATCTATGGCTGTGTGTGCAGCCCTTCCCTCCAGTTTGGTGCACAGGAGACCCATCACTGCAAAGAATGATTTCTTTTGTCCTAGTTGCCAGATTGCGTGTGTACACATACCACATCCCAGGAAGTCTCTGTTCTTGCTTGGAGTGTTTCTGATTAAGTAGAGCCTAAGAACCTATTCAAGGGAATTTTTCTCGTGCCAGAACTGCTTGAAATTATTTTCGTTTTGCAATAGAAAACCATTTGGAGCAAACTTAGTAGAGTAATTTGTCTGTTATCTTTCTTTCAGTTAAATAGCTTCAATTGCAGATTGCTTAAAAACTTCCTCAGTCATTCAGAGAAAGGAAAACCTTTATTTTCTAAAGAAGTGAAGAAAAATCACAGCTTTGGAAGTCTTCATCACTTGGTGGTTATCGATCAAAATGACAGAAATAGAATTTTTCTGTCAAGTAATCTCTCTCACTTGCAAGGCTCTGGACAAAAGAGCGTGTGAACACTGTGAAGAAAGGAGTTTTAGGTCAAATATGGTGAAAACATACTGCACTAGTTCTCTGTGTTTTGAGATCTTACATGTTTTTGTGTACAAACCAGTTTAGTTGCATCTTGGCTCTCTAAGAATGTGAGAACATGTATTATCCTTAGCTCACATAGTGATATTCCCAGAAGTCCACACGACTATCTTTATTCTGCACCCACTTGTTTCTTTCTGGTCTAAGCTCTTTGACTGAATCAGATTTAAAGTGCCCAAGCAAGGGAGGCCTACATGCCCCCCCCATTACCATTTGAAGTCATTGTATCCTAATTCTACTAATCTCCTTCCAAAAAAGGTTCCTTTTTTGCTAATTTCTCTTTAGATATCTCTGCTGAAGATTTGTTACACTTCAATCTATTTCAGCCAAAAAAAAGCAAAATGACAAAGTGGAAAAACATACAGTAAAGCTGTAAATTGTTCCTCATTATTATCTTAATTTACATTCCTGTCACTAGAAATCGGTGCAACAGGTTTATTTGAAATAATTATCCAAGTAGAATATCATTAAACTTCTTTGGTGCTTTAATGTAATTTAGTTTGAAGTTTATCCAGCTTAACTCAAGCCAACTACAGAATGAGAAGGAAGAAAGAACCAGACCACATTATTCTAAAATACAATTTTTAATAGTAGGAGTTTACTTTTTATTTTATGATTCTTCCTTTTTTGCAATGAATGCAAAAACATGCTGAAATAACATGTAGCAAAAACATACATGCTGTTAAAGTAAAATAAAATAAAAGCAAAGGCAGACTGCAGTTGTAAGAGAAGAGAGGGGAAAAGAACTACCACTGAACAAAGAGAGAGCACAGACAAACGTGAGGGGAAAGCTCCAGTGAGTAAAGATGGAACCACAAATTATGAGGGAGAAAGAATGATCATACTGACTGGGAGCCTATATAAGCCAAAGCAGCACTACATGAGGGTAAAAGGAAAAATTGTATAATCCAGGATATAGAAAGAACAAGTTTTATCCTTGTAAGATACAAGGATAAAACTAAAACAGTAGAAAAACCATGAAATGCATTAAAAAAAAAAAAAGAGGTTAGATTGTATAGATTATATAACACAATACAAGAACAAAAAGCAAATAGAAAAAAAGTGAATAGGCAAAAAAATTGTTACTTGTAGGGTGCAGCAATTGCTATTGTGTTTGGATTGTTTAGGCCTTTGCTTTCATAGGGAGAACTGCAGTGGATTAAAGTCTTTAGGAGGAGGAGTACATTAGGGGAATGAAACAAGACTAGTGATCAGCTCTTTGTGAGGCAGGACTCCTGTTGCTCCAAAGATGACTAACGGGAACATTGAATAATGCCTGCTGATTGCAGTAACATAGGATTTAAAATGGGATAGTTACTGCTGGACACTAAATCATTCTGCAGTGAGGGCCAGTATTTTATCTGGCCTTGTCTATTCCTTGTGTTATATATGAAGAAGATTTTGAAAGGCTTTTTCTATCTTGCAACTTAGACTATAGCATTTTACCTCGAAGTGAATATGAAGTACTGTCAGGGTATAACTGTAAGCATGTATGGCTTTAGTATTTTTTATCCTTTCAGGTCTTACTAAAATTGAATTAAATAAAAGCATTGCTGTCAATTTTAAAAATTGTTTGCTTCACTTAGAAGGCTTGCTTTTACAGTTACAAGATGCATCTGTCATGCAATTTCATTAATTCCAGACTGCTTGTGGAGAGATACAATTGTAGAAGACTGAGATGAGTCATCTTCCCTGCACAGCATAGTGCATCATCATCCACTTTGTGTCGTGGTCTCTTTTGTCTGTCCAAGCAAACCATGAAATCACTATTCAAATATCAGAAATCTTGCTGTATTTTATATATATAATTATTATGTGTTTGCAGAGTGCTCCAGACATAAACTACCCATTTCCCCCAGACACATTCCATATAGATACAGACATATTTTCATAAGAGTGTTGATACCTTTTCATTAATTGAAAAAAAAATGTATTGTACCATGTAGTTAAAAAGGAGATACTATCTTTCACTCATTCACTCTATACTAGCAGCCATCTCCAGCATGGACTTAAATTTATTTTGGTCACTCTACCACCCTTTGTAGCTGAGGCAGCACAGTGGAATTTCAACATGGAATTTGGGTTTGGCAGTGTGCGATGTGGTTTAGCAAAGGCAAGATTACAAGATTTGAGAAAAGTTAGGTAGGTGCATCTGTATAAATAGCAGTGGTTAAGACTCTGGAAATGTGGAGTGACAGTGGGAAAATCCTAAGAAAAGCTTGGCAGGGCCTACAGTGGGAGAATACTTCTCCACCTCTCTTCTGTGTGTTAATCGTCCAGTAGTTAGAGTTCGGGATGAGTTTTTTTTAACGTTTCACTCTTCCTAGCCAAAAATTGAGTATTTTTTTTCCTTTATTTGTATAAATAATCCATGGCCAGGGATGTGTTCTGAAAGCTTCAAAACTCCCTCGGTGTTAATTCTTTTTATGTAAATAACTATACTTTATATTTGTTTTGCTCTCAGACTAAGGTGGGACAAATAATCACACACATTAATCATGCAAAATGTGCACTTCAGAAAATGCTAAATTCCAAGAAATAGTAAAATAAAATATAAATTAGGTAACACTTTTCTATTGTAGCAACAATAATCTTCAATCGTTACCTTGATTTAGCAACAAATTCCACAGGGGAAAAAAAATTATAAAACCAAAGACATTCCAGGTAGTCTGCCTTAGGGCAAGGATGGCGCATCTTGGATTTTTTTAATTGGTAGACTTGTCAGAAAAAAAGATGGTTTATTATCCTTCTGCAGTGGTATGAAAGTGAATAGCTATTATATATTAGACCTCAGTTAGTGAAATACAGGGGATGAAATATGCTTTTTAAAAATTTAAGGCTTGTATCAGAAAAAGTAAAAGAGAAATATTAACTCTAAATACATGTGTGGAAATTAGTGGAAGTGCTCTCTGAAGAGGGTGGAATTATGATGAACTACTCATGCCAAATAAATGTTATCTGTCTTCTCACTGTTTTAATAGTGCTTCCAATATATCTAATATAATAGAAGCAGATAAGAACTTCACTTGCCTTGCGGAAAAAAAAAAACCCAAACACAACAATATGCTGCTACAAAGTTTATGGAAGCTTGATCATTTTCCAGTAACTCCACCTTTAAGATATCACTGTTACAATTCCACTTTCATGAAGTCATGTGTGGTATGTGAATCCTAGAGTTGTTTAGAGCAAGTATCCAGGCTGGTAATTTGCCTCAATGGACTCATCAGATTATTTTTTTCAAACAGGGTTTTTCTAGTATCACAGTGCCCAGTCCCTTCATTTTTTTACAGCTATTGTGAATCATAAGTTAATTCTAACAAAAGGAGGGAGGGTTAGTGTGGATCTGTGGAGGCAATATATTCAGAGAATTCCAGTTACTGATAAGTAACCTAGTTTTCTCCTTCATAAATTTGCCTCCCCAGATCCCCACCCCCGAAGATTTACCAGCACTAGCAATCTACACCAAGAGGACGGCTGAGGAGTGCTTAATTATAAAGGTACTGTGACACAGTTCTCCTGATATTATTTAACCTCAGCTTCAAGAAAATAATGATGGTAAAGGTATGTAGCTAGCTTTGTGTAGCCACACTACAAATTTAAAAAAAAATGGACAGCAGCCTAAGCCAGGTTGAAATACTGACATAATTCTTGTCAAGTATCTCTTAATATTCTCTGGCAGTTCTTTTTTATCTGTGAATTAGAGAACTGAAAACTAGAGTATTTCAACAGGCAATGCTGTTGAATAATCTCTACAATACATTTTTGAAAGTTTTTAGAATAAGATGACTTTCAGTCTTTGCAGTAAAATTATCAATATGTCCATATGTAAAATTATTTTTCTCCAATTTATTATATCCCTCTTAGGGCTTAGAGGGCTTTATGTACTATACATATGCTATATGAAGGAAATTAAGTCTCTTTTTTTAACTAAGAGTTACTTAGAATTACAATCAAGCTATTAAACCTTTTGAAGACCTTTTTTTAGACCTAAACATGCAATTCATGTAATTGAATTTTCTTTGCTTTTCAGTTTGATTTTTGAGCAATATTTTGTAACACTGCAAATATTCATAGGACCATGCAAGGTAGTGATATGAGCACTATGAAATTAGGAATAAATTATTCATCTGATGGTTTGAATTCAGACCAAAGAATTGTGATTACTTTTGAGATACATTGTTTCTGAGATACCATACCTGAGAAGGAGAGACTGCTTTGTATCTGGAATATCTGACTACTGAGTGAATTATCACAAATTCAAAGATTGCATAACCTGGGACAGAATTTTTTATTGTCTTTTCAGGATGGGTCCTGGATTATAGTAGGTCACGTCAGTATATCAACTGCTCTTACATGCTGTTTTTTGTATGAATCTATCTTTCCTTTAGCAGCCAGTTACTCAATCTGACAGCCTTTTTAAACAAGAGTTGATGTTAGTTGTTAGTGTTGAGAATAAGATACTTAGCAGAGAAGAGTTTAAAAAACACCAGATAGCTTACGTGCAGATTGCTATGTGGAGCCTCACCATATCTGGGTAATCAGTTCTTAAGACAAATGATTCTTCAGAGTGTTGTCACATCCCCTATATCCCAGAAAGTTTCCCCTTTAACAGTATCATGCTCTTTTGAAACTCTAATACTTGTTTTGCTATAGTCTGTGTGTATGAAACTGTGAGTGGGTGAAGAAGGTGGAAGAAAGAAACCTCTGTATTTAAAAGGAGTTTATAGGCAATCGTAACCTTGATGCTAATATTTGTTATTAATACACAAATGTTTTTTGGAAGACCAACTCATCTTGAACTGTTATTTCAATTTCTACTTGGTTTTGTCCATTTTGTCTTATTAAATTGATCAAAATTAATTCAATTTTAAATTCCCATATTGAAGTCAGTATATAATGTGTTAGATTGTTGCAAACTACAGAGAAGAGTATTTGTTAGAACTACAGTGTTTAGAGGGATGAAAGTCAATAAGCAATAGCTTTTGCCGCTATAGTAAGATTTAGTGAAAACTCCAACTAGAAATGTGGACCCATTGGTAACTGACTTTGCTGCTTTTGCAGTCATGGTTGCACGTGGAAAAAAACACTGCGTAGTCTTCTTGTTGGGGCTAGATACTTTTAAGTATTCAATGCATGTTTGCCCTCAAGTGAGTATTCGTTACTAGCAAGAAGCTATTTCAATAATGTCGTTGGTTGAGGACAAACAGTCTTTCCATGATTATTGTCCTAGCCTTCTGCTGTACTTAATTCAGTTGAAACTTCTCCATAATTTTATGTAGTATTTCAGCTAATCTCTGTTAAAAAGCTAAGTAGTTGTGGTAAAAAGACAGTTATACTAACCTGAGACATTCAGGAATACATAAATCTTTTTCTGGTGTCAGATCACGTTGGTATAATTCTCAGGTCAACCAATATTCTACACGTAAACTTTAAGCTTGTAGCACAAATTCTTGTTTATTGCCTATGGGCAGCAGGACTTTATGTATTTTCAGTATTACGTTTCACACCAGTATTATTATTTTACCCCTCCAAGGCCACATGTCACCTTGCAGTAAAGGATTGTTTTCTGTATTGACATAGTCATTGACGTTTCATAAGAAAAATCAATGAACATCTTTCTACTACTTATGTAAAAGAACTGTGCTCTTCAGCCAGGTATTTCCTTGAGCTGCATAATGAGAGGTGTTTTCCCTTTAATGGATTTTCTGTTCATTTAATATCTGTTTTAGTCTTCTATCTCTTGTCTAACCATTGATCTGTTTCCCTCAGTGATAGCATTATAATTAATCAGTCGGAGAAATAAAGATGGCTTATATTCTGTTATGTAGAAGCTTGATCTCATTCTGTTTGTTGCAGCAGCATGCAGGTGCATATTGCACTTCTCTCAAACTCTGAAAAGTAGTTTGCCTTCTGCTTTGGCCTTTAAAATCATAGAATGCTTTGGGTTTGAGCGGTCTTTATCGTTTATGTAGTTCCAACCCCGCTGCCATGGGCAGGGGCACCTTCCACTGGATCGGGTTGCTCAGAGCCTCATCCAACCTGGTCTTGAATACCTCCAGGGATGGGGCATCTACAGCTTCCCTGGGCAACTTCTTCCAGTGCCTCACCACCCTCACAGTAAAAAATTTCTTCCTAATGAATAATCTAAATCTCCCCTCTTTCAGCTTAAAATCATTAACCCTCATCCTATCACTGTTTCCTACCTTCTCCTTTCAGACTATCTGATCCCCCCAATATCCTCTAGAAGCAGTCATTAGCCTAATTAGGGCTGGATCTCTTCTCTGCAGAAATTAATTCCATGATTTGGGATTCAAGTTCCTGATGAAATTTATCTATGCAGAGCTGGAAAAAAGCCCCAAACAAGTAACTTCCTAGTTTTTTCCACAAAAAAATTCTTGCAATTGTTTTGTGAGCTAATTCACTTTATTCTTTAATATTTCTTACTTTTAAAGCAAAACCTTAGCAGAAAATCTGGTTTTACTTATCCTTTCATAATGAACTTGTAATTATTTTATTAATTATTAATTTAAAGCTATAGCTAAGGCTGTAGAGGTACTGCCAGGATGGCAATTGCATACACTGAATTTGACTGTTCTGGTTTGAAACTTTAGCCTTGTGATTTTTACTATTTTATTTTTCCTCCTTCTCTGAGTGATAAACTCTACTCTGCAAAATGGATAGGTTCACTCTGTTTCCTGAGAAAATGCCCAGTTTAAAATGGTGGACTAGGGTTTTTAGCAGGCCTGTGCAGCAGATGTAAAGTGTGTATGTGTACCAGATGGTACTACAGTTTGAGACTGACTGTAATTATCATGTTTTAATAATATTTCAGTATATTTCAGTAGGAGAAATTTAGACGGTTAGATGTAAAGTCAAAAAGTGAACAGAATTCACTTTATAATTTTCATGACGCTAACTTTCTCATAATCTTTCTCCAAAACTATTTAAAAGCTATCTCCATAGCTTGTAATGTCATACTGTCAGAAATTTAAGTGGGATAGCATGTTAATTTTAGTAGCAACTATCTTCTCAGATGGAGTCATCTTATTAGAAGGACTGTCAGCAGAGGTCTCTGGAAATTATTCTGATTTCCTCATATAGCATTGACATAAGACTAGTAATTTCGAATGTGGACAGATACCTGTATTGACTTCACCATATTTTCCCTGTGTATTTGATAAAGCCAGAAATTTTATGATATTTTGTATGCTCTTCAGTGTCTGTTCTTGAGAGCCACAATGGTTAGTCTTTGACTCGAAAGCTCTGGAGAACTTTTCTTTCTTGGCCCATTACAAATGAAAATTTGTTTTAGGATAGCTCACTATGTAAAAGATTAAGCAAGGGAAAAAATATTGCCTTGAGACTGGATCTTCCAGTTAGTATGTCAGTTGACTATTTGAGTTTTTAAATATATTAAGCTACTTGGGATGAAGCACTCTTCCTGCTTGTATAGCACTGTCCTAGACATCTTGACCCTTTTAATAAGGTATATTAACTTCACATGTAATAAACTTGTTTTGAATCTCTGAAAAGCAGTTTTATTAGTGAAATCAAACCCATCAAAGCAGAAAAGAATTCTGAAAGCAAAAGCATATTTGTCTGTGGAATTCTGAGAAATCATTATTTTGTAGTCTTCACAAACTTCGTACTCAAACCTGAGTGTTGCATTTCCGTAACTCTCCTTAACACAAAATGGGGTGACAAGTAAGATGAAGAATTATGCCCACTAAAAAAATGTTCTGTCATTTCTATTTCTTTAGATATTTTATATCTATATCCAGCACTTCCTTTCACTTTAAGATGTCTATTAATTTCTCCCACACCTTTTCATTTGTACCTTTTTGTTCCTTGACCTGTCTTCCATAAGCCTGATGTTTATGGAAGCCACCTAAACACTTCATCTCTGTGACAAAGTACACTTCAGAAAATGAATTATTCTAATCAATCCAACCTATGCAATTCTGAGATTATTCACTGATAAGTTCTGAGCATCAGCAGGAGCTATCATAACTTAACACTATATCAGATTTCATAAATGAACTTCATTATTTTTGGAGATATTTCAGTGTAGGTGTACTTCTCCATACATTTTTTACAAAGTTCAGGTCTGACTTTAAAAATTATGACTACCTTTTAAAGTTGCAGGTAATGAAAAGCTTAGTTAATTTTATTCTCACTGTATCTTGTCAGGAATTCATTCTGTGCAAACATCCTAGTGTAAAAGCTCATAAATTAAGGACAAATTCTCATGTACATGCTTCAAGGAAAGTCTTTATCTTTGTGTTATAAAAACATCACTCTTTACCAGAGGAGAGCATCAGTTTTCTCTGCAGTATTATGTTTTTCAATCAGCATTAGTGATTGTGTATTAAGAAGACCTAATATTCTTGATAAATTAGCCTGAACACTATACTTCAAAAACTTGTAAGACATCGTGAAGGTCTTTGTATATGTATTTCTCTTTGAGTAAAGCAAAAACTTGAGATAAGGATTACTGTTGCTGTGCAAAGGTTTGATCTGACTGAGAGTAGATGCTTAAATCTTGTGCATTTGTGCTCTGCTCACAAAAACAACAACTAGAATGCTTGTGAAAGAATATGGCATTTCTTTTTCTGTATTCTGAATGATAAAAAAAACTTGTACCCTTTTCACTTCAGACACCATGTTTGCATAAAAGTAAAGAGGTGGAAGCCACGTATGTAATGATCTTCATCCTACTTAAACTGAGAGCTGCCGTTTGGCATAATAACGCTTTTAAGTTGCATTGCACTGGTACAGCTAAATTCCAGCACAGAAGTAGGCAGTGAACTTGCCAGTTTTCTCTAAGCCTCACTCTGAGTGTTAAGAAACATGCCTTCTTTGCCAAATGGGCATTAGCCTGGTAGAATAGGTGAGGAAACACTTAGCTTAGCTGCATCTGTTTAAGTCTATATTTTGCAGTCTTAAATGCAAAAATTACAAAAGCAGAATAAAAAGCATTTAAGTAAAGCAAAGATTCTTTTTGTGGTCTGCCTCCAGTATATTACCATGCTAGAGGTGTGAAGATTATCTTCTCATTTCAGACCCACAGAAGTAGTGCAAGGAACAGCGTAAGTCAATGCCCTCATCTCCTCTTTGTAGAAGCTCTGTCTGCAAATGTTCATACCCCTAGAGGGGAGCATGTTTGGAGGAGCACTCTGCAGCTGCATTCTGTATAACGAGCACTCCAGTTTATACTGGAGTTCAGCTGTCCTTTATATATCACCCTGAAAGATGGCTTTTCGGATATCACCAATCGTATAATTGAAAGTCTTCAACAAAAGAATGTTTCCCCTCTTCTTCTATTTCGGTCTACTTTGGCTATTGTAATAATGTGTTTGGCATCCCTAATGTAACAAAAAATGTTATTTCTGTTTCCTTTCACCTCCAGAACCAATTAATGAACTTTATATCCCAGTGTATGTTAAAAGTAGTCCCTGGCACTTTCAAGAAGAACAAAAAGAAACTGATCATTCTCAAAATAGTAAATTCCAGTAAGACTGAATATAATGATCTTTATTTATCTTTGTATTGGAGAAATTCAGATGCCAGCAATCTAACATTTCCCTTACACCACAACAGGCTGACAAAAAATGATAGTGGACTTCAGGAGACAGGTCTTTTATTCTAACATCTCTATGTTTTGATTACATGTTAGGTTACTACAGTTATATTTTTAAAAAACAGATCTTAATCACCAAGCAGTTGACAGTAAACAGTGTAAGGAATAAAAGCTGTTAGTATATCTCAGCCTTTCATTCTGATTTAAAATAAATAGAGGGGAAATAAAGATGTTCTATGTTGAACAGAAACAGAGTCACAGACGATGGACTTCATTGGCTGTGTATCTGTTAACAAAACCATGTTAGTTTAGGGTTACCAGTTAGTACTCCTCAAGTTCTTGACTAGAACTGACGACATCCTGTAGTGTCTGCTCATACTCTTTGGGTCATTACTTGAGACTTCCATCAAGTATTTTAAAATTAAGGCAGTCCAAAGGTAAGGATTGCAAGTATTTAAAAAGTTGTGAAGTAAATAGAAACAGGATTTTTAGTCTGCTGAAGATGCATTTGTCTGATATAACAGTTTTCGTGTTGTAATAACCTGCATGTGTCCTTTTCAGGGGAGGAGCTGTGCACTGGACTCATTTCGGGCTGTTCCTTGGACTGCTCCTTTGGATTCCAGACTGACATCCACAACTGTGAGATCTGTCAGTGTCGACCACGGCCTAAGAAGTGCAAACCCATTGTATGTGACAAATACTGTCCCTTTGGATACTTGTACGTATTCTCATTCTGAAAGCATGTTTAATGCAGTCCCTGTACATGTTGAAAATATGCAAAATCCAAGCATATGTACTCACATTTAGTTGGTGGCAATGACAAAGAAAAAAATATAGGGAGAGAAATGTTATTACTTGGTGTGAGATTAAAGTAGTCTTCAAACTGGATTTTGATCAAGAAATTAAGAAGCAGCAACAGATAATAAAAGCAAAGTAGTGCTTAATTTTTTTTAAAGAATACGTCATGAACAAGATGAAAAGGCTGCTTACAAGTAGTGTCTCCTGCATGTAGCTTTTTGAAGTTCTGTTCACGTGTTTTGCTGTGATGGCCATTTATTTTATTCAAATGATCTCACAATATTTCAAGTTTTTTTAAATGTTGATATGCAGTGGGCTAGTTTTAGTGAGACATTTCTGATAGTTAATTTACAGGATTTGTGAAGAAAAGTACTGTTTTTTATGTAAGTTCTTGTAAATGTGTTCAAAACCTGTAATGTTGCTGGAGTTCTTTCTCCAGAAAAGGAAATATTTGCAGTATTTAGTCATTTGTAGAAGAAATTATGAAAACAGGGCAGATCTTATGTCATACATATATAATATATTTATATTTATATATATTTTACCAATGCATTTAATTTTGGGGTTCATTCCATGTTACTGACTGCTTTTCATAACAGTTTATTTTAAGATCAGCTGTCATGAGGTAGAGATTAATGTTCATATGTAATTCTTTTCTTGGGATTTGGAGGGAAGTTTACTGATGTTGCAAGTCCTAGTGCTTCACACTAATACCCCTTAAATTTCTGGTTCATTTCAGAGTTCTATTTGACACTTGTTCATAGAAACATTCTTTTAAGATAAGTTAAGACAGTTTGCATTCTTGGGCCTGTGTTCCCTGTGGGTGTGACTGGCAGTTATGTTCTTCATCTAAATCTACCTCAATAATGACTAGACCATGTATAACTGCTGAAAAGAATAATATTTTCTTTGGTCCTTTTTTCTTCCTTAGCATTTAGTAAAGATGCACCCCTTTCTTCTGCTTACATACAGTTTTACAACTTCTGATTTTTGCTTTCTTTCTTAAAAGGTTTCTCTTTATTGTTGTATTCTCTGTACTTCTTAATGTTGTTAGTTTTGCAGTGAAGTTGGCTGTTCGTTCAAACTGAATTAATTAATGAACTTTGATTAATTCAGTAACTTTTTATTTGGTTTGAGAGGTCTGACTCTGTGGTCTCTCTTTCTCTCGTGTACTGTGACTTAACTGGTTTTCTAAATAACGTTTTGATCCAGCGTCCCATAGTTTGTCTGATTTGTGAATGTCATCCTGCTGATACGTGTGCCTAAGCACTTAAGGTGTGATTATGCTTAATAGATTTGCGATATGTGTCAATAGTAATCTAGCTGATTGTATGGGGAAATGTAAAGGTGTCCGTGCCATCTTCTTCAACATGGACATATCTGAAAGCTTGCATTAATGCTGTCTGTCTTCCCAGAAAAAGTTCAGTCTTCTGAATGAAAATCAAAGAAGACTGAAGAGAAAAAAGATAGATAGAATTAGCTTTATGCAAAAAAATCTGTAAATTTATTTTGCTGGAAAGCTCTCCTGTAATAAAGACCTGACATCTTGGTTTCTGAGAAGGATAGGAAAAGGCCTATGACTATTGTCCAAGAGCACTTTAAAGACAGAAATGCTTCGTCCTAGGTGCAAGTATATTTCATGACAATCATATGTCAAGGATAATCTGTTAAAGGACACAAATATCAGGTACAAATCCTGATTATTTTCTGAACTTGTGGAGGAAGCAGCCAGTGTCTAAGAAACTGTGTGATACTTTCACAAGTGAGAAAAGTTTAAAAAATATTAACATTTATGATGTTGAAGAGGAGAATAGGCTTTATTTTCTAGATTAGCTGGGCTTACTTTGTATGCCTGTGGAGGATTAAAACTAGCAAGTAATACACTTCAGAATGAAACTCAGATCTTCAGAAACTGAATGTATCTGGAATTTAGTGAAAAGGAAGAAAAATGGTAAACAAGTTTAAAAGGGTAAATACCGTATCTCGCAGTTTGCAACTATTCATTTTAAGTCGTAGGCATGAAGAAGTGACACCTCAGTCAGACATTGACTCATGGAGTATCAAATCTGGACAATTTAATGACTTTCCCAGGACTCCCTAGTCCAAGGCATGCTATCTTCCTCATTGTACCATATCCCATTCAGAGGAGTTGTGGGAGGTTGGTGAAAACATCACACAGTTCAGGACTGCTCCGTGGGCTAGCGCTGAACCACATGGCTTATCTTCAAATAGGAGGAATTATAAAAAAAATGAACGTTCAGCCTCTCACAGAATTACACTGCTTGTTGTAAAGAGTAGCATTTTTTAGCCTGTATTTATGACTCATTTAGTATATTGACCTTCAGAGGGAAATTGCAGATTTCTCTGTTTTCTGTACTTCGATAAGCTGAAACACATTCTTCTCTTTCTACTTCTTTTTAAAATGAAGTATGCATAAAATATTTTTGTTAGAAAAGCCATGTGAACTGTGTAGCAAGAGCATTTTAGAAATTACAGCAAATACTAATGGGGGTAGCAGGGTAGCTGGGAATAAGATAAAGAAGTTTTTAAAACATGTTGATTCGAATATGTTGCAAGGGTTTTAGGAGCCCTGTCTTTCCCTTGCATTTTTATACATCTGAAAAAAGATTGAACTTTAAACTTTTTTAAAGCTAATTGGAAAATAATCTTCAATTAAAATTCTGAGTTTAAGTGTAGAGTGTAATTTAATTATGTGCAATGCTTGGCTGATACTTATGAGTGTTTAAGTCTTAAGACAACTATAATTTTTAAAGAAATGGAAATGAGCACCCTAATCTCACTGTCTACAAAATAATTGCACTAAATGAAATCAATAACATTTAAAAACAACTACGTATGTAACAGTTTGTACTATAAAGGACTAAAATTGTGGTAAGAACTACTATAAGATCATTTCACTTCAAGTCTCACTTTGGTGCTAAAATTATCTAGATTTGCAGCTGTGTAGTACATGTTTTCAGTTCTTTACTGCTACTGTGCCAATTTCTCTTCTAAAATAGCAGTCCTTACGTGTCTTCAAAGCCTGTTACGACCACCACAAGCATGAGATGTAATGGAAGACGAGTCACTATTTTAATATAAAATTTCATCACAAATACAAAGCTAAAGAAGCAAGTATTAAAAGAAAAGTATATTAGAGGGTGAAAAGTTAAGGAGTAATCATCATAGTTTTGGGGGTTGGGGTTTTTTTTAAGAATGCCAAAGGTTAGTACTGGAAAATCTGAGTCTGTGCATATTTAGAGAAACCAAAACCTTCTCATGATTGTCTGCAAAAAAATGCTCAATATTCTTCACTCTTTGAAAGTGATGCACATTAATGGCAAGAAGCTTTTCTTTTGATAGTAAAAGATCTCTGGTTACAGAGATTAAGGATGAAAAAATAGCTAGATAGGACAACAGAAAGTCTTCCGTTCTCCAACCTACTGTGTGGCACTTTGTTTTCCTCAGCTTTTTTACTAAAAATTAATTTTCTAGAGCTTGTTGTGAAGACATCTAGAGATCTGCATGATTTATTTCTTCTCTGTTGCTCTAGATGATGTTATTTAACTCCTCATGTCTTGTTTCTGTTTGGGGGTAACTGGTGTGCATTTAATGTTGTAGTATTCAATGACAGATTAATCAGGTTCCCAATAAATGTTTTTCCCAATTTTAGTGAGTTACCTTGTTAGAGTGATATGTTTATCAGCAGACATGGAAAATCATTTAGTGTTCCACCCCCCCCGTCTTGAACTTCATTGCAACTTCTTTTTCCCCTGTATCTTGGGAAGGCACAGAAAATTACTCATACATGAAGAGAAATAGTACACTTGTGCCTAGAGTTGGAAGAAGACACACAAATATTCAGTATAGGTTTCTCAGAAGTAGCATGTTTATGGTTCTCTGAAGAGATGCTGTCACATGATGCCTAGCTTCCCTTGGAAGTTTTGGAAGCATTTGAGTTCTTGATTCTCTGCGCTTTGTCTGCTGAAAAGTCCTGTAGTTTTTTCTATTTCAAAATGTGTTACTGTGTGTCTGCTACTTTTTATATGGGTTATTGGCATTCCAGGTGCTCGTTTTCAATTAATTTTGTGGCTGCTAGTTTAACGTTTTCAGAATTCTCTCTGTAGTTTTAATACACAAGAGAGGAAACCTACTGTACATTACCTTTTGTTAGAAGAAGAAAGTTAACAGTAATTTGTGTTACAAAAACATAGTAATTATAGCAGTTTTCTACCTACCCCCCAAACTTCTTCACAGTTTTAGAAGTTATTCAGAAATAATAACTTTTTCACTTGAAAAAAAAAAGAATTTATTGTCAGTAGCAGTCACAAGCATGCACATTTGTATTATTTCCTATGGCTTTAAAGTACCGGCAGCAGAGATTTTACCAGTCGCATATAGGGAGCACACACTAGGGATGAAGACCCTGTAGACCCACTGAACCTGTGTGTGCCAGATAAGGGTAATTTTCTTTACTTGATCTGCAACTTCTGTAAGGGATGCTTTTGTTTTAAAGATCATGACATGTAAGTATTTGAAGTAACCTGTTCTCCTTCTACAAATTATTTTGATCATCTAGGAAGAACAAGCACGGCTGTGAAATCTGTCGGTGTAAGAAATGCCCAGAACTGCCTTGTGGTAAGATCTGTCCAATGGGCTTCCAGCAAAACAGTCACGGCTGTGTTATCTGCAAGTGCAGAGGTAAGTGCGAGTGCATTACCACCTCTAATTACAACTTTTTTTGAAAGCAGTTGGAAGCTAGAGAAAGAGAAAAAGAAAACTGAACAGAATATGCAGAAATTGAAATATTGTAACTATTGAGAAAGTAGTTCAACTGTGCTCAAAGGAGCGTATGGTTTTGTAGGTGTTGGTTATTATCTGTGTTCATCTTCGCTTCAACAGAAAGCCTCAGCTCCACTTTCATCTCCCAACAGAAAGTCACAAAAGTCATTTTGTTGTCATTAATAAAAATTATATTGGGCTCTTAGTAAGTGACTGCTAGAAATAAGCTAGTTGTGGATAGGTCTTTTTAGCAGTAGTGTTGCTCTTAGCTTCTTCACTGTCGTCTTTTCTTTACAAACTCGAGTTTTTTATTTGATAGATGCCCTGTTTCTTGGACAGTTTTCAGGTGATCCCAGGGGACAGACAGTGAGTACAGAAAGCACTTACCCAGGAAAAAGGACTGGGTATTCTTAAGCTAAAATATTCACACATGCCATGTCCCAAACTTGTAACCACCAAGTTAGATGAGGAAATTGAGTTAAGATATGCATTAGTTACCTGTTTTAGTTTTGTGCTGCTTTTAAAATGTCTGGTTTTAAATGTATTTTCAGTTTGTATTTTTGTATTAGTCTGAGCATCAGGCTTCTTTCATTGCTTATCTGCATGTGTTGCGTTTAATAACTTTTCATTTGTATTCAGGCTGTCTCTGATTCTAACTGCCCTTTCATGCTTATTTTCTTTGATTCTTAATTGTGTGTTTTGATTTCTAGCTATAGGCAAGTGAGTTTGAGTATTTTCCCATTCCTTTGTGTAATGACTCCATTAATTTTTGACAGCTTTTTTTTTTTTATTTTAAAAACTGATAAAATATAATAAGACAAGTTACGGAAACATGGGACTGGAAGAAACTAAGTGAGTTCCTGAAGTCATTCTCCTGTAGCTGGAAGCAAACATGCAATCATATAAATCAGAAGGATTCAACATTATATTTTCTCCACATGACATCATACACTGCAGACAATTATAACAAAAATCTTAAGACTTCTAGCAACCCCGCCCCCCAAAATGTTATTAATGTGCCTTGCAGATATGAGAAGTAGAGACAGATCCCACTGACATAAGCTGAAATACATGCCTTGCACTCAAAATAAAAATTCCAGAAATTAAATAAGAAAGGGTAACCGCTGATTGAAGTCCTGTCAAGACAATTCTCATCTCTTTATCTTTTCATTTGTCTCCATGTTCACAGTGCACACACTTTTTCTGATTGTTGTGATGCTGTGATGGAATAAACACAAAGTTTTCTTTTAGGTATGCTGTAATTGCATCCTAGACCATTCACATATACAGCTCCTCAGTTACTAATTATTAGTATGCATACTTTTAAGTGCTTTCCTTAACAAGGATGGATTTTAAAACATTTATTTAGCAAAAATAACTTGATCCCTCTTTAAGTAGTGTCTTTTGTTATCATGATCATAAAGATACCAAGCCATCAGCATATCACTTCAACATGATCATTAGCTACTTGTCCAAGAACAATTAGACCAATCACCAGTGCATTTGGGAGGAGCTGTGGGTCTTTATTAAAATTTGAACACCAGATCCCTAAGAGGAAAGGTTGGGTAAATCCCCTGCCTGTGAATTATCTCCGTTTTCTGAAATGATTCTGCCAGAAATAGTGTACGCTAGGATTAATAGAACTATAGAAATACAGGGCTGGGATAGTCCTCTGGAAAACGGAAAGTCTGTTTCTCTGCCCTTGCATAAAATTGAGTGTATCTGGATAATCCTTGACAGATGTTTGTGAAAGGTATAATGTATTAATAATCTCCACTCTCAGAAAAAAAAGGGAAAAAAACCAACACGCAAACAAAAACTCACAGAAAACAAATACCTCTCAAATGATGTTTTTCTGTAGTTATCAATATGTGACATTTTAAAATAAATTTTCTAATATTTCTGTCTACCTTCCTAATAATTCAGCCGGTTACTTCTTGTCCTAAGCTCAGCAGATGTATGGAACAGCTAAGCACCATTCCCTGTAGAATTCTTACAGTATTTAAGAGGTTGCAGCTGAAGTCCCTAAACAATTTTTGGTGTTTTCTAAGTCAAATAACCCCAGTTATTTTGGTCTGTTATCACAGTTCAAAAACTGGGCTGAACTTAAACAGCAGCGAAAAGTCCAAACTAGTAGTATTAGTACTGCATTAAAATTTACAGTGCTCCTGTACTGAAGTTGTGGATGCTCCCTCCCTGGAAGTGTTCAAGGGCAGGTTGGATGAGGCTTTGAGCAACCTGGCTAGTGGACAGTGTCCCTGCCCATGGCAGGGGGGTTGGAGCTAGATGATCTTTAAGCTCCCTTCCAACCTAAACCATTCTATGATTCTCTGATCCTATGACTGAACTGTGTATTGGGTTCTTATTGTGATGACATACGTCAAACTAACTGTACCATCTGCTTGTGGTTCATAGACCACCTTTGTTAGGTCTGCCACAGCTGAAGAATGGATGACTTACATGTTAAAAATTTAAAAATCCTTTAAAATTAAATTTTTTTCTAAAAATAAGTATATATTTTTTGAACAGAAGGTGAAGTAAGAAACTCATTTGAATAATCTTGTATGTGTGTGTCAGCAGAACATGGAATATGGTTGACATAGCACTGAAAACAAGTCAGCTCACTGACAGCTGTTCCTAAATCCTTCATAATAGAAATTATGTGGGAGAGGGAGTGTTGGGCTCTAAATTGACTCTACTGATTAACAAAGAATATATTGAGACTGAATCCCGCAGCCCTTAAATACCCCTTAAGATACAAATGAGATGTTATCCTGCCTAGAACAAGTGCTTGTGTGTTCTGGCTGAGTGCAAGTAGTGCAACAATCCAAGCTACTGCATTCTCATCACAGTAAAAGCTAGGAAGGAGGGATAAAATTGTCAGAGCAGTTGTCTTCCAAACATCTCAGTTATCATAGTAATGTAAACATAATTTTTTGTAGGTTAGTGTTTTATGAACTATTTCCAGTATCTAGCATAATCCTGTAAGAACTCACTTGCAGTTTTTTTCCATTCATGTGATAAGACCATCCTTAGGTCTTGTAAATGCTTTTATATTCTCCTTGCTATCAGATACTCACATGATAGATAATCTAATATTCTTTTAATATTTTAGTATTTAGTTTTAACTATACTCTGTGCTTGCTGCTATTTCTCTCTGTTGCATTTCTCTATTTTTTTATATTATTTAAACTATATTGCATTTCTCTGTGATTAAAAACAGTGTAAGTACAACACGAAGTTATTTTACTTTCCAAGGAAACACATGCTATTACATCCTACCATCCTTTCAGTATACCTTTTAATTGTTTCATGTTTGTTATTAGTTTATTTCTCAGTGTAAATGATTCAATTATTTGCTTGGTCTTACATGTGTTTTAAAAATAAATGCAGTTCAGGCATGAAGTTGGTTTAGGTTTTTTTTTTCCTAAGTAGCACATGCTTATGAGGACTCTTCATTTTCCTTTGATTTTTGCACAGAGGCAACTGCTTCTCTCATGCCTCCCGTTAAAACAGGCTCTTGCCTGTCAATGGATGGGCGCCGACATGAGAATGAGGAGAGCTGGCACGATGGCTGCAGGGAATGTTACTGTCACAATGGGCGGGAAATGTGTGCCTTGATCACCTGCCCCGTTCCTAATTGTGGCAACCCCACCATACATCCAGGGCAGTGTTGCCCATCATGTCCAGGTAACGTGCTTTTTTCTATATACTTGTAATCCAGTTTCATTTCACGTGTTTTTTGTTTCCTAATACATGAAAATAATCTCATGCATCATTCAGTAATAGGTCTATATGTAAGTTCCTGTGCCCAAATATAACACGTGAGTGGTTTTCATTAAGATCTCAGCTATGAAAAATGGGAACATAAGTATTTAAAGCATATGCTTGCTTTGGGTCCTAACATGTTAATCTTTGACGGATTGAAATCTTTACACTAGAAACTTTTTATAAGTTATATTTGGAATACGATTGGAATAGTTTGGGTTGGAAGGGGCCTTAAAGATCATCCAATCCCAACTCCCCTGCCATGGGCAGGGTCACCTCCCTCCAGACCAGGCTGCCCAAGGCACCATCCAACCTGGCCTTGAACACCTCCAGGGAGGGGGCATCCACAGCTTCCCTGGGCAACCTCTGCCAGTGGCTCACCACCCTCGTCATGAAGAATTTAATCCTAATGTCTAATCTAAATCTTTCCCCCCTCCAATTTAAGCCATTCCCCCTTGTCCTATCACTACCTGCCCTTGTAAACGGTCCCTCCCCAGCTTTCTTGTAAGTCCCCTTCAGGTGCTGGAATGCCACTATAAGGTCTCCCCAGAGCCTTCCCTTCTCCCAGCTGAATAATAGCAAATTTTTACTCATACACAATTTTGTTACCTATAATAGCAAATATTGTAAGAAGCCATTACATTTTCTTCTTTGGTTTGAAGTGGAGTTTTATTAAAATTCATCTCCTGTTCTATGTTTCACAACCCTTTAAAGGAGTACATATTTAAACAGATGTCTTAAGTAATTGAACATTATGGTTCTATGTTCTGAGGGAAGGTTCCTCTGCCACCAGCAGCGGAAGATTATTTTAATGCTTTAGGTGGAAAGGCCAAGTACAATTAATGTTGCATTCCAGTACAGTTTTAATAATAAGTGTTAATATGGGAAAAAAATATGAAAGATGTTGCAAGTGTGGGTAGAATATAAGATTAATGCCCAGTGTCTTTAGAATGATTCCTACAGTATTTTATGTGCCAAATAGATTAATTTATAATACAATCTTATTGTCTAGGAATTTATTGGAAGTCATGTTACAAGTAGGAACAATGAGGCTCGTGTTAGTATTATGAATAGCAAAACAGTGAGATAGCTGTGGCAAGACAGAAGCAATTACAAACTGTAAAGAACAGGAAATTCAAGGGTCAAAGGAAGCAGGCAGATGCGCTTTCTGAAAGTGACAGAGAAAAGTGTCTCCTCCCTAGGATCTAAGATAACCAAGTCTTTTTAGACTGGTTAGAGAAGTGGTGATCTCTAATCCAGTTCACACTGTGTGGTAACTGGAAAAACATAGTCCCCAAAAATGTATAGGACTCCAAGAGGTCTATCTGCCGTTTGGCCTCTCTCAGTCTGCACTGCTCTTCTCCCCTCAGTATTGAGACAGGCACCAGTTCCTCTGGTTCCAAGGCCAGCTGTGGTGTTGCTTTTGGCACTGGCTTCATGGAGCCAGAGCTAGCTATTTCCAATATTAAGTAGTTTACCAGTGGTTATTGAGGCCAAGCTCTTAGTACTTAACATCTTAGTATTGACAACCATTAATGAAAATTTTAGCTGACTTGGAAACAGTGAGGAGGTATGCACACTAGGGGACCCATCCTATGCTCTCGTGCTTCTTTCCCATTATCAGGCATCTAACTAGTCTGACAGGGACTGTAGAAATCATAAGATTTTTAAAGGAATCTTAGTGTTTTATCAGCTTTTTTTTTTTGCCACCACAGTATGTGATGTTGGTCCATATGCATCCTGTCAGGTATTGTCATTCTTTCTTCCAGCTCCGGTACAAGAATGAGCAGTACCCATCTTCTCATATTTCTTGTGGATGAGATTACTGTTTGATTCTGAGCACCAGCAATATTGGTCTCTTGTATAAAAGAGCAGTTGCTTACCCAGTAGTGTCCTTTCCGTTGAGATACAGTGTCTACATAGGTTTCTCTGTCTGACACTCTTTCCTGTTTTCCAGGTACTATTCACCTAGCTTCTGTGTTAGCAAAGTCATGCTTTGTGTAGACCCTTACAACGTTAAGGCAGACACAGCATTTTTTTAAAGTGATTGCATATGTAAGTGTATGAATTAATATGGCCAAATTAGTCCCAGTGTGGTTTTATTTCCCCCACTGAGGTTTTCTTTGTTAGAAATGTACTTTATTTTACACTGTATTGATTCCCCACTGGTGTTGTTAAATGAATATAATGGATTTCAGTAGACAGGAACACAGTTTGGAATTGTGAAACCGTGAGCATGGTACTCAAATGTGTCTGGCATAAGGATATTGAAATAATTAGCAATCCTGATGTATTGAGTTTTGAATTGCACTGTTAACATACTGACAGGGAAGTGGCAGCTCTCAGAGATCATCTTTCAGACCGAAAAAAGGTGGTTATGTTCGATTTCATGTTTAGTTTTCAGCAGAGCAAGATAGACTGACTTCCAAAATATTCATTATAACCATGTTCCTATATATTACAAGGTTTAAGTGGATTGTCACATTGCTTGTGAAAAGCTCCAGGTTTCCTGTAAGATTTGCAAAGCCACTAACTGCTAGTGTTTTGCAGAACTATATTTCCCAGATAGAGAGTATTTGTTTGGCTAGTTGCTCCTTCAGGAATATGAAAGTTGTATGTTCGTAACAATTCAGTTGCAATGATATATTGGTCTCAATGCTGCTAAGGGAGCAGTAAGCAATACCATATGTACAGCAATACTATGGTTATGCTTTTCTGATTATGAGCAGTGTATAAGCTGTAATAAGACAGGCCTGTGAATTTGCAGAGAACTAAATGCAAAGGTTATGACTGAGAAAAATTCCAGAAAATCATTAATATGGCCTTTGCCATGGTAAGTTAGGATGTCATTGCATAAATCGTACTATATTGTGGCAGCAGAAATAAAAAACATGCAGCGACATGGCAGCAGACCAGCTACTCACTTCTGGTAAATGCTATTGAATCACCTGTAGTTCATAAATGTAAGCAATACCCAAAGCATAGCATAAGTGAATCAGTGAAAGATAATTCCCCAAAAGAAGAAAACCCCGAGCACATTGTTAATAGACTAAGATCAGCCACAGTCCTTGAGTTCCTTGAGTTCTTCTGGTCATTCTCCAGAAATGAAAGTAAATGATTGAGTGGTCTATCTTCTACATGGCAATGTCATACAACAACGGGCACATAAAGTCAAAAGATTTTCATTCAGAATATATTTATAGCTGTTCTTGTTATTCCTAGTATTTTCAATAACAACAGAAAATATCGGTCTTGGGTGTGTTGGTTAATCATTAGAGTCACATTTGATTTTGCTTGTCTTCCAATTCTGTTTTTCCCAGATGAGGTAGTTGTGCAGAAGCCAGAGTTCACCAGTCCATCAATCTGTCATGCTCCTGGTGGGGAATACTTTGTAGAGGGAGAGACGTGGAATATTGACTCTTGTACACAGTGTACATGCCACAGTGGACGTGTTCTGTGTGAGACTGAAGTCTGTCCACCTCTTCTTTGTCAAAACCCCACCCGCACGCAGGACTCCTGCTGTCCACAGTGCCCAGGTAAATATCAGCAACCAGCTTTCATCAGAGTTCTTTCTTGATCTAAGAATGTATGATGTGAATATTGAATGCTTCAGGATGTGCACAGTTGCTTGTTGTGGTGTCTTTCTTCTTTAGATGTTACGAGTGAGAGCCTGCAGCCCTCTGTTTCAACTGCAAAACTTGACTGCATGCGAGAGATGTCTTAAATTTAATGGAAGTTGTGGCTTTGAAGTTTGAAAGGCAATCTAACAATTTAATGGTTGCATGGGAACCAGAATCCTCAGTTGGAAGGTTTATGAGATATGCACTGGCTCGTTTATGGAAACATGCAGGATTAGAGAAACTTAGTTGAAGTGCTAGGCAGATACAAGCTTGTTTCTTTTTCTTTCTACATACTTTTGTCTCTGTGAATCATTTTATTACTATCTTGTCTATTTGGGATTTGGTCTCAGAAACAGTTCTGTTTGCTTTTACCATCACGCGGTATGATTTGAGTGTGACTAGAAGGCAACTGAGTAATATCAAAGCATTCCAGCCCAGCAGGTGTGCCAGGTTCACCTGGACTGCCTCACAGTGTCAAGAAGGTAACAGGATTTGCTTTCCCCCAAGGAAAGAGATGCAATCATAAATTAATACGAATTGCTATTTTACATAGAAAATGGGGGAGTTTATTGCAGTGGGAATTTATTTCAAACCTATGAATTGAATGCATGCTGACTGAGAAAATATTAGTGTATTAAAAAAAAATCAAAAATTTGCTTTAAACGAAAAAAAAGTTAGGTTTTGCCATTTTTTCTAACAGCTTTTGGAGTTTTGTGTGGTTTTTTTCTGACTAAATATTTTCAGTGAAAAAGTTAGCATGTTCTCCTGACTTGCATTTTTCTCATTAGTAACAGTGAGCATTCATTCATGTTGCTTAACTTTAAAATACTGTTTGGAAGAGCTGATCTTTCCTGACTGGCTATAGTCTCGTAACTTCCACAGTTAGATTGAGAACCTGATCTGAGTACCCTTCTGAATCCTTCTCGCTTTCTTATATGGTTTTTGCACATACAGTCATATTTCTACATCTGAAATGTTTGTTAAGACACAGCTTCATTGCAGAAATACATCTTCCCCATGTGCAGGCATGAGTATTAAAGCAGACCCATTGGCATCAAGCTGAAACCCGATCAAGTACCTTTTGTTTCACAACAGCTTATAATTAACTTATGTAAGTCCACTAGCAAAGGCAACAGCAGCATAATAGCTTTTCACCTTACATCATTCAAGGATTTGAATTGGCATAGCAGCAGCTGGGATTCAAGTTTTAGATTTAAAATTTATTCTCCCTGATTTAAAGTGAATTCCTATATGCCACTCAGTTCAGAGCATTCAGAGTGGCTTTCTTAGTTGCTGCTTTTGATAGTGATTGGGTTTTCACTTTGCTGTCTTTTTTTTCCTCTTTCTTTTTTTTCCTTCGAGTAAATGCAATAAAGGTCTACATAAACTTTATTCTAGAGCACATCACAAGATCCTCATTAAAAGGACTGAAAAGGCGTAAGGCTCTGTCCCTTCTAGTTGTTCTGCAGTAGTGAGCCAATGTATAATAATTCCATTGTGTTCTTCAAGAGTGAACTCTGAGGAGAATATGAGAGAAGTTAGCTACTGGGAGTGAAATAACTTAATCTGTTTATATTTACAGATGAGCCTCTTCAGCCGTCTTCATCAAGCAATGAGAGCATGCCTAGTTATTGCAAAAATGATGAAGGAGATATTTTTCTGACAGCTGAATCCTGGAAGCCCAATGTCTGCACTAGCTGCATTTGCATGGATGGTGTGATTAGATGCTACTCTGAGTCTTGTCCACCAGTGTCCTGTGAGAGACCTGTTTTGAGAAAGGGACAGTGTTGTCCCTACTGTATTGGTGAGTCAGAATTTTAGATTACTGATCACTTTTTCAGTGTATTTTGACTAGGAGTATTTATTTACAGATTACTTTTTTTGAGCTTGCAGTAAGTACAAAGGCTGTAGAATGGAAGCTGCTAATAGAGAACAGTTGTATAATGCACTTACTGAAATTAAGTCTTTTTAGCATTGTTGGAAAGCATTCAGATCCTACTATAACCTTGATTTCCAAAAACAGTAGAGGGAGATACAATAGGAAAAGAATTCAGTACAAAGGGATATAATAAAATTGACAGGTTTTGAACATGTGAATCGATTTGCCCATCTATAAACAATACATTTCTTCATCAGAAAGATGTCAGAAAGGTTTGAAGTCCTTTCAGATATATGCCATTAATATAGCTCTTGAAACCTTTAATTCGTTGCAGAAAAAAATATCTTTAATACTAGGTGAGAAAATTCTATAGGATATGCAAGGAATTCCATTAAAGTAATGCCTGGAAAAGTTAAAGTATTAAAATTGCAGTTGCCCTTGGAACCTGCTTAGATTCCTGATGAGAACATTTTGAGGGGAAAGTACTTTCTTAGCATGGTTTACATACAAAATGGGGGAGATTAAGTTTCTTTGGCAATGTCTTTATAAAGGCTTTTCTTCCAGTGACTGACCGCGCAACTATAAAGATCATTTAATTCAGAATACATTTTAACCTGAAAGAAATAGAGTGTATGCAGAGCTAGGCAATCAAACCAGTAAAGTCAGAACATGAGCCTCAGTATGGTACTGGAGAACAATTTAGGTCAAGGAAGGGATGCACAACAGGGACTAATGCCATGAACTACAGAAATAAGAACTCTAGAACTTTGTGCTCACGCCTTGCGTGTCATGTTTGCAAACATGCAACAAGTAGATATGGCTTTATTTAATTTACTTTGAGTCCCATATAGTCGCACAATATTGAAAATGCTTAAATGTGAGAATAATAAAAACCTCAACAATTTTCTTTTAGTAGCAACTGCTCAAGCAATATGAAATACAAAATCAAAATTTTAGTGTTCAGATATGAAGATTTTCAATGATAATATTTTTTATTAATATGAGCTATGCTATCTTGATAGTATTTTTTGTGGTCTAAATAACTGAAATTCATGGAAACTTACTTATTTAATGATGTCTATGAATTATATACTTTTGCCTGTAAGAGGTGCAAAGTCATGCACTTAATTTTCATAGTTCTTCCTGGTTTACTCCTTATTTCTTGATAACTGTGGAGCATATCTTTGTACAGATTCTTCCTCACTATTTTCATGTAATAGTTGATAAAATGCTTAGAGGCAAACTGTGGAAAGAGACCTTCTTCATTTATTGGAATTTCAAACATTAGGCAGGGTTTTAGCACTGTATTTTATTTTGTTTCTTTCTGGATACAGATCTGGTTAATGCCTAACAAGTTAGTATAGATTGAAATTAAGAATTTTATAGGACTTGAATGGTTTATTGTTTGTCTGAATCCTCAAATTCATCCCATGTGTTCAACATTCTTCTTTCTCATGCAAAGAAAGATTAATTTGGAAAGATAACCCTCTACTTCAGAGCAGATAAAGGGATGTCTTTTTGATTAGAGACAAGATTAGTCTTCCACAGAAAACAGAGCAGGGACTGTTTGTTTACCAGATGTGGTTGATTTACTGATGCAGCTAGAGGAAATTTGAGAGAAAATAGATAGAGCTAGACACATTATTCTAAACTGCATTTTTATACGTGGGTTTCTTACTGCAAGTCCCTCATTTCCACTGTCCTTGAGCACTTGTTTGTGTTCTGACTTTCATCCTTTGCTTATACTTGCACAGAGATGGATATCAAAATGGGAGACATATCCAAGATAATCCTTTCTTAGGTCTTAAAAGTTTCCTTTGGAGATTCAAATGTGCTACACTGCTATTAAATAGTGAAGAGTTCTTTACCAAGTTGAAAAAGCCTGAAAAAGGTAGAAGACTTTTCCAACCAAACCAGCTTCTGAGTAGAAAAGGTCTCCTGAGTGGGGCAAGATAGCATTTTGGGAGCAAATAAGTACAAAGTGCAGAGGGAGTTCTCAGCTTTAGGTTCCAGGGGGCAGTGTTGGGTCCAGTTCTGTTCAATCTCTTTATCAATGGTCTGGATGAGAGGATTGAATGTCCTCTTCTAAGTTCACAGATGACACTAGGCTGAGTGGAAGTGCTGATCTGCTTTTGAGAGTAGGGAGGCTCCGCATAGGGACCTGAACAGGCTGGATTGATGGGCTGTGATGAATGGTTCTACAAGGCCAAGTGCAGAGTTCTGCACCTGGGACACAACAACCCCATGCAGCACTACAGTCTTGGGGAAAAGCGCCCAGAAAGCTGCCTGGCAGAGAAGGACCTGGGGGTGTTGGTCAACAGCCAGCTGAATATGAGCCAGCAGTGTGGCCAGGAAGGCCAGTGGCATCTTGGCCTGTATTAGAAACACTGTGGCAAGCAGGACCAGGAAAGATATTGTGCCCCTGTACTGGTGAAGCTGCACTTCAGTTATGTGCTCCTCACTACAAGAAAGACATTGAGGTGCTGGAGCATGTCCAGAAAAGGGCAACAAACCTGGTGAAGGGGCTGGAGAACAAGTCTTATGAGGAGCAGCTAACAGAACTGAGGTTGTTTAGTCTGGAGGAAAGGAGGCTGAGGGCAGACCTTATCACTGCCTACAACTGCCTGAATGAAAGGAGGTTGTACCGAGGTGGGTGTTGGTCTCTTGTCCCAAGTGACAGGTGATGTGATGAAAGGGAATGGCCTCAAGTTGCACTAGGGGAAGTTCAGATTAGATATCGGGAAAAATTTCTTGACCAAAAGTGTTATCAGGCACTGGAACAGGCTGCCCAAGGCAGTGATTGAGTCACCATTCCTGGAGATATTTAAAAGATGGGTAAAGTGCTCAGGGATCTGGTTTAGTGGTGGACAGGTACAGTTGGACTCCTACATTCTCAGAGGTCTTTTCCAACCAAGCAGTTCTATTATAGGTAATGAGCAGTAGAGGACTGCTCGGGCTCTGTGCCCCTTTCCCTAGACATATTGACTTTCTGACCTATGCAGAATTCCACTGACTTTTGTGTGCCAACATTCAGGTCACCTGTGGAAGAACCTAATGTGCTTTTTGCAGCCACCTTTTCGTCCCACACTTCCTTTCCCATGTTCACTCCAATACTTGGTTACAAAAATGTACTTGGAGAGGTCAGGACCCATACTAACAGCCACAGAAGCCGTGGGATACCCAGGACCTCGGGAGTGTTTATGCTTTTCTGATCATTCCATTAGTATTTTCAATAAGGTATTTCTTGCTGGTCTCCTTTTACATTTGAATTTACTCTGTCTAGGTGTGTTGCACTGGCCTGCTGACTGCTAACCTTTTTATTCCAGATAATGTCAGTCTATTACATTGTCACTAATTAAAAGCTGTACCAATGGCCAAATTATTTAATAAGTCATTTATATTTGGGAGGTAAATCTGACAGTTAAGAGTGTCAAAAATTTAAAAAAAAATATGTTTCTCTTAATTTTCACAGCACATATGATATAATTTTATGTCCCAATAAACTGTCCTCTAGCTACAAGCAGCCCAGGATAATTGTCCTTCATAAAAAAAAAAAAAATAAAACAAAACACCCAGAAATTAAACTTTCTTTAACAAACATTTTCCAGAAAATGTGGGGAGGGTTGGTTAATTACAGCTGGGATTTCTTTGTAAATGTTGTTTCACTTTTGGTTTTGGGGAAGAAATCAGATTTGTGTAGCCATTACCCTGAGATCACACTGCTCTGTTTTCCTTCAACAGAAGACACAGTTCCAAAGAAAGTGGTCTGCCACTTCAGTGGAAAAACATACGCAGATGAAGAACGCTGGGACATTGACAGCTGCACACACTGCTACTGCCTGCAGGGTCAGACTCTCTGTTCCACTGTCAGCTGCCCAGCCCTTCCCTGTGCTGAACCCATCAATGTGGAGGGAAGCTGCTGTCCCATGTGTCCAGGTAACGTGATGTGATAATCCAGGTTACTGTAGTGCTGGTTTTCCAGGACAGATAAGACTCTTTAAATTTGTTTTTGAGCTTCTGTCTGTATTTGAACAGTATTAAGAAGACAACAGTCATTTAGACCTCAGGAAAATTAATATTCTTAACACTGGCATATTGTGCAAATACATAGTTTGAATTTTACTTATTCTGAGAACTCTGAACTCAAAAATTAGTTGCTTGTTCCTGCTCTGTCCTTTCACAAAGTTATGGAAATACATTAGTGAAGTAGGAAAATGAATCACAGAAATACAGAATCATTTAGGTTGGAAAAGACCTTTAAGTTCAAGTCCAACCATAAACCAAATACTGCCTAGCGCACCATTAAACCATGTCCCTAAGTGCCACATGCATGCGTCTTTTAAATATCTCCTGGGATGGTGACTCAACCACTTCCCTAGGCAGGCTGTTCTAATGCTTGACAAATCTTTCAGTGAAGTAATACTTCCTAATATCCAATCTAAACCTCTTCTGGTGCAACTTGAAGACATTTCCTCTCATTGTATCACTTGTTACTTCAGAGAAGAGACCAACACCCACCTTGCAGGTGTAGAGACCAATAATGTCTCCCTTCAGCTTCCTTTCCTCTGGACGAAACAACCCCAGTTCCCACAGCCACTCCTCCCAAGACTTGTGCTTCAAGCCCTTCACCAGCTTTGTTACATCTCTGCAGATTCTGTCAGTGATTAACATTTCTGTCTTTGCTAGTCTCTTCATTGCTTATTCAAATATCACATTGCTTGATCATTTTAACTTGGCTTAAAAATAATATGAAATTTTCATAGCTATAAACACAAGGGACATAAGAATTGCAACTGGGTTTTTATGCTAGTCCTGACATATTTCTGCAGGAGTTTGCTCATGTTATTCAGTCAGCTGGTAATTACTTCTGACAGGACAGCTAGGGAGATGGACCAGTTACCCCTCTTGCAATTCTCCTCCTTTGAGGATTACAAAAGAGGGAAGGCAAAGAAACCAGCAGTGACAGTTCACATATCACCTGGGAAGGCGTAGCCTTCCTTTGGGATTTTTGTTATTCAGTATCACAAAGGAGCAAGCCTGTAGCAAAGTGTGTATTCTGAAATGGTATTTTCCAAAGCAAATTGTCAAAAGGGCTTTATCATCCCATTCACATTAGGATAATGATAATGGCAGCAGGTGTGTATCCCACATACAGTGTGAAACAGGTTTTAAAACAAAATTTCTGACTAGCAGGATGAAAATTCTGAAATAAATGAAAGGATTCATAGGAGAAAGCACTGCAGATGATCAAGTATATTTACTAAATTAAGAGAAGCACTGGGAAGTTGAGCAGCCTGTAATTTGTGAAACACGTTAATCTCATTTCACAGAGATGTATGTGCCTGAACCTACAAACATCCCTATTGAGAAGACAAATCATCGAGGAGACATGGAACTGGAAGTACCAAACTGGCCGACGCCAAGTGAAAATGACATCATTCACATTCACAGAGGTAAGATCTGATATAAAACTGGGTTAACTTAGGTCTCTGTTTATTCCCCATGTTTTAATGCGTTTACTTGTTCTATTCGGGTATCATGGGTATAATACTTTGAAAAGGTGGTTATCTGAGAATATTCTTCAGTGCTGAATTCTTACATGCATTTTTGCTTTCAGTAAAGACGATTCACTCAATTAAATTATATTTAAACAATTAGCTCATATTATCATGCCCATCTTGAGCTTGGAAGAAACATCGGTGTTGTTGTGGTGGAGTTCTGTAAAATAAAGGATGCAGTAAAATTACGAACAAGGAATGATTCTGCAGTGACTTTTCTGATACAAAATCTAGAAAGAATGCTGTTGTCAAGCTGCTGGAATCCATAGACCTTAATTTGATCCATTTGACGTTCTTCCATTGATAATCAAAAATGGGAAAACATGTACCGCAACTTAATATACATCATAGACGTATGCCAGAGGAAAAAAAAAATACGATTTCACAGGTCTAGTGACAACAGGGCTAATAAAATTGTCCAAGGATGTAAATCCATCTTTTGTTTAAACTGTGCTGAAATCACAGGGTAGGGGAAACACTCTCTTTGTTAACTGTTTCTAATTGAAGGGCTGCCTAAACTTATGTGTGTGTATGTATATAATGTTTTTTTAAATCCAAGGATGATCTCATAGCATACTATCGTTTGGTGGCTAGCAGAAAGGATACATGAAATGCAAATGCTTTACAAAATTGTAAGCTTATGCTTCCATAATTACAGCATTTTCATTTCTCACAGACATTAGTAGATGGCTTGCAACTATTTTGGTTGGGGATTTTAAACATGCACTGCAAACTGTGCAAGTATTGCAAGCATGACTGAAAATCGTCATTCTTTGCAATTACCTGTGAAACTTGTTACATTCTAGCAGACTGCCAGCAGTCTGTTTTCATAGGCTGACTGGTGCAAGTATTGTAATACACTCTCAGCAAATAAGAGTCTTACCAGTTGTTTGTTCTGTTTTGGTTTGTATTTATTTTTTTTAAAAAGGGGCTTTCATGCTAGCATAGAAACACAGGTTTGTTTGTTTGGTTGGTTTTTTTTACAAGTGGGAGTTTGGTTGCAATCAGATAAGAAGATGCAAATGCAACTGAGCTAAGAGATTGTCAGACTTGTTTATTATCGTGCTTTAAATTCCTCTCTTTCTGATGGCCTTTTCCTGGCTAATATAGTCACTACATAAGATACTACCTTTCAGTTGTTCTAATTTATATGAATAAGATGACATATCGGAAGAGAAAGTCCAAATTCATCTGATTGACAAAATCAGCAACTGGGATTTTCATAATTGCATTCTTCGTGTTTAAAGCCCATTTATAATTACAAGCATACCTCATTTTATTGCACTTCATTTTATTGTGCCTCACAGATATTGCATTTTTTATTACACCATTTTTTAGCAAGAGACTATTTTTCAATTAAGATACGTACATTGGTTTTTCAGACGTAATGCTATTGCACACTTAATAGACTACAGCATAGTGCAAGGATAACTTTTATATGCACTTGGAAAACAAAAAAATTGTGTGGCTTGCTTTATTGTTGTATTAGTTTCATTGCGGTGCTCTGGAACCAAACCTGCAGTATCTCCGAGCTATGTCTTTGCTAACAAATGCTCATTTTGCCTTGCAGACATGAGTCATCTACAGGGAGAGTACAGAAGTGGCAGTGGACCACACCCGAGTGAAGATGCATCGGTTAGCTCTGTTGCCTTGGTGACAATTCCAATCACGATAGCGCTGTTACTCATTATCGTCCTTTTGCTTGTCAATCAGAAAAAGCAGTGGATTCCAGTGTCCTGCTACAAAGCTCCAACAAAGGTGCCATGTTTATGTCTATTTCCAGGCTTTCACTTTTTTGGGAAACAAAATTAACTAGAATATTGTGTAGGATGTCACTGAGTTCACATCATCTGAACTCTCTCTTTAAATTATTTTCTCTTTGTCTTCAACCATTTTATACCAGTTGGTCTGCTAGTATTTATTTAGTCTCTTAAATTATTTTTGCACTATCAAATGAAAACATTTCCTGCTCCATATAGTAATGAGTTGCCTCTAGATAGCAATCAAGGTTAGAAAATAGTTTTTAAAAAAACAACTCTATATTTGTGTAGGTAAATAACTGCAATTTTCTTACTTGCAGTGAAACTTGTAAGAGAATGTTTTTGCTTTCTTAACTTTCATTCATTTTAGAACTCTTGTCCAACATCAGTTACTGTATGGACTAGTAGGGTTTATCACATTTTTTAATAACTTCATCAGATGGTTCTGAGGTTAATATTTTAGGAAACATCTACCAATTAAGTCTTCTGAGACTTCCAAAAAAAACCAAAAGGATGCAGGTGAAAATAGTTAAAAGAGTATAATGTTGTTTTAGAGTATAATGTTGTTTTGAGCAATAGTTTCATCAGCAAACTAAGCTTTATTCCATATTTAAATGCCATTTATATCAGTTCCCTGATTTATCCCACTTAAACTTCCTAGCTGTAATCAAACAGACTTTGTCCATGCTTGGAACGCCATTTGAGAGCATCTTTTTTTTTTTTTTTTAAAGTTCTGCCTAGAAGAGTAATACAATAATTTAAGAAATGAAGTGTCCATATCCTTTCTGCTGCTGCAGAGCTTTGTTTTAAAAAACAAATCCAGAAAGCTTGCAAATACCATCACAACATAAAGTTTAACTCAATTTTAATTAAATAGGAATCATAAGGATTCTATGTTACTCCATTTCCAGTCTTTCAAGACAAGTAAGCCGAGATGCAAATCACAACTTTCTAACTGTGGAACTATAAACACTAATTCTACATACTCTCTTACTTATGAAACATTGGTTTCCTCAAACTGTTCTGTTGTTGATACATTGTTTTTTCAGTCTCACCAAAAGACATCATCCATATGCTAAGAAAACTCACTTTAAGCCACATATGGATTGAATGCAAGACCGTGGTTATACTGAAACTCAGATGTTTTCTGAGGGTCTTTGTCTTAAATGTATCTTTCTTTTAAGGTTTCTTCAACCCAGTGTCACTCATTAGTTTCTTGTATTCTTTGCTGGGTGACTTGTGGTTCTTAGTAATAAAATTTGGCAAGCCCGTTTTGGCTTATATTCTTTCTGTTCAAAATTGTTCAGCTATTTAAAAGAGAACAGAATAACTGTGCTTAAATCTTATAAATACCTAAAGAAAGATTATAGAAAATATGTTTAAAATTACAGATGGACTGCTAATGTTTAGCCCTGGTACTGTTAACATGAGTGAACCTCAGGACTTCCTTGTGAATCCAGTCAAGACTTTTGAAAAGCCAAACGTAAAACATCTTTTAAATAACAAAAATCTGGGTAAAAAAAATGTTTTGTGATAAGAGTTACCAAATGTAAAGTTTTAGTAATAAAAACTTTTCTGATTTTTCTGATTTAAGTCTTGGAAAAAAGAGGCTACATCAGCGGAAGCCATAAAGTATGCTTACTGCCTGTCTTCCCTTGTGCTTAACTCATAGACATTTAAGGCTGTGTGCACCCAGCATTGTTTCACCTTCCGCTCAGCTGCAGAGTCTTTCAGTTGCAGGATTCTCAGAGAAACAGCAGGACTGGAAAGCCAGTATACACGATTCATCTCTTTCTTTGAGCAGTTATTGTACGTGCATTCACACTTGTAGATCACTACATAATCAAACCCTCACTTATACACACATTTGCCTACAATTAAATCCCTATTGTACACTTTCAAGGAAGTAAAGACAACTCCACCAAGTGCCACATTAACACTGGCATGCTCACAATAACACATGACTTTGCAAGGGCATAAGGCCTAGCAGATACTAGATAAAAGGTGGATGATTTCCTGATTAAGGAAGCAATACATAAACCACCTTGGAATGGAATGCGGAAGGATCCCATAGGATCCCATGCCAGGATTAACTATAACAGCTGAGATCTCTCCCATTCTCTTAGTTGACTTGCAGCTAGGAACAAAACATTCTTGAAAATGATCAGCAATAAAGAGGGTTTCAAGTCTTGGAAACAAGCTGCTGCACATACAGGGCAACAAGGTTAAGTCCTTGTGTGGTACTAAACTAACAGAGAAGAGTTTAACTAGTCCATCTGGTGTATGAGAATACCAGAGCTCTATTCAGAAGATGAAAATGGTGATTCAGAAGAGTGTATTGGTCTGTTATTGTGCCTTTATCAAGTTTACCAGAAGTCTGGACGCTCTCATTACTGATTTGATTTTGGTTTGTGCTTATGGACTTGACCCACAAAGACTTTTTTAATTATGTGTGGAATACAATTTTTTTTTATTATTTACTCAATATTCCCCTTCTGTTTTAACAGCCTTCATGCCTAAACAATCAACTGGTATATGTGGACTGCAAGAAAGGTACCATGGTCCAGGTGGACAGTTCTCAGAGGATGCGAAGAATTGCAGATCCAGATCCAAGATACAGTGGATTTTACAGCATGCAGAAACAGAACAACCTACAGGCAGATAACTTCTATCAAACAGTTTGAAGAATTGCACCCTTACCAAGGATATAAGAAAGAAAGAAAGAGAGAGAGAGACTAAGTCTGCTATTAAAATAAAACTAGAATTGTGCACTTGCTTAGTATTGGATTTGTGACTACATGTACAGCTCTAAGACCTTACTGGGATGAGCTCTGACTCCTGCAATGTGCCAGAAAAAGCATTCCCACTTTTCCTTGAGATAACTGACCAAGTGTTTTCTTAGAACCAAAGTTTTAAAACTTGTTAAGATGTATTTGCTTGTAACATAGCTATAGAGGTTTTTTGGGAGGGGGAATCAGGGGCTAGGGTTAGGCAAGGAGGTAAAAGTAAGCTTCAAAGAAAAGCTGGTCATCCTTGGCTGGAGAAGAAAATGCATAAATAATACTGCTGAGCAGCAGGATAGTGCTTTTTCTTGTTGCTCTGACATTGCATCTGTTGCAGCAAAGCCTAACCCCAGGTGAAAAAAACATTAAGAGGTCTGTTTGGGTTTTTTTTCCAGCTGTTGCTACAGTAATATACTCCTAGAACAGAAATTGTCACATCACAGGTGTGGTGTAGCTGCAAATATTTTTCTATATGATGAGAAGCTGCAGTAGTTAATGAAATAGTGAGGAAAAGATTATAGCAGATAATAAAGGGTGGGTTTATTAAGGATGTATAAAATTATATCTTGTGCTGCTTTTTGTTTTTATTTTTGTTTTCTTCAAAGCTGATTGGCTAGATTAGCCAGACTTCAGCAGAGTTAGGAAATGACTGAGGCCTAAGTAATTCCTGATATGAGCACTGGATCTTTTGACAGCAGTATTGAAGGAAGGAAGGAAAAGTCAAGAACACCATGCAGTTCCAGGGGCTTTTGTTTGTTTGTTTTGTCTGTTGTGGGTTTGTTTTGTTATTTTATATCAATCTGGTTGTTCATACAGGAGAAGGAAAAAATATTTTTGTTGGACAAAGCTCTTGCTTACAAGAGAGTAAAAAATGAGACTGTTTTAAGGTTGTTGGTTTTTTTCCTGTTGATGTTCTTATTTACTGGTATGCAGATTTAGAAACTACTTCCATGCTAGGAAGCTGCTTAATTTTAATTGTATATTGCTCAAGCACCTTTTTTGAAGCTCAGAAAAGAAAAAAGGAGATCATGCTTCTTTAAACTTTAGCATTATAGGAGTATTTATGTAAATATAATTATGCTAAAAACAACAAAAAGTATTTGTATGTTTGTGTATATATATGTATATACAAATGCATGTAGGTATACATATGTATAGATACGTGCATGTGTATATACACTATACATATATATACTGTATATATAAAGTATTATGTATACAGTATATATTTTTCTATTTTTTTTTTTCTGGTTGAATGTATTTTTATCTAAGAGAGATTTTACCCAGATCAGAAACAGATAAACAGGCATTCCATATCGATGCGTAATTGCTTGTGAGTTTAGGAAAGACAAGAAAAGAGCATCTCATTCTACCTACAGTTTGGTTTGATTTGAAAGTGTTTGTGTGCGCGTGTGTGTGTGTGCACTCTTGTGTTTGCGTGTGTACAGTTCGTGCACGATTATAGCAGTAAGCGTTGCTCTTGCTACTTGCTACATTTCAGGGTGTTTCTTATTTTTCTTTTCCTGCTTAGCCTTAAAAAGGCTTTTTAATGAATGCATTGGCTAGAGACACTGATGACAATATACATGCGGCACTAATCAGCTCCATAGAATAACACCGTCAGCTCCTGGATTTTCTTTTTTTTCCTTTCTTTCCTTTTTTTTTTTTTTTTCAAACAATTGTTTGAAACAACTACTGGAATATTGTCCACATTAAGCTGGAAGTTTGTTGTAGCTTGCCTCATTTATAACTCTGACTGTATAATACAATGTTAACTTTCCAAACAGGTCTTGGCACTTTTATACTAATTACCCATTTGTGCATTGCCTTTTTTCTTTTACAAATGCTTGTCATAAGAGACACAGATACCCAGTATGCTTAATGTGAAAAGAAAATGTATTTTTTGTAAAGGAACTCTCAAGTATTGTTGTAAATACTTGGTCAGAGGTTGCTGAATTTTAAAACTGAAAAAAAAAAACTAATTTATTATTATAATGACCTAATTTATTAATCTGAAGATTAACCATTTTTTTGTTTTAGAATATCAAAAAGGTGTTCTAGCTGTTTGCATCAAAGAAAAAATAGGTGTATCATTAAGGGTCAACATTTTTTCTGCTTATGTAACTTCAGTTTCCAACCACCAATAAGAAAAAATGTCGTCTCCCCAGTGTTTCTTACTCAATCTGATACTGAAACAGAGATGTTTCTATCCAGTTAATACACAGATTTTGTCAAGACAAAACATCCATTCCTTGCATAAGAGTAAGCAGTCTTTATCCAGAAATTGTAAATGCTTGCTTTTGTTTTACAATCAAGGCCATATTCTGAAAATATTAGCAGGATATAGGACATGGTGTAAAATGTTTTTTATTATTATTATTTTATTATTATTATTTTAAAGATATGATTTATCCTATGTGCTGTATCCATTACACTCTTTTACTTTGGTTCCTGTTGTGCTCTTGTAAGAGAAATGCAGATATAATTTTCTGAAAAATAGATGCATATGTGGCACTCGGAGTGCACTGCGGTTCAGCAGATTGCTTGTTTACTTTTTTAACTGTAAGGCGGTTTCTTGTAATTTGGCTCTTGGCAGCACAATAAAAAATTTTAAACCTACTGATGCACGTTTGTTCAAATATTTGTATTTATTACTTTGTTATAGTAGTTCTTGACATGTTAGTTTACATCTTGATATTATGGGGTGGTTTTTTGCTGGGAGTCTTGCCAACCCTAGATCAGAATGGCTTAGAACACACTGCGGGAAAAGTCTGCACTTAGCATAGAATCACTAAGTTGAAAAGGACCCACTGGATCATCGAGTCCAACCGTTCCCATCAATCACTAAACCCACTGAAGAATTTTCACATTAGAGGGGTTCATGGAATTCCAGGCAGTTTCAGCATTCAGTAAAGATCAGCCTCTCAAAACAGAAAGTTTCCCTGCCATCAAGTCCACGGGTGTCGTCGTACCCGTCAGAAAGCCACAACCGCTCACATGGCTCACTCACAGGAGGTCCTAGAGATGAGAATCTGTAGAATTCGACACTTCATGAACCTCCTCAGCCACAGATCATTTTATTAGCCTATCATTTTTTTTCTTCAATTAATTCGCAAGTTAATGAACTCAAGGTGAGGTTCTGCTATCTAACTCCCTGAGGAAAGGTGGTTTTCAGCTTAAGGACTAGATCTCTGACAAACAGACTCCTTTTTTTTCTTTCAACACGGTTTCCCTGAGTTTCTGCATTCAAAGCAGCAGTGGGTCAAGTATCTACCAGCCGTTAACAGAGAGACCCCTATCTTCCAGCTTTTTATCCTGGGCTTTTCAGCACAGACCCACATGCCCCGCCCCTTCCCTGAGCCCTCAAAGGCTCCGCCCCTCGCACGTCCCGCCCCCACGCGCGCCCCGCCCCTTCCTTGGTCCTCACAGACTCCGCCCCCTCACTCCCCGCCCCTTCCCGGATCCACCAGAGGCTCCGCCCCCTCGCCCGCGCCGTCACGCGCCCCGCCCCGCTCCCGGGCTTTCGGCTGCGGCGGCGGCCATGGCGGCGGCGGCGTCGCAGCGAGACCCGGGGGACTGGCAGGACTTCTCGGGCTTCCAGCCCTCCCCGGGGAGCGGCGCCGAGGCCGCCCGCGACAAAGGCGGCTGGGGCGGCGGGGGAGACCTGGGAGCGAAGCTGTCGCTGTGCTTCGAGCCCCCGCAGGCCCGGCCCGGCGGCGAGAGCCGCGTCCCGCTGCGGCCCCTCACGGAGCAGAGCGCGCTGCAGGACGACGAGTGAGTGCGGGCCCCGGGGCGGGAGCTGCGGCCCTTCCCGGCCCCACGGGAGCGCGGGGGTCGGGCGTGCGGCCTGCTGCCCTTCGGGGAGGGCTGCGAGAGGCGGGGGGATCGCTTCTCGCCCGCAGCTTCGCTGCCTGAAATGAAACACGGCAAGTGTGGCAAGCGGGTGGAGAGCGAAATCTCGGCTGCAGCTGTGGGGGTTGTTGTTTCCCCTTTCTCGTCTGTGCCGCTTTCCTGCTTTTAACATTATTTTATAAGTATTTATACTTGTTATAGAATAGAATCATAGAGTAGTTTGGGTTGGAAGGGACCTTAAAGGTCATCTAGTTCCAACCCTGTTATTTTACTGTACGCTTCAGTCAGCTTGTTTGCGTTAAAAATACTGCAGTTTTACTTTGAGGTAACTGAATTGTATGTCTTATTCTAAAAGAAGAAAAATACCCTCTTAGCGAAGACTAAGTATCTATGGTCAGAGCACGGAGGTGAGCTCAAAGAACCGTGAAGCGGAGACTTGGGGTTGTGCTCTGCCTGCCCTTCTGTGCCAGGCTCGGCCGTTCCTCTGACCCCCTCTGAGCCTGGCTAGGCAGCCCCCTCCCAACACGCACCCACAGCGCAGAGGCAGGGTTCGTTGGCTGAATTGAGGCAGCAGCCTGCAAACAGGGCTGCTCTGTTCCAAAATCTGAACTGGTATGCCAGGATAGGGCTGCATACCCAAGTCTCTTGTACAGCCGGAGAGGTTGTACGCTGAAGCCAGTTAAGATCAGCTGTAGGCAAGAGTGACAGGCTGAGCTCAGCAAGACTACTTCTGGATAAAACTAAGTTCTTGCAAAATTGTAATGAATTTGTGCATGCTCGCTATTCTTTGACAAATTGAAGTAGAAAGATTTGGCTCAGAATTTGCTGCTCAGCCTCCGCTAATTCCTAATTCTAACATGCAAAAGGCAAGGAAAACAAACAGTATGGAATTTATAGCCAAGCTCAAATTTCATCAAAGGAATGACCCATCCAATCCCCAGAAAGGCTTTGAGCTTGGTTATATAATTAGTAACAAAGCTGTCTCTTCATCACATTGTTTTATTCCACCCCTGTGTGCACATTACTGTTCAGAAAGGGGAAATAAGTTGTGTTCATCAAAAAACATTTCCTCTTAGCTTCAGAACATTGAAAAAATATTGTCAATAACTTGCAGATGAGCATATCAGGAGGAAAAAATAGTTGTTGATATAAATATATCATCTTTACAAATATGTTTACTGCTGATCAGTTGCTGCTTGTTTAAAAGCCTATGTTTTTGTCACTTTATTCTTCTCTCCAGGATTTGGAATGCTTTGACTGATAATTATGGTAACGTAATGCCAGTTGATTGGAAGTCTTCCCACACCAGAGCTTTGCACTTGCCGACACTGAATCTTTCAGAAAAAGGGGTAAGTTCTGATCAGCAGAAATGCCCTCTTTGGTGTACTCTGTAGGGAAATAAAACAACTTGCATTTGCATAAAAGAGTGTTGTTTTGAAGTGGCTTAAAATATTTTTAGTGCTTGGCGTTATAGGTGAGAGGTTTTTAAAAATCAAACAATTATTGATGTGTGTTTGCACCTCCTTGAGTTGGAATAATTCAGGGTTAGTTTCATGTGGGTGTTCATTAGAAGTGGAGCATGACAGGAAAACTCGTAAAATGAAAAAGCGTTTAATATTAAATCTACTGTCTGTTTTGTGTTGAACACTTTTCTGGGTAGGGGAGGAAGAAAGGTGGGAATATTTTGGTTTAGTAAATCCAGTAGAGACTTTAAGTTGATCTCATTCTGCAGTCAGGTGGTGACTACAGTGACTTCATTTACTGGAAAGGTGACCTAGGAGATACTGAAGTGCAAGAGTTTGTTTTGTTTTGTTTTTCGAATTTAACAAGTAGAATAGTTATCTGGGGAAAGAGCAGGGAATGAAGGAGCTTCAGACAGGTTTATAGAAAGGGTTGTCCTCTGATCTTGTTAAAAGTGGATTAGAACGCATCAGGAAGAAAAGCTAGGAAGAATTTGTGTCTCCTAGGTCTTCTGAGGAAACCAGTGGTTTATCTTTTAAGCATAGTGAAGTTGAGTTACGTTGTAAAAATGTCTTTATGTGTAACCTGAGAACAGGGTAATGCTTTGACTTCTGCCATTAGTTGTATAAACCGCAGCTACTTCTTAAAATGACAGGAACAAAGATTGTTCTGCTAAAGAGGATGCAGGGGAAGATGGCAGTTTGGAACTCGCTTGCTCGATTTGAGTCTGATGATTGTCCCTTGAATTTTATTTATTCCAATTTTTATTATATAGAGAATTCATTCTAATTTTTATTGTAGCGCTTGATCATATTTTCTAAGTGGTTTTAGAGTCATTAAATCCTTAGTTTTAAAGTAAAAAGTCCTATAACCCCCCATGCTGTGACTTTGTTGTATAACTGAAAAATAAGCTGGAAGACTCGTGGATTTCTTGATAAGGAACTAGGTACAATATGAAAAAAAAGTATTTTGTATTATTTTTGTAATTTTTTTTCAGGAAATTATGAATTAACTACATAAAAAAAAAATCTCAGGTGGTGTTGATAGATTAGAAAGATTCTTGGGTACTCTGCCTCTAGAGGAGGAATCAGTTTATGGATTAAACATATATCAGCTTTCACTCCACCTGGCATGGCTTTTGATGTGTCAAGCCCATCTGTTTGGGAGTGCTTGACACACTTTTTTTCTACTTTTCTGCGTTTCAGCAGTATTTCTGGATATGTGACAGCACATATGGACCAGCTGGCTGCTTGTTTTAACTTTCTTACAATGCATACTAACAGCTAAGCAACACTTACTTGATGCCTTTGAAACTTAATAACATACTGTTAGACTTGTGCTGAAAGTATTTCTCTTCCTGTTTAGGAATTAAAAATGTAAGGCGAATGAGGTTGATTGATCTAATCTTTGTTTCTTCACATCACAGATCTGTGAAAACTTTTAAACAGCTCTGATGATGGAAATGTTGTGCAGCGGTGCAAGGAATAGGGTTGCATAATTACTTGCTTATTATGTTTTTGTTAGATTACTTTTAAACAGGTCATTCCCTGATAGAAGTGTGAGGACAGAAACAGCCGTGGAGTGTGGCTGGTTGGAAGGCCGGGTGGTCCTTTCTGTATCAGTGGTAGCCTGGGCTGTATTAGCCTGTATTACCAGAATATATTCTGATAGTCTCTCAGATGTTGAGAGGGTCAAGAGGGGAAAATGACCTCCTTCTAGATGAACTGTTATTCTTGCTTATTATCCCATAGTTGTTGTCATAACCCTATATAAATGGAAAAACATTCAAGGACTGCTGATGTTAAAGAATGTCAAAAGTGGGATATATCTGTGCTGTAGGTGAACAAATATTCTTAGTGGAGTTCTGTCACTGCGTAGTTATTGGAATTAAGATTCTGAAAAAAGTGGACATTTGATTTCATTCTGGTGACTGAAGAAATACAAATTGTGCGTTTCTCCCTATAGACTAGTTATCTGGGGATATTCGTAGCATCTTCAAAATTAATTTGAAAACTATTAAAGGTTTCTGAAGAACTGGGTAAATTGGAGGAATTACACCAAAGAACTGAAAACCGATATGGTGAGACCAAGGACTTTATACAGCTAGTCATCATGCTTGTAAATTAGACCAAATATCAGCTAGGGTAGTTGAGCTCAAAATGTCAAAGGTTAGGAGTTGCAGCTTTTGAAGGGTGGGAGGCTGGAATCCAGTAATAGGCAAAGTGCAGAATGAGCAAGCAGCTTTGTAAATCACAATATCACTGTGTGAGAGTGAAATATACTAGACCAATTAAGAAGGACATTTAAATCTTTTACTATATGTGTATCTTTGGTTCTGAAGGATAAGCGTATGGTATATGTGTGGGAACAGTGTTACTTCTGTTTCTTTTCTAAAAGACCCCAAGATATACAGCAATATTTTTTTAAATAATCTGGGGTGATAACCATGGTCTGCTTTTTTGAAACAACTTTTCTTGTGTCTTACTATGTGAAAAAGTGGAACTATAAAAGCACCTAAAACAACAGGCTTGTGTAATGTTACAGATTATATATAGGTTTTTATGCTGATTTCTGTCTTCACTTAAGATTTAAATATCTATAATGGATCGACTGCCTTCTATGCAGATATCCATGCCTATCATTGTGTATATGGGCTTTATAAGCTGAGGGTGTTTGAAGACTTGAAAGACTGACAAGCTGTTTTAACTTTCTCCAATTACAGTTTTGATTTCAGTTCTTAATGTACTTCAGTTTCCAGGTATTTGGCAGCAGGAGTCATTGATTCCATTATTAAGGGCAAGAAATCTGTTTCATTCTTAAAATCTTAGTTCCCCATTTGTTTTTTATATATGTACACAGGGTTTTTATATATATATATATGTAGACACACACACAAGTGTATGTATATATTTATATAAATACATATTTTCATGCTTTTTAGGTAAATGATAACTTGAACCTTGACCTGTCAGATGATGAAGAGCTGAGAGAACAGTTGGATATGCATTCTATCATTGTTTCCTGCATCAATGATGAACCACTCTTCACAGCAGAGCAGGTAGCATTCAGCAAAGACAGCGTTGTTGGTGTAGTATTGTTTAGTCTGTAATTATTTTTTGTTCTTCCTTGATGTTCACCATAGCTAAGCTTCTTGGTTGTTCTTTAGTTAGGGTCATAATAATTTGTGAGGTATTACTGTGTCATTGAGATTTGAAAATTATTCCAATGCTTCAGGTGAGGTCGATAGTCCAAGGTCTTTGAAATCTTTCTATGTTTCTTAGCAGGAATTAATCAGAAACATTACTAAATTGATGTATGTGTTAAGAAGCAAAAGTATTTTCAGAATGTTGGTGACACTGGGGAGTTTGTATTTTCCTGGCGTGACTGTATGGCTGCCCATGTCTTCATGTGGCTTTGTGATTAGCAAGAATTCCTCGAATCTTTTGCGTAATATGAAAGCAGATCAACAGTTCTGCTACTAAGCTTTGAAATTACTTGGTATCTAAAGGCTTTTGTTCCAAATCCACGGATTTACTGAAGTTGTCTTGAAAATTTCTCTTCTGAGTAAGGTTAATAACTGTCCATTGAGATCCTGCTTTTTTCAGTGATGTATTTTCTTGTTTAAATTATTACCTGTGAACTCTGAACATGGTTATTGAGACTAGGAGAGACAGGATTGCTTGAACTGCCTCAGCTGTTTTTTGCTGTGAGGTGGATATCAGCACTGTCTATAGCCTTTAAACCTCCAAAAGCTGATGTGTTATTTATTCAGCTGTTCAGTTAATAATTTAGCCTGTAGAAATATGTTCATTTCTATACTGAAAAGTAAACTCTGTGCACAGGCTTCCTGTTCTCGTACTTTCAGTCTGGCTCAGATCTTACACCCAGGGATGCAAGTCAGCTTCAGGTTGTGATGGGGCAGCTCATAAAACTTCTGATAAGATTTTTACTCTATTGAGAACTTTTGGGGGGTTTTTGGTTATTTTTTTCCTTTTCTCCTTAGAGAAGTGCGGTGAAATAGGGTTCTGTTTTCCTTCAACTGAATACTCGGGAAAGATATTCCAGCTCACTCACTTTAGTTCAGTTCCCTTAAGCAGAGCCATGCATACCTTCATATGGAAATAATTGTTCAGTTTCAACACACTTTGTTGTTAGATCACCAGTTTACCTTGAAAAGGTAGTCTTATCCATTGTCACGGTTTAGCCCTGACCCAGCTAATTTTGGCAGGTAAAACCATGCTTCCAGTTCCCTTCCCTCCCTTCCTCCAGGGAAGGGGGAAAAGAAAATGGAAGGAAAAAAAATTGCAAGTTGGAAACTAAAGCTACAGCTTTATTATTATTGTTATTATTATTATAGCTACAGCTTTAATGAATTCTAATAATGATGTTGATGATGAAAATAATTAGAAAGTAATAAAATATATATAAAGATCACGCCTCTACCCCTCAATGACTCTGTGTCACCACAAATATAGTAAAGCAGACATGAGAGAATGAGGCCGCAGCTAGGAGGCAGCTGCGCTCAAGAGCTGGATTCAGGAACACACGGATCTGGGATCAGGAGCAATGAGACAGATGAGATCCTCACTGGACATTGACAGTTAGAAGAGGAAAAGACCTTTGTGGTCTCTCAATTTTATACCAAGTATGACGTGTATGGGATGGAGTACTCTGTTGGTCAGCTTAGGGTCACCTGTTCTGTCTGACCCTCCTTGCAGGTGCTGCCCTTTTGCACTAGTTTGAGGATGGCCTTGGGTAACTAAAACCACAACATCCTCAGAGAGCAAGCATGGGAATGAAATGTCAATATGATTTTGTTGATTCTCCTCAATCCAGTCTCGGTATTAGTTTCATCCAACAGCATCTTCGCTAATTGAAAGTCAAAATTCCCTTATGCTCTTAACAGCATTGCTTCAAGTTGTAGGCTGTTTCTCTTTCTGCAGGGATGGTTTTTATAAGGGTTTTTGGTTTTTGAAGGTGATTGAAGAAATAGAGGAAATGATGCAGGAATCGCCTGATCCAGAAGATGATGAAACGCCCACTCAATCAGATCGGCTCTCCATACTTTCCCAGGAAATTCAGACACTCAAGAGATCCAGTACGAACAATAGCTATGAAGAGAGTAAGTGATATTTAGTATTTCACTCTTACACTTATTGAAAATAGTTGGAAGGATAAGTTTACCACGTTTGATTTATAGCAAGTCCTTCTTAGGAAATATCTGCATTTAAAAATGCTATGAAAGAATAAGCTAGATTTGGAACATAAATAGAAGACTTATCTTTGTCAGCTTTCACAACTTAGAATAAAAATAAAACTTAAGAGCATTTCAAATTAAAGCAAATACACTGCAGCTCAATTCACTGGAATGAGGTCCCTTCATAGGTCAAGTGATAAGTCGATCATTTTTATTAAACTTCACTAATTTCTGTGTTTTTCCAAGTGAGACACTTTCTTGAGGACAGTACACTGTGTTTAAGAATCTTAGCTAAAGCTTTTGAGAGCTATGCGGTCGATAAGGCAAGTGATGTTTCTTTGGTACTTTTTCAGTCACTGCAACATATCTCAATATACCGTAACACAAAAATAATGAAACTATTGCTTCTCTTTTTCCCCTAAAGGGCCTTGACTGTTTTTCTCTACTCCTCTTCAAAAAGTTTAAAAGTTTAAGAAGACTCGTGTATCATCTTCTACTCAAACCATTTGTTCTTCCCTATATAAAAGGAAAGGAGAAACTACATGCATAGTTTAATTGTAGTAGCTTGAATTGTATGTGAAACAAACCTCTGACTGATTAGTTTCATGATGGAAACTTGTTTCATCTGTGTGTTTGTCAAAATCAATTCTAGAAGGTAATAGGAACACAAAGAATAGTTGCCAGATGCTCCTCCTGCTTTAGGCACTCTTAAAATGTTTGGTGCTTTCTTTCCTATGGACTAGCTCTGCAATATAAATTCTGTAGAAGATTTAGAAAACCAGCTAACCTTTTGTGATATGACTTTCAGTTTCTGCTACACTTCAGATTTATGGAGGAGACTCCAATTTTCATGGTTGAAGACTCAGCTGTCTGGACATATAAATTTCAGGAATGTGAAAGCAAAGTGTATCCTGCTCAGCAGGGCTTCCTGCTTTTCTGACAGTTCCATGTGTCCTTAGGTTTGGAGCTAATCAAGCTTGCTTGGTATTTCATATCATATTTATTTTTCTCTGCTTTAGGAGCTCATCTTGTCCATTGCATCTCTGTAGTTTAAAGGTCAATCTTGACCAACAAAGTCTTTAGTTATTTTGGCAGATAATTTAACTTTGCTTCAACATATTTTCAATCTCTCTCATATCTTTCAGGTCAATATTCTATGAAAAGCTCTTGCTTCCTTTTTTTGTGTGCTGAGGTACTTAATGCCTTCTTTGCCTCAGTCTTTAATTGTAAAGAAAGTTGTTCCCTCTGTGTACAAACCCAGGACCTAGAGGAGCAAAATGAGGCTCCCATGATCCAAGAGGAGGTGGTCAGAGCCTTGCTAGCCCGACTAGACACTCACAAGTCTATGGGGCTGGATGGGATTCATCCAAGGGTATTGAAGGAGCTGGCGGATGTGCTGGCCAAACCCCTTTCCATCATCTTCCAACAGTCCTGGAAGACTGGGGAAGTTCCACTGGACTGGTGTCTGGCTGATGTTGTGCCCATCTACAAGAAGGGTCGCAGGGAGGACCCAGGGAACTACAGGCCTGTCAGTCTGACCTCAGTGCCAGGGAAAGTCATGGAGCAGGTGATCTTGAGTGCTCTCATGAAGCACATGCAAGAGAACCGGGTGATCAGGCTCAGTCAACACGGGTTCACAAAAGGCAGGTCTTGCCAAACTAACCCGGTTGCTTTCTATGACAAAGTGACTCAGCTGCTGGATGAGGGAAAGGCTGTGGATGTGGTCTTCCTGGACTTCACTAAAGCCTTTGACAGAGTTTCTCACAGCATTCTGCTTGAGAAACTGTCAGCCTCTGGCCTGGACAGGCGCACACTCTCCTGGGTGGACAACTGGTTGGATGGCCGGGCCCAGAGAGTGGTGGTAAATGGTGTTAACTCCAGCTGGAGGCCAGTGACAAGTGGGGTTCCCCAGGGCTCAGTGCTGGCTCCAGCCCTGTTCAATGTCTTTATCAATGACCTGGATGAAGGCATTGAGTGCACCCTTAGCAAGTTTGCAGCTGACACTAAGCTGGGTGGAAGTGTTGATCTGCTGGAGGGTGGGGAGGCTCTGCAAAGGGATCTGAACAGGTTGGACTGATGATCTCAGTCCAATGGGATGAGGTTTAACAAGGCCAAATGCCGGGTCCTGCACTTGGGGCACAACAACCCTGTGCAGTGCTACAGACTAGGAGAAGTCTGTCTAGAAAGCTGCCTGGAGGAGAGGGACCTGGGGGTGTTGGTTGGCAGCCGACTGAATATGAGCCAGCAGTGTGCCCAGGTGGCCAAGAAGGCCAATGGCATCTTGGCTTGTATCAGAAACAGCGTGACCAGCAGGTCCAGGGAGGTTATTCTCCCTCTGTACTCAGTACTGGTGAGACCACTCCTTGAATGCTGTGTTCAGTTCTGGGCCCCTCACCACAAGAAGGATGTTGAGGCTCTGGAGTGAGTCCAGAGAAGAGCAACAAAGCTGGTGAAAGGGCTGGAGAACAGGCCTTATGAGGCATGGCTGAGAGAGCTGGGGTTGTTTAGCCTGGAGAAGAGGAGGCTGTGGGGAGACCTCATTGCTCTCTATAACTACCTGAAAGGAGGTTGTAGAGAGGAGGGTGCTGGCCTCTTCTGCCAAGTTACAGGGGCCAGGACAAGAGGGAATGGCCTCAAGCTCCACCAGGGGAGGTTTAGGCTGGTCATTAGGAAAAAAATTCTTCACAGGAAGGGTCATTGGGCACTGGAACGGGCTACCCAGGGAGGTGGTTGAGTCACCTTCCCAGGTGGGCGAGGTGCTAAGGGGCATGGTTTAGAGATTGGTGGGAATGGTTGGACTCAATGATCCAGTGGGTCTCTTCCAACCTGGTTGTTCTATGATTCTATGAAACTGCTTCCGAATTAGTCTGTTTCTCTCTGAAACTGTTACAGGGTTTTCCTAGAAACCATCTCGCTTTTATAAGACAAGTCAGAGGTGTTCAAGTTTAGGATTGAGAGGAGGAAATCCAAGGTTGTATTTACTTTTTACTTGGCTATGAAAATAATTGTCTTAAGATAGTCCAAAAAGAAAACCAATTACAGTTCTGGTTACACATAGAGGTAAATACACATATTTAGCCTGTGTATCCAAGATTTAATCCGAGTAGTCTTCTGCATTTTAATTAGTCTGCCTTGTTTCACCCAAATCAGCTGAGTATTTCCTGCGGAGCCCCTTTGTAGCCTTTGGTCATGATAACTGTTCTGTCATCAACAAGTCAGGGTTACAGTTGGACGATCTGAACCTATGGTTTTGGGACACTTTTTTCTTAGACTGTGAATCTGGTTCTTAGACTCACTGGTTGTCTCATCTTTCACAAAAACAAAACCATGGTGCAACCTCTGCTGCTTAGCCTGTCCTTGGTACTGTATGCATGTGTTGGTTTTTGCTGCTGTAATTTAAGAGAAAAAAATCACATTTCAGCTTCAATCTTCTAAGACCTATGCTTCATTGTTGTTTGTGGCCTTATCTGTGTTTTTCAACACTCGTCAGTAGGTATTTTCTCTTACAACAGTTTTTTTTAGACATATTTACTAGGCTAATTCAATGTAACCAAATAATTAGAAACATCCATGCAGTGTCAATAAACAGATTGTGCTCTTCAGTGTAACCAGGATGAGCCCTTCTCAAATGCCAGTGAAAATTACGTTCTTTGACATAACAGCTGCTGGGACTGACTAGCTTCCTAGGTTTGTCAGACTTATTTGGGAATGGAGAGCAGTCAAAGAGCATACCCGCTTTTAACCAAAGCAAGCCTCAGAATATTATTCTTGGCCATAAGTTCACTCTCTGTAACATGTGACCCAGTAGTACCTTTAAAATGCAAACCTGCAGGGTTTTTTTGCTTCCAAACTGACATTTTACAGGCTTCTTGTTTAGCATTAACCAATTCAGTCTAATGCTTCATCAAAACTACTAATGCTTGGTTTTGCTTGAGATGAGTCTGTCAGCTCATTTTGACCTAGGTCCTTGTTTCAGGCAATACAGGCCATGTTTTTGATTACAATCCCCGGACAAAGGAGACTTGGAGAATTTTGTTGGTTTTTCTACTAAATGCATCTAAAAATTTTATCATAAAAGTTTTGTACAAGCTTTTATTAATATGCATGTATACATTAACAATATCCCTAAGAAGATTCCATCACTCATAAAGTATAATTCCCGTATTACTGTAGGTGAAAAATCCAAAGACTGCAGAAGTGCTAAAGTGTTTATTCTTTTCTCAGAAAATATGGAGAACTTTTATTTTGAACAGTGAGCGTAGCTGGAAGGTAATAGTTAACAGAGGTGTCAGTGTTAGAAGTTTAGTGCCTGCTTCAGTTTCCTTAAGTAAAATGTGCTCTTCATATTTGCAGATTATCTCAGAAATAGGAAGAAAGCTTAACAAACTTCTTGTTGCAAATCTAGTTGCCTCTGCGGTGTATCTGTTCCTTTAGGAATATTTTGTTCTATTTAGTTTTAGAATTGAATTCTATTTTTGTTTTGAAATATTTCAGATTACTTTTTTCTGTAATTCATGTAAGTGTTATCCTGTGTAAAATCTTGACAGATTGCTCTTTATATGAAATTTTTATAGGAGTAAAAAGACTGTCTGTTGCTGAGTTAAATGAACTGCTAGAAGAAATTGAGACGGCTATTAAGGATTACTCTGAGGAACTAATACAGCAGCTGGCTCTACGAGATGAGTTGGAGTTTGAGAAGGAAGTGAAAAACAGCTTCATTTCTGTCCTGATAGAAGTACAAAACAAACAGAGAGAACACAAAGAAACGGCAAAGAAGAAAAAGAAGCTGAAAAATGGTAGTCCTCAGAATGGCAAACAAGAAAAAGGTCATATGCCTGGAACAGTAAGAAAATTTTTGTAACTATTTATAGATTAAAAATACTTTTTGGTTTTTTCCATATTAGAAGTCATAGTCCTAGGTTGTATCAAGACATATGCTGCCTTCATTGGCAGAAAAGGCTTAGGCATTTCCTAATGATTTTATCTTCTTTTTTAACATGGTCACAAAAAATAGCATCTTTGGATGTACTGCTGTGTGTTCTGTTGTCAGTAGGCAAACCTTTTGGTTTTATTGTGTGAATTCTAGTATGTGAGTACCACTGTTAGTCATACAGGAATTTCAGTGTTATTGTTGGTGTGGTTGTACAGATAATTATTGATCATGTTGGTTTTTAGGTAGGATAAAAAAGTCTTACCTATGATCTCTTTACACCTGTGACAGAGTGACTGTGCCCAAAGAGAGAGACAGAGGTGAGGCCAAAGTGTAGTTCAGGTGTACAGGGAGAAGATAATTTGTTTTATTCTTCACACAACATACATTTTTCCTTTTGTTGCTAATTGAAACACAATACAAATAATAGGAGGCACAGAATGAAAGAAATAAGGCTATTATCTTGCCAGTAAAATTTTTTCTTTCTTTTCTGCCTAGTGCAATTTTAAATTACTTAAGTGGGACATTAATGTTAGAGTTTGTAAGCGTCTCTTACAGGCTGTGTTAGTGTATTGTAGATCTTGGCAAAGTCCCAGAAAGAATGCTTCGGTTTGACATCAGATGTGAGGATTAGTTTTTTAAGCATAAGAAATAAACATTTGTAATGAAACATTAATTCTACAGAATCTATTCCTAAACTTAAAATAATAAGATCCCTGTGATATAACTCAGTGGAGTTCTTATCTTGTTTGTCTAATGAAAAGCTATCTTTTGTGTATATAGCTAAGTTTTAATGGAACTCTAAGAAAGCATACATCTGGAAACCTATACAAAATTGTTATCCCTTTGCCAGAGCACAGTGTAAAGTTCAAATGTGTTCCTTTTTTGATTTGCAGTCTTGGAAAAGCAATAAGTAGTATTCGAGCTAGAAAATAAAGTAATTATTTGGTTTTGAATCTTGAATCAAGTGATTCAGAGGCTGTTCTGGTTAGTTTCAAGTTTAGAGACTCGAATCATGCTTTCAAGCATAACGGTATGTGGTCCTAATGTAAGACATTTTTGTATTTGGTTGCTTCAATATGTAGATGTGTCAGATTGCTTTCTGAGAGGGGTTGAACAAACTAGCTTCTAAGTAAGACTGTAGGCTACATCTGTGTGATTCTTCAGAAAACTGGCTTCAGTACCACCAAGCACAGATCTGAGAGCATTCCCTCAGAAAGAGGTGCAAGCTTCATTCCTTCAGTACTCTTTGCTTTTTCCTTGGGTTTTTCTTTTTCTTTTTTCAAGGAGAATATTCATGTAGATAGTATGTTCAAGTACCTTTGTGAAGAGTGTGTTTCTGTTAATAAACAATGTAGAAATTAATAATTTTATTAACTAAAACTATAATGAAGTATTATTTAAATAAAAAGGTTGGAAGTAAAATTACATTTTCATACTCTTAAGAAAATCAGTTCTCCTGTAGATACTATAATTGAATGTTAATAAATAGAGGTTTTAATTCTTTGTCCTTGATACAAGTTTCAGGTAAATTGCTTTCTTTGACTTCTAAAACTTCTATCTCTCTCACAAGGGCAGACTGGGGAGTAACTAAAAATAGTCAGGACTTGAAGATACCAGTTATTTAAGTAAAATATCTTAAAAGAGTTAAGATGGCTTTGGCAACATCTGTGTCTTTACTGACCTCTTTGTGCTTTAGAAAGCAAATGAATGCTGTATTCCAGCACATTTTATTCCATTTCTTGCTAATAAATACATTCAGATGTGCTGAGGTGTGCACATCTTAATGCCCTGTGTCAGCAGCTTGATAGTTTCTTCATCTTATGTTCTTGTCAGTTGCTGATTTGTATATCTCATGGTAAACATCAAAATTGTTCTGATTTTTTTTTCACTTCTCTAGCAAGCAAAAGGGATCACAGTGTTCAAGGAAAAAAAATATGGTTGGATTATATATTAATTTTTCTTTGCTTGGATTCCATCATTCCATATAATGGAGCTTGAAATTAATAGGTGTGCGCTATTAACTAATTGTGTATGGTTTAACTATAGTACTGCAAAGAAATGGGGAGTACAATTGATAGTTAATTATTGCTTCAGCTGTGAAAAAGGAAGCATGAAAGCACAATGTTTTAAAAAGGTAAAGCTGAAAGTTACTACCTTTGAGTAATGTTCCTAGTAGGTGCTTAAAATCTGAGAAGTTGATATGAGTGGTGTCTAAAAGCATATTGCTCAGGCACTAATTTTAAAGGAGATTGGACTGTGAACTGAACTTTCAAAAATACTACTTTTTACCTTTCAAAATGGAACAGCCTTAAAAGGCAAGTCTCAATTATTGGATCTGCAGTGTGAAGATTTTAAATTTTCATGTAGCTATACTGCTTGAGTGTCATTGTAAGGTTTGCTTTTTAATTATAAAAATGCATTAGGTGAATGAAAAAATTAAAATGTGCTGTAATACATCTTAGAGCTTGTCTTTGTCATTTGTCTGTTATGGTCTTGATGAATGCTGATTAATAGTCTTCTGAACTTTTCTCTGTCCCTTTTTTCTTTCTGCTATGTTTCACTACTTTTAGCGCTTCAGCATGGAAGGGATCTCAAATGTCATACAGAATGGCTTCCGCCACACGTTTGGAAACTCAAGTGCAGAGAAACAGGTGCTGGGCTCTATTCTCTTTCTTCCTCATTTTTTGTCTGCACTTTCGGTAGGAGCTGAGATTTTGAAAATTGACAGTAGTTGAAGATAAGTGCTGAGAGAGGAAAAAAATAGGACAAATATGTTGGCATTTGTACTCTTTCCCTGCCTCAGGACTCTAATCGGCCTACAGTCTCTTTCTCTGCTCAACAGCTCGAGGATATCCTGGTGCACTGAAATAACAACCCTTATTTCATACCCAAGACTCAAATTCTGTTTTGGCATAACGCATGCTTCAAATACATTGCATGTCTGTGAAAATCTAATATCCAATCAAAGACTATGTATCAGGTTATGTAACATTTCGGCCTTCAGCATTGAGGACTTGGGTGGTATCTCTAACTGGAAAAAAAGGGCTTGTTCTCTTTTTTGTCTTAGAATGTACAGAGCTGATATATCTAAAAACAGAGTGGCATCTGGAAAATGCATGGACTATATTGTATATCTTTTTGCCTTCACAAACTATGTGTTGTTGAAAGTAGACAAATGTGTGCAATGCTGATTATTGATATAAAAGACAGAAATGGTAGGAAAGTTTGTGTCTATTCATTAACTATTTAGTTGTTGAAATATACAGCACAGAGACCCCACTCCATTGGATATCACTGTGGATGTTGCATACAATGAGTTATGCTTTATTTCAAACTAATATTTAATGGTTTGTTTCAGAACTGTAGTGTGCATTTTATTAAATTGCTTCTGTATTTTGGTAACATGATAATGCTTATCCTGTTGTTTAGGCTTTTGGCACACATACCTACCCACCAATTACAGTTTATGCAGTTGTGTTAGAGGAGGAGCGTGTTTGATTTTGGTTTTTTTCTTTTTTCTTTTTTTTTTTTTTTTTAATCCCTGCTGAGAAGTCCATTGAGGCAATAAACTGACTGGTAGTTTAGAAGTCATGAGTGATTAGGCTTTTTGTCTGGAAGATACTGGGGTATCCTGCAGAGGGTTTCAGGAGGTAAAACAACTCTTAAGTCATTCCTGAATCATGAGGATAGAAATGACGGACTTGCCCTCTTTTTCAAGCAAGAGAGGCCTGATAATTCTCATACTCTCAAGTATGAGAGTTCACAAATGCATAGATCCAGCTATTTGTTCCAAGCTTCAGGGATCTCAAACCTGCATAGAGTTTACCTAATGGAGTTTTTATCACTCTACATTATCTTAATACTGGTAAAGTAATAGCTGTGCTGGATTTGGGTTGAGGTTTTTTTGCTGTGTTTACCATTTAATAATAAATTACAGCTGTTCACCTGTATCTTTAGATATTTTAAATATCACGTATTTTAATGCAGTGAACAGACGGAGCTGTGCCAGTCTCTCTAACTTTTGCTTTAAATACTTTTTATATGCCTGTCTATTCAAATACATCTTTTCTTCTTTTAATGACATCCTAACTTTCTAGAACTATCTTGCAGTCATTTTTTTAAGTTAGTTTACTAATGTTATTCTTCATGTTGATTGTATTTTTCCCCTAGTTCATCTTATACTATATCCTTGTTAGTAGATTTATGGGTTTTTTTCCCCATCCTGTATCCTAAAGGCAATCATAGAAATAACAAAAATTAGTCCTAGAAATCCATTCTTCTGTAGTGTTTGGGGTTTGGTTGGTTGGTTGGGTTTTGTCACATTACCAAACCCAGGTCCTGCTTTTAAAATATTGGTGTCATCTTCTTACTACAGAGTAAAAAATGTATCAGATGCTCGGTTGCTTAGTGCTGCTCTCAGAATATTCACTGGAATGTTTTTTCAGAGTGTATTGTTGTTATAAACTCACATTCAGGTGTTTTCTTCTAGCAGGGAAGAGTTAACAATCCGGAGTCGTGCTCAAAAAAATGCAAGGGCAATTTTTTATGTACCTTATAAGGCAGAAGTTCATACACATAAGTCACAGCATTAAAGTTTATGACAAGTTCATAGTTATTTCAGATCTCCTTTCAGTCTTTAATGTTATTTACCGCCTTTACTATTTTCTATGTAGAATTACTCTGATAGAGTCAGTACTTTGCTTTTTAAAATTTTAGTGATTTTTGTGTGTGTGTTTGAGACATAAGTGAAAATTACTTGGAATTTTTCAAGAGAAACCTCCAGTGGGGAACAACCCATTTCCATCTGATAATGTGGTTGGAAAAAACAGTACCATCTGCATAAAAGACATCAAAGTGTGTTGGTAGGGCACTCTCTGATCAGAATTTTTGCAGAAGAAAATTCGATAGTCATCTTCGTGTTTATTTTTAGGCATATCAAACACTTGTTATGCGTGATTACAAATTGTAGTGGGAATTGCTGCTTACCATATTGTCAAATCTACTTCAAAAATGTAGAGGTCATGGTGAACATTTGGGCATATGTCAGTATGTTAAACTTGAGTAATTTTTTCTTCATTTTCGTATTATGTTATCCTTCACACAGCACTTTAGGGAATGAGTTTTTGTAGTGCTATTGTGCTGTACAGTGGCAAAGTATTGTTGAGAAAAACAAGATGACTTGTGAAAACTAAGAAATTGCTTTTTTTAAATTATTTAATTTTAATTATTAAATTTAATTATTTAATTGTTGGAGAGGAAAATTAGAAGGTAGAATTTACAGAAAGAAAATGGGGAATATTGGTATTTGGTCCAGTGAAACATGTCTTGTCTTAATATTTTATTGCCTGGATAAAGGGTAGAATGCTGCTTAGTTTTGAAAGCTGGAAATAGCAGGCTGAGATCTGATTTGCATGTTAGTACATCTACTTTCGTCTCTGACATTTGCAGATTTAACAGCCTTATATCTAGCTATTGATTCCAGTAAATGCAATTCTCTAGTGATACCTATTGGTTACATCTGCTGGGAAAGAAGTTGAAAACTGACCATTTCCTAAGAACCGTTGCGCACTTTCCTCTGCTTAATGGATGTGAGAAAATGTAAAAGGAAAAGGGAGGGAGAAAAGTGCCCTGTGTTTGCATAAGGTCTTGGTGAGGTGTCAATACAATCCTGTACAATAGATTCCCTTGAGTTTCACAGAACTGGGTCCATCTGACTTTTAGGCAGAGGATATGGCTGGGCATGAGGTTGATGAGCCCAGTCTAAACGTTTGGTAATACTAAATATCCTTCTGCAAAATGAACCTCTTCAGTGTTACACTTGCTCAAGTGCTGCTGCTAGGAGAGAAGGAGACCTTGTTTAGGATGTGTTTTCTGATTGCTGCGTGGAGAACCACATCTCTCAAGTTGAATCAGAGAGTTGCTTTGCCTACTATCTTATAGCTATTAACTCAGAATAATGTTCTTGTTAAAATCTTAAAAACTGAGTTGAGGGATATTTCAGAAAGCTTGTTCATTAGGGAAAATTTCAGTGATTTTGGTACTTTTGAAATGCTGACCTCTTTGAGAATGTGTATTCTTAAGTATACATTTATTTAAGTCTGCAAAGTAAAATGTAGCCTAAATTCATTTAATAAAGGAGCAACAGGATTGCTTCAAGAATTTGAAGATAAATCTTGGTATTATTGCAGGTATGAAAATCCTGAAAGATTTACGAAAATTTTTTACTTTTTTTTTTAAAGCTGACAAAAGATTTCAGTAAAAAGTAAATAGAACAAAAGTGGAGTTGGTTAGAAACAATCTGTTAGCACACTTGACTATTAAAACTGAGAATTAAAATCCAAAGAGTGGGCTCTTATGTTCAATTAGGCTTGCTTTGTTCCTTCTGATTGGAAGTATGTAGTGTAAGAAGGCAAAAGTTGTTTTTGCTTCCGCATAACTGTAGCTCAGCCTAATTTTCATTGTTCAGAGAACTATGGATAACCTTCAGAGCTTGGGACTATGCTGTGTTCTTTAATCTGTCAAAATCCTTGGAATGTATCATATTCTTAGTAAGAGTTAAGCAGTCACAGAAAATCCTATGGCTGTTTTGAAGTTGTCCAAACATAGCTTGTGCTGGGTTTGAAGGTGTTTGGTTTTTAATTTTCCCAAATACTTGTTAGCACGCTTCTGCAAACCTGAACACCTTACTTCAGGCATCCCCACAGCCTGTATCATCTGTGTTCTGAACTCCTTTAAAAAGCTGACCTAGGAAGATAATTTTTTTTTTTAATGTGCTTCCTGGAAAGAAATAATTACTTCCTGATTTTGGATGCAACTGGTGACACTCATGTTATATTTATACTTTGTTGTTGTTCTTCAAGAGCAACTCTAGAATTTGTTCATCTGCATTTATAGTGTTGTTTGAGGGGAGGTGGTGGGAAGGTTGTTCTCCCAGCTTATGTATGATTGTGAGGAGTACTTTAGGTATATGAAGGTCTTCTGGTTGAATTATTCTGACGAAGGAGGGGAAAGATTTACTGTTGTTCTGCATAGGCTCTCAAGAAGAAACCTGATAGAGAAACTTTTTACTGTAAACACATTACATTTTTAAAATACTTTTCTAGTTATTTAGCAGCATGACTTCTGTGGTCACATAATTTGAAAACAAATAGAAGCTGGCTTCTGTAGTAGGCTTTGGGATAGGAAAGGTAGAGTCTTAATCTCTGATGAAATATGGTCTTCCAAAAAGCTTTTATTTGTTGCTAGCAATTTCAGTTGCTGCAATTTTTGCAAAATAAGATGCAAGCACCATTAATTGCATGAAAGGACTATCAAATAACTCTGTTTTTCATTTAACAGTACTTAACAACCGTCATTCCTTATGAGAAGAAAAATGGACCCCCATCTGTGGAAGATCTTCAGACATTAACCAAAAGTAAGCAAATCAAGTTCCCCTGCTGATCCTGTCCTATGTTTCCAGTTGTGGTTGCTCAAAACTAAGGCATCTCATCCAGTTATCTCTTCCCCTTTAATTAATGGCATATATATAAAGTTGCATGGTTACTAAATGTGTACTTTGGCCTGTTTTTACTTTTCTTGAGCCTTCACAGTACGTTGTTTTCTAGCTGTTCTCTGAAACCCTGAAGGCTAGACATTTACATGTATCAGAAAGTAAATGTTCTCGTACTATTTCAACAGGTGGCCTTACGGAAATACCATGTGTTGTGGAACTTTCAGTATCTGATATACCCTTGTGTGTTCAAACTTGCTCTGCTTTATTGAGGTTATTGTCCTGATGTTCAATAATTGTTCAATAATTGATACGGATGTCAGGACACTTATGAGTAGTTATACTTGATTGTCTTTAAAGTAGCCTGCTTCTCTCTTTTTTCCTGATTAATAAATTTTAATAGTTAGGAAATACAAACCAAACGGAGTTTTGATGGGGCTTTTTGTTGCCTTTTCTTCACATCTTTTTAGGACAGATTCTTAAAATCATCTGTAAGTTCTAAATCTGATGGTTTTTTTTTAATTCTAATTTGCAAGAAAAAAATATTTTCTCAGGTGGTTAAATACACTGTCTTTGGGAGTCAGAGGCATGTCCTTTATTTGATGTTTGTAGAACAGTTTAAAAATAGATAGCAGAGTGCATCAATGTATTTGATCAGATTTAATGCAGGGCTTTGGATGTAACTACATCGTAAGGTACTTTGCAGCAGCACAGGTCCGTGATTCCACAGGTGGCTGAGGTATACTAAAAGGCTAGATTGATTGTTTCCTAGAAAGAGAAAATAAATATTGTACAAATTCTATAGGAAAGGCAGTGTTTAAGCAGGAATTAAATTCTCTTTATTTTTCTGCAGTAGGCACCTTTAGCCGGTAATTCATACTTTGCAACATATATATTTTTTGTTTTATATTTACTCTTGCAGAGAAATTTCATCCTCTTGCTATATTTAAATTCCACTCAAAAATATTCCCGAAATTTAATATTAAACAGAGAGCAGATAAAGCTTCCTGGCAGTTTTTTGCATTGTTTGCCAGTTTATTAACAAAATGGCTTGTACAAATACACTGCAAAGAGTATTCATGGTATTGCCTTCTGTGGGCTGCTTGGAACTTGATCCTGTGACACAGTTGCAGATTTCTGACTCACTCTCTGTACAGATATTAAAGCAGGTGTTTGGGGTTGTTGGATTTTTTTTCTTTCAAAGCTGTGTATTCCATAGTTACGAACGCTAATACTTCAGCATAAAAATTGAAATAAAACACTTGTATTTCAAAATCAGAATTTCATATGAGGAATGGCTGAGAGAGCTGGGGTTGCTTAGCCTGGAGAAGAGGAGGCTGAGGGGAGACCTCATTGCTCTCTATAACTACCTGACAGGAGGTTGTAGAGAGGAGGGTGCTGGCCTCTTCTCCCAAGTGATGGGGGACAGGACAAGAGGGAATGGCCTCAAGCTCCACCAGGGAAGATGTAGGCTGGACATTAGGAAAAAATTTTTCACAGAAAGGGTCATTGGGCACTGGAACAGGCTGCTCAGCGAGGTGATTGATTCACCTTCCCTGGAGGTGTTTAAGGCACGGGTGGACGAGGTGCTAAGGGGCATGGTTTAGTGTTTGATAGGAGTGGTTGGACTCGATGATCCAGTGGGTCTCTTCCAACCTGGTTATTCTATGATTCTATGAATTAGGAGCCTGTGAAATAGTGCTATTCAGTATAATTCTGTACTTTTGATTCTTTCATTTGTGTCCAGGCCACTTAATAAAGGTTTGTCATTGTTTTTGTTTATGGAGTAGCGAACAGGCATGTATGTCTCAAGTTGAGCTACTGCAAATGCTTTTAGTTCCTCAGAAATATGCAGAGATGATAAAAGTCACAGACTTGGCATTCTGGCATTATTTTAGGTTAAATCTGAATTGAATCATGTATTAAAGAATTTTTTTTAATCTGTAGCTAGTAATAGTCACCATTTCATAGAAACATGGAGTGGTTTGTGTTAGAAGTTATGTTTTACCTAAGATTTCCAATCCTCCACTACATGTTAGCACATTTCATTGTTGGATGTGATTACTTTCATTTGGAGAGACATTTTTTATGGGGAAGAAGTGCTTTTTTTGTTGCCATGATGATTATGATGTGTTGTTGTAATTAATTAATCACATAAAGTAGATCTCTTGTATCTATCTACTCCGGAATTGAGTATTACATAAGTTAAAGGTTGAGATCTGTCCTTTGTATCTTCTTATATTCCGATTAAGAGTTTTCTTACTAATCTGTTAGTAATATCCCTATCAGTAGTTGGAAGATTTTCATGGTATTTTTTTTGAGAATGTTGTCTTTAGTTTATGACTAAATATCTTTTTTTTTTTTCATACTTCAGTCCTGCATGCCATGAAAGAGGATAGTGAGAAAGTGCCAAGTTTGTTAACAGACTATATTTTAAAGGGTGAGTATGTTTCTTAGCAGGGATTTCTTATTCTAAATTAGGCTAATGTGCATACAGTGTTATTTGAAAAGAGCAGTCCTACAACATTCATTAATTCTGTTGCCAGTCTAACAACATGGCTCTCGTATTCTGATACATTTTGTCCAAGGTTTCTGACCATATAGTTCATAAATAAAATATTTTTCTTTTGTTTGTGATAGTGTAATATAGCAAACTATATGGTGTGTATTCCATTGGCTGAAGGACATCTGCGTGAGCAGAGCATTCGGGCTTACAAAGTTGAATGGGTGTAGGTAAAAACTTGTGTTGTATAGTTTTTCAGAATTGAAACTCAGACTGCCTATAGTAATATATTTGCTAGATGAAGTGTTCATAGCTTCATTTTAGAAGTGTTACCTTCTGATCTATAGTAAAAAATAGTTTACATTTACTTGTTTTACCTTTGTTATGTTTTGTTTTAAAAGTCTGTGTACTAACTGTGTATTTTCTGGTCTTATACATTGGTTATATTACTAGAATGTTAAACATTGAAAAATCACTGCTCTATCTTTAAGGAGTTGTTCCAGGTAGTTTCCAGGTTCTTAATTCACTTTTTCTTTCGACTTCATTTTTGCCTAGATCTTACTAATGCTTATGTTCTTATTAAATTCTTGACATATAGATGATCCCATCTTCTTTAGTGTTTAAAGTTTAGCATATGCATCGAACTCCCACAATCCGAATAAGCGAGTGTACCAAAGCATGATGGATGCCTTTTTATTTGCCGCCTAAATGTATATTATGTTCTGCTTTGTGTTCATATGCTGCAATTTTTTTCTCTTGTTTTGGTATGCTTTCTGAGTCTTGCTATTTTTTTCAAATACAGTCATCTGGCTTAACTCCTTCCATATGATTTTTGAAGGGGTTTGTATTTCTTACAAAGACTTCTAATCATTCTCATCTTGCAGAAATTTGAAAGTACTTCCAGGTTAAAGTTTTAGATGAAGTTCAGTGTGCCCTTACTTCAGAAAATCTGAAAAGAGCCATGCAGTATTCCAGAAGCTCCAACAGATTTCCTGTTGAAAGGGGCTCATTTCTAAGTTTCATGTAGGGTTGCAGAACTCCATGTGCAATAAGAATGTAGAGATCCTTTCAGTTGATTCCGTTGATTGCTTCATTGTTTACTTACCCTTTCTGAATATCCTTCTTATATCAGACAGGTGTATTTGTTTATGAGCTGAAGGCCATTTATGCTCAAGATCAAGGTTTTTTCAGTGGTAGTGGCATTAAACTTTAGTTTAATCCTCTTTGATCCAAGAGGATGAATTGCTGTCAATAATTAAAGTTGTTTGGTTTTCACCATAATACGTCTGATAGAAAGTGATTGAAATGGATAGTGCTCTTTCCAGTGTCTCTTCTTATTTTTGGACATAGCTATCCAGAAAAGTTTTTAGATTACTAGGATACTAAGAAGAAACTGGCTGCCTAAGGAAACAGAGAAATCTTTTCCATGAAGGGCTTGTAAACGATTAACTGAACATATGACAGGATGATCCGGGAAGCTTGATACTGAGGTTCCCTCCTACCTCTGCCTCTGCATGCTCATGACTTTAAAATATATTAAAAAATATCATGCTCACATTAAATGTATCAGCTCAAACAGTTTTTCATGTAAGAACACTCCTGTCTTTAAACTGTAAAACAAATTATGGGAGTATAAAGAGTAGTCACTCACTCAAGTCACTCATACTGAAAGGGGAAGGTGATTTCCCCCTCAGTTACATCACTAAACAGAACTAAGGCTTTCTCAGTCTTCTGTGGGTATGTTTGTACAATGGCAAACAGTTGTGCAAGCTAGTGATGACAGGATGTTACCCTTCCTTTCAATGTAGCCTTAACTAATCTTCATATTGCTATGTTTAGATAATGTTAAATATTTATAGATTGGCTGGCAGCATTACATTGTAATGCGGATTTATCTTGCGGAACAGGCAAAGTCTTCCAATTGTTTTCAAAGCTGTAATCTGTTTCTCTTCTTTTTTGGCCACCAAAACTTCTGGCCTGAAGCCTCAGTGAGGCTTCATATATGGCACAAAATGCTGCCAGCCACCTGCACATTGCCTGAAAGTTATTTTTAAAGCTTGTTAAAGGAAGATTACATTATTCTAAACAACTACTTGAAGCAACATTTGGCTCAATTTTTGCACCTGAACTTCCATCCTGCTCCCTGAATTTAAGAATAAAAGGAGTGACCTACATTTTGAAGCGTCTGTTCTTTTCCCTGGAAGGAAAAATTGTGACAATTTTTATGAGGATTTAGGGGTTTGAATTTGTTTTCCAAAAGAAACTGGATAGTAACTAGTTCTAGACCCAGTAAAGTCATCTGTATGATATAGTGATAATCGTATTCATTTTGCATTTGTTTAGTCTATGATCCAGCTGTTGTCTTACCCTGAATAGATTCCATTTCTTTTTATTAATCAAAAAAAATTAAATTTTGAACTGCGAAGTATATTACTGAAGATACTTAGTTCTGTTATTAATCTGTTAACTTCATCTTCATTTGATGATAATTTTTACCAAACATATAAGAAAAAAGCAGGCAGTAAATTCTATGTGACAACAGGATATGTGTAGCGTTATGGAAAACCCAGTTACTGTGGTATTTGTCAGCACAGGTAAAATCTTTCTAGCTCTATGTTCCATTCTACACAGCACATGAAAAGAAAAATCTTTAGAAGTATGTCTTTAACAATTTTTTTAAAGCAACACTGTCTTTTTATTCTATGATATTTAAAAAAGTTAGAACAATCTTGTCTTACGTGGGTGTTATGGCTGCACGCAGCATTAGTAATAAACTTTTCTAGATAATGTTGGTCACTGTTGAAAAGTTGTTTAGATTGTTTAAAATCAAGAGCTGAAAAAGAGAAGTATCAGGAAAAAAGTTATTCTAATAATAGCCGTGGTATTGTTGTCATGATGTAATGGGACAAATAAAACAAGAATGCTGTGAACATGGAAACATTAATGGAACCAGAAGACTGAGCAGTAGGTGCTGATTTAGCAAGAAACCTTGCCAAATTTGCTGGTGTTTCTGATACAAACAAAAAGATAGTGAAGTTAGTTTTTATTTTCTCTTAATTTCATGCTATTTTATAGAATTGTCACCATCTAGAATATCTGGAACTAAATGGTAAAATAATTTTGAAGTTTGTAAAAGAGTAAATCTGGATCATGTAGGAAGACACATACAGGCCCCCTCTGTGCATGTGCATGTTGTCTAATATGTGATGTCTTCATTTAAAAATGGTCAAGTAAATTCGTTCTGGCAACGCATTTTGGCCAAGAGCTGGAGCTTGGAACTAGAGCTGTGAGAGTTTTGCCACCAGATCTGCTGTTGACCTTCTGTCACCTTGGAGCGTTCTTGCACTTTTTTTCATAACCAGCTAATGCATGTGAAACGCTGGAAGTAGAAATCCTTAGAACATGGGAAGTACAAATGCAGTGTAGTAAAGAAGTAAAACCTGCCAGCGCAACTCAGTTTATTTCATGTTATGGAAAAAAAACTCAACCTGTATGCATTTCTGAATAGAATTACCGTTTCGAAATTATTTCGGGTGCTTGATTTTTTTTTTTTTAAAGCATACAATTTTCCCAATTTCTATCACCACCACGTTTCCTCCAAAATGTTAAAAGTGTCATCGTTTTATCCTCATGCTTAAGTCCTTCTTTCCAGTGATCAGTTAGCTCTTCCCTGGATCTGTTCCATAGGGAGTACCTCCTCAGAGGTAAGTATCCCAAAGCCAGACTATGTTCATATTCCATTTAGAGTCTTGTATAAAGCAGTAACTTACCATCTGTTGTTCATATTAGTCTTGATGCACCCTAAATTATTTTAAAGGACCTTTTTTTCCTTTTGTGGGCTTTTGTTTCTTTTTGATTTTAAGTGAACATTTTCATCCTGAAGTTGGTGTTAATGAAAAGAACTTAGTGATTTCCTTTGCAAATATATTGTAGTTCTCTTGCCAGTGTAGGATTCATATTATATTTTATAGATTTAGAATGAAAATAGAGGGTAATATGAAATTGATAACTATTTGCAATTGTGCTTACATTTTTCTGAATATAGTTTTTAACATATTAATATATCTTGTAACTTGGGATCATAAAGTAGAAACTGGTATTTGGATGAGGGTGGAGGAATGCATTTGCTGACAAGAAAGAAATATCAAATCAAAACTGTGACATTCTTGATCATAGAAAGCACATTTTTGGGCTGAAATCAGCAGCTTATTGAGCTCATGATACTGCAGAGATGGAGTTCATAGCAAAGTTTAAGTAGAAGCTGAGGAAGGCATGGAGGAAAGGGGAATTCCCGAGTTTTATTGTTCTGGGAGTAAGCAGGAATATCTGAGGAAATCTACTGGAAGCAGCGGTTCCTTAATTTAGCCACCTAGGGAACAAATCAAGATCTATGAAATGTTGGCCTGTAGATATACACAGACTTAAACTATTAAGAAGAAGTGGTTTGATATCACATCTACACACTTTATTTCAAGACTTTTAGTTTTTACTTGCAGTTTTAAACAAAATTTGAAGTTTTAATTTTATATACTGGGATAATTTTTTAATATAACACCCTACCAATGTGATTCACAAGCTGAATAAATCATTCTCGGTAACCCTGAAAGGCTGTTGTTTTCCTTAATTTGAGAACACATGTAAGTATAAATAATTGTGACATTCTTAAAACATAAATATTATATATAACAAATACGCACATATTTGTTTATAGCTGAAATAAATGCCTTTGAAATCAAATATGCCATTACAGTAAACTGTTCTAAGATGGTTCTGTTGCTAGGCTTTGTGTTCTTACCTAGATGTCTTTAAACAGTAATTGTAACAGAAAAATACAGTGCTAGAAATACACTATTTACTACTGAAATGCATGAAATATGTCTAATATGATTTTCTTTTAGGTTTTTTTCTGATTCTAGATGTCACGACAGCAGAATCGTTTTCCATCTTTCAACGTACTTTGCTATTTCATAGCTAATCTTTCAAGCTTCTATTAAAGGCTTAAAAAAACCTCACAGTTTTTGTTTTACTAAAGCAAGAATTTACACCTTGTTCTATGCAAGTATTTCAGATGACAAGAACATTTATTTTCTTGCCTTTGAAGTTCTGTTTTACAAAAAAGTTTTGGTTTTACACCTGACTTCTTTATTTGCTTTTGTGTTGTGCTAGCATTGGTTTGAAAGCTGGATTGCTCTGAGGTTTGTGTCTTACATGTGAAACAGGAATGAGAAACACGTGAAGGACATGTCTTATCTTCCCACTGTGTGATTCAAGTACATGCACCAGAATGTGAAATTAGAGTTAGAATCTCAAAATGTCAGTAGATATTTTTAAAATAGAACTGCATGCGTCACCTTTTATTTAATGTTCTGTTTTCTAATAGGACACCTCTAAAAGCACTGTTTAAGACATGACCTTTATTTAACTCATTTCTGGGTAATTTTAGTTAAAGTTAGTGGGTTGTGTCACTTAATTATCTTTCGAGAACAGGATGATAGCTTAATTGCTGGCTTGAGTTGATTTCTAGTTTTACCTTGTTACTGATAGGGTAGAATTTAACATTTAAGTATTCTAGTATACACGACACATTTTTATACAGACTAACTTCTCTAATGTTCATCAAGATGTATGTTGTGGTTCCTTTGCAGTTCTGTGTCCTACATGAAGAGGGCTGCCTTTCAGAATTAGCCATGCCTCTCCTTGTGATAAGAAGCTTTCCGTGGATAGCACTCAGTCTTTTTCATTTGGCACTACACCTAAACCAGTATGCATTTACTTCCTCTGTATGTGCGTGGATTTTCTGATCCTACAGTAAGTCTTCTGGGCATGACAACTCATCCGTTTTAACTTAATAGTGCAATGAACTGGAGCAAGGAACAAACATTGTACAGTTTTACTCACATTGTTCTGGCTTTTTAAATTCTATTTTTACATTGTATAGCATGTAGTAAATCCTCCTGTACATTTTGTTGTTGGAAGGAGAAGTAAACTTTGAATAGTGTAAATAAAATAAGCCTCATTTTAAGGAATCCGTATTTAAAAGAATCCTATAGCTCCTATAGCAGAGATCCAAAAAGGATCATAGTCGGGCTTGGACTAAAAGATTCAAGTGCATTCTCCAGGAAGCACTCCAGAACAGTGTTGGAGGAAGTCTGCATTCAACACTTCTTTTAAAATGGTAACTTTTGATTGAACTAAACATCAGTATTGTTTATACAGTGAACAAATCCAGATTCTTTGATGGTTTGGCATAAGTAATCGATGCATTACCTGTCCTTGTTATCTAACACAAACATGCAAGTAATGTAATATTTCATATTTGGTTTTATTTTAGTTACTAATGTTCATGTGGATTAGATATTCTTCCATATTGCTGCTATAATTTTACTGTTTTTAATAAGTGCTTAATCTTAATGAAAATGCTTCAATATATAAACATTTTAAAAAGCTATAACTTTTTAAAAAATACATGTACAGTTTGAAAAACTTGCACCTGGATTCCAAGTTAGTATTATGTTGATACATTGGTTGTTGTGTATCTCTAAATTTTACTACAAATCTTTCTTACAAATTGTATGCACTGTCTCCTCTGTGGTGATGTGTCTGCATTCAAACAGATGAGAATGTATTTTACATACGTTGTAAAAGAAACATACCCCATAATCTCAGCATTAAATACTTGTCAAAAAAATTTTGCCAGTCTTAAGGGTTAGATTGAAATATAAGCAGTATTAATAAAAATAAAGGAACTATTTTCTAGGTTGAATTTCTGTTGATTCTACATCCAGATTTATATGATGTATATGTGAAGGCACTGGAAGATAAGATTCTGAAGAGATAAACGTGTCTTTTCCTCAAATAGTTTTTCACATTTAAAGTCTCTGGATGTTTTGTTAGTTCAGGAGAAATACGGACTGCCTTTTGTCCCTTCTTTAATACTCATTTTATCATTGTCACCAAATATTCATTTTCATCAGTAAAACTCATTCTGTTTGAAAATATTCTCAGAATACTTCCTTTTTTTTTCCCACTGACTGCATGTTTCGCCTTCAGGAATATTCTATTGCCTGGCTCACAGGCTGGTGTACAGGAAGTCCCTTGAGTGAAATGGCCTCAATATTTTTGAGTTTTGTGCCTTTTTCACTCAGTCAAATTTTTGGCTTTAACTTCTTTCCTCCTTCCTCTCCCCCTACCTAACCACCAATGGATATTTGCCAGCCTGCTCAGAAATAATAGATCCTCTGCTTAAGTGTGTCAAATGGGCGTTTTTTGTTGCTTTATAACAACTCATTTGTGGTTTCTGTAACAAGAAAGATTCATTTCTCTAGCTGATGTGTTAGAAGCTCATTACGGCATGCTTTTTCTGTAGAAACGCTTCATGTTGACTATTGATGCCTGGAAGTTGACAAAGTGGATGACCTTGCTTTGCTTCATTTTTTTTTTTTTTAAAGATACACATGTTGTGCAACACAACATGTCTCCAAATGACGTCTATTCAGAGGTGTTTCAATCTACTTTTGAGGCTTGAGGTGACAAGATGAAATAAATAAATAAATAAATGAAAATTAAGGGAAGAACTGAAAAAACCCCAATCCCAACACTACAGACCAAAAACAGCTTTTGTGAGCTAAGCATCTGCTTAGGTAGATCATGCCTCTAGTAACAGTAAACAAGATTTCATTATGAAAAGCACCTGAAAGTACATGTTTACCTTGTGTTTAGAATTTTGGCATTACACAACAGCTGCCAAAGATGGCAAGTATTACTTCTGTACCTATATATGTACATAAAAAATACATCTTGAAACAGGAATAAAAAGAACTGTGCACATTTGCTTTTCTGCTGACTTCTATGTAATTCATGTTCTCTATTATGCATCATTGAACCTTTCATTCTTTCAGGGAGCTGGATTTCATTTTTTGGGGGGGGGTGTTTTTTATTTTTTGGGGGGTTTTATTTTTTTGTTTTAGCACGTGATAGCTGTAAATGGCCACCCAATAACAATTGCTGACCAATACACTAGAAGAGATTTGGTAAAAATACTTTTTTACCAAAATCTGCTCCATTTTCAATATGAAGAGTACAGGAAGCAGTCTCCTTTAAAATCGTTTAATTTTAAGTTACTCATGGCTTATTTGTATTGCTTGCTTTAATAGCTTTTATTTTGGTGGGTTTTTTTATTTTTTCCTTTTTCTACCCAGCCCTTTTTCTGGATTTCAGCTCTTTTGTTTGATGTAAGTTTATTCACTTGCTAGCTAGAGTCAAATTTTGAGTCAAGGACAGGACTGTGTGTCAGAAGTAGTCAAGAATCCTAGAATTATGTTTTCTTGGTTAAGGAAAGAAATGTGAAAACAAGGTCAGTTCCCTTCTGGTGAAGGATAATGATTTAGCTAGACCCCTAGCTGGTATAGGTAATTGGTGATGAAGAGCGTCATTTGTTGTAGACTGTGGCAGGTAATTGTAGCCTGTAACTTGGACTGGTTGGTGGTTTTAGTGCTGCAGTTCACATCATTGTTGCCCCCAGGCTGGATTACCTTGGTAGTCTCTGCATGCTGTGTTACTTGGAACCTGCAGCCAGTCTAGAAATGGCGCACTGTGTGCTTGGCAACAGTTCCGATAATCAAGTGTGTATCTCTGCACAGCATCATTTACAGCAGCTGCCTCATTTCCAAGGTGTCAATTTAAGATACGGGTTTCAGCTCTTGGAGTTGTAGAAGGTACAGGGCCTGTGAAGCAGAAAACCTGCTTCTCCAGCTGTGGCAGCAGTGGCCAGTGGAGATCAGCAGCTGGCTTCGCTTAAAACAGCATCTGCCCAATTGAGTTGGGAAGGGCCTAGAAGCAAAGCTTTCTACTAGAGCATTCTCAGCATTGATGCACCCAAGCCTGAACTTACTGACTTGTCTCCTCCTTCTGCAAAGTGTATATTTTTTGTCAGGGGTGGGGCTATATTGTAACAGTAACAGAATCTGTGTAATTTTGGAACTGTTTTCTGATTCAGTTATCAGTCCAATTTTTAAATTTCTTGTAAGCTTCCAAGTTATCCCTGCATACAAAATCACTCCAGAAACCATAAAAACTGTCAGAAATAAATGGAGCTTGAATCATGTCGAGTGAATTTAGTGTTCTTCTGGGCACAGCAGTGTTTATTTCAAGTGTCAAAAGAAACTCCCATTGTCGTACAAGGTATCCACCTGTTCTAACACTAAGATAATAAAATTTCTTTTAGAGGTGTCTACAGTTTCGTAGGTAGCAGTGAGGCCTAGGAGGGTTTTATAGGGCGCATCTAATGATGGATAAGTGTTAGATACCTTCCTGGTAGAGAGTTTATTACTGAAGAAATAGAAGGAATGCTTTCATTTTTTTAGGTACTTTGTCTTTGCTAGTAAAATGGAGTGTCTTCTTCCCTTGCTTCTGCTTTTTGATCAGGACCTAACTCAGGACATCTTACCTTTTTGTTTATATATATTGATCAGCAGTGGCTCTCTGGATTAACTGATGAGTGTCCAGTCCTAACTATAATTGTTGAAGAAATCGTATGAACTGGGAATTTTGAATTTTAATTTTGTTGCTGTGTTTTGGTTCTCTCCTTTATTATCTGCAAAAGTTGGATATAATCTCTATGCAATGAACGCTAATTCAAACAGAGCTCTTAATTTGTGTTTGGGTGTTATATTAACTCTGTGATAAATATGCATTTGCGTTTTCTGTAGTGTTGCAGGCATATTTAGGCATTCAAGTACATGTTTCTTGCCAACAACATGTTATAACCTAGGCTGAATACAATGGGGTGAAAAACTGAGCAAAGAAAGTGAAGTATTTGGATTTTCTTTGTCAGGAAAATGTTTGGAGGATGCCCCAGGTTTTTCAAAACTACAGAAAGCTAATTTTGGTGCTACATCTGTTTCTGTCAGTAAGCACTCTTGCACAATTCTATGGCGTGATACTATTCAGGGAACTGACCAATTCGAAGAAAGTAATCCAGATTTTCCCACTGACTGCATTTTTTTGCCCCCGGGAATATTCCCTTGCCCAACTCAAGCAGGCTGGTGTACAGGAAGTCCTTCAGGTGGAATAGAGCATTGCTTTTAAAATGTCAGTTAATTTTTGTCTGTGGGTAAATCATGGACTGCTCCTGGGAATGGTTATCCTTTTGCTTGTATTGCCTTCACAGGAAAACTAATGGTTAAAAGGTAGCCCCACATAGATCCTGTTAATCTGCTCATGAAAAAACCCCATCTCTGTGGTATTATCTGCATTCCCCTTTTTCCAACCTGAGAGATACAAATTGTCCTTACTATAAATTTGAGAAAGACAAATGCAGAACTTCTGTCACTTTCCATTTCAGAAGAAGTTGATGATGTCTGCTAGCGATGGCATGAAAACAGTTGAATATAGAGCTGCATCCTTGTAGGTGCATTTGACATTGCTGTTATTGATGCATGGAGGATGCATTGATGCATGGAGTCCTATCAGCCTGATTTAAACTTCATCGTCACTGGAACCACCAAGCTTTTGCCTAAAATTGAATGATTGCTTGCTCTAAATATATATTCAAAATTGTGAAATACCGAGCCCTAGGATGCTTCACTTTGTGTCTGGTGCAGTGAGTGATTCCCCTGTGAACAATCTGGTCATTGAAGCACAAGGTGACACTGCAATTGCCTTTTGCACCAAAAAGAACAAGCTGTGCTGCATAAGCACTTGGTGCTGAAGGATGATCTTACAAAACCACTGAACTTTACAGTGGTGACAGCTTCAGTAGGACAGGGCCTTGCCATTCTTAAGATTTCTTTAGGGCATTTCAGCTACAAAGGATGGACATAGAGGTCTTTTTTCCTGTTTCTGTAGATACTGCTTTTCCAGTGCCTCATTAAATTTTTTGTACTGCTCTGAACTCACTGAAGTTGGAGTTCAGTATGATTTTGCTGGCTTAGAACAGTAAATGAAATTTGGGGAAAAAAATCAAGTAAAATCCTGTAGCCTTCCTGCATGTTGGGTTAGGTAACTATTAGTGATCTTTTTTTGTCATGTACCCTTTGACATAAAAAATAGTTAGATTTTCTTCTGAAGCGCTGAGCAACAGCTCTGTTGGATGTCTACAGATGGTTCTGTACTCTTACAAATGGCTCCCAGAACAAAGTTTACCTATGTAGCCAAAATTTTTTTTCAAAAAGGTCAGAATTTTAAAATACCTATTTAAATAAACAAATGTCTGAGGAACATAGAATGGATTTCAATGGAATTTCCACTAGTATCATCCCTAAACAATGCACAAGTATGTTTTAGTAGTTAGAGCAGTACCAGGAACATGAAATGAGAACATACCACACAGGCCATACCTTTAGTGTTCTGTTGTAGAAACTATTCCCTGGAACAGAGGAACAATCCACTCCTCACAGCTGAAAACAATGCCAGAGTCTAGGCATCTGGAGGTGTTGGAAGATCAAGAGATCTGTGTTCTTTGCTACTATGGAAGTGCTCAAGAGAAGGTGGAGATAATTTGTGGATGGATGGACCTTAAAAGGTAAGACAGATATACTCAGTATTATTGACAGCGGGACCAACTAGAAGGTCTTCATTGCTTCCTTCTGGCCTGTACCTCTCATCAACCTGTGTTTACTGGACAGTAAGCTGAGTCCCACAGTAGCCAACTTGCACTGCTTCTGTGGATGTTCCTTTCCCCATGTTCCTTTCTGCCCCTTCCCTTGTCTGTGCTCTTTCCTCTGCCTGCTCCTCCCTGTTTGCCTGAGGCTACTTTTGTGGTAACCCTTGCCCGTCCCTCAATTATCCTCCTGCTACTTCAAACCGATGTTTTTTCTTTTTTTCCTTTCCCAGCCTGGTGGCTTTTCATGTATGTTACCATCTGCAAGCTCCTTCTTTTTAAATACCCCATGGAATGTAAGTAAAAATTCATGTCTTTGAAAAGGGAAAATTCCTTAGAATGCTGGGAAAACTGTATCTAAGAAACATTTCAGAGAGTAAGTAACTATGTGTTGGGGGGTGTTGACAACACCAAGGGCAAACAAGGAGGTGCAGGTCTGGTTGGCTGCAGTGGGCTGCTAGCATAGAGAAGCACTGTCAGACTCAGGCAGCCACTAATGCAGTGGGTGTGAAGTTGATCGGCAGAAACAATTTGGCTGCTGCAAGCTATTGAGCCCAGAAGAAAAGGGAAGGGGCTGTCAAGAAGGAGCATGTATGTGTGAAAGGGATGAGGTTGCCAGTGCGTGACTTCCGAGTAGGAGAAAGTGTGTTTGGGAGCTGAAACTCCAATTATGTGTGTTGGTGTAAGTAAGTTTATGGAGGCTGGAATGTCTAGTTCTTAGTTACCTGGGCATAGAGGAACACCGTGTTTTTTCTGCCTACTCTGTCATCAGGTGCTAGAGGGAAAACAAAGCTCAGCTGCATGTTTATCTGGGGGGTACAATCCTGCTGTGGTCAGTAATGGCTTCTCAACATCTTTGCACAGACATAGCAGTTCAGAATTGATGCATGTCATATCAGCCTTCCTGGTGTCTACCTGTCCTTTAGGCTCAACACTTCAACTGAATGCATGTTCTGCGGATGCCTTGGGCAGCACAGATGACAGGAGGTAATTGATATTTATTTTTTGTGAATTGGACTTGGATACCCACAGAACCTGGTATCTGCAGAGCAGAAGAGCCTCTGCCTTCATTCTTCGAAACAGGAACTTTTGCAACTTGCTATCAAAGGCAGGGCTGGTACCCGTAACCTTTGTGCTTGTGAATTGTCCCCAGTGATGTCTAAAGGCTTGTATTATGAACAAGGGAGCCTATCTAGTTACAGGATCTGTGGGAGCCATGCAAAGGCTCTAAAGTGTTGTGAATGCTTCAGTGTATTGTTTCATGGCTTCCTCTACAAATTGATGCAATTTTGCATATGAGAGACATCCGTGTGGAGAGTGTCTTGCTGGAGAATATGAATGGCTACGTGCAAAGTCTCCTGGGGTCCACTCAGCCCCAAGACCCGTTCCAAGGACACAGCACAGTCCTGCTGTAGGACACAGCAGCCTTGCAGAGAGTATCAGCTACTTTTCAATCCCAATGAAGTCTTTGGCTCTCTTAACAGGAACACAGCTCTAGAAATCTGGGTCTCCATCATGGCCATGTTTGTCAGGCCCTGCAGAGTCTCAGGCCTCTTGAAGACTCTGCTTCATTCTGTACCAGTCAGATTTGTATTCTCAGTCCCATATCATAGTCTTGGTCAAGGTTAAGACTTAAGTGCCACGCTTCAACAGTTCTGGTCTTTTCTGTAAACTGTAGCTTCTCTCGGACAGCACGATCACTGCTGTTTCAAGGGGTCCAAGCTTGTCTGGGCTGGGATCTCTTAAGCCTTCCGTTTGTCTCTTTCTGGAATCTCCTGCTCACCTGAAGTTAAAGAGCATGTTGCTGTCAGTCTGCAAGTTCTCATGTGTTCCCAAGTGACTGCTTCTCCCCCAAAAGACTAAAACTGGGGACTCAATATGAGGAATAGAGCCTTGGAAAGTAACAGCCTGTTGACCATCCACTGATATTTTTACTCTTACCCCCACCTCCTTCCCACCCTTCGGTGTTCAGAACAGTGCTGTTGTGTTTGGATGCAGTCTTGGCAGAGGGCTCATATCAGCCATCTGATGGGTTTTCCTTTTAAGGGCACCAGCAGGAGGATCTCTGTATTTATCCCTGTGCATTCTGGAAATGACAGGCTGATGTGGTTAGAACTAGGTTAGGGTTAGCATCCTTTCTGAAATTAGGCCACTGAATACTGCAATGCCTCTCAATTTAAAAGGGGAACCCTAGTCCCTTCTTGTGGTCTTTGTTTTCCGTTTAGAAGAGTAATTTCTGCTAGAATTGTTGTAATGGTGCATCGCTGTTTGAGATCTGGAGAGTTCCATTTACATATTTACATTAAATTTACATTAAATTTACATTAAATTTACATTAAATTACAAATTTACATTAAATGCCCTTCTGTGGCATTTAAGAATAATATGAGTTAGTCAGGATTCTTTCTAAAATTACACGTTTAAAGGAATATTTTGTCTCTAAGTGTCCGTCTGAAATACATGTACCTGCCACATGATGGCAGCAAGCAGTCGCGTTTGAAGCATCCTCTGTCAGTTCGAGTATTACAAGAAGTCCAAAGGTAAACTACTCGCACTAGATCACTCTGTGAAGATGATATGGCAAGCATGGGAAAGCCTTTGTGCGTTCTTATTCAGTATTAAGGAGAGCCGTGTTTTACAAAGTTTATTACAATATGTTAATTTGCTTAACTGCAAAGGCTGGCCCAGGGGATGGGCTCTGGATACCTTACCAAATAGTAGTTTGTATGGGACTTCGTTCCCTGGGGGGTTAAATGCTGAGGGTGAGATACGTAATTTCTTTTTAATGCTGCCCAGTGAGTACCTACTTAATTCTTACCAAACTCTGAGGAGTTACCATTGCCCAAGGTCATCAAAGCTAAATGATCCGTCACTGCAATGTGATGGAGTCACTGTAGTGTGATGCACAGCTGTAATGTTCTTCTCTTTCCCTGGAATTCAGTGCCTGTCTGACAGCATTTAGTGCCTGGAGCCAGTCATTAACATTTTAATGTTTGTGTACCTTTACTTATAGCTAGTTTGCTGTCATCTCATCTGAAACAATATTCTATTTTTTTATATCCAGGGTTCTTTTAAGTCCCTTGTAGTGGTCCCTGATTAGTTCTGTGGTCAGTATCATCAACTGTGGTCAGTGACCTGCCCCAGCACTGACTGCTAAAAGCACTGTATTCAGTAAGGCTGTATGTGAAAGCTAAAGGGGATTTATCGCCTTTACCCTTTGAAGGATTTGGTGAAATTAAATTGTTCTTTGGAAGTCCTATTTTGTGAAAGCGAGAATTTTGTCAGAAAATACAATTTTAAAAATCAAAAAATGCAGAGGTAAAGCAGGATTTGTAGCCAGTGAACTCTCTGCCCTGTCAGTATGTCCTACTGCCTCCAACCAGGGAACTGCATCTCTGTCTCCAACACTGCAGGTATGCACCCCAGTGCTGGAGTGCAGGGATAGTCTCTCTCCCCACATGACTAATGAGGTTTACAAATGTAAATTGCACTAATTGGGATGCTGCTGCTGAAGAGGCTGCATTTGGGCTGCTCAAGAAACAGTGAGGAAAATGGCCAGAGCTTCAGCTCTCTCTTCCTACCAGCCTGGACAACTGCACTGAATTGCAGGTTAACTCCGTTTTTCCTCTCTTTTGGTCAGGTGTTCATAAGTCTCCTCTTTTACTCTCCCCCCACCCACCCCACCTTAACTTAGAACATTTGGTAGGTCTCTCCAGTGCAGCCCCTCCATGGGGGTCAGAAAGGCAAGGTGCATGTCTGTGGGGCACAGTGGAAGAGGCAAGGAGTGTGCAGCACCCACCAGATATGAGATGAACAACACACACCTGGAAACCACAAAAGAGCAAGACACGTGCTCAGTGGGGAAGGAAGTTACACCACCTAGGGAGCACCAGAGACCACACACTCTCCCAAAAAGGCATAAAGCCAGGAGTGAGGCATTCAGCATGATGGCTGCTATGAGGAGGGCAAGTGACCTAGAGAAAACCCTGGATTTCAGGAGAACATACTTGGGCTCCTTCAGGTAGCTTGTAGATGGGGTCCTCAGCTTCACAATGACAAAAGTAGCAAAGCAGGAGAGTAACATGAAGGAAAATCTCAGCCTCACAATGAGGGAGGAGGGGGAAAGATGCTATAGATTTCAAGTGTTTTGCTGGAATAGTGAGCATGCATGACTCAGTATTGGAGAGCCTTGTACCAGACAAGATGTGCTGTTAGTAGCATTCTGGCAGGTAGGCTTTCTTGGCTACCTCTGTTAGCCAAAACAGGGATGTATTAATTGCTGTTCTGGAGCAGTCTGACAAAAAAAAAAGTTTGCTTTTGTCCATTCTTTTCCCCGTGCAGATGATGGTAGGTGTCCTGAATATCTATGCCCAATTGTTTGATGTCATGACCCTTTGGAGTCCAAGAAGTCATTTTCAGTATTTGAAGGAAAATATCCTGAGAGAGTATAATGCTGGGATGACACACTTCCGTGTCACAGAGATGAATAATCTGAGGCTGTGCCAGAAATAGTACTTGGAGAAGGGCTTCTGCTCTTCTTTACTGCAGAACACCTTTTCCTGTAATACGGGAGACAGCCTTCTTCCCAGTGTTTGTGTGTGACGGGGTTAGGCTGGGGCACTTCCATGTCTTAAGCGAGAGGGAGAGAGAGAGAGCATACTGTCTGGTGACTGGCATGGAGGTGCTTGGCATCGGAAAACACAACCATGTGTGGAAAGCCCTGAGCTGGGGAGAAAAAGACACAAACTGGATCTACCATCATTGAAGGTGTCAGACCAGAGGCAGGATGAAAAGACTACTCTACCAAAGCACATCTCCTCCTTTCCCCTGTGATTTTAGCAAGTATGTGTAGGAGAGGGAAAAATGGGCTGTTGGCAGGATCTGCATGATCTCATATGGGACACAGATTTAGGTTATAGGTTTACAGGTTTAGGAGGATAATTCCCAATTTGATGTGTTCAGTCAGAACTCTCCACTCTTCATTCCCACAGTTCTGTGCAGACTCCTCAGTGGTTAACTGCATCGCAGAAGCAGTGCTGAGAAAGCATCTGGAAGATGCTTTCCCTCTGCTGTCCTTGCAGGTGAGAAGATTTTCATTCCTGTCTAACAGCTGGTTATGGTCTTTGTAGTCATCCATTCTCAGTTTCCTGCTTGTAGCAGCTTTTCTTCCCAGAAACCGCAAACAGAGTGAAAAATCCAGCATTTCTGCAGTCACCTCAGCTGCTACGCTGAGACCTGGCAGCTGTTTTGCTGTGGGGAGAGGAGGAACCTGTCAGAGAACAGGGGCACAACCTCTTTCTGTGACAGATTGCTATCGCTTGTGTGAGTTTGTCTCTGTCACTCGGAATTACCTGAACATCGTTCAGTGTGGCTTTGTCTTGCCCTAAGTAGAAATGAACATTTCTTTATCAACAGCATTTTCAAGTCAAGAATTTTGCTATGATGAAAAGCATTTGGCCAACTCTTTTAAAGATTCTCTGAGCTGGTGTGTTTTCTTTTTTAGCATTAATCTAGCTTAAAAACCACAACATGCTTATGTGTAGCCATAGGGTGACGGCATGACATGATAGCAAAATCAAAGTTTAATATTTTCTTTATAGAGACTGTAAGTAAATTTAAAGGTGAAATAAATTCTTTAGTCTTCTCTAACAGACTGCTAGGGTTTTGCCATCCTCATAGCTATATCACTATTGCTCCCCAAATATAAAGCCACAGAGATGTTTAAAGGCACAGTTTTCATAATCCAGTTTCTATCTCTAAAATACTGTCCTGACTCATGGTTAATTCCTTGCTGTGGTAAATTCCATATTTTCCAACCTATAAATAGAGGGCATACTGAATTTTATGTACAAATACAGATCTTGTCAGTGTTGCGTGCAGATGTGTCTTGAAGTGGTATGGTGACAGAAGAACAGCTATGAAAAGCTGTGGAAGGATAGAGAGGGAGTTAGAGAGAAAGAGAGCGAGAGACAATAAAAGTTTTCAATTAGCTTTTGGGAGAAGAATAGTAGTATTAACTGCCACAGTATGGATAGCTCTACTGACTCCACTTTCCAGCCAGGCTGTTAAAGGATTAGTTTTTTGTAGGCTTTTAGAGAAAGGTTTCAGCAGCTCTGAGCTTTACAATTCTCCTTTTCAGCTGAGAGAAAGTATTTGAAAACTTTATGAGGAAGCAAATACATTTGATCTCTGACCTTGTATGAGAAAAGATCCCTAGAACTCACAACAGATGCAAACAAGGCTCAGATCACTTAGCTGATGTGTGACCAGGCCCTGAGCTTGGCAGGGATCTGTTGAGTCTGCCTGGGCAAATAAAATGTCCTTTGTGGAAAGCCTTGGCACCCTAATGATGAAAAGTGCTGTTCAAATTTTAGGCTTTACTTTTGCAGTTTGCACTGGTAGAGTGACCCAAGGACTGGCTGACAGCATTTAGAAAACTCAGTTTCTGTGCATCTATGAACAGTGATGGTCTCTGTTTTCCCCTCAGCAGATACAGCCCTGGCTGACCTGCTTGAACAATTATAAGTGAAAGCGAGTGCGTGGTGCAGTGCCTGACTCCTCCTCCTTGTGTTGTCAAGCTGTGCAGTTTTGATATATCTCCTCACCTCTTCTAACCTCACTTGGCAGCTCATGCTCTTGCCCAAATAAGCAGCCCATTTACTTATACACCAAGAAAACAACCCTGAAAAGCCAATGCTGCTTCTTTTGAAGTGCCGAAGAACTTTGCCATTCATTTGCAACATCAGGGAGGCTGTATTTTTCAGACAAGCAGCTCTGAAATCCATGCTGGAGTTGTTTGCCATTTTCTCCTCTGAGAAATCATCTGCTTCCATCACTTCCCTAAAGTGTCGTCAGAGCTGAGTCCCTGCAAAGAGTACTGATGTTTTAAAAGTTCCCAGAGAGAGAATAGATGATGTTTTCTCCTCTGTAGGGCTTCTGTTATTTTGAGTCTTTCTCTCTTATAGGAATGCTACTTTACTTTGGCACTCAGTCACATGGAAAAGCTGTTTGTAGCCCTGCATGGTTCTTCAGCAGAAGCTACAGATGCCTGTCACCTGTCCTAAACAAGGCCCTGACAAAGTAATGTGAGAAATTCTCAGACAGCGCTGTTGTCACCCTTTGGATTTGAAGTTGCAGTGTAAATATCCTTTTGTTAAGAAGATCAACTTAGAAATGTGTACTACTTGAAGGTTTAAAAAATTAGGATTATTTTTGAGGTACCTTTATATGTATTTATCTTATCTATGTTTAGACACATGTTCAGATATGTCTCGCATCAATGTTTATCATGAGAAAGGCTGACATCTGTAGGCTTTCTGTGTACAACTGTCGCATGTTGAAGGCTGCTGAGTGATGGTGTCTCTGTCTTCTGTAAAATTGTTGATCTGGACCTTATGGTGAAGATCATAGACAGGTATTGCTATTGCCCACCCTTAGTGTCCTTTTAACAGAAGAAGTTAGGACAGCATGTTAGTAACTCTCAGTTGGCATTGTAAAAGGGTGAGAAAGCTTTTCCTGAAAACTTTTGCAATCCATACATCTGAAACTACTTGTTCTCTGTTGCACGTTGGTTGGGACTGGCACATAGCTTCAAATTTGCCAGGGAGGGGCAGGCTGACAGTGATGACACATGTGCTTTTTATTTAGGAAAGGATGCTGAAAAGCAGTGAGATTAAAAAAAAAAAAAATGAAATGAGAGAATCTACCTTCTGGTTTTGTACAAGTCCTAAGGGTTGGATTGGAACAAAAATAAATTAGCATTTTGCCTCCATAAAATCATTACAGCCCTTCCTTACAGGCAAAAGGCTTGGGAAGAGAGAATGAATGGCACAGGTGGTGCTTCTGGGGGGAGATACAGGCTGAAGTGCTACAACAGACACAGGTGTCTGCTTCTGTGCCTTCATCTTTCCCTACAGACTTATTTAGCAAATATGTATGGGGGTGTGCATGCTGTAACTGTCTTAAATCTGGAAGTCTTGTACAGCAAATTTGTGACACATGAGCCATTCACTGCAAATGCCAGGGATGAAGCATGGCTGGCAGTGTTATTTACAGGGCTCAAGTGCAGGAAATTCAGCGGAGCAGCAGTGCTGCCTCTCCTCACCTGACTCTGAGGTGCACTGTCTTAAGCCATCAGCTACTTGTGTTTTATCTATAGGGTAAACAATACAGTATCTATAATACTTCCTAAATATTCTTAGGTAGAGGTAGAGAAACTCAACATTTGACAGAGCTTTCTGGCATTACCAAGTATATAGGGATTGTGACTTTTTTACTTTCTTTCTCCTGCCTTGTTGCAAATGAGCATGAACTGGGTTCCCCTCTCAGCTGGAGCACTGAAGTGCTGCTGCAACACAGACAGTAAAACTGCCCCAGTGACAGGACACCAAGTCAGCCACTGATATGAAATAGGTATGTCTAATCCTGCTACTATAATGAGCTCACCAAGGATGTCTGGGAAGCTTTTAAAGTGAAAATCCAAGTTTTGCTAGAGCAAGAACTACAATAACAATTTTAATATAAAAAAAAAATTAGTGCAACTTGTGAAGACAAGTGCTCAAATCTTGAATTCCCCCATGTCGCAGAGAAGTTCCTGCCTTCCAGCCAAATTTCTACTCTTTTTTCCATGGCTGCTGAGAGTTCCTGGTCCTTTCTCTTCCTTAGGAAACTCTATCATCTCAAAAGCAGGAATTCCCGCTTCTCAGTGCAATCTCTCATGAATTGATTCAGATGCCCCAAGAGTTTTAGTTTTCTTTAGCATCACTTAACCTTCTCAGTGTAAGTTCAGTTCAGAGCAAGGAGTTTAAATAATACATAAGCTTCAGCCACCTAATCTGCACTAGGTAGTTTTGCCTTCTCCTGAATCATCTTTCAATATGAAAGTAACATATATTCAAAGCTGCAAGATAGTCTGTTTTCATCTAAACACAGTATTCCCTGAGAAATTGTTAATTTCAAACTGTATATTGCAGTAATAAGCATAACCAAGCATTTTTTTCTGACAGGTAATCTTCTAAATCCGTCGCAAACCTATAGAGCACAATTCCTCAGAGAAACATTAGTTTTCAAGATTGATGAGAATTAGAGTAAAGTATGAAACAGAGCAGGCTAAATTCCATTAAAACCGTAGCAGAAGCATGGATTTTACCAGGTATTAATTACATGATGTAATCATTTTCTTAACTGAATTTGGCAAGTAACCTAACACAGGAGCTAGAGAATGTGTTGAATGTGTTTGTTTTCATGCTAGAATGTCACAGGCAAGGAAACAGTCTAGGGTTAGACAGTCATGTTTTGAAACCTAAAATGAAACATACTCAACCATCTATGACTGCTCTTCAATTTAAATTTTTAAGATGTGGGTTTCTGCTATAAAATTGGAGGTCACTAGGTCACCACCAGCTAACCTCAGCAACAAGAAACAGATTCAGTTCTGCTTTCTAGGAGGTAAGCTGTTCCATGTGGCACGCAGGTAGCATGATCATTCATCCACTGACAGGTTTTAAGCATCACTGATCTGATCTGTTTATAGGGATTTTTCTTCTAATTCAGTGGCATTAGAAAAGACTTTGCGCAAAACAAGTGTATTTTCTTGGAAGCAATGAACAGTACACAATCTGAGTTTGGAAAATCATGTTACTGATAAGAAATTCTTTTTCTGGCTACCTCAATGAAATCCATCGGTGTAACTGATAATTGTATGATTAGTCTTTGCAGGACTAAGTGGTATCTTGTTAGACATGGGCAGTTTTTTCATTTTATAGTGAATGCTATAATGAAAAATATGAACTGAAAATTGAAATAATGTACTAAAAAGAAATCTGCATAGAGATGTTCCCACACCAGATTTGCTCTAAAATTCCTGTGATTCTTATTTCTGTAAAATTTGACAAAATGTTACAGCTTCCAAAGACAAACAGTATTTTTATTCCACAGAACTAATCTCCATCTACTTATGGTTTATTTTAACCCACTCCTTCTGTGTATTTTTACCTTTGCCTCCTCCCTCTTTTGTCCCTTTCTTTACTCCATGTGTAACAGGTATTATGCAAAAATAGCACTATGAGAACTTACACTAGCTTTTGGACAAAATCATTTCTTTAGCAACTGTCTAGTTCTCAGTGTTCCTCAGGGAAGATAGGTGCTTGTTAGAAACATATATCATATGATTCCTGTCACATGCAAATTGTAATTATTATGATTTTTTTTGTTTGTTTCAATGTACTGAAAACAGTCAGTAAACTGAACTCTTTGTAACTAGCCAGGCCAGTAATGCTGCTGTGATACTTTCCTGGTATATATGTCACTTTGAAAGCATTTAGAGAGGTGGTTAGGGATTAAAAGGCCATTGCACTTTTTTAGCAGCCCAAATAGAGGCTACCTGCTGGCTTATATCCGCTCTAAATTGGCTTTGCTGGCCACTTGGAGACCATTGGTTGGTTCGGAATGCCCATAAAAAGGTCTTCATTAACCTGTCGTGTCACAACCCAGTCGTTTCATCTCACACTTTAATCAGGTATCCTGTTTCAAAGGGTTTCTTCCTTCATTAATCTGCCAGTAACGGCTACATTAAACTTTCAAGTGCAGCCAGGAGTATTAATTTCTTATATTCATTTATACATAGCATAGGAGTTTCATCTTCTGTTAGACTTGAAAATGTGTCTTACTGATGGTCTTAAAATTCAAGTGCTGCTTTTACTTGCATCAGTGAGGTCATTAGGCTTCAGGTAGCAGTGTAGCATGCAGGATTAACCCCAATCTGCTTGTGCCAGTTTGTGCAGTCCCTCCCTCAAAAGTCTGGGGAGAGCAGTTTGCAGGACGATCATCTGCCATCTGCTGAGAGAAAGCCCTTCTGGCCAGGTGTCCAGTACTGCAGCCTCTCTTCCCACAGCTGACAGGAGACAGGTCACAAAGCTCTGTTATACCTGGCAGGGAGGTCACAGCAGGGAGAAATGCTCACCTAAAAGGTTTGGGTAGGCAGAGGGGGAGCGTATAGCAGGAGCCATAGTACCAGTCTCCCAAGATCCGTTTGTATTGCTTGTATCCCTTCTATGTAGCCAGCCTATAGCTCCCACGTATTTAGGAAAGGGGTACTTTAGGGGCTTTTCATATCCAAAACAGCTTTTTTTCACATACCTACCCAAACTCCTAGCTGCATCACACACAGTAATTTCTCCATATCACCACAGCATTTTAGCTTTCTTCTCCTTTTTATGGAACTGTCGATGGCGTATACTGCTCCAGTCTGTTCAAAGCACTTTGCAAAGGTAGTAAAGGCACTCAGGGATAATTTCTGTGAGACCAGTAAATTGGTGACCATGGAGAGACATGAAACAAAGCAACCATAATCTGCAGAGGGAGCCTTCCTCTCATTCGGAGGTACAGTGACCTATAGACACATGAAACAAACCACAGGAGTTCTCAAAGCCTCTATCCTTTATTGAGGGATGCTATCAGAGAGAGGAGTAGGGAGAAAACTGCAAACAGGTCTAGGTATGAAGTCAGTGCAGTACATGAAGACGTGGGGGGAAAAAAGTCATCAAAAGGGGTGATTGTTGGGAAAACAGTTCACATTGATTATATTTTGTTCTGCTCAGTATTCAAAGGCTCATTCTATTTTTTTTTTCTTTCATGTCATTGTTATTGCTAGGTGCAAGGCTTGGCAGAAGATTTTCTCATTGTAACGGAAAGTTCAATTGAAGTGTCCATGGAGCTGCAGTATTTGTATGAAAACAAAAGAAACTTGCAGCTGGGAAAAGTCAAGATTCAAGTTCAGGTTATCAAGGCAAATAATATGTCTTTTATTGTAGCAGAAGGGAAATAATGGTCGTTACTTGTTACCACTTAAAGTGCTAATGCCTAAAGAGGTCATATGTATGTAAAACATACAGTTTCCTTGAACAACTGACATGAAAAATCCTCTCTGCTGGTTTTCTGATTGTTCCTGTCCCTGTTTAATCAGAGTCATAGGCACTGGCATTTGTGTGACAACGGATGCCAAACTCAGACTTGGAAGTCCAGGCCTGTGCCAAACACCATGGAAAAATAACTTGTGCATAAAGGGAAGTGATTAGGAAGCATGCTCTGCGACCTCAGCACTGCCTGTAGTGTAGGAGATCAGCAGTGGAGGGTGATTTGTGAGGGTGAGGGTGATTCAAAAGACTTCAAAATGTTTTTTCAACCTGAGCTATCAGTTCCCTTCTTTTTAAATTAGCAGCTATCTGGCTGGTAAAGTAACTTCATGGCTTGTTTCTTCTGCCTTGTTAAAGTCACTTGCTCAGGAAGTGATGCTTCCCCATTGTTTTCTAATGTGCCTTTTTAAAAAAAAAATAATCTGTGCATGATTTTTCTTCAATTTCATTTGAACTAAAACTCTACTGGTCTTCAGTGAAGGCAGAAAGACAAAAGTACTGTCATTTTATCAACCTATCAATATGCACTGTGTTTTTGGATATGGCTGTGAGTCTGTAGTTATGTGCTGTCACCCTCTTTTAAAGAAAGTTGGTTTTTGTCAGATATACGCTGACAGAATTCATTAAAGATTTTTGCATGTAATAAGGATAAGAGGAAATCTGCTGTCTTGGGTTGGGCATGGATTCACAGGCTGTATTAATAGATAGGATTAGCGAAGAAGAACTGGTCAGAAGGCTGCAAAGCTCCTGTCCCTTGAGATTTCCTTCTTTAGATCATTAGTCTCATTGAAAAGCTCCCTTGAACATAGAAACTGAGGAAAAGGCTGGAACCATTTTATTTTGCTGGGACGTACTGGGGAAACGGAAATTTCTGGGTCATAAGCCGGCCTGAAAATGTCTGTCCAGTTTTCTCCGCAGGCACCCTGGAGGAACAACAACGTCAGTTTTCTGAGCAGAGAGGCAGCTGTAACTGAGCAAGGAGAAACTATCATAGGTTTCTACCTACTGGCTTTAGGTATGTATTCAGAGTGGATGTGAAAGGAAGCTCCTAGGTAAAGTTTTATATAAAGTTCAAAGTGATTCATTTGAGTTTCATCCCTAATGGAACAGGATGTTAGAAAATACAGCTTCTTTTTTTCAGCTATTACAAGATCAAAGAGGTGCAGCTTTCTTTTGTTAAAAAGAGATTAATAATCAAAGCAGCAATCTTGAGGAAAAAGAATAGTCAAGCCTGTAAATTTTTAACTACTGTTCACTAAAATTAATATGTGGGAAGATAAAGAAGTGCCTTATCAGAAGTACATGATACTTCTGTGTCTTCTTGTGTTTCAGTAGCACCGAATTCATGTTCTGTGATTTTCAGAGTTCTGAAAGCTGACAGTGAGTTGTCATCCTAAAATTTCCTCCTGCAGAGACAGAAAATATAGTTCTATAGTTTAAAACTTTAAAATTTTAAACTATTTGTACTGCTCTTGCTTTAAATGTTTGATGCACATAGAAATAAACTTCTTTTAACAGGATCTATGAAAGATCTATGTACTAGAACATTATTTTGTCTTAGTGGTAACAATGCCATGTGTTTATTTTGGTTCTGCTGTAAGATAGCTATTGTAAGTGCAATTTTGGTTTGTTTGTTTAAATATTGTCTGTTTGGGGCAGACTTATTGCAGGATACAAGGAAACTTCATGAAACTTCAAAGAATGCAGGTTTGCTAAGTAATCAAAATTTCCAACAATATAACCCCACAAGAAAATACAATGAAACACAACTTTCATTAAATCTGTACTTTCAGCAGAATATACAAAAATGTTTCTGTTTTTAAAAGACTTGATCTAAGCAGATTTTTTTTCTTTTTCTAAGCTTATCACACATTGCAAGTAGCTTGTTAGCCCTAAGCTATTGTTTTAAAAATACCTATGGAAGTTAAGATGTAAAATCATAAGTATTTTAATATATTTATATAAGACTTCCTTTTTTTCCCCAATAGGAACTAGGGTGAGGAAAGTCGTGTTTACAATAAAAACAGAGACTCTAGTAGAAAAATATATGGCTTGTGTCTTGAGAAACTCAATTAGAAGAGTGGCTGTAAGATGCATCAAAGTAGTTCCAATCTGTTAACTTCTGTGTATCTCTTAATGAATGGTTGGAAAACGGCTGCACCATCAGCTAATTAATTAATCAGCTGCACTTAAGACTAGAAAGAACATCTCAGGTCAGCAAGGCTAGTCCCCTGCTGTGACAATATATAATCTCATTTACAGAGCTATCATGCTTACTCATATAACTGGCTAGGGTTTTTTTGGTGTTGCTACCACTCTTGCAATTGACAACCTATTCCTGACATTATTTCTGTGTTGGATAGGAGCCTTTCCCTTAATTCTTAGCTAAAGTGATCACACCAGCTTTATTTTTGCCACTCCTTTTAATTTTTTTTGCCTGCAATTAACATCCTACAGCCACTCCATGTTCCTGAAAGAACAATCATACCTTGTGATCAACGTTTATATTCCTATATTAATGAAGGAAGGGGGTTTTTGATTGTTTGGTTGATTGATTTGGGGGGGAGGTATTATTATTTATTTATCTCCTGTCATAATATCCTTTCCCTTGCTATCCCAGCCTATGAACCTAGTAGCCTTTTGCACTTTCTTTTCCAATCTAGACTCATTCTTTTTAAACTTATATCCAGGACTGAGTATAGCATCCAAAGAAGGTCTTTGCATCACTAGTCGTATTAATTTAACACTTCCTCAGCTCTACTGATCCCTCCTACTGTTGCCTCTGCATCAGAGTGGTAGTTCAAACTTCTTCCATCAATCATCCAACAGAGTTGTTTCCCTCTGCTGCTTCCTAATGATAACTCCACATCTTCAAGCAAATACTTTATAAAGTACCTAGATGTCTGAGCTTTTAGGTTGCTTGTGTACTGGTTTTTGAGTGCTCCAGATCCTTCTGCCAAGCTTACAAGTTCTTGACATATCATAACTGCTGTTCTTGAAACTTAACCTCCAGATTCAGAACTCAGATTGCATTTTTTTCAGAGTATACAAGACCAGTCATAGCACTACTCCAAGTTAAGTGTACCATGAATCTGGTTAACATATAATGGAGGTGGGTACTCCTTTTTCTATAGGGACTTAAAAAAAAACCCTCCTAATAATATGTAGATCAGAAAAGACCCCATGTCTTTTTCTCCTCAAAAATCTCCCGCTGCACTTCTGCAAGCACCAGCCGTGACAATGTGCAACTGTTAGCTTTATGTTCATCAATAACTTAGTCTATCCGGGGAGCAGTGATGTGACTGAACAAAGTACTCTGTTATACCAACACTCTCTTGCCATTCTGGTAGCAGGGAACAAAGACCAGTCCATCCATTATCTTTCTGTACCTGTGTTTCTTTAAGGGTCTAGAAAGGCACTCTGTGTTTGCAGGGTACTTCCTTATACAAAGTTGCAAAGATGTTCATATTTCATTTATTTTGGAGTTTTGATGCCTATGAAAAGCAGCTTCAGTGATTACACTTCTGTAATTACTACAAGTTTTCTTTTGTTTTGGAACCAATTATACCAGTGCAGCTTTTTGCAAAATCTGACATACATTTGCAACACCAGAGGTATGTATGTGATTGGTGTGATTTACTCCATACAAGGGGTACCTCCGAATCAATTCACCTTCACAGGATGAAGTAAAAAAACCAAAACAACTACCTTCAGCCCCGTCTTCCAACAGTCACACATCTTAACAGAAGACATTAATATCCAAGAACCATGACCTAACACTTTTTGCTGAGCTGGGGCCTCTTTGCATGTCCCCTTCTGGAAATTCTCATGTCACAGGTAGCACAGATGTCATATGTGACAGACGGGACAGTGTCATATATCATAAAGCAGTCAGGCTGTCAGATTCAGACAGAGGGATTCTCAGGATACTGTATGGAGACCTGAGCTCACAGATCATGCTGGAATAGGTATTGCACATTAATGTCATCATCTAGGTGCAAGAGTACATTTTGTTAATGCTGATGGATTTTGAGATCACTGCCCTGCTTCCTGGCATCTGAATCAAGGTTCCATCATTCTCCCTGCTAAATCTTAGTCCAGGGGAGAGCAGCAGGGTGGCTCACAGCAGTGAGCCATCACAGCGTGCTCAGAGGGATTAGCTGTAGGCAATGGCAGCCACAGTGTTACCCTTCATTAGTTCAGCTGTGTCAGCATCCTCTTTCTGAAGGCAGCATTCTGTTCCCATCCTTTCCTTCCATGAGCTCTTTGACAAGACAGGAGGGAGCTCATCCTGTTCCTAGCATTACGTCTGACCTCTGGTTGCCTGTGGGTAGAGTCTGCAGAAAAAAAAAGTTTGTATAATGAGAAACTAGACCTGGGGCGGGGGGGAAATGAAGCATTTATTTTTCTCCATAATTATTAAGTAAATAATTCTTTTCTACATTTATACACAATTTGTTGAGTGCTTCTTTGGGAGCATTATTGTGGGACATTATTTGACAGATAAATCTGAGAAGGTAGGAAAGAAAACAAGCTTTTCACAAACATTCATCCACAAAATTATTTCATTGATTGAATGGCTAATCCATGCTTTGTTGTGTCTAAAATATGATGATTCTTCTCCATCCCACCAAAACTGTCAGCGTGTCCTGGATAGGATATTGTGTATGAATAATGAGCAGGGAAGACTAAAAATGGAGCAGGGTCATTTCACAGTTGCAATAGGTAATGAGAGCTTTGTAAATTACCCAGATTTTTTCCCAGTTTTAATAAAGTGTTCTAGTCTGAAAATCTTTAACAGCAAATGTCTTCAGATAGACATTTATGCCTGTGCGTAGGTAGTGAAATTAGTAATTGACTTTATTCCTGCCTGCTTTATATCTAGATGCTCAATCCAATTTCTGTCCTAGAGATAAGGTTGTTTGCTGAAGGAAAAGTGTAGTTAATCTTGTGACATTGAGCATTCCACTTTTGCTCTTATTTCTTGAATTCTTCCACTTAAGGCTCTCTGTATGTTTTAAACTCCAGATGGGTGAGAGGTAATGTTCATTTTTCCAATTCATTCCTGTAAGATTTTGCAAGTAAAGGCCATGAAACAATGTCTAATAAGAACAAGTCTAAGTACAAAGCATAATAACCTGTCTTAGCTGGGCACACATGCAGTCATCTACTAGAAATGTGACTAGCTTGGACCTCTCAGTTCCCTTGTACCAAATTTAACTCTGTAAAAACATAAATTTAATGGCAACAATGAAATTGCATGCAGCCTCAGGTGTTTATTGCTTGTCAAAGACCATCTCAGGTACGTGTGAGAAAAAGAGGGTATGCCTGCATGCTCAAGACGAAGGATTTGGCAGAAGTCTTGTAAAATTGTTGTGTTCCCTCTTAGTTGTTTCCAGAGCTAAATAATCTGGCTGTTCTCAGTTGCTTTCAGCAAAGGGATTTTCAACAACCCTTGTCACTCTTGCAGTCTATTTATTCAGCACTTTTATTGCACTGGCTGGTGGACAGCATGCTGATACAGGGCTTTGTCAACAGGGTTTCAGTTCCTGACTACTGTGCCGCCCCCAGAAATCATGGATAACACCACTGGCCTCCTTTGTGCAGTGCTTTTGCCATCTGTGGATTCAAATGTTCTCTTAGGGGATATTATTCCAAGGGAGGGATTACTACGGAATTATATAAGGTTAATATAACATTTTAAATACTGCTTTCCATCCTATTCCTCCTACCTCCCAGTGTTTGCAAATGGAGTATGAAGTGCTTTTCTGTGGATGTCTGAGGAGTCAAGGTAACTCCTTAGCTGTTTGATATTCAGCATTTATCAGTATTCATTTAACTTATACTCTTCTGCTCTCAGTCCTGCCCTGTGCTAATAAACATCAGTAATTGTATGCTTTTTGCATACTTTGCCACTCCAGAAGTGCCAACATCTCTCATTGATGAGCAGCCCATGTCAGACAGCATTACAGTTTATGGGGGAAATGGGATGATTCCTCTCTGAAACTTATGGTGGATGGAGGCGCTTAGTTTCTTCCTATCTGCTACTTTTTTCTCTCTCAGCCATGTTTTGATCTCAGGAGGAACCTGTCATTTCTCCACAGGATTACCTTAGGATGCTGGGGTTGAATCTGGGGTTTGGTTGTTGGGGTTTTTTTCTCATATACTCTTGTGTCGTTCTGTTGTTTATTTCTTTTCTGTCATCTGTTTTATTGAGATGACAACTGGTAATGCCAACCTTTTATAGCACTTCAAAGTTCAGAGGTTTCTTTCTGAGCTCTTGTTCTGTGTATGATCTACCCTGAGGCACACACTGCCTGCAAAGTAGTCAAGGAGATCCTTACCCTCACCAAGTGTCAGAGCTGTTGCTGTGCTTCCTCCACGTTGCACCTTTTTCCCTATTGTACTGTAATGTTTTCGGTGGAAAGTTGGTTCTTTTGACATGTTAGTTTTGTGTTTTAGGGTGGGAGATTTTGGGGTTGGTTGTTTGGGGTGGGATTTTTTTGAAAAATCAATCAGTCAACATAGTTAGCAACCCTAGACCAGCACATCTGTCTGACTGTGCACAGTCACTGCTCTTGTTGATCTCATTTTTATGCAATGACAGGTTTTGTCTCTTGTTACTCCAGAGCTTTGGTTCCTCCAATTTCTTTTAATCAGAGTATTAATATCTTCCCAGAGAGATCAGACAAGGGGCTGTATGCCTTTGCAGGTCCTCCACCTGCTTTGGCTCAAAGGATTGTGTCTGTCCTCAGAAATGCTGTGCACACACTCACTCAGTAATTTTCTCCCTCTCAAAGCTTTCCTTATTTCGCTCTCAGTGTGTGAACGTAGTTTCAAAAACAATCACAGATACTGTGCCTCTGTCTAAAATATGTGTATTGCTTTTAACATGCTTTTTCATAGAATCATAGAATAACCAGGTTGGAAGAGACCCACTGGATCATCGAGTCCAACCATTCCTATCAAACACTAAACCATGCCCCTTAGCACCTCGTCCACCCGTGCCTTAAACACCTCCAGGGAAGGTGAATCAACCACCTCCCTGGGCAGCCTGTTCCAGTGCCCAATGACCCTTTCTGTGAAGAATTTTTTCCTAATGTCCAGCCTAAATCTCCCCTGGCAGAGCTTGAGGCCATTCCCTCTTGTCCTGTCCCCTGCCACTTGGGAGAAGAGGCCAGCACCCCCCTCTCTACAACCTCCTGTCAGGTAGTTATAGAGAGCAATGAGGTCTCCCCTCAGCCTCCTCTTCTCCAGGCTAAACAACCCCAGCTCTCTCAGCCATGCCTCATAAGGCCTGTTCTCCAGCCCCCTCACCAGCTTTGTTGCTCTTCTCTGGACTCGTTCCAGAGCCTCAACATCCTTCTTGTGGTGAGGGGCCCAGAACTGAACACAGGATTCGAGGAGCGGTCTCACCAGTGCCAAGTACAGAGGCAGAATAACCTCCCTGGACCTGCTGGTGACACGGTTTCTGATACAAGCCAAGATGCCATTGGCCTTCTTGGCCACCTGGGCACACTGCTGGCTCATGTTCAGTCCCTGTCAACCAACACCCCCAGGTCCCTCTCCTCCAGGCAGCTTTCCAGACAGGCTTCTCCTAGTCTGTAGCACTGCACAGGGTTGTTGTGCCCCAAGTGCAGGACGCGGCATTTGGCCTTGTTAAACCTCATCCCATTGGACTCAGCCCAGCGGTCCAGCCTGTTCAGATCCCTTTGCAGAGGCTTCCTACCCTCCAGCAGATCAACACTTCCACCCAGCCTAGTGTCAGCTGCAAACTTGCTAAGGGTGCACTCGATGCCTTCATCCAGGTCATTGATAAAGACATTGAACAGGGCTGGACCCAGCACTGAGCCCTGGGGAACCCCACTTGTCACTGGCCTCCAGCTGGATTTCACACCATTTAGCACCACTCTCTGGGCCCGGCCATCCAACCAGTTTTCCATTTTATCACCATGTTTTCATATTGTCAGGGAAAATATTTCCGTACTTTCTGCCTTGAAAACTATTTTGCCTTACAGAAGACAGAAATGGTGTACACAAACAACACAACTATCATGTTTGCGTTGCAAACTATCTTGATGAACTCCCAAAGCCCTCCTCCTCCAGTGCCCTGCTGTGCCTGTTTATAATACCTAGACTCAGACAAAAGTCAGAAACATTTACTGACTTAAAGTGCGTGCAGCAGCTGGATATGAGACTCGATTAAGAAACATTGTCACCTAGTGGCCAGAGTAAGATATATATTTATTATCATTGATGTTATCCTTGTAACAATATGTCTATGTGAGTTTATTTATATATATATGTATGTGTGTGTGTGTGTATCATTGCACCAGTGACTATTTCTGGTTAATATCACAGCCCGACAAGTCAGCTCTTGCCAGTGCAAAAGCAAGTCAGAGTAGCAGCAGTCTGGCCATTTTGTTAAGGGAAGTTGTTAAAAGGAAATTGCAATTCAGAGTGCCATACAGATACTGTCCCATCAACCATCTCTCCTTCCACTCCAGACTACCCAGAGCACCTCACCAGGCATCCAACTTTCTGGGGAGCAAGCACCTTGCAATTTGGCATTTCAGCTAGTGATACTCCTGGATGGCTAATAGAGTCAGAGGTAATTCCCTCCCCTCCTTTCCTAGCCAAAGCAGCTTGGCAGAGCAGCATTGAGTTTCTGATGTGAGGTTGTTGGTGTTTCCTGAAGGAAGGCAGCTGCCCTCTTGCTACAACATTAAACCCATTGGCCATCTTTCATCTCGCAAACTCCTTTGAATATCAATAGGTGCTGTACAATGACATCATGTCAAGTCCCTCTTCAGTGCATATATTCACCTCTGGGATATCTACTGCTTGTGGCTGGATAGAGGGCTATGGATCAACACTCTTCTTCCTTTCCATGGCATCACTACGGGGAACAAAACCACCAGCTGCTAGGTTCCTAAACCTGTCCTAGGCTGCAAGCACTCAAAAAAAGGTGATGTTTTGCTCCACATTGCCAAGGGGAAGTGAGGCCACCTATGTCAGTGGTGGCAGAGCTGGTTTGAGGGGTGGAAACATAAGCCAACAGAGAGCCAGGTGCTGTCTAACCTGCTGCTCAGCCCCACTCCAGCAGCCACCCTGCAGTCATCCACTTCACCGGTTAAGTTCCATTTTCAACATTCAGCCTGATGCTGTAGAGTAAGTATTTTGTTAAAAGTCATTCATTTCTACATAATTCAAAAAAGTGGGATGCAAGCTACCAGAATCTTACACAAATAGGTGGAACAATAGCTGTGCATATTTGGAAATGCTAGGTCCCTCCAACTGAATGGCTGACTTTCACCACATTTACAGTCATCTCCATTGCATTGTCCTCATGTAACTAGACATACACCAGTTGGGCATCTCTGTTCTTGGAGAGTAAGAGGTGACACGACTTTCTTTAAAAATAAGTTTTAAAAATACATTAAAGCTTCCAAAAGGTCTGTTTTCTTCACATAGATTATCAAGTGTATTACTAAAAAATATTCCCATCTGGGACAGGCTTTGCAGCAAGGAGATCCTGGACTGTTCTAAGAGAAGAAACTTAATTGTTTTAGCTTCATTTTTTGAGAGGAAACCAGTTAAGCATCTGTCTGTCTATGTGCATGAAATTTCAGCATCCATTATTGTATACAACATATGTAAACAGCTGTAGGTTTTGGCAGATTGTAGTCTCTGCTCCACTCTACCAATCTTTCCTCTCTCCTTTTTTTCCCAGTGCTACATTTCATGAGTTTCATCTCTTTGATTAGGAAAAAAACTTCTCTAGGCCCTTAAATAGTGGATCTTTGACAGATGCAGCAGCAGCTGTTTGTCTTTGTTCTTTTTTATTGCCAGTTATTTACTATTCCTTCTTCTGAAATGTGCCCAGATACTTAAAAAGATTCCATGCGTAAGTTTTCCAATGGATAATATGGCTTGATTTGTTTCTCATGGAATAAAAGGATAATTTTAAAAGTGATGTGCATGTTTGCCCACCAAACTGCTTCTTGTTTTATTTCTCGATTTCATGGATTTTTTTTTTTTCCAGGTTGGCTATCTTGGTTTGGAAACAGCATTGTGATTTTTGTCCTGTATAAACAAAGACATCTTCTGCAGCCCACTGACTACCTCACATTTAACTTGGCAGTATCAGATGCTAGTATCTCCGTGTTCGGTTATTCAAGGGGAATCATTGAAATCTTCAATGTCTTCAGAGATGATGGATTCATTATCACATCAATATGGACTTGCCAGGTAAGACTGGGTTATGCTTAATTAGACAAAATAGGCACAGGTATTTCTGTGTATACGCCATGTATAAATAACCAGCCAGGACCAAAAAAGTGAAAAGAAATACTAACTGACCCTCCAAAAGGATAGTGGTCTCTTTTTCTGTTGCAGTCATAAATCTTAAAGCAGTGTAGACTCCTACTTGACAAGGTTTGTAGAGCAAAGTCCACACAGTACTTCAGTACTTACAGCTCATGTCCCCTCCCTTTCAGTACAAAGGTGCAGTTTACTCAGAGGAAGACTTCCCACACAAGACTTAGATTAACCTAGGAGCCATAGTTTGATCTAAAAAAATATTATTTTTTTGTTTAAAATATGTGTCTATAGCCATTTGGCCAAAAAGGATTTATCAAAATTAAGCTAATTATTTCCTCAGCAAAATCCCACTGTTTCTCTAATGAGAACACCTACAATTGTAATCAAAGCCCTGTTGAGGAGAAACTTCAAGGGCATCTCTTAAATTGTTTTTATTAATGAAAACCTTTGAAACCATCAGATAAACAAAGACATAAACCTGCAAACTGTAAAATTCATACCTACCGTCAGAATTAAAGATTCCCATTTTTCCCTATTTCAAAGAAAGCTAGAATTATGATCAAGCAAGGAAGGGTGAAATCTGGATCTCCAGGTTCAGTTCTAGCTTTGCTGCAGACTTCCTGTGTAAGACAGTGTAAGTCATTCATTGTGAAATCCTGAACCTAGTTCTGTGGCTAACTTAACATTTATGACCCAGCAGATTGAAAGAGAGAGCATTAAATTACCCTTCTATTGCCCCAGTCTTCCAGAGCCCTGTCTATGCTGTGGCTCCTTTTTTGGGCTGTAAAAATCAGCACACACAGGAATCAACACAGCATGGCACACTGTCTTCTGTTTATCAGCCTTACCTCCTTCTTCCATGATGTCTCTGCCTACAAGTCCCTCTTTGGCAATTTGGAGTTTGAGTGCTGTTACTATGATGTGGCTTTTGTATTTTTAGATGCAAAAAGACTAGGATGGTGTTGTACTTAATCTTGCAGTGCCTGAACTGCCTTTAGAGGAGAGAAGCAGTCCATAACATTTTTGGGGTAGTCAGATAGTTTGTTTGTCAGCGTATGTTAAATAATTTTATTTTGATCTCCTCTCCTCATTTTAAAAAGTATTAATTTGTAAAATATGGATATCAAACAAATTTTTAAGGTATTTGGATCAAAAGATTTTGTTCAGGACATTAATAATGCATTGTTTTTCAAAACACTGATTTGCAAAATACTAAAGTTCTGCTTTGGTAATCCTCTGTAGGCTTTAAAAGTTTACATTTATAATTTCAAATAGGAACTGATACTGTATTAATGCTAACTAAAAATTCATGGTAACCTAGTAACGTCAATTTGTACTCTGAATGAATTATTAGAATTTGTTGTGACTCGTTGAGCGGTTGAGCTGTTTGTGGCTTGTTGAGAGAAAAGCAAGTATGAATCTTGTTTCCATCAAGATTTTTTTTCTGTGCTGGGGGGGTCTCAAACATATTTAAAACTTGACACCCAACTTATTGATTATTAAATTTGATAAAACAGAAGCCAGTGATGAAAAAGTAACTTATGGAAGTGAAGTGGCTATTTTTAGGAAGAATGTTGTGCAGAAATAGCAGGAACCTTCTTTGCATAAAAATTATGTGAATATTTCTCTGTGTGTGAAGACACACAGCACAAAGGTCATTCTAAAAATGTTCAATATTGAACAGCAGTAGGGATTTTGGTATTTATGAAATGTGATTGTTAATCCCATCAGAATGGGTCTCACATCTATAAGATGAGGAGTGAGGCACCTGGTGCCAGGAGGGTAAAGCCCATGCTTTCTGTCACAGCTCTCTGAAGTCGATGTCTCTTGTTCCACTCACCACACTGAAGTTCCTCTGCAAGCAGCAGTGATGACAGTTCGGGCTGTTGTGCACATAAACATGGCTCTAGCCTGTGTATGGCCTATGTGTTTTCTGATTTTTTTTTGTTTGGTGAGTCCAGAGCATGGTATTACTTGGCTTTCTGTCATTGTCCGTTTCACAATACATTTGCTCCTATGTGATCAGTCAGTTCCTGCTGTCAGGTATGCTTAAAGAAACTTTATTTTTCCAAGCTAGCCTGTCATTTCTGTTTATGAAGAAATTTCATGAGCTCACCTCACTTAATCTACCTATTTTCCTCTCCTTTGACTTGGGCCTCCTTCTGTGCCCACGGGTAATCTTTCTCAAAATTAAGGTTTAGCATTCTTGGCTGCACCGGATGGAGGGACTGGAGAAAAGACAGACAGATACTATTTCTCTTTCAAAACAGCCTAACCTATGAAAATTCTCTCCAGCTAAAAGGACCGTCTCATGGTATACCTACTGAATAAGACAGATATATGTGTTCATGTCCTCCTCCTCTGTATGGAAGAAACACCACTGCTCTCCCCATGCCAAACAGTTGTTTTGGTTTTTTTTTGATGTCTGACAAAATTCTCCTGTCAGGAATGAGGTTGTGTGGTAGGTCTCTATCCAAATGCTGCCCCTGCTGAGTACTGCATATGGATATGGTTTTCCAAGGGTGGCTTTTGGACTCTGCTTTCACTTCCCTGCTGTACCACTATGTCCTTATCTGGACAGAGGGAGGACAGTCAGTCTCTAGCATATTCATTTTTTAGACTCTGGTAATATTATCAGTAAGTAAACTAATTCATATAGTCAAGTTCAGGTCAGGCGATGTAAGCTAGTGACCCAGAGCCATCTGTTTCCCCATTGGAAATTCCCTCAGGATATGATTTTTTCCTTCCCGTACATTTCTAATTTGCTTGTTCTGCTGCATCAAAGGTTGCACTGAAACCAGTAAATAACATTGTGTGCAAGTGTTCTTCCATGTAGGAAGTAGAGAAATGTTGATTCTGTGCAGGTAAACACCATAGTTTCTTCTAAACCTTATTAATCAACCAACAGAAAGCTTTTCTCTTCTCTGTTAATCATGTGGTGAATACAAAAGATGCAGGCTTCAAGAAGCTTTTATATGTAGGGGAAGGATTTTAACTTGCCTGATTCCCACAGGCGCATTGCGGTTAGATCAGAAACCAAAGACGGACTCTGAAATGCATCCTTCATAATCCTAGTACTTTAGTTTAAAGTTGTTTCCATTAATTGACTCTTCTAATTTCTTATTTTTTATGAGAATGTGGTTTGGTTATTTTGACATCAATTTGATAAATACTTAAGAATTTTACTGCAGGGGTCAAGAAAATTGAATGCTCTCATGTGCTCATTCTGTTGGTACAGGCTTCTCTAAAAAACAACATTACTTACATCTTAGGCATAAGAAACAGTCAGAAATACCTTGTATTCATGCAACAGAACAGAATGTAGTTATATACAGGTATCATCACAGACACACCCACTGCCACCAATGTGTTGATTGATGCTATTATTGCAGATGCACTCACCTCACTACTAGTGTGAGTGACCCTGGCCCATCTGGCCAGCCAGATGGTGCCAGAGCATCTCCAGCAGATCTGGCTCTGCACCGAAACAGCCTCAAGAGGGAACAAAAACCAAAACAAACAAAAAAAAGTTCAACTTTGAGGTTATTAGTGAGCACCGCAGTAGCCTGCCCAACAGGATTCAGCCCACACTGTCTCCATCCCTTCAGCCTGCTCTCATTGTCCAACCAAGGGCCAGCCTGCAAGGACCTGCCTTCCTCCTCTTTTTCTGAAGCTGCTTTGTGTTGTGCGGAATAATAAAGCCAAAGAGAGGAGCCAGAATGAGAGAGAGATGATTGCCTCACACTGTGGTCTCATCACTACATTGCAGTGAGGAAACCTGGATTTGAATCCAGCACTACTTAATGCTTTGGTGTTTTATACAGTATTTCTGCCTGGCATACCTTGTAGAGAAACAACTGGAAGTGTAGTGAGCAACAGGGCACATTGCAGATGTGTGTAGTTTTACTCTGTTACTCTTAATTCATTTGTGCACAGTTTACCTGACACCACCAGACCTGTGGCATATGTGCATCTGAAAGAGCTTGATGTGGCCAGAAGTCCAAAATTTTCTAGAAATGCCAGACTTAGCATGCATGCATTGAAGAGTGCATGACCCATGGAAATGTCTAGGATTTCCTGCACTTCAGCAGACTTTTTCGGATTGTGGTGTTGTAGGTGATCAAGTTGCCAGCTTCAATCCCAGATAAATATGGTTCTCGTAGAAAAGCAGGATGTGCAATAGCCCTTCTTTAACAATGCTGCTGTTGGACAAGGAGGGTTCACCTCCTTCCAGTGGGTACCCTCACCACTCACACAGAAAGTTTATCTTCTCTCTGGTCCCAGCTCTAAAGACAGCAGAACATACCCACAAAATGAATAGTCTTGGGGCTTGTGCTCCCAGACAGGGGACATGGATATGGGCACCTTCGGATGGAGAAAAGTGAATTCAGCTCTCCCACACCCTCCACAGAGGAAAGGGGAGAAAGTATCAGCAGTCTCTCTGCTTTTCACAGAAACACTGCTTTATTTTTGAAAGGTCTTACACAGTTAAGAGAAAGTTCTGATTATGAATACCAAGCAATTCCAATCTTTTGTGGCCTGGAGTGAAGCATTAAAAATCAAGAAGGACGTGAGATAAATCCCTCACCTTTTTCTGTTGGCTACTTTAAGAAACTAGTTTTTCAACAGCTTTTGCTATGTTCAATCCAGGAGTTAAGCTCAGAGCCATGACTCGCCTTGCACTGGGCAAGGGACCAGAGCCACAGCCCTGCAAAGATGAGCACAGTGGCTCTTGCTCCATTACAGACCCCTGAGGGTCAGCACTGATAAAAAAAAACACTGAAGATATTTATAATCTTATATAAATTGAGTAGGTTTGAAGAACTTATATTTCTGTCCATTAAATATAACTGGTATAACACAACAATCCATTGACTAAGTAAGCTTAGGTTGTGATTTATGCATTTGTGTATACCAAGACACTGTTTAGGTATTATAGTATGTGACATGGTATTCCCTCGCATTCTGGATGTGATGACTGACTAGTAGTATATCTCAGCAGTCAGTGTGGTGTTATAATAAAAGCAATATCAGATGCAAGGGACCAAAGTGAAACCTCACCGGCTTCCTTCCTCCTGCCTTCCCAGCCCTTGGGAGGTTACTGAAGAAAATGGCAGGCAGTATCGTTGCAGCCTAGTGTCTGTATGCATTCATCAAATGTCTTCCAACGTAACCACCCATTCACATTGCTCCGTCATCCTTCACAACACGATCCTCCTTCCTACTCAATCTGTTTGTAACAAGAATCCTTCGCTCATTTGTCTCACCCTCACCTCTGCCTCTCATTCTCCCCAGCAGCCATCCTTGTGAGTGCCCTTCTCGCCACAGACGTCTCACTCAGAAAACCCAGACAAATCCATAAGCTGTTCACCTTTACCCTTAGCAACATCCATCAAGGTGGATAAAGGTTTGCTCACGTTCATCCTCCTACTCAGCTGGCTATGGGGAGATGTAATGGTGGTTGCTGGCACTGTCTTTACCCACATCTGAGAGCACTTGAATGACCGTTCTTCCACATTTTCCCTCCTCTCTCTTCCTGTGGGAAACAGTCTGTGCAGATACACCTTGAATTCACCAGTGATCATGCACAGTGGAGCAAGAATATATGCTGCAGGAATGCTTTCATTCTCAGCATGGCTTTCTGCAGTGGTCCAACTTTGGCAGATTCCCCCTACAAACTGAACTAGCTCAATCTTATGCAGTGTAAAAAATCATAGAATCATGGAATCATAGAATAACCAGGTTGGAAGAGACCCACTGGATCATCGAGTCCAACCCTTCCTATCAAACACTAAACCATGCCCCCTGGCACCTTGTCCACCCGTGCCTTAAACACCTCCAGGGAAGGTGACTCAACCACCTCCCTGGGCAGCCAATATCACTTTATATTCTAGTGTTCAAACATGAAGCTCTAAGACTGAGGTTATAATGGAAGAAACCAGATTTTCCTTTTTCTCAAATCATAATAGTGTAGGAATGTGGTCTAAAATCTGCTTAGTTGAAAAATGTTCAGCTATCTACCAATACGATATTAAAATAAATCAAACAAAATGTAAAAATTAGTGAAAAAATTGTCATTGACTATCCTAGCTCAGTACTGTGGTGTAACATTGCTAGGATTTTACTTATATTTAGCTTATTGTTCCTGACATTTCAGTGAGATGAAAATAACCCAAAGTCAGATCATGGAACTAGCATTAAGAGCATTAACAGATAAAATAGGTGTTAAAGATGCTGAAGAAAAGCTGTGCGACGTTAGCTCTTCATTCCACTCACCTTAACATGCTGAATCACCATAAAAGGTAGGATGTGGAGACTGATCTATAAAACAAATTAAATAAAAAGAGTGTCCTTTACTTTACCTGTGCTGTGCTACAAAAATCTTCCTCTCCCAGTTGTTTTTCTGAGCACTTTTTAGATCTCAAATATTATGAACACAAGAACGTAGCCTCATTCTTGTTTCCTTGAATAACTAGATTTGGATACTGAAAAAAAAAATTGTTCCAGAGATATTAGTCTGCCTTATTTCTTTATTTTTCTGGTCTGCCTTGATATAACCCAAAGAGTATACACATTGTGGTTTAAGAAATAAAAGCAAGTTATACAGACATCTGTGAGCTAAATTCTGATGAGAAGAGTACTTCATCTGCAGAGAAGGGGAGAAAAACTGTGCATTTGCACAAACAGAATCATTAGCAACACAGAAGATCATTTCAGTGTAACTAATGTGACTGCAAGGAAGTTATGCTAGTTTTCATTAGTCATGAATTCTCCCTCATTTTCCTGAAAATTATTGTTATGTCTGCAGCCACCTGTGACAAATTAGGAAAGTTATATATTTGGTATTTGAAAAACTGAATGCTAAAACTATCTGTTTACTTCTTTAATAAGCCTAATGTAGCCCACACCACACCCACACTGTGTCAAACCACACCCTGCTGCCTGGAAAGGGTATTTATTGTCTGATAGCACTCCTACAGAACCAGGAATTTCCAAAGCCTAAGTTTCAACTCCTGATCTAGCTTTTCCTCTCAGAGGACTTTGAAACATCCTTTCCATGTTTCCTTATATGGAAAACAGTAGCCTTTCTCATTCTTCTGTGCTGATGTGTGTTTCGAAGAGATTTAATGTCTTCTTAAAAAATGCTGTCCATCGTTACTTTTGCCAATCAGCATCTCACCACAGGGGTGAACAATTTGTGTTCTTGTGGCTCCTCACTTCATGCTGCATCCTCTCACTGACTTTTAAATGAAATTCCATATGAAACTTAAAAATCAGACTGATAGTATCTGAGTATGTTAAATAGTGCTACCTCACATTTACTCATCTTCTATTTCACAGATATATATTTCATTAATTTAGTACACCATTAGCATATAGGAAGAAATTCCTGTTCAGCTTCTGACCTTGATCCCATGCTGACTGAATCAATTACAAGACAACCATTGCTTGCAATGGGCTTTATATGACATGGCATCCAGTATTTCCACACCACTGTCCCTGCAGAAGGGATGAAGCACCTGGTGGCTTACCAGATAGCTCTTTAAGGCCAAGAATAATCTGTATCTTTTACGTTTCCTTCCAGGCTGTCCCTGGGCCACTAGGACTCCTTGGCAATATGCATGACTCTCCTGTTAGGAGCTATCAGGTCCAGCTTAGCATACACTGCTGTGATATAAGATCCTTACAGCCCATACACATTTTAGGACTATAAGCATTTTCTTGGGACTAATCAGTTATTTTCTGTTTCTCTGGTTATTTCAGTACAGGATCCAGGGGAGCCAAGTGTATCAACCTAAAAGGGGATTTCCTAGTAATCATGCAGCTTTTTCAGGGTTTCAGGAACATAGCAAGTTCTTGTCTCGGCCACTTAAGGACTGAGCTGGTACCATCATTAACCTGCCCTGCTTTATGCCTAGGAGCTTTATGAACAGAAGAATAACTCCACTGGTGGGCATTCAGCAATCAGAGATGACCTTGTATTAACCTGATCATGGCTACGTAAGCAGTTTCCGTCTCTCTGGGAAACAGCATAGGCAATTGTACTTTGGAGAATCTGGAGTGTTATTTGTAATCTCTGGACTGTGCTGGTAGAATCTGTGAACAGTCTGTGCTACCTCTGCTTCCCTTGAGACATGTGTTAGCCTCCAGAAACATTTATCATAATAATCAGAAAAGGCAAAACTAGAACTTCATTACTTTATTTTGAAAAGAAAAGTATGACTTTAGTCTGATGTTAATGGACCTCAGTTGTAGGGGTAGGATCACCACAGGCCTCAAAGTCAAGCCTTTGCTTTCTGCGGAAATCTACAGATGAGACAGGTGACTCATGAGGTTGTTTTCTTCTTTTATCTGTCTGTGCATTTATTTGTTCATAATGGTGCTGCTAGCAATAAACAAGTAGGCTCTGACTCAGCATCACTGAATAGAAAGGAGTTTTGGTTCTACCCCATTGAAAAGGAGTTTGCTCAGTGTAGCATGGACACTTCAGAGGATGTTAGAGTTTCCTGTCTAGTGCCTCTTAATCTCCCTGTATGGTGATGCACAGAAAGACAATGGCAGTACTGCATTTAACCTGAAGATGGGAATCTTTCCATTGTTTCTGGATCATCAGGTGATATGAACTACATACTTGGGTGCTTTCTCCCAATTTATTCTTTATGGGTGGAAAGGAGAGACAAGAAACCTGCCATGGTCCCATGGCATCAGCTGATCAGGTGCTCTCAAGCATGTTGAGTCAGAATAGTTGAAGCAAGATTATTAGGTGATGAGACTTTGTAAGGAAAATTTGAAAGCAATTTCTATCTGTGTGTTAAATGATGGACATTTTCTGGAGTTTTACATTCACTAACAAGCTCATTTACAGAGGCATGTACTACCACGATTATAACTTGTAACCTGAGTGTACTACAACTCTGATAGCTAAGAGTCAGACCAAAACAAGTATACATTGAATGTCATTTGATTAACCCATTATGTAAACCTAAAATAATTACAAGCAAACAAGCAGATATGCTCTGATTTCTCTAACATTACCAAAGCCAAAACATGACGTGCGTAAAATAATAGCTAGCACTAACCGTACATTTATCTATAGAGCATAGTTAGTACAATTATAAATGCGTATATGCAATTGTATAGGACAAATACTGTATTCATATTTTTCCTATCTTTAAAATGTATACCATCAACAGAAAGGTTTATTCACTTCACAAATGTAAAATGCTGAGCATCTGGTGTTCTCACTTAATAGTTTAAACTATCTAATTCTGTAGCTAATCAGTTCTCATTGTTTATTAGTAAATGAAGTGCAGTTTGTGTCCGAGACCTATAATGGCATGGGTTAATATAATCGCCTCTAAGCAGGGCAACCCTTGAAGTCTGCTGAGACATTTTAAAAGATGGAGTGCAACCGCAGCACAGTAATGTGGCATAAGCAAAAGACGTGGGGAAAATTGCAGTCTCTTTTACTTTCTGTACAACGGTAAATCTTAAAGAAACAGTTTGAATGCTTTAGGAATGCTATGCATTGGGAGATTTAAGCAGTCAGCTGTGAAGACTGATTTTGATTATGAACATTGGTAGTTCTTCCATGTGCCAGAAAAGTTACTGTAAGCATAAATAATCCGTTAATTATTAATTTATTGGAAGGAGGAAGAAATTACATTGTCATTAAACTCGGGTGGAATATTTTCTCACTTACTGCAAATTTGAAGAACTTGTTAAGTATTAAAGCACATTCTATTCAAAGGTCCCTACAGTTGTTTTTCCAAATGTATTTCTTAAAGATTGATTACAAGCTTTTTTGTCCCTTGAGGCTGAAGATTTATTGCACTTATCTGTTTACATTATGATCTTGGAACAATCTTATCTGTATACAAAAAGCTATTTTAAGAGAGCTTGTTGTGATGATTTTAAATATATGCAATAGAAAAATAATCCCTGTCAAAATTTTGTCTTTTTCTTTACTTATTCATTATCTCATATTTAATAGAAGATAATGACAATATGTTGTGGTTCTGAAGGGAAGAAAATGCACTTTAGGAAATTGCAACAGATTCACCAGTTGGCCAGAGGAGGGAGTGATGCAGCCTTTCTGGCTGGTGAGATCAATGTTTCATCCTAAACTGAAATGGAATGGCCATTTTGACAATCTGCTTTTGTACCATTAAACCTTGATTAATCCAGTAAGAAGAACAATAGGCTGTGTTTTACTCTGTCTGCTTTAAATGAAGACAACCCTCATTAATTCAGTAGGGACGCAATAAGTATTAAAGGTAGTAAAACTGGGGCACACCCAAGCTCATAGCTAAAAATTTAATAGTGCACTGGGGAATCCTGAATCTCCCTGCATTGAAGTAAGGTGTAAGAAACAAATTTCCATGCAGTGGGAGCTTTCTGTGCTGCTGGTTGTAAATAGCACACCAAGAACATTAGTGAGATTTAAAATCAGGCACAAGTAGAAAGCAGCAAAAGCATAGCCTTTTCTTCAGTTCTGTCTTATCTCCCAGGCAACATAAAGATAGTAAGTTCGGTGAGTATCTATATAGTCAAGGGAGTAATATTGGTATAGCACCTAGAGAAAAGCTTTTAAAACTGCTAATCTATTCCTAAATGGGTTAAAAGGAAAGCAGGTGGATCAAACTTAATATACAATCAACTTTGTGTTTATGTCAGAATTCACTGTTGTCTATTAACAATGCTGCCATTTGATCATAATTAATAACAGAAAGGACAAAATTGCATTTCACAGAAAATGGAGAAAACTTTATGACTCTGGAATGCAGGACCTGGCTGGGGGATAGAATAAAAGAAAAGAAAAACCAGAACCAGGGAAGGGGAAAAGCACTGATCTTCCAAACTAATTAACTATTATGTACTATTCTAGTATTTCCTTAGCTGTCATTCCATATATCTTTAAGCACTGAGAAAACGGAGAATATCATATATTTTTGTTACCCATATCTATTAATATCTCTGTATCTAGAACTTGGGACTATGCTAAAGCAGTTTTTCTGTTGCTAACTACTTTGGGTTCCTTGCAGTAACATCAGTTGCTACTTAGAATCAGTGTTGTCTGTTCAGGAGCAGAAAAAGTAGCACAGATCTTTCTTCCATATCCATGTGTATGCTTGAAGTAGGTTGGCTACAGCTAGAGTAAGATTTCTCATTTTCTTCTGAAGATGTATATGTGACAGGAATATAAAAGTACTGCAAAATTGAAGGACTTGCGGGGAAACGGCATATACATGGGTTGTATGGGCTGTTCTGCAGCTTGAGAGCCTTCACATTTACCTCCTTTATCCATTTCATCCTGGCAGTCTTGTCATCCCCAGAGCTCCCTCTCCTGTTTGGCATTTCAGCCTGTCACATGTTCCTAAATCCAAAACCTGTGGCTAGCATGAGGGCAGTTATCACAGCCATCCCCAGGAGACCGCTGTCACTTTAGCCACTTACTAACACTAGCAGAACCAACAGTATTTTGATGTACTGAAATGCTGTTATTAAATAATTTGAAAACAAGAGATGGTGTTGATAATAGCTTGGTCCTATGAACTATGTTGATTTAGGTAACTGTATTTGTTTGTTTTAGCAAGGCACTCAAAAGAAAACATTTCGACTTGTTCTTTCTTATGGTGACAGAGTTTCATCTTAAGTGGTAAAGAGCAAGAGTATATTTTTAGACCCACTTTCCTCCCTTGTAATTGTGCTCAAGGGCTATTTGAACTAATCACTTGATGTAATCTGTCTTTGGTCTGACATCAGGAAAGGGGGTGGGGGGAGGGTAATGGCCATATCTGCAAGTGGTAATACATACACTGAAGTATTTCAGAAAAAACTCAAGTTTCAGCATAGGAGGGCTGATTGTGATACACACCAAGAAGCTTGTCCTGTTACTTTATACTCAATCTTGTAGCATTTTAGACTTAATTTCAAAGTGTTTATTTGCATCATTGCTGAAATATTGCTTCCTTTCTAATCTCATAGCTAATGCATTTGCTTAAGCTTATGCAGTGTGGTTTCTCAGTAGTCCTTGGCAATGCTGTTTTCTGCATTTATGAAGCATTGTTAGAGAAAATGGAGAAGAGACAGATATTTGCATCTATAAGGGGCTGATGAGATGCAAAGCACATTTGCATATCCAGGTATTTCACTAATTTTCATAGTGCACAGTTGGACAGATTCAACAAATTGCAGCTTCTAGGAAGTAACTGAGACATACAAGGAAGTCTGTTTTCTGGTATAAACATGATTGCATTTATATACCACGCATGAGCTGATTGTAGGGGGCATATAGGTGGATGTATATTGTTGTAGTAGGAGGTCTTGAGTGCATTTAAAATGTGGTGGGTCTGTAAAAGCTGGCATGAAGAAGTATATAGAGTCAATACAGAGGAGCGTTGGTGGCAAGAAAAAACACTAATGAAAGAAATTATGAAGTAGCCTTTTCCTAACCCTTCACCCAATTTAATTTATACAATCTGCCATGGTCTCAGCTTTAAGCCTGGATTAAAGCCCCAGATTCAGCACTGGGATAAACACAATTCTGTGGGAGTTGTGCCCATTCGCACAAAGACAGAGTTTGTTCCCACAGAATAATGATGTGCCTTTCTGCCAATAATTTTATTACTTGAATGCCAAGTTACAGTCCAGAGACACTTACTTAATATTCCTGCTTCACTCGGTGTAAAACTGGCACCTCCAAGAGCTCCTCTGCTCTGGCTGTTTTGGTGTATCATTGCAATCTTTCAAAAAAAGGATTGGCTTCACCATTTTGCCTGGATCATTTCCCAGTTATATAGTGCTCCCTAGCAGATGGCTACACCCATCTCCACTGCAGTAAGCAGCATCTCTGTTCCTGTACCCCTAAGTGAAGCTCACAAAGTTGTAGCCATCCTGTGCATCTATCACTGAGACACTGACGTCAGTGGAAGCCTACAGAGCCAGAGAGCTCTGCCTGCATCAGAGATGGTGAAGACCAGGGCTGAATAACTACCAGGCAATCATTAGCACCAACGCTGAAACTCAATCTGTTTGAATGATTTAGCTATGGATGTTTTTATTTAATTTTTTAAAAATTAATTATTTTTTTTTAGTTTTTCTCAGTCAGCCAAGGCTATTACCTCCTATGTTCTTCCCTCTGTGGCCTAAAATTCATGGGTTCAGTTTGCACGTTTGCTCTGCCTACAAAGGGCTGCCGCATCCGGTGCATTTTTGCATATTCAGGGCTTTTCTTCTTTTCAGTTCAACACTTTTCTGCTTCATTTGGCAAGTCATTTAGTGGAAGCATAAATGTAAGGGTGTATTTGGTCGTTTATTTTATGTACATGACAGAACACTTATATAATTTTTGAACATTTACTTGCTCAGTGATCCTATAGAAGATAACTGCACCTGACATTTTATATTTCCCAGTCGGCTGGGTTTCTGGAAAAAACTTTCAAGAGCATTAACATGAAAACAACAGGAACAATCCCTGTGGTTCTTTTCTCCTTCAGCTCTCTGCAGTAAGAGAACATCCCGTTCTGCTTTGTTTTTCAGGTTGATGGCTTCCTGACACTTCTCTTTGGTCTGGCTAGCATTAATACCCTTACAGTAATCAGTGTGACTCGCTACATAAAAGGCTGCCATCCTGAGAAAGGTAAGGAATAAAGGCAGGTCCAGTTCTGCCTTCACTGAAGCTGATGCAATTCTGTATTTCTCTCAGTCACAGGCTAGATCAAATATAGATTAGATTAGTTAACCCAAATAAGAGCCAAATTATCACTAGTACACTTTGGTCATGATGGGTTAAATTCACCCTTGTGCCAAAGATACCACAGGTCTTGCTGACCCTTTGTATTCATCAAAATGCAACTTAAATTACTTCTAAGTGATGCATACATGGTTATCTGGATCTTGCTGTAAGCAGTGCATTTAATCTTCCATGAGATTATGTTTGGACAGTTTCCAATCATTAATAACATCCTTGGTTCAGAAGGCTGCCCTACATACAAACATTTCATTCTTCAGGGTGTTTTGCCAAGGTTTGTGCACAGCAGGCATCATGGTACTTTAGATGGTACTGGGAATATTCAGTCTGCACATCTTGCCTCCAGGTTTTGTAGCACTACGCAGCCTGCCATCCCCACATGCCTCTCACCATTCCCTTGGTAGATTGTTTCACACCATGGGAGATGAAAATTACTCCCACCATTCCCAGAGCCGACCATGACCCTCCTCTGCCTGGACAGTCCCTGTCTCCTGCCTGTCTCCCAGGTCTGCAAAGCATCAGCACCACTGCTTTGCACCCACAATTCTTCCTTCTCTGTTGCCCTGTTGATCTGTAACCCAAATATTTGAAACAACCACTGTTCGTTACTCTCTCCAATGCTAGAAACCTTTTACTAAACATTTTCTGGTTTGTTTTATTTTGGTTTAGGTTTTTTTTTTTTTCTAATTTATTTTATTTATTAACCTTAGATATAAATGCTTCTCTAAAGGCATAAGAGTGTCTCACTGTACAAAATCTGGTCTGAAATACTCTACATGTTTCTTGTCCTAAGGAACCCTCATCAGTAAGCCTACATAAACAATCCTTCATCTACACCTTTCCCTTTATACTTCTTTACATCATTACACTCACTCCACACAGGATGAGTAGAAACTTTTCCTTACCACTCATCTTGGACCTCCTGCCTGCTGAAAACTTTGACTTCCACTGGGAGCCCTTTGTAAGCTCTCTTCTTTATACCTACACTTCCCACAAATTTTCCCTAGTCTTCCTTTCACCCATCCATAGATAATGTATTATAAGTATTCATGCCTTTATTATGACTGGCTTGCACCATCTTTCAGGCAGGAGCCTATTAATGTCCTCAGGTAAAGCATGCATAAAAACACTGGAAGCGTCGTATGTGGTTTTCTATTTTTATTATTATTGTGGTGGTGGTGTTATTAATTAATAATATTTGTTATTATTAGCTGTGAATAGCACTTCTGCTGGGAGGTGTTTCTTCCACAGGAAGTTCTTCTGCAGTTCCATGTAATGACAGACTGGTTGAAGTTAATTTTCAACACAAACTGCTATTGGAACTGCTAGAATTTGGCTGTAATATAGTATACATCTTATATTCATTGCATATTATGAAGTCATATTTAAAAACCACATTTCTGTTTTCCAAAGCTGCACTGCATATTCATCTAAGGGTGTACATAATTGATGTTTGCCTCTTGAGGAAATCTGAGAAAGTACTCAGTATAACTTTACAGAAACGTTGAAGAACAGAGATTGGTGGATGCATGAATATTTCCGATGTAAATGAAGAAGTAACCACAATGTATGGCAACAGCAGGACAGACTAAATAATTTGTATTATCTGGCTAATGTAGTTTGAGCATCTGCTGTATTTTCTCCTTTTTTAAAAAAATCCTCTGAGTATAGACTTATATATTCCTATGTAAAATGTAACATACAACTGTTTCCTCTTCTATAAAAAAATTGCAAAACATAAGTCTAACATAGGATTTGTTAATTTGACAGTGCTCAAAACCACAGTCTCCGGCTTAAAAGCCATTCATTTCCACTGCTCACAAAAGGTCTTGAATATGGTCCTGACAGATGTTTTCAAATTTAAGCTTTTCTTATGACTATGCATTTTTTTGTCTTAATATTTTTTTAAATAGGTGTATTTTTCTTATTAGCTGTTAATATAGGAGTGCATTTAGACTTAAGAGATATGTTTGCTTTTCTAGATATTATTTTCTAACTAAACTATGCCATTGCAGGTCACTGCATCAGCAACAGCAGTATGACAGTGGCTCTGGTTCTCATTTGGACAGCAGCTTTCTTCTGGTCAGCAGCTCCATTATTTGGCTGGGGCAGTTATACAGGTATCTTCCAGTTGTACTTATTTGGCACCAATTTACTTAACTGAACAATGATACTTAGCTTGCTTTCTTGCTGTTTGTGATAAACCAGACTGATTATCAGTGGAAGTAAGAAAATCATTCATCATGCATGATATATGCAGAGCATTGACTGCTTTAGTATCAGCTATAAAGAAATTTTTTTTTAAGATATCACAAGAAATACTTGGACCAAGTACATATTACCTATGAAAACAGAGAGGCTAGAAATATTTGGCATGGTTCAGCAATGAGATAAAGGAAACATTCAAAAGACATCCTTCAAAAACTGTCAAGATCAGGAAACTAGAAAATAACAAGTTCCAGCAAGATAAACTTGAAACAAGAATAAGACAAGCCAGAGATATTTGGTGAAACAGTTCGCTGAAAATATGAGAACTAACACAGCAGAATAAGAAAAAGATGTCAGAAACTCTGTCAGTCCAAGAAATTAGTAGGGTACAAGATAAGGTTGTAGCAAAAAAAAGGGAGGGAAAAAGGAAAAATTTTGAATAGAGAACACTGCAGTAATTTAATGGCTGAGGGATATTTCCATACCAGAAAATTTCATAGAATCATAGAATAGTTTGCCTTGGAAGTGACCTTATAGATGATCCAGTTCCAACCTCTCAATCACATCATCCCCTAACCAGTATTGAAACCACAGATTGCCCCAACCCAGATGTAGGACCTTGCACTTGGCCTTGTTGAACCTCATGAGGTTCTCACAGGCCCACTTCTTCAGCTTGTCCAGGTCCCTCTGGATGACATCCTGTCCTTTGGGTGTGGCAATTACATCGCTCAGCTTGATGTCATCTGCAAACTTGCTGAGGGTGCACTCAATCTCGCTGTCAATATCATTGATGAAGACATTAAACAGCACCAGTCCCAGTACAGACCCCTGAGGTACACCACTTGTCACAGATCTCCGTCTGGACTTCGAGCCATTGACCACTAACTCTCTGAATATGACCATCCAACCAGTTTCTTATGCACTGTACCATCCACCCATCAAATCCATATCTTTCCAATTTAGAGAGTGGGATGCTGTAGGGGACCATGTCAAAGGCTTTACAGAAGTCTAGATAGATCACATTCGTCAGTTTATCCGTGTCCACTGCTGTGGTTACCCCATCATAGAAAGCCACTAAGTTGGTCATACAGGATTTTTCCCTGGTGAAGCCATGCTGGCTGCCATTAATCACCTCCATGTCCTCCATGTGCTTTAGCATAGCTTCTAGAAGGATCTGTTCCATGATCGTCGCAGGCACAGAGGTGAGGCTGACAGGTCAGTAGTTCCCAGGGTCGTCTTTTCTACCCCTTTTAAAAATGGGCACAATGTTACCCTTCTTCCAGTCACCAGGGACTTCTCCTGATTGCCATGACTTTTCAAATATCGTGGAGAGTGTCTTGGCAACCACATTGGCCAATTCCCTCAGGACTCTGGGATGCATCTCATCAGGTCCCATAGACTTATATAGGCTCAGATTTCTCAGGTGGTCATGAACCTGATCCTCCTCTACTGTGGGAGGGGGTTTACCCCCCGGTCACCATCTTGCTGTCCCATGACCCAGGAGGGGTGAGGAGAGTGGTTATTTGTGAAGAGTGAGGCAAAAAAGTTGTTGAGTACCTCAGCCTTCTGCTCATCTGTTGATACAAGGTCACCATTCCCAATCTTCAGTGGGGTTACGTTCTCTTTGACCTTCCTCTTCTGATTGACGTACCTGTAGAAGCCTTTCTTGTTAGTCTTTACTTCCCTTGCCAAGTTTAGCTCCAGCTACACCTTGGACTGCTGCTCACCATGCTACTTTTCCAGCATATGTCAGGGTGGTGAAGTCCCCATGTAGGATGAGAGCTTGCGACCGTGAAGCCTCCAGTAACTGGAGGAAGAAGACTTCATCGGTTGGCTCTCCTTGATCAGGTGGCCGGTAGTGTACACCAACCACAACATTCCCATTGGTTCCTTTGTCTTTAAGTCTGACCGATAAGCTTTCAACCTGTTCATGGCTGCTTTTCAACAACAGCTTCTCACATTCTATCCCTTTCCTAAGATAGAGGGCAACGTCTCCACCTCTCCTACCTAGTCTGTCCCTTCTGAACAGCTTATAGCCATTGATAGCCATAATCCAGTCATGGGATTCATCCCTCCTTGTTTCCGTGATGAAAATTTCTTCATGAGGAATAGTTGGAGAAATTGTCTCAAATCATGCCTCTAAAAATTTAATCAAACAAATGTTTTGGAACAAAGACCACCTTCTAGGAGCAATTTTCCGTACTGAGAATTGCAGTGGTTTCAGGTTCCTGGTCTATCTGACTTTGAATACATTTCCATTTAGGCACCCATGGAGATGTAGAAGCCCATCAATGGCAAGCCTGGCAGCAGGCAGTGAAGCAGGGGGTGCCAGCAGACCTGGCTTTTACCTTGCACCTTGCTGCTTGGACCTCTCCTTTCTACACTGCGGCTGCAAGGGTCCCTAGGGCACCACTGATTTTTGGAAATGCCACTAACCAATGTCTCTGCAGATATGGGATAGGAAACACAGCTCTGAATTCTGATTTGCAAAAAATCTGCAGGATTTTCTTTTCGTGTCACCTGGTGGCTGCTTTCATTTTTCAGTCAGAATTTTCACAAACCAAAAATTTGGAATGAAGCCTGATTTTATGCTTGTCTTTGAGCCTTGGGGTTTGCTGATGAAAAAGACAAAGGAGAAAAAAATCTGTTTTGACTACTGAACACAACCAGATAAGTTTTTGGTGTTAAAAATACCAAGCTCTCTTTGATGACAATCATAAAAGGCATATTAATCTTTTGCTTCTTTAATTCATCCTGTTCAAATCTCCTTTCACCTGTGAGGAATTAAGGCAATTTTTTTTTCCTTCAAAACTATCACTGGATGTTACGGAGAGATCTGTTGCTAAATTATGCAGGTTTCACCTGCATTGTATCTCCAGAACTTGTTAATACCTGACTTACATAATTTTCATTCATGCTTCAGTTCTTTATAATTCAATTTGCTGCCATACCTGTCAGAAAAAAACCCAGCTTTTTCCACTTAAAAGGAACAATCATCAATTCACAATCGACAGAAAACCTCTAACGCTATTGAATTCAAGTTCTATATCAGGGCACATTTGCAAACACGTCAGAGGTTCTAAAGAAGTCCCACTGTTATTCATAAGAGTATTTAAGCAGAGACTGCACCATTCCTTTAATTACCTGATCAGCTCATGTCCTTTTGTAAATCCCACTAGTTGCAGATTCTGCAATCTGCCTAAATTCATTTTTTCAGGCCCTGCAGCTCTTTTGTATTTGCAGAATTATGTGCTTCCCATCTAGCAAAAGGTCTCACATCTGTCTAAGTATTTATATGCTTCATCTTTCAATGATATTTGTCATTAGATGTATTGATTTTCTTTCATTTCTCTGCCTACAGTAAAAATTTCATTGCCTTTTATTTCTATTTTAAAAAAACTCAAAATTTTTATTTCATACTTTGCTATGCATGTAGCGACTTTTTACTTTTAGCATATTATCTCTTTACAATTGCCTGTTATGCTGTTACGGTGCTCATCTTAGGAACTTACTATGTAGAAGGTTATGACAAATAAGGGTACATAATACTCAAAAATATCAAACCTACTGAATGAATGTTCTTTTTTTCCTAATAAAGTATCACAATCTCCTATTCTGAAACAACAGTTTGTGCATTATATATTTACAGTGGAAATCTAAACTGGTGAGAATGATAATATGCATTAAAAGTTGTTGCAGTCTATCTGGTTTTGAAAATTTGTTTATGTAGGAAATTATGTTACAGCTCATTAAACTGAAAAGATCAATTCATTCTTTAGTGCTTAAAAGAAGAAAAATACAGCATTTGAAGTGATAAATTAATTGCTCAAAAGCAGATTAAGTGTCCTAAAAATGCTAACCAACCTAATTTTGCTTTTCAGATCGTATGTATGGCACATGTGAGATAGACTGGGCAAAAGCCAACTTCTCTACAATCTACAAGTCCTACATTGTGTCCATATTCATCTGCTGTTTCTTCCTACCTGTCACAGTCATGGTCTTCTCATATGTGTCAATTATCAATACTGTCAAGCTAAGCCATGCATTAACAGGACTGGGTGATCCCACAGACAGACAGAGGAGAATGGAGCGGGATGTCACCAGGGTGAGTTTGGATTTCATGTTTGGTGTGATTTATCTCAATGAAATGTGTCTTTACAAAAATTCATCCCGACTAGAACAGAAAAGAGCAAAATGAAATCACATTTCATTTCTTTATAATCTCTAGTGACCGTCTGCACTCATTGAAGAATAAGAGACTTTTTTAAAACTCCTACCCCGTCAGTTGTCTAATATTGGTACTACATCACATGTGAAAAAGAATCCAAATATAATTGGAGTGGGTTTTACTGCACAAGACCAAATGTTCAGTTTGGTGTATGTTCTTTTCTTTGGGAAGTTATGTTACTTCTGAGCATGTAGAGAAGTTACAATGGAGCTTTCAATTCACTTACCGTTGACTTAAGTCTACCTGAAACCCTGTTAATTAATATAAACATAGAGGCTACTGTAGCTATTTTCATTCTGTTAGGCATTGCTCAAGCACACCACCATGACAAAATTAGATATATAGCTTCTATGTTTGCCTGGCTCCACCAAAGCTTCTACTCTCTTGCACTTGTACTTCTTGCCTGAACTCTCCTGTGAGCTGTACTCTCGCGATAAAGTGAATGTCTTCCTTCCAGCCAACTACTATTCCCAAAATATTGCTTCCCTGATGTAGTCTTCCAGAACAGATTTCAGACGATTCTTCTTCTGTCTTTTAGGTTTCTATTGTCATTTGCACAGCCTTCATCATTGCATGGTCACCATATGCTGTCATCTCTATATGGTCTGCCTATGGTCACCCTGTGCCCAATCTTACCAGCATCCTTGCCAGTTTGTTTGCCAAGTCTGCCAGCTTCTACAATCCCATTATCTACTTTGGAATGAGCTCCAAATTTCGGAGGGACATTTTCATCTTGTTCCATTGTGCCAAGGAAGTCAAGGACCCTGTGAAGCTCAAACGTTTCAAAAACCTCAAGCAGAAACAAGAGCCTGCTCAGAAAGAAGAGAAGTATGCACAAGAAATGCACCCTGCACCAAGCCCTGATTCTGGGGTGGGAAGTCCAACAAATACCCCACCCCCAGCAAACAGGGAAGTGTATTTTGGTGTTCTTGATACACAGCCTAGTAACCCTGATATTGAATGTGATAGACTGTGAGCTTTGGGGCCACTTAACGTGTACTTACTTTGTATTCAGGAAGACCCTCTTAAGATCAGTGCTTGAGTAATTTCCTAATTCCCAGTCCATCTGTTTCTTGCTATAGAACAGATGACTATACAACTCAAGCAAATCAGGCAGTAAAGTGATATTTTTCTTCTATGTAGGTACAAAAAGCTATGAAGCACATTACAATGTCGGCAGCACACCCAGTGCCAGAAACATTTGGCATTCATGCAGGAAGACTGACTTGTGAAGAGCAGGCATTAGCTAGCAAAAATAACTAATATGTTCCTATCCAAATTTTCTTAATTTTCTTAATTAAGAAATTACATTTCCAAATATTGGTTTTGATCTTCAACAGTCCCAGCCATAGAGGATCATTTTAGCTCTATGGTGCAGCACGGCCCAGGCTGTAGAAGATCAGCCCTGCTGAGATTGCTGTGGAGCTGCTGTAGCTCTAACAGCTGTGAGCTGGTAGCAAAGCAGTATGCTCCCTGCAGGGCTTCACGGCAGGTGTGCTCCCAGGGTCTGTGCATGCATGGACGCATGTCTGATCATCTGTGCCTGACTCTGCGTGTGTCTATGCAGGTGCTAGGGTTGTGGATCTTGGCATTTGCTAGTCACTGTAATTTGAATAGTGGCTTCTTACTTTTCCTTGTTGGTCTGCAGAATTATTTCTACTTTCCCTGACCTTCCCAGTGAGCAAGGCCTGGCCGTCACGTTCAGATTCGGGAAAGCTGGCCTTTAATTTTACTGATCTGTCTCCAAACTGGTTGGTTTTCTACCTGACTATTGAGGTAGAGCAAGGCAATGAAACCAAAAATGACACTAAGGTTTTAAGAGTACTGATGAAGTGTGGCATCAGAGCTATTTAGAAAATATAATCCGACTTCACTGCTACTTATAAAGGAAGTTTTTGTACCTGCCTATGGGTAAAAAATGACTTTTAGATAAACATAACTAAGTAGTAATTAAGGGTAGTGATGTATATAGCTTAAATTTAGACTTAAATCAGTAGCAAGACTATCATATAATATCCAATTATTCCATCACCATTATTTTACAGATTCAAAGTGAGGAAGTATATCTTCATAATTCTCCATCTTGGAAATTAAATGCATACTCAGAGACTTTGGTAAAAATGTCTTTGTATTAGCCTTGGAAATTGTGGATTCATTTAGTGACACTTGCAAGTTAAACATGGGGCAAAAAAAGAAGGAAAAAACCTCCCAAACATTGGTTGCTAGCCTCACTGCTCCTTATGACTTTTCAGAATCTCACTGTTCTGGCATAATAAAATGTAGTTGTTTTGCAAAAATATGCTTTTCCAGATGTGTTTCTTGGGTAAGTTACAAAAAGAGCCTGCCTTCATTTCCCTCATTACTCTATTTGCTTTGAGAAAATCACCTGTGTTTTGAAGTTAAAAACAAATAAACATTATAAGGAACAGTAGGGAACTGTGTTTTCTTTCATGCCCACAGATCTGAACTATGAGAGTATTCATTTTTGTGGAAAATTTTGAGATATGGGTGCTATTTCATTACCATAAATAATTAAAAGCAAATAACTAAACAGTTTGCTTCCACATAGAAGCGCATGCCGTAGCTGCAGAAATAGGTGAAATCATTTAAGGTAAAAGCCTGTCACAGCTGGATAAAACCACGCTGGGGTAGCCAAAGTTGGCATATGGTTTTGAAAGCTTCTGCGTGTAGCACAAAATCTACCTTAGCACCCCCGCTAGACTGATCCTTCTTGCTGCTGAGAGTGCTTGAGTTTTCCTCCATAGAGAAGAGCCACATGTCCCCATTGGATCTGGTCCTTGGAGGTACTGGTGGCTACAGGTGTGCTAGACACCTGCCCATAAAGCCCCCCAAGGGTAGCTTTTAATTTGTATTACCACTAATTCATAGATGACTAGGGAAAATACTTGCCCTGCTGCATTCTAACAATGCTGTTGATCTGCAGGATTCAGACATAGAAAGGTGTGAAAAGGCCACGAGGGAATGTGGAGAAACGCTGAAATCTCTAGTTCATACACTATAGTGAGTGTGTATAGTGAGGTCAGATTAAGGGGGTCAGATTAAGAGGTCAGGGGGGCGTAGTAAAAATTAACCAGAATAGGAGCAGAGCAGATGAAAAACGTTAAGAGGGGGAGAACAAGATAAGCAGAGGAGCAAGGGGCAAGGAACCAAAGGTGGCATAGCTGCCAAAAGACAACTGGAAAGAGCCAACACAGGAAAAAAAACTGATTGGACCACAGCAGCCCTCCTTCTCTGCAAGGCCTACAGCTACAGTCCTTTGTGGATATACAGTAACACCATGGGACTGCAGAACTGTAGAGCAGAATATCTGGTTTTGCAGGTTACACAGTGGAAAAGAGGAACCAGGAACCAGCCTGTGCTCCAGATTCAGTCCCAGCAGGAGCACTTTTGTCACTGAAGTTACTCAGGTTAAAAATCTTTTGGCCCTGAAGCATCAGTGCCCCATAGCTCTACCCATAGCACCAGCAAGCAGCCGAAGGCAGAAAAAAGTTCCAGAATTCATTGCCACTCAAGTGCAGGTAAGTGAAAGTGCTTCAGCATTTCAAATGGGTGAACCAACACAAATCAATCTATAAAACACTTTTCCTTCATCCTATATTTCCTCCCTTTGCCTTTGGTTCAACGTGTGCTTGGAAAAGGCTGATGCCTGCTGCTGCCTCTACAGACTGGCTTCTCTGTCTGCCGAGCCCATGCTGCTGGTCAGGGAGGAGCAAAGAGTTCAAGGGATTGAGACAGTTAGTGAGGGAAGACACAATCTAACTATGCTGAAGGGGGATTTATGCTTTTTACTTAGCAAAGAATGAAGTACAGTGCAAACTGTACTGTTGTTTTCATGTAAGATACACTAAAACTAAGTAAAATCGTCTGGCAGAATGCAATAGGCCAAGTAATTCTACCATTTCCAAAGGATCCTCTCAGTGTTTGCTGGCTTGTTCCAACAGGATCTGCAACACAGGTTAACCCTCTTTTACTGCTAGATGAAGAAACTAAGCCTACAAACCTAGCTAGCTGTTTGTTATCTATTTCTGTACTCCCAGCTCTGTTGACGTCAATAAAACACTGACAAAAATTATGCGCCTGAGCATAGTAAAAGTCACTCTGCAAAAAGCTTAATGCCCTTAAGCCTTTAGCTACTCTACATATTCATCTCCAAACACTGGCCAGCTGTTTTCACTAGCAATTCATCAGTACACTCAGCGAGTGAGCTCTTAATGGTTACAGAATATGTGTATTTTTATATTTACGTGTGTATCGAGTCTCATCAGCTCTTAACTGTTTGTTTCTTATTATCAATATTATTCATAATAATCAACGTATCAGTATTATATCATAATCACTGTAGTTATTAATCATGAAGCTTGGTTATTAATACTCACATGTACAGCTTGGCATTGCAGGTGAATTACCAACATCCTTGTCACTGACACAACCCTTTCATGTGAGCTACACAGTTCAAACCATCACGTTAACCCAGAATTACTTCTGGTCAATTTCCACATTTTAAAATAGCCTTGTATGGTTTGGGGTGAGAAAAAAAGTTATAGTTATCACTTGTTTATTTATGCCAAGAAAACCTTTTGACCCCGTGTTTCCCCTGCTGGCATTTTTGCCAAGCTGAAAATCCTTCAGGGTGTCAGCACATTGAAATACAAAACAAAATTTCTTAATGTCTTTGACATTTCTAATGGTAGAATGAACAACTTGAGTGCGTAGTTGAATGGAGTGAGATAGCATACTGCAGTGCAGTCCCTGTTCTCAGTACTATTATTCCTTTTAAACTCATGACTCACATAAAAGCATTTCATGTAGCAGAGACTGTAAAACAGGAAATCCCCCTTCATCCTTAAGAAAATGACTTTATAGCAGTGTGATCATGTTGGGCTTGCACCCTCTTGCAGGTTCTTTTTCCATCCCTATAAATCCTTCATTCTTTTCTGCACAGATTGACAGGATAAGAAGGATACACGTGCCGATCCATGCACAGCTTACGGTTTGGCACTTTCCTTAAGTGAGAGAAACGGAGACAAAAATCTCTTCTTGACAGTAGGGCTGGACAAGAACATTGTTCTCCTGCAGCCTCGGTGAATGCTCTCACCCTGAGCAATAATTAAAAAGATGGGCAGCCAGCACGGCTTCACCAGGGAAAATTCCTGTATGACCAACTTACTGGCTCTCTATAATGGGGTAACCACAGCAGTGGACACGGATAAACTGACGAATATGATCTATCTAGACTTCTGTAAAGCCTTTGACGTGGTCCCTTACTGCATCCTTCTCTCTAAATTGGAGAGATATGGATTTGATGGGTGGACAGTACGGTGGATAAGAAACTGGTTGGATGGTCATATTCAGAGAGTTAGTGGTCAATGGCTCGAAGTTCAGATGGAGATCTGTGACTAGTGGTGTCCCTCAGGGGTCCATAGTGGGACTGGTGCTGTTTAATGTCTTCATCAATGACGTTAACAGCAAGATTGAGTGCATCCTCTGCAAGTTTGCAGATGACACCAAGCTGAGTGGTTCCGTTGCCACACCGGAAGGACGGGATGTCATCCAGAGGGACCTGGACAGGCTGGAGAAGGGGGCCAGTGAGAACCTCATGAGGTTCAGCTAGGCCAAGTGCCATGTCCTACACCTAGGTTGGGGAAATCCCTGATTTCAGTACACAATGAGGGATGATGTGGTTGAGAGCTGCCCTGCAGAGAAGAACGTGGGGGTGCTGGTTGATGAGAAGCTCAACACGAGCCAACAGTGTGTGCTCACTGCCCAGAAGGCCAATCATATCCTGGGCTGCCTCAAAAGAAGCGTGGCCAGCAGGTCAAGGGAGGTGATTCTGCCCTTCTGTTCCTCTCTTCTGAGACCTCATCTGGAGCACTGCGTCCAGTTCTGGAATCCTCAACACGAGAAGGATATGGAGCTGTTGGAATGGGTCCAGAGGAGGGCTGCAAAGATGATCCGAAGGGTAGAGCATCTCCCATGGGAGGATGGGCTGAGAGAGTTGGGCTTGTTCAGCCTGGAGAAGAGAAGGCTCAGAGGAGATCTTATAGCGACCTTCCAGTACCTGAAAGGGGCCTACAAGAAAGCTGAAGAGGGAGTATTCATAAAGGCTTGTAGTGATAGGACAAGGGGCCTGGGTATAAACTGGAGAGGGGCTGATTTACGCTTGATATAAGGAAGAATTTCTTCACCATTGGAGTGGTGAGACACTGGAACATGTTGCCAAGAGAAGTTGTGGATGCCCCATCCCTGGAGGTGTTCAAGGCCAGGCTGGATGGGGCTTTGGATCACTAGCCTGATCTAGTGGGATGGCTCTGCTCATGGCAGGGGGGTTGGAACTAGACGATCTTTAAGGTCCCTTCCAACCCAATCTATTCTATGACTCTATGGTTCTATGATTCACTATTTACAAGTTATTTGGCAACAGGTAAAGAAGATAGCAGCCAACAACCATCACGTTAGCCCAGGTGAATACAACACCAAAAAACACTTTCTAATAAGAATTCTTACTCCAAAGCACACATAGATTTTCTTAATTGTTTTTCCTCATGCATCCTCCTCTGAAAATAAAGCATCACCATGGAATAGTGAAACACAGAGTTCCCACAGTGTTAGCTCTTACCTGTTCTTCCCATAAAGAGTCCATTAAGCATTTACCATGGTAACAGCAAAGAATAAACCTAGCTTATGAGTTAAAAAAATGCTACCAAGAATAATTTCCTTGAAATGTTCCTGCAAAGACAACATGGCTTTGGGGCCATTCTCCCTTTACAACTATGTACAACATAACTGAGGTTGACAACATTAGTTACATTGCCACAATCTATACCTGAAACAATACTCCTGGCCTCATAAAATTATATTCTCCAAATAAGACCAACTCAGTGAATCTATTCAATAACCTAAAGACTTTTCCCTAGTCCCTCCATCTGCAAAATCTGGAATTGTACTTCACCCAGCAAGCTCAGTTGCAGCTCAGTGAGCAAAGTCAGGTCTAGGGATACTTGACATATGGTCTCACAGCTGTAGATCCCAAAGGTTTTAATGAGGATGACATTCCTCAGCTGCTTCTAATCCTGAAAAATCCGATTGCTTTCTGAATAGCAGACCACACCCAAAGCACTTCTGCCATGAAAAATTTAGGTTTATCTTATTTTTTAACATGGGAACTTGCACAGTAAAGCAAAGGAAAAACCAGCTGTAGTCTGGGCAGTCACAGGAATTAACGATGTTGAAATTATCTTCTGTACTTAGTTACAGAAGCAGATTTACCTCATCGGTTGGTCTTAGGAACTTACAGCACTTCACTGACCTACCTGATCTTCTAAGAGCATAAGTGTCTTGCCTTCCTATACTGCAACTGAACACAGGAAACCCCATTTTGAACGGACCATTTTCATTCCTTAGGATAAGAACAACACAGCAAAGCAAGACTTTCCAGATTTCTCACAAGAAAACCACTTCATCCCCAAGAGTCTGCAAATCCTTGGATTAGCCCAGGTTACAAACAGAGGACAGAACACCAGGCCATTGGGTAGCAAGGGGACATGCTCCCAGCTTCTGGCTGCCATTCAAGACCTTCCTTGACACCTGGATAAAGCCAGCAAGCATTGAGCACATTCAGCAGGGCTGGGAAATTAGCCTGGTCTGTGTGGCTGATCTCCCCCTTCAGCACTGCTTTGACTTAGTCACAATTATTTCAGGCTTTGTTAACCAGGCATGGGCCAATTTGACAGGCTCAGCAACAAGCTTAAAAAGCAAATAATCCAATTAATGAAAGAAGCAGAGTGTAAAAGTGTTTGGAAAGGGTTGGGAAAGCCAGGAGGAGCAGCCGGCATGTCCCTGGTGGGACCTCTACCTCCAAACAAGGAAAAACAGAGGCCCCTTGTTAGCTTGGCAGGGACAGCAGTGTGGCTGCCCTTTAAGCCCCACAGTCCTTGGAACTGTGACATTTCACTGGGACTCAGAAAACAGGGTGGGGGGACACAAAGCCCCATACACCATGCAGACATTCAAGCTTGCAGTTAAATAAACTTCAGAGACAAATGCTAACATTTGCAACTGCTTCCCACTTCCAATCCTACAACGATGTCTGAGCAAGGGCTTATGTAAAAATTCCCTCTAATCCATCAACCCAGCCTTCATTAGGCAACAACAAAGAAATGCCAGAAGTGATTTAATAGTATATCTTTAGCCCTGAAATAAGCGTTTGTGCTTAGGCTAAGTGGGAGAGAGAAGTGAATAGAGGAAGATTGAGGAGCATTCGCAATTATTCGTGTTGCAGTCATAAAATATATGTGTAGGGCTATTCATTCAAAATGTTGTTGCTGATAATGGCATTCAGCTGCAGAAATCCTTAAATATCATTTAGAGAGACAGACAACTCCTCTGCCTGCCTGGAGTAGTGAAAATTCAGAGATTTGGCTCAATATCCTTGTACTACTGCTCCAGTTCTGACCCTTGTTGTGTAAAACCTTGTGATTAAGAAGCTGTGTGACTGCAATACACCCCACTACTGATGCTCTTCTTCAGAAAGGATCATCACATGCATTTTCCCTGGCAAAATCCCCCCAACTCTGAGTAATTGCTAGACCTTGGTGTTTATGGCCACAGCAATATTGAGACGTGACCAAGTCTGTAAGATTGGCTGTTAATGCACTGAAAGAAACTGAAGATCTTCCACAACAGCTACATTTGCTACTGCCAGGCCTAAGCAGCTAGAATCTCACCTGCACCCCTTCTGAAGCTTCTCAACACAAAGCTGAGGGAAGGAGAAACAGAGAGCATCACAGAGGAAAGCTCCCCTCTCCCTTCTCCATCATGCCCTTGGTTATGTGTCTATGCCTGTCCCTTGAAGCAGGGGCAGAAAAGGTCATCCCTTTTTAATCCTAAATACATAGGACAGAAATCCTATTCCCTTGCAAGCAGCAGCAAACTGATTAATTGTAACTCACAGAGATTTCATCCTCAGCACCTCAAGATGAGGCAAAGTCACAGAACAAGTGAAATGTTTAGAGACAGGAGGACACCAAGGCCAAGGACTTTGATGCTGCACGATAAGGTTAGTTCCTCTTGTCCAATTTCTTGTGCATGAAACCAGTCCCAGACTTTTTGAAGTTTTGTAGATTAGTAAGAATTGCTACACCAATAGAAAATTACATACTCTACAACAACGATTTATGGCATAGGAACTCATGAAACACACACACCATCTCTGCCATCTCACTGATTGGGTCTCTGGGACCATTCTTGGTCCAACTTGTTGATTTCCACTCCATACAATTGTTGATGATAGAAGTGACTATGTTCCAAATCTCTTCTGAAATACCAGCCAAAGCACTAACATCTAGTTCCTGGGAATCTTCTCTTTCATCACAACTGACTCTATGGTGATTCACTTGCCTTGTCACAGTTTCCTACAGATGAAACACAGAAGACATCACAGAATGTCTTCAGAAACTCTTCCCAAAATAGGAAAAATAAATTGAGAGGTAACTAAAGTCTAGCATTTGTACCAGTTTCGTCAGCGACAGGTGCTTAACTTCTTGATCACCCATTTTCTGAACACTGCTGTTTGCATTTCATCGTGTGCATGCACTGCTTTTGTAGAAAAGCAGACGCGATGATGGAAGAAGCTTTTGTGCAGAGTGCCATACTCAGTTTTCTTTTGAAGTCCATTTATCTGCTTTCTTTCATTTCTTGGATCGCTTAGCAGATATCAGCCTGATTCTATGCCACTGACTCTGTGACCTTCAGGAAGTCCAGCCTTGGAAATGTGAAACTACACAGAGAGTTTACTCAAAACTTCCCATAACTAGATGGAGTTGTTTGACAAACTACATCCCTTACAGTAACACCGATTCCTTTCCCTCTCTGTATGTGAAAACAAACAAACAGAGCAACAGACTAAAAGCAAACAATTGCTAACCACAAGTTAACCCGATTTATTACATGCAAATTAGTACTTGTTTCAATTCTCTTACTCATTCTTGTATTTTTTTTTCTCTTACTCATTCTTGACTTTTATTAGATAATGATAGGTATTCACTTACTGAAAGAAAAGATGAAAAGACAAAACCTGTAAAGCATCACTTTTGCAAAGCCAAAAAAAAAAAAACAAACCGATTGGGAGCAACAAAAACTTTAAAAAGTATTTTCCCCAAAATCACTGTCTCCTTTGCTAGACAAGAATGGCTGGGTGGAAGTAATTGTAGTTAGCACTTCAATGTTTCCTTAGAGGCTTTCACATGTAATGCCACAAAGAAGACAAAGTGAACTTCTGATGGCACTCTGTCAGACATCTGAGCTCCTTAAGTGCTAATGCAGAGTGGAAATACAAGCTATGCCATTCCATGGCAAAGATGGCTCAATGGCAGAAAGCCCATAAGGAAGACAGTGAGAGGCGAGCTCAGAAAATGGAACAGGGTCTGAATGCAGAACCACAGTGCAATGTAGCAGGGGCCTCAACAGTCATTTATTTGGGGCAGCAGCAGCAGCTCCACTACACCAGAGCAAACAACCAAGGCAATCAATAAGCAGGGTAGTGTGTAATATTTAGCATCATAGCTGACACAGCTCGGTTACATATATTATTAATTCATCCAGGATGGGGAACGTGCTAATTCACGTGGCTTTGCAGGCCTGGGACCTCTTTCTCTCGCATTGTCCTGAATCTGGATCACATCCTCTCTTCTCTCTGCAAGTAAATTCTACAAGCATGACATGCCAGACATGTTTCTCACTGATCATAAATGTCTTTGACTTTATGTTAAGGGACTCACAGAAACCACCAGCAATACTGAACAGCCTAAGATAAACTTACCATGGAGAGTTTAAAGCAGCTTCTGACTGCTCTGCCTTGGCAAGCAGTCAGTGGAGATGCGGAAACTGCACCAGGATCCAGACACACTGAGGTATGACTGTATCTGTGACTCACCAAAATTAACATGACAGTTGCCTCGCTCAGCCTTCCTCTGACCTTAGTTATTCCCTGGCCCTCTCCTTGGAATTCCCAAACCCCTACCAGGATGTAACAAAAACCATTAGGATTTTGCAAACCGAAGTCCAAGCGCTGGCCTCAGCACAGGGCATGATGTTGTGGGGCTGTGGGTGCAGCAGCAAGAAACATTTCCTTTTGCCTGATCAGCACCTTCCCCAGCACACATATCTTTGCAGCATGTATCTGCAGAGCCCTGGATGTCTTTTTGGAGCTGTGAGGACAACGGGCATCCCTCACAGGGTGGGAAATCCAGAACCTGTCTGCAACATCTTCTTTTGTTGTTGTTGCTGGATTTAAAAATCAAAGACAATTGCCGCATACATCCCTACCTCTTCTGACAGAAGCCTCCAGGTTTCAAAGCTACTTTGTTGAGCTATTTGCAGAAGAGCTCCCCTATTCCCATCAATCTACACAAAGCAGGCCAGGTTAGAGGAGAGGGCTCTCCTACATTAGCTTCCTTTGCTCTGGTTGGGGAATGGACAGACCAGCTGCAGGGTGGTAATTTGTAGCCAGAGACGTCAGCAAGCAGATGCAGGCAGCAACCACCACTTATATGCCCTGTGTGGAGCGGGCTCTAGGAAACTGGATCCTGGTCTTTTTACAAGTATGTGTCCTCCTCTGTATCTTCACTAACACAAGCATTTGTTCCTTGATTCTGTAAACACTTGCTTCTCAGCTTTTATTTATTTTTTATTTTCTGCAAAGGATGCTTGTCTTTCTTTTCATCTCATACTTTATAGCAATATGCATGTAACTTAATTTTCTCTCTCCCAAAACCCTGTTTTCACTTTCTTTCAATGCATCCACTTGTTTGAAAAGAGCTTTGAGAACCAAAGTTGGAAAATGTCAACTGTTAAAGTAGTTTGAAATCGTTTACAGTGTTTTCCGTAGTATAAAACACTCTGAGGAGTTAACAAGCATAAAATGTAGAGGCTTTCCTGTTACATTTCTTATGGAGTTTTAACACTGGCAATTATATGAATGCAGCTTAATTGTGCTTGTGACTAAGCAATTTATTAGAAATAATTTAAGTAATTTGGGGATCAAAATGCAAGGTTCACCTTGCAATATATGGCTGTGGCACTGGAGGCAAGGAATAGAGGATAAAGCTTATTCAGAGATTATTATTTTTTTTATTCAAATAAAATTTGAATAATTCTTTTTTTTCCTTTTGAATGTAACCAAAGAGCAGAGGATTTAGAATTGCATTGGATCTTTCTTTGTCTGTTAAAGGCATCATAAAAGAAAAATGGCTCTCAACTATTCTATTTCAATATTACTGACTTCATGGTTAATTGAATTGCTACAACATGGAGTTACGCTTATACATGTGGTCTGTTTTCTGCTATTTTTGGGGTTGAGAGGAATTGTTAGAAATTACTGGCTTACAAAAGGTATAGACATAGGCTATTGCACTGCAGAAACTTGTGTCTACATCTTTAATCCCTTAGAGCACACCTCCTTGCTCTATATGCCTGGAAATGCCCCAAGGAGCTTGATGCTTGGATAAAATGGTAGAAATAGGCAGCAAAAAGGGTCCATAGCAGTTCTCCACAGTCTATACTCCCCAGCCCTGACCCATTCTCACACATATTACAATAAAGGTTTAGTGGCAAATATCCTAAGCAGGAGGAAGGCATGTGAGTTTCCTGATTACAGCCCTGCCACACAACTCCCTGGAGCAACAGAGCTGCCAGCTCAGCTGACCCGGTCAGACAACAGCATTTTCAATGTCAGTCTGGTTCACAAGCAGCAGAGTGGATTTTAAATGTGTTTCAGTGACTGACAGTATTCTGGAGCTTTAATACATTCACAGATCAATGAACACCTTGGTGTCAACCTGGTAAAGAAACTCCTACTCCACTGGAAGTGAGAGAAGCAGAGGGAAGGGGCAGGGATTTGGAGGGCAGATGTTGGTATTTCAGCCAATCCACTGGGATCTCTCTGCCTGGGGAGGCCCTAGCATCTCTGTATGCCCTCCTTGTATCCACATCACAGGACCTCCAGGTGCACTCCCAGCACCTTCTCCTTGTTCCATCTCTCTAGCAGGACCCTGATTTTCCCCTACCATGTCCCCACTGCCTCCCCTGACTCTGCCAGCCCCCAGCACCAGGACCCCACAGTCTCTCTCCTTTCCTTCCCAATTAAAGTCAGCCTTTGCTGAAGCACAGGACAGGCTGTCTCCACAACACACCAACCCCCAAACAAAGCATTGCCAGTACCTGGATCCAGACAGAGAGATGTATACACGGGTGTAATGCCACATAGAAGCTGGGGGGATCCTGTGTATTCCCCCTCCATGCTGACACTCTGCCTTCCTACATGTGCACATGGGCATGTAACCCCATTCCCTTTTCCACCAGCTAGATCCTCTCTCTGGAGACAAATGGATCTCTACAAGATCAGTGGGCAAAGAAACCCTGGAGAAGGGGCCAAGCCACTGCCATGCAGCTGGGAGAGAGCTATGTAATCCCTTACATGGTAAGCTTGTGTACAGGAGCAAATGCAGAGGGGATTTTCACGAACTCTGGCAAATACCTGTTTTGAAAGATACTTACTAGTAAAGAAAATACATTAATCCACCCATTAAACACACTGGCGGTTCTGGCCCCACTGCATGTTTGCATGTTGCCTCAAAAAAAAAAAAAAATTCTGCATTTTAAACAGTCTGCAGTGCCAAGAGCTAAAGCTGGAGAAGACAAGGATAAGGGCACCACAGAGGGGATGCATTCAGTTGCTGGGAGGCAACCATGAGCTTTCTACTGTGAAGTGGCTTTTACTGGCATCACCTACTTACTCTGACACCTGATGCCCTACTGAGCATTAACAGAAAGCACATCAGAAAAACAGTCAGGGAGAACAGACAGAAGACTGCTACTGGGTTTACATTTTCCAGGCCTGATTTGCAATGAATAGTTGAGTTTTACTGCCAAGGTAATAGATACTGGGATCCAGAGTGAGACCTAGTATTGTTGAACTGAATTAACAGTAATAATGATAGCCCATGGCTCGCACTGGATGTACACAGATAGGGAAAGTATGCTGTAAAAGCTGTTTGTATTTTCTGAGAGCTGGTCCTTACCTGCAAATTTCAGCATCAAATCCAGTACTGCTGAAACTTTCAATTAACTAAGAGCACTTTCCTAAACAGATTTTACTCCTCATACTGAGACCTTTATGCTGGTGAATCAAGTCTTATATGAGGTAGTAAAGCCAGAGAACATATCTCACTTACCCTGGGAAGACTCAATCCCCGCATACACTGGATTCAAGATGAACAAAATCCATATGCTGCGCCTCTTACAGACCCGGTTCTCTTCAGTCACCATAACTTTTTATTTGAAATAGCTACAGGTTCTGCCAAAAAATGGTTAAGATGGATTTCTATCATGGCAGCCACTTGGTTTCTGATAGTAGACTGATGAGAAGATACAAACATCACAGTCTAATCCCATAACATCGCAGGTTTTAGAACTGGTCACATCCCTTCATATCCAAAGGCCTGTGGCAGGAGGGCAAACTCCTCCTGATCAGCCACTCTTGGCATTTCCAGCCCTGGCATTTACTCTTCCCTTTATTTATGTTTCAACACAGCATTTGTGGCATCCTGTGTTCTAAATCTGGCGTTGAAATACGGGACATAGAAAGTATGGGTAGATTCAGCTGCATGGTAAAAATAATGAAGATTTCTTGATACCCACGATACCTCCCTGTTGTATTTCAAGTGCAAGCGCATCCTCCACCTTTTTTCTTTTTTTTTTCTGTAGATATATGTCTTGAAATAAGGAAAGTGATATCTGAACATTGCTTCTTTCTGTTACAGTCCAAGATCTATAAGCAAGCTCAGCTGACTTGTTGATCCTAACCAATGTGTTCTGCATGCCTTCAGTTAATGCACTGTACATTAAATCACTGTGATAGTATAAAAATACTCCTTACAGACAGTAGTAGCTTATGAGTTTGCTCAAATGACTTGCTAGATTCTATTTCCAAGTCTTTTCTCTATGTCTTTTGATTGCTGTAGAGGTCAAAGAGGTCAAAATTTTCCAAAAGTGACTGCCCAGAGTTTAAAAAACACCAATTTGAATCCACAACCACTGAAATGGTCAATGCTGCATTGGAAAGGCTCAAACTCTCCACATATCAGTCACAGAAAAGGTTTTCTTTCACATTTCCTACTATGAACCCTCATTTTTTGAGCCTGCCCAGATGAGATAGCAGGCTGTCAGGCAGACCCCATTTCCACACCATATGCTGCAGGAGATGCAGAGCAAGGGCTTTATCTGCTTTCACTTGACCATTGCCTCCTGGCAAATATGAAAAGGCTGATTTTGTAAGCTTTTGTCCCTCTCCTCCCTGTGGGGCAAAGAAATGAAGCTGGGACTTGGGACTTACTGACAGACCTCTGCTTCTGTACAGTCTCGGAAAGCATGACCAATGCCATCTTCATTGAGAAACACCCAGCGGGTCAAATTTACACTATGTGAGTTTGATATCTATCCATTTAAGTCAAATGTGCCAACATTATTCATTCATTTGACCCATGAGGTCTCCTCATTCATAAAAAGAAAAACCAGATGCCTGGCTACTCAGTTTCTCTAATTACTTAAAGAAGTTTCTGATGCTGGCAACTGCTATAGCATGCATAATTCAGCCTCCGTAGCTCTCCCAAACACAAGACAAACACATCAGTGTATTTTATATAAATGTTTCAGAACATTGGTTATTTCATTTACTTGAGATCAGTTTAGATGTAAGTGCTTTAAGCAGCTTAAGACAAACAACGTTAACACCCTAGTTGCCTTGCCATCCCAATGACTTTTACTTTTCTGCTGTGTTCTCCATATGCCTTGTTTTCTTCGTGGTTTTCAAGCACAGATTACCTTAAGTGCAGTAATTAATAAGTTAATATTTTATTTCACAGATTTTGAGAAATGTAGAAAATCTGCAAAACTTGAAGACGACTGCCACTTATTAGGAGTTAACACCAACATGAGTAACTGCACTCTGAACACAGCCAGCACTGCCAGGCTGTGCATGACATCTTGGGATGTTATAACCTAGAGAAGATTTTGCTCACTGATTCCTGTGGTAGTATTTGGTGGAAAAGGCTTGAGGGTAATTGTTTGAGTGCAGAATACTTGTTCCTTTTCATCAAAGCATTTGGATGGGATTAGAAGTGACATAGCTATGTGTGATCTTGCAGAAATCTGTTAATTTGTCTGTGCTTTCTGTCCTTAGATGCAGTCAGGACTCCACAGTACTGGCTTACTAAGCCTGCAGTGGTCAGCTGAGAAGACACATTCAACAGTTTCTGTGTAACGATCACAGGCCAGTTAGCTCGGTCCTAGGTCACTTTGATTCCTTACAAATTTCCTACTCACAACATGGAGAGCAAATGATGTCATAGTTTTAAAATTGTGGCCTGGAGCCACCAGAAATGCCGCATCCAGCTAGGGTCCCACAAGTGGTACAGAGACCTGGTGTGTGGGAGACTCTGCACTTTCCCCCTAGAAATATCCTAGCCAACATTCAGATTTCTTTAGAAATTTTTGAAGGATTATCTTGTTCTGTAGCATAGATGAAGATGATTTTCTTTGCCTGTGCCTACACTTGTGAAGCCAGCAGCCCTTCATGAGTGCTGGGTTGATGAGCAGGATGGGCATACATACCATACCATACCGTACCATACCACTCCACAGGTGTATACCCATAACCACCCTGCTCAGACCTCTCAGAAGTAACTTATAGCCTTTGAAGCTACCATCCTTTGCTGTCACATAGATGTTGACCTATGTTAACTTACCACTTGTTAAAATATTTCTCTCTTTCTACAAAAATTTGACCTATTCATATAAATCACTACAGAAAGGCCAACTATGATCAAGAGACTATAAGCCAGGTAAGTGATGAACTCGCACTGAATTTGGATACCTGAGTCCAAAACTACACCTGTTCCTGGTGGTGCCCAAATGGTTGCATATGGTCAGGTCATTGCTTGTCCTCAGCTCAGGGGCCAAGCCATTTTGAGAGTAACAAACCCAGAACAGGTGTATCTATTTGACACTTCAAATATGTGAGGTTTGCCCTACTTCATTTACCTGTATAACTTAAAAATTCTGCATAACAGATCATCTCAAAAGGAAGATTTATTTAAGAGACTGCAACTAAGGTCCATCAGCAAGTGTCTGATTGTCCAGGTCTGCAGCTAACCCTGTTTGAAAACACCCAACCTCCTTACCGAGTCTTGGCCAGATTGTTTCCTCTGTCTGCTCTGACGTTGCTTACACACATCTTACCATATCCATCTCTTTCTGCTCCTTTGTCTTCCAGAGTTAATCCCCAAGTAGATTCAATGCAGCCACTACATTTTCCTCAAAAAGTAAGAACCTTCTTAAATTCTCTTTGAAACCAAAATGTATTTTGACCCACTGGTCTTGTTCGTTAGATGTTTCATTAAGACTTTCTGGGTACAGGTTAGAGGGGTGCGTTCCTTTGCTTTCAGGCTTCATATTACAGTGGAAATGAAACTTCTCTGCATGCCAGTGCTACCCAGTGATTTTGGTAAATATTCTACTGAAGACAGTTACTGAGCTGCTCCTGCTATGGTGAAGCAAGGCTGTAAAATATATCAGCCTTACTAGGTGTGTATGTATCTATGTCATGCAGTAATGAAGTCTCCACCCCTTGAAATTTGTCACCTTATCTAAGTGTGCATTCATATATTTAATCACATTTTCAATGGATCCTGCTAAATCCTGCTTTAACTAACAAGTAAATGACAATATAATCTAGGAAAACTTAAAAACTGCTACCACAATGAGTACTATCAGTCAACAAAAAAATCAAGTGGACTAGAAGCGATGATGGGAGGCATGAACACCTACAGATATGGGGCATTTGTACATCCTTTAGATAATAGTATAGTATTCAATAGTATTTAGTATTCAATAGTATTCAATATCTATTGTCTTCAAACTAGCAGCTTCCTGACTGCACAGTCAGGTCTTTGGCAAACAGATCTTTCCCTGTGGCAAATCCCAGCACTGATGTGGTGCCACCAAACATGGTTCATCTCTTACTCCTGCATTTTGTGTTGCCAGCTCTTGGGTGGCTGGAAATTGCATGTCAGGAAAGAGCATAGGCAACAGCACTCAGAAATGTTGTGATAAAAAAGAGACAGCCAGTGCCCTCCTCAGTGTTTTGTTTTGATATTCCTTAGTGCTCCATTACACACAACGATAAGCTGAATATCCTGTATAATGAAAAACTTGGATAGTTTTTCTGCCCACTCAGTGTTTCACAGTCCCTGCGATGCTCATTTCCAGGATGCCAGGTTAGCTCATAGGCAGCGATGCAGAAATGTGCCAGCCCACTGGCAGCATCCTTGACCCAAGCCCAGGCAGAGCTGGCTGGACTGGGAGAGCTGAGGTGGGTGCAGCTTGAACAGGGCTGCACCACTGCTGAGTTTCTGGAAGCAACAGCACTGTGTTCACACACCATTGCATTTGAGCTTAGCCCTGCCATGTCCGAGCTGGCTCTTTGCCCTTGATACAATTTACTCACAAATTAGATAATTCATCCGTGCAAAATGAGAAATGGATCTATCAGCTGTTTCTCTTGGAAAACTACCTCCCTACAGCAGCAACAATGAAGAAAGGCCTTGGTGTAGGTGCTGTCACAGTTGCTTTGACACCTTGCCAATTGTGTTCAGCATGCCTACAGCTACACCCTTCAGTTAGCTGAGGTGGCTACTGGAAGCTGAACTTTAGGAGGACTTTTGCCTGTGCCAGTTATCACGATTGTCCACTGCTTCTGACATCTCAGCTCCATCACTCAGCACTAGTCCAAGTATTTCCATGCAAATCCTATCATGTGTTCTGCAGGCACAGCCCTTGCTGTCCCACCTTGCCTTGTCTTACTGAAGCTTGCTCTTCAGAATTCTCACTTGCACTGATCTAAGGTCAAGAGGCTTCTTTGACAACCCACTGAGACTTCAAACCTACATAGACATTTCAATATGTACATAAATGCCCATGGATTTCTGGAAATAATCTACCTGAGTGAAAAATAAGTGGCTAAATACCAGTGAAGGTCTGTGTCCAAAAATTTTCGGATATTTCTGTCAGGCTCTGCAGGTATGGAGGTATTGTGGGGACTTCAGCCCTCCACTAGCACTGGGAAAATGGCACATAGCCACTTAGTTGCAAAGCCCCCTTACTTAGATGTCTGGTCCCCAGCACCTATGTACCACTAAACTTCCAGCCCTAAGGTCTCAGTCTTTTTGCTCGCAATTATCTGAATCAATAAATCTCATAAAGCTTTATGAAAAGGGTGATGATACTCTGAAAGTGTTAACTTGAATTAATAAGGCTTTTGCATTGTTTTTTGGGTTTTTTAATTAGATATTCTAGGTAGATCTGCTAATTGGTTTGTTGTTTGAAGGGGCTTTCTGCCAGTCCACTGCATTCTGCCTGAAAAGGGATTACCATGGCAAGCTTGAACTTCTGCCTTAAGAGAATGAAATGAATTATGGACCTTAGTAGCCCAGCTGGGCCCTCTTAATAAACCTTTGTTGTTGTACTGTCTATTAATATGCTGATCTGATATACAGTTTCTGTAAGTACTGCAGTAGAGACTCATAAATAAGAGGTAATCACTTTCATTTAAACCCAGTTAACCACTTAAAACAAATGTATTTATTGAATTGTTAGGTCAAAAGTAGCCAGGACCTACATGTTTTTCCAATATGTCTTTTGAGCTCTGTCTCCTGTATTTATTCTAGATATGGGGGGTTTTTTTCACAATGATCTTAGATAATACAGTGTATGTTCACTCATATATCTTACGTATATACTTCTGAATACATCGGTGGAATTGCAGATTATGGTTTGTATTCCATAAGGCAAGTTAGGCAAGTTAGTAATTTTGTGTGTCTCATTTGTCCAGGGAGACTGACAAGTGAAAGGTTTAGAAGCCTTTGAGAGTACTTTCTTTAATTCTTACACCCAGCCTCATCAGAAAGAAGTCTATGCTAACCTTCATGTCACACTTGCACCTCTCTGTTCCCAGACTCACAGAATTGCTCTGTCACTAATCCTGTGACTTCAGGGAAATTGTTGAGGGAATATGATATTATTCACATGAGTAAAAGCATCACAGCTTGTCACTTCAAAAGCTACTTTTCCTCTTTAAATCTAACTTGCACCCAGCTAACCTGGTATTTATAATCTTTACAGCTGTGTAGTTTACTCCTGGCTACTCGTTATAGTCCTTTTACTACAGGGCTGGACTGCACTGGGAGGCTGAAATAAATTGAACCAAAACATCAATTGAGTAAAGCTTCACTTGCCAAAAGAGAAAAACTTGAGAAATCTGACAGGCTAGTGCAAAAGGAACATAGAAATCCCTACCAAAAATGTGAGGGAGGGAACATATATTTAAAATAGGACCGCCTAATTTGGCTGCTAAATCAGTTTAAGGAGCTCTGTACATCTGTGTGTGCGGGAGGGGGCGGGGTGGGGGAAGAGGGAAAGACATAGGGAAAGAGAGAGAGAGACAGAGAGGGAGAAAGGAACAGAGGGAGGGAGGGACGGAGGGAGGGAGGGAGAGAGAGCAAAGTGCCTTTCACAGAGCTGGGAGCTTGATGGGAATGTTTGATTAGCTCCCCTCTGAAAAAGAAAAGGTGTCCAGGCCTCCCCCTGCTGCCTGCCTCTCATTCTGTAGTATAATGTTGACTGGAGTTTGGGGTACAGAAAAGCTTGGAAAAAATAGCACTTTCATACTGTTTGGAGAAAAGGAATAAAAAGTTGCACACCTCAAGCAAGGTAATTCTGATGCAATTTCTCTGCTATATTTATTTATGGGGGAGAGTGGGGAGCTGCTTTTTTGTATTTTGATGATAGTTAACTGTTTTCACTGCTAAGAAACTGTAGGGACATAATTATTTATCATTCCAGCTGTGTATGTAGGATCAAAGAACTAAGAAGAAGACATAGATGTAGAATGAAATTTTACTTTCAATTATCTATACTTCATTAAGTATTTATAAAAGCATTAAACACCCACTGTTAAAGTGGACATACGTACTCACTGTGTGAACAGCAAGGGCTTACCTGTTTGTTAACGAATGGTGTATATTAGTCACACACCAACAGATACATATATATATCTTCTGTTCAAATAGTGTGTAATAGATAAAGCATTTTGTTCTCTACATTTAAAATGGTTTTGCTTTCAAGACTTTTTCTTTGTCTCTTTGATCAACAAGAAGGTGTGTGTTAGCATTACCTTACAGTTGGAAACACTGATCTCCAAGATACAGCATGGAAAATGAAATTATTCCAGTTATATGTACTTATGGTGTGAGCTCCCTTGCTAGATGGATACAGATGTATGAACAGTACAGTAGCCTAGACGTTGTATATCTTTTTGTGCTGAGTGCTGGTTTTGCTGGTGAGGTTCCAAAAATGAATAGCGTTGTCAAGCCTGCCACAGCCGTTCAGCTTTCTGCAGTGAGATTAGAGTCTCGATAAGGCTCTTCAAAATGTGATTTCTCTCAGACTAGTACAAACATGAGCCAAATGCCCCAAGCAAGCTATCAACCCTAGTTAATATTTTGTTCCTAGAGTTTATGGGAACTATGCCACATCCAGAGCAAATAAAGAATTAGAGATTGCAGTGGCAGATCCTCCCTGGAACACACTCCTTTTCCTCTAACCTCTTCAAAATATAAACAAAATACCAAAACCAAACAAGCACACACAGAGAAAAAGTAGTTTAGGTGGCTCTTAACATACATTTTACTGAGAAAAGTGATGGAGTCACACGTTTATAGCTTGCATTTTACCACATAGATGCTAAAGTTAAAAACACCTTGCATTTGACCTCGCTGAAAAAACATCTGTGTTTTTCTGTATCTGTAATAACATGTTCTTCAGACTTAATGAAGTTCATCACCTGAATGACAGTCATGGCTGTAAGACCAAACTCTTTCAGAGGTGCAAAGAGAGCAAAACCAATCACACTGCGCATGCATCTTGTTTTTGGAATATTAAATTTGATTCTTATTTTAAACAGACTTATTTTGCTTGCATGTTTTATATAATATTTCAGGTTGCTGGGGTTCTCACTGACATGACAAAAAAGGTTTCCTGCCTTTCTGTTATTCAAGACATAAAAAAATACTTCGTCTTAAAAATATTTAGTCCTTAAAAAGGAACCTTGACTGTCCTGCCAATATAATTGAATATTGCTTTGTGTTTCCACCTATAGTAGGAATGTGATTCTTAACTTGCTCACTACTTTGTGTAAGACACTTCTTTCCCTGATAGTATTCTTACACATGGCTTACCACTGGCTGGTTGAGTCAAGTAGATCTATTAGATAAACCAGGTTTCCTCGCACTTGGGATGCAAAAAAAAAAACCTACTCCATGTAGATTCTCTGGTGTCTAATAAGAATGAAATCCTACCAAAGTCTTTCATGTAGCGGAGTCATTAAAAAGGTTCAGCCACAACCTTTACTTTCACAGAAGTAGTAGGAAATTAATTTTTACACTTCCTTTTGTCAAACTAGATAAGTTGGAATATTTCTAAAAGGGGACTGTCTGAAATGGTGTGAACACAGAAGCTGGACAACAAGCGAAGTACTTCATATGAAACAACAGAATTATTTAGTATTTCTGGCCATTGCTTTTTAGAAAACATTGCTAAAAGTAAACCTGAAGTTTACTTTGCAGTGGCATCAAAGACTTGATTGTACCTGGTCTATCTGGAGAATTGTAAACTTTTTTCTTTCCACCCCTCAGCCACAAATAAAGCTTTAAAAAGGAAATACTGCCCAGCAGCTTAACATGCTAATGCAAGGTTCAGGACGTGCACTTTCAAGTATTCGTTTTGCCAAAAGCCTCCTAAATGATGACAGGAAAGTCATTTAGGGCAGCTAATTGAAATAGGCAATGGAAGTGATAGATGATAGATCAGTTTACTATTGGCAGCTGTGACTGTGCTCCTACTCTGGTGTTTTGAGGCAAAACACATAGGAAAAAAATGTAACATTCATAGACATGCACTGCCCTTACAGAGGGACTGGAATGGGCCGTGCCAGACCAATGAGGTGTGTGTTGGCCCGTTGCAATGGGGGTAAGGGGGCACTGTATTTTCTAGGTGTGTGGTGAAAAAGCAATAATCCAGAATTTCCTGAGGTTTCTGGGGGATGTTCTGGCCCCGAGAAGCTCTGAGTTCACAGGACTCATCCAGTCTGCTACAGCACCAGCTGAGATCAGACCTCACATTTGGAGCTCAGAAAGCGGACGCTGAATATATATGTCCTTCCTTCTGAAAGTCAATCCATCACACAGGTCTTGTTGATCCGTGCTGGAAAACAGAAATTCAGAACAAAACAGGAATAACTCTAAAACTAAAGTTTGGGTTGGTGGTGGGGTTTTTTGTTGGTTTTTTTTTTGGTTTAGGTTTTTGGTTTTTTTTTAAGGAGAGAAAGCCAAGAGAGAGAGATAGGTGCTTAACACCTACTTAGAGCACTTGAATTCCTCTTTTGAACTTGCCGGGGCACAAGGAGCCCCCTTGTCCCAGCACTGGCCTGGGACCTGGGACAATGCAGCCCCTGTTCTGGGCCCGGCTGTCACACAGAGACTATAATTATCTATCTTCTAATGACCAGCCAGGCAAGATAACAGTTTTTATGCTATGTTTAGAAAACAATGTCTTACTACAAATTGACAATTCAGCCGCCTGTAAAAGAGCCTCTGTAACAGCCGTGGTGCAGCTGCCATTCTTTTGCATCCCAGTTCCTTTATTTGCTGCACATTTCACACTTGGAAAGCTTGGGTGAATGCTGTGCAGGCAGTGCAGCCTCCTCCTGCCACTGAAGAGGCTCGAAGAGCACAGAAGTGCCCAGAAATTCTGTAGCACTTCAGATTGTATCTCTATTAGTGAATTAAACTCTGACTGTCTGGCATGCAACAGCCTGCATTGCACTTGTGAACTCCTTTGGCCCCTGACCTGAAGCTGCTGTGAGCACTGTGGAGGGGAGCAGTAAGACTGCCTTTTACCAATCCTGATAATGCCCTGCAGAAAGCAAGTTACAGCAGAAAGTAGGATGTGAAGGGACTTGCTGCAGATAAAACAGAAGCACATATTACTGATGAGCTTTTCTCCCAGTGCTGTGGCCCACAGGCAAGTTGAGGGACTACTGAAATTGTGTAGGCTCCTAAGGCATCCATGGGGTAGCTATACTCACCAGCTGAGATTGCACTCTGTGAGGATACATCTGACCCTTGCAAACACTGGGAGGTATCAGAAGTGGGCAGTGGTGACAGCACTCATGGATTAGCTATCTGGGTATTTGCTCTGGGTTCTCCAAACACTGTGCACCAAACTGTGTGCTGGGGCAGCTGAATATTTAGCAGTCTCTGAGGGCTGCTCCCACATCCTCTGCTGGCATAGTACCAGCAGAGGAGCAGAGCCTGCTCCCTCTTTCTGCCGCTGGCTCACCTTACCTCTCTTGCCACCTTCTCTGAGTTGGCATCTCTGCTCTCCCCTGCAGCAGGACAAGACTGGGTCACCTTGGTCTGCTTTTCCTTTTCAAGCTCAGTTTTCAGCAAATGAACCCTGGAAAAACAAAGCAGAAAGTGTTGATCAGAAATAAAATTTCCCTAATGGGTGGAAACAGCAATACTTCTCATGATAATGTATTTTGCTTAAAACAGATAACTCAATCTACAGCTTTTGCTTTCCCTCTTGAAGCAGAGCTCCCAAATCTATAGCTCATATCCCAAACTGTAAACAAACATTGACATTCAGAACATTATTTATAACCACCTCTGCTTCATTCATGTTATCTAGGTTTAAGCAGTTCTTAACTTGGCCAGTCTTACTGACATGACTCTTTAGCCCCCGTTAAGTCCATCCTACCTTTGCTTCCTCTCCAGAGCTTCAGAGTGCATTAAGAAGTCAGTTGCACATTAAGTACACGATCTGTGTCAGTTAATCTTCAATGTGCCTCATTCTACAGGACATCCCATAAGCAGAGAGATAAAAAATACTTTCAAGATCAACTTGCATTTGCAAACTGTTTTTCAGCCTGTCACCTTATAAAATAGCTTTATAAATGTAATACAGCAGCCAACAGTCTCTCAGCTGGCAGCTGGTTTTCATGTGAACTAAGCACCTAATTGCCAAGTGACAGTTTTTCATGTGCAAAAATTTCTGGAAGAATTTTGAATAATTCTTTATCTTTGAATAATGTCACTTCATGCAGCCCTTTAATGTCCCCACTAGGATGAGCTGGGGATTTCCAGCACCTCCAGGCTTGTACATAAACCTGTGGAAATTTTTACCTCTCCAAAATCATTTGTTTATAGGGAAGTTTGGACGCAGCCACCTTGATGTTCCTGCCAGATTCCTTTTGGGATTCAGAAGGCTCCATTCTTTTTATTTTCCCCAAATTAGTTTACCCTCGAGTCCGCAGAACAAGGGTGAGACATAGAGGAAAGCTGGCAGCAGTGCTGTGTATTCTGGCCCTGGCCACTTTCAGTGAGTCAGAGTTAGGAAAGGGTAACGTCTCCATGACTCCAGGGGCTATTTTCACAGCTGTCAACCAGCTGAGGACAATGGGAGCCCATTCTGCTCACCTTGGTGAGAGCCCATCTTTCTCTCCTCTCTCACAAGGTATCTGCAGCACTTCAGCATTTTGTTCTGCTGGGCTTAGTGGAAGAAGTTTTTGGAAATGAAGCTTAACGAAGAGAGGTTGTTTGGAAATGAGGCTGAAAGGGAAGGAGATGAGTGTCCACATTAGGGAGGGAACAAGTTAGAGAAGTTTAGAGTATTTGCAATGGAACAACTGGGTAGAGATGGGATTGTTAGCAAGGTCAAATACACGTATCACACAAGTCAGTCAAATCTTCTTTCGTCCTGCTTTAGGGAGAGCCTTTCTACCAAAGTACATCTCAAAATATTTGGTAATTTGGGGCATGAAGTCTCAGGCTTCCATGGTCTACATCTTCTATTCTTGATGATGAAATTTGTGTGCAGAAAGTTAAGCAATAAGTAGATTTGAAGTAGAAGCTCATATGTTAATCTCCTAAAGCCAAAATTCAGAACAAATTTCATGAGCATGGTAGTGGATTATGCACCATTGAGGTCTACAGGTTTAGTTTTGTTTTAAAAAACAAGACCATAGATTACAAGTTTCTGCTCCCCGTCCATGCGATAAGCAATTTTCCCACTTGAACTTGGGCTTTCAGAAACAGAATGTTATGATTCATCCCTGTGCCGAAACTGCAGGTTTTAAAAGCTTCTAGTATGCAAAACTCATTGATTAAATTTAGCCTGGTCCTGAGACACATTTCTCAACAATTTCTGGGTGCACATACACTGTCACAGTATCCAGGTTCAGGTTCTGGCCACTTTCTCTGTCACTATATTTTCTAGCTCTTCAAGTCCACTCCAGAGTACTTGGGTATTGAGGGATGTAGTTTTGGAAACATAGCCATCTCTCATGTCAGCTGCATAATTCATATGCTAGCAGGCCTTCTCCTGCCAGTTGCCAAGGGCTGCCAACACACATCCTACCAGGCTGCGTAACTTGGCCCACACTACATCAGGTCTCTCATCAACACCTCCACCAACAGCACATCTTCATAAACTCTGCACTACTCATAAAAGCCTCATTTATAATGCTGGCACCCATGCAAACCCATAGCACATTTTCATCCCCAAAGAGTCCTGAGATGTCTTTTCTACTCATTAAAAAATAGAAACAGTATTCATAGATCGACAGTTGTCAAACGGCTTCCAACAACAGCCATGTCTGGTGAAAGACCTTTGCTTGAATGTGCCTGTTGGGTTACAGGTGGGCTGCAAAACAGCACCAAGTGAGAGGGATACAACTGAAAAAGCCTGTGGCAAAGCAAAAGCAGCAATAACCACTAGCTGAGTAGGTCAGCCTACTGCAGAAACAAGGCATAAGTCTCCATCCTTGCTGCAGCCTTGCACCCTGAGCCCTTGAGGAGCAGGACTCACCTTCAGCCCAGGAGGAGAGGAGATAGACTTCCAAACTTCAAGATCACTGTGGAGAAGACAGTAGAGAAGAATCCAGCTTATCCACAGAAGTAGTGATAGTCTCTGCCTAAAGACTAGCCTAGACTAAAGACGAGACTAAAAACTAGACTTTGTCGTTCTCCGTGAGGAGTATGAGAAAGCAAAGATTTATTTAGTGGCCTTAGGAGCCATGGTCCAGATCAGCAGGACATGAATGACACCTCTAGCAGACGATCCACAGATATGACTTTTGTGTCTGGATACCACAACTGCTCATGCATATCCTCTGAGCATCCAGGTGACAACTCTATGCCTATGCTTAAGAAAGGAGGGAGCCTGGGCTCCACCTGTAGGGCATGGAGTAGTGTGGCCACAGCAATGCCCTGGACCATGAAGTGGGAAATCCTGGCCCTTGGCAGCTGGCTCTGCAAGGAGGTAAGGGATTTAGAGGTCTCAGCAAAGCAGTATTAGAAGATGACTGAGATCCATAAGGCATTTTGGAGTAGTTTTCTGATTTGTCTTTTGTATCATAACAGCACCCTTTGAGCGGGGCTTGGTATTTTGTAAACTAAAGGTATCAGAGGCATATCTGAGAGACTTGGAGGAAAAGGTTCCCAAGCAGGAGCAAGGCATTTAGTCAGGAAGAAATAATATTTTTTGAAATATGCAAAAAATATAAGGGGAAAATGTTAAGTAGCACAGGGAGCATGAGGCTTATAATACAAATTTTATAACACAAAATTGAAACTACTTTCTCAATTTTGTTCCACTGGTTTCCACTGCAGAAGCAAATTTCAACTGAGCTTTTCAAAATGCTTTCTACAGCTTCTACAATGCTTCCTGATTTACTGAAGATAGTTTATGTAAGAGGTTTCCTTGATCAAGCATTCATTACTAGACATCGATGAATTTCACCACTTACTGCCATATTTCAAACCAGTGCCACATGCCAGGGTAGTTCAAGCTATATTTTTTAAATTACACGTGTTTGCTGAATCCTTACCAGCCAGTTCATTACTTTGATATGAGGCATTAGTAGTCAAACTGACTATAGGAGGTACTGAATTGATAAAGATTTTCTGCTAGATGTTGTAGATTTGTCAGCATGCTTAGGCATCAGTTTCGCTTTTGACTTAGACATATAACTCATTTTTGTACTAAAGAGTTGCATGTAGCTTTAATAAGCAGAGCATAAATATCCTAAAGTATCTCTAAATTTCTGCTTCTAAGATTCTATCAAAAAAAGAAAGAGTCAAGTTCTGTCTGAACACGCTACAGAAATCTTAAAAATCATCCCCAGGGTGATGTGCAATTTCCTCAGTGCCTTTAACACACATTCTTCACTTTTAGACAAAATATGTACCTTCAGGGGAATTCTGACACAGTACAATTATTTTTAGATTCCAAACAGCACAATAGCATGGTTAGTCAGCGTTCTCTTCATTGTGTATACAACCTAAGAAGCCACATATTGCACTTCTTAAAAAGTCATTTGGAATTGTTAAAACCAGTTCTTGGAAACAGAAAATGCTGTGTTTTCTAAAAAGTGAAAGAAATCTGGCCACGAATCTTATATCCCAAATTGGGCACAGCCTTCAGACTCTGCTGAGTTGCAGATACTTCCTTTTGCCATCAGTTTCTTGGGAAAATGTCAGTGCCAGGGATTGGTGGTACCTGGCTGAGGTCTGACTGATATTAAGCAGAAGTAGTTAAATTAGAAAAGGGAAGGAAGTTCTCTGCAACAGGGAGCAATCTCCAGTACACAGAGGGAGCATGGGAGCAAGGGGGGCAGATACTTGAGCAAATAAGAGCCATGATGGGGAGGGGAACAGAGGGAGAGAATTGTCTGGACAGGGATTCACAAGTTTGAGATAACAGCAATTCTCAATGAACCATAAAAGCTGCGCATCAAAGTGAAAAAAAAATAATGCATAATACATTAATAGAAACCAGGAAAGTACAGTATAATGACCCTCATAGAAATCATCATCTGGATGATCCAAATTCTATCTTCTCTGTAAGTGACATATTCTAAATGTATCTGTTTGTTAGCTGGAAGGGGCAAGTCAGACCAGCATAATTGATGGTTATCTTGCTGAGACAGATGAAAAAGTATAATCATTGCAGTTTTATTTAGGCTCTAAGAAAGGTCTAGCAATTTAAATGACACTGCAATTTTAAATAAATTACCTTCTGAAAGAGCTCTATGGAAAATAGAGAAATGATTTGTCCATGATACTTTAACCTCATGTTTGTTTAATTTCAGGGCATTGCATGAACACAAAATGAGTAGTGCAGGGCTGCCTGGGTGTTTTTATTTGGCTTTACATTGCTGGATATAGCACCTCTTCATTATGCCTGCCTCAAAGGAGCTATTTAAACTGAATTCTTCTTGCAAATATGCATATAAACTTTTCTTAAGGCAGCTCTGAAAAAAGGATTCCTATGCCCAAAATAAAACAGAGGTAGAATTTAAACCTCTGAATCCACCCATACCTCAAGTCCATGACTTGAAAGTGACTTGACGGGTACCCCGTAAGAGGTACTGGCTAATGGGAGTCCCCGCAGCTTTCTTCGAGTCAGTGACCTCATGGGGCAGAGCAGGTACTGTTTAAAACATGATCTGGCAGGCACAGCAATCAAAGCTTTTGTATTATAAGAAGAAGCAAGTGGTGAGAACACTTAATCGGGGATCTCTGTATCAGGGCTGTCTGTGGCCTCAGAGAGTTGGAGCCTATGTTTCTTTCATCACCAAAGAGGTCCACCATCATCAGACTCTGAGACACAAAATATTGTGATACCCCCATTCTCTGTGATGAAACAGAACCTCTCTGCAACCAGCAATGCCAAAGGTGAGGTCAGAAAGAAAGAAACTGAGTGGCCTGATTTGCTGCTTGATTGCTTGCCTGGGAGCAGAGCAGAGCCAGAATCTCTGGCTTTGCTCCTGGAAGGAACAAGTGTTGCACAGTAGCTCACTACTCCATAAAAAGCAGGGTGAATCTAGGGAGGGAGAAGGTCCTAGGACCATGCATCCTCTTCCCCATATGAATATACAAACCACAGGGCTGCAGAAATGTTCCTCAGGCACCTTCATGGCTCTTAGGATCCCAGACACGCAGTAGAGAGGGGAGAATAGGCCCAGGCATCCTCGGTATCCTTTAAGGATGGAACCCTCACTCTCAAAGACTCTCTTCAATCACTTTGTACAGGGCTTGGAAGAGGTGGAGCTTCTACTCTCTCCAAGGTCATTTTGAACTCTTGGGACTTCTCCAAGCAGAGGCTATAACCTCTGACCACCTCTGATCTAACATCATTTTGCACAGGTAGCCAGAGTTTTTCAGGGCACAGGGGGAAAGTGTTCATGTTTTGTTTGTCAGGGGCAATAGCTTTATATCTATTTTAAGCAGCTCACAGACCACTCAGTAGGCTAAACAGCCCAACCTGCCTGTAGTTACCACATGCTGACACCAGTAAGCTGAGACAGTCAACTGAACTTCTTTGAGAAACGAGGCCAACAACTATCTTTGTACAGCAGTATGGTGTGAACCAGCACATGTTCAAGAAACAGAGCAGTATCCAAGCCCTTAGCACTCATCTCTGAAGCAAAAGGCCTAGAAGTTAAGGAAAAACTGCAGCAGCCATCATCTTGCTGCCAAAGGGTCACTATCTTCAGGGTGAGGGACAACCGCTGAACAGGTGTGGAATTTGTCTGGCCACAGAAAGCAGCTGGTGAACAGTCTGTAGCTACTGCTTTGGTGGTAAAGGACATGATTCAAAATTAAAAACCCTGCCTGTAATTCTAATGCCAACTGTGTATGTAACAAAAAGAGTCTTTAAGGCAAAAGCACAAGCTGTCCCCAGGCTCAGAAACTCATTTAACTCTTTTCATTGTTCATTTTATTAAATACACAATTGCATAATATGAGATGTCTGATACTTCTTACTACTCCTCAACCATAAGGGAACGACCTGCAGCCACAAAAGCCTGCGTTGCTTTGATAGGTCTTTCTGAGCCGCTGGATAATCAAGCAGAGGGCACCATGGTGCTCTGAAGTTCAGCACCGCCTCCAGGAAGCATTTTTAGGTTCTCAGTCCTAGTTCCACCTGCCTCCTGCCATCTGGCCAAGATGTGGGGTCTGCAAGCACAGCAGAGGCTCCTCTGAAAGCTGAAGAAGGTTGAAGAATGAACATGGAACAGTAAACCTTGAGTTTCTTATTGGCACTTCCCACAAGCAGTACGGGCAATTAATTTCTTCTTTTGATATGCTGAAGTATATCATGACCTATCTTTGCAGATGGTGCTGGTACATGCATTAGGTTTCTCATTTCAGTTATAGCAAGACCCATATAATTTCCTTCAAATATGAAAGAAAACAGGTGTGTGTTCAAGAGTGGTTTTTAAATTCCTGGATGAGTATATTCTATTTCAGACCACTCAAAGAGCAGAGTCCAGCATCCCATGCAGAAGTTCAAGCCTGGGATACCTACAGGGCAATCTAAGTTTCCAAAACAAATATAGGTATCAGCTTGCCTTTGCTGGCTCAGCAGAATGTATTACTTACCTTTCCAAAATAAATAGCCACTTCTATACATTTTTTTTTATGTACAGACTTACAGAGCAGCACAGTGTAATGCGCGTACATCATTCCTTCCCTCTGACAAGAAAGGGGGTGAAACTTAATTACACATGATGGGTGTTGTTGTATTAACTAGAGTGCACCAAAACGAGCAGTTATTATATCACTGAGCAAGGTGTAATGCCATGGGGGCAGAAAATGAGCATGATAAAGACAGAATTGAATAACTTTTTAAAAAGAGACAAAAGAAAACGGAAAAATATGGTTTATGTTAGAAGATGATGGTCGTCTTTTGTTAATCCAAACCAGTTTACTCACACCTACACTAAGCCCACTTGATTTTCCCATAAAGGGCACATACTTAACTCAACCCACAGTGCTTAGAGCTTGTGTTGTTAACTGCATGTTACTTGCTCAGATAGCTTTCAAACAAGTCCACTTCTATGCTTTTATGGTGCCAGTGCTGCTGCAGTATTACATCTCCTTGAAAAGGGGAACAATAGCACACACTGTTGTAGTACAAAGAGAGTACACAAATTAATTTCTGCAGCATGGGAGATTACAGGAAATAAACTGCTTACTCCTGCAGAGACAAAGCACGTGGCACCAGCAAAGAATTCTGTTTTGCACGTGGAATGGACAGCAGTGCCCAACACCAAATATCAAGGGCTTAAAACCTACGCTTATATCAGAAAATGTCATGGTTTGCCATACAATGAAAATTTATAAGGATTTAAACCATCTGTTAGTTTGTAGCGTGTAGCAGCTTTCTCAGATCTTTATTAAAATCAAGCTGTTAATAAAAGATCTGTATAAAATCTTACCTTATATCCAGAAAGAACAGTTTACTAACTCTTTCTTCCCTAACAATCAAGTTTTTTTAAGTATTTGCAGTAGGGAAGAAGTAATCAACATCCTTTCAAATATAATTTTTATTTCAAAATAAGGATCTGCAATGGAAAAGACTGAACGAGATACTTCTTATTACATTTCTACTTGAATTATCTGGGATTTAAGCACATGTTAATGTAATGTGTTTATTTAACTGCTTTTCTGGTATAAAGTTAACTTCTGTTATGGCAGTCTGAAGGATACCAATGAGAACATCTACTCTGATAAGCTAAGATCCAGCATTAAATCCAGGAGATTTAATACTGAATTGTCACTAGTAACCAGCAATGATGAGGACTGCAAATAACTCAGTAATGGATATCCGATAAAGAGAAATCTCAGCAAAGTTCGGTCCTCCAGACAAATCAAAAGTAGAAATTTTGAGTTTAATGGGATCTATTAATTTAGTAAAGGAACAATAGCTTTGTGTTTAATAGCAAAGCATCATTCTTGATCTACAGATAAAACATCCCACAACATCCCATTGGATCTAAACAGACAAAAAAAGCCTGTCGTATGCATAGATCTGCTTGCAGGAGCAGAGCCCTGATTTCCCTTTCCTTCCCAGAAAAACCAAAAACCCCAGGTTGTTACTCCCTTTGCTATTTTGAAGTAGTGGATGCCATGCTACTATACAGTGTAGGAGATCTCATAGGACTGAAATCAGGTGACTCTCTAGGCCCCAAATACAATGAATGCACACAGACTCCCCACAACGGAAAGCCTGGAGTCCTTAAGCTGGACAGTAATAGTTGGCAGTGTAAATCCTCCTACACTTTCCCTCCATGTGACGACCCAAGGTCTGAAGGCCAGGATTCCCTTGAAAGTGTTGCCACCCGAGCTGTGTCACAGGATGTCTGTGCATTTTTCTTGGCATACCAATGCCTAATGCCAAAACTAATATAGTGGAAAAAATAAGTTTCTTTGCTATTATAATTTATTTCCATCAGGATACGACAGAATACTGGTATAAACTGCACCAGAAAAATAGAGGGTCCACAATTGAATGCTTTGGAGTGTATCGGTAACAACAAATCTGTTACATAAATCTAACAGCCTTGTCTAAATGCTTCTGTTAATTCTCCTATTAATAAAAAATACCTGTAATTGCAGGCTAAGTGGTCTGCTGAACTCATTTGCCCCGATGAGCTTTATATATTAACTCTTTTAAGATTTACTGACCTCTTTCTGCTGGAAATTCATAATATTTTACAAAAGGTAACATGATGTGATGATGGGAAAGCATCAGAGCTAATTACTTTGAACTCTCTTCTACAGCTTGTTACTATTCGTGATTGATAGGAATGGTTGGACTCGATGATCCGGCGGGTCTCTTCCAACCTTGTTATCCTATGATTCTATGATTCTATTTCATTTAGCAGATACACAGTGGAAATACACTGCACTTCAAGTATTTTTTTTCTTTCAAGAGGTGGGCAAGGTCTTTTCATGGAAACTAACAGCAACAACAAAACATTACCACATAAATTCCCTTGTTGCTATGGCTTGTACAGCCTGAGGTCACTCCTACTACACTGTCCATCATTTTGTAGAAAGACACAGCCACTTTCTACACCATCAAGATTCAGCTTGGTGTATTCTGAACAACCTCTGCTGCTTTCAGCTTTAGTAGCCTCACAGTTACTAACAGTGTTGCTTTAGTTTGTTCACTAAGGAAAGACATGGTATATTAGGAAGTGATATTGTTAGTGTATTCTGGGGTTAGAAGTTCTCTGACTGTAGTACAGAAGCAAGAAATCAGAGGTGCAGATGGTCCACGTAAAAAGTGTTATAAATTATATAGGCATAGAACTGTCCAGATTCAGTTTAGTCTAGCATGTAATTTTCATCATCCTGACTCATCCTGCTTGAAAAAGAAGAGCATTAAAATAAAAAAATGTGGAAACATTGTATATGAAGACAGACTACTGATTTTTTTCCTGTCCTGTATCTATTTTGTCAGTCTAAATTTCCTTCTGTAGCAGATGATGCCCTGGTCTTGAGCACACAAATCTCTACATTAAACCTGCCATTGCCATGTTTTCCAGTAGAGAAATATCTTGCTTTTCCTGATCATTTGTAACTTTAAAATTCCATGTATTTTATTCCTCAAAAGCAAGCTGTTTTTTACTTTAGTACAAAACTTTCCATCTGTAAGCATGTAATCAGTTTCTTTGAAGGCCAAGTTTATTTTGTTTCTTGAGTTTTTCCTGTACAACATTCAAATTTTTTCTCCCTCTCAGACTTTTTAATCTGATATTTGCCAAGCATCTCATAGTGTTTCAATGACTGAGATGAATCATGAGCACACAACCCAAGATTCCCACAACAATCACTAACTAACTGCAAAACCAACATGTGTAGTAATGCTCAGGAGAAGCTGGGAGGGGTTATCTCTGATAAGCCAGTTTTCTTGTAGCCTAGCAAATAGCTTCTGGTGTGGCAGGAGTCAGGGATCACATATACAGACCCAGAAAATAACATTGTCTGGTAGTTCTGACAGTGTCCTCTTAACCTCAGCTGCACATGCATGCACACATGCGCACGCACACACAGACACACCCTCAGAAAAAGAAATAAACCAGTAATTTGTCTCACTAACAATGGCACAATTCCAAGATACTTTATACCGTGCCCTTCAGGATTGAACAGACTTGTATTCCTCGAGTGTTTATGAGACTACATGGTGCAGTTTGACATGCAGACAATAAGATTCTGTGAATATGCCTCAGAAGAGTAGTGAATGAACTAGAATAGCTGTCAAAGCATATCTGTACCCATCATGACTTTGCTGCCACTGGCTTCTGAAATAAGTATGTAGAATGAAATCTTGATTTCCTGAGGCAAAAGGGAAATCTTGGAGAGAAGCAAAAAATTAGTCCATGCGAGGACCACAGCCCAAACATCTTCTCCTCTGGGGACATCAGCTGCTCTACAAAGCATGAGAAGAGGACGTAGCAGGTGAGGACAGTGAAAGGTTGAAGTCCTTTCTCCAGTGTTCCAGTACCACACACGATACCTCTGAATGCAGCCTGATGTATTCTTTTTCTTTTCAGTGTTCCTTAGTGACACACCTAGATTTTGCTTTACTCACCATGAAGGCCACAGTCATTACCACCTTCTTTGGTAAGTATAGTTGATGCACGGCAATTAGTAGCTTGTGGGTTTGTCCTCTTCTGGGTTGGATCACCAGTGGCTGCTAGCTTCCTCTCTTCTGTTTAGACTTCATGGCTGATGATACAATTAGCGGTGGATGGGGTAAGCCTTGGCATAGCTTTTCAGAAATGGGCTACCCAAACTTCTTGATTTTGGCATAGAAACAATATTAACTACTTGCAGAGATCTCTAAGTACGTGACCACCTGCATGCAATCCCTATCAGATGACACAATTGGGCCTGAAAATGTCTATAAAGATTCCTTCACAAAAAACTAGCTGTTTCTTACTTGGGAGTGTCTCTTCCCAATTTTTATCTGTTCTTGCTCTTTCTATGAACAAGAAGGTGCCAAAGGAAAAAGGTTATAAATATGTCTTATTTTCTTTCCCTTGGCAGTCAGACAAGATCTGGCTTTTTTGGGAACATGTAGAGACTCCAGAATCTGCAATTCATCTTACATGAACAGTCTGGTTGATTAAGAATGGTTTCTTAATGTACTTTAATTACATGTGTTCCTTTGATGGAGATTCACCCACCACATAGACTAATGGTGCTGTATGACTTTGATTGTGATATTCCCAGGCAATATGCCCTCTATCTGGGGCTATGAAGTCTGGCAGGTTATCCATTCTTTAGTCAAATTCATAGTTAGCTCTGTAGGTGTTCTGCCTTTGCTAAGAGACCAAATCACTTTCTCCACATTAAATTATGCCCGAAGATTTCATGCGGTTGGAACTTTGCATGTTTTTTTCCACTGGTTCTCTCCTTTTTTTTTTTTTTTCTAACTACACTTTTGCCTTGGTTAAACAACTACACCAGCAACAGAAGGCCCCAATACTGCAACTATACACTCTCACTTCAGACACTGTGAGACTGTTTTTTTTTCTTTTGAGCAAGTTCTTGTAGTTATTAGGTCTGCAAACATTCTGTGACCAATCCGAGGGGTGGGGGGGAAAGCATAAAAGAAAGAAAGAAATAAGACTGCGGTTGCATATTCTGGTAAGATTAACTTAATAATAATGAGAGGATCATGCAACACATCGCAGAGAGTTTCAATTTCCTCTAAAGGCTCAGAGAAGGGAAAACTGAATAGGAAGGTCAAGATACTTGTAATGAAGTTATTAATTACTATAATATAGTGCTTATGAACTAAAACAAAGAATGAAGAGGTGTTATACGTAATGCACTTAGCAAGTAAAACAAACAAGGTAAGCTACATGCATATATTGCCATGTATGTTTTAACATAACAGTGTATGTCTCTTGTACCATTTCACTTTTCAAATCATAATTCTTCTTACTGAAGAAAATCAGTGCCCTTTCTAGGAAAGAATACTGAGACATGCCACGCTAGAACTTCATGAGGTCCCTAATGATGCCAAGTATCCCGTGTCCCCTACCACCAGTGAGTGAAATGCCACAGCACACGATTACAGGATAATCTCTTTGAGGGATATTAGAAGGATTTTTCTCCCTCTAATTTTCCAGTTGCTTTCTGCACAGAGTATGTTGGTTCACTGACATACCTGTTACACACCGGTTGCACGAGTTACAAAGAGTGTCCACTGCTTGTGGAAATAATGGAGCCTTTCGCGGTTTTCATGACCACAGGAACTCAGTGGCATCTTTTGATAGCACGTTCCACTGATGAATGTGTGACCTGAACCTGTCTTTAATCCCCTTCAGAAAACCACCCCCACAGTAGATGACATCTTGACTGCAAAATTATCCATGAGTAGAAACCTAGCTGTCACTCAGAGTATTCCCCTTCTATTTTTTCAGTCTGTTGATTCAAATTTGGGAACTCTCATGCACTGGAGCTTGTGCTGACAGATGTTGATAATCCCTTTTTTCCTGATACTATGGGGTTTTTTGTTTGTTTGTTTTAGGTGTGTTTCTTATGTGCACATACGCAGCTAAGGAAGCCACAAGGAAGATGAAAAAGGCTAAGCTATGTAAGTGGTCCTAGTGGTATTCTTGGCTGCTTTACAGCAAGCATCTCTAATGCTTAAAAAAGTGCAAAGTGGGTTTATATTCTAGTAGCTCTTCACAGTTGGTTGAAGAGTCAATGGGAGCATATGTTAACAGATTTTTTTTGATTGAAATCAAATCACTAAGTAAAGTGTGTGTTACTGAATGTGTGTAAAGGGGAAATTGTGTACTTCACTACTAAAATCTGCCTTCATAGGTCATTGGATACCCCACAAGGATCGAAACAAACTCTAAGATTTTCAGAGAGAGAGACATAAACATGTGAAAAGGACCTGCTGTAACACAAAGCATATGTAGCTGATTAGCATGAGACAAGTGGTGCATGTCCTATGCACTAGGATGCATAACGTTCAGCTATACTGCTGTAAGACCATTTCTGTTCAAGGATTATTTTGCTCATTTAGTTGACAAAAAAACCTGCTGCGAGGTTGTGAACTCACACTTAAACCTCTTGTTCAAAGTAAATTGTACACAGCAAAGACTTTTAAAAATTAAGGATAAGATAATGGGATGTGGCTGCAGCCTGGCGTTACAGATGGCACAGAACTACATGAGCTCAGTGGGAGGCTTGGGAAGCCTCCCTCCTTGTGTGTGCACAGTCTTTCCCCTTCTCCCCCCTTCCCATATGTTAACCACGGCCTGTGTGATTATATATCTTTCTCTCTGCAGCAAGGATTCTTAATGGGTATTTCCTTCAAAGAAGCAAACCTTGAAGGTCAGATATACCTCCAGGCTCAGCCACATCCCTCAGGATAGGGGGTTTTATATGTAATATTGTAGATGCAGAATACGTAGACATGTCTTGTATCCCAAAACCGAAGGCATCCTTGTCACTCGGTTACTTATTGTGTCATGACAAGATCACTCAGCTATAAAAACTTTCAGTCTGACTTTACCAAGATTTTGCACTCACAGATGTACCCCAGATTGATTGCGATGTCAAGGCGGGGAAAATAATCAATCCAGAATTCATTGCAAAATGCCCTCCTGGATGTCAAGATGTAAAACACCGGGTTTATGGCACAGACATTTACGCTTCTTTTTCCAGTGTATGCAACGCTGCAATTCACAGGTGAGTGAGTTTAAATGAGCAGGGCACTCAGACAAAATTGTCATTTCAGTGTAGGGAGCTCTTGGCTTTTCAGATCCTTTAGAACTCCCACAGGTGAATGCAGATTGCTGTTCTAGAAGAACAGCAGAGAAGGACTATGTGTGATGCTATGGATCCAATCTTATGAAGTGCTGTCAATCCTGTATTCCTGTTGAAATTAGTCATGTTTGAAGACATTTCTCAACTTTAGGAGAAGTGTCTTGAGATCTGCAGATCTCTCGTTCGTGCACAGCAAATCACTATTGTACTACTATTACTCAAGTGGAAGATAGGGATGGAGCTGCTGCTACTAATAAATCTTCAGAGAAAAATAGGCATATCACCAGTGATGAATACATATAACTCTCATACTTCTGGGATTGTTTCTTGTTCTCCAGATTTGAATTTAATTGTCCTTGACTTCAGAGACTGAGTAATACGCTTTTTCTGCTACAGAAAATGACAAGAAAATATATAATACAAATTTTATAGCACAATTTTTCTAAGTTTTATTCATCATTCAAAAAATGTGCATAAAATTTTAATGGAGAATAACTTCAAAAGCAAAATAAAAGGTAACTTTAGGCAGGATGCAGAGGACGCTGAAAATACAGTAAGAACTTGTAAAGCCCAATTGACAACTTGACATCATTCAGAGTTATTTGAACTATTGCAGTGCTTCCAGTCCTGTGAAATAGCTGGGATCTTGAGTGAAGTTGGGTAGTTGAGGTTTTGGGGCTTTGCACCTTACCTCTGCAGTGTGCAGTGCACAGGCTGACTTGCCTGTGTGTATGGGGCTGCCACCTCCTGGCTGCAGCTCTGTCTTCTCAGCCCCTTGCTGGGGAGATGACTGCAAGGTGACAGGACTTCAAGCAATAAATTCTTCCTTCAGATACTAATGCACGGTCGAAACTGTGTGTTTCTGCAGGCAGAACTTGTCCGAAAGGGAAGTTATAAAATACTGATAGTGACTGCAATTTCTCCCATAGTCCAAATGCTGGCTGCCTGTACGGTTGCAGTAAGGGTTTCTGTTTTCCTTGCTTGCCAGCCGGGTTTGGCTCTTAGCTTATACGTTGCATTTCTTTAGACAGTAAGTTTCCTTTCCTTACAGTTAATTTACTAGCAGCTTCTTTTAATCATCAGAGACAGCTACAGTGCTAACATACTTTTCACCATCGTTTGCTGCCCGTTTCTTGTTCTCCAGCACAGTGAATCCTGGCAGACCTACCTTCCTTCTGCAGTTGCAGTCTCTTCCTGATTTGCCTACATTCATAATGACGCCACAGCAGGTTGCATACACTGAAAGATTTCTGCTTGTCTTGAGATACATGTTACATCATACGTCAAACACCACTTAATGTGCACAGCAAGTAGACCCAGCCAGGTTTTCTATAGCTTCCAGAAATATTGTCTTCAGTTTACTCCATGCTGTGATCCAAACCAGGCTTGATTTTTTTTGCAGATAACACATACTGGAACTCAAAGAAACCCCATTAGTTTTACAAAAGAAGACGTCAAACAAGTGGGAGGTTTGCCTCGTATTTGTATTTCTGTCACATGGTTGGCCCAAAAACTCCTCTGAGTACCTCTCCTTGTATCTTCAGTCATTCAATCAAGCTTGCAGGAATTTTAACGAAGGCAGTAGCTTGTTCTTGTGTACAACTAGGTCAACCTTAAACACAGGACCAGTAGATCAGTGGGGAGAGCAAATAGATCCTGACAGCACTTTGTAACAAACAGCTCTTCTCTATGTGGAAGAAGAACAATCATTTCTTAGCAGCAGACATAGCAGTAGCTCCACTATTGGCCCTGGTTTAAAGCTAAAAGTGAATGCTTCACACCTCTTGCATTATTGAAAAATTTCTGTGTTTTGGGAGGAATTTCCACCTTCAGATACCTTGTTTTCATCTTGCAGCGGTGTAATCAACAACACAGGTGGGAAGATCCTTGTCCAAAAAGTTGCCGGTCACTCTGGTTACCGTGGAAGCTTCTCCAACGGGGTCCGGTCGCTGTCACTTCCACGCTGGAGGGAGTCCTTCCTCGTGTCAGGTACCATGGGGGAGTGTCAAAGCCATCTGTACCCCCCAGCTGCAACTCACTGCCTGACAAACCAGGCAGCAAAAGGCATAAGGGGAAGCAGCCTTCTCATTTGAAAGAGCTGTTTGGTCACGACAGGTCCATCCCTCCTAGCTTTAGGATGAATAAAAATGCACTTAAGACAATTTTTATTCTGGGCTTCCTATATAGCCCACAAAGAGACATACACCCTGCTAGCGGTATGCTCAGCTCATCCCAGTGTGGGTCTCAGCCCACTGTGGGAGGTGACAGGCTGTCTGGATTGACTCTCTGAGAGCATCTTAACTCCTCTTACTGATTCACAACATCCAAGCCTCAGTACTGACAGGGGGGTCTTCCTGTTGCACTCTCCATCCTGGCAAGTAGTGCTGCTAAGGGTGTTAAAGGGCCTTTTGGCCATTTAAAGCAGCCTCAGCCTGCACCTGAATTCACGTCTTCTGAAGGCACTTTGGACTTCTGGCAACCAATCTCAACCCACATATAGCCATAATGTATTTATGCAAACCCTACATTAAGCAATTCTGTTGGTGCATCCCAACTACGTTATGCATTCTCCTCACCTCTGTTAGCCAAATAGTTCTGATACCTACTTAGTGCAGAGAAATCCATCTTAATTTAATGCTCGTTCCTTTTTTCTCACCATTATATATACAGCACCTCACTTGTGTTTACTGGCAAAATTCACAAGTTTTTTATTTTGTAAATCAGATCCCATTTGTAGAAGCTTGAGATTATCTTAAACCTACTTGTGCTTATTCTACCTGTTTGAAAGAAGGGTCTAATTTACATTGCTTTACACACAATTTCTAAGTCTAGCTTCTTGCTACATCCTTACAGTGGATTAGTTCTTGCTGGTTAGAAGTTTAGGATAGGTACGACCAATTGATGTTAGTTAACTACATCATTTCTGGAAAAATCAACACCTCAAGCAACTGAACAGCCACTAAAAATAAAGAAATGTTCTTTTCATGTGAAAATTTGTGGACAGTAAAGGAGGTCTCGGAAATTGACCAAAAGAAACTGTCATCTGGAGTTTGCTTTAATATATTTGGATGCACTTTTTACAGCATTTTGCCATGGATACACCACATTATGAGAAGGATTTATTTTGGATGAGTACAAATTTCCTGGAATAGCTGAATTGCTACTTGTACTGTCGCTGATTTTTTCCCCAACAAACAGCACATTGTAATTCTGGTACATAAATGGGCAATAAGATTTTTTTACCTCAGGAGCTGCTCAGCTGTTATCCCATAAAACTGTAGGAATTTTTGATTTATAGTAACAAATCTTTATTCTTAAGTAATGAGACGCTATAAAAGAAGGTACAAGAGAAAGTTACAAGCACATGTAAGAAGGCATGGTGAGAAATCTAATTGTGGGTGCCCCATCCCTGGAGGTGTTCAAGGTCAGGTTGGATGGGGACTTGGGCACCCTGATCTAGTGGTAGGTGTCCCTGCTCATGGCAGGGGGGTTGGAACTAGATGATATTTAAGGTCCCTTCCAACCCAAACTAGTCTATGATTCTTTGATTCTATGAAGAAATTTGTCCCTCGTGTACTTGATTTTATGCATGCTGAGCGCTCTCACTGATGTCAGTTTATAAACTAGCTCAAGCATAAATCTAACATAATATATCATATCATTTTATACAAATTATATATCATTTTATATACAAATAGGAAGAAAACTTTCACTATGACTACTGAAAATGTGGGAATTTTAGAGAGACATTTAGAAGACTAAAAATCCAGGAAGCTTGTGTTATTTATCTCGACAGCCTGAGGCTGAATGCAGATAGATCTCACTCTCAAAAAGAGATGAGTTGGGTTTTTTTTTACAATTATGGGTCATAAAAGGACAGAGCTGCATAAATCATTCCCCAATATAAATACAAAGTCAAGTCAACGAAGGCATCAATTTAAGGACAATTTTAGGGCTTGAATAGAATCCCCCATTCTGCAGCTGAATTACCTTTCAGCAGACTAGGTTTGTATGTGCTACGGAACCCTGGGTATGTGCCACGGCACCCTGGATATGTGCCAACAGTTTATTCCTAGTTAGGATATTGCCACCAGGAGTTTGTGATGTTTAAATTGTGAATGAGCATCCACACAAAACAACACAGAAGAGGAATCCTCTGGGGATCCAGGCAATGAAGTGGAGTGATTTAGGGGCAAGGGGGTTGAGTTCTGTTTTCTGGGATTAAAGCAGCCAACACAGTAGGAGGTATGCAAATACACTGGTATTCCCTTTCAAGCACTGAAATGCCTTGGCCCTCAATTGAATGACTTCATTCAGTTTAGTGGGAGTTTTGCAGCTAGTGGGTTAAGAAAATAGAGTTCTAAACCTCTGAGTCTGCTAGTCGCGAATAAGCATGAGAGGGTGAACAGCTACTACCCCATAGCTGGTACTTCAACAACCAGAAGTTGAGGCTTTCAGCCCACATGTAAACCCATATTTAAAGTATGTTAAGAAAACTGCAACAGAGATGCAACTTTTTCCTGATAGTGGAAAAGACATATTATGGTATCTCCAGAGAGCAGGAGGCCTCAGATCTACCTCTCAATCACACGTGGAACACAAGTTGCTGTTGATCAAAAATCACGGAATCTGGGAGCAGCCAGCCTCCCCAAACCAGCTTGTTTATTTGCATAGCAGTGGGCTTCGGGTTTGCATTAAAAATCAGATTAGCACAGAAAGACTTTAAAATAAGATGAGATTATTACACTATTGGTACACCCAGGTACCAGCCACTCATACCTGGCAGCTCTGCCTCTGTTGGGGATAAAGAAAGCCATTTAGAAAGCATCTGCAATCCTGTAACTTTTCTGTCTTCCTATCAAATTTGCAGAAAGTTCCCTAGTCCTGCTTGGCTCCTGATCACAGTTTTACCTTGGGGAAAAACAGAAGTAAAGAACCTCTTTCCAGCTTGTCCTTGAATGCTAATTTGCCAGATCTGGTCTTTGGCAGATCTGCATGACCTCAGTGGATCTGCTCTCAGTTTATACCACTGTAAATAAAAAAAAATGAATAGTTCTTGACATCATTGCCTCATTAGTAACTCAAACTAACTAGGGTTCTTCATCTAGGGTTATTTAATGACATCTGAAATTTCAGAGAGGAGTGAAACAAAGGAGTTAGAGACATGAAAAGGGAGAAAGACAATGCTTCTCCAATTCCATGGCCACCCCTGCAGATAGAAGACCAGTTTCCCTCACATATACCATACTTTGTGCGCCATCACAGGCCAAAAAAAAAGCCAGAGAGAGCCACAGATCTCCTACAACCACCAGCTCATAGAAGCCAGAGTAGTTTTCCCCATACTGGGATCCTCTGCAACACTTTTCTTTCAGTGACATAAACATGCCTTGTGAACGTAAAAACTGCCCCAGAAGATGGAATTTTATGGCCATATGTACCAATAGAGATGGCATCTGCTGTGACACTAAAAAGATTTGTGGTTTACAGCTTAACTAGAAAATGTACCTCATTGTTTTAAGATAGGACCCTCATTTTAGACCTAAATATAGGTACTGTATGTTCCCACACACAAACACAGCCTTCTCTCACTGTTATTACTGCAAAAGACTATTGCCAGAAATGGTATGTTACAAGAGAGAGGTCAGAGAAGAGCAATATGTGCATGACGGAATCAATCCCACATCAAACATGCTTTCTAAGTCAACTGCACAGTCAGGCACTGGAAAAGGCTGCCTAGGGAAGCTGTGGGTTTAAGTACGGGTTATACAGATGTCCTTCAGGAATGGTCCTCCTACACTCAACACTATTTGAAAGCAAAAGAATGAACCAACTTACCTCTTCAAATCCTTCTCATGGTTGTGTTTTCATGCTTTCTAACTTTTGTTTTTCATAATTGGTATTTTTAGTGGCATGATTTTGAGATTCTGCCATCAGATGAAAGAAATCTTCAAGAAAATTAGTTGAGGAGTAAAGAAGGGCCTGATTCTGAATGTGTATGTTAAATGGGAGTTTTGTGCATAGTACTGCACCTGGGTTGGGGCAATCCAAAGCACAAATACAGGCTGAGTGGAAAGTGGATTGAGAGTAGTCCTGAAGAGAAAGACTTGGTAGAGCTGGTGGATAAGAATCTCAACATGAGCCCGCAATGTGTGTTTGCAGTCCAGAAAGCCAACCATACTGTGGGCTGCAACCAAAGAAGCATTACCAACAGGTTGAGGGAAGTGACTCCCTCTACTCCACTCTCATGAGATCTCATCTGAAGTACTGCATTCAGTTCTGGAGTCCTCAGTACAGGAAGGACATGGATCTGTTAGAGTGAGTCCAGAGGAGGGCCACAAAAATGATCAGAACTCTTGAAAACCTCCCACAGGAAGATAGGCTGAGAGGGCTAGGGTTGTTCAGCCTAGAGAAGAGAAGGCTTCAGGGACACCCTATAGCAGCCTTACAGTACTTAAAAGAGGCTTACAAGAAAGCTGGGGGGGACTCTTTATAAGGGAGTGCAGGGAAAGGATGAAGGGTAATGGTTTTAAGATGAAAGAGGGGAGATTTAGATTACATATTAGGAAGAAATCCTTCACAATGAGGGGGTGAGGCACTAGAACAGGTTTCCCAGACAAGTTGTGGATGCCCCATCCCTGGAGGTGTTCAAGGCCAGGCTGGATGGGGCATTGAGCAGCCTGATCTAGTGGGAGGTGTCCCCACCCATGGCAGGGGATGTGGGACTAGACGGTCTTTAAGGTCCCTTCTAACCAAATCATTCTATGATGCTATGATTCTGTGAAAATATAAAATATTTTGTGATACTGTCTAATGATTTTTTTGTAGAGGGCAAGCCAAGAAAAGGCGTAACGTATCCATCAACTCTTGAATATTCTTCTTCAAAAAGCACAGCTGTCAAATCAGGCAAGTAATTACAATTAACTTTCCCTACACCCATTCACAAATAGCCGTTGCAGTTTCTCAGTTGTGTAGTGCAAAGATATAATTATTCGGAGTCAAAAGTTAATGCATACCTTAGCATCTCATCTAAACCCCTCATGGTATTTTTTTTTATGTTAAGCATATTTAAATTATCCTAGACAATTTCTTTTGTTTTGGTCATAACATGTTTCACAGACTTATCTTCCCAAGTATTTTCCCCCTTGCTTTAAATCTGTTAGTGAGTATGATGTTGTATTGATTACATGAAAGCATTTGAGGCTTCACATGTTGACTTTCCCCTAATGTTATTCATGTTATCTTTTGGGATATTCAGTGAGGAGAGTATAATAATAAATAATAATAGTGACACAGACGGCAATGCACTGCAACTTTAGCTACGGATCATATGACAAGGAACTACTTTTTATAACCATTTTAGTCAGAATCCTATTCTGTCAGACTCAACTCTGTTTAAATAATTCAGTTATTTTCAGAGTTCTTTGATCAAGTCTCACACCAGGAGGTAGTTGATATTCAAGTGTACGTGAAGTGCCTCCATCACTGAAACGAAGCTTGTTTGTGTCCCTTTTAAAACAGTGTAATGTTCAGACTCTTCCTTTGGAGTATAAAAAAACCCAGAATTAATGACTACTACTACATACTTCCCTAATATGGCTCTTTTGCTGTTTGTTGAGCCTGGGTCTTCCTGATTTTATCCACTGTGATCTGCAGTATAACAAAATGTGCTTCTTCTCCTCCATGAATTCACTTGCCAGTCAATGGCTGCATCCATCCAAGGCCACACAGTTACCTGGAGTCCTGCTCTCCTCCTGTACATTATTATTGTATGGTCCATGGAAGCAAAGTACAGAACTCTTTCCTCATACTTAGGCTTTTACTTGCAAAATGGGAAATTTAAGTCTGAAAGCTGTAGTTGTTCACATTGAATATGCATCACTGCCTTTAGTTTGCAGTACCTTTGCAATTACAATCAAAGGTACAGATTTGTATATATCTTGACTGGATATGCAGAAATTACTGACCCAAATATTAGACACTGCTAGAAGGGAGGCAATACCTTAGAAATCTTGGTTTTTTCCTAAGAAACTTTTACTAAAACCACATCTCAACATTCCCAAATGTACCCGCTCTTGAAGTATTAGCTCAAACATCTCACACCAGACCAGGAATAATCAAAGCAACGTTTTCTTCTACCAGTGCTAAAATCCACATTACATGAAATTCAGTATAGAAATAGGATCTTCATCAAGTCGTGCAACCAAAATATCCAGAGCCTGTAACTGCAGCAAACCAAAGATGCAAATGGCTTCCTGCACTTTGTTCTTGAATGAAACAGTGTGAACAAATATGTTAGGATCCTAGCAACAAAGACTTTGCATTCAAGCAGAGAAAACCCAGGGTGATCAAAGCAGCAAGAAACTGTTGTATCAATCTCATAGCTTGAGGACATTACTGTATTACTTTGCCCAGTCCTGTCCCACAGATAGCAAAAAGATCTGATGGTCACACCTATCTTCCCCAAGCTCTGCTTGGCCTCAGCACTCCTCTTTAGCCCTGCCAACTCAGCCCAACCGTTTCAGCTGTACTGTGCAAAAAACTCCTTGTCCTTAAGACAAACACCTCTGTAATATGGTGCTGAGGCCATATTGTGATAGAGGATTTCCTACTTCTTTCTTAATTGTTAAAAAGCTACCTTTTTATTCTGATTTCAATTACAGAGACCTCAATGCACACTTCAGTACTTAAAACCATTATCTGTAGAAGGTAAAGGCAGCACTTTGAGGATTATACTCACTTGCTGCCAGATTAGCAAAAAATCCTGATTCACACCTGATCAGAGACACAATTTTTGTTTGCATCCTAGAGGTGGTGGAGATTCCTAGTGCCCATCATTTTTTTAAATACTGCTAGTGGCTACAGTGCTTCCCAAATGGTGGGCATAGCAAGAAAAAACCTTCCCAAAAAAAGGTAACTATTCACAGCTGGTAAAAACAATCTAAAGATATTGCTTTTAAAAACAGTATAAATTTTTAGGAAACCATTAACCCTAGAGTAATTGCTCAAATAGGTCAATGCTGCCAAAATAGCTAAAGAAGATAAATTAAGAGCAAACTCCTCCAGTATTCAGTCAGACATAAAAGCAGAGTCTGATTCTTTTGTAGGGTAGCAGTAAATGAGCCATAATACAGGTTCTAAGTACCTTGACAACTTTGGGTCTTAGAAGGAAAAAAAAAAAAAAAGAAGAACAAAAAAATCCCCCATTCCTTGTAAGCCAGTAGCATTCAAGATTTGGCCCCATAATGATCTGATGACATCAGGCAAGAAAGAACTACATATGAACGTGAATTAGTGACTGAAATATTGCATGCTATCTGGTATTCCCCAAACACCCCATACACACTGTGGCCCTGATTCTCAGGACACGTTGCTACTCAGAGGAAAAATCAACATTATAATGCATTAATCTTACAAGTATTAGTTTAGCAGTGGTAAAACCCTATATTTATTTCTCACTTAAGAAATTCTATCAACATTGGCAGGAGTTTCTGAGCAGACAAAATGCCTAAGTTTGGCATCAAAAATATGGGGTGTCTACTTTCTAGAAACATCCAGCCATCACTTTTTCTCACTTGGTGAGAAAGGTCCAATTAGACTGGTTTATCTATCTAATGCGAGGTGATAGGATGCTTTCCTTTCAGGACTGATAAACTCTAAAGAGGAGACTTAAAATTGTTTTCTTCCAGAGCTGCATTTGCTAATGTGCTTTATTTTTCTTCAGAGCCTAAAAAGCCAGAACAAGACCTAAAAGCTATGAAAAGTGCAGATACCATTAACACGTCAGAAAAAGCATCAGAACAAGGTATGTGTTGGGGATCTCGGTGCTCTTTTGCAGTATCCATCCCAGTCTAAACTGTCTGTAGATGTTTATAGGAAGCAGGTTGACACTGGTATCACATGCAGCTTTACCTCCTCCATCCAACTTCCTCTCTGCAGCCTCTTTCACATCAAACCAGCCCCATTATGTGACTGCCTGCAATGGGTATTGAAGTGTATGTGCCAGTTCAGAGAAGACAGGAAACTCTCAGTTTAATTTCTGCCTGTGTTTTGGGTGAGTTCAGGCGTCATGAACTTCAGAAGCCTGTGTTCTGGTGCTCAGCAATTTTCTATGCAGGGCATGTGCCCTACAAACCCTTTGAAGATGCTGTGAGGGAGATGGGCATTCTGCCCGCAGGAACACAGGGGACAGCTAGCCCTAAAGAGCCACCAGAAAGCTTCACCAGAAACCCAGCCAACAGGCACCAAAGCAACATGTATTGCTCTTACTACGCTGCTTCCTTAGGTTTGCTGCTAATGCTGTTAGCTCCCAGCTTACTTGCTCCTTGAAGTCTGGGATATAAAGCCAGCTGGTACCCATGCTCCCCACCCCTGCAGCACCAGATTATAGTCAAAGAATCACCATGCCCTCTGTCTTCTTTCTTTTAGTGCAGTAGTGTGGAGTAGGGCACCATTCAGCCTAAAGAGAGCCATTCATACTGATTTTTTCAGCTGAGTTGTTTTGTTTTCCTTCTGAGCTCTCTTTCAGCATTATCCCATTAAAACTGTCTAAGATGTGAGTTTTTCACTGGCTAGCATTAGATGGTAATTAATCCACCAGACAGTTTCACGATGATGCTTTCCAAAAGGAGAACATCCAGCAATAATATACAAGCTTGTGCTGTGCAGCAATGAATAGACTGAACATTATTCCCTTTCAGCATACACAGTCTGCTAGGCCACCTCCAGGGACACAGGCAGGGAAAAGAGGATCAAGAATGACGTGAACATGGGATATGTTTTAGAGCAGCTTTTTGTAGATAGATGGAGAAGATAATGGCGAAGGTTCTTTTTCAAGACAATGATTGAAAGAACTGCAAGCATGTTAATGATTTTGCATAAGGATATTTAGGATGCAATTTTTGTATCTAGAATGGTCTCTGTTCTCACAACAGATGATACATTTTAAAAGTAGTAGCAGCTGTGAGATGAGTCACAGTTAGATTAAGCCTGCACCTCCCATGCAGTGCTCTCTCCCGTTCCCCTCAACCAAAGCTCTATCCTCCCTGCTCTAACTCTGACCTGCTGCCCCAAACACCTTTACCTAAAAGTTGTCTTTCTGCCAAAAGCATTTCAGTGCTGTGGTGAGCAATACATATTTTATTCCAATCTGTGACACAAAACAGACATCTTTTATTTCCAGATGTTGGCTGATTTCCATTTATTTGGACTTTCTAACTGCTTAGGTACACTGAGGAAAGATGATAGCAAAGTCAAAGCTGACACTGTGGCTGACTGGTTGAACCATCTCATAGGTCTAAGGCATCTGTAAGGTTGATAGGTGCTCCTGGTAAGGCAGGAAAGTGTAGGGGAAGCACTAAAGCTACAATAGGCTGTTGCCAGCACCCTCGGCAGGGTAGTCTAATACTGTATCACGCAGGCACCTGTATTATGCATCAACACAGAGACAAAGGCACTAATGGTTCCACAGGTGAGGATGCCTGTAGACATCCTGAGGAGAACACCAATGTCCTATTTGCTTTAAACAGTGAGTGCTATTAACAGTGCTTCCATGAATGCCACATATCCAGCTGCAGTGATTGTGTTAATGTCCCTACAGGGAGTGCAGTCCGCAAAGAGTATCAGATATCTCCGGTGCCAACACCAGCTACACAAATGGCCACCACAACCCCAACCCCGACAACCACGACAACAGATCCTTCCACCACAATGCCAAAGCCAACCACAACACCTGTAACAACCAGAACCACAGCAGTTGCAGCTGCAGCCAAGACTCGGCCTGGACTGCATAGGGTCAGAGATATAGGTCAGTCACATGGATGCTTGCTTTGCTTTCTCCCTGATGTCTGCAGATTTCCTGAAAGTTAGGGAACAAGACAAGCAGCTGAATATACCATGATTTAGTGGATCATGAATTCAGTAATTCAGTGCAGAAATATTAGGAGTGGATAAAAATTAATTCCAGCAGATGGGCCAGAGTTAGAGTTGTGCCTGAGAGATACATACAAAATTAGTGTGTCTCACAAATAAACAAACATGTAAATTGTCTGAGACGGGAGTTCATCTGCAGTAATATTATAGCTAGTCTTTGTCTTCACATGCATATATTATAATCTCCTGGAATATAAACGGATTCATGTGGGAGCAAACTCTCCATCCCCAAATGCTGTCATGATTTTCAGGTACAAGAGTCAACAAATAGTTTTTTGATTTGTGTGTCTGGACTGAGAGTTGAACAAATAGGTCAAGACTTATTTTAGTATTACTTTTGTGATAACTTTCAATAAATGAAAGCTGTAATATATTTTTGCAACAGCTTTTAGATTTTCAAGATTAAAACACTGGGAGGAATCCTTATATAATTTTTGCACACCTAGTTTTCTTTAATCTCTCCTTTCCCATATATTCTTATTCATTAACATTGGGGGTTTTGCTTCAATAGCTGAAAACAAAAATCTCTTATTTTCAGGTTCTAGTAGTGTCCACCCAGCATACTCATCTGTGGTAGCTGCAGCTTCAAGTAAGTATGATGAACATGTGCCACAAGGTACACAGTACAGTGTATTTTAAGGCAGCAATGATTAAATAACCTTTCATGCCTCAGCAGACACAATGACTGAATCCAAGCCTGGATTTAAACTGAAAAACAGATATTTGACATGAATGTCAGAGGTCCTGACCACCCACAGCTCTGGGGAAGCCTTTCTAGTAAATATTTGAGCATTTAACCCTTGACAAATGTGGCATTTTGCAACACTTGAGCCATTCTCAAAGAAAGACTTGATTTAGTTGCAAGACACATGATGCAGAGAACTGCATGGCTATCTAAACTTAAAGCTGGGAGTTCTGAAATGCAGAATTATGCTAGACCAATGCTCTTTCAAAAACCTCAGGCTGTGATTCTGAGCCTGGCATAAATGTGTTGTTATTCCTGGCATGCCACTCGTGTTATTGACAGCAGAGTGTCAGCTGCTCAGACCTCTGCATCTTGATCCAGAAGCCTGTTCCCATTCCAGCCTACGATGCAATATTTAGAGGTATTTTCCCATACAATATGTAATTACTCAGCTGTGCAGTGAAGTAAAGGGGAATATTTTCAACTGTTTTCAAGTCACTCAGTGTAGGGACATGATTGCTTTTGAATGAAAAGGAAGCTGGGCCATCATTAAGTTTTATCCTTGAGCTTGGCTTTGCCCTCACATGCGCAACTGCAGCCGCAGCCGTCCTTCCTTCTGAGTAATTCAGACTCAAGTGTATAGCAGGCATCTTCTGGGCAATTCAGCTCTTGAGGGAAAGCATCATTAAGTCAAATTTAGCTGGGAGAACAGAATAAGAGTAGGGGCTAGAGGAGTTAATCTTACTGAGTCAAATATGACAGTACGTATAAGGCAGGATTTACAGAAATACCAACACAATTCAAAGACATTTAAATTCTATAGGAATCCATGTCATTCAGTACCTAATGTGCCTGTAAACCTGGTCCTGCTTGTTGCTCTCTTTTCTATTCCCTGTTCCCACAGGCTGAGCACAGAGGAGGCTGATATTGTCTTTGACAGCAGTTAGGAAACCCTGTTTGAGATTCCCCAGTCAGTGAGAGGTAAATGTTGAAGGTAAAATTCAGGCAACACTGAAATCAGTGAGAAGGTTGTACTTGTCTTTAGTAAGATCAAACCTTTAATAAAAAAGTAAAATAAAAACATAGATAAATAGGTAGATAGATAGACAGACAGACAGATAGATAAATAAAAACCCGCTGACTTTCTCAAGTCTTTTAATGGCCGCTTCACTGCAATTTGGATCCTTCTTTCTTCACAATTTTCTTTACTGAAATTTTTAATATACATTAACTACCAAAAGATTAAAGTGGTCAGACTTAGGGACAGGTTATTGTGAGCTGGAGGAATGGTGAAAATGAACTTCTGATTTCACATACTTCACTTGTAGGGCCATGTCTTGTCTGTCTGTACTTGTTATCTGGCTTCCTCAATTCTCCTGATCTCTTCCTGATTCTAAAAGAGAACTGGCTAAAGTAAAAACACAGAAAGTACAAATATGGCTTTGAAGTGATCACTATACACAAAACAGTTTATCACTTTTCTCTGAGGAGCCTTTAGGACTCACTTCTGTTATTCAGGACAGAGTTTCTGATGATGCCCTTGTCCTTAACCAGAGTTTGGCTTGACCAGACAGAATCAAATGTTCTCATGTCTGTCAGGCCTTTTCATTTGAAAGTGGATGCAAACTCTCTCCTGTTCTAGGCACTCTGGTACAATAATGGCTTCTGCCTCTTTCCAACAGCAATTAGCCATCCATGCTCACAAGGGCTACAAACTCACTTGCCCTCTTCCATCCCAGCTATTCAAGCAATCCTTTCTTGCACAGCTGCTTGGAGCCTAGATGAGGACTGGGAATAAATCCTGTGCTCCTGTGAACGTTGCAAGTGGTAAACCATGCCATGGTCCTTAGTGCCATGCAGGGGCACTGAGCTGGCATATCATGTACAGCAAGAGTGAACAGTCCTGAGGATAAGCCAAATCAAAAGGAGCATAGAAAGAAAGTCAGATTGCAGGAGGTAGGGTAGACACAGAATTTAAAATGCGACATGAAATAGTTCTGATACCGAGCTATCTTACCTTCTTGTACTCTGTTTCTACTGACCTTCTAACCAGCGTTCATATACACATTCGAGCTCAGTTGTGGCAAAACCCAAACAAGGGAAGCTCTCAGTCTGAGAGTTTAGTTTCTTCTACCTCTTTGGCATGTACCAATCTCCTGTGTGGAAAGTAAGCCCTGCACAACCCCTTACAACACAGCTGCACAGACAGACTTTTCCTTCCATAGCCTGAAAAATCAGCCTAGCCAGTCGTAGTCCATCTGGAGACAGAGCTGCAAGGTTATAGAGTTCAAAAGCCTTGCCCGTTTTGGCAGTTGAGCCAGTTATTTCCTTAAACAGGATCTCTTTGGCTTCTAGAGTTCGCAAGGTCTCTCAGGACAGCTCCTAGAAATCCCATCAAAGGACTATCAGTGGCCTGTGAAGCTTCGAGTTTGAGTCAAACACAACCTATTTGCTGTCACCTAATTTTGCAATATCAAGTTCCCAAGGAGCAGCAGTTCCTGTTTTCTGAGACAACCATTCAAAATGGTCTCGTTGATTATATCTTATTGATAAAAATGTCTCACGGGCTCCTGTCCAGTGTTCACAGGAGTCAGCTAGAATATTCCCATTTATTTCAGCAGGCTTTAGAATTAATCTGTCTGGGAAAACTAATGAATAAAGGCTTGTCAAAGGATAAGTTGTTAACAAGTTTCTTAAGAATAATTAATGAATTGAAAGGCATGATTAAAGATGTGGGTTTTATCTGCAAATGCTTTGAGACTTTAGCACGTCTGAACAATGGGAATTTAATAACCCAAGCACCTTTAAAAAAGCCTTTTGTGTAGATAGTAGTGAAGATATTTCAGACACATGAATTCTCTCACGTTATTTTTGTCATTGTCTCATTATTTACTGTCTGCTTGCTTGGCTGTGTCACCTCATTCTTTGCCAAAAGGGTAGTATCTGGTCTTGGGGGTTGGTTTGGGCTATTGGTTGTTTTGGGTTTTTTTTCAACCTTCCTCACGCAACCAGCACAGTGAGATGGTTCTGAAGTAGAAGTAAACATGGATAACCAGTATGAGGGAGAGAAAGAAAGCAAATCGCAGGAGTAACTGAAAACCTTTTAAATGCAGACTAGAGACAAGTAATATTCATAAATGAAGGGAATGTTACCTAGATTGTATAGCCTATATAACAGACTTAGCAAGGCAATACTTTCTTAAGTTGGGTCAAAATATACAGAGTTAATATCTGAGAAAGTGTATTGATAAAAACTCTGTCTCTATGAACCATTAACTCTGACAGCTGTACAATAAGACTCCGTGAAAAACCCACGTAGTAGTAGTTCTGAACCAAATATGGTATAAACCACAATTTTCCATTTTGATGTCTACTTAGGACAGATCCAAGCTGCACAAGGAAGAGGACTGAATACAGGTACGTCTTAAATTAATAATAACTAGTAGTTTGTATTGCCATAATACTAGCAAACTTTGTGTTTTAAGTTTCATGTACTAATATTTCACGTACAATATAATATTTTCAAAGTATTCAGGAGCACTTCCACTTCTGCAAGTAACAGGAATATTTTACGACCCAATGCAGGTAAAGGCATTACAATCCCTTCTCTAATTCCTCCCTGTAGCTAGTTCCACCACTCACAGCTACTGAGTCACATAATGCATTGTTTTCCGCTCCTAGCAAGATGCAATGACAGCAGGTATTGCACTGGTTATTGTGACAGTAGTGTAACTTCTAGGGGAAAAAACAGGAGAAATTAAAATTAGAATTGTTCTCAAAGTAGCATTCCTGAAATGATTTATAAAGATCTTTTATTTTGCTACTGCAAAATGAGATGGGAACTTTGTGTCAGTGTAACTTCGGGGGATAAAGGCCTGACCCTAGGAGGAGGCATGTGTTTCCAGCCCCTGAGCATGATCGGTATCTCACAGTGCACTACTAGTTGTTCCAGTGCACAGGTGTATAACTACACTGCACAGTATCTACTAACAAAACTCTCTCCTTCTGCCAACACCTCTTTCAGCTTTTAAAATCCTTTTCTTAAAAAAATCCATAGTTTTCATCTCCCATTTCCATTTCATTCTCTCTTCTCTCCTGCTGGCATATAACCTCTCACCTCTTCATTGCATCATGCAGGTATTCAGCGCCAAGAGCCTGTTGCTGCCTTTCGAAGGGCTGCTGGGTCTCCAGCCCACCTGGGTGAGCAAGATTGCTAGCAGCAAATTTTCTGCTCTCTTTCACGGTTTTAGCAACCCTAAATTAGCCCTCAAGCAGTACCACAGATCATTTGTGTGTATTCTGGAGGAGGACCAGAACAAGCCTCACACACTGAATGCCAACTAGCAGCTTCCAGTATGCAAAAGGCAAAGCACAGCTCAGTCACTGGTGAGCTGTTTTTCAGGCCGTGGGAATCAACATCTACCACAGTGTTTGGAATTTTCCTTATTTGTTAGTCAAAATGAGGAACAAAAGAATAGCTCTGCACAGCCCATCAAGTCTGCAATTGAGCTGAATCTTCTGTTGCTGTAGTTTTCTACAACTACCTGAAAGGGGGTTGTGGAGAGGTGAGTGTTGGCCTCTTCACCCAAGTGGTAGGTGATAGGATGAGAGGGAATGGCCAGGATAAGTTCAGACTGGACATTAGGAAAAATTTCTTCACCAAAAGGGTTATCAGGCACTGTAACAGGCTGCCCAGGGAAGTGGTTGAGTCACCATCCTTGGAGGTATTTAAAACACATGTAGATTAAGTGTTTAGGGATGTGATTTAATAGTGGACAGGTATGGTTGGACTTCATGACCTCAAAGGTCTTTTCCAACCTAGTCTATCTATGATTCCCAGGAGCCTCCAGGCTGATTGCAACCTTAGAGGTCATCTTTAATACTGAGGGTAGAAACATCTGTACTTTCCTTCCTTCCTAGCTGTGCAATTCACCATCCTTTACCAGCAAGCAGACCCATCAGCAAGTGTGATGCAAGGCCACCAACAACTTGCTGGGACTCCAGAGTGCTCAGTGCACATACAGACATCAACTCTCCCTTGACAGCAAAGTTTCTCGGAGATGAATTTTGCCCAGGATCAGCCAGAGCAGAGTGAGGGATGGGAGCGTGGTTGCCAGCAAGACAGACAGGGTTGCCCCTTGTTGACAAGGGCAGTGCTTGCTGACAAGGCTTGCAAAACCACAGCACCCCAACAAGAGGAACAAAGCCCTTCCAGTGGTGGTACCTGGAGCTAACCAACAGCCAGGCCACCAGCCAAGTCCCCAGCAATGAGGAAAATCTGACCAAATGAGGCGGGAGACTAGACCAGTAACGCAAGGTCAGGATCAGGATAGCAAGATACAGGACTAGGTGCAGATGCAAGGAGAAAAGACAAGGGTATGCACTTACCTGCTGTCCTTGATCAGCAAAGGTAGTAGCCCTCACAATTGGTTCCTACAGCCCTTTCTCACACACAGTCCTTCCTCGCTGTTGTGCCCTAGCCTGGGGAAGGATGGCAGACTTGTGCTGCAGTGGAACTGACCTCCAGCATGAGAAGCCAAACCCCCTGGGGAGGGAGAGGTTGGAGCACCTGAGGGTGTTCCTGAGTACCTGAGGGATTTGGTTAGAACTGGGAAGCATGGGAGGAGTATTGCAACAGGAGAAAGCAAAGTGGTTGTTGACATTGAGGTTTGAGAATATTATTATGCAGTAGGACTTTCTGGATGATACAGGCAATCTCCTCATCAAAATGACAACTGGTAGTTGACCTAGTTGCAGCAATTTAAAACGAATACACTCCTTGTCCTCCTGAGATTTACTCCGTTCTCTCACCTCTGCACTGGACTTCTGTAAAGCCTTTGACATGGTCCCCTACAACATCCTTCTCTCTTAACTGGAGAAATATGGATTTGATGAGTGGATGGTTCAGTGGATAAGAATTTGGTTGGATGGTCATATTCAGAGAGTAGCGGTCAATGGCTCGATGTCCAGACGGAGATCTGTGACAAGTGCTCTCCCTCAGGGGTCCGTACTGGGACTGGTGCTGTTTAATATCTTCATCAATGATATTGACAGCGAGATTGAGTGCACTCACAGCAAGTTTGCAGATGACACCAAGCTGAGTGGTGAAGTTGCCACACTGGAAGGATGGGATGTCATCCAGAGGGACATGAACAAGCTGGAGAAATGGGCCTGTGAGAACCTCATGAGGTTCAACAAGGCCAAGTGTAAGGTCCTACATTTGGGTTGGGGCAATCCCCAATTTCAGTACACAATGGGGGATGATGTGATTGAGAGCTGCCTTGCAGAGAAGGACTTGGGGGTGCTGGTTGATGAGTAGCTCAACATGAGCTGGCAATGTGCACTCGCAGCCCAGAAGGCCAACCGTATCCTGGGCTGCCTCAAAAGAAGCGTGGCCAGCAGGTCAAGGGAGGTGATTCTTCCCCTCTGTTCCTTTCTTGTGAGACCTCATCTGGAATACTGTGTCCAGTTCTGGAATTCTCAACATAAGAAGGATATGTAACTGTTTGAACATGTCCAGAGAAGGGCTACAAGGATGATCTGAGGGCTGGAGCGCCTCCCATAGGAGGACAGGCTGAGAGAGTTGGGCTTGTTCAGCCTGGAGAAGAAAAGGCTCAGAGGGGACCTTACAGTGACCTTCCAGTACCTGAAAGGGCTACAGGAAACCTGGGGAGGGACTTTTTACAAAGGCTTGTAGTGATAGGGTGAGGGGGAAAGGCTATAAATTGGAGAGGGGTAGATTTATACTAGACATAAGGAGGAAATTCTTCCAGTGAGGGTGGTGAGGCACTGGCACAGGTTTCCCAGGGAAGTTGTGGGTGCCCTGTCCCTGGAAGTGTTCAAGGCAAGGTTGGATGGGGCCTTGGGGAGCCTGGTCTAGCATGAGGTGTCCCTGCCCATCATATAGGGGTTGGAATTAGATGATCTTTAAGTTCATTCTATGATTCTATACTTCTCCTCCTTGTTTCAGATTCTTGCCTGTGAAGAACAGCAGAGTAAACACGTTGCCTGTAAACATGCCAGTCATGGCAATGCACTAATTACATGACACTACATATAAGGCCGGGATAGCCTGGGGTGGCAAACTTGCCTTGCTGGCACTGATGAAATGGGAAGAGCTCTAACATCTGGACCAAAGAACGTGCTGACTAATCCTTAGGCTAGCCAAATTTTTGTCAGAAGAGCAGAGAAACGCAGTGCTGAATCTTTTTTAAATCAAAGACAGAGTAAGACCCCATCTAGTTGCTTAAGGCACCTTGAGGTCCCCCCAAAGGTGATTTCAAAGCACAAGTTTTCCCTCATGAATGATTCTGTTTTCTCCATCACAGAATAAGAAGAGCAAAACCCACAAACACATGCTTGCTATATTACCAATGAGTCCCAATCTTTCTTTCAGCTCAGGATTTGGCAGCTTGGATGTGTTGCTTCTAATCAGCCAATTTTTCTAATGATCAAAGGGAAATGCCCGAGCAGCTCCTTGCTTTCTGGGAAAGGAGAGTTGTTTTTCTTGATCCTACCAAGTGAGTGCACACTGCTCTGCAAACAACAGCAATCAGTTCTGCCGGTTTGGCTGGGCAGTTGAGGAACTTACTCTTGTCGGCTCAGGTTAGCAAAAGGGTGTGCAACGAAAACACCCAACCCGACACACTGGTTGCCTGCGCAGGTTCCTGCAGCATGTTCTTCAGAAGCTCTTGACAATGCACATCAAGTCTCTTAAAAACCCATATTAACTTACTTAGCCCCAAAGTATTTTCAAGACAATTATATTATATATTATTTAGGCTGGACATTAGGAAAAAATTTTTCACGGAAAGGGTCAGTGGGCACTGGAACAGGCTGCCCAGGGAGGTGGTTGAGTCACCTTCCCTGGAGGTGTTTAAGGCATGGGTGGACAAGGTGCTGAGGGGCATGGTTTAGTGTCTGATAGGAACAGTTGGACTCGATGAAGAAGAGAAATGTTTATGGGCTCTGGAAGAGGGGACAGGCCTCTTGGGTGGACTACAGGAGGGAAGTGAGATTGCGTAGAGAAAAAATCAGAAGGGCTAAGGCTCAGCTAGAAATCAGATTGGCAAAGTCTGTGAAAGATAACAAAAAATCCTTCTATAAACATATAAATAATAAAAGGAGGACTAGGGAGACCATACAGTCCCAATTGGACGCAGAAGGAACAACAGTGACAGTGACAGGAAAACGCTGAGGTACTTAATGCCTTCTTTGCCTCAGTCTTTAATTGTAAAGAAAGTCATTCCGTCTGTGTACAAACCCAGGAGCTCGAGGAGGAAAATGAGGCTCCCATGATCCAAGAGGAGGTGGTCAGAGCCTTGCTAGCCCAACTAGACACACACAAGTCTATGGGGTCGGATGGGATTCATCCCAGGGTATTGAAGGAGCTGGCGGATGTGCTGGCCAAACCCCTTTCCATCATCTTCCAACAGTCCTGGAAGACTGGGGAAGTCCCACTGGACTGGAGGCTGGCTGATGTTGCGCCCGTCTACAAGAAGGGTCACAGGGAGGATCCAGGGAACTACAGGCCTGTCAGTCTGACCTCAGTGCCAGGGAAACTCATGGAACAGGTGATCTTGAGTGCTCTCATGAAGCACATGCAAGAGAACTGGGTGATCAGGCCCAGTCAACATGGGTTCACAAAAGGCAGGTCTTGCCAGACTAACCTGATCGCCTTCTATGACAAAGTGACTCGGCTGCTGGATGAGGGAAAGGCTGTGGATGTGGTCTTCCTGGACTTCAGTAAAGCCTTTGACACAGTTTCTCACAGCATTCTGCTTGAGAAACGGTCAGCCTCTGGCCTGGACAGGCGCAAACTCTCCTGGGTGGAAAACTGGTTGGATGGCCGGGCCCAGAGAGTGGTGCTAAATGGTGTGAAATCCAGCTGGAGGCCAGTGACAAGTGGGGTTCCCCAGGGCGCAGTGCTGGGTCCCGCCCTGTTCAATGTCTTTATCAATGACCTGGATGAAGGCATCGAGTGCACCCTTAGCAAGTTTGCAGCTGACACTAAGCTGGGTGGAAGTGTCGATCTGCTGGAGGGTAGGGAGGCTCTGCAAAGGGATCTGAACAGGCTGGACCACTTGGCTGAGTCCAATGGGATGAGGTTTAACAAGGCCAAATGCCGCGTCCTGCATTTGGGGCAAAACAACCCTGTGCAGTGCTACAGACTAGGAGAAGTCTGTCTAGAAAGCTGCCTGGAGGAGAGGGACCTGGGGGTGTTGGTTGACAGCAACTGAACATGAGCCAGCAGTGTGCCCAGGGGGCCAAGAAGGCCAATGGCATCTTGGCTTGTATCAGAAACGGTGTGACCAGCAGGTCCAGGGAGGTTATTCTCCCTCTGTACTCGGCACTGGTGAGACCGCTCCTCGAATCCTGTGTTCATTTCTGGGCCTCTCGCCACAAGAAGGATGTTGAGGCTCTGGAACGAGTCCAGAGAAGAGCAACAAAGCTGGTGAGGGACCTGGAGAACAGGTCTTACAAGGAGCGGCTCAGAGAGCTGGGTTTGTTTAGCCTGGAGAAGAGGAGGCTGAGGGGAGACCTCATTGCGCTCTATAACTACCTGAAAGGAGGTTGTGGAAAGGAGGGATCTGGCTTCTTCTCCCAAATGACAGGGGACAGGACAAGAGGGAATGGCCTCAAGCTCCGCCAGGGGAGGTGTTTAAGGCATGGGTGGACGAGGTGCTGAGGGGCATGGTTTAGTGTTTGATAGGAATGGTTGGACTTGATGATCCGGTGGGTCTCTTCCAACCTGGTTATTCTATGATTCTATGATTCTATAAGAATAATCATTTCCCTTTCAGATACACATTTCACTGAGAATTTTTTTATGTGTCTAGAACTACATGCAAAAAATAGAGCTTTTACCTGGATTTATGGGTACTCAGAAAGCTGTATATTCTGCATATTTGCAGCCAGCTATTGAAAATCCTTGGCAGTTATCTAGTGCTTTTCTTCAGTGTGAAGGAAAAACAGGGCCTTTCCCACCACAGAAAGTTTTAAAAGGGTGTGAGCCATGAGAAGGCTGCTCAGAGAAACAATAAACAGCTCTCACTCATATGGGTCCGGACAGATGAAAGCACCTGCAGTCATCTGGGTTGAAGTAAATCTTGAGAAGAGTGAATCTAGAAAAAAAAACTAATCAGCATTGCTCGTACTGACAAAAGGCATTTTTTTCCCGGAGTTACCAAAAAATATCTGCCTCTTTTTCTTGAGCTTAAACTGTCAGAGTAGTTAGAGGAGCCTGTGCTATAGTCACCGAGGACAGTCTCTAGCAATGAGCAGCAGCAGATGCAGCAGATGCAGGCCTGTGATAAGTGGGATAAGCATGTCCTTCTCGTGTCCTTCTGCTTACAGAGAAGACCTGGGAGATCTTTGCTCACGTCCTTGGCTGATTTCACATGCAATGCAGTTCCTACTGCTTTAAGCACCTTTTCTCCCTGCAATTCACAGAGCAACATATTTGTACAGAAGATTTCTTCATTATTTGCTCCTTGCTGTTTTCCTCAGCTGCTCAGGCTGGAAAGTAGCTTCGTATGAATGTTTTTTCTTTCCTCAGTCACTGGACATTTCTTTGCCCCAGGAGGGTGGATTGAATCTTTCAAGATTATCTGTTCACAAGCTAGTGTCACTGAAATCTGATGTTCTTCTCAGTGACAGCATTCAGGAGACACATTGGCCACTTTGATAACAAACAAGCACCAACTCTTCTCTATGGAGATCCCCCTGATCTGCAACCAGCACCCCTAGTTCCAGTTGCTGCTGGTTTTTTAACTTTGCATGACTTTGCCAAGGGATATACCAAATTCCGGCAAATGACCCTACCCAGATTCCACTCAGAATATCCCTCCTGTCTTTCCTTCTGTTTCCTTCCCAATTAACCAGATCTGTCCTTCCCCCACTCTACTTCTAAGTAAATTACAGCCAAACTTCAGTGTGTATCATGACTGACTTATAAGCCCCTCAGTTTTCAAATTCTTTAGTGGGTGTCTAAGCAGTGCTCAGCATAAGTCTGGAAAAATCACCTTAGGAATGAAACATGATGAGGCTCCTCCTGCCCTAAGGGAGATAACACCTCTTACTCAGCCGTCTGTCTCATGTAACTAGTCTCCCTCCCAAAAAGAAGCCGATAACTTGTTGCTGTGATGGCAACCTGAGGGCAAAGTCAGTGCTCTCACTACACTGGAGGACACAGGCAATCCCATAACGTTTTCCAATCCTACATTGTAGCTGACCCACTGGTTATAGTCAAAAGGACATTAGCTGCCAGTCTGGGTAGGAAAACAGGGGCCTAAGGGGTGGTATGGATTCAATGGGTCCGAGATATATGTCTTTGTAAACCACTCTGAACAAACCTGGAGACAGACAGACAAGGGTGAAAGATCACATCAATGCTGCTAGGTACTGCTCTTGTCCTAGCTAGCTGAAACAGCTTTCATCTGGCTGTAAACCAGAGCAAAAAGTCATTTTTCAGAAAAGCTCTTCAGCAGGCTCCATAAACAAAGACATTTTGGGGTTTATTTAGGAAAGCAGCAATTTTGATGAAGTTTTCCATTCCTGACAGACTGTAAGCAAAATGTAGACAACTTCTTTGTGTTTGAATGGGTTGAGAGGATGGAAAAATCCATAGATGAGATGTAATTGCAAATTTTCAGTGGAAAACAATCTAAGCCAAGCAAAAGTACACTGAAGTCAGTATACTGAAGTCACTATCTATAACTACCTGAAAGGAGGTTGTAGAGAGGAGGGTGCTGGCCTCTTCTTCCAAGTGACAGGGGACAGGACAAGAGGAAATGGCCTCAAGCTCCGCCGGGGGAGGTTTAGGCTGGACATTAGGAAAAAATTTTTCATGGAAAGGGTCATTGGGCACTGGAACAGGCTGCCCAGGGAGGTGGTTGAGTCACTTTCCCTGGAGGTGTTTAAGGCAGGGGTGGATGAGGTGCTAAGGGGCATGGTTTAGTGTTTGATAGGAATGGTTGGACTTGATGATCCGGTGGGTCTCTTCCAACCTGGTTGTTCTATGATTCTGTGATTCTAATTTAGAGGAACAAGAACAAAACAGATCTAAAGAGGCATATTTAAAATCACAAAAAATATTAGTGCTCTGAAGGCAGTTATACTAGGCTCCTAAGTATGGCCTGAAATGTATACATAAAGGTTTCCATATTTACTGATTTCCTTAGGTCCTAGTTGTTAATGATGAATCACTGTATGAATTGACCTGTCTAAACTGAGACACAGCTTTATAATCTCTAGTAATTCCATTATGTTCAGTAATAATTTACCTTTTCTTTCATGCATGAAAGCAATGGAAACAGACTTGTGGAAACCTGGACTGAGCCTTTTTGACACAGGTAAATATTTTAAGCATCCAATAACTAGTCTGGGAACAACTGCTTTTCATCATATATGGAAGAAAGTTAACCCTGTTCATCAGGCCTATGACACTGCTGATAACAATCTCATTTTAAAGAGTAATTATGGTATTTAAAATTATAAGTGTGGTGTGTACTTTATATCTTAGTAGTTAAAATTAATCTGTGCTTGCATCCATCTCAAGTTCCTGCCCAAAGCAGGAGCAGAACAGATGAGCTCTGGAAAATGTTGGCAGCTACATGGCAGGAAAAGTGTTCTAGCTACTGAAATTCTTTTGTAAACAAGAAGATATTCTGGGAATGCAGTTGAGGTAGCAGTTTAAAGTTGCAGTCGGTGAAAAAGATGACATTATTCTGATGCCAATGTACTTATGAAAGACATTCATGTAAGAAAAGGAGGGTTTAAGCTGAGCTTATAAAATAATAAGCATCATCAAATTTTCTGACATTAAGCCTTAAAAACTGGCAATATGGAGATGACAACATTTTTATAATTACAGGTGAGTGAGGGGAAAAGACCCTACACTACAGTTGTAGCAGGCTTAAGTACCAACAAGACCAAGACTTGCACAACCCTTAATCAGGAGCGGTTACCAACTACACATTCTACGTGTTAAATATTTAAGGATTGCCTTTCCTCAGGAACATTTAAAACAAACGGTTTGAACTACAGCTCAGTTCATTACAGGGTACTGTCCCTCTTACAACAGGCTGGGACATAGAATACAAGATATCTTTTCTGTCACTGGTTTTGTTACTGTGCTGGTGGCCCTTGTAAAGACCATTCCCTTGAGCGTTCTGCTTCAAAGCTGGCGCATGACTAATCCTTGCACTGTCTGTGACGAGCAGCATAGTCCCTATGCATTAGCTTGCAAATCCAGTGTCAGCAGCCGCCATCAAAATTTGCATCATCCCAAACATGAACAGATCTCTCTTCTTCAGCAGCAGTAGTCTGAGGCTGAGAGAGGAAGCATTTCTCTCTACTGTAGCTTAAGCTTTCAGTGCGATTACTTAGAAAAGGGTACGGCACTAGGGCCAGGTGTGTAGAGGGGTGTTTTGAGGCAGAAAATGACAGATTGCATTAAATACAATGAGAGGTTGGTTATGGGGGAAGGGATGTTGTATTAATAGTTTCTCAGCAACTGAAATGCCTGTGTAGACCAGTGTGATAAAGTGATGAATTCAGACTGCCACTTCAAAGTAACGGTTTCTAGCATGGATGTAGTCACTGCTGTCTTACTTAAATGAATAGGAAGTTTAATCAGCATGGACATCTGTGACAATCAGTGAAGGGAACTTTAATTAGCATGGAGTAGACTGCCCATGCAGCAAGCTGAAATTCCCATGGCATTAACAACATTAAATTGGACTGGCCGAACAGGGAGGCCCATAGAGGCTGACCGCCTCCCCAATTATTTGGGGAACATTGTTTGGCGGGTGACCTTATTGTTACACTAAGCACAAATCAACCAACTGACCCACAACCTTCAAGAACTGGTAATTACACTGGCAAATAGTAATGAAATGTGCTGCATTGCCTACATTTGGGTTTTCCATACCAACAAAGCTAATGTCAGCTTTGTATGCCTGGGTACAGATTTTAGTGGATACAGATAAACACATGAGGCAGATAACTATGAATTAACTTCCCTGTACACTATAATTGCTAAAATGAATGGCACACGTTAATATCTAATTTCACTATAGTGTTAAATCCACCTACTTTCTCTTCTGCAAATAAGGCAAGTGGGGGGAACTGTACATATGGGATACCAAGCTGGCACATGTGAGGTATGTGGTGTGCAGGCTGCAGGATGAAGCGTTGCTTAGGTCTGTTGCTAAGGAACTGTTATGTGCCCATGTAATTAAAGCCTATACTGGAACATACACAGTCAGGAGGGCAAGATGCTGGCTATTTCAGATTTTAAAGGAAAAAAACAGAATTGTTCTCAGCCATGTGGGTCCAAGTCATTGCTTTCTTTGTCTTTCTCTTTCCCATGTTGACTATAACATCTGTGCCAGATAAACCCACCATAAAACAGCACTGCCAGTAAATGAACCATCGTGCCTTCCAGCCACCCTCTGCCCATGCACCTGCATGGCCAGAGAGTGTGCTGTGTTGAGGAGCTGGTCCAGGCCATCTTTAAGCTTTTTCTTTCTTCCTAGTTTAACTTCGCTTTTCCCCCTTTTTCCTTTGTGTCCCACCACCCCCAGGCAGGCACAAAGGCTGGCAGCAGAGCAGGAGCAGGAGCAGGCAGAAGGGTACCTGGCAAGAGGAGGGCTCTGATTTTGGCTGATGAAGGCTGGTTTGCACCACCTGAAAATGCCTATGAGACTGTGCCCCCAGGCTTTTATACACAGTTGAAGAAAGGACCTGTCCCAGGTCTGGGAGGCTGTGGTTACTGGTGGAGGGGCAGGGTCACCAGATGCGAGTGCACAGCCCAGAATCAGCCTGCAAGAAACACATGGCCCTGCAGACTCTTCCTTCAAAGCATCCTCTGCAGCGCCTGCTGCTGTGATTTATTTTGCCTGGCAGCTGAAACACCCTCCTTCACGTTTATCCAAGGAGCAGCCATTGACACACACCAGCCTATGCCCAAAATTCACTCTCTCCCTCTAACACTGTCCTGTTTCTTCTCCCTGCACTGCTTGTGTCTTGAGTGTTTTCAGTTAAAACACTCCTCAGTTGCCCATGTCCCACAGTGCCTGCCGTGGCAGAGGGTTTATCTCTCAGAAGCATCAGCTGCACCTGCACAGGATTTGCTCCATGCCCTTCTTCAGGCCAAAGTCATTCCCTGGCAGCAGGACTTCCAGGCCTGAGATAGGTCAGCAGATGTCACTGGACAGAGCTGTTTTACATCACCCCTGTTCCAAAACCATCCCTTTTCCTCAGTCAGCAGCCAGTGCCCAGCCTCAGGCAGTGCCGTGCTAGCACCACCACTCTGCCGTCCCCCATCCAAACAGGGCTCCTGTGGGCAAGTGTGCACTGCCAGGAGCCACCTCCCCTGCTCCTTGCCTGGGAGCACATCCCAGATGTGAAAAGGAGTGGCAAGACAAGAGATACAAGCTGGGCAACAGGTTCAGCCAGGAGGGACAAAACCAGCCAGAGCCTTCGAACAGGGCCAGCCTGCTCTGGCAGGAAAGGACTGGCTGCACTAACCGGGGGGGTGAGGCATTTCTGGCACAAAACCCAGTGTCAGGAAGGGCTGAGAGCCCCTATTCCCTGTCCAGAAAGTGTCTGCTTCCAAAGCTTGGGTAGGAGCACAGGGAGGCTGTGCAGGGACCAGCCAGCACCACATGTGCAGTGACAAAAAGCAACACCAGCCCTGGGGCTGTCCTAATCAGGGTCATTGCTAGGGAAATTCTCATACAAAACAAAAAGAAATCACTAGCTCTTGTTGTAAACAGAGCAGGGCTGATCTTTGTGCCTTTTACCTATTTCACTCATACACAACCACGTGGGCTCCCGTACAAGGCCAAGCCCAGTGCTCCAGGTAGCTTAGTGTCCTGCCTCTAGAGACAAGCAACAGCAGGTGCTTGGAGATGAGCAAAGCAGAGGGCAACCATACAGTGCTGCTGTTAGCAGATCTGTTTAGCCCCTGCAGCAGAAATTTCCCTCACTGCAGATGAATTTAAAAATGAGAAGCAACCTTTCTGTCCTACAAGGATGCTGCGCTGTGCTATAGCCTCCCTGCAGGGGATCAGGCATCAAGTCCGCTTTACATCAGGCATTGCATACTCAGATTAAATACAAACTTGGTTGCTGACTCAAAACTATGTGTGGCTTTTGCCATGCAGGCAGAAGGACTCAAAGTAATTGCATCTGCCTCTTCTGAGGGGAGAAATATTAGATGTAACTTGAATGGAAATACGAATGGTGATGGAGGGAGCTGGAGCTGGTATTGTTCCCCATCTTCTTGGCTGTTTTCTGCGTTATTATGGCTTGGTCATTAATATCTGCAGCAATCAGCTTAGGCAGTGTACGGGCTCAGAGCTGTTGCAGCACTGGTCATATTTCAGTGGTGACCTTCACTGATGCCCCTTTGCTGCCTGCTCTCTTTACACACACTGATGCTTTCATGCTTGGCTTGCTAGCGGCTGGCTGCTGTGCGAGAGAAACTCTTCAGCAAGTAGTAATTTCTTAACATTTCACTCTATTACATGCCCGCTTTCTAAGGTTACCTTGTTACTGTCGCTCTCTGAATTCTGTATTCTTTCCTCAATTTATTTGTTGATTAATATTTAAGGAAATCTTCCTCCTGCTTATTTTAGGAAAAATAATATGCAGTTTATGAAACCAGTAAGCCTTTCTGCTGTTCCTTTGACCAACTACTTCCTTGGTGAGCATTCAGTTTGGGGCTTGTCTGATCATTGCTTTCTCTTCGGAGGATTATCCTGGCTAAACCCCTTTAATCTTTTCGTGCTGTAGTGAAAAGAAACAGCTCTTTGGCCTTGCTTATCAGGGAGATGATGTACTGTAGGGGTCTCTCACCAAATGCTAAAGTGGTGAGTGAAGTTCAGCATTTTCAAACCTTCTGACACCAGCCTGATGATGCTCTGTGAGTCAGTGCATCTCACATGGATGCAAACTTGCGTTTCCAAGGCTGTCACCGTGCAAATATCTCACTTGGGGCTTCAGCTAAAAGTGACCCATGACTTGATGGTAGCTTTCTGCCACCATTTACTCTATTTTCTGCTTTCCAAAGTAACTCAGTCCTCCGGGACCACATGAGGAGCACCTGTGGCTTGCATTGCTTCCTGAGGTGCAACATGGCGGAGTGATTCATTGCCCACACCTTCCTCTCCAGACAGAAATGTGACCTGCTAAAATGTCATTCCTCTTTTGGATTTGCATTGCGTAGCACAGATAAAGCATGGTGAACTAGGATGGCAGCATCAGCTCTCTTAGGGCAAAGTGCTAGGAGGTCACCACCCCAGACCATGGCCATCAGCCTCTGTACCTGAGGAACCCTATATTTGTGCACGTTGCTCTCAAGCCCTTGCAGTGAAGAGACTGACTCGCAAAGAAGAATCAAAGTTGGTGTCTGGAGAAATTTTGGTCCCACTTCTAGAAACACCTTCACTCTTGTTGCATCATAGAAGCAATGTAGGTGGAAAAAGGTAAAGTCCAGGGATGTGCTCCCCATCCTCCTTTCTGTCCCATGTCAGTCCTCAGGCCCAGGGGAATTCTGCAGCTGCCTCATTGCCTTCTTCCTTCTGGAGCAAGGGTAACCACCAAGCACACACTGACTGAGCTATTCCTTCCTTTCTCTAGGCTACAGTTCAAAGGAAGATCTGAATCCAAAACCACTGGAGTCTATCTCCCAGGGGAACCCAAGTATGTATATCAGAATTAATTTCATAATTAAGCTATATAATTTTATTAATTATACAGCATTAGAATGCATTCAAATTAAATAGCAAAAGGTAAGTTCCAAGAAAGCCCAAAAAACATGAGAAACGAGTAATTCCATTGCAGAAGAACAGCGGGTGCTCTTTGCTGGTTCCTCTTACACATGTAATTGATTTTTGCTTCTACAGGGAAGGAAATAACAGAAGAGATTTAGCTTACCTGGGCAGGGAGATGGTGGTGTTCGCTGCTGCTTCTTCCCAGGCAGTACCAGCTCTACATTCCTAGCGAGCAGAGCTTCACTCAGGAACTTCAGTGGTGGAGGACAGCAAACCAATGAGTTGTGGCCAGAGCACACTCACCCTTCCCACAGCAGTGGGTGGGAGGGAAGGAAAGCACCTGGGAAAGGGACCTGGCACCTGCCACAGCAAGGAAAGAGAGGATGCAGAGAGAGCATAGAGCATCCCTCACAATCTGGGTGTGGGGATGTAGGGTTCCTTAACTCTGAAAAGGAAATCTTCTACAGCCCTTTATAATTAAACACAGATTTGCCCATTAACTCATCTTTAGATGGTGGTCAGGGTAGAAGGAAAAAGAGAAAGCAAGCTCTAAGTAGAGAGATGGGTTAGTCTGCTGCTGCCTCTGGGGAAGCTGCCGGCACCTGGGTCTTCTCTTGCCCATCCTCCGGCAGCTGAACACCATCTCTTGCAGAACTGGTATTTCAAAGAAGATTTACATTAATTTCTCAATCAAATGTCTGTATATTCATAGGCATTCCTCCTAATACTTAAAAGTAATTTTTTCCCTAAGATGTCAAATGCATCTATAACTGACACAGAAACAAGGGAAAGAAGAAGAAAAAGGGAAAGATCTGCCCTATAGACCCAATCTCACTGCAGGAAAGTGGAGCTCAGAGTAGCAGAGCCACAGGCAAGTGCAGCTGTTTCCAGCAGCTGAACTGAGATAAGCCATGCCAGAATCAAAACCCTCATCCCTCTCATACTTCTAGGACCATAAAAGTTATAATTCAGATCTTGCCTCCCTGAAAATCAGAAAGTGCTCATCTCCCTCCATAGCACCTGTAGCCCGTGCTCTTGCAGAGCCCCGCTGATGTCCCAGCACTGAAATACTCCTGCTGTCTGAATCCTCCACCAGAAATTAAGTCTATATATACGTGTATGTAAATCTTTGTATGCCTGGACCCTGTTGGCTAACACAATCCCCACTTTCCACATATTGACTGCGTGGTGTACCTCCCTTTGAAGGGCAGGAAATTCAGGAAGACTTGGCCGTTAATTGAGGTATTATTTGTTGTGGGTTCCCGGCCTTGCCTCATGGTATGCTGTGAACAAACACAGTTCTCCGTCACGCTTCTATAATTCAGTATTATTGAAATTAGGAAAACAGACAGCTACGTGAGAAAAAATTGAAGGTAATGAGATGGGAGGCAGTTGCATAAGCCAGTAAGAACAATTGGTGCTTTGTAGCCTTCAGGCTACCTAATGATTAAAACACACTATTTTGGACAGTCTGATTGGTAGGAGGCATCATTGGAGGGAAATCAAGAGATGGCAATGACCCGGACACTGGAGGGGGAAAATGTTAATTAGCGCTCTAGTTAAGCCACATTTTGATCCTGCTCCTGGTTGCAGTCCAGCTGGTGAATGTTTTATGACTAACCTGCAGAGAAGTAAAAGCAAGCTTGCAGTGACGAAGACAGCATTTGCAGAAGCACAAAGATCAGGTTCATCTGTGTAATTAGAGGGAAGGGTTTGTCTGGGTGCAGGTGTCAATTTTCTAGAACATTGCTTTCAGCCCAGAGAGGCAACACACAACAGCATGCTGCTGCTGCACAAGCAGACAGAAGCCTACAGCTACATGTGAAAAGAGCCCCGCTCAGTGTAAAGGCACCAAACAAATCATCATCCCTGATGTTAACTCCAGACCAGAATGAAGTTGCAGAACAATTCTCATTCAGAAGCACAGCATTGCTGGGACTGCTGTCAGCAGCTTCTTGAAGAGACTCCACAGTGTCTTTTGCCCCAGGACAGATCCCAGCATCATGCATTTATGGTGTTAAGCAGGTCTTCTCTCCCTTCTGAACAGCATTAACAGAGTATGTGAAGAACTGTTCTTGTTATATCTGTCATACCAATTAAGCCCACAAAAGCATAACCAAAGAGATCCCTGTAGTCTGTGCTCTGCAGCTGGCCAGCTTAAAAAATATCCAAAGGCTTTACAAACTTCTACCACCTCTAGGCTGTAAATAAAGCAGGCCAAGCCCTTGCTGATGCTCCGAGTGCACTAGACAGGAGCCAGCTTGCTCCTGCACAGCTTACCTCTCCTCCCTAGCCCTCAAATGCAGTGGTCCTGGACTGACCCTTGGGGACAGCTACTTGTCCTGCCATCAGCCATCCGGTCTTGGATACTATATGGGAGAAAATCACACTAACGACTGTATTCACCAATAGGCAGGACAGACTTGAGCCCCTGACCGTAACTCAACCTTGACAAAGGCTTTTTGGTAGAGCTTGCTTAGTGTGCCTAGTTGCTGGATGTTGGTTTCTTAAGCCTTTGTTCCTCACAAGAAGCACAGCTGTCAGAAAGGACCCAAAATATATTTTCCATGTTTCTGTGTCTCTCCTCAGATTGCAAGGTTGATCTGTCCTTCCTGATGGATGGGAGCTGGAGCATTGGTAAACGTCGCTTTCAGCTCCAGAAGCAGTTCCTTGGCAATGTAGCTCAAGCCCTTGGTATTGGCAGCGCTGGTCCGCTGATGGGCATCATTCAGTATGGGTAAGAGCTTCTTATGCAGCTATTCCGGTTGCTGTGGGGCACAACTGCACACTCTGGCAGCTGTAGCTCTGTGGCTGATGCATGCCAATGGTCTTACACCTGCTTGCACCCAAGAGCCATAAAGCAGAGGCAGGTCCTACAGTGTTTGCATTTTGGCATGTGAAGTGCGAAACTGGCAACTGCTCTCTTTTCTTCTTTCAGTGATGACCCTTCCACAGAATTTAACTTAAAAACTTATGCCAACTCCAAAGACCTAAGAAACGCCATTGAGAAAATCTCACAGAAAGGTGGACTTTCCAATGTTGGTAGGTGATGGGCTGCTTGCACATTCTCAGCTCAGGGAGGGCTTCAGAGCCTGGGCTGTAACAAGCTCACACCTCCTCACTGGGTACATAAACTGTGACCAAATGGTGCTCAACACCAGGGCAGGTCTGGTGGGGGGGTTACTGCTCCCACCATAACTTACCTGTGCTGGTCCAGGATGCTGCACGTCCCTCACAAATGGACAGGATCTAACTTTGTCCTCATGGGCAGGTCCCATCAACAAGTCAGGGATCCTTGCTAACCCAGTTTGTCACCTGTAGCACCTCTGGAACACAGGGAGGGGGTTAATGGGGTTCAGCACACCTGCACAGGACCATCAGGAGTGACCTCCTCTCCTGCACACAAAGTCTCAGAAACCACTTTCCCAACTCTCGGCAGGGTTCAAATACAGGGATCAGCCTTCTGCCTAGCACTGCATGAGATATTATCAGGTAGTTTTCAGACCTGTAACTCATCCTCATGTCCTCTTTTATTCCAGGGAAGGCACTTTCATTTGTCAATAAAAACTTCTTTTTGGATGCTAATGGAAACCGAGGAGGAGCACCAAATGTGGTTGTAGTGATGGTGGATGGGTGGCCTACAGACCGAGTGGAAGAGGCATCCAGGCTAGCCAGAGAATCAGGGATCAACATTTTCTTTGTCACTATTGAAGCAGCCACTGAAAGTGAAAAGCAGAGCATTGTTGAACCTAACTTTGTTGACAAGGTAATTACTGGGCTGTGCTCTGGCCAGAAGCTTAGCTCTGACTCCACATTTTCCAAGCTATTTCATCGAAGGCTTTTCCCTTTCTTTCTTACAACTTGTGGTTATTTCTTGTCCTGCTCATATTGCCTTGAGTCTCCCACATGAAAAAGCAGGCAGCAGTGCTGAAGTCAGAAAGGGGATGAAGACAGTGAAGTTCTAGTTTGATGTGCATCATGGAGCAAATGGCATTTTACTGCCTAAACATTGGTAAACATTGGCACAAACCTGCAGTTGTACTGAGACAAGAGGCTTTCTGAATATACAGTAGTTTGGCAAAGCACAATCACATCCTGAGTTGAGCTTCCTGCTATGCATCTCCCACTCAGCAAAGGCAGAGGAGCCCTGTCAACTTAATGTCAATGTTGCATTTACAACAGGTTCCATACATGCAAATATTGGGACACTCCCAACACAGGTGCACATCTCAGTTGTTCAGCTGTACTGGATAACTTAAACACTTGGTTTCTTCTGTTAATCTGATGCAGGTTATTTTTCTGTTTTGTTTTTTTTTATTCTGCTGCTATGGACTTCACGGTAGCTCTTGGAAAAAGAGTAAATCCTTGCCATGTGCAGCAAAAAAAAAAAAAAAAAAGAGAGAGAGAGAGAGAGAGAATGCTAGCCTAGGACAGTTTGTATTTCGCACTAATAGTGGCTGCCTGCTCAACGGTTTTTCAGGGAAAGCTGGGACTCTGTTACAGCAGGAGGTAATGTACCAAACGCCAGACCAGGCTGGGCTCAGGAAGCAGGGTCAAGTTATCTGGTATTCTCAGAAAACAGAGTCCCATTTGAGCTGTGTTGCTTTGCCATGAAATAATCTCCCATGAGCTGCAGGGCTGCTCCAGAGCTGCGCTGTGTCCGGTCAGTGTTTAATTGGATTGCAGTCTCATTTGCATTTAATGTTTTTAAGAAGGCAAAGCTACAGCGAGTCTCTGCAAATGTGATAGGGGCACAGCAGATGTGGGAGTACAGGGGGCTCAGAACAGGAAGGTAAAGAGGGAGCAGTGACTTGATTCTGGTGCACAGTAATCCTAAAATAACAGCAAGACAATGAAAGCAAATGAGAGGAAGACATGGTGAGCGGCCCAGACTGGTGGGAACTGTAACTCCCTTGGAGCCATTAGCCTTTATACAAATCAAGATCAGGCACCAAGAAAACAGTGTCTTGGTCTTTTAAAACACTCAGACACACAACATCGATAGATAAAGCCTGGCTTGACAAAATATTCTTACATAGAGACCAGTGGTATTAGAATTTAAAAGGTGCTAAAGCCAAGGGCTGTTTGATCCAGCGTGTTCTCAGCATTCCACCTCCACACACATTTGACTTCTCCTGTTCCCTCTTCTGTGCCACCCCTACTTCCTATCAACATTTCATTTCCACTAACCCTATAGAAGCCTCCCACAGAACTGTTCCATACAAGTATTTGATTATAAAAACTAGTGATTTTTTCTTAATGGGAAATCTGTATGGGCTTTTTGCATTTTCACCCAAATATCTTTAGGTTTTTTCTGCTTAGAAGGGTATGAGCCAAGGATAACCCAGCTTTAGTCCCAAGGTTTCAGTTCAAGGTAGTAGGGTTTGTCAGTAGGCAAAGCTTTCCTTGTTGCCTTGAATGATGGGGGCTGAAGTTGCAACTTTGCAAACACAGAGGCTCCCATAATGCCCACTGGAGCCACTCTAACAGCATCTCTGCAATTTGGCTGCTTTTTCTAAGAACAATATATCTCAACTAAAGAAGCTTGACAGGTGGCAAACTTGCTTATTACGGTTCTTTCACTACTATAATATAAGCTCCATCCCACAGCTTTGAAAAAAATAGGCAGGAAAAAACTATCTCGTTACACAAGTATCTGTGATGCTACATTGACATCTTTTCCCAGAGAAGCAGATGGTGACTGAAGGAGAGGCCACTTCAGACTCCACCATTGCTCTTTCCAGGAGCCTGTACTTACAATTTAGTTACATACTCAGCTGAAACCGGCAGACTGAATTTCCCTTGTGTTCATTCCTAAAAGGAAGTTGTGGAGAGGAGGGTGCTGGCCTCTTCTCCCAAGTGACGGGGGACAGGACAAGAGGAAATGGCCTCAAGCTCTGCCAGGGGAGGTTTAGGCTGGACATTAGGAAAAATTTTTTCATGGAAAGGGTCTTTGGGCACTGGAACAGGCTGCCCAGGGAGGTGGTTGAGTCACCCTCCCTGGGGGTGTTTAAGGGATGGGTGGACGAGGCACTGAGGGGCATGGTTTAGTGTTTGATAGGAATGGTTGGACTCGATGATCCAGTGGGTCTCTTCCAACCCGGTTATTCTATGATTCTGTAATTCTTGTGTTGCCCTGCAGGCGGTGTGCAGGACAAATGGTTTCTATTCCATCAATGTGCCCAGCTGGTTCAGCCTACACAAGGTGGTCCAGCCCTTGGTGAAACGGGTCTGCGACACAGATCGGCTAGTCTGCAGCAAGACGTGCCTCAACTCAGCTGACATTGGTTTTGTAATTGATGGCTCCAGCAGCGTCGGCACCAGCAACTTCCGCACAGTCCTCCAGTTTGTAGCCAACATTAGCAAGGAGTTTGAGATTTCAGACACAGACACCCGCATCGGAGCTGTTCAGTACACCTATGAGCAAAGGCTCGAGTTCAGCTTCGACAAGTACAGCACGAAGCAGGACGTGCTGAGTGCTATTAAAAGGATCAGTTACTGGAGTGGTGGGACCAGCACGGGAGCAGCTATCAGCTATGCCTTACAGGAGCTGTTCAGCAAATCCAAACCCAACAAAAGAAAGATAATGATTCTCATTACTGATGGCAGGTCTTATGATGATGTCAGAGTGCCGGCCCTAGCAGCTCACCAAAACGGTAAGCTCTTCTTTCGCTACCTGTTCTACCTTCCTCAGCGTTCATCTAGGTCAGTTTGGTATGATTTGAAGGCATTGGATGAAACTTTATGAACAAAGAGTAACACCTCACCCTGGAGTCTCATTGAGCTCTAACAAGACCAGCATCTGTTTAATATCTGAATGAATCTGAATGAGGAACTTAAAACAAACAGGAAGCATAAATCTAGCAAAATGCAGCTATCTCTGGGAGAGCTCAAGGGATTTCTACTGTTTTGGTAACAAATGAAGCCTCCTCTAGCTTTCTAGTCAGGATAGTCATACATTTTCCAAGACAATTGTATGACATTTGCATTGGAACAAGAACTTGTTGTTCAGGAGCCTGTTGTTCAGACCCAGATCAGAAGCTTTACTACTGATTAAACCTTTTTGCTGTTGGTAAAGTTACTTTGAAAGCACAAACTAGGCCTTATTCCGATTTTAAAATGCCATTTTTATACAGAGAGAGAGAGAGCGAGCAGTGCAACTCACTGCCCACGTTTTTGTGGTTGGCAACTACATTTGTAGTATTGGTGTTAAATCAAATCCAATGCAAAGGCAAGCTTTATGTTCATTCTAAACTCTTGGTTTCTTTCCAGGAGTCATAGCTTACTCCATTGGAGTTGCCTGGGCAGCCCAAGATGAACTGGAAGCAATTGCAACGGACCCTGATAAGGAGCATTCCTTCTTTGTGGATGAATTTGACAACCTCTACCACTTTGTTAATCAGATCATCCAAAACATTTGCACAGAATTCAATTCCCAGCCACGGAACTGATGAATTCGAGCAAGGCAGGACCCTCGGGCACCATGCTGAAGGCACACCAAGTGCCACAGGACTAATGCCAACCCTCAGTTCAAGAAACACTGGAGGTGTTTTTCTCTGGCACTTTCCAGTCAGCAAAGCTGATTGCAACTCTATCCCTATGCATGATAACGCTCTGTGTAGACTGTTGATTTTTTCTTTTTTTTTCCTTGCAGGCTTCAGAAACTCCGATTTGGATGGATAGTGGAAGAGGCAGTAAATATGGAGGAAATAAATGGAGCTGCTTGAAAAGCAGCTTCAAGTATAGAGCCCCAGCTTGTCTGATTCCTACCTTTGGGCACACACAAGCTCCTTAATACGTACCATCTGCTTCCTGAAGTGGCCAGATCCCTTCAAGAGGCAGCCACACTGCACAGCTGCTGAGGCAGAAGCAGCTTTTGTGGCACTGCCCAACAGATGATACCCAGGTCAGGGCTGAAATACCAGGCATTTTTTTCTTTTTTTGGAGGGGACACACAGCTCAAATATGAGAACCTTCTTAAAAGCAGGCAACCTCTCCATTCAGCTCTCTTGCTGGCAAGTTAAGCTTCAGCTAGTGTAAACGCAAACATTGTGCTTTATCCAAACCGGAGACTGGAAGGCAAGTGAGAGGAAAGAGTCAAGCTGCGGGACCATTTGTCAACCCCAGTAAATAAAGCCCCAAATTCATGATGGCCAGCACACAGGAACTGGAATCTAGTTTCCTCTAGCACTGGATTATTATCTGATTTTGAGATGTGTCTTGCCCCTTAGCTCTCTTGCTCCACTCTTGCACAGCTCAAGGCCTGCAGGAAAGCTGCCAGGACAAAGGAGACTGAGAAAAAATGTGGATATAAGATGCTCGCAATCAGAAAAGCATTGAGACCCAAAAGTAGAACTATTCAAGAGCCATTAACAGGATTTAAGAGGGAATTATCTGAAGTTCTGTGTTATACACTGGGGAAAGCACCATTTCAAGCATTTACAGACACCCTCTCCAAATTTGGGATTGACTTCTGTTTTGTGGATTGACTTAAAAATTAACCTACTACAGCCCTGGATAATTCAGAACTGTTTCTGAAGTGAAAAGCTAGCCCAGAAAAAAGGAGTGACTTATCCAGAAAGTCAAAAGAGTTGCACTTTAATTAGGAAGCAGCAGTTTCTGGTTATGTTTCTATCCAGTATAACTTAAGAAAACATGTTCATTAGGCAAAGTTATTGCAGGAAAGGGATGAAGTTTCAGAGCAAATAGAAACGTGTGTGCTCACACACCTTATGGCTATCAAAGCCACACTGCATCAAGCTTGGGGAACTAACAGGAAATGGGAAGAAATTAAAATGCAAATTCTACATCTTACTTGCAAACTAGGATTTAATAGCATTCCTAATTTTAATAACAATGCCCCAGGATGTTTTTTATTCACATAAAAATATCAATTGAAGTAAATTGTCATAAGGGAGACCCCTTTCTGTGAACAAAAGTAGCACAATGCTTTAAATCGTTTGGAAACATGACTGAAGTAGCTCAAAAATTACCAATTATGTAAGCATAATGCAAAATAAATGAGTACAGCAGATTCTGCATGATCTCCCTGGCGTGGTAATACAAGCCAGACCGGGGTCCTCTTAAGAGGTTATCAAAACCAAACCTGGATGAAACAGTTTACGTGGGGAAGGTTCAGATCTTCCTCTTAGAAGAAACATTGAACTCCAGCTTTAACTGACCATCATCATACAATGCTGCTACCCAGACAAAAGTTCAGGGCACAGTCAACTTCCAAAAACAAAATCAAAACAGAGACATAAAATGTATTTGTATACAAAGTTTTTAACATTAATCTGCTGCTGCACTTCCACAGCAATAGCCTCTTGGCTTGAAAAAATGTAAAGATCGAGGATAAAGTTAAGGAGAAGCAGAGCAACCCCTGATAGCCCTCATCTCCCGATCCACATCCCTTGCTACTGTTCTGTTGAAAGCATCTTTCTCTGTGAACAAGGAACATTACATGGGCTGGACAAAATGCAAATGCATAAACTGAACATACCGGGGATCTGAGTTCAGGCACCAGATTTATTGTCTCAAAACTTTTTTGCTTGGGGTTTAATTTGGGGCTAGCTGAGAAAAAGGCATACATTTTAAATTTTAGCTATTCTTAATATCATGGTTTAATTTTTAATGCAATAGTCATACTGGCCGGACTCTTGCAGCACAGAAGACTGTTAGTCTGCAGAGACTCCCCAATGTTTCACTTAGGCTCTGCCAAAAGAACAGCACAGGTGGCCAAGACATTTAGGAACAGTCAGAGCCACAAGTGTTTTTTAAGGACATGCATTTTAAATTCTTCCAAAAGTTAAAACTTCAAGCAATGATCTTTCAAATGCTCTTTCACAGGGAAGTTGCACAGCTATCTTTTCTGTGTCAAGCACTTATAAAGGGCACGCCAGGTTTTGTTGTTGTATAAATGGTTTATTTTAACTTTACAAAACCACTATGGTGCGTGGTTGCCAATATGCATTTTTATTAACTTCTTGGGATGATGTCGAAGTTGTTGGGTCTCAAAGTGTGGAATTGGTTTAAGATTTAATCCGACTGGCATCTAAACTTAGATGTCCTGTTCATAAACACTGTAAACTCAAGCATAAGACTCAAAACTTGTAAGAATACATCCTCCCATTAACAGCAGAATCACATGAATCAGCACAGAACACATTCCTCTTAACCTTTACCTTTCATAGCAATCAAAATACTTGCCATCTACTTAAGTCTCTAAATCCGGTTTTATTAAAAAACAAGATAACTTATGTATAAATCTTCATAAATGTTTGAGATATTGTATTTGTTTGAAGAAAGCAGCAGAACTCCTTCTGTAACATACACAAGCTATTTTGAGCTTATCAGTACAAGTTGCTATATCTTTTGCAATAAAATTGTCCCAAAGGCATATGCAGTACATGTCGCCTCATATATGTTTAAAAATAAACACCAATATGTTCCATGCCATTTTAGTTTCTGAAATGCAGCTGAGGTACTTAGATTATGGAAGACCTAGCAAGGTTGGTCTAGCTTCAGGTGTTTTAATGTCATCCTTTCACATGCTCAGCTGAAAAAAAGCCTAAGAGCGAGCTAGCAGAGGAAGAACCACTAAATTACTTATCACAGGAATCAGTCATTGAAACAGAGTCTAATGGCTGAAAGGCATCAAAAACATACGTACTTCCACAAAGTCTGCAAGATCACGTCTTATTTGGAACTAGACTTCTTTTGGAAGCTGAAAAAGAAATTAATGCCCTCTCTATACACTTCTGAGGTGCAGGGCCAAATAAAAGAGGATCTAGATGTCCAGACGCTTGACACTGGGTGCTTTTGTTTCAGATACCTGCCGTCTGGCTGGGGCATCCAAAACAGAAGGTCACCAAAGGGTTGGACTTGGAAGCAGGCAGGCAGCTGGCCAGGGCTGGGAGCTGTCTGAACTCGTCACCAGATACATAGTCAAAAGAGAGTTGTCCAATTACCCTCTCCCTAGGAAATAACTGTCTTTGCACTCAGGAATTGGGCTAGTGGCTTGTAAACTCCACAGAAAATTATCCATATTATCTACTTAGCAAGTCAAAGCAAACAGTAAATATTACCTAGACACCTAACCTAAGTCAGTCGTCTGTGGTATACCTGCCTTAAATTATTTCATGGTCGAACAAAGTCACTATCATTCTTTTTCATGATGGAAAAAACTTGATCCCTTTTCTTTTCCATTCCCAACTCAGTCTGAAAAGTCTTAAGACAGTATGAGGCAACCTGCATTTCTTAATCGCCTACATATTGAAAACACCAGAAGTGTACATCTATATACCTAGAATGCCCCAAATTCCTCAAAACAGTCTTTTTAACCTTTCTTAAAATCTAAAAACTGAGGGATATCACAGGTTTTAGCCCTGCATCAACTACGTCACTCACAATCAGTTTTCAGTCATTCTGTATGGCAAAAGAAGGAAGATATTGTTTTCCTTGACATGTTTAACTCCTCTGATTTCTACTAAAAACTCAGTTCAAGAACTCCAACACTCACTCATAGAAATGACTTCCTCTAAAGCACAAAGAGAAACAGTAGTTAAAAGTTTCACTGTATGTCTGAAGAGAATACACTCAATTTTCTCAAATCACTATGGTCACATCTTGTTCATAGGCAAATCCGTAAGGACATTAGGATGGCTTCCCATGTGGGTCAGTCCTACATTGTTTGTGAAATATTCTTTCTCCCTACCTCAGGAATATTCTCATGACCCTCTCTGGAGGCAGAACACTGGGGTGAACGCAAATTACGTTGTCATTTCACAAAGCAATTCTTTTCCTATAAGGAGGGAAGATGAGTAGGACTAAATCAGAAGGGTTATTTTACCTACCACGAAGAGGAGATGAGAGCTTTGTTTATCCCACTTACCAGTTTAGAAAAAGTAGGATGGACTCACTAAGAAGTTGTTCTGCTCACTTCTGTGTAGGTTCCCATACCACCCCCTCAACTGTGCCGTTCTGAGCATTTTCCCATAGCAACACAACCACCATCTGTGATCTGTGGTTTGCTCTCCCTCATCCTCACCCCAGGGGCAGAACCATGGGCATACTTCTCTGTTAAATGAATGTTCCCCCCCAGGAAGTGCCCCATGCCTTGCTGAGATCAATGGATCACTGACACACCAGCTCCTGCACAGTAGCACTCTGCCCATGCTGTGTCTCTTCACCCCACAAAGATTCTGGGGACACTGTCCCTAAGTGCACGGAAAGACATAGGGTGCCAGCAGCACCAAGATGGCAGAGCAGTACAAATCCAAGACATATGGAGAATACAAAACCCGATAAACTACTGTGAATGGTTATGCTTTGCACAGTTCAAAAGAAGTTCACATGAAGTTACCTCATGCCCCTTCAAATGCATGTCTACTTGTCCTAGTCTGAGTGCACTTTCTCCTCCTAGCAGAATTATGAACACAATACAAAATGTTGAAAAATAGTATTTATTAGCACCCAATTTACATAATTATATGGTACAAATGACACTCGCTTGCTGCTGTAACATTAAATAAAGCTGCTCTTAAAAACCATTGCTTATGTCTGGAAGTCCATGTGATTTTTGCTCAGCACAGAATGCAGGTACAGTATACAGCTACTCCAATTCACCACTGTCATACCAATAACAAATACCTGCATGGTTACCTTGATGTGGTCTCATTTTAAATGGCACACTAACATAAGCAGATCTATATAATTTTAATGACAAAACATTTACTTGGCTTATTTAGGCAAGTGAATGTAGCTTTAAATATAACCTATCCAAGAAGTTTCACAAAATATGAATTACAGTGAAAACCAAAAACTTCAGGGCTGCAACTGAGAAGCTCAAAAATAGACTAGTGTGTTTCAAAATAATCTCCCTCTGATTTTTCCATCTTTGCCATTTTAGGTATCCATATTGAATTTCAGTAAGAAGTTTAATATTAAGCATTTGAAGAAGCATTTTCATTTAAAGCAAAAATTTACACTTTTTATAATAAATGCTTACCAAATCTTTGGAGAATGAATCACTTTTTCACTTTTCTCATATCCCACAATTAAGAAGCCTTTCTGAAATCATGGAATACATGAATTTTATGGATCCTTACTCCCAAGAAAACTATTTCCTCCACAAGTTACAAAACAGAACTTCTCACTTAAATTAACATTCACTTTTGTATGACAGTAGCATTTAAACAAGGTAATTTGGTGACACTGAAATTCCTATACAACCTTGTACTGAGCCATACACAAACAGACAAGCAGACTATTACTCAACAAGTAGATATTTCTCATTCAGATCCACCACTCTGCAAGACACTTGAAGCCCAACATTGTTTCAAAAGTAGTCACTCTAAACTGGTGTGCAAAATCATAACCTCAGCATAACCCTGAATGGGAGTCTTAATTTCCTTTAGCTGTTTATGTATCAGTAACAGTAGCCTTTTCATGCCAACTGTCTGCCATGGAAGTGACACGAACAGAAGAGGAGCAACTGTAATTACTAACATTTTATGTGGTTATCACCTGTGGTGTCTTCTCCAAAAGAGAACTGTCAGGTAACTCTTAAGTTCAACAGTTATTCTTGTAGAAAGGAAAATGTATACTGATATAAACAACAACAAAAAATCCAAAATACGGCCCACAAGGCAAAGAACTTTGTTTGGAATAATTTTATGGGTTTTTTAAACCTGACAGTTTCTTTTAAAAGAAATCAATTGAAGATATTTATGCAAAATACAATGCAGGTAGTTGATACGCTGACAAATGTCAACAGTAAATTTTACAGCAACAATAGTCTTTTCATCCCAGATTTTCTTCTAGAGTTTATCAGATATATGATTCAAGGAAAATATAGCACAAGATTGCTTTTCACTCTGCTTCGGTTATAAAAGTACAAGAAATTATTCGCTAATAACATCCTCAGTTTGCATGTCCAGAAAAAGTGCTAACACATAAGAGACAGTTTTCAAAACGTCTGCATGTTTGTAAATGTTTGACTGTAAGCAAACAATTCTAGGAGCCATACATCTGGAAAAAAAAAAAGCTACATTCAACAAGCACTATCTTGATGACAGAAAGAATAAAAAAATAAATTCTTAATGGAAAAATATTAGCTTGAAGTCCATCATTCATCCCTTATACAATGTTTTTGGCTGCTTTTGGTAAGTAATCAAAAAGTATTGAAATTATTTGGCTTGGCAACTAATTATCTTTTCCCTTTCAGAATAATACAAATCCAGCTGCATAATTTTTTTCTTAACATCTGAGTCTAACACTCTGGTGCAAGGACCAAGGGTTTCTTGAAACAGCAGAGAAGTAATTTGGGGAGCCTGCAATTCAAACTGAGGGAATTCAAGTAGACTGGGTTTGAGGACCACGTCAACACCAGGCTTTGAGGAGCTTAAAAAACAAACGTGCAGGCATGGTTTAAATGTGGATGGCTTGGCAGCACAAGGAGGACAAAACTAGTTTAACACACAATACCACCACCCAGAACCAATCAGGAAGAAAGCTGGGACAATAAGAGTATATTACTATTAAATGCCTTTTTACTTCAGCTGGATTTTGTCATCCAGCAACAAATATCTCCTGACAATAAACCAGTTGAGACCCATAAATGGTACTACTCACCTGGATTTACACCTTCTGTGGTGGAATACAGATTCTCAAAAACATCTTAAATGACACAGGACTCATAAGTCCTCACAATACAATTTAGAGCAGCAAAATTAAGTCAGCAGGTTGGGTAAGAGATAACCCAGTAGAATTAAATGAACTAGGAATAAGAAGGTACAAATCACCTTTTTGGTTGTGGGTGCAGCAGTAGGGTTGAAGCTGAAACTCACTACCCTTCAAAAAGCAGTGTAAGAGAAAATCAAGTCCTCTATGCAATTTACCCCACAATGAGAGTCCACTGCAGATGGGATTTTAACATTCTAAGAAAACATAGCCTAAAGGAGGATGTAAGTGGGAAGATAAAAATCAAACAGCAATGGGACAGATAACCTGCACAACAGGTATGTTCATTAGCACAGGCAGAGACAACAGTTTAAAGGTCTTATTTCCTACCATCCTTCCTCCTGGGATTAGTTCCACCAGCTGAGTAAGAGCACTTGCCTGAGCAAGGACTATTTGTACAAAGGTCATCTTCATTGTTCGCATCCCCCGACTCCCCAGGTGTTTGTTCATTTGCTCTGTTGTATGTAATACTATCTTTTACAACACGGTTATTTCTTGTAAAACATCCCTGATGTAATTGGATAAATTAGCACTGTGGTTTTTATCAGTTTCTCTGCTGCTCAGTAGAAACATTGCAGAGGTTTTGACTAGCAGTTTACAGGTCACTTGTTTCAGTAATGGTGTTTGTCTCTAAGGTAAAAGACACCAATGAAGAGTCAAGACTGTTCACCTATTGCAGCCCTCTTCAACTAAACACGTCATCAGATTTAGATAAGATATTCTCAACACCTTCACATCCTTATGAAAAAAGGGAGCTTCCTGGAACACTTAAATAATTTTTCCAAGGAAATCTTTGCTTCCTTTCTGTCACTCAATATTAACAGCTACACTGAGCATTCCTACCATGCTCACCAACAGCAGATGCCAAAGAAAATTCAAATTACTCAAAGATTGCAACATTTTATACAAAAGGATTTACCATACCTAAGTGGTCTACTATAACATTCCGATTCTTCATTCTTGACAATGAAGTCCAAAACAATTTCCACTGAACAGCCACGAATTTCAGAATGTTTTTAAATCCTATATTATAAGCAGCATCACGTTTTCACATTTATTTCCATGAATTTTATCCATTAGAAAGCTGAAGGACATACATGCTAAGCGAATCGCAAATTACCTGGATCTATTGGTCCCGTTCACACCTCGTTTGTATGAGAAAGTACTGAAGGAGTACTTTTTACAGAATGGACTGGTTAATGTGAAGTGAGTCACACAGATGACACTGTACATAACAGATTAAATATGTAGATTATGACTGAAGGAAAACAAGCCTTGAGTAACAAGCCTAAAATTCTACTCTGCTTCCCAAATTTTGTGGCTTTGGTTCAATACTAACAGACATCACGAGACAAAGTCTTGGCACTGCAATTATCTTTTAAAATAAATATTTACCCAGAAGCAAAAGAGTAGCCCCACTACAGTATCTGAGGAACTTACCTTCACCTAACTGGGTCCATGTTAGATGAAGAATATGTTAGCAGAAGAGTAAGTTCTGTTCTTAGAATTTAAGTAATAAAGTATTACAAAGCTCTTGCCATCTCCTCATCTAAAACGCTGTGGTTTTGAAATTTGAACAATCTCCAACTTTTACTTTGACACAAGAGTGCATAATTTGGGGTCTGGATATATATTAGATTTTATCCTTCATACAACCTGCAACCAATGGATGAATGAAAAAACCTTTTCATGGTTTCTTTTGTGATACCAGCGATCTAAATGCCACACTGTTCTCCCAAGCTTACACCACTCACATGGATGGCATCTTGGTTCTGGCCATTTAATCTACTATCTATCCCTTGCAGAGTTCAGCAAAAGTCCTCTGTTTCTCTCACAGTTGAGCACAAAAGCCAAATGACCACTGCCTACAGACCTTCAAAATAAAAAGATATAATCTCATTTGCAGATACTCACACACTGCAGAAATTACTCATGTCAGACTGCAAACCTGATGCTTCAGCAAAGATAACTGCAAGGAAAACACTGCTATAGCCTCTTGTACAGGCACAGGGACAACAACAATGGCTCTATTTCCTTCCTTGACTCCATCCACGTTGCTAAGTTTTACCAGGTTTTACTAGATATTTCACACAGGTATCAAGCAGACTCCCTAGGACAGTCTGCAAAGACACTGCCAAACCACAGGCTGCAAATGCTTCCAAATACACATCTGGAAAGGCCTTAAAAACCTTCAATCTTGGTTATCTGATGTCTATGCCTTCTTTTTGGATTTTTTATTTCCTTGGGTATAGACTAACACTTCTTCCAATCAACCACTGCTCAAATGGCACATTAGTTTCCGGAAATTGCTGCTCCCCAAAATTACATTGTTAAAATGTGAGAAAGGAGGTGAGGAAAGGGGACACATCTGTGATCAAACAGGCATACTGAAAAAGATGTTGTAACTAAGTCCTTCATCTCTTGAACATTTATTCAAAAGGACAAGTTTCTGGTTACTTTAAATTCACAACTGCAAAATGGTGTTGTATGACCTAAGCACAAAGCTGTATGGTGAACATCATACACTCAATTAAAAACAGTACATATGGGACTGCTTTAATGTAACAAATGGCCTAAAAAACTACCTACGGTATGCTGCATATAGTTCCACAAGCTTCTTGCTAAAGAATATACTTTATCAAAATAAGGAAGAATGAGAACCCAAAATATTCATCAGGTGATTTTTGTAGAAGTAATAAAATCTTTTAGTTGGTATGTTAAAACTTTTCCTTTAAGACAAAAATAAATGCAGACACTACCAATTTCTAAGAGTGAATAATTGTATCTAGAATTTCTTCCACGCTACTCGAAATAATTTTGTTTAAGTGTTTTGGTAACTGAATCAAATACATGAAAGCAAACGGTATAGTGAAGTAAACCGGAACTAAAAATGAGGGTATTTAAACCTAGCAGACTAATTTTCAACATACAGAAGGACTGAAAATTCTTACATTAAATTAGCTAGTAAAATCAAAATCTCAGTACCGGCTAGCATACATAAAAACTTGTATGAGTTAACCATTAAAAATGTACTATGGAAATTATGTGTAGGAAAAATACTAATGGTAAAATGCCACATACTAATGCTGCACAAAAAGCCTTTTCTGCAAGAATAAGCTTTAGGTCCCATTTTGTTTACATCTTCAATAAATGTATGGATCACATTCATGAAAGTTACCAATTACACTGAACCAGGAAGAACTGCACAGAAAAATTAAAAAAGACAAGAATGATTTAGTGCCCTCAGAGATCAGAAGTTCAAAGCTTATAAAACCCAGGATAATCATTAAGCCAGAATTAAGTATCTATCTGCAAAAGAATCATAACATACTGAAAGCGAAGAAGAAACCTGAGAAGCAACAATGCTCGAAGTTATTTAGAACAGTTGTAAGAAAAAAAGGAATACAAATTGGGTTTGTAAGACACTAGCCAGAAAACCAAAAATTTGGTCTTCCTACACAAAAGCATCATGTTACAGAGGAAAAAACCAAACAAATCCTACACTTAACAGATGACCTTCAGACTAAGTCCAACAAATCATACCTAGGCAATGGTTTTGTGGGCACCAAGATATGGAGAACTGAGCTAAAAAGCTGAAAACAAGAAAAAGTTGTGTAAAAAGAGTAGACTTAAAAATAGCTTGAAGAAAGTGGAAAAGAATGGAAATACACAGCTAAAACCATTGAGTGCATGCAGGTTCCAAATTACAAAGACAATGAGGAACACGTAAAATGGCACAAAACATGGCTTAGAATACTGCCACGAAGTTAGAAAAAAGAATTACAAAACATCATGAAAATCCTCCTGTAAGTAAGACATAACCATTGAAATAATCTTTGAAAGGAAGCCTAACTGTATAGAACATACATAAAACCTCAATGAACAAGACAATATTAAAATGCACAAGTCTACAACCCTGCTTTACCAAGCAGATGGACTAGATAACCTAAATGACTTTCTTCATCCCTAACTCCTATGATGATGTTCAGAAGATCTGACAGGTTCATGCACAATAGCCTGCAGTCCTACAGGTATGTCAGCAAGTACAGTAAAAAGACATTGACATCAATTATGAAGACCAGCACAAAAATATATATAGTCCACAACCTCTTTGTAAGGCTACATTTGTTTGTTTTGTTTTTTTAAAGGCACCTCATCCTCTAGCTATTGCCAGCTTCTAAAAAAATCACTTTCAGTTTGAGCAAGAGCTCAATAGTGAGAAGGAAACATCTTTCAATTCACATTTGAACAGCCACTTCTTACATTCCAATTGTAATCAGAATAACAGTCTTTAAAAACAAGCATGCCAGCCTATTATTTTATGTACAGCAATTTAAACAACTGTAACTACATAATGTATTGTGTAAGCAAAAGCACAACATTCATTTCATACTCACACCATTATCCTTTGTATACACAAACTGAAGAGAACTCTTACTACTAAAACATTAAAATGCACCCATGGAGTCTTCCTGTACTAGACACATTTAATACATGTTTACAATATATATACACATATATACTATACATAACTTTTAGAATTTTTCAAATAAATCTTTGTAATTTCCTCTTCAAAAGAAATAAAATAATGACACTGAAAGAATATGAGTCAAGTACACAGAACTCTCACAAAGTTGAATGCTCAGTTTTGCAGCCAAGTTTCCCCTTTCCCATCATAACCAAAACACTTTATAAAAACTAAATAATCTGAATTACTATCATAGTCATCTGCTTCGTGGTAAAAGTTCTAATTTTATCTATGGAAATATATTGCATATCAATATCATGAAGTGACATATCTCAATATTCTGAGCAAAAAAAGGTATTCCAGGATATTTTAGTAGTTAATATAATGCGTTGCAGACTCAAACAGCACAGGTCAACCTTTTATTCTAAATAATACAGATGATTTAAACTCTGAGATTAGCTTCAAATGTGGTCCCATCCCCAAATGCCGCTCTAGAAACAACAAAGTCAAACACTATGATGATACCTTTCAATGATTCCTTTTTAAAAAGTGTCAGTTTAAAGGTAAAGATTCAGTTATCAGTCTCCAGTCTTAACCTCAAGCCAGTACACTGAAGAGTTGCACTGAGTTCTTTCCTACTCACATCAGCACCAGAAATCAACTCCAACAGAAATTCTGCTTTCCATTCCCATTAGAGGAAAACACCATCTGCAGGTTTATGAGCAATAATAACTGTGATGATGACAGATAATGGAAAAGAATCCACTCACCTTCCTTTAAGAAGGGGTAAAAAGACTAAAAGATCAGTTTTAAAGTTGTTTGTCATTCAAATCAACAGAGAAGCTCTGAATACATAAACAAAGCACATCTGTTGAGTAATTACAAGTACTCACTCTTCAGGTAACCTAACCAATGGCACAATATGCCCAGTGAAGCAGACAAGTTAAAAAGTTCCACAAATGGTGAAGCTGGGTAATACCTCTAGAAGTAGCAGAATCTCTCAAACTGCTGGAACTTTGTACAGTTTGCACTTATTGCACTAGTAGGACTCATACAAAGCATCAGGTACAGGTTTAATCATCAAAATAAGTATTTCACCTTAATGCCCTTTTTAGCAGGAACAGAAAGAGATGAATGTTTGATAGTTAAATTGTGGGACAGCTCCTTTGGAAAGCTTTGCGATAATTTCTTGTCGCAGATCTCCAAGAATAAACAGCATTATAAATCTGAATAAGTTAAATCTGCTACTACAGTATATAGAGACTGGTTCAGTCTGTTGTTAATTGGGACTAGATTAAAGGCTCAGCTTCTAGCCACACGCTAATGCACTCTTAAAAAAATTATATAAATGTTTTTGCAAACTAAATATTTACTGTATAACACAGAAGAAGTAGCAAAAACTTTACTGCATTTTAATTTATGTTAATAATTTGCTTTCCTTTAATTGCATTTATCTTAGGCTAGCAGCCAGGTGGCTCAGATTAACTATCCGCTACTGCTCTCTGAATAAGATCTACTTAATTAATATCAAAGGGATGACAAAGTGCCTCTCATATGACACAGTAATGAGCATGTGAACTGACACTTTTTCCAGGTGATGTAATTTTAAGTACATTAAGACTCCTCAACGAGAAGCATCCTAGGAAGTTTCCCTCTTTTCCTGCTCCCTGATGCAATTAGACCCCTTCTTTCCAGTACTCCATTTTATTCATAGAGAATACATAGACCTAGTTTCACCCAAGGCCTGCCTGGACGAAAATTCACACCCTCTGAAATAAAAGCATTTCTTTTGTTTTTTAACTATTTGAAACTGAGAGTTTCTAAGCTCTCAGCACCAGCTGAGCTCACAGAAACCAGAACAAACATCAATTTAGAAAACAGCACCCTGCAAAACTAAACACTTACAAACATTCTCTGAATTACAGGGCAGGATAAGAAGACTCATGCCCTCAACTTCTCTTTTGCACAGCTGGTTAAATATATACAAAGCTAGAGTTGAAAGGGAAGCATTCTGTCATACAAACACTTTAGCCAGGGCATCTGCTCCTGCACTGGCAATATAACATTTGGAGGGGTGGAATGCCACATCGTGAATGGACTCATCAAATTTTTTGCGGTGAGCAGTAAATTCTTGGATGCAGGTCTTGCTTTCAAGATTCCATAAGCGAATTGAACAGTCATGACCTAAAGAAAGGGGAAATAGGGGTTTTTTTATAGTTTTCATGTCTGTCACCATTAGAAGAAAAAGAAAATGAAATCTGAATGTACTTACTGCCAGACATCAAATACAAGCCATTTGGATCAACAGCTAAACTTGTAACTGCATCTAAGTGGGCTACCATGGAGTGGATCAGTTTTCCTTCGAAAAAAAGGAATTGTTTAGGTTATTTTCTGCAACTCACTTTGTTATCTGTATTCACTGCTTAAACCCTACCATGGCTCATATTATAAATATAAGATCTTGTTTCATGATTGAATTATTAAAATTATGCAAGAAGTTAGTCTTTTAATGTTTACAGTCTCAGGAGAGACACAGTACCTAAACCAACATCTTCATTAGACCTTTGGTTTATGTCTGCAAAACCACCATGAAGTTGCAATCACTGTGCATTTTAAATTTCTGCACTTTAAGTGAATTAAGCGAGTTCAAGAGTAAGATCTTTACTAGGAAGGACAGCAAAGAATAAAAACTACATAAGAATCTAGGATAATCTTAGTCAACTCGGAAAGAATCAAAGTTCTATTACAGCTTATTATAATATTCATATATATTTTCCTCAGCTTCCATTTGGTCCTTTCACCTCTTCTTATTTAACAGACATTCAGGAAGTAGTAAAATTAAAATCAACATGAGTATTGGAAGATCTCCATTTAACTTTTAAGACATTGTGACCTGGAAGCAGAGAAGTCACAAACTGAACATTATCACAATTCACAGTCAGAGTACCAGATTAATAATACCATTCCTATCAAAAGGTACTTCAAAACCTAAGAGATTTATAATTACATGCCTCAGTGTGACTCTCACTACAAATTAGAAAAAGTTTTATAAGCTGTTCAGCTGTTTTTGCAGAAGTGAGAGATTTGAAGAAACACAGTGGATCAAAGTGAGAACAATGCCTACAAAGGAACTTCTGCCTCCAAGACATCAGGCAGAGGTCTTGGAAGTACTAAAGGAGTGCCAGAGCTTCCTGCCCTCAGTTCAAAATAACATAGACAACACAGCAGAAGAAACACGAACATTAGCACAAAGATTTTGAAAAAGTTTCCTTTTATGTTAAATATCGATAACCCCCATACATCAGACATGTTAAAAGAACAGACAGAGAATGATGCAGATTCCTTATCACTATGCTAATAAAGTTTTAAGTGTACTGGCAATCTTTGCGCTCAACTGAGGATGAAAGATTTCTGTATTAGATGACAGCCAATTCTAGATGTCCTTTAGTATTTCTGTGAGTAGTTATAATAATGACATACCGTTTATATTTTATGTTATACAACTGCTATGAGTAGGATCTGTTGAAAAGATGCATACCTGTATTGTTGTCATAGAATTTGATGTGTCTGTCTTCATGAGCAGTGATACTAATTGGAAGAGTTGGATGGCTGATGACTCTGTTTATCTGACAGGAGGAAGTGACTGCTAAGAGAAAATCCACACACATATCAACACATGTAAATTGCCAAGCTTTTTGCAAGATTCCTACTAAGAAATAAATACGTAATCAATTTTCTCTACCTTTATATAATGGAAACTCTCAGCTAGCGTCTTACATAATGTGGTTTACCCTATAATACTTTCCAAATTACATACACAGAGACCCATATATAAACCACATGTATAAGTGTAAATACAAACAAATAGGGTTCAACTTTTAGCCACAGTTTTAGATGGGCATATCAGACAAGAACGTGAAGCCAAAAAATGTGTCAAAAAAAAACATAGAAGTTTTTTTATTAGAAACGTAGGCATTGCTGTGATGCACAGACTAGTGCAAGGCACACCTTACCACAAAACCACAAACAGCCACTCCACAGAACACCAAAATACAGTTATCTTTCATGTGGGAGTTGACTGTACTCAGTTAAACCACTGCCAAAAAACACTCATATCATCTAATCAAAATTCTTACTAAAATAAACAAAATAGAATACTACTATAAGATCACTTACTACTAAGGTGGTAAAGACTTCAATCGACTTTATTCTGTAAAAGTATGAACCACTAAGTAGTGTCAGTATCCACAGGACACTTAAAATTATGAAAGTGTAAACTAAGGAAGAAACACATTCATATTAATAAACCTCCCTAAAATTACTAAAAGCACATGAGACTGCATCCCAGCCAGCTATCCTCACAGTTTTAAAATGCAAGCAATGAGGCTTATACTGAACAGGAGAGTCCCTGAGTGGTGGTGGTAGTAGGGCACTTCAGGTGACTCCTTTTCCTCTTGCCTAGTTCTTGTAGAAATAATTAGACATTTTTTTTTTAAACACAAGTAAGCTTTATAGTAATGTTACATAACTAAAGATACTAAATAGGGCCTGCTGGCTGCCAGATCATGATCTCATTTTCTCAAAGGAATATTACTGAACCACAGTAAGGAGGAGGTGGTGAAAAAATAAAAGACGGGGCTGGAGGAGAAGAAAGGTAAATTCCACAGAAAAAAGATAACTGACTTAGGACCGTGTTCTCAGACAGGAACAAAGATGCAGGTTAAAAAAAACATCCTGCACAGTAAAGAATAATATAAAGAAGGGAGACAGCACTTTTCGTTCCCTCTTATAAAATGACAGTCATTTAACTATTTTTAAAAAGACAAACAAAGCCAACAAGAGGGCTTAGTCCCTTTAAAAAACATAATTAAATAAAAGAATGTAGCAACATAAAAAAAAAATTTGAATTTAAAACTGAATGTTCATACTGTTATCAAGTTACTATTTTGGCCAGAATATGAAACCTTATGCTTCAGCTCATTCTGATCTCTTTCCTAATGCCAGGGTAAAGTAATTTACCCATAGCAGACTCCTTACAGTTTCTTCTAAAACTTCCAATATTGCCCACTGCCATGATTCAGGGCATTATGTGAGACCTTGTGAATACTATTCCACTGGAGCTTTGATTTTTTCCTACAGTGAAAACTTCAAATAAAGCCCAACTGCAGAGTGTATGCAAAAATTAGAAAAGGGATACCTCTGAGGAAAAATAAAATTCACACACATCCCTCATAATTTTTTTAAAAAATTCAACTTGAGATTTTCCTGATATTACCTCTATCTTGCAGTTTTGGGCTGAAGAGAGAGTGGAAATCTTGAAGCTGCAAAGATGACTGGGCTGTATTAAAGAACCCTGTGCTTTTCCTTATGCTACTGTTCCTTCAAGAGGAATTCAGATAGTGTGGGCTTGTTTCTTCTACCTTCTTTTAAATGCATGTACACTCTTCTGCTACCGAAATACCCACGAGGTCTGTTGTAGTAGTAATAATTTACTGCTACATCTCAAAACACAGCTTGTAACATAATTAATGTAATAATTATCATGACACTGCTCAATTTTCTGGAAACACCAAAAAGCCTATCAACATTATTGATCTTAAACAAGCAATTTTTTAGGTTTTGGGTTTTTTTGATACATACTAGTATCCACACTGGACTCCAGGGTAAGAATTCGTTGCCGTGTCTCCATGTTAAAAATGCTAGTGTGTCCACTGTTAAACGATGCTACCATGAGGCTTGGGTCACTGCTCACAAGATCTATGGATGAAGGGATTCCCAGTTCTAGAAAACAATGTTGAGAAGATTTCATAAGATTTAGTTGGTGTAAGAAAACTAAAAAACACAAACAAAAAACCACAACCAACACGCATTTTAATTTCAAAAGGGACACAATTATGAAAGGAAATGTTACATTTTAAAATGTGTATTATGCCAATCTAAATAGATTGCCCTGTGTGGTCACTATTTTAATCCTACTTTTTTGAAATGTATAACAACAACATTCTTTATTAAGATGCTCTATGTGGAACTGTGGCTAGACAGAAATCTACTTTGAAATTAAGAAAGTAAGAACTCCTAAGAGCAGTTCTCAAACAAACCTCCATTGCATCAAGTTAAAGGAAATTAAATTGAAGTGGTAAAACCATTTATATGACAGATTATCAACTTTATTATCTACCTGGGCAGATTCAGAGCTTAAAAAAGTCCCAGAGCTTTCCAGATGCAAATCTTATATTCTGACACTGTCAGCATGGAAGATTACATAAATACATTACAAAGCTTTGTCGATCCTGCCAATTACATTATACATGTGACCTCCTTACACTGTAGCTATCTGAACACTATGAGGCAGAGCTTGGGTATACAAACTATCCCTTAACATTTTTCTCCTCAAATGCCCTGTTCACCACCTGCTCTGTCAATGAATAAAACTGGTTGCAACAGATGCCAGAAGGAGGAGGAAGAGGTAGAGAGTGAGATACTGAATGTTAAACAGCCCAACGTCTACGGATCCACATAACGCAGGATTATCATGACTTCTCTTTAAACTTAATACTCATGGAAGAAACATCTTTCAGGATTGATGAAAACATGTATGGTTTCCTTTTCTACCACTGCCATGTCTGCTTATCTGCAGTGTCCTGGTAAACCTACAATTGTTAATCCAAAGGACTTAAATAATGACTGCTAGGCATTTTGGAGAGTTTGTTCAAGGTTCTCAATAAGCTATAGGAAAACTAAGTTTCAAAGGTGGATCTTTGAATTTCATAACTGGGCTTCATTCCAGTTTGGAATAAAAACCCCCAAAGATTAGCTCTGTGAGACAATACTACTCCCTACTCCTTCTTAGCTATTTTTTAAAAAAAAAACAAACCAAAACCAACAAGAACAAAAAACCCTACACACAACCCCATGCTACTAAGAAGTTTTCAAACTGGACAGGTAGGCAAGCTGGCAGCACACCAGTTATGTTTTTCACAGAACCCTACAGATATGGTTCTGCAAGAAATAAAATACATTAAACATTTCTATTTTGCTCAGTCTAATTTACGAGTAATGACAGTTCCAACCAGCTTTTACACCATAATTCAATAAGTCTGTTCAGTTATGTCAAAGCTTATTTTGCCTGAAAGTTGTTCTGAAAAGCCAATGAACAGTCTCAGTTCGTAGGTTGCCTTTAGGACCATCAGCTCAAAGGTCTGGCAATGTCAATGGGCTCATTCTTCACAGTTGCTAGTACGGGGCTATCTTGTGGATTGGTGCTGAAAACACTGTTGATAACACATGGATGTTCCAGTTACTGCTGAGTAGTGCTTACATGGAGTCGAGGCCTTTCCTGTTTCTCACACCAACCCACCAATGAGCAGAATGAAGTTGTACAAGAAGAAAGGAGGGGACACAGCCAGAATAGCTGACCCCAACTCACCAAAGGGACATTCCACAACACATGACGTCATGCTCAGTATGTAAAGCTGGGGAACGAAGGAAGGAAGGGGGGGAGGGAAGTTCAGAGTGACAGTGTTTGTCTTCCCAGCTAACCATTATGCATGATTGAGCTCTGCTTTCCTGAAGATGGCCAAACATCTGCCTACTGATGGGAAGTAGTGAATGCATCCCTTGTTCTCCTTTGCTTACGCACTTAATTTTTGCTTTACTTATTAAACTGTCTTCATCTCAACACGTGAGTTTTTTCACTTTCACCTTTTCAGTTCTCTCTCCCATCCCAAAAGGGAAGAGTGAGTGCTGTGTGGTGCTTAGTTGCTGGCTGGAGTTAAACCATGACAGGTAAATAAAGGGCTTTTTATTTTGAACAAACCAAAAGCAAGAGCCTAATGGAAACTCAGTTTGAATCTGAAATATGAGGTTGACACATTATACTCCATGGTTCTAGTAACATCAGCAGATCACGTGCAGCAGCTGGCTTTGAGATATATGTGGCTGCCCCGCTGTGTGTAGGTATCTATTCATAGAATGGTCTGAGTTGGAAGGGACCTTAAAGGTCATCCAGTTCCAATCCCCCTGCAGTGGGCAGGAACACCTCCCACTAGACCAGGCTGCTCAAGGCCCCATCCAACATGACCTTGAACACTTCCAGGGATGGGGCATCCACAACTTCCCTGGGCAACCTCTTCCAGTGTCTTTCCACCCTCATTGTGAAGAACATCCTCCTAATGTCTAGTCTAAATCTTCTCCCTTCTATTTTAAAGCCATTTCCCATCATCCTATCACTACATGCCGTGGTAAAAAGTCCATCCCCAGCTTTCTTGTAGGCCACCTTCAGGTACTGGAAGGCCACTATAAGGTCGACCCAGAGCCTTCTCTTCTCCAGTCTGAACAACCCGAACTCTCTCAGCCTGACAGCTGGTATCAAAGGAGAAGAGACCCAAAATTTAATCTTCACAAAAATATCCATAAAGATATAAAATCCAGAAAAACAAACAAGAAGAATTTCTATTCAGCCACCAAAACTATGGTAGTCTGAACAGGGATGCTCATGAACCTTAAGGTAGGGCAATTTTCTTTACCTTGATTATCATTAAATATATTGAGAGCTGGAGCAATTTCTGTAGCTTTCCATAGACGTATAGTGCCGTCTGCTGAACAAGAGAGCAAACGCTGGTGTGTTCCACTGTAAACCAGACCCCACACTGCATCTGTATGGCCTACAAAAGCACCTCTTAGAACAGAAGGATCTGTGAAAAAAACACAACAAAACACACTTCAAAACAAATTTTCAATTTAAGTCAACGGTTACATTTTGGTCTGTGTTTATGGACCAACCTTAAGAAGCTAGTCCATTAAAAAAAACAAGACCAACCAGGCCATATCAATAAAGAAGTCTCAATTATTTTTGCATGAAGGTGCTTGAATTTTATCAGCATACATGACATTCTGTTATCCAGTTTACAACCAATGGAACAAAAAATGTTTAAGCAGAAGGGACAGTATCAAAGTTGGCAGAACACATTTTGATTTTAAAATACCCTCTCAAACAACTATTAATGGCACATCAGCCCTTTTCTTCCAAAAGCCATCTTTAAGGTCAACTGCCTCTGAAGCTGTGGGAAGTGAAAGATGTTTTATAAACACACACACACAAGGCTGACATCCATTCAGACCTTGTAAGTCTTATCAAACTGGGCCTTTTCAGCTGTTTGCAGAATACATTATCAGCTTTGGTCTCACACTATACAATCTCATTTCATCTCAGTTGCAGAGAGGTTTGTCAAAGAAAAGAACATCAAAACACACATTTGTTGTACTTGCCAAGTGTTAGGTTTAGTCCAGCACTTTTTTCAACATAGCAGTTCCTCAAAATTATGATGAGATCAAGGCCTTTTTAAGAAAATGACAAATTTTATCTTCTCATCAACCAGTGTCAGTACCAAAACAAAAATTTACTCAAAGTAATTGAAGACAACATGTAATTTTCTCTTCTTAATTTTCAGAAAGGTATTACCTGCAAATTGTACGATTTTAGTCACATAACACTGATGTCACTAAATGTATCATTTTACTGGTGTGCATGACAGCAACATACCGTAAGAGTCATACGGGTCAATGTTTGGGTTGGTTGTACTCCAGCCATGGATGAGGCCATCTGTTCCCCCACTGTAACACTGTTCACCATTACTGCTCATCACCACACAGAGCACTGGTCCACTGGAAGAACCCCCCCAAAGACACGTTAACTATTAACAATCCTGTTATGAGAAGAACAATGCAAATGGAATCTTCAAAATTCCATTAGATATAATTCATTTGCTGCATGGACAGCAACAGAAATTCTGCATAGTCAGATCATATGCTATAACGCTTACTACAAAAAATCCCTCCACAATATTTGTTAATGTAACTGCAATCAGGACAATCTAATCACTATGCACAGTAAATATATGCCACACTTTGAAATTATAGGCTATGTTATTTTGCGTAAACAGTTCTTTTTTTCCCTTTTTTAAAGATCCAAGGCTCTTCCATGAAACTGATTGAGTAGATTTTGATTCTCTGCAAAAAGCTTCATTCTACAGATGCACATATCTGACAGAAAGGCAAGAGCTGCAATGATGAACAGAATATCTAACTGAATTTGAACTGTATAATTTGAAGATATTTTTCTTTTTAAAACTGTGGTGTACCTAGTTCCAGACTTAAATAATCATGCAGAAAGAAGATGAACATATGCAGATATTTTAAATAACACAGGAACTAAAATCATGCCATGAAAGCACTAGTTGACAAGGTGGAAATTAATTTAAAAAAAAAAATCTGTCTGCTTAAAAATCACATTTCTCAAACCATGAGAACATTTCTCAGGAAATACTCACTTATGTGCTCTGAAGGTATATATTGGCTCTACATCAAGAGAAGCACTCCTAAATAAAGCACAAGAAAATTTTAACACAATTCTTACACAATGCTTTACAAAAATGTGCACAAATTGCTGAATTCTTAAAATCACCACTACATCTTTTGAAGTGTTTCTCCCATAACTTCCTCTCCCAACATTATTTTTCATAAGTCTAGGAATTATTTTTTGTATGTCTAGGAATTCTTTGCATTCCTTCAAAATATGAAAGGATTTGTTTGGTTGGTTAAGTTCTGGATTTTTGTTTGAAGACCTTCAAGGCAGAGTCCACAAACTCTCACACACCAGTCAAACCAGTAGCTAAGTATATCAATGGTGGGGAAGGAATGGAGGGCCACCAGCATTCACATGAAATATATTATTAAGTGTTCCAAATCCCTAGCAGATGAAAAGAGCTTATGACACCCTGGTTTTATAGCAATGCTGTAGCACAGTTGCAAACCACTTAAAAAACTGCTGCTCTGGACTTTACCCACCAGGTGCTTTTTACAGGAAGACCATACGCTTTGCACCGTCCTCCTAAAAGGTATGACATACTCTCTTGCTATGTCAGACCCACTAAGAATTTGCTCTCACTTCTGCAAATCCCCAGCAACAAACATGAGACAGCGTACAACATCTCTGTCAAAGTTTAAAGCTGTACATATGTATATGCATATATGTGTATACATATATGTACATATATACAAATGCATTTTTTTATACATTTATATACACATGCAAGCACACTAACAGGCCATATCCAAATATTTTCACTAGTAAATTAGTTTGCCATGTTATCTAACAAGGAAAAAAGTGAATGGTTTTCAATTTCACAAAACACATTCACAAACATGCACAGATTTCTTCTAGCACTCCTTAAAAGTCTCCATTGTTCTCCAAGAGCCTGTTTTCCTTTAATTTCAAGTAACTCTAAGGGTCATTCAGTGAAGAGGCATCTACAATATCTTTTTTTCCTTCACAAATGAAAATATTTTTTGAAACAAAGCATTACAAAAAAACCTTACTTCTTTGCTGGGGCTGTTTTTTGTAAATTCCACATTTTTAATGTATGGTCCTCTGAAGCAGTTATTAAGACTGGTTCAACCGGATGAAAAGCGAGACCTCTTATTCCATCAAAGTGACTTCTTAACGTGAACTTGGGGTTCCAAGTCTTTCTCAATGCATCCTTATTGTTTGCTATCTAATAAAAAAAAATGCCAAACTTGTAATTAATCTGAAAGGCACAAGGAAAGGAAGAAATCATAATTTTAGTTTGGCATTTTCAGAAGATGTCAAATTACCTCACCCAGTTTTCATAACAACCTGCTCTTCAGCAACAGTCCATGTAACATTAGTCAGACAATTCAAAACAAGAAAGAAGGCAGATGCATTCCACAAAGGCAACAAATACTGTTGCATCCACAGGAATACATTCTGTGCAAATCTGAAATACTCCACATCTGACGTTACACAATTTAAAAGCTGAAAAGTAACTTTCTGACTGATACTGCTGTGAAGTCAGTTTGGTATTTGAAAGTTGATCTATACCTGCTGGCTCAATTCATTAACACTGAGCCTGATATGACCAGGCTGTGGTTCCTGAACATCCAAGTACCATTGACATGGCATCTCTGAAGTTAAAGACCTAAGAGGAACAGGGAAGGGTCTAGCAGCACAAAGGAACACAGTCTAACTTATTCACTTAAGGCAACACAAGCTCTGTAATAATGCAAGACAAGTAAAGCTGCCAGGAAAAAAAAACCCAACAAAACAAAACAAAGCCAAAAAAAAAAAAGCAAAAGGGACTCGGCTACACACTAAGAATATAACTGGCAAGCAATGAGCTATCGTATACACACGCACAATTGTTTGGCAATAAATGCATTTTCAGCAGATCCAAAAAGAAAGCCCTTAAAAAAATAACAGTTTTGCAACATTGCTCCTCTGAACAAATGTTGACATAAAATGCTGAAGAGACTATTACCATTCTGTCAGTCAACACTGCCCTTCCTGTAACTACTGCTCATGGTGGTTATGGAAAACAAACAATTATAACTCAAATATTGATGATTTAATTATGTTGAAAGCTACAGATAATCTCAAATAATTTAGTCTTATTAACTGCAAAGGAGAGACAACTGTTCTGAGCCACTTCAGTAATCTCCATTTTATTCTGAAAGGGGCTGTAGGGTGGGATTAACAACCAAAGTGCTTTTTTCTTAAGTTTTGTTACTTCTAGATTTAGTAATAAAATATATGCTTCAATTAAGAGGTTCTATAGATTTTAAGCAATGAGAAAGGAGTTGTAACTAACAGCAGGATTAGCCTCATCATATTTCTTAGTAATTATGTACTGTCTGCTCAGGGAGACAGCTCAGTTTCTCTGCCAGCCTACTGAACTGAGTTGGCTCAATGAGGGAACACAAAAACGCTGAAGCTAGTGCAAGGACAGGGGAGGACTGTAAAGTTAGCAGTTACTGCAGATTTTCCAGAAATTGGCCAAGAAAGTCTCAGAAAATAATGGTAGAAGACATACAGAGTATTCACAGGTATGTAGAGAGGAATTTGGTTGCCTCAACGCAGGCATCTAATGCAGATTAGGTGATGGAGGAAACCTTGCCTGCTCTCCAGCTGCCATACCAACAACAGAGATCCTGTGTCTATGTGGCTTTCGCAGATGTGACACCTTAGATGGCCTAACCATGCACACCTAACAGCTCTGTCAGAGTGATATTCTCCATTTGCTTCTCATTCATTCAAAGACATTCTTCCAAAGGAGTCCAAGATGATCAGCTTATAAATTGGGAAGTAGATAGAGGGCTGTCCGAGCCAGCAGACCAATGGAAGAGATGGAAACAGATCCTAGCCCTGACGCACCACTTGCCTGGCTGTACCCTGCACACCACCATCACTCTTCTTCACCCATCTGTCTCTCTCAAGCTGCCAGAGGCTGCATTATTAACATGGCAGCCAACCACCTTTTCTCTCTCCTCACTAAAATACAACAGTGACGTAATCTGGGACTTGAAAAGTTTGTGGGCAAGAGGAAAAGGAAGGGTGTTTAACTTCAAAATCAGCACCTGATCTGGATTTGCCAGTAATAGTAATATCTGTGTCTATACAGACATCTTGAAAACTCCAGTAACAGCAATGATATGCAAGTAGCACTATGGACTCTTCTCTAGGAAGAGTCTACTTCAAGGTCCAAAGCCTCCAAATCAGTATACAATATTAAATGTAAGGATTATGTAGTTCAAATACTCTTACGTACAGTACTCAATCCATTATAATTTTATAAAACTTCTTAATGTACGCAGATTACAGAAAAACAGAACCGACTAAAGTGAACATCTGTTAAGACAACAACGTGTCAAGGAAGCAAAAAGAAATTATAAATTTGAACTGGCTAGAAAGCTGAGATTTCATCTTGTTAGATATTCTAAAACCATACCCACAAAAGGAAAATTTTCTTTTTTAAGTAATAAATCAAGTGAAAACCATTCTTTAATTTACAGACAAAGTAGCATGTAAAAAACTTAAACCATGAAATGAAGTAGGGTAATGCTACCATGTTTTAGAAGAAAATAATTCAGTAAAGTGTCAGTGGGAAGAAAGGGACTGAAAATGCAAAAGTGTCTGCAATTCTTGAGAGCAAAGACATGCAAAGATTGATTCATATTAAATCCTTTAACTCTGTTCTCCATATGGTTCAAAGCAAAGAGGTTTGTAAACAATTTCTTTTTGTAAACTGTCAGCACTAGAAAAGATAAGAGGCGAGGTAGGCATAACTATGAATTCCTGATCACAGGACTTCATAAAGGCGTTTAACAAGCGAACAACAGAAGTTAATATTCTCAACCATGCAGAAAAGGATAGGAGTAGATAAAGAAATAACAGATTCCATAAACAAAAGCTGTTAATTCAGAATATGGAGACATGCACAAACACTATAGTTTATATGGACACTTAAACAATGCAGTCAAGCAATGAAAGCATTAAGTTCTTGTACAGATAGCTTAGGTTTGCCACGTCCTCTGAATGCAAAAACTTAGCATCGAAGTTTTACACATAACTGTAAAAGAAATTAAATTTATACACCATCTTACCCCTTTCTGGAGACAATGTTAGGGAAGATTAGCAAAAAAAAAAAAGAGCTGATCCCAAATTAGGAGATAATGCTAAAATACTGAATTTTAGCAGAGATGTTCTATATCATTGCAATCCTGATTATTCACAACACATCACATGCTCAGAAACTCGCTATAGCAATAGGGCACACCTCTGCAGTGTCACTCTCAAAACGTGTGTAAGCTTTCATTAACTATGTTATTTATTGCTTTACAATTACATGCAAGGGTGGAACTTCAAAGTAAGGACCTGCAGGTTATTTCTGAACTCTCAGATTTGATCTGCGATTGCAAAATCCTAGAAGGTAACTACTTAAGAGTAAAGTTTACTGAAGGGTATGATTCATCCCCAACACGCAATACTAAAATACCATCTTTGAAAATCCTCAATCTTGACAGTGCTGGACAATGCAGTAGCAGCTTAACAGATCACAAGTGATTAAAGTAATACCTGAAGTATCTTTTCCCAAGAAATCAGAAATCAAGAAAAAAAAATGTACGACTGCAAAGAGGCAATTTTACGAATGATTTTCCATAAAAAGGGAAAGAAAAAGAAGTCATATGCTACATACAAAACCACAGAAGTGCTGGCCACAACAGCCTCCTAAAAAGTGTCTGGTTCTGCTTCCCATGTGAAATGACATTATTGCCCACACTAAGTAAGCAAAGCACAGCTCTTCCTCAGCCAAGTATTGAACATCTTCCAGCAGAGAGATCCCACAGTTTCTCTAGGTAACTTTTTTCAGTACCACTTCCTACATAACACTTCTTCCCCTAATGTCCAACCTGATCCTTCCAAGTCATAATTTGCTACTGTTTCCTCTTATTTTAACACTTGGCAATACAAAGAGCTTGGCCCTGTCATACTTCTAAGCACCCTTCCAATATCTGTAGGCTGCTATTCAAGCACCCCTTAGATGCCAAGTAAGTGAATAAGACTAGTTCCCCTCAACACTTCCCTAACAGTCATGTGCTACTGGACTATCTTCAATTTCTCCACAACCCTCTTGAAGTGGAGAGGCCCAAAACTGCATACAGGTATGGCCGCATAAATCCCTCATAGATGGGACATTAACTTCCCTCAATTCTAACCCTCAGTTTGCTCAGCTACACTGGGGTCACAAGAATCCAGCTGTATCACTATCTCTAAGTTTACTTTCAATTTTCAACTATTGGAACGATATGGGAGGCAAGGGCTTGTAGACTGCTAGAAGGCTGCTGCGTTTGTGAAGATGAGTTCTGTCAAGTGAAAATTTGTGACATGCTGTGGCAGAATAATTTTAAACACTACAATATTTTCTGCTGAATCTACACACATGTAACTGGCAGCTGCCTTCAGCAAGCAGACAGTAGGACCTTGAATTACCATGAATAACCACTTACATCATAAGTCAGTGAATCTGCCTCATTAGCTACTGTAAGGCCTGCCAGTTCTCCAAGACCCAGCTCATTTTCAAGGGCTTCATCTGTTCCCATAATGAAAGATTTCCCTGAAGAAGGAGGGAATGTTAAAGCTTCCACTGCAAGAAAACAAAACAAAAGAAATCCTGAAATGTGGGTTTATAACAGCAATGATTAATAAAAGCATATTTTCCATTTCAAAAATACTAACCACCTCTCAAGTAGCTAAGGACAAAAACAAATAAAAGGTTGCATAAAAACCAGCTATTCTAAAGATAATCACCATACTTACAATGAACAGTAGTATCCTCTGACCATAATGCTTGAGGTGTACATGACTCAAAACAGTATGTGTAGTTAGCCACAGAAGGGAAGAGTATACTACCATTCACCCATATATAATGCAAAAGTAACATAAAAAAGCTCAGGCCCTCCCCAACTCCACTATAAAATATGCAAATAGGTTCTGGAAAAGTAGCTAAAATATAGACAAGAAGAGCTGGTGGCAGCAGCTGGACTATCCCCCACACATCCAGAAGTACATCTGCAATGAAGCTGTTAACATGCACTCTAATCTAGCAATACAACTGGAAACCAAGAATTCATCACTACTTGTAAAATGAATTAACTACCAATCAGGTTAGTCAGCACTGAATTCCAGGCTTTTACTAACAGTACCCAAGCTTACTTACTGGTTTACAGCTGCTACAGCATACCTATTGGCTCTCAAGTCACTGGAACACAAACACATCCATAGGTAGATTCACTAGAAATGGGAGGACCAAAGACTAGGAGGAGTACAGTACACATACATGACACAAGGCTCTGCATCAAGAAGTATGACTTGAAAGAAGCTGTACCTTTGCCAGTTTCCCTGTACAATAGCTCTCCAAGTCTATACCTCACAAAAGGGGGACTGAATAGATGACAATGTGTAACCTTCTGGACACAAGAGACTTCACTCAATTTTATACACCTTTTGTCTCAAACAACAAGGGTTTTTCAGTAAATTACTTTTTTCCCCCCCTTTTAGTTCCATTGTGAATACAAGCCTTGGCAAATACTGTTGCTACCAGGCAGAAAGAAAAGGAAACACCATCTCATTCTCAGTGTGTTATTTAGTTTAACACTAACCAAGCAAACTACAGTTTGCAATAAACAGCTTGATCTGTTCAGGCCACCTCCTCCTTTCCCAAAAGAATCAGATTCAGATGTTATTCAATTCCCCTCCAGTCCACCCAGCATAAAGTAAGCTAACCTTTCCATGGACTTCCCATTCCACATTTATACCCTTATTGAATGCCCTGATTGCTTTTTGCAATCAAAAGCCCTTCAAGCTCTGCTGTTTGATTTGGTCTCTTAGGTATTACCTTTTAATCACAAATATCTCTTGCCTTGTTCATCCTGAAGTCTGAACTACCATTCTCTTTTTCCTTCTTTTGAATTTATAATGTAAAATACTGACACTGAATACACACATGACATTAAATTTGAAAAGTTATAATTAAAAAATTGCATGCCAAAAATACCAGAGAGTCTCAGATTTATGAACGAATGAACACATAGCTAATAGTTTGTAATACCAAACAATCAGTTGTCCTCTTATTTTTGTGAGAATTCACCAGACCCTCTGAATTAAAAACCACATTCTTGAAAGGACATGAAAATCAAGCTCTGCTAATACAGCACTCAGTACATGTGAGAAAAGTTGGAAAGGAAAAATCCAACGAAAAATTTCTCTACTTCTCCAAGTGTTGCTAAGTTACTCCATTCTTTCATAAAGAAAATCACTGAGCATGTAGGAACCAGAACTACTGAGATCATTGGTAACTATGCCACACACCAGGGCTTTTTATGCATCTTAATTATAACTTGGCAACCTACTTTTTCACACTCACTGAAAAACTGCGAAATGAATCCTGTGTTTTGCTCATTTTTCCAAAGACATATTTACCAATTAAATAATGAGCACATAATATGATATTTTACAAATTAATATAGCTTCATATATTTGTTTGATTGTGTTGCATATTACAGCAATTCAAATGTTGAATCAAATACATGATTTAGCAGCTTTCAGAGATTATAATACTGAAAGTAATCAAGCACCTTTTTGCAAAGATGTGTAGCTTTCCATCCTTGGACTAGCCACTATGAGAATTTCTTTTAATTTTTTGGAACACATTATTGAAATTAATACACTGGCAGGCTGTAAATTGTTCTATATGATTCACTACACAACCACCACATACATTTAAAAGCTGTATCTATACACTTGTGCTTAGTTGTAGAATCTCTATCTTTGCACTTTAAAAAAACTCCACACATATGTGTGTGCATATGTATATACATACACACACATTTAAAATTATGTTTATAGGGAGAAAAACAGAGGCTCTTATGTCCTGAGAGTTTATGTTCTACACTAGACTGCCAACCTTGAGCACAAAAAAAAAGCCAATGACTTAAGATCCTCACATTAACAAAGCCAGTGAGCGCCAAATGAGTTTTTTCCACAAGTTCGAAGGAATTCAGCTAAGACTTTCCCTTCGTAGATGTCCTGAGGAACAGGAACATTCCTCTCCTTACAGGAGGAGGAATGGGAATGCAATTTATCACATTTAGACAGAACTGGTAACGCTGAATCAGTGTTTGTAAAGATTATTCTCCAATCTTTAACCAGAAGAAACTGTAAACATCTGCCCTTTATAAAACTGCATGTACATTTGTAATTCTTACCTTCATCTGTTCTGTTTATCTCGTGTTCAATGAGCCTTGAGCTACTGGGTCTAGAGGGTGGCGCAACAGATGGTTGTAACGAAGGGAGATCATCAACATCTCTCAAGTTTGCAAGCATATCTTGTAGCTTTGACCTGTTGGGCCCTAACCAAAAAAACAAAAACCAAAAAATTGAATGGTTTACGCACAGTTCATAACGGCACTAATTATATCAGATATGCTACAGCACCACATGCAACAATGGATCCTACCTTGCATTGCAAAATTACCACAGAAAAACTAATGAGCACCTATTTTCAGCAGTAACTATCATCCAGCATGAAATGAATTTCTTGAAAAGAAAGTGATAGAAGCAGCTGAGAATTGTGAACGCACATTTTTCCCCACATTTTTAAACTCATACTGCTACTTGCATGGGATGCTGAAGAAAGCCTCCAACTGAATCACACTGATTACTAGAATATTTACTTTTCCAAAACAATAGCTGACATTTGTGAATATTTTAATACTTGTGGATAAGGTACTTTGTGCAGCATATTCTTATGACAACATGACTATTTTAAACTTATTTGTGCAGCAGTGTATTATCGTGAACTATATGATCCAAAAAGTTATATTAAAATATAAATGCAACTGAATCCACTGGCCTACTTCCTGAAGCTACATATGGTGAAGACCCATGCCCTTCTTGACACTTACCTGTACTTTGCTCCATCATTTTCCCACATCCCTGTTTTGACTGTTTTATATAGGATTGAGGCTGAAACATATCTTCGGTAGTTTTTCCTGTTGTAAGTTTAATTAAGAATGGGAAAATGTCTTACCCATAGTCCATTATGTTTTTTCCTAGACCAGTAAATAATACAGCTATTTTTAAGCAGCTTTAACACAGAAGTGTACTCCAATATATGTATTCTCTCATAAAACCATTCTATGATTCTATTCTGCTATTACTTCACAGGAGTGTTTACTACAGCCTTGCAAAATCATAAGTTTCTAACACAGTAGCAAACTTTTTTTGCACCCTAGCCATAATGACAGATAATAAACTAAATCGTATTTAACTTGTCTGTCACAAAAATATTACTTCATTCAGCAAAACAGCACATAGGATTTTGCAAGATTGCTTTACTGTAATATCTGATTTATAAAAACAATACTTAGTAGAAGTTCAGTGTCTAAACACCATTTACGATGAGATTAAAGTCATAGAAACAAACTTTGTACAGTTTAATGTCAAAATATTGAGTCCCTGCTTTTTTTCCCTGGACTTCCTTCCTCACATTCTCTTCACTATGTGCAATATCATGAATAGCTGAAAACAGGCTCTTATTCTTCCTGATTTTTCTGCATTAATCCCCTTCAAATGATGGTTTGTCCATGGAAAGATGCTTAATTTCTGTACTGCAGTAAACCATTTGGCCTCCCAAGATCAAGCCAATCAATCAATCTAAAAAGTACTGTGAATGTATTGAGCATTAATGAAGGAGCACTGGATGCCTAAGTGCTACCTTGTATCAGGAAGTTTTCTCAAATATATTAATAGTGCTCCAATGATATCTATATTAACAATATTAATTTTTATTACAAAAAATGAAAAGTACTCAACAGCAGTTCAAGAATATAATTTTAGTAGTTTGATTAAATTTACACTGTTAACCCTAGAACTACCTGAACTAAATAGAATGTCTGCGTATTTTTAAAATAACAGACATGTTACAAAAATGAATTTCACTTAAGTCATATATTGCTATGCCCTCTCTATCTTAGCTATAAAGAAATTCAGAATCAATTTTGTGAAACATGAACACTTTAATCAGCCAGCTCAGATTCTTGTCAGACTTGCAATTACCATCCAGTAACTTAAATGATTCTAAGGATGACAAAAATATCACCTGAGAAATTCAAATTATGGTAATGATTTCTGGGTTTTTTTATAAGAAAAAAAGGAGGTTTAGTTAGGAGGTTTTGATAGCAAAATTTCAGTAACATAATCAACTGCTGAGCAGCAGCTTATCACATTTAGTTATCAATACAAAAAGTAACAAGTCAGCCTCAATGATAAGAGTATCTGACAGCTTTTACACTCTTATGCACGTCTCTTTGGAAGTGAGAATTTCCTTGGTATTCATAAGCATCTTCCCACAAAGGGAGAAATATTCCTCAAATCTCTTACTGGGCTACATGCAATATTATTAATTTATATCATTCACACATGAATTCTCAATATGGCTAGATTTTTGAAATATAGCTGTGAATACAGTGTTTCATTTTAAACACTTCATCTGAGATCAAAAAGCTTTAAGGCTTACTAATCAAAAAACACCGATTTTTACAAAACAGATTTGTATTTCAAGAAATGTAACAAAAATATAATACAGGGCTAGAAACTGTATTTCAGACACTGATCACAGTTTTTGATTTGGTTAAAAATACCCAACATTTTTAAAGGCTAGTCCCACAGGTATGAAAGTTGATAAATAAGTCCTGTGATTTACAAATACACGGATGGTCAGAGTTACTTCCTATTTCGAGCCCTGCATAATAAATTATGATGACAGCATGACTTTCATGTTGTGAATGTTAAGGAAAAACAGGGGTAGAAATTAACCTGTTTCCTCCCTCTGTCATCTAATAGTATACTCAAGACAGTTTCTGTTTTGGTTTTTTTTGTTTGCTCTTTTTTAAATTTACATACCAGACTTAAAGTCTTCCTGTGAAACTGGCATGTTTCCAGCTAAGAAAGGGTTCTGAAGTCTTCTACATTGTAGTGTGAACTATTAAAACAATGACTTTTACAATTTAAGTTTCTGAATAACAAAAGTATAATCCATGCTTAAAGCAAGAATTTTTTACTAATCCAACACCTGGTTGGAAGAAGTTATATCTAATCCAACTATTTATCAGGTAACTTGATTGACTGTCATTAATTTCAACCCCTGAGGACTGGTGAACAGGAAAGCAGTCAGGAGCAGCAAAGTAAAAGAGTAAGTAATTTCAGGAAAACATTGAAAGAGAGATAGAATTAAGGGTGTGAAAGATGTGGCATTTATGATTTTAAGGTGCAATGTTTTCCACTTACTCTTCACCCCCTTTTTCCCCTTGCGCTCCTTTTTGTATTGTTCCTTGAGTTTGGTTATTACGCCCTGGTCGACATTCCAAGCTTCAGGCATGAGACACTGGTCTTCCTTTTCTAAACAAAGTGAAACAAATGAAACATCCTTTTTCAATAACGTCACCAAGTCTTCTCCACTGAAGGAGGCAATAGCTGCTGTCAATAGCATTTGTCTTTTAAACAGACAGGAAGAGCACCAAGCTTGTGAAAGCTGTAAAACTGCTATTCACATTCTACTTCTATTTGCTTAGAATTTTCTTAACAAAAAATTGAGATGAAATTTCACATGACTAATTTCTATAATGAAGCACATAGTTGTTCACAAATGTAAACAACGTTTACTTTCTAATAGATCAGGACATACTTTTTCAGCTTTTTCTTTCCTCCAGCGAAAGAATCATTATAGTTACAAGCAACAACTATGTTACTCGTCAACATAACTTTACAATTCGGATGGTGCATCATGGCATTTCAAATTCTCATTTCATTGTCTTTGTGCTATTAAATATGTTGTAGTTCACACAAAGCAGCAGCATATTAAAATAATTTTGGAATATAGTACACATGTCACCGAGATTTGAATAAAATCTTAAAGCACTAAAGCCATGAAATTTCACAAAAAGCAGAAAGCCTGAGTTATAAGTCTTTGAAAAAAATACACAAAACATTTAAATATGCCTAATAAAAAAAAAAAATCCCCATTTTTTTTCCTAAAACACATCTCTCAAATTGCTTCCCCTGAAAAGTATCCTTCCAATGTTGTGTTATTTGGAGATTTTGAACAAAACATGTTATGTGAATTCAAATATCCAAGTAATTTTTCCACATTCCACATTTGTAAAGATGGTACTGTGGCAGTTTTGAAAAATAATTTTAAAGAGGAGGGAGATACTACAGCCTTTCCTCACATATATTTATTTTCATGACCATTAGAGCTACAAAAATTATTGAAATGTATCATATTTTTGCTTTGTTTTCCTCACTAAAATCTCAATCTTATTATTTAAAAATTAATTCCTTTCAGACCAAGTTTGCTTTTTATGTCAATAAATTATTCTATACCCTTTTAAAATACGAACAATGAAAAACTTATCCTCAGACTAATATGCAGAAAGGTTATTAAATGCCTGTAGAGGAAGCACAACACTACCAATCACAATCTGAAGAAGTCACTATGATCGGACTGCAGATTCAAAACCAGAACATGGGTTATTAGGAGGACTGACTTGTTACAAATTAACTGTGCTGAAAAAGACCCAGGGATCTTCCATTAAGAAGTCAGCAACATACTCTTGCAGCAAAGGCAATTACTGTACCCTGGACTGTATTAACAAGAATGTAGCCAGTGGAGTGAGGGAAGTGACTATTCCCCTCTCGTACTTCAGACCACAGCTTGAGTATTGCATCCAGAATAATATTTCTTACGCTGGGAAACATTGTTAACCATAATGCTAAAGACCTAGCATTGACTCAGTATATAAACACTGAACTGGAGCAAGTGAGCTACAAGGAGGGGCTGAGCACTCCACGTGTTCAGCAATAGTAAAACAGGCATCTCAGTGCTGCCTACAACTACCCAATAGGCAGGTGTAGAGAAAGCAGACATTGCTCAGACTTGCATCACAGAAGGACAAAATGCTTTTTACGAGGGGGACAGTCAAATACCAGAATACTGTCCCTAACAGTTAATGGGGACTCCTTTCTCAGAAGATAATCAAAACTTAACAGGAAGAAGGCCAGCACAACCTACTGCAAATGGACCTGAGCAATAGGCTGGACTAGATGATCTCCTTTGAACCCTTCTGTCACAATCTTATACTCATGAGTGACAGATTAATTCAAGATCGAAAGTCTTGAAGCATTTGTCTTTTTGCAGCAGATATGAAAACAGATAAGTATTAATAAGCTGAAGAGAGACTCTAGTTGTATCCTCTTAATACATATGTCCAATTAAGTACCACCAATGATCTAAAATCGCATGAAGAACTCTAAAAAAGTATAAGAAAAATCATGCTTGAGAGAAATGGGTATGTATTCATTCTGGGACCAGTTTATCAGTTTTAACCATGCTGTTCCCCCCGGCTCGACAAGATTTTTTTTTCTCCTCCAACAAAAAATTTAAATGGATTTATATTAGATTGTATTGGTGCCAGCAAAATACCTAATATATTAATTTTCTACAAACTGTTCAAGGATACTGTCTCTCATACAGTTTCTGTTCAACTTCACAAGTGGATACTGAACTACTGCTGTGCAAGTGCCTTATAGTTTAAAAAACTACCAGATCACTTCTGATGATCTTTCAACAAAATAATGTAACTGATCTGTAATGCTTGGGATCCCAAATGAAGCAACGACTACCTTTGTTTGCTCCTATCCTTAGTATACAACATCACTCCTCCATGCTACATTTAACAGTTACACTTAGATCAAATTAACATAAAGGATGCATAAGGGCAGTTTCTTGAAGAACTTTATTGTTATATACAGTTACCATAGAAGACGTAGATTGTGAAACAAGTAACTGAAAAACGTTAAAGTCTAAACTCAAGAAAACCCTTAATATTTCTAGAAATGAAACTACTGTTTTCCATGACAACTTCTTTTTAGTGTTACACTTTTGCTTATTTGTACTCAGTTGTCATCAATGAAAATAAAAATAAGCCAGAAGTGTGAACTTGAGAACAAAAAAGCTCTTATTGGTATGCTACCTTTTCGGTGACACAAGCAATAGCCACGGTTATCAAGCATAAATGGATAAAATATTAATATTAAAAAGAAATATCAGACTAACCTAATATAAATATTTTTCTGTAAAAGAAGAGGTAATATTCCTAAATTTGTTTGTTCAACAGACTACTGACTGCTGTATCCAATGATATTGAGACACATCCTCTCAAGCATAGAGGCTACACCACGCTGAACAATAACTTGGAGTCCAGCCACAAGCCTGACATAGCTTCAATGAAATACAGCCTCTCAGAGCTGTTAGCTCATGAGAGAGCCACAGCTACCACGGCTTATTTGTCAAGGTTTCAGTTCCATTATAAAGTGCAATTATTTACCATCCACCTTCCATAGCTCCCTGTATCCACTTATGCTTAAGACTTTCTGGAGTAGCTTAAGAAGGAAACAAGTTTTCATCAAGATATTTAACCAGTTCCCTTCCTTCTTCCCTTTCCTACACAGTGAGTTTATGTGGAATAATTATGTCACAGTAAAGTGTATGGTGGCATTCTGGCTTGCAGGCCAGAGAACAGTTTGTGCAACATCACCCTATGACTAGGGGATTTAAAGATATATTCCTCTGACAAATTATTAAAAAAAGAGAATTATGAGAAGCATAAACCTTGAAGAATCCTTACATTAACATAATATAGACAAAAAATGATAATACTACATCAAGAGGACTTCAGTCTGCCAATTATTTAGTGTAGGAAGACTCAAAAGGTACTGTGATTATGATAGATATTCTCAGTCAAACAATCAATCACAATATATTAGCGCAATTTTTTCTGCCTGATACAATCCATCACATTTCCTTACCCCAGTCTGTTCCATCTCCTGAACTTCTCGATTCCCCATCACCTTCATCTGAGGTAACCAAAAAGTCAAACTCTTTCAAAGCTTCTTCTGTATCTCTGTCTTCACTGCTGTCAGAGAGCACTCTTTTCCTTACAATCTGAAAGGCCAGGAGGGAGAGAGAAATTCTGAATTAAATCATACACACATCTTTATAGCAAGTAGTACTGTCTTGTCTTCTACGCAAAATCCTAATGGGAAGTCACAGAAGCAGCAGAAAAGTACACATCAATAAGCAAATCTGGAATAAGCACATTTCTAAGTCAAGAATAAATTTGTCCATAGATCTTTCATCTTGTATCCATCAACAATCAACCACTTGATAATGAATCTACACTGTTCTAGACAGCTAGGATTTTTTTTATAAACCAGAAAAAAACACAAACTTTCTTTTAATATACAGATTAAAAAAACAGCCACACACAAAAAAACCCCAGAATGCTGTAGAAGGGACTTCAGCTAAACCAAACTCACTCTTGCCTCTCTGAAAATAGCTTTTTCAACTCTCACCTCTGAAATTACTCTACAGGCACACCAAAAGACAAGTCTAGGGGAAAAATAGCCTTGAACAACTGACAGGAGCTAATCTGCTTAGATTTGGCAAAAAACATTCCATCCTGAATACTTTCTCAGAACACATTACTTCCACGTATAAACTGCATTTCCCTTTCAAATTCAAGGCCAATATGGTAAAAAAGCCCCTAAAAAATACCAAAATCCAAAAACTTAGGAAATTCTGGTAAAAGAAAAAAAACCATGTTTTAATGAAGGACTTCATGGTATGCTTTCTGCACTACATTTATTTATCCCTCATGAAACAAAATGTACTAGATGTTTTATAGTTATTTAACTAACAGGTGAGCTGATGCCATGTTACGTGAGATCTGTAGCACAGATCTTAATTCTACAGAAAAAGAAAAATCACATTCAGCACAATATTTTAACTTAGATCTTGCTCAGGGGCAATCTGAAGAGACTTCAATACATAGGCCAACATCCCATACTTCATGAGGATAAATGACTGCTTCCTCTAGACACAACGAGCCCATTTCAAACCCAGAAACAATTCTAACCTTCAAGCTTCGTTCCTTTGGCAGGCTTACTGAACATACTGTATTACAGATGATTTTAGAGAAGAGCCTCAGACATCAGTTCACAGTCCATGGATGACAGGAACAGTTAAAAACAGTTTTTAAAAACTCTTTAATCCCAATGTTTGTTTAATCAAGTGTTCGTTCTTAAAACTGATCATGGAAGCAATCACAACTGCTTCAACTGTTAGGAAACAACTCACTGAATATTAATTTTGAAAAGAGGATCAAATTGAGTACTGATTCTATGTATCTGTTTTATGTGATATAGGCAAATCATATAGAAAAGTACAGATCATGAAAGAATTTAAACTCTTAAAAGGAGGATAAAGTCCTACAAGACATTTTAAATATCAATATATTTATATAAATGCTCAAGGAACAATGCATTTTTCACATGCAACATTGCAAACAATACCTTCAAACTAAGCCAAAATTGAAAAAGAAGGACATCTGCTACCTTAAAAATTGTATCCAATACATGTAAAAAATATTAGGCAGTCTGGAATAGCAGAAAGAATTTAAAAAATTTAATCTGTCACTGCAAACTTACAGCAATAAAGACAGCAAAGCTTAACTTATATGCACAAACTCAGAAATGCATATGTAACTCCTCTTACGCACACATGCTTGGACAGACCATCATAAAGATGCACTAATGATTTGCACGTGTACATACACGGTCATATACTTTGCACATAGGCACCTCATTAATCTCATTTTTTCTGTTCTTCATAACCTTTTCAACTATTTTTTCCACTCACTGTTGCAGTATCAATGATTGTTTTCTCTCTTCCCTCAATATCTTCTTCATCTTCTTCATCACTAAAGTCTGCAGCTGCATTTTCAAGAAACTTGAAGGTCTCTAGCAGAGAGGCAGAGTCAGTCAAATCAGGTTTCCTAAACAACAACAACAACCACCATCATGAGTCAAAAGAAATCATAACAATATCAGTTTTGCAATTACCAGTCTGTTCTGTTTTATGATGGCCAAGAATACAAGAGACTAAAATAAGTCTACAAGTATAAATGGACTACTACAGGTAAAATGTTTGCAGATTAAAAACTACACAGTATCCATCAACTATCTTATTAGAACCAACAGTTATTCTTTATTCAGCTGCAATTACCAGGACGGCCACTTCAATTTTTTTATTTGAAAAGCATTTTAAAGCAACATTCATCTGATATGTGCCCATAACACCACTGAAAACCTCAGCAGTGAGGACATGTTTTACAAGCTACTAAGTTGGACTCCCACACGTACATCAGGGCATAGGAAAACTTTGCTGCTGCTATCTGATGTTCCTCACCTTCCGGGGAATGTCAATCTCTAGATCTGTCATTCATTAACTTTAAAGACACAGTAAATTTGCCTCTATAAAACAATATAATAGGAAAATATCATTGATGTCTAAATAACATTTACGTAGATGTTAATGTTAAACAAATAAGGAAACAGATGAAGATTGGGTAAAAGTATGACTGCACTAGCACAAATTCAGGCATTGCCTCAGAACAGGAAGCATAAGGGTTGTCATATTAGCAACCAAAGAGGAAGAACCCAAGAAGCAGGATGGTAACCATTATTAAAACTCGCATGAAAATACAATTAAAACAATCCTAAAATTAACAACAGGTTCCATGTTTTCTATGCATAAGACACACTCCTCCATCAATACCCCAAAGATAAAATGCTGGGAAAAAAAAGTCCATTGGAACTGCAAAGATCACTTCCAGCAAAATCTTGTACATTCTTTATTTGACTTTACAGCAGTAGAGACAAACTTCATTGTTTTCTTACCGTTAATCAGTAGTCTGTTTTTCATAGCTCATCACTAAAGGCACGTCATCTTGATTTTCATAACCACTGAAACCACAGAAGTCTCTCTCTCTTTTCAGAATTGTAGCTGTAAATTGTCTTGTACAGTCAGTCTTACTACCAGCAAGTGCCTTGCTAATGGTAAGTTCTGCTTCTGTGACAACCCTTTTCAAGTTTTGATCAACTGACAAGCCTATATAGTAAAGCCTTTTAAACTCCCTGCAGTGCAAACACCTGATTATCTGTCCATCACTCACACAATCCAGTATTTTTCATAATACTTTTTAAAGCTTTATTACAGGAAACATCCAATGGCAAAAGCTCCGACGTGTAATACGGCATGATAAGCAGCACACTTCCTTCTTTACACAGTCTCTGCTCAACCACTCTATGCTCTGCTGGTTTTGGCTGGGATAGGGTTAGTTTTCTTCATAGTAGCTAGTATGGGGCTATGTTTAGGTTTTGCCCTAGAAATAGTGTTGATAACACAGGGATGTTCCAGTTACTGCTGAGCAGTACTTACACAGAGTCAAGGCCTTTTCTGCCCCTCACCACACCTGGGAGCAGGCTAGGTGTGCACAAGAAGTTACAAGGGACAGTCAGGACAGCTGACTCCAACACCCAACCGAAGGGATATTCCAGACCATATGACGTCATGCTCAGCATATAACACCAGGAGAAGGAGGAGGAAGAGGGGGAAGTTCAGAGTGATGGCATTTGTCTTCCTCAGTAACCACTACATCTGATAGAGCCCTGCTTTCCCAGAGATGGTTGAACACTTGCCTGCCAATGGGAAATAGTGAAATAATTCACAGAATCACAGAATCACAGAATAACCAGGTTGGAAGAGACCCACCGGATCATTGAGTCCAACCGTTCCCATCAAACACTAAACCATATCCCTCAGCACCTCATCCACCCGTGCCTTAAACACCTCCAGGGAAGGTGAATCAACCACCTCCCTGGGTAGCCTGTTCCAGTGCCCAATGACCCTTTCTGTAAAGAATTTTTTCCTAACGTCTAGCCTAAACCTCCCCTGGCAGAGCTTGAGGCCATTCCCTCTTGTCTTGTCCCCTGTCACTTGGGAGAAGAGGCCAGCACCCTCCTCTCTACAACCTCCTTTCAGGTAGTTGTAGAGAGGAATGAGGTCACCCCTCAGCCTCCTCTTCTCCAGGCTAAACAACCCCAGCTCTCTCAGCCGTTCCTCATAAGGCCTGTTCTCCAGCCCCTTCACCAGCTTTGTTGCTCTTCCTTGTTTTTCTTTACTTATTAAACTGTTTTTTATCTGAATTCATGAGTTTTCTCACTTTTACTCTTTCAATTTGCTCCTCCATCCCAACTGGGACGAGTGAATTAGCAGCTGTGTGGTGCTTAGTTTCTGGTCGGGGTTAAACCACAACAGTCCTGTTTGGCACCCAGTGTGGGGCTTGAAGGGTTTGAGATAACTACAGAGTTGACTGGAATGTGTTAGATCGAATTTACAGCTGTTATTGCTGTTTACCTATTAATTGGCAGGCTCTTGTTCTTGCCCTGTGGCTTGCCTGCTCTACTCTATATTAAAGTCAGTGGTGCTTTTTGCTTTTGCTGCCTGCTATCTTGCTTATCATCTTATTCTGCTGTGCCTGGGAATATTTTATTAATAGCACTGGTGATGTGCCTGGGCTGGCAGATGACCGAGGCATCACTGCCATTTCTGTGCTGCTGTACTGGGCAGATTGCAACTCCAATGTGAACTCGATTTGAAATGATGTGTCTGCAGCTGTGGATAAGTTCATGCTGCAGCAGTGGCACCTTGAAGCATCAGCGGCTGTGCCTGAGGTCAGTCTGGAGTACCTCAAAGTGTGTGGCTATGGATAAGGCCATGAGAGAGCGGGTAGAATTGCTATAGCAGGAAGCACCTGAAAAAATGGAGGGCAAGCCCTACAAGAAGCAGTGCAAGTGCAGCAGGGACACAACCCGACCTGGCATTGGTACATGATGACTCTATACAACACACCACCCCTCCTTTCCTGAGTGACCACCATAACAGATAAAGCCTAAAGCCATGGACTAAATTAACTCAATGGATTCTTTTTTTTTTTTTTTTACATTTCACAGACATTTTACAGGGAGGGTAACACAGATTAGGAAAGAAGGAGGAAGAATGCGGAGACATTTAGAGATACCACAGTTGTCATCCCAAGAAACCATCATGCATGATGGAACCCTGCTTTCCTCAAGATGATTGAACACCTGCTTGCTGATGGCAACTAGTGAATCAATTGCTTGGTTTGCTTTTGCTTTACTTATTAAACTGCCTTCATCTCAACCCACGAGTTTTCTCTTTTACCCTTCTGAATCTCTCATTCACCCCACCAGGGGGAGGGACGAGCGAGCAGCTGTGTGGTGCTTAGTTGCTGGCTGGTGTTAAAGAACAACATATGCTTACACAACAACAATTAGGAGAAGCATTTTCTTCACAGCCTCAATATGTCTGGCCCTCATTAAGACAATTTGCTATTCTATCCTTTTTTCATTTAGTCATCTTTATGGCCCAAAAATACTGATAAAAATTTCACTTGCCATTATAAATTCCATATATGCAGTAGCATAATATAACATGATCATAGAATCATAGAATAACCAGGTTGGAAGAGACCCACTGGATCATCGAGTCCAACCATTCCTATCAAACACTAAACCATGCTCCTTAGCATCGTCCACCCATGCCTTAAACACCTCCAGGGAAGGTGAATCAACCACCTCCCTGGGTAGCCTGTGCCAGTGCCCAATGACCCTTCCTGTGAAAAATTTTTTCCTAATGTCCAGCCTAAACCTCCCCTGGCGGAGCTTGAGGCCATTCCTTCTTGTCCTGTCCCCTGTCACTTGGGAGAAGAGGCCAGCACCCTCCTCTCTACAACCTCCTTTCAGGTAGTTGTAGAGACCAATGAGGTCTCCCCTCAGCCTCCTCTTCTCCAGGCTAAACAAACCCAGCTCTCTCAGCTGCTCCTCGTAAGACCTGTTCTCCAGCCCCTTCACCAGCTTTGTTGCTCTCCTCTGGACTCATTCCAGAGCCTCAACATCCTTCTTGTGGTGAGGGGCCCAGAACTGAACACAGGATTCCAGGAGCGGTCTCACCAGTGCCGAGTACAGGGGGAGAATAACCTCCCTGGACCTGCTGGTCACACCATTTCTGATACAAGCCAAGATGCCACTGGCTTTCTTGGCCACCTGGGCACGCTGCTGGCTCATGTTCAGTCGGCTGTCAACCAACACCCCCAGGTCCCTCTCCTCCAGGCAGCTTTCTAGACAGACTTCTCCTAGTCTGTAGCACTGCATGATGCATGGTATGTTTTCATAGTCACTGGTTTTATGGAAAATATTCCTTCCACTTTCCCGTATCTTGGATAAGAACAAACTCAAACATGCTTCCCACTGTGCTCTGACCCTCTTGTTTCTACGACAAACCTTAAAGCACTCTAATATTTTTTCTGTTCAACCAAAGAACATAAAATTTTAAACAACAGAACTTGTCACTAAGAGACAAATATCCTTCTGCAGGTACAACTGTTTGCAGTAATTCATACCTAGATTTGGTTCTGTAATCATCTGATCTTAAATCAGGCTCTCTCACACTGAAGTTCCAAGTGACAACAGAAAGGGAAGTTTATGCCTTTTTAAAATAACTGGCCTGAACTCAACTATCACATTATTACATACTTTAGTGGGTTGGACATATACATAATTGTGTACCTCCATTTACATAGAGGGTAAAAGGCATTTCGCACATTGGAAAACACAGCAGTCTATCTTGTATTTCAAAACTCCTATCCAGTACAAAAATGTACAAAGTAAGCATAGTACCACAGAACTTTATTTATGCTAAGGCACAACTTCCAAGAAAGAATTAATACAAACCAAAAAAAGAAAACAGAATTGACAGACTATTTAATGGTTCCACGGGAAAAAGAAGCTTCAAGCTAACAGACAGGTTGATTGCCTATATTGTACCCCAATACACTTAAGCAGTCATATCGAAAATAAGTGAATAATTTAGCTATTTTTCATCTTTTTGCAGTACATAAACATAATGCATTTTAGATAGTACTGTCAGCATTAACTCTTAGGAATACTGTAAAATATACTTAAGAAAATGTCTAGCCTTAGCTAATTTATGTGATGTTCTTTGATGGCAATTTGGAGCTCGCTCAACCCTGTGCTCATCAGCTGCTTGTTCCTAATCTCTCCTACTGCTCCTTCCTCAATCATACTCTGCAACAGGACCTTTGCGTGGCTTTCTCCCCAGCACCTAACCTTGCCTTCTTTCTTTGAGGGTTTCATCCCAGCTGACTTACCACTTCCTATTCAAACCTAAAAAACAAATAATCATTTAACCAATTTAACATCTTCTATCGGAAACCCTGTGCATTACATCCTTCTTTCCAGTAGCCTTATCCAATTAGACAGGAAAGTCTCTGGGGCAAAGAGACTACCTGCTAATTGTGCCAGCACATGATTAAGTAAAACAGGACTAACTGCTTGTCACAAGCATAGCAAGTAGAATAAGCAGTGCCAAAAAGTAAAGCATAGCTGGACTAATGCTGCTGGATTTTCCATTTTACTGCTAATGGATGGGTAGTACATGGATTTTGTGAATATTACACTTGACACGGTGAAGTTCTGATCACTAAAGATAATACACTTTTTCCTGTTTACAATATGAAAATTGTGTTACAAATAGGCTTGTAACTAAAGTACTTGCCTCACATAAAGAAACTTAAAACTAATATCACATGAATATTTTTCAGAAGTTGCCAGAATTTTCTGCAGCTGTGACTGCCCTGAAAATATCATCCCAATTTGTATTTTACAAGCTCCTCAATTATTCAGATTTGTCTTAACACCCTGGCCCGTTTAAGACTAAAAATAATAATCTCTTCCCATAAAGCCTAGGAAATACAATTTGTGCATATTCCACATGTACTATTTAAAGTAAGCATGGCATCTTCTGCCAATAATCACATGGCTAAAGACAAGTATTTTGTGTAAAAATCTAGTTGTCCCCAACATCAAAATATTTTACTTTTTGTAAAGCATAAGTGTTCAATTGGCTCTCATCATTCGATATTCAGGATCCTAATAGAAAACCTGTCTATTACTACATAAGAAGTAGAAACCATCACCTATAGAAAAGGTGAAGTTACGCGGAAACTAAAACAGTATATTGATACACTGAAACAGTAACTTTCCTGCTCCCAGCATGATCAAGAAAGTTTTGCTTTGCAAAGCCAAGTTTAACTTAGACCAAAGCCGCATTACAGAGATGCATTTTCTTTGTACCCAACACATTCAATATTTCTGTCATTACCTTCTCCTTAGTAGATAATAACTTTTGGGAGTCTGTGGTCACGTCCAAGGAGACGCACAAACTTCTCACATGAACTGCCCAATCACAAGGCCATTAACTGCCTTGGTCCTACTCACTCCCACAAAGGAAAAAGCAGAGGGGTTTTTTATTTGTTTGTTTTATCCAAAACATACACATGTTATCTTAAATAAAACCAGATTTTATTGATAAATTCAGAAGCAGGAAGAAATACCACAGTAAAGTTAAATAAACAACAGTTCAGCTTAGGCTGAGAAACTACTCTGGGGATCTGTACAGGAAAAAGCCTGTTGTAACCCAGCATTCAAAGACCTACTCCAGCATACTCTTTCCTGAGCCATTTTTTTGGCTCAGTTTCTTCCTGCTATCAAAATGTACTACTGCAAGGCTGTAAGTTTTATTAATTCTCCAAGTTTTATTAATTCTCCAAGTTTTATTAATTCTCCAATTAATGTAGTTATTTTATGTTTTAACAGTCTTTTCACAATGTGGCTTGCTGAGATCTTTCAAACTCTTCCCTGAGCCATTTTTTTGGCTCAGTTTCTTCCTGCTATCAAAATGTGCTACTGCAAGGTCTTAAGTTTTATTAATTCTCCAATTAATGTAGTTATTCTGTGTTTTAACAGTCTTTTCAATGTGGCTAGCTGAGATCTTTCAAACTGGATGCAGTAAATAAATGCATGCAAATTCAAATGTATCCTTTTCTACTAGGGCCGTCTTTATCGTTCTTTTAAGTCTTCAGTGCTGTGCAAAGTCTTTCATGATGCGAACACAGAAAATATCAATGTATAAAACTGCAACACTTACAATCATAAAAATTTACACACAAGGAGCACAGGGCAGGCTAGATAGTCTGTCACAGCTTTTGAAACTTCTTATGAATTCACACCACACAATGCAAGAACCAGTGCAATACATACTACAATCAGTAAGCAGCACTTACAAAATGGTTTGGATGTTAATAGGAATCATGAAGGAATGCCTTTTAAAAATGAAAGGCCACTTCTCTTGCCAAATCTAGTCAGGTAGCTATATGTCAAATAAACAAGCTTTTTAAAGAATAAAAATCAAAAATAAATACAATGGTTGAAGAACTAAAGTAATTTTTCTGAGTTATTTCTCCATTCACCTTCCTTCTCTTCGCCTCTCTCCCTCCCACTGCACAACTCTCTTTCTCCCCATTCTTTCTTTACCTTGACTCTTCACAACATTTCCAACAAGCATCTCCCAAACCTATAAGCCATAGATCTGTGTTAATGTAATGAAAAAGAGAAATCTATTGGTACTTTCTTCACACAAAATCCCAATTTACCTATATTTTATTTTTTCCTTTAATGCATCTGTTGAAAGTGTCCAGGTCCAACCTAAATCATGTCTCTTTGAAAAGCCTGTTATGTCACTGCAAGCTGGCATCAGAGTCAAAAAGGAAAAAGGTGAAAAAACACCACTAAGGAGAATAAGGCAAATAAATTTTGGGTTGGCTTTTTTTTTTTCCTCTTATTTGTAGTTCAATATTTTAATCTCACATACTATTTCGGGAATCCTTTTCATGGCAGACATTACCTCAGGTTATTAATCTCTATTTTCCCAAATAAACCATTTTATAAGCAAGTCAACACACAACATTCATCAGCCAGTACGCAGCAGCTTCATTACATGGGTCAGTGTTAATAGGATTTAGAGATGCAAAAGGGTTATTCAAGGCCTTCTGGTATAGAAATATGTGCATTAGCCAAAGTATCAGTTGGAATGATTTGTTGTACATCATAAAGATAAGGTCTTCAAAACGTTTTATTTTAATCTTTGGAAAGGTCTTTGGATTTGCTTTCAAACGCTGCGGTTTTGTGCTTTTTTGCTCATGTAAAGTATAGGCAGTAGAAGGCATACGCAGTTCAATTAAAAAGACAGTAGATCAGTTTCAGAGAGAGATAGACATATCACTCAGGATCATTATTCTTTAAGAAGTTTCTACTTATACATAGTTTTAATGATTAAAGTCTTAATAAGAACTTGGAAAACTTATGTATGTTGTTTTTATATATACACACATCCATATATTTGTATGTATATACATGTGCTTGGTATACCCCTGTTCCTTTCCAGTTCTATTCCCTTATTATATTTGTTTCCACACATATCAAACAGTAGTCAAAGACACACCTTCAAGAAGGTAAACTAATTGGACTGTTTAGGTTTCAGTCAATAACATAAAGCTATTTAAAAATGAGGTAATAAGTGAACTGAAGACACTTAAATACTCTCATGTTTTCAAGGCTACAAGTGATACGTGCAGGCAACTTTCATTTCTACTGGGGGAAAGCACCCCGTCATCTCACTGCAGATGTTAAAAAAATCAGCCATTATTATAAAGTTATTATTTTAGTATCTATTTTTTTAATCCAGTCATGCCAAGTGGTACTTATCTTTTGTAATGCAAGTGAGCTGATCTGAAGAAACTGAAAACAGATTCCCTTTTAAATTCCATTTAAAAGGTGGAAACAGGACTATATCTATCTCAGGTTATTGTATTAACATTTCATTTATGGAATCAAAATCTTCCCAGGTGCATTCAAAATCCACATGATGTCTTGAGTGCTAAAGTTTTCAAGAAGATCTGTACATTAGCAAATAAATAGGCAATGTAAGAATACAAGTTTGGCAACAGATGTAGCAGCTAGTAACACAAAGACTGAGGCTAATTAACCTAACAGTAAGAGAAACTGATTTAGCTGTAAAACGCTTTGAGACAACAACAGTTTGTTTGCCACTGTACCAAAAGAAGAAAACAAATAGGTAGGAGGAGTTCTCTGATAGAGTTGCAACCGTTTAAAACATAAAAAATTAAGCTGAGGTGTATGAGGGACCAGAGGGCAATTTTCTAAAACAAGTGGAGCTCAGCAGAATTCAAGTTGCATACTGTCTGCTGCAAAAAAGTATTATTGTCTTCGGTATTTGGACTAACACTTACACACACACAAAAGTATCATCAACTTCACAATAATCACCCCAAACATTCTCACCGGCCTTCCTGATTAAAAGGCTTGACTTATTGTTGATATCACAGCACCAAGTGTCCAAACCCTGGCTGTTGAAGTAGGTATTACTGTTATAACATAAAACAAGGAATAACTGGTATAACAGACAAGTTCTGGTAGAACAGACAACTCATTAAAATTTCTTAAAGATATAGCTAGTTGAGCAGAGGAGAAATATTCCCCCCTACCCATCATGAAGTATACACTTCACACATCCCAGGACGTCACGTCAGAGGAAAAATACCAGGGCTTACCCTTACAACAGTCAAAGGCATTTTTAGAAAAACATGTGTGGGTGTCTGCTGTTGTGAGAAGTACAATCAACAATCAGGGGTAAATCAGAGGTATTGCTGAGGGACGCCTAGTAGTAGCAATGACCACTATCCACAGATTAAAGGGCTTACACAAAACCCATGCCCAAATCAGACTGAGCTGAGAAAAACATCAGCTCTTCTTTTACTGGAACTTCTCTCAGTAACAATTTACTCCTCCACCACTTTCATTGAGAAAGAACTGGTTGATTACCAATAAAATGATAGTCAAAACATAAAAGAAGTTTAATCTCCCATTTCCATCACACCCTCTCTCCTCCCAAGGAGGTGACTATAAAGCAGCACAAAAGCATCAAATACTACTTTTTTTTCCTTTCTTTGGGATTTATCACAAGTTTTCAGTTGTATAGATGGTGGTTTAGCCAGTTTGTTCTTTCTGCAATTTCTACTGCTATATAGAGAAACCTTTAAGGAAATGTAAAGCTAATTTACCTTCCATTCCCCTGTTCTTGAAATGTATCCTCAGGATTGAAATATCTAAAACAGCTAAGCCTAAAACATTTTCAAGGTGCACAACTAGCCTCAGACTTGCTAGCAGATATTTGACATCAATGTTTATTAAAAGTTTTGACCCACAAAATTTGCCAAACTGCATTGGCCTGAGTAGTTCACAGGCTTCTGTGATGACAACAAAGCTTCCTCCTACAAAGAGTTTCACAGTGTCCTAACAGCCTCAGAGCACTTTCCATTCCCATTTCAGTCTGCAACTGCCCCATTGTCTATTGGTCCTGGCAAACACACACATATGTCCCTAAACTTTCTGGGATTTCACAAAGGTTTTAGTTGGTTTCTTCCTCCTCCATTTTCTCACTGTAACTTTCCTCTTCTATCACTACCAAACTACACGCGTTTGTTCCTTGCTCTTCTTCCAATTATACAAGCTTGCTGTGGCCCCAATTCTCTTCTCACTTTAAACATGCTGGTAATAACAAGAGGCTGCTAAAAAAATTGCCAGTCTTTCTCCCGGTAAGTGGCCTGGCACTGGTGAGGTTTCTTCAAAGAGTATCCCTTCCTTGACTGTGAGCCAGAACTTAGCTGAGCTACCAAATTTTTTCCCAGTTCTGCCAATGGGGTCAAAAAAGCATTGAATTAAGTTCTTGAACACTGAGTAAGAATTCCAAGATCCATGCACCTTAAATCTCAGTCACCTATTCAATGCTAATACTCTGCAAAAAGAAGCTGCCCTATACATGTTTATGTCATACTGACAATAGATAAGGAGGGAACAGGTAAGTGTGAGCTAATCAAGAACAACATCTTATTTCTGTTTTGGTTTCCCATCTGCCATAAAGCTGCACTCTGAAATCTCAGAGGTATGCGATGATGCAGCTGGGAGGAGATGAACAGTGCAACATGCCACAGAAACACCGAGGTGTAACACCTTACAGTATCTAGTAGAACAAGATTAAATAGTTGATAAAAAACAGTCTCTGCCACAGAATGCCTCCTGCATAGAAAATCCAAAAAGATGGTCTGAAAGCATACTTGAAATACCTAGAAGAATGACAGTGCTGAAAGCTAGTCCTGTACTCAGACTGACCAAGGAATGTTAGTAAAATCCCAGCTTTTTCCTCTCAGTGAGGGAGATCTCAGCTGACATCCACAAAACCAAAATCACCCACAAAACTGACATGACTATGTTGAACAAGATCTCCAGAAAATTCTTCCACTTCCCTGGAGTCACTTCTCACACATCTTGTACCAATAAACTCCCATAAGCTTTCTAATACAGATTGCCACCTTATGTACCACAAGTGAGATGAAAACAGCTTCTCAAAAAAAGCATACAGCCTGACCAGCCTTGCAGAAGACAAACTTGTGGAGCCACAGTGGAAGGGACTTCATTTTTCTCCATCAGTGAATATTCTCAGCCACAGGGAAGCCTACAAAGTGTTAAACCTAATATGAGATCTACCCAGAAAGCAAGCAGATCAGAAAGAAATGCAAATGCAACCAAAACTGCTATAAGCAAAACCATTGTCCAAACATTTAATCCATCAAATAACTGCCTTAGAAATATATCCACCTGTTTCAAAACTGAAGTAAACACACTTAAATAAATTTTAAATTGTAAAAGGAGGAGCTTTATTTACCCACTTCCCCTGAGAAGAATGACCCCTTCACCAGAAATCGTACTATAACTGTTATTGTAACCTATCAAGCATTCCTTCTTCTTCATAAACAAAGCCATGTACATAAATGACATGGCCTGTCAACTAGCAGAACAATATATTTTAGTAGCTCCCGGGTTTTCTCATATGTTCAAATTTTCCACCTCACAGCATTAAATTTAATTACATAACAATGAACTTCCGCCCTTATGTAACTCATTGGCCTGAAGTTGCTGCAGCTATCTGCTGGGTATAATGAAATTTTACAAATGCTTTATAAAGAGCAGAATGTGTCATGTAACAGTATTAGACCTGAGGAAAAAAAGGTCTTTCATTTTTTCCACAGCAGTACAGAAAAGGAAAAAAGAGGGAGAATCTTTGAGGAAAGCTGTGCTCACTGATGCAGCACAAACTACTGGGAACAGTTTCCTCATGCATTGTTCAGACAAACAATTCTGCATAATTTTCATGATTTTTTAAATTCTGCAACTACAGTATATCTTAAATAAGAATAGATTGTTTTACTGAAGCCTCTACAGTTAGGTTTCAGATTCAACTTTGTTTTTTTTTTTAACTCCTCATGTAAAAGAAGAAAACAGAAAAAATGTCTCTCATGTTTTCAACATTACTTAAAAGCAGAAGTAAGCACAAGCTTTTACTCTCTTTGACTGACTTTTCATAGTTGTAGAAATAGTGGAAGACAGAAATGAATACTTTTACATTTCAGTCACATTTAAATATATATATCCATTAGTGGAAAACTAAAAACTTAGAGGAATCATAATGGAACAAGTGAATTTGTTTTTCAGATCCAGTCAAAAAAAATCCTCTATCTCAAACAGATTATCATGTCATAGTCAGCACAGACCAGACGGGCAAAGCCCGTGATCGATACAGTAACATTTCCAGCAATACAAATACACCCTAAACTGCAAACAATGCTGACCTCTAATCTCTTACCCATGGTATCTCAAAGAGGCTTGATTTGACTCCGTGCTGCCACCCAACTGAAAAAAAACCTTATGGTGCTTTCAAGCTGTGACTCTTAAGAGTTACTCCCATGCTTATTGGTCAATGTAATAAAAGTAGTTAAAGATGCTCTAATTTCCAATTAGGAGAAAAATCCTAAAATCTTCTCAATAAACAATAATTTGCTCTACAACATTAAATGCATTTATGCAGAAAGACAATATTGTCATCCTGATGCTTACCCAATCATCGCGTTTTCTTTAATCTGGCCCTCCGTGCCATTTACCATTGGCTCTTGATTTCTGTTTTCCTTCTCTGAAGCATCACTTGAGAGGCCCAGTAAAGCTCGTACTCGTTTTGACTTCACATCCAATATCGTGTCAGTGTAGCCCACTTCTTGCAAATACCTACAGAAACAGAACTCATGCTAATCTTCCATGCACATCTCACTTATTCAAAACAGCAAATGCAGACTTCTCCCTAAACTCATCTTCCACTCCTTAGATTAGCAAAGTATGGTGCTGTGCTAATGAAACATGCTTATAAATCATCCTGTACCAGCTGCAGAGGGATCGCCTCTTGCAGTACCAGCCTCCACAGTCACAGAGAAAAAAATAAAAAAATAAATCAAAGAGCCTAGCAGTCAGAGGTTATACAATACGTTATTCATTCGTTTACCAAAATGGATGGAAAAGCACTTTCAATTAAAATATTTACAACTAAATTAAAATCACAACAGTTGCACGTACAACGTGGCCATTTTATTCTTCAACACATGGAAACTATACATGAAGCCTTACAAGAAGTGTCAGATATATGTTCCTTATGTAAGCATTATTCAAAGCCTAGAAACCAGAGAATAAGAACAAATTCCGTAGCCGATAGTGAGAGTTGTTATTTATAACGTACTAGGTTTGATAATATCTTCGTCCTGCCTTTTTCTTATTCTGCAATGAATCTGCAAAATATTAATTTGTCTAGCATAAAAGGGCTAGGTAGGAAGAATCTTGGACTAGCTTGTATTTTAAAACCTCAAGGTCTTAAGTTGGCTTTACCATCTATATGCCATGTTGCCTTTGGGGGTGGGAGGCTGAAGGAAAATAATCGTTAAAAAAAAAAAAAAGTCAAAATTAGTCTCTGTCCTCTCATCTAGAATACGGAGTTAATAGCACTGTCTTCTCAGGAGCACTGGATTGATTAAATGGTCAATATTCTAGAGCACTCTAAAGAAGGGAAACGCTATTTTACAATGACAGAATCACAGCATGGCAGTGGTTGGAAAGTACTTCTGGAGATCACCTAGTCCAAATCCTCTGCTAAAGCAGGTTCACCTGGAAAAGGTTGCACAGGAATGTGCCCAGGCAGGTTCTAAATATGTCCAGAGGAGGAGGCTCCACAACCTCCCTGGGCAGCCTGCGCCAGTGCTCCACCACCCTTACAGTAAAGAAGTTTTTCCTCATGTTCAAGTGAAACTTCTGTGTTCCGGTTTGTTGCCCATTGCCCCTTGTCCTGTCACTGGGCACCGCTGAGAAGAGCTTGCCCCCATCCTCTTGACAACCACCCCATAGATATTTAAAAGTATTGATAAGATCCCCTCTTAGCCTTCTCTTTTCCAGGCTAAATAGACTGAGCTCACTCAGTTTTTCCTTAAGAGAGATGCCCTGTTTCCCTAATCACCTTTGTGGCCCTTTGTTGGAGTCTCTCCAGTAGTTCCTTATCTTTCTTGAGCTGGGGAACCCAGAACTGGACACAGTACTCCAGATGGGGCCTCATTAGGGCAGAGCAAAAGTGGAGGAGAGAACCTCTTTCGACCTGCTTGCTACACACTTCTTGATGCACCCAAGAATATCATTGGCCTTTGTAACAGCTGGTACAATTCAAGGACATGCACCTTTCCTGCAACGTTCTCCTCCAACTATTTAACAATATTCTGTACCTAACCACATTTGGAGATAAATACTAATTGTTGCTATATAAATATCAAACAAGTCACCTACACAAAAGAGAGATTGTCAGTAATACACACACTGTGTTCAGCACTTTGTCACTTATTTATGAATGACCCTGAGAAGGAATGACTTGTCTTCAGCATCACTGCTCCACTTTATTTATATTTATTCAACACACATGCAAAGATTTGAGCTTTTGAAAAAGAAAGGCACGTACAAGCCATCCAACAAAAATAATTAACTTTTGTATAATTCCTCAGAAAATGGATCTTTAAAATAAGCTCCAGACTGTCCTTACTGTCTATCTCCCCTCTCATTTAATCATTTAAACCAAAAGTTTTGCTAGCTGATTAGAAGATCTTAGAATCTGAATATCAGCATAGGGGATGAGGCAAACTATTGGGGAAAAAAAACACATAAAGACACTGATGAATGCCTTTAAGAAGACTTTTCAATTTAAACTGAGCACTGTAACCAAGGCAAAAAACCCACACAAAGCTGTGACCAAACACCTTGGAAATTAATTAACTCATTATGCCCACAGTTTAAAAAATGATTTAGGTTAACAGACATTTGCTTCATTGACAGGAATTGCGAATTAGGAAACTTCCAGTCTAACCTTCAGGATAATAGTCTTTTTTGCACTTAGAGCAGGCCAAACTAAGTTATACCTGTCCAACAACAGTTATTTTTATTTTATGTAACTCTTAACAGAGTTATTTGTGTTCACCCTTTTTTTAATTGCAAAAAGAATTGCGAAGTGTCATGACGCACTGTTTTGACACACAGATTGTTTTATTATACTCAACAAAAGTAAAGATTACGTCTTCACAATTTGAAAAGGCTTCTCATCTGAAGTTATGAAATATTAAAATTTTTCAAAAACCTAGGTAAAGCAGAGCAAGAGCTGAATGAACTTCATCTCACACACTAACATTTCTTGAAAGAAAATCTAATAGAAAAAAAATCAAATACCACCATCATCACATTTCATTACCAGATTCTTTCACTTCCATTTGTTATTAGAGTCCTTTTTTCAATACTTACTGTCTTAGCAGCTGTCGTCCTTGTTTCCATATTAGCTGACTGTTCTGCTGTGGCTGAATCTCTGTCTCATTCCCTTCATCTGGAAAAGATTATTTAATTGTGAACATTTTTTCCTTTGTCTTACTTTTATAAACATGTCCATCCACTTGAAAAGACAAATTAGGAACGGTTTAGTAACAAAACAAAAGATTCAAAGTGCCAATAATCAAACAAGAGAGAAAAAAATACACATAGCATGTAACTTATAATATGTACGCATAAAGATTGTCAGGTACATCCTACCGTATGAGAGCAAGTTCTACTAATCATCACTGCTTGTCTTTCTGCGGCATATCAAAAGCCCCATCTAACTCCTCCTTCTTTAAGGTAACATAATCATATAGATAATCTGCAGCTCCATTTTTGCACTAACCTTCCAATACATCTGCTGCTCATACTTTAAGTTTGAACACAAAGGGCCTTAACTGCTAACAATATCAAATGCAAATGCAGCGCAATATCTACTTACACCCTGCTATCCAACCAATTTCCTTAGTATTGGTATGCACAACATAAAACCAACAGATCTACTCACATCCACTTTAAATTGATCCATATTTGTATTAGTTTTGTGGAAGGAAACAAAAAATACAACAGCGTTTATTTGTTTTGTGGGGTTTTTTTTAACATGAAAAGCTGTTGAAAAACATTCACCACATTTTCCACAACTGTAAGTTTGTATCCAAACAGTACTACTCTGGGTAAATGCACAAAAAAAAATTATGTGGCTGCTCTGGTGAGAAACTTATCTGCATGTTGGCAACAACATATTTATTCCATATATGACTTCATATATACATCATGGTGGGGTTTCTTTTCCTCTCCTCCAGGAGATACATAAGCACAATCTTCCCACAAAAGATCTCGGTTTGTTGTCTACAAAAGCCTCTAAAAACTTGAAATTCTTGTGGCTGAAACACTAAAGGATGAACTATCTTCTTGTGTAAACAAAAATTAAGGACCAGAAAAAAATGTGGTAAAATCCTATGAGTAACTTCATATGCGATGTGGGAAAGCTACTGTCCTTACCAAGAAGTCATTTACCTCTAAGCAATGGAATTAACACCACACAGAAAAAAACCCATCACACACACAAGAAACTATCAAACACTAATTGGAATTCACATGCAAGGAGATCCATATGAATTTTATCCATCTCAAATTCACAAATCTATTAATAGCAACTGTGGGAAATAATCAAGTGCACAATGATTTTCTGATGACAACTGAACACAGCTGGACCGAGGACTACCAAAGCTCATTCTGTAAGAATTAAAACACAACTGAGAGAAATCTGTCTGAAAATTCCTTTTGAAAGCAAAATCCCTTCTTCTGAAGCCACTGTTACATACATATACAAGCAAGCATTCTTATTTGCCTAGTCTTCTCAAAACTTATGACCACTAGCTCTAACAGCAGTTTACAGATGAGAATGAAGGTACTTGCGCTATGACCAATTAGCAGCAGAAGATATCACAGGGCATCCCTTTATCAGGATATTGAACTCTTTTTTCCTAAACTGTATTACCAACTCCCCAGGAGATCATAGAGAAAACAAACAAGGACCCATTTGGAAGAACTAATAAAAACACTTCTGTATTTTTAACTCACGGAGCAGGAAAAACAGGGTCCGGCTTACAGAAGTAAGCGTCTATCAAAGATAACTCCAAAGAAGTGTGATAGCAATGTTTATTTTAAGTGTGTATCTTTAATTAGTCCAGATTTTATACAGAATGAAAGTGTCCATTTCTGACAGTTACATATATATAATGCCATGGGATAAATCAGCATAATGGAATTTTAACAAAGGTCATTCCTCTAGTGTTCATTTTGCGGAACTAATGCACTGGCTACGGCTCTTCTGGGCAAGCCAGGCCTTGCACTACATTTCTCAGCTGGAAACTGGAGCAACACGCTACAGTTATATCCTGAGAAATTACAAAACACAAGGACATCTACGATGTTGGCAGGATCAGGACAAACTTTTCTAGTAGTCCAGATATGGACTGGGTCTTCCACTTAGTAACACCAAATTAAACTGTTGCTTCAATTACGGAAATAACCTTCATAATAATGTGAAATAAAATTCCTCAAAAATTCAAAATTCATTTTATCCTGGACAAGAAAAGCCTAGTGCAAAGTTTTGTCATTTGATGTGGGGTTGGATTTTTTGCTTGTTTGGGCTTTTTAATAACTTTCTGAATCCAATGAGGCAAGAATTAATCATGATAGTAAACCAGATCATCCCTTCTACAAACCAAGTGACAGAGCTGCGGTCTGCAGACTTTCTATATTCTTCCTTTAAGAAAAGAGCCATTGCTGTAGGAGTGCCAGAGGACTGAGATACAAAATTCACCACTTATTACCCTTCCTTTCAGGGCCTTGACCTTTAACCAGATAACCAGATGTCTGTAGCACCCCCTCCCCTTTTATTTTATAGAATCATAGAATAACCAGGTTGGAAGAGACCCACCGGATCACCGAGTCCAACCATTCCTATCAAACACTAAACCATGCCCCTTAGCACCTCATCCACCCCTGCCTTAATCACCTCCAGGGAAGGTGAATCAACCACATCCCTGGGTAACCTGTTCCAGTGCCCAATGACCCTTTCGGTGAAGAATTTTTTCCTAATGTCCAGCCTAAATCTCCCCTGGCAGAGCTTGAGGCCATTCCCTCTTGTCCTGTCCCTCGTCACTTGGGAGAAGAGGCCAGCATCCTCCTCTCTACAACCTCCTTTCAGGTAGTTGTAGAGACCAATGAGGTCTCCCCTCAGCCTCCTCTTCTCCAGGCTAAACAAACCCAGCTCTCTCAGCCGTTCCTCATAAGGCCTGTTCTCCAGCCCCTTCACCAGCTTCGTTGTTCTTCTCTGGACTCTCTCCAGAGCCTCAACATCCTTCTTGTGGTGAGGGGCCCAGAACTGAACACAGGATTCCAGGAGCGGTCTCACCAGTGCCGAGTACAGAGGGAGAATAACCTCCCTGGACCTGCTGGTCACACCGTTTCTGATACAAGCCAAGATGCCATTGGCCTTCTTGGCCACCTGGGCACACTGCTGGCTCATGTTCAGTTGCTGTCAACCAACACCCCCAGGTCCCTCTCCTCCAGGCAGCTTTCCAGCTAGACTTCTCCTAGTCTGTAGCACTGCATAGGGTTGTTGTGCCCCAAGTGCAGGACCCGGCATTTGGCCTTGTTAAACCTCATGCCATTGGACTCTGCCCAGCGGTCCAGCCTGTTCAGATCCCTTTGCAGAGCCTCCCTACCCTCCAGCAGATCGACACTTCCACTCAGCTTAGTGTCATCCGCAAACTTGCTAAGGGTGCACTCGATGCCTTCATCCAGGTCATTGATAAAGACATTGAACAGGGCTGGACCCAGCACTGAGCCTTGGGAACACCACTTGTCACTGGCATCCAGCTGGATTTAAAACCAGTTACCGCCACTCTCTGGGCCCGGCCATCCAACCAGTTTTCCACCCAGGAGAGTGTGCGCCTGTCCAGGCCAGAGGCTGACAGTTTCTCAAGCAGAATGCTGTGAGAAACTGTGTCAAAGGCTTTAGTGAAGTCCAGGAAGACCACATCCACAGCCTTTCCCTCATCCAGCAGCCGAGTCACTTTATCATACAAGGCGACCAGGTTAGTTTGGCAAGACCTGCCTTTTGTGAACCCGTGTTGACTGGGCCTGATCACCCGGTTCTCTTGCATGTGCTTCATGATAGCACTCAAGATCACCTGTTCCATGACTTTCCCTGGCACTGAGGTCAGACTGACAGGCCTGTAGTTCCCTGGATCCTCCCTACGACCCTTCTTGTAGATGGGAGGGCAGGACAAGGAGACAGAGAGAGGTATGAACAGAAGTAATTTATGTTCCTAATTCCTCAAGTTCAGTGCTTAAAACTATTTGTGTGAAGTAGGAAACGCTTTCCAGATACCAAGGTGAAAACCTGTCCTCTCTCAGCACAGTGCTGGCATTAGTTGTATGCATTTCCAGTGATCACTGGAAATTTGTAAATAAATACCCCAAGCTCAAACTCTCACTTATGTCTAATAAGCACTTCTATTATTTTTCTCCTGGAACACCACTGAGGTAATCGAACAAAAAATGATGTACCATACATTTCATATCCTTTGTCATTTATCTTTTACTCAGAAGAAATATCCAAAGATAAAAGGATTCTATAGCTATAAATCTAGTATCTCCCCATATCAAAACATCCATCCACATTACGAAGGAACAGAAAAAAAAGTCTTCTCAACAGGAGAAGTTTGTTGGTTTGGTTTTTTTAAAAATCTAAACACATCTTATTTATTAGTAGAGTCTTTCAGAGCATTAGTATGTATTTTTAATTTTACAAATGTAAAATACGGCCTTACTAATTATCCCTATTCCCACTGCTTCTATTAAACGGCTTATTTTATTAACACTATCATTTCAGCATTTGCATAAACCACAGTTAAGCTTTTATGCCAGTAAAGAACTTGTTGTTAAAAAATTCTTACCAGAATCATAGTTCGGTGGCTTCATATCTCCCTGATTCAATTCTGTGCCATACTTTAATTTGTGATATTTAGCCCTGAAAGAAAAAAAATAATAAAAAAACCCCATTAGCACATTCAAAGGCTATCTCTGAACACACAAATGTCACCTGTATTCACTTGAAAAGCCACTCCATTCTTCTAGACTAGAAACAAACCAAAATAAATAATTTCAGCAGGACTTCAAATATGCAATTCTGCTTAATTATTTTTTCCAATGTTGACACATAATTGCAAACTGAATACTGATGAAAGCCAGGGATCAGCAGACTGCAGATTTTACAAAATGCTCTTGCTAAAGAAAAAACTCCTTCCCTGTGGACATGAGTTACTGTCTGCTTCCCTTTCTACCCCTCCTGTTCTCAGACATCACTTAGTATTTCCTATTGTCACCTCAATCAAGCAAGCAGTTTTACTCTTCAAAATGCTGTGCTTTGAGAGCAGCAGACCTTCAATTAGAATTATCTTAAATGAGATTCAGCACTGACAGCAGCCCATTTACACTACTTTCTTGTAAAGCTGCTAGATCTGCCACTAGACCAAATTTGAAAATGGGAGACTTTTAAAAATATTAGCCTACAGAAGGCCTGTTGTAATAAAACCCACAGAGCATGCAACACAATGACAGTAAGAGAAGCTAGAAGAAAAAAAGGAAATGTTTTATTTCATAGAGTCAGTGTTTATAGATATTGCCTATAAAGTTTTGTAGACATTCATAACTAGGTAGAAAAGCAGCACATGTACTAGGTCCCTATGCTGAACAAAAAGCATGTTCTTGTATTAGCCCCACTACTCACAAGGGAATTCTTCCCCTTAAAATATGTTTTAAAAAAAATTAATGGGTGTGACACTTCTTAATCATGAGGCAAGTCTAACAAAGCTTGAACGACTGTATCAAGAATGACTGTAAATAGTGCTCAAGTTACCTGCACCTCTTGATTGCTTCTCAGACATCTTCATTACAATACTTTTTTCTTTTGCCTTTTCCTATTTCATCAAGAAAACTCATTATTTCTAACAAAATGGTGCTGAGGCAAGCGATGCTTGGTAGTTCTATGCTTCAATATCAACAGTACTAGTTTCCTACTAATCCAGCTACATTTTAATTACAATAAACTGGATGAGAAAGGTAAGTGCAAAATGAAGAAATGCCTCTTAGACATGGTAACAAAACAGATGAAGTGACTTCTTCCTCCAGAGTTAGAGCACTGAGGTCTACCTCAGCTAAGCAGCAACCACCAAGGAAAGGAGAAAGAATGCACTTGAAATATATTAACAGCAGTAAGTGAAGGATAAACATTTCGGTTATTACAGAAAAGAATAACCAAAAATAGAACAAAACTAAAGATGAATGGCTCAATTAAAATACTTATATTTCCTCTTCCAACTGTTTCCTACATCTCCTGGCAGAGATTAGCCCGGTAAAACAATTGCCTTTCATTATTATTAAACATTGATGCTTTTTCCTCCACTACCACTAATAAAAAGTAATGACTAAACAAGAATTAAGAAATCTCTACACTGTTGCTAACCTAACTCATCAACTTTAAACACCTCACTTCAAAGACTTTAAGTTTTTATGTAAACAGTAATTCAAGTGACCATAATGTTTAATCCATTTTGATTTGACTTATCAAAACAGAGAAAACATAATACTTCACTTTAATGTGGATTAGTAACCACTGTACTCAACTCCTGCAAACAGCTTCAGAGCACCATTAGTTTTGCAGTATGAGGTATTTGCTTTTAGCTCATGGATCTTAAATAAAGTCCCATTATCCTCTATGCATTCATTACTTTACTTACTAAAGTTTCATTAATAATCTTCACTCTAAGAACCAAAGTAAAACTTCTGCTAGGTTAACTCAACGGATCATTCCTTATGCCTTTCCTATTCCTTAGATCTCTCACCTTGTTCTCCAAAATCCACTTCCCAAAAAATTCAGCCTGCATTTTTTTAAACTCCTCAGTATATTTATTCCAATGTTACATCTGCATATGTTCATCTTTCAAATTTCTTTCCCTCTTAATAGTAATATCCTTCTTTCTTCTTACTGAAATTTTCCCTCCTTAAGGGCATTATAAAATCAGTTCAGCAAAGTGAGATTATTCATTTGACCCACACTTTAAACTATTAGTAGCAGTTTTTAACTGCTTTTTCCTCTTAAGGCAACAATTTTTAAAGCCTTTGTTTTTCTTCTTTACTTCAAGAGGATAACCTAGATGACATGGTCTTGTACACCACTGGCCCATAAATTTACTTTGAGGCCAAGACGGACAAAGACTTCACCTTTCAGAAAATTTAACTTTGTATATCACAGGCAGAAACAAGTAGAAATATTGATACAGCAGAAGAATCATGTCTTAACAAAGCCAGGCAACTGAAGAACTGACAATCCCAAAAAGCAATCTTTATTGTTAATACTGCTAGAAAAGTTAAAACCAAAAAAGTAATAGACATTTGCCTGCACAAAATGACAAAAACATGATGCCAAGCTCAAACCTGAATTAATTAGAATCGATTGGTATGGATTCAGGTATCCAAGCAGGACACCAATTAGATATGAAAAGAAACATGAATAATATGTCAGAATACTTGACCCAGTGAACTCATCTTCAGCTGCGTCAGCTTCTGAACTTCAGAGGAATATTAAAAAAATATTGATGTAGATAGCTAGCAGTCCATCAAGGATCAAGGAAGTATTTTCTATACTTCTTCAGGCAATAAGTATAAGATCTACTATTAGAAACTCTCTTATTGTGTGGTTGAAAATGTCACAGGTATGAGAGACAAACAACAATCTTCCTTCTAAAGCATACTAAGGAAATGGCTGAACACGATTCAGACTCCAAGACTAGAAGGGAGAGTCTTAACCATTCAGTTACACATATTGCAATCAAAGGCTACGAAACCTGTCACAAAAGAACCTAATTCTTTTCTATACAAATTCTGAATATAGCATAGTCCATCAAAGGCTACGAAACCTGTCACAAAAGAACCTAATTCTTTTCTATACAAATTCTGAATATAGCATAGTCCATTAGCACATTTATATTTAATCTATTTCTATAATAAGAGAATATGTCCTGCCCACCTGTAATGCTCAATTTCTCTGCTTTTTGAGAAATCACATAGTCCACTTATTTACAGCTTTAAACTGTCCCTCTGCAGTTCACCTTGAACTCCAGTTCATACCTCCTAGCAGTGAGATACTATTATCACAAAAAAGAGTAGAAGTATTGTTTCTTCTAATAAGTATAAAGAAAAAAAAAATCAAAGTTTCTCCAGCCTTTGTATCACCTGGTCAAAAACAAGGTGAGTGGTTTGGGAGCAGAGGAAGTCTTTATTATCGGAAGCTTGTTCAAATTGAATGATTTACATTCAACTTCTGAAAACAACATCTAAATTATTAACAGTGTGCAGAGCCTGAAAAATTACTTGAAAATAACTAGCTGAAGGATACAACTTTATAGAAGGATTTTCCATCTGAAAACTAGCCTACAAATTGTTTGGAAGAAAGCTATTAAGGGGCTATGAAACTATGTTACAGGGTAGATGCCCTTAGTCGGATAAGTATGAACATTACCACTGCTCTGGCTTTTGCACTTCATTACGCAATTCTAGTTTTTTGATTAGCAGTTATTTTCTTTTATTATGTGTCTTCTGTGCAAACAGTTCTTGGAGACATTTAACATGGCTGCCACAACACTTCAAGAGCTATGCAGGAAGACATTAAAAATATTTAGCCTTCTAAAATTTCCTCAGACTGAGAGCAGTGAAACTTTTCCAAGTACTTCACACAGAAACAAGTTTGATCCTCATCAAAAAAGGCCACTATTTCTTGGAAATATCTTGCCAGACCTGAAGCATCTGATCCAGCTGTGCTGAGGGAGCCTGCCAAAACATCCGTAGAAGATCTGGGAGCTGCCGCCAAACCAAGAGACATAAACAAGAATGACTGCCAGGAATAGCACGGCAAGATATTCTACCCAGAGAAGAAGGCGCCAGCTTTACGCTGATCAGACACACCAATGCAGAAAACAACATAAAATTAAATCAAGTGTTTCTAGAGACATGGCTCAGGAGTCCAGTTCTTTGGTTAAAATATGTTAGGACAGGAAATGAGCTAGACTAGATAAAACAGGACATGTACTTGAGAGAAACAATACTACATTTCAGCTAGCTCCTGAAAATCCAGAGGAAACAATGCAATTTTTGATGGTAGAAAAAGTATTGACAAAGTAATAAAAAGTAACCCTCAATCGTAAATAATGTCACACTGCAATATACCGGATGTTGGTAAAACTACATCAAAAGTGCCACTGGGGCAAATGATAGTGCTTACCTATCAACAATCTCCTTCTAAGCTCTTTTCTATTTAGCGTATTAAGAGTCTTCAATAAAAATAACTGGGCTTCCTATACAGGCAGCAAAAACATAATCTTACAATTACTAACATTGAGACCAAACATTAACCTAAATTTGTCAGAAAAGCACGACAATCTGTAAGTAAAACTCATTTTCTACCTTACCGACTATAAAATTACATAAGTGCCATGAAATGGAAAACAATGACAATTCTTCCAAAGGTGTTTGTTTATTTATAGTAAACTTTGAAAACACTTGGCTGGTAGAAGAAATGCTGAATACCCACTGTACAGAACAGCAACTCACAAAAGCACGTATCTGAGAAAATGTTGCTCATTTCTTGATGATGGTTTCCTGAGGGCATTGCAAACACGGAATACTATGGGCCATAATTTCATATTCTGTCCTGTTACTCACAACTTATTTCACCTAGCTAAGAAAGATTTGATGTGCTGCAAGGCCAGAGCAGAAGAAATGAAGGAATGCTTCCCTGGTCCCCTTTCACCCACACCATCCTTCCCCTTAACTTAACCAGAAACGTTTTCCTTCTACCTTGTAGGATTTCATTTTCCATCTCTGAGATCCCAGTGGAAACAGGCAGCATCCCAACTGACTACTGTCTGACGTGGCCAACAGCTGATTTAGGAAAATGCTGGGTAAGAGAACAATGCTTCCAAGTTCAGTATGTTGCCATTCTTTAAAGTATCAAGCAAAAACACTTGCTGGGAGACATTTCCAGCAGAAATGTAAGACTGTTTCTTCAGAAACTGGCAAATAATACCACTGTTTTAAACCACAGACTCTTATAAATAGCTGTCTCCAGCACACACCATTCATAAGAATCACATTTACTTTAAAAACCACTGCACATCCATACTGTAACTGTTACACTGGATCAGATCAGCCAACCATAGCCTACTGACCTGGGTAACAGAGGCCAATACCACACAATGCAGACAAAAATACAAGAGAAGATACCTATGTAACAACTACTAATAAGAAACCCCTGGGTGTTTTCTCCTAATCCTGACAGTGACTGCTGCACTAGGATTTAAATGTCTTAACGGAGGTGGATTTTACTGAATGCAACAGGGAGACAATTTCACTATCCATATGGAAGTTTGATTTTTGTTTTCTTGGGTTTGTATTTTTTTTAATCTCACAAGGCTTCTCTGACAGCACACAGAAATATACTTGCATATTTAGATAAATTGCTAAAGTATCTGCATTGTGAACATTAAGGACTAGAGATAATCCGCAAGTAATCAGGAATAGCTCCCTCCATTTTGAAGTACAAGAAAACTTACTGAAATTATATATCTTAAAGCACATATTTAACAGCACAATAATATACTCCATTGCCTCTGTCTTCTTTTAAAGTGACTCTAATCTTTATAATCATGCCTCAAACATAAGCTTTTCCATGGCTATAAACTGCAATCACCATTATGCATACATTTTATATTTTTATATCAATTTTTATATTTATGCTATTTGATATAAGACCAGCACCATAACAAGGTCTGGGCAAAAAGAGTATCTACCTCAAGAACTCCCCTGAGAACTGCCCAAAGAGGAAGCAAGTACACTGGAGCTCTGAGGCTACTGCCAGCAAGGAAACTGGCTGCAGTCCCATACTAGCAGATAATTTGGTTGCTACCAGAAAGAGTCAAACTGGATGGTGCAAGGCATGCCTCATGTTAAAGCAGCCTACATGAGATAAGCAAATATAAATGCAATATAGTGATGTACAACAATTAGTGTCTTTGGCAAGTTATCTAGCTGCAATATCCTATTCCTCATTTGCATTTGTGTATATTTCTAATTTTATTTCTAGCAATACAAACTATTTAAGAGAGATTTTATTGATATTTCATTAAAGAAAATATTTCATTGAAAGATTTCATTAAAGATTTTATAAATATTTAATCAAAGAAAATCATTAAATGATACCATTTTAAAATGGCATGTAATCAATGATTGCTTTATAGTAGTACCATAAACATGGTCTTTGGTAAAGAATTTTAACATATACATTACTAGTAAAAACAATTTTCAAACTAACCATGGCCTAAAATAAATCAGTTGAACAGAAAGACTTCTGGAAGCATCATAAAAATACAATTTTGTCTCAAAGATTAGAATAATAGGAAAGTATACACAAGAATAAAATGGTAAAGTAGACTGGGGATTTCTACTGAGATCTCCATCAACAAAGAAGCTGACATTTGATTAATAGGTAAACAAGAACATTTGTTCACTCTTCATAATATTAGCCTTCAGAATGTATTCTTGTAGAGTCTATCACACTGAGAAGTCTAAAAAACTTAGCAAGATTAAAAACTAGTATTTTTACTAGACTGATGACAGTTATTCAAGATCTCAGTTGTCTCAGAGATTATTAAACAAAGCTAGTGCTTTAAACACAAAGAGAATACACAATAATTCTGGGGTATAATCTATAGAGTTAGGTGGAATTCTACCAAGGAAAAAGTATTCATCATTGATTGGTTTTATTTGCATGTTGGAGTCATGCTATGTTAGCTATTGCTTTTACTGTAATGTAGACATTTAGACTACTAGGTTTATTTAGTATAATAATATTTGTCATTTTGAGGGCTGCATGGATACAGAAGAAATATTTCTCGGTTTCATAAAATACAACGGCAAGAGAAAGTATCTGTCTTCAGAACTTCTTCATCATGTATTCATCACCACAGCAGCATTACCTTTCCTGTTTAAGCGCATATTCCAACATTTTGATTCTTCGCACCAGATCCTTCTTCAGATTTTCCTGTCCTTTCCTTTCACCTTGAAGAAAGGCAATCTGGGCCTGCAAAAGGAAGTGTTCAATTTAGAATCTGCTTCCTCAAAACCATTCAGCATAGCTCTTACGTGTGTGTGTCGCTCCAGAGTTATTTTAAAATTGATTTGTACAGTTCAAAAGAAATTGGCTTACTGTGTTTTATGAACATTAAAGGCTTAGACAAAACATTGCACAGATAAGCCTTCTTCACTGCATGCTCATCACAGATCCCCCCTCCAAAAAAAAGATAAGAAATAAGCCCTCTCAAATAAACTGAAATTGCTTTATTTCCTTTCTCAGCTAAACATTCAGTAAAAGATAAAAAACATAAAATAAGCATACAAAAAGCCGCAGCAGACACAAGCATTTACCAGCAATAAGCAGAAGATGATAAAGTATTTCTGCTCACTAACTGAAGCAGTATATAATTAGTGTTCTGTTCTATAGATATATGCCAGTTATATGATACTAGTCAAAGAACTGAAGTACAGCATGTTCAGCTAAAAGAGAAATAAACCCCTGTTTGTAATACAGTGCCAAGTGTTAATTATAATACTTACTAAAATAGGTTAAAGCAAGCTCTCCAGAAATACTGTAATTAAGAAACAGGAAAAATGAAAAACAGACAAAGGTATTTTGATGAGGGAGATGAAGAGAGAACTCATATAGAAGTAAATAAAATCAAATGGAAAACAGACACCTAACCTTCATTGACTTCCAGCAGAGAGTAAGTATTTAGTTGCCCGTGAAATGGAAAATTATTATATATACAGGATACTTATTCCTAATCATAAAGGCAGAGCTACCTGTTTCTGTACCTCATGCTTTATCAAGTGCTTTATATGAGGCAGGTTCTTGTGCTCTCTCAACTTGAGGATATACTTGTAGACAAAAATACCTACGGGCAGTCACCACTTCACACCTTGGCCTCACTTGCATTGCAAGCCACCTGCCATTTGCAGGATCAGCAGCTTTCTGTCACCTTTGCAGCTAAGTCTCGAAGTATCTCATCTGTCTTTTGAGAAGCACAAAAAGGATAAAAGGGAACTGGTCTCAACCCTCAGTTGTTGAATGAGAGGACCAATTAGCCTTTCATGTATGTAAATACATGGCAGCAATATATGCAGTGTTTTCTGTAGCTACTGTAGTCTGTACCAATCTCTAGGCAAAGATTGGGAGAAATCAGCAGGAACATCCTCTCCTCACCTGCCACAACCTTGCAAGTAGTCATCAGATATTTCAGTTAATGGAGACAGGCACTTCTAAAGAATAACTTCAGATTTTTACCCCAAGGTGAGAAAAACAGTGTCTGTAAATGTTATTTTCTCTCCAGGAATGCACACAAATGGTTAGATTTCGGACATCAGCAAAATTAATCTTACTCCAAAAGGCCATTTTGCTGGTGGTCAGCTATAGCAGCCACTCTAAAATATGACACCAGCTGACATAATTTCATTGCTCAAGTACATCCAGTAAACAGCTCGTCAGACACCTGAGGAATCCTTAACCACCAGCCACCAACTAGAACAGCCAGTTTATCGTGAATGAATAACACTGGCTGCATTCCAATGAAGTCAGTCTTTGCCTTCAATGGGGGAAATGCATTTCACTGCCAAAAAAAAACCAAAAAAAAACCCCCTAATCTGAATCAAAAGAAAGGCCTCTGTCGCTCTGGCACCAAGCTCCCCCTCACTTAGAAAAGAGATTTCAGATTGTCAAGTCCAACCACTCCTGTCCATTACTAAAACATATACCTGAGCACCTCATCTACTTGTCTTTTAAATGCCTCCAGGAATGGTGACTCAACCACCTCCCTGGGCAGCCTCTGCCAGTGCCTAATGAACCTTTCAGTGAAAAAAAATTTCCTGATGTCCAATCTAAACCTAGCCTGGTGCCACTTGAGGCCATTTCCTCTCATCCTATCATCTATCACTTGGGTGAAAAGACCAAAACCCACCTCTCTACAACCTCCTTTCAGGTAGTTGTAGACAGTGATAAGGTCTCCCCTCAGTCTCCTTTTCTCTAGGCTAAACAAACCACGTTCCCTCAGCCACCTTTCATAGGCTTTTTCTCCAGTCCCTTGACCAGCTTTGCTGCCCTCCTTTGGACACGCTCCAGCATCTCAAGGTCTTTCTTGTAGTGAGGGGTCCAGAGGTGAACACAGTTTTCAAGGTGCGACCTCACCAGTGCCAAGTACAGGGGCACAATGACATCCCTGGTCCTGCTAGCCACATTGTTTCTGATACAGGCCAAGACACCATTGGCCTTCTTGGCGGCTTAAGCGCAGTGCTGGTTCATACTCAGATGGCTGTCAAGAAACAGCCCAGGTCCTTCTCTGCCAGGCAGCTTTCCAGCCACTCTCCCCCAAGCCTGTAGCACTGCATAGGGTTGTTGTGTCCCAAATGCAGGACCCAGCACTTGGCCTTTTGAACCTTACACCACTGGTCGCAGCCCATTCAATCAGCCTGTTCAGATCTCTCCGTAGAGCCTTCCTACCCTCAAGCAGGACAACATAGCTTAGCGTCAACTGCAAACTTACTAAGACTATAGTCAATCCCTTCATCTAGATTGTTGATAAAGATATTGAACAGAACTGGACCCAACACCGAGCCCTGGGGACACCATTTGTGACCGGCCTCCAACTGGATTTAACTCCATTTACCACCTTTCTTCTTTGGGCCTGGCCATCCAGCCAGTTTTTTACCCAACAGCAACTGTCCCTCTCCAGGCCAATGGCTCTCAATACACTCAAACTAAGATGAACAAAAAAACTACAATTGAATTTTAACATTTGGTTTATGCTCAGGTTTAAGGAAAGGCACAGAAGAAAGAAATGATGGTGCTGGAGTCTGAATTCCCTACCCTGTATCTCTGCAAGAAGCATGTCAACTCAACAAGGTTATCACCCCCTCAGTAACAAGAGGAACACATCAAGCACATACGATTCATTTTGCAGCAACTGTACAGACACACAGATTATAATGCATATCACTGTGACAGTGATTACTCTCTCTCCGCCTCCAAAAAGGCCTAGAGGAAACGAACAAGTGCCCTCCTAGCCAAAACTAAGGGAACATCAAAACACACTACTAAAAATTACAGAACATGTTGTACGTATGCATTTGTCTGGAATGAAAAAGATCATCCAGCGCCATCAGGACACAAGCTGAAATGATCTGTGATGTGACCTGCTGTCTGCAAGCAATTTCTAGCTAAGAACAAACTGACTGAACAGGCTGGAATGAAGAATTTTTACCCAGCACATTGGCAAAAGACGGCTGGTAATGGCCTGGCTCACGCACTGCTCCGCTACATGGGTCAAATCAGCATTACCATGCTAACAATTGAGGTTAGAGGCATCTTCCACTGGTAGCAGCCTAAACAAAGTAAAAATGTAACTTCTGAGCAGTTTTGACAGCTTACTTTTGTAAGAGATACATAAATGTATCTGATTAAGAAATACCACATGACACCTTCTTCATAAGAAAATGAGCAGAGTCATACTTCTGATACAGGGCAGGCCTGCTCCGCAATTTGTCTGACTAACCATTTGAGAACCAAGATTCAAAACTGTTACCGTTACCAGATACTGCTTATGCACTTAAATAATGTAAACGTTCCTAACTGTGCCTCTGAAGCTGATGCATCTATGTCTTATGATTCAACATGAAGGAAAAGGACTGTGCTCTGCCTTCTCGGGGCCACTAGCAGGCTCTGCATATTATATACACACTGCGCAGGAAGAAAGATCACTGTAAGAAATATTAACTGATTCTTTGAGACACCTTTTATAGTCAGTGGTATGCCAGTACTTTTACTGATATCTTATAACTTTTCTTTTTCCTGGATTTCCAAGAAATCCTTGTGTTCATTACTCAAAAACCACACAGCAACAACAGAGTGGAATTCATGACCCAAGACCAATGTCTCTAGCCCTACACAAGCTTATTGCCAGGATCTTTCAAGGTTTTTTAAAGATCGGCAGTTTGTTTGGCAAATCAAGAAACAGGGAAGTGCATTAGAAGGCCTGCGAATAATTTTGCTCTCCCCCTGGAGGCTGCTCATTTTCTAGCATAGTTTGTTCATGCTTTTCTTCTGAGTAGCATCGTTAAGCTCAATACTGATTATTTTTGAGAAATTCTGGCTCTGAAAATGAGAATGCTTACATCTACACTTTTCATAACATACAAGAAGTAAGGAGAATATTGCCCTCCTTCCCACAGGATGTTAGCAACCTTTATCCCTCATTTATGTAAGTACTTTATAATTACAATTAAGACAGCCTCAGTGGACAACAAAACATCAGTTATATACATAAGCTCAAATTTTATTTAAGAAATTCTTAATAATATTCAAGTTTATTTGTAATGCACATAAGGACAACATCAAAATAATACGTGAAATTTCACACGAGCAACAATAATATAACAGTCCATGTACCATAAGCAGATTTCTTCCTTTACAAACATTTGGCAATTAACTGCAAATATGCCAAGGAATTTATATGTTCATACCATAAATTAAACAATTCATAACATAAATGAAAATTGAATAAATGAACACAATGAGTTTAATTATCTAAACTGACAAATTATGAGATCTAGCAGTATTTTCTCAGTCTCTAGAACAAAACAATGATTACTCTCAGTTTACCATTTTCAATCAAAATATTTAGCCAATGTCTAAATGTCTGTGCAAAACATTCAAAGTGTAAAAGGTCTGGGTTTAAACACAGTGTAAAGTATAACTGAACTGTAAAATCATAGTTTTCTTATAATTTGGATGTAAATGACAGAATTATATCAATTGACTGTGACCACACAGGCCATTTCCCATGGTTGCAGCTTTAGCACAAGTCAAGGCTGAAGCCTGCACTACCTGACGGAGCCAGAGAGCAGAGGAAGATCACTTTGGTTTTGAATGATCTAGTGTTCTATGCTTGTACTTTGGCCACTCCTGGGAAGGTCTGCCAAACATTTCAAGAATTCACAAATATGCCCAACAGACAGGTTCTGCTACAAGTGACCTTCTAGCTAATAAGGTTAAAATGCATCAAGTTGTAAGCTAGTCAGCACAAACCTCTAAAACGCCTACGGGGATCATGCAAAAACTCGTATTGTTCCTTGCCTTATGGGTGGGGCACATAGTCTCCATAAAGCACCCGGTCCTGCTGGCTCCACAATGAGGAATTAAGGCATAGTCCTCCTCAAGTTTATTCCAGGAAAAGTGCTAGATGTTACTGTATTACAACTCAATTCTGAGATTAAAATAAAGAGGGTGAGAAGAAAATTAAAAAAAAAAAAAACCACACACACACAAAAAAATAATCAAACCAACAAAGAACGTTGGGAAAAGAGGTGCCCGGAACAGCCTACTTCAGTTACAAATACACAGGCTGGTATATATTTTTTTTCACCTTATGTCATTAAATTGCTTAGTATTACCAACTGCAACAGAACTTAGAAGTGTCTTATCTTAGCTATCCACTTTTTCAAGAGATTTAAAAAACATTAATTCTTAGGTTAAAAGAAAAAATACAATAAAAAACTCATGTGTAACAACTTTGTTGTTTTAAGAAACTCCCCAAAAGACTAACCACCGTCACATTACTGTGAAGTAGACAAAAGGGTGAGGTAATGTTTTAGGCAGCACTGAGTTAGAAACAACATTTTTTAAAACGTTGTTGATATCTTTATACAGGCTTAGCAGCCATAAGAATATACTCAAATGATTAAATTATATCTTAATAAATCTGGATTTTACCAATGTTTAAAAAAGTAAACTGAAATTTACATTTCCTGGAATCAGCAACCACAACAATAAGGATGTTAAAAAGTATATTATATCTTGTTAGGCTGACATCTGACATTACAGAAAAGCAAGAGATTAAAACAACATTTAACAGAAAATGTTTAAAAAGAAACAATACTAAGGCTGCTAACAAATTATGTATGTTTAGTATCGATTTCTATCGGTTCCTGAATTTTACAGATATTTCAAATTAAAAGGTGGGGTTTTTTTCAATTCTCAAGTCTTGAGAACTATAAAAAGCCTTTCCATTCTTTTCTTTAAAATATTTATCTTAATCATAGAATCACCAGGTTGGAAAAGACCTCTTGGATCACTGATTCCAACCATTCCTATCAACCACTAAACCATGTCCTCGAGCACCTCGCTCGTCTACCCACCTTTCAAGTACCTCCAGGGATGGTGACTCAACCATCTCCCTGGGCAGCCTCTGCCAGTGCCCGAAGACACTTTCTGTGAAAAATATTTTCCTGATAGCCAGTCTGAACCTCCCCTGGTGGAGCTTGAGGCCATTCCCCCTTGTCCTGACCCCTGCCACTTGGGAGAAGAGGCCAACACCCTCCTCTCTACAACCTCCTTTCAGGTAGTTGTACAGAGCAATAAGGTCTCCCTTCAGCCTCCTCTTCGAAGTATTTTAAATAATATTTCTGTGTAAAACTCACTTCAAATTTATGAACACTTGAAGGTCGATAGGCATCATTTGACAAAGAGTGAGCTACTAACACATGCAATTCTGTATATGCTGCTTCCACAGTTCAAAAGTAAAGTCTTCATGAGTTCAGAGAAAGAGAAGAAGGGAGAGAAAAAGCTGCAAGGGAAGTGTTGCAAAAAATATGTAAAATAACTATATGTTGCATAAAATATGTAAAATAACTAAATCCATAAACAGATGAATCGGGCTCGAATAGTTGTTCTAACTGGTCTACCAAGATCTGCCAGGATTCTGCAGGCTACTGGGACACTCAATATTTTAGATTATAGTTGGCTCACTGAAGTACTGTATATTTAAGTGTGTTTGTAAGTAAGTGTAGGTATGCCTGGGGGTAAGGCCTGTAAGAGGAGAAGAGAAAAAAACAGGTATTGTGGAGGGGAAAGGTAAATATCAGTGGTCTACTGCATCTGGCAAACAATTTTTCAGGGATCATACTTAACACTGCAACACATTACCACTAGCACTCTGTGCAAAGAAAGGCTAGAGCTTCCTTTGGAAGCACTTGTAGCCATCTTGAACAACATAAAATTGAAGTGGGGCCACAGGCTAAAACGAGTGGCAGGCACTGAGGCGTATTTAGCTTCACCACACACAGAAGCCCTTCATCCTGTTTATCACCTGCACGCTCACATGGGACAATTCTGCCTCATGGGATTAATGCACAGCAGAATCTGCTACTGGCAAAACATTTTTCTGGATTTTTCAGAGATGTCCCAAAAGTGGCGCCACAGCTAAGCTCTGAAAAAATTAAACAATACAAGTGAGATCAAAGATTTAGCTTATGATAAAAAAAGGTGGTTGAAAAAAACATTTACTGACATTTGTCATCTCTCTGAAAAGACTATTTGAAAACCAATTTCTTATTGGTGAATTCAGAACTCCTAATAGATCATCCAAAATCAAAACCAATTTGGTAATTTATTCCTGGCAATATCTTGAATACTAATTTAAGCATCTAATCCAACAGGAAGACTTCCTTCTGCAGTTAGAAGTGGTTTACTGCTTTGTAGTACATTTTTTTTTTTTGAGTCCCAGAAGCATGCTCCATGTAGACTGATATAAGGATAAAAAGAGCAAGTTAAATGTGATGCGATTCTCTAAGCAGCACTGCAATGACATGTCACTAAATAATCGCATATTATGAGCGGAAGCCTAAATTGCAAATTCTTAAATATAATTCCTTTACACTTGCTGTACAAGAAAGGCAGAAATGCAGCAACAGCAGTCAGCACAAGGACTGACAAACAGACATGTCCCACATTTAAACTGAGACAGTGGAAGTTCACAGGCTGAATGAATCACTTGGGGTATAGCAAGACAAGGGAGAACAAATCTGGAGGAGATTTGTAGATTCGGCTTTGGTAACAAAAAAAAAAAAAGGAAAAAAAAAAAAGAGTGAACCAGACTTGACCACATGAGCATTTGCAAAGGAACTCAGCACACTCCCCTTTCTACATCCTACAGCCAGGAGCAGCTACTCCTTGTACTGGAGAATGTACCACCGTCACCCTGAACTGACTAGAGCACCAAGTGAAACAGATACAAAAATAACTGATTCTGTTCTCACCTCCTGTTTACACGCGCGGATACAAATACCTTGCCTGCCATTTTTATTCCAATGCTTTTGCAACCCTGCCTTACGTGACTGCCCTAAAGGGAAACATATTCTTGGAAAAAAAGCAGTCTTTCCACACTGTAATCTTTAAATTAACTTCTTTGTCACTGCTATTTTCAAAATATTCAGTACTAGTTAGCATATAGCAAACTGTTTTCTAACAGGAAAAGAACATCATCTAGATAAATCTATCCACAGGTCCACACGCAACAGGTCACTATGATAAAGGGATCTTTGTTTTCACATTTCAGAGTAATTTTATCTCTAGTGTATTATCTGCAGAGCTTGGATCCTGGGCACTCTGAACTGATTCAGAAGAGCTGATTCAAGGGCTTCTCAGCATTTAAAAGCCAAGCATATCAATTCTTCATATATTTCTATGTCAGTTTTTCCCCACTTTTTAGCTCAGGAACTTGGAAAAGAGGACTTGACAACACCTGGCAGCCCTGTGAAGCCAAATATGTGAGTAGGTTGCTGACCAATACCTATTTTCTCAGGAAACTGTGTACAGATATCAATTTTAGTTGAAGCTTAGCATTTGTACAGCCTTACTGATTTTAGTATTAAATTCAGATGAACCAAAAGCCTCTGGAGATGCATACGATCTTCCCCCAGGGAAGTTTACACAGACTGTTCTGGAACTGAAACTTTGATAAAGGCTGAGTTATATTTGCAACTTCTTATTCAAACAGTGCAAAGTTACTCCTGATGTAATAAAACTGACGTGAGCCAAGACCTTCAACAGAAAAAATAGGGCTACAATTTGAGTAGAACACAGTGATACTGATTTAAATTATAGACATACGCTACCAGTAAAGACACATAGGATGTTACCACCTGACATAGAAAACCAAGGTTCTCCAGCTAGAACGTAACAACATGCATCACTTTTGCTTAATTCAACAAGTCTATAGCAAATAATTAAAAAAAAAGAGGATTTTCTGTTTTTAAAATATAATTTCCTGTGAAAAGCATTTGTAAGCCTTAAAGGCCACTTGGAGACCACATAACATTGCAAAACTCAGTCTCTTCATGCCACCTCAATATTTATAGCAGCACTTTCCTAAAAAAAATAGGCCCATTTAAGAATACATTTTCATTACACTTAAGCTAACTTGCAGGTTTAATGGATTTGAGAAGAATAGCAAAATCTCATGTTGAGAAATGCTCAGATCACTTATGCAATTAAAAAAAAGGAAAAAAACAAATGACTACAAAAACCAGGTACAGACCTGCAAAGAACCAGTCTCATCAGTTTTCATTTACATTCTACTTCTCTACAAAAGCTACAAATATCTATAAGGCAGCTCTTTTGTCACTGAACATTTACTCCCACTAGTCCTCCTGGCTTAGATAAAAAGAGCCATGACAGCTTATCAATGAGTATATTGGGATGAGCTGGCAATCATGCATTATAACCAAACAGGAAGAGAGTACAGAAGCTTCTCTTCTCTGCTTCACATGAATTTGGCAACTAAAAGGTTTACTAAAAAAAAAACTTAGCAAAGAAAGGGTATCTGGCAGTCATTTAGCATCATCTTTCCCCAACTAAACACACCTCAGTATTGTGACCACAGCATATTTTCTTTCGCCTTTCTTTTGATTTATCTGATGTATTTAAAACAATAAAAGGTGTATCCTTCTGGGTAGAGAGTTATTTAATATTAATCACCGTTTTCTTTGTAATATCTGCCTCATGACAAAAAATGTTTTATCAAAGACTTCTACAGCACATCTGCCAACTCCACTTTCACAAGGAATCTTAGAGATTTGATCCACATCATCATATTTGAAAATTATATATAAAACCTCTTCAAATTGTATCTTCCATTTTATTGGTCAAACTGAATCTTTAGAAGTTTTCCATTAGCTTAATAACTGATTTCATCAACTGGCTGCTCATGTCTTTTTCTCTGAGCAATATTTGTAGATTATCCAGCTATCAAAATGATTTTTAACTAGAAAATTTTAGTAAGAGGACCATTATCTAAAAGCCAACAAACTGTAAATATCAACTTATTTCTGAATCAAGCAACCAATGTCCTAAACCACACTATAAATAGAGACAGCCATCTGTCTGATTTGCCCCTTCTCCTTATTACTTTAACTTGTCTGTCTCCAAGGGCACAATCTTACCACACAGCCAGCCTGGTTGCACTGCCTGCCTCTTGCCTCAGAAAAGCAGCAGCAAGGGGCAAGATGATCATTCATGACCCCCACTCCCCATTCACCCCAGAGAGCTAGCATTTCTGAATCTGACTTCCATAATCCACCTCATATTATTTCTATCACATTCCTTCTATTAGAGTTGTTTGCTACCACTTAAACACACTTGATTTCATCTCATTAACTCTTTCCCTATCATTTCAGGTTTTTGTTGTTTTTCCTTTTGGCACGGTCTTACATGGAATATTTTTAACAAAGTTGCAGAAAGCCAAGCACATTGTATCCACCCATTCTCCACTATTTCCTTGCAAACTTTTTCAAAGGAAAGTGTAACCAAGAAAAACAATTTTAATGTAACCCTATCAGGTCCCACTACTCCAAACCAGTCTAGTCTATTACTCTTAAGAAACAGTTATCAGTTAAAAGAAACAAGAACTTTAGTAGTGAAGAGGTCAAGAGCTAGAAAATTCCTTAGCAGGATACAGGGTGCCTATACACGCTTTTACAAACAGCACAGCAGTTTGTTGCTATTTAGAACATTTGTAAAATGCGGGGAAATGCCAAAGTCTGCCAATCAGCATTTTTTTGCCAGAAAAATGTTTGTCAGTAGCAAAACTTTCCACAACAACATATGCATTGCTTGCAAAGACAATATTTATAGTCAAAACAAAAAACATACATATGCATACACACACTCGCCTTCCAAGCTCATCCACCTCAGGAGAAGCAGAACTCAACAATTTTGTCCCATGCTGGGACAACGAAGTGCATCAGCAGCGCTCGGCTCTAAGGGATCCTGGCTGCAGGGGCACAGCCCCCACTGCTCTCTCCCAAGGGTGGCAGATGACAAATTAAAAGTGGAACAACACCAACAACAAAGAATCATCGACAAACAGTCAGAAGATGTTAGGGTTAAGGCAAGAGACTGACATGGAAGGCATTTTAAACCCTGCTTGCCTCAAGTGAAGATACAAATTTCAGTGCCTTGCATATGCATTTGATCAAACTCCTGGGTATTTTGGGATGGGATTGTCCAATACATAATGACAACTCTGAAATGCCTCAGAAACACAGTCCAGAAAAACACAGAATGAAAAACATTGTAGTTTAAAACTTATGCAGAACAGAAAACCCTCTCTTGTCAACTCTCCCAAGCAGCTGCTAGAAGAACCTAAGAAAACGAAAACTACTCATTTCTGAAAAGATATGAAAATAAATGACAATGTCATAAAACACAGTTTATGAATAATAAACTGAGGATTAATAGCATCAGTATTTATTCCAGTGAATTAGTTCACAGAGCACCATAAAAGTTTATTCTTAGGATAATTTTTCAATCTGCAGATGTCAAAGTACCATAAACAGAAAGCAAGCATTGAAAGTGAAATATGTAATTAGCAGATAAGCATCTAGAACTCTATGAATTTGTTTTCATTCTGATTTGAAATACACAGCTCATTAATGATACTTGCATAGATGTACATATTGAAATCCCCTTTCACCCTGAATGAGGAAGACTATATAATAGAGGCAATAATGATTTTAAAAGATTCAAGAAAAATGATTAGAAAATCAGAGTAAACATGGATATCTGCCAAGGAAAGCAAAATATAGACACTTGATAGGAAGAAAAATCTTGGGAAGGCAGTACTAAACCAGCAACTAAGAACAGAGTAAGCTGCCCTTCCTGCCAACTCCTGTATGTTATAAACTCAGGCATTGTGTCACCTGAACAAACATCACATAATGCATCAGAAAGGTACTCTACCTCAATATCACATTTAGTCCCCCACAATTAATTAGAAGGAAGAAAAAAATGATGAAGTAAAAACAAGCCCAGAGGGGAAGAAAAGGAAGATAGGCAATCATGGCGGGACTGACATAGAGAGTGTTTTTTGGAGACAGAGAGACAGACAGACAAAAAAAGAAAGAGAATAGCTTAACTGATCAACCACCATAGAGCAGAAGCCAAGCATGGTAACACTGTGGCATAAAGCATTTGAAGTATTTAAATATTTTGGCATGTAAGAAACCGTTTACCTCTAAGAGACAACATGAATTGCAGATAAAATTTATGGAATACTAAGACAACCATACAAAATAGGTCCTCTGCTACACAGCCTCCCAAGACAGTGGATAATCTAACATTTAAATTTACATGGGCTGGAAGACTAGTAAAGTACAACCAGGGGCACTGTATCTTTCATCTCAAGAGAGAGAAACTATCCAACCTCACATTTCCATTATTTTGTAAAGCTCTTCTAAATATACAGGCCAACAAAAGGCTTCAGAAGGAGCACAGAACCAGTTTTTAATTAATGCTGCTCATCCCTCAGCTGTACATGTACAATTTCTAAAAAGCATCCTGTAGCTGCTGAACCCCTAACACAAACCTCTCACATGGATCAAAGAACATTCAACTGCAAATGGTCACAGCAGATGCAACGCCTGATGACTACAGAGGCAGCCAAGAATTTTGCACCTTTCTGAACATGACTCTGCAGCAGATAAATGCTGTTACTGCTTCTGGCAATGCCAGCCACAGCTAATTATAACTTTATTGAGATGTTTTGGCAAGAGCCAAAGGCGTTCAAGCAAACAACTTGTAATCGGGTTATCTTCCCAGTTCTGCCACTAATAACACATGACTCTGGTAAATAGTTTAAATGCTCTTCTTCTTTCCTCCTCTCCCAACCATAACACTTACCAAGCTTTTGAGGGATACTTGGAGGAGGACGGGCAAAGAGGAATAGCATGCTAGTCTCTATTGAAGGGCATTATAAATATGCAAAGTGTTATTACTATCATCACACTAGCAGAATTTCTTAGGTTCTGTAAAAACAGATTTCTCCAAAGCAATTTTTGAGACCTGTATCAGCTACAAAAAAAAAAAAGTCAAGATATTTATGAGACTACAGTAGAAATGTGACACATGATGATGTTTTCTCAGACATAGCTAAACTTCCTACACAGCACCCAATATTTTCTACATAGTATTTACTTGAAGTAGTTAACAGAAATACAATTCATTTACTACTAAGTTTTTCACTGAACCATTTAAGTTAAAATAAAAATTACTCTTCTATCCTCATGACCACTTCCTTTAAATTCCTACAAGGGAATCATCGGCAAATAATGTCACGTCTGTCACACTTCCCAGTTTGATGTTAACGTTTAATTGCATAAAAAGTGCAATTAAAAAAGATTACTTCCTTACTAATTAAAAAAAAACCAAACAAACAAACCACCGAACACAACGCCAGAGAGGTGGTTTGCATTGCTAAACAGGCTCAAGACTCTCTTGACAAAGACAATATTTTCAAGGAAAAACACCGGGGTGGGGAAGAAAAAGAGAGATGGACAGGAAGCAGGAGACAAAGAAAAAGAAGCCGAGCAGACACTTTTCAGTCTCAAACGTGGCCAACTAAGAGCCAAACAGCGGGCTGCTGGCGATGCGGGCAGCGTTGAGGTTTACAACAGGGATTTCCTCGTAAACAGTGCCAAAGAGGAACAACAACAACGGCCGCATCCTCGAACGCCAGGAAGAGCGCAACGCGCCCGGCGCCGAAGCACCTGACGCCGAACGCTGCGGGGCCAGCGGTTCTTTAACCACGAGAATCCCCCCATCAGCCCGTTAATGAGCGCGACTGCGACCCGGTCCCCCAGGGGGCTGCGAGGCTCGGGGCGGCCGCTGCTGCCCTGCCCGGGGGGGAGGGTGCAGGGACGGGTCTCCCGGCCCCTCGGCCCGCGGGGAAGGAAGCGCCGCGTTTTACCTGCAGCTCCGCCCGCTCCGCCTCCCACTCGGCGCGCTCCGCCTCGAAGCGGCCCCACTCGTGCTGCAGGAAATGCAGGATGCCCGGCACGCTGTACTGAGCCCGGGAAGCCGACACCGGGGCGGCGGCTCCGGACGCCGAGGCTCCCCCGGCTCCTCCTCCGGCCGCGGCCGCCGCCGCCGCCGCGGCCGCCGCCGCCTCGCCGGGCTCCAACGGCGGCCCCCCCGCCGGCGGGGACAGGAGGAGGGCGTTGTTGTTGTTGTTGTTGCTGAAGAAAACGCCGGGCCCCGCTTGCTCGTCCATGGCCGGGCCGGGTCCGCCGCGCTCGCCGCCCGCTCCCCGCCGCGTCCCGGCAGCAGCAGCAGCAGCAGCAGCTGCAGCAACAACCTGGGCGCGTCCCGCCCGCCGTCACCGCCTGACAGCCGCCCCCGCCGCGGCTACGGCGGCCCCGCGGGGACACTGCCGGGAGGCGGCTCGCCCCGCGCCAGAGGCATTCTGGGAAATGTAGTTCTGCTGGGCGGGGCCAGAGAGAGACTCGTAGGATGGTTTAGGTTGGAAGGGGCCTTAAAGATCATCCAGTCCCAACCCCCCTGCCATGGCCAGGCACACCTCCCACCAGACCAGGCTGCCCGAGGTCCCATCCAACCTGGCCTTGAACACCTCCAGGAATGGGGCAGCCACAGCTTCCCTGGGCAACCTGTGCCAGTGCCTCACCATCCTCATTGGGAAGAATTTCTTCCTCATATCCAATCTAAATCTTCCCCTTTCCAATTTAAAGCTATTACCCCTCATTCCATCACTCCACGCCCTTGTGAAAAGTCCCTCCCCAGTTCTCTTGTAGCCTCCTTCAGGCACTGGAAGGCCACTATAAGGTCTCCTCACAGCCTTCTCTTCTCTAGGCTACATCTTCCCCCTTCCAAGTTCATACTATTCCCCTTCATACTCTCACTACATGGAAATCCCTCCCCGGCTTTCTTGTGTTCTTGTCTTCCGTTCCTCTGATCTCTTTGCAGCTCTTCTCTGGGTGCGTTCCAACAGTTCCATATCCCTCTTAAGCCTGGGACTCCGGAGCTGGAGGCAGCACACCAGGTGGGGTCTCATGAGAACAGAGTAGAGTGAGAGAATCACCTTCCTCACCCTGCTGGCCATGCTTCTTTTGACACAGCGCAGGATACGGTTGGCAGGAAGATTTCCCTAATCAACTTTTTTCACCTCTTCACTGCTCTTATTTCGAGGAAGGGCATTGCAGTGAGTGAGCCTCATCCCTACCCCCTGCCATCCTGTGGTACAGACCAGCGAGCCATGACAGGGAGCAGGGGGCAACAAACCCCCAGGTCCCAATGGCTGGGAGGGTGTCAGAGACCGTGGGCAGCTGCCCTGGCTCCTGCCCCACAAACCCACAGCAGGAGGGGCAGCGCAGCTCTGAGCAGCAGCGAGAGCATAGATTAATCGCTATCTCCACCTCAGACCAGGATTGAAATGGTTTTGGCACACTGGCAGGCTATACCCAGGACATGGAAAAAAAAGGCTGGTGTCTCAGAGTAGTCCCACAGACTTGGGTCAAGCCCTGCCCTTTCACCCTCAGCGTTTCTGTTTCGACTCTGTTCTGAGCCTTGTTCATTGTCAAAGCACCAAACACTATAAATCCATCCCCGGATAGGATGAAACAAAGAGCAAACCAGCATTTTTCAGGAATTACCATGCTGCAAAGAAAGGGAAAACAAAATACCTAGAGGCTGGAGGCAAAGCCCTGGGCTGAAGGCACAAGCAGCCAGCAGCACTGCTCTCTCTCACTTGTCCCAAAGTCACACATGAAGACAAAAAGTTAGGCTGTGCTACATCCACTCTAATGCTGGTGGCTCGATGAAGACAAACACACTACCTGCAGGCTATAGAGCAGGGCTAAGCGCTAGCAGCGTGTGATGGACAGCGTGCAGACACTGAGGCTGCTGTGGTAGGGTCACTATGGTACCAAGAATGGGTCCCACTGCCCCTCACCGTGCCCAGGGCACAGCAGCAGTGCCCCACTGCTTGCTCAAGCAACATTTCCTGCTTCCTTCTGGCTGTTCTGAAACTATATTCACCTGCTTTGATAACTCTGCCCTCAGAGCTTAGTGTTGTGGTTGCTGGAGGACCTCTTCACACTTTAAAGAGGGAAAGACAACTGAGACACCAGAGAGCAGAGGGGAACAGGAGCAAATACACAGAAGAGGGAGCATGCTCTGGGGAACCTCGGCAGGGAACTGTGGTAGAACAACAAGACTCACTTAGAAAGGAAGGAAACAGCAGAAAGAGGAAAGACGTGAAGGGGAAATGGAGCAAAGCAGCTACATAAGAAAGCACGTTAAACAGGCCAATGACAGAAAAAGATGAAAAGGAGGGTGACAAAGAACAATAAGCACTATATGCATTTCAAGTTATTTTGTGGTTTTTAATCGAATGAAATTTGATGCCAAAATATTACATAACCACATGGTTATACCTTTAGTGTCAGGAGCAAGCAAAGAAACAAAGGAGGACTAGAAACTGGGGAAGGACGTGTACAAATGAAAGTTGTGCATGTTGTATATAGTTACACACTATACAAAGAAAAACCTCTCCCTTCTCTACCTCTCTACATCTATCTAGTGCCATTTTCCCTTCCACCACCTTTTTTCTATTTTCCTACAGACTTCTTAGTTATGCTTGATTTCTACACTTCCCTCCCACAATTTTCTGAGTTTTCAGAGATCTTGTAAACCACAGTCCAACCAAAACATAAGAGTGCTGAGATAAAATTTAAGGTAAATAAAACCCGATTATAGACAAAAGCTTTCCAGCAAACATCAAAGCCATTAATTACTAGACTACCCGGGGGGGAATCTAAAACAGGTTATAAAGTTATTTTCTTAGTTTTACTTGCAAAATTTTTGTGTTCAATTTTGCACTGAGTTTCTTCAACATTTCCTCTCAAATATAAAACAGGTCCAGAACTTCTGAGCAAAACAGCTTTGTAATGCTGGAAACAGTTATTAGAAAGCGATATATTTTAATTTAATTCCCCCTATATATGCAAAGATGAAACGTTGTGAAATTACTTCCCTCCTCATGTCCAACATATTTGTTTTACTTCTGCACGTATCTTTACTCCTGCAAAACAACGGAACAAGACAGGAAGCTACCATCTCTATAAAAAAAAATTTGAAAGATTAAGAGTATGCACCACTTGTTGTGTCCTCACTTTAGTATTAAAATATTCACTGTGAAATAAAAACTTGTCCAATTTTATGCTACATATTCTGCACACACCAAATTCAATAGGGCAAAAGAATCTTGTCCCCATTTTGCACAGGTACTTAAAGGGTTATGTAAAGTTTTCCTTATGGGAAAAGAGAGACTAGGCCAGTGACTACACAAAAATAATGATCTACAAATATTTCAACCAACTATGAATCACATTCAATTCTACTTACTATCCCTTTTTTATATTTGTGCTGAAGTAGCAGCCTCTGAAATATGCATTTTTTTCCAGAGTATCTATAAAAGCATCAGAGATGAAAATCAACAGGCCTAGCTAAGGCTTCTAGTCACGTAGCTTCTCTCTATAAAGCAACATATAGAAAGATCCCTATAGAAGCCCATAAATTCAACAGCAGTGCCAAAAGAATCATGTAAGCCAGTCTTGTATACACAAGAAAACACACAGTTCATGCACTTATGCCAATAGGCACAGTGAGATCTGGCAGATGGACGACACTGGGAGTCACTGGCCCTGTGCTGTAAGGTTAGCACAGGATCTGAGTTCTAAGCTCCAAAATTTGCTGAGCGAGCTTGGTCTGATGTGAGGGAAGCTACATCCTTTTCAAAAAAGAAAAGCCCAGTAGGGGAAGAAGAAACTGGAGGAGCCTGGCTCTTGCTCGTGTTCTTGCTCCCTTAGTCTGTATAGGTGCAAAGCGCTCAAGTAATTTGGCTCTGCAAACTTTATCCACTAAGACTAAAATATTGCAGGAAGGCTAAGTACCTAGGAGCCTAGACAAAGAGCAGAGCACTGAACCATCATATTCAAACAGTGTCTGGCAGAAGACTGCTAATACACAACACCTTACAAGGGCCAAAATCACACTTAGAAAAATGCAGATAGTAGGCAGCTCTACTTATAAACTCAATTTACAATGCATTCTTTCAAATTTATCTCAGAAGAGATAGGGGATTAGATTCTTTGCATCCTTTATTAATTTTCAAGTATGGAAAAGGATCTGAAAGCAATATACACCACATAAATAAAGACAACTCATTAAGACAGCATGCTTGATCATTCACCTTGAGAAAAGGTGCAAATTTTCAATTCTTTGTTGTTCTTTTTCATGCAAGCTGAAATGATCTATAAGGTCTGACAATCCCCTTCCCTATTTTGTTCTTAAAAGGAAAAAATATGTAATTTTACAATTGAAATTTTGCACAGTACATGCTAAGTACTTTGTAAGTTTCCCCTCTCCCCTCCGTCCCCACTCAGAGGTTAGCATGCTGGCACAACAGTAAGATAACAATCACCAGATTTCAAAAACCACTCAGAGGTTTGGGGTAGCTTTTCAAAATAAATAAAACTATTTAGTCAGAGAATAAGATTTTTTGGTGGATAATTTATAGCACAAATTCATAAATATGATCACATTCAATTGCCTAAAAATGTATACAAATAACACCACTTCCCTTGTAATGCATGGATTTCAAGTAATTCCACAAAGCTCTATTAGACAGCCTTTAACATACAAATCACATAAAATTACAGACATATATGTAGTAACACATTAAGGATAAAGTAATTCTTCTGACTACTTAAAGGTCCAAAAATAATAAAAGTAATTCAAAAAAAGCTAGTTTTCAGTTTAATTGTTGGGGTGGAATGTACTGTGGGTGGTGGTTGCCTAGCAGCTGCTTTGGCTTTGCTGGCCTGACTTGCTCGGACAGCAGTCTCTAGACGTGTTTTCAATTCAGGAGCAGCTCCCATTACTGTCTTGAAAGCATGTGGGTAAAGTGGACCAATGTGCATTAGAGTCTGAAGTGCAAATTCATGGAGATCTTTAGATGTTGCAGATGCAGAAGCAAATGCATTTTCATTCAGTAAATAGGAGATCAGAGTCGGAACAAGAAGGGCAAGCAATTGGACTCCTAAAAGTGAAAGAAAAAAACCATAATGTAATGACTGCATCAGAGAAGAAAACTAAAGAAAATTAATTGTATCAGTTAGTAGACCGATAAGGGTAGTTTTGTTTTCAGAATTGACAATAAACACTGCAATAAAAAATAATCAAGAATAACAACTGAACTGTAGATGGTTTCCTGTCCTTAAGTCACTCAAATCTTTCTTAGCAGGATTGTATTTCAGTCTTGTATTATTGTTCATCACAGTTATTTTGTTTCGACACTTCTTTATAGAAGCCTTTGCACCATCTGACTGCAGATCATTGATAAGAGATTGTGAAATGTAGAGTGCCTATTATATTAAAAGATTTCAAAACACTGTGCAGACAGACAGAAAACATTATTCAACTTAATCCAAGCATCAGCCTCCCCAGCAAGCATAATACTTATCTGCTATGTTACTGCATTCTGGAAGATCGCAATCCAAAAACTAGCATTGCCACTACAGTTGTGATAGCACGACCTAACAAGGCCACAGCCCCAAATGGCACAAGGATCAAAAGGCTTAATCTTCAAAACAAAAGTAGCTAATCTTAAGCAATAGGCCTAATTTTGTAGCTAGTAACGATACAAGTATGCCTTTGAAATGCGTAACCTGTTAAGTGTAAATTTTAAGCTCAAGGAACTTAAATGGTTATTCATTCATCTAAAATTTTGTAGGTTATCAAGATCATTGATGATTTTCCCTTAAAGGTTCTTACTAAATTAATACTCATGAGGTGACTGTCTCCAGCCAGTATTAGCAAAAAATCAGATGTTTTGCTTCCCCATGGCTTTTTAAATCTCATTTTACATACGTCTCAAGCTACTGTGCCAGAAGCAGAACAGGTCTCAAGAAAGTACACATTCAATGTCTTACCATCAGTGAAGAGAAATACCTACAGGGAATATGGGGAGGCGGGGGACAAACCCAAGCAAAACCACCAACAGTAATATTTCTACAACAAACATTACCAGCATTTAAAGCCAAATGTCTGCAGAGTATGTCTTTAGAAAACACAATGTTTCAGTTAGAGAATATCTGAACTTAAAGATAAACTATAAATATTGTATTCTATTTACTGAAGCAAACAAGAGAATCAATCTACAATCAAGATATCCTGACCAGAAAAGTTAAATTTCTTGGGCTTTTTAGATAAACTTTGTTGAGTTACATCGCTCACTATTGCAGTTCACATTTAGAATTTTTTTTCCTTCAATCACTAGAAAGGCAAAGGCTACAGTATATCATACTGTATGCTCTATACCAGTCTATGTATATGGAAGTTCTAGCAGTGGAATCATAAAAGTAGGTTGCACAGACACAGCCTGTATGCGACTACACCATCAAGTTCCTAACTGCGAGATTTCTGATGTGGAATATTCTGTTTTAGGATTACAAGTTTCACTAGAAAAACTAAATACTTACTATTCTGCTCCTCACCAAGAGCTACCAATGTTTCAAGGACTTTAATTCCTTCCTGGACTGCTAACAGCTCAAGGTTGTTGTTCGGACGGCTCCTTTCCACAGCTTTCAACTTCTCAACCATGATAGGGGCCAATGAATGAATATACGGAGTTGACAGGGCACGATTAGTGTGTTGGAACACAGAAAGGAGAAGCTGGTAACACTTGGCTTGAACCTAATCAAATCAAGATAAACACATTGTCCTGAAAGTTATTTGTTAACTCAGGGAATTCTAATAAACTCTGTTATCTATGTATGTGAGATATGCATGATACCAAAAAAAAAAAAAAAGATGGCTAAAGGGGAAGGAAACATAACGAACAAGAGGAAAGCAGCAACGCAGCCCATCTGCTAAAATAACATTAGCCCATTTTTCAATAAAAGGAACACCAATTAGAAAGAAGAGGCAGGTAACAAATAGTAGTAACAACAGGAGAAACTAAAGGCATAGTTAATGTCTCACAAATCAGTCACACAGGTCCACAGAGAACTATATCTTCAAGCCACAGAACTACCAGCACTAACAGGTCTGTCTACAAAATCACAAAATGCTATTCCAAACCAGCCCATAAACATAACTCAAATCAAAGTGATCTTATTGCTGTAAGATGAGCTAAGGCTGTAGCCAAAAGCAGCAGGCCTGTCCATCCTTTCTTCTCATTCTCCATCTTGTGCTGATAGTAGCAAAACATATACATGCAGCCGTACACTGAGATGGAACACAGAACCCTCTCCTTGTCTTCCTCATATTTTCTTTTTCCCTTCTCTCTCTTTTTTCTGGAAAGCAGGCATTATTAAAGTCAACATTTGGGACAATCACTTACTGATCATCTTATTTAGATGAACTTAGGAACGTGTTTTATTTAAGCATACAAAGAGTTTCCTCCAAATTCCCCAAAAATAATCCAGAACTTTTGAAAAGGTAAAACTCGAGAACAAATACGAGTATAAAACATTGCACATGCTTTCAAACTGCACTCAGGTCTGAAAAGCATGAGCACATGCTGAACAGAAACATTTTAGAGGAAGTATTATTGAACACAATGATCTGTGAGGGAAATCTGGGGTTGACAGGACACACAGAAGTATAAATAAAAATACTGAATAAAAAATTTATAGATAATAAAAACTCACAGTAAGAAACTAAAAGTTATGCAGCTCGGATCACTGTTAGTTCACTAGTATATGGCTGCAGGTTTCCATGGAATTATATTTTCAAGGCCTGAAGTAATAATGTCTTCTAACACCATTTGTGTTTATAACAGAGCTCCACAAAAGAACATTTTCTCCTAATGACTTACTCAGCATCATTTATTATTCCTCTGACTCTCCATAATATTCCAAATAGATCCCTTCTCTTTCTTTTTACGTTCTTCAAACTTTACTCCTTCTTAGCACATATGATTATCAGTCTTCGAAATAAGGAGTAAAAGCCTCTTTTCTTAGGTACACGTGTAACTTCAGTAAGAGTTTTATGACTGCATCTGACAGCAGAATACCATCCAAGCTTCTTTTGTTCCATGTATATAGTAGAAAACTTTTTACTATTCTGCATTGACAGAAGTCCAACAAAACTCATGTGAGGTAAAGTCAGGCTTGTTCAAAGCATGCAAGGCACATTTTCATGTAAAACTTACCCATTAGCACCCAGTATCAAAGGTTTCTCAAAGAAGTTACTTTGTTGGAGTAAAATGAAATTGAGCTCACCAGCCTTCTGGTTATTACTATATACATATCTAACCTTCCAGACTTTTGCAGGTGGTAATGGTTTCAAAAATGGTGTTTCTTATGAGGCAGCAGTACTTCTTTAGAAGAGTTTTCTCCATAACTGGTTCGATGACTTTTGTACAATCAGTATAGTGCTTTTATTACAAACAGATGGCTGTTTAGTTACTGACCCCAACAAGAGTTTTATATTAAAAAAACTAGAATGAACACACAACAAGTACTGCAGAGTATACATTCTGCACATCAGCAAGGACAGTGGACACAATCTGGCTGCTGTCAAAGCATTCTCTCTGAATTACAAAAATAGTAGTAAATTCCGGCTCACTGACAGCTTTCCAGCAGGGTGATGGACAAATGAGTACTTCTCTCACTGTTCATATGCTTACACAAAGAAGACAAATTAAAGGGCATAAGTGGAATCAGGAGACAAGACAATTCATAATGTGTAGATGTTCTGATGGTGACCACAGAAACTACATTTTTGCACTACTGAGTTTTGCACGGACATGTAAAATAAACACAGATTTTTCACAAATATAAAATTCATAAGAAATATGGGCTGTATATTTATCTGCATAAAAAGTGGTTTAGTTTGTATGATAAAGGATCAGCATTAATATAGAAATGTCACCACTCCCTGGTAACCAACTTTTTGATTTGCCTTCATTTGCAACCATTTCATTTTCACATGTTGAAGATTTTTTTCCTTTTAAAAAGCTGCGAGTCAAGAATTTGGCACAGGGTCATGAAAATACATTATCCAGAAGCACTTAGTTTGGGTTGTTTTACTCATTGAAGAGTTTCTGTAATGCACTGTTGAAAATTCTAGATATTTTGACAAGCAGTATCCATCATTGAAGTAAAGGCATCGCAAAGCATTCAGGAAATATGATAAAAATATAGCAACTAGATTTTCTCAGCTACACATCATTCACATTCCCATAACATGAACTTACCCAAGGATCACAGGAATTTAATGCACTTTTAAATCTGCTCATACATCCATTTTGTAAAGACTGCACTCCAATTATTTCAGTGCTCGCTGACCAAAGGAAGACAGCAATAGCTGTAAGTATGCTTACTTCATCAAGAACAGGCTTAGAGGCTTCTGGAAAACAAACACACTGTTAGCGTACTCCAAGAATGGTTTAGAATTTATTTAGTAAGAGGCTATGAACACAGATAAACTTACAAAGAGGAAATAAATGTACCTGCAATTATTTGAAACTGCACGTAAGTATGCATCTACTTATTACAGAATCATTTTATCATTAGACAAAAAGGGAACAACTCTATGGTAAAAGCTGTTTTAATAAAGTCAGTCAACCTTTCCGAAACTTAAATATCAGGGAACAAACATCACCCATTTCTCTGACCAAGCCACATTTTTTGTTTTCAATGTGTAAACAAGAGAGAAAAAAATGTATGGGTTAGATCCTTTCCCCATTAAAAATATACTTTCTGTTTTTTAATCTCTTCAGCTGATACAGCAGAGTAAGAAACTGATATCCAGCGTTGCAACAACTTTTACTTAACACGAGGTTTCACATAACAGACTACCTGATTTGACAGCTACCTGTTACCAGTAAGCAGTCTTATTTTAACCTGTCCTGCTTTTCAAATAGTAAGCATTTCACCCTGCACAAGCTCTGCTTTCACAGATATCATACAGAAAAAAAAATATTTTTATATATATACATACATATATATATATATATATGCACTTCTGCTAGTTTTGCTAGCCAGGTTTGCTCTGCTCTATCTTGAGAGGCACAAAGAAACAGTAGATTCATAATCAGTAAAAAGAAAAACAGTATGGCTGTCCTTTACAGATGTCAGCTAGTCACTCAATTGCTTTAGCCTTGATGTGAAACCTCACTTCAAAAAACTAATCCAAGTCTTTTAAGTGAGATACATTCTTAAAAGAAAAATAAATTTAAAATTTGTTTTATTGAATTATGAAACTTGAAATCATATGCAGTAGACCTTCCTTAGACTCGTGTGTCTGATGTGTCTCATTCCACAAAAGAATGGAAATGAAACACTCTTCGAAGAACCAAGAAAAAATTCTGAAGTCCATAAAAAAACCCCTAAAATCAGTAATATTTCTGGAAAGAGGGACTGAGAAACCTTCACAGTAACAAAAGGCTGGAAGACAAGAGCTGATGTGACAAATCAAATCAGAAGTTTAACTTGGTTAATGCAAATCTACTCATCCCTCCCTTCAGACATTTTCAAGATCATTTGCAATTACCTACTCACTCCCTATCTTTCACATGAGTAACTCTATTCAAGCCTCTCTTCAGACTCTATAAATGGCTCCTTGGGGATGTAATGGGATGTTTTTTGGCTGAACTACCTTTATGCAAATGACAAATCTTTGTGTCTCTCTTTTGCTAACTATGCAGCTGAGACCGTATATCTTTTTTGCTTTTCGAAGGACAAAGCAAAGTACAAATGTGAACCAAGAGAAGTAGTCTGCAGTTCTCTAAAGAGACAGAGCTGACATCCTGCTGGTGCGTAACAGGTTTTTTAGACAGGGGTAGGATTTTTTTTCTCACCACTGAAAGCTTGTAATAGGACTGTGAATATTTCACTCCGGTATGAATCTTGCCACAATTATCCATTGCTGTCTTCATACTCACTCACTTTAATGTTCACTGCCATTAAGACTATATGAATCGTGCCAACAAACATGTAGAAGATACATTGATTGCTATTTTTCTTGAGGTTTAATTTAAGGTGTTGAATCCATGCACAGTACCCAATTATAGTTTCAGTTCCTCTACAAACACTGTTTTGGCAACTAAAACCTCTTTTACTTTAACTAGCAAGTATTCTGTGGAAAGAGGAAAGGAATGGTGGGGAAATGATAGCTTTCTTGGGCCTTGCCAACATGCCTAGAGTTGCCAGTAGTCACAGAAACTGAGGCTTAGCCCAGGAAGTAAAGTGAATTCAGCTTGGAACTTGTTTAGATTTTACTTGTGAGACATTCAGCAGATGTCAGAAAAAGCAATTGATATCAGAAGGCAGATTTCCAAGTTCCAGAAACAAGCCACTAGCTGAAACTACGAAGACTGGTAAGGTCAGCCTGAGGAAAATCTAAAGCATGAAATAATCACATTGTAATGGGATTCAAAATGGAAGAGGGAAGTCTGAACTAGTAAAGAAAAATACCCTATGGAAAGGACCTGGGGGAGGCTGTAAGATCAGCTAAAAAAAGATATTTCTAACTGGAGGTTATGATCAATATTGCCAAAGAAAATAGACCAGCCAGGACAAATCTGCAATGGGAACTCCTGAGATGTAAATCTCTTTTCTTAAAGGCAATGCCATGCACGTCTTCAATGCAACCTATTAAGTAACTCTAAATAGTTATATGCTGCGTGCACTTAAGTCTTTCTCCGATATCAATTTTACAAGCAATTCATCATCTCTTTTAATCTCCAACCCTCACACATGAAGCCTATTAAATTACAGGCAGATACAATATTTGCCTTTTCATTACAGCAAAACCCATTTCTCATTAATTTTAACTTCCCTGCACCGGGAAACCACTTACCAGGCTGAGAGTATTCCAAGACAGATGCCAGAGTGCTGCGGATAAGAGTTGTCCATTGTTTCTGAGTTTTATCAGTCTTGACTGTTGGGAGAGTAACAATAGTTTTTATCCCTTGTAGGGCTGCACTGACTGGAGGTGGGACCTGATTATCTGCTGATTTTACTGCTGTTTCTTTCAATACTCTTGTAATCAGAAATAGGATAGTGGGTAAGATTGTCATACATCCTGAAAAAAAAAAAGGGACAAAAAAAAGACAATAGAATTTCTGAAGCCCATTCCAAGAAGTGTCACAGATAACCTCTCCAGCTTTCCCAATACGTATATATATGGCTAGAAGGCAAAGTAGACACCAAGATAAACTGCAATTCGGCTAACAAGTGATATCTGCCATTTCATATTTTATCACCAAATTAATTCATCAGTACTACTGAAGTGCATATGATACAAGTCATACAAGCCAACACTTAAAGTGCTGCTGTCAATTCAGCAATGATGATTCAGCTATTAAAGTCTTGCCCTGCATGCTATACATGGTATGTATCATATTAAACACACACAGATTGTTAAACATCTTAAAACAGGATCTGCATATTGCTAAGGTCCTATAAAATAAACAAAAATAACAGGTCTGGAAACAAGTATCCAAACCAAGTTATTGCACTTTCAAAGGAAGCTGGTGTGTGGTACAAGCCCCAGAAGCAAAGTAAGGAAGTTACTTGGATGTCTCACGTTCTTGGCAAAAGTTGTCGCCATCTGGCTGCTCTACAAAGGAGACAAAACAATACTTCTAGTGCATTGCTTTTCTGAAGAAATCCATACCTATATACATGTTTTGTGCCACCAGTCCTCCAGATACAGATTAGGCATACTCAAGAAATATTGGTCAAGTAACACACAACCTGACTTCAGACACATGGGAACTTTATCTCAGGCTGCCCAGAGAAATTGTGGATGCCCCATATCTGAAAGTGTTCAAGGCCAGGTTTGATGGGGCTTTCAGCAAACTGATCTATGGAAGGTGCCTCTCCCCACGGCAAGGGGCAGAATTGGATCTTTAAGACCCTTCCAATCCATTCTCTGATTCTATTAGGAGGAGTTTCAATAACATAGGTAGACTAAGTCTCTATAGGACTAAAAGAAGGATGCTATTGAGTTTAGACATGTAATATCAATTTACAGCTCACTTCAGACAGTCAAGTTTCTTTCCTTATATTTTCTGTGCCTCTTTTTCCCACATCTGTGGAAACACACATCCTGCTATTTTCCTACTTCCAGGAATGCTGTGAAGATAAATACACAAAGTAGAATAATTATGACTGGAAGAAATTGCTGGAGATCATCTAGTCCAACTCCCTTTTTCAAAGTAGCAGTTCCTCTATATCAGAGGAACACCAGTTGTAACTGGCCTCCAGCTGGTTAACACCATTTACCACCACTCTCTGGGCCCGGCCATCCAACCAGTTTTCCACCCAGGAGAGTGTGCGCCTGTCCAGGCCAGAGGCTGACAGTTTCTCAAGCAGAATGCTGTGAGAAACTGTGTCAAAGGCTTTACTGAAGTCCAGGAAGACCACATCCACAGCCTTTCCCTTGTCTGGTAGGTGGGTCACCTTGTCATAGAAGGCGATCAGGTTAGTTTGGCAAGACCTGCCTTTTATGAATCTGTGTTGACTGGGCCTGATCACCTGGTTCTCTTGCACGTACTTCATGATAGCACTCAAGATGACTTGTCCCAGCACTGAGGACAGACTGACAGGTCTGTAGTTTCCTGGATCTTCCCTGCAACCCTTCAAGTAGATGGGCACAGCATCCGCCAGCCTCCAGTCCAGTGGAACTTCCCCAGTCAGCCAGGACTGTTGGAAGATGATGGAAAGGGGTTTGGCCAGCACATCCACCAGCTCCCTCAATACACTTGGGTGGATCCCATCCGGCCCCACAGACTTGTGGGTGTCTAGCTGGACAAGCAAGGCCCTAAACACCTCCTCTTGGATCATGGGAGCTTTGTTCTGCTTCTCTAACTCTTGGGTATGTACACACAGGGAACAACTTTCCTTACTATTAAAGACTGAGGCAAAGAAGGCATTAAGTACCTCAGCCCTGTCCTCATCCTTTGTCACAGTTGTTCCATTTGCATCCAATAGGGACTGAATATTCTCCCTGGTCCTCCTTTTATTGTTAATGTATTTATAGAAAGATTTTTTTGTTATCTTTCACCAACTTGGCCAATCTGAGCTCTAGTTGGGCTTTAACCCTCCTGATTTTAGTTCTGCACAATCTCACTTCCTCCCTGTAGTCCACCCAAGACACCTGTCCCTTCTTCCAAAGGTCACAGACATTCCTCTTCTTTTTGATGTCCCTCAAGATCTCTCTGCTCAACCAAGCTGGTTTTTTCCCCACCGGCTCCTTTTCCGGAACATGGGGACGACTTGCTCCTGAGCTGTTAGGATTTCCTTTTTGAGGAGCACCCAGCCCCCATCGGCTCCCTTGCCCTTAAGTACTGTCTCCCACGGGACTTTGCCAACCAACCTTCTGAACAGTCCAGCGTCTGCCCAGCGTTTGATGTGACTGTTCTGCTAACCCCTCTCTTTACCTCACCTAGAACTGAAAATTCTACCATCTCATGATCACTTTTTCCCAGGCATCCTCCAACCATCACATCCACAAGGCCTTCTCTGTTCACAAACAGCAGGTCCAGGAGGGCACCTTCCCTTGTCGGTTCACTCGGTGCCTCCCATGCACTCCAGGAACCTCCTATACTGCTTCCTTTCTGCTCTATTGTACTTCCAGCAGACATCCAGAAGATTGAAGTCTCCCAGGAGGACAAGATGTAGCAATCGTGACACTACTCCCAGTTGTTTATAAAAGAGCTCATTGGCTGTTTCTTCTTGGCTGGGTGGTCTATAACAGACGCCCATCACAATATCTGCCTTCTTGTGGGCTCCTCTGATTTTAACCCACAGGCACTTGATCCCATCATCACCATGATCGAGCTCGAGGGTATCAAAGCACTCTCTAACACAGATGGCAACCCCACCACCTCAACTTTTCCTTACGTTACTCACTGGAAAAGCCTGAGTTCTTAATTGATTTTACAATCTAAACATACTTTTCAATAGATGACCCTTAAAGTACCTCGTAAAAATATATTTACCACTCATACTTGTTTTGTTGTAATAGCTTACCTGCTGGAGAACACAAAGAAGGCAGGTCAGACAGTATAGTAACAGCGGCAGCCACAAGACGAGCACTTTCCTCAGAGAGGTGGGATTTAGCAGCAATGTGACTTGGAGAATCTGACACTTTTGAACTCAGATGGGGCATGTGCCGTACTAGGATAAACATAAGCAACTCCATGGCTGCAAAGACTAGAGATTTTCCAGGCACAAGACCACCACTCTCACCTCCCTCTCCTAAAGCAAGAGGATCTTCTTTTTCCTCAACATCATCTTCATCTGTAAAAAAGGAAAGAAATGTCTGAGCGGTCAATTAAGAAAGATTTCAGAACAAAGATTACCTGAAAAACTCTTTAAAAAAAAGAATCAAGAAGACAAAGTTATTTCAACAGGAAGATATGACAAACGTGGCTCATATCAAACTAAATATTTTAGACAAAATGATTTAAAGGGGTTTAAAATGCTTCAGAAGTATTGTGACTGCAGCAATACTTATTAAAGATCCAAACAGAACTAGGAAAAAAGTAGTAATACTTACACAAAATAAAAATACAGTGATTATTTTGCTTCTTTTAAAAATGATTGTAAAATTAACAGCAATGACTGTCAAATAAATAGGAATGGCAATTATTTTTTTTAATTTAATAGCTCTTAAATGTTCCACCCTGACAAAATTCCAGTTCAGCCTAAATTGATTATGAAATAAGAGAACAGAAAAGCATTGTAAGATTCTGTGTCTGAGTTCATGATTTCAGTGCATGCAGTTCAGAAAGTCTCTCTTAAGAATGGCAGCTTGGCCAGCTGCAGTCTTTCCTTCTCCCATTAAACAGCAACAGAGATTCAGTAAGTCAAAGCTGGCCTGAACTACCCCTATGGAGCTCCTATGAATTTAAATGATTGCTAGTGTTATCACATTCACTGATTTGAAAAATGCAACTTAATGGGCCTACAGTAAACAATCTCATTAATTCATATGAAGGAACAGAGCTTGTATTTTTAGCTGTGCTGGTTCCTCAAGTTCCAGCAAAATCCTCTCTCTGTTTCTATGTGAAAAAACAGGCAAAAGCTAACACTCATTTTTTTCCTCAACAGTATATTGTGCCAGACTAAGCTAGTTTTCTTTAGTAAAAGAATGCTCTTTGGGTTTTACTTTACTTCTTTTTGGTAAAAGAAAACACGGCAGACCTAACCTAACCAGATATCAATGAACTATTTGCCAGGTTGCCATTTGGAAACTAATTAAGCTGGCAAAGATGGAAGCAGTACATCCAATGTGAGATTTTTAAATGGTGAAGGGATGATTGAACAGGAAGATGTTCTGTTAAAAGGAAAAGGTTATAAAATGTACCTCAGAAAGTAACTTTCAGAGTGATGCTAATACCCTTATCAAGCATATTCTAACACAAAGTACAAATAAACTCATAGAATATGCTGATGAAAAGCCTAAGCAAAAACACCAGAAACAAAAACATCATACCAGAAGTAGAAATAAAAGAAAAAAGAACGAATTTTATTAAAGCTCTATAAAAGCCAAGTAGAGGAAGGATTAAGGTATATTATCTCAGAGAATCTCAGAAAAATTTAAGTTGAAAGGGACATCTGTAAGTCATCCAAGTCCAATCTCCTGTTCAAAACAGGGCTAACTTGAAAGCTAGAGAAGAGACGGTTGCTCGGGGCTGGTCCAGTTTTTAATATCTCCAAGCATCAAGATGCCACAACATCCCTGGGCACCACTCCCATGGTGACAATTTTTTTTCCTTGTATACCATTTGGATTTCCATTGCTGCAGGTTGTGTCCATGGTCTCTTGTCCCTTCTACCATATGTCTTTCAGAAGAGACTGAATTGGTTTTCTCTTTAAATCCCCCTTAGGAAGGGAGATTGCTATTCTATCCCATATAAACCCTCTCTTTTGCAAACTAAACAAATTTAGCTCTCTCAGCCTCTCCTCATGTGTCACATACTTCACCTCCCTAAGCAGCCTAGTGGACCTCCACTGGACTTCAATTTGTCAGCAGGATCAGGAGGAATAGCAACAAAAATTAACTACACTCTACTACAGATGCATCTTCACAAACTCAAGTTGAAAGGAAAATCATATCCCTTAATCTACCAGTCATGCTCTTCTAACGCAGACCAGTAACAGTCTTCAGCACTGCACAGGCACAGATTCACAATCAATTTGTTATCTGGCACATTTGCTATCCATCCAGTCATACCCCCGAGATTAAACCACTGCACAGGGTTATTCAATCCCAAACGCAGGATTTTGTATTTGTCTTTGCTGAACTTCAGCAAGTTCACAGTCCTGCCACTCAAGATTCGCCTGAAAGGCAGTACTGCCTTCCAGTGTATATATTACTTGGACAATCCACAAAGTTGCTGAGGGTGCATTCTGTGTCCTATCATCCAGGTTGCTGATGACGATGTTAAACAGCAGCAGACTCAATATTGAACTCTAAGGAACAGCAGTTGCAACCAGCTGCCAGTTAGACTTGAATCACGGAACTCCATTCACACCCAACAGTATAACCAGTTATTTGCCTACATTTCAGTCTATGCCTCTCCAATTTGACAATGATACTACAGAGTACTGGGTCAAAAGCCTTGCAAAAGTCAAATATCAACCATTCTATCTTCATCCAAAGCCAGTTATTTCATCACAGAGGGTGATTAGGCATTATTCGTCTTGCTAAGTCTGTGCTCACTATTTCAAATCTCATTCTTCTACTTCATGTACTCACAAGTGGTTTCCAAGGGAATTTACTCCAAAACCTTTCAACATACACAGCTGGCTTACTGGCACATAGTTGTCCCCAAATCAACCTCACATCTTCACTTTTTGAAAGTTAGACATAGCATCTACTGTTCGCCAACACTGGAGAGCTTTCTTGAGCAACACAGCTTTTCAAAGATGATTGTAGCAGCATTGGCATGTCATCAGCCAACTCCCTCAGATGCATCTCATCTGGTTCAAGGTACACCCAGCTTTTAACCAAGTTGTCACTAACCTGATGCTCTTCTACTAGAAGTAGCAACTCTCTCCCCTAAACTTGCTCAATCCACATGGAGAACTAAGCAAAGAAGGTAACACTGCCTCATTTCTTCCCCTGACACATCTTCCCTCAGTCTTTTTGCTGCCAACATATGTACAAAAGCCCTCTTGTCACACTTGACATCCACCACCAGTCTCGGCTCCATCCAGATTGTGGCTTTCCTCATTCCACTCCTCCACCACACCTGAGCAGATGGCTCCAGCAGTCCCCCCAGCAGTTTGCCCCAGCTTCCACCATGCATACACTTTCTTCACATTTCAGCTCAGTCAGGAGCTCCCATTCAGCCAAGTTAGCCTTGCTAACTGCACTTTTGGATAAGCTATGTTTTGTCACCAAAGATGAACCATCTCTCTGTGCTTTGCCCTTCTGGGAAGCTTATCACAAGACCTCTTCTGCAGGCTCCCTGCACAAGTCCAAGTCTGCTAAGTCAGGCCAAAGCTTTTGCTCTGCTACTTGCTTTCTTCATTTCCCTCAGGATCATGAACTCCATTTCCTCATGGCTGCTACAGCCACAGCTACCTTCTGCATTAGCGAGGAGCAGATTCATTAATTATCTCCCTTATTTGGGCTGTCCAGCATCTGGACTGAAAAAATTTGTGCCTCATACACTTCTAAAAGCTTCAGATTGTTAGCATCCTGTAGTGTTGCTCTTCCAGGACTGGATATCTGGAGGGTAATAGTCTGTGATTAGTAACAGTGTGTGATTGGAAGGCTTCTTCCAGTTGGTTTAATATGGCTTCACCCACTTCCTCTTCTCAATTAGGCAGTCTGTGGCAAACAAGAAGAGAGTACCCAACCGATATCATCCTTCACGTCCTTTTAGTGGTATCAGTTCTGACTTGTTCGAAGAGGGATGGCTGGCTTGGATACCTACCCTGACAGCTTGCTCCTCTTGCTGCCAGATCTCTATAGAGCTCTCCAACAAGATGTCTGGAGATAAAGACTTCTGTTGTCAGAAGTGACAACCTTGCAGTCTCCAACAACTTGGTGGTAGTCCCATCCTCCAGGGCCATACTGTGGCAGGGCCTATAGCTATCTGTCCTTCTGTGACTCATGGGGCTTGGGCTCCTGCACCTGCAGGATCTCTATGAAGAACGTGAAATTCTTCCATCTGCCTTTCTTGACACTACACAGTCTGCTCACCTTCACATACAATTTCCTTCACATCTCACAGGTGAGACCAATATCACCTCCAGCCCTGGTTGCACAGAGAGCACCTGGAGGACAGTCACATCCAGGACTTTGATCTCAATTTCAAGCCAGGTCATTAGACCTCTGATGTGCCAGAGGTGACTGTTCCTCAATCAGCAGACTTGCTGTATGTCACTGCCATCATTATGCTGACTTGAGCAGTCTTGCAGAGGCTTGAGCAGTACTTCTGGGCTGCATGAGCATGTATTTCCATGCCAACTGCCTTGCTCCTGACTGCACAGCCTGTTCCCAGAGCTCCTTGTTGCTGACACGCCCTGAATGTCAGTGAAGTAAGAACCTAGATGCAAATCTGCTCCACTTCCTGACAAGATCTCCAGGGCAGGAAACTTTTCACACTGGTTCCAGCAGCAGTTCACTTAACACATGAATGCCAGTTGTGCCAGGGATGCACTAAGAGACCCTACATTGGGGGCTGAACCATTAAATTTCAGAAAAAAGTAAATGAAGTGCTAGAACACAGTCAATTTAAACTAATGAAATTGAGAAAGGTATAGTAAGATCTTAAGTTGTGTGCTGAATATAATTTTCATCACTCATATTCAAGAAAAATTAACAAAACTCTTGACATGAAAAGAATAACTGCTAGAACATTCATAAGAAGGAAAAACACTTAAGAGTTAAGAAATTGGCAGGTAGAATTATGAACACATCAAAAGTATCTGTGGAATAAACAACACTCTCCTCCTCATTTTAAGCATGCTCTAATGAATTTGTTTCCCAAAATGAAAACCTGTTGCTTATTTACTCTGCAAAGCAAGCTGTGTTTTCAAAATCTTACTTAGGGTGTTCCTTTTTCCCTGCAAATAGTCTTGAGCTGCTCTTACTATCTGCTGGACAACTCCTGTAACCAGCAGCTGGACCGAAGGAGGATCCCAGGTCAGAAGAAGTCGGTGAAGCACGCTCAGGAGTTCAACACCAAGGAGCTACAGTGAAACAAAACATACATTAAAAAAATTAATCAGGTCTTAACAATTCCTAATTGTTATGTCACTTGCTTATGATGAGCAAATACTTTCCTCATGAAAAAATAATTACAGCTTTTGTAATCATCACAGATGAAAGATCAAGACCTAGAAAAAGCTGACTACTACAACATGCTTATACAGTACCTGATCCTCTGCAATATGGATCCTCGCACACGGAGAATCCAATAAGGTATGAAGTGCTTGTAAACAAGATGTAACATGCTCAACAGGCTCTTCAGGTCGCGGGGAACAGAGAAACTGTATACTAACACCTGAAAAGAGCAATAATTAAGAAGAATGTTCATATCATCATAAAATCAAGTTTTCTTTTTCAAATTTCTTTTTAAGTGCAGTAGGTTCTTAACAACTTCAGAAAGATAAATGTTTTTCTCAATTCTTTTTCCTTTAGAGGAAAAGAGAGTTTATGTATTGGAAATAACAGAATTATATTTGTTTTCCTTTCTGCACCATGTCCTCCCCAAGGTTTGGTAGGAAAAATAATGAACAGTTACAGCACGTATGTTATCTTACTGGTACTGAACCCTCAACTCGTAACTCTTACCCAAAATTAAGTGCATTCGATCTCTGTTTATCTCCAGCAAAGATTTAGTGGTAGGTGGAGTTCCAGGTGTCTGGTTTAACATAATGGATGTAGCACATTTCTGTGAACTGGGCGTTGCTGCAGCAGTCTCTTCTGCTGATTCTGAGGCATTAAATCCTGTACTATTCAGCCAAAGTGCCACAGCATGTAATATGGGAGCCCAGGAGTTTCGGTAATGCAGTCTAGCCGTATCAATCGTTTCTGGAGTGTAAAATGCTCCCCCTATCAGCAAAGCAAAGGTAAATTCTGAAATTTTCTGCAAATAACAGACAAAAAGCATATACTCTAAATTTATTAGTTTATTTATTCTGGGTGATCACGTACATATCCAGATATAATCCTTCCTAGTGACAGTGCATCCCAATTCTCCTTATGAAGGAGTAACACTAGTACCTCCCCTAAAAAAGTGCAATGGTCACAATGGAACAGTAAGCAGAGAGCCAAGAAGGCAGGCAAAGCCATCAGATCTTGCAGCATTTTTCATGCAGAACACTCATTCTTAGCTCAGTATAATATTATAAGACAGCATCTCAAGGGCTACGCTTTTTTTCTTACAGTAAACATCTTTTTGCATGCGATATCAAAGTATTAGAGATATAGAAGTATTCTTAGTTCTACAAAGAGTTGGTTCTAATGATGTTCTAATGATGTCTGTGGTTCAGATAAAGAATATCTTCACTGCAGATTGAAGGAAAAAAAGCACTAACTTCAAACACACATTCCTACTACATACAGGCAGAAATTCATCACTTGCATAAAAAACGTGCCTGCCAAATAATTTATGGAATAATTTTCAAGTCTCATCTAAGGTTTTCTCTCGTTTTTTCACAATAACACAAAAAGAAATTTAAGAGCTTACCATCTGGAGGAAGCTGGGTAGCAAATTCAGCTGGTAAAGTTAAAAGAGCATAATCTTTCAGTGCAGCCAACCAGAGACGGCTAAGTGCAGGCAGCTCAGGTTGTACAAGTGTTATCAAACTGTCTGGTGGCAACTCATCTATAGTACCAAAGTCATCCTCATCCTCCTCTGTGTTCCTTGAAATGCGCTTTGGTTTGGTCTCTGCTTCTTTCTTAATTTTCATGGCAACAACATACACCTAGAAGAAACACAAATATGAAAGTACATGCTGTGAGAACTGAGAACCTAAAAAGAAAAAAAACAGCAGCCTTTCTCATGTGAAAGTAACAAATTCCACACACAGATGACTCATCAGAAAATAAATGGGAAGGAGAGATTTGCAAGACAACTACCTTTTATTTAAATAAATTTCTTATTTCTTTTAGTATATATCATCTAGGAGAATTTCCTAAAACAATGTGGTTACACACTTCTTTCCTAAACAAGTGTCAACGACTGCTGCTCTAAATAGACATATTGATTTAAATAACTGATTTTATTAAATCAAGGCATGCTTACTGCAAAGGCTTCTTTGACATACATTAAGAGCTACTAGATAAATTAGAGTAATTGTCTCTTTAAGATACCTATTCTGCTTCCAGAAAGACATGAAAATAGCTTCAAACATTACATGAATACTAGAACATCTATGTGTTTTTCTTGGATAGATGCTAGAAGGGAATAAAAGGATTTTCAAAAACTTAGATAAATATGGGAATAAGCAGAAATAACAGAAAAATACAGTGAAAAAAGCATTTTTAGCAAATAAGTAGAACAGAAATAAGTGTCTTCACACAACAGATGTTCTATATCACAGAATCACAGAATCACAGAATAACCAGGTTGGAAGAGACCCACCGGATCACCGAGTCCAACCGTTCCTACCAAACAATATCAAAGCTGAATATTACAGTATGGCATGATTAACACTATACAGCTGAAATGTACTTTCCTCTGTAATTTCAAAAGTACCTTCCAAGAAAATTTACTGAAAAAGAAACCCCAAATCTTAAAGTACTACACTAAAAGAAACCAAAGCACCATTTGTGTAATTGTATGTAGAACTCTACAGCATGCAAGTAACATTTCAGGAAGCAAGGTAATGTATGTAGTGCTAATTCTGTGTTTCAGAAATAGTTGAAGATTTCTAGTATTTCAGCCATTCCCCAATAATATCTACATTAAGCCTGTAACTTGGACAAGCTCCTAGTTAATTAACTGCAATATTTTACCAGAATATATTTTAATATTGTTTAGGTTTGGGCTTTTTAAGAGTGATAAGATGGGAGGAAAATCAAAAGCTGATAGGGTGTAAGTATATAGTTTAAAACAGAGAAGTGCAGTAAAACAAAGAATAAACAAATATCACTGAAATATGGATCAACACAGTGGCAGAAAAAGGAACAGAGAAAATAGAGACGAAAACACCCCACGAGTGGATCTGCAACAGGCATGGAGGAGGGCAGGTGCAAGGCTCACTGGCTGAACAACTAGTGAGGTGTGAGGCTGCTATTATGCTGCAAATTCTTTTCTAACTTTTAAAGACTTAATGGTCAATGTTTACCTCAGCCCATGCTTTCAGAACTGCAAGTTTTTCCATAGTAGTTGCACTCTCTCGGTAAAGCTGGCTAGAAGATCCCTTTCCTGCTTGCACTTTATCCAGGGAAGAGACAAGAAGGTTGTGAACTCGGCGGAGATCATTCAGGTCACTTACAACCCCACTTCCTATCCAAGCGCTACATACCTAGACAACAAAGTTTAGAATCACTCTAAACCAGTAAAAACCTAATAACCTTATAAATGGAAAAAAAAATACTCTAAGAAAACAAAAAACAAAGTAATCATCACAAAAAAAAACCCTCACGTTAGAAGCTTTTCTCCTGCTTAAAATAAAAAAACCAAGGTTTTCCTTTTTTTGCTCACCACTCATGATAGCAGAATTGCTCAGGTAGGTAGCTACAAAGGCTGTATTTGCAAAGCACATTACAATGGAACTTAAAAGGTACATAGAAAATACTTAAAATAAGTTTTTAATGCTCCATAAATAGGTAATAACAAGTTTTATATTCTGTTCCCAAGTGTCTGGTCAAATCATTCAATTAATGTGTTATTGCATTCACTGTGAAAAAAAAATAATGGACAGCAATCAATGAAAGTACATTTTTAAAAATTCACACCTCTCAAATTACGTATTAAGGATTCATATAACAAGCTTTCTAGAACATTAATGTCAAGAAAACACCAAGAAACAAGTGAGATAAAAATCTTTAAACTGGGCTCTGATCTGGAACCAACAGTACCACATTCTGAACAATCAATAGCAGACAGACAGCTGGGTGTCTCCCCACTTTTCTTTTCTTTTTAATTAAATGAACCCAAACAGGTACTTAGAATCCAAATATCACACAGATCAGCTGCTCCTGTTAAGTGCTATACATTGGCATTCATCCTCTGAAACATACATTCACATCTATGCATAATGCAGGCAGTAGGAGTATTCTGGTGCAGCTGCTTTTCTACAAAGAAAAAGGATGAATCCTTCTAGAATAGCTGCTTTGATGCTGGTGGTGATTCTACAAGGACAAGAAGCAAAAAATCCCACAGAACTGACAAATGCAGAACTGGCATGAAGACATAATTAGTTTCAGAAAGACTAAGTATTTTTTGATGTAGCTCCTAAAAGGGACTTTTGCACTTCTGAGAAACAAAATATATTACCAGGAGACTCAAAAGATGCTGCAAAAAACATCACAGCTTAGGCTTATAAAATTTTCCAGTCACTTGCTGCTACTTCTCTTCTGCACACTTCTACCAAAAAGAAGGAAAATCAGTTTGGATTATACTATCAGAATATTTTGCTCCGTACCTGGCAGGCTTTCGCAGTTATATCAGATGGTGTATCTTGGGAAAAAGCTGGCCTCAGAGCAGCTCCAACCTGTTCACAGTAAGAAAAACAAAAAAATCCAACTAAAACAATAGTGACACAATATTCTTCATCTCACCTTGTTTAAGGCTCAAACACATACACAGGACAAGCAAGACAAGCCTGCCAATTTTGAAGCTATAGTAACATCCCAAACCTATCCTTGTTGTCTAGTAGATATGTGAAACAACAAAGTCCTAAACTAGGTTTTGTTGGGTTTTTTTTCTGCTTGCCCGTGACCTTTTTAAGCCTCAACCACCTTTGTCAAATACGTGGTATTATCTTTCTTCTGTTAATGCGTATCCTTTTAATCATGAAAATATTACAAGTGCAATTTATGCAAAGGCTCAAGAAGCAAATGACTTTCTGATGTTCAAAGGAATAATGATGTGAAATCAAATGTTTATGGTTAGATTTGCAACAAGTTCCCAAAATGACAAATACTGGCAAAAAAGCCTTTTAGGAAGTCGTTATCAGGCAGCATTTTTCAGAAACAGAAGGAATCTAGTCAAAGAGACAGAAGCAATGCTTACAGCTCTACAGAAGGAAGAAGAAAAAGGCAGGAAATGAAAAGGATGAAAGCTCGCCTTTAAAAAGTATTTGCAAAGATCTTGAAGACACAGTGAAGACAAAAGAGGTGAAGGAATTAAGCTACACAGCAAAATAAAGCAATAATTTCCCCCACACACACTCCGCAAGTCTTTAACTGCCTGTTCCTATAAATTTGTATCTTTTATTTAAACAGAAGTATATACATACATTCTGAAGGAAACAAATTTATTATATTACATATGGAACAGAATCAGTGTTATTTTCCAATTCCTAACTCTACAAATGAAATGCCACTCTTGTCAAAAATTGAACATAACTTGTAATATTTGGCTTTAAGAATCAATAGCTACTAAATTTTTAAATTTTGCCAGCTTATAATTTGTTATAAATTGAAGACATATAAAAATAAATTTTGAAGAGGTGAATAAAAGTCTCTTCAGTACTTTTTCACACACAAAATTCTCTTCACAGATCTTTTGAAGTTACAGAATGTTCTCAAAGCTAATACTGGCATATTGGCATAAATACACAATTTCCTGAACTTATGAAGGAGGTCTCACATTAGCTTGATACTGCTCCAGTATCACATGGCCTGGAAACTCTGGCTCAGGAACCGATGCAAATTTCTTGATAATGTCTTCAAGAGCTTGAAGACCAGCCATTCGTAGCTGGTTGCTGTGATCAGTTGCAGCCATGAATGCCATTCGAATAAGGTCAGAGAGATGGAGTACTAAGAAATCATCTTAGAACAAAACAGAAAGAACTATTTAGTAGCTCAAAGGACATTTAATACAACAGATATTTGTAACATTTTCCTCACTGACATGTACAAATTTTACCTATTCTTTTTCAAACATCCACATTTAGGGTATGGAAGAAGGTAGGAAAGAATGTCACCTATTTTTCTTTCCCCTCCCCCACCTCCAAAAACCAAAAAGCAACTGCAGGACTTTTGTTCCTAAGACAACCTTAAAAATTAAGCCCAAATTTGAAACAAAATTAAGTACATGATATACAGAAATTGTATTGAATAGAGTATGTAAATGTAGCTGTGCAGCTCAAAAGAGATTAGAACATTTAGTAAAGCTAATCTTGGTAATTTCCTCAAACCTACAAAAAAATCTTTAAGGCAACTGCTGTTTGACTCCTGTGCTTATAGTGACCCCTGTTGATAAAGACAAAACTCGTCAAGTTTAAACGCCTAAAACCTGAGTATACCTCTCAAGTCCTGCTCCCAAAACCCACATCCAAGGCTGTAAGCAGCAGACAACATGCAGAAAATAACAGTGCATACCTCAGTAACATTTCTGAATGGAGTTTCTTGTCTATTTTTATTAATTTTCTTTTTTAACTTACTTTCAATTTTACGTTACCAGATATTGTTGAACTAATACACAAATAAATCATTTAAAAACATAACATCCAGGAGGACTAACAAAAATCAAAAATTATGGAAGTTATTAGCAAGTCTCAAGGTAAAAAAGAAAAGTTTTGTTTTGTAGCTGAAACTGTTCAGAGGTATCAGTAAAGGCAGACTGGAGATCACTTAAAAACTATGAAGTGGTAAAATCTGCACTTTCTCAAAGCATTATATGTGTTAGTAAAATTTAAATATTTTGGAAGTTGAAGTTGTGCAGGGAGGTGGGTCGAAGAGGTGTAGACATTTGCTGAGGTTTCCTTTTTACAATGATACCAAACCCATAAAGTTCACTTTATGTAAATTCAGAGATGCAAATCCTCAGGATTTTATATGAAATCTTCTGCAGGATCCTATTAGCAGCATTTATTTCATAATTTTCTCTATAATACAGTGCCATCTCAAAATAAACTTTCCCTAAACTTTTCCCTTCTAGTCTTACAAACAGTGACCTCAACCGCAAACCAAGTCAGAAACAAGATTCTCACAAAACCAATGCATAATGGTGGAACCAGACTGCATCAAAGCAACACAAGCAAAGATCTGATAAATTTCTGTATCGTAACCAGACACCCTCACTACAGAACACAAACACTAAAATCCATTAATCCCGTGCATTCCAGGATGCTCATGATATTTATCCTACATACATAAAGTGCTCATGAGCACTACATGGGTGAAATTACTATGCACCAGCAACAGCATCACATGGACAACTCAAGGATGAAAATTTTCCACTATCTGTTAGTAAAACATTTCTTTACAAAACAACTGTGTCTTCTCTGACCTCTCAATTCTGATCCTCTAACTCATAAAAATATTTTCAAAACATAAGTTTTAAAATGAGTATTAATCACTCTCATGGATATCAAAAGAATAAACTTTATAAAGCAGCTGGGTCTATGTCTTCCTATAACTCCCTCTCGCATCCCTCTCTGCAACCAATGCCACGGCAACAATTTCCTGACTTCATTTCTTTTTGCTTTCCTAGCATCCCTTCAATCTGGAGATGCTAAAATAATCTCTGAACTCTAATTCATTGCTGTCATTACGTTAAACTCAGAAACTGTTTACCCACACTTAGATATAAGTTTACTGCTTCTATTTCAGACTGGAGAAAATGTTTGCAAATCTATAGCTTTTTCCAAGCATTTCAGTCTGTCAGAATTTATATCCTCCAGCAAACCTCATTCTTTGTGCTCATTGTATGTTAACTACAGAAGCTATACAACCACAGTTTCATTGATTTTTGCAGGCCATTTCCTTTGTTTTTAACCATTTGAATGACAGGATAATTGCTTGTGTTTTCTAAGTGGTCGTGTAATGTTACTCTGTAAAGAGGTGTCAGAAATTGAAAAAAAAAAAACAAAAAATATCAAAACGCGCACATTCTGTAATTACTTTTTGGGTTTTTAAGTCTAGCTGAACGAGCCAGTGCTAGATCAAAGTGTGCCTTGTTCGCATTCTCACACAGCATGATAACTCGGCACAGACAATCTGCTGCAAACACACGAGTTGCCCAACGAGGTGCTACAGAAGGCTTGGATTTATCCTCTTCACCCAAGGTAGTAAACATTGTATCATCATCCATTTCATCCTTCTTCTCTGATTCCTCATCCTTCCCTCCTCCTAAGGAAGCAGCAGTACTCATGTCTACAGAGAAAAATTGAAAAGAAAAAATCCCACCGTAACAATCTGCAAAAAACAGCTAAGGACATATTCAAACCTTTCCTTACATTTAGATTCAGAACAGACCAATTCTTCTGTTGAAACAAGGTGTATGAATATCATTAAAAGAAATGTTTTTCACCTCTAATCTGGGCTATGTTACCCTTTATTTGGCTGAAATTACATGAAACAAATTCCTGAAATATTAATTCTCTGCAGGTACCAACTACAGCCAAATCCCATATCTAAACTTCTCACTTTGAAAATTAATCTATTAAATTGCCAACAAACAAGGTAAGCAGATTACCAGGCTCAGAATCAAAGAATCAGCTTGGCTTGGAACTATTCAGATCCTGTTTGAAATAAATGCTACAGTGCATGTTAAATTGAAACAAAAACTACAAAGTTCCATGCATGGGACAGATACGCAGCCAAGTAGGCAGTTTATAACGCCTACAAATGCACTTGACATTCAAAAACTTCTTTTCTTTAAGTATTGCTGTGCGACTTCATTTCAGAAAACAAAATTACTTCAGGGATCACATTAAAAAAAAACCCCACAAAATCCAAACAAAAAGCAAAACATGCATATACACTTTTACTATTCAGAAAAGAGAACATGAAACCTCAGTGACAAGGTCCAAACTAGCAAAACACCAAGATAGTGACAGAAAATAGTGGTGGTAATTAATGGAGAGTAAGAAGAAATTATTGCAAGGATAACCATCTCTGCTTCTTAGGAAGTCTGAATTTAAGCAGCTGAAGAGACAAAACATTCAACAAAAAAAGAAAGAGGCTATGGCAAATCAAGCACAATTAAGCCAATATACAAGTGTTTTGAGAAGGCATCCCACAAGAAATAAGGACATGGCAACTTCAAACTTGTGAAACAAGTTCTCTCTCACAGGGCAGATACATGGTAGCTACATTGCATAAAGAAATCGTTGGTAGCATTACTCATCAGTAAATGTGAAGCTGGCAACATTTAGAAAGAGCTTCAGGATGAACTCACAGTATGTCAATAAACAAGTACTAATGCAAAGGAAATCAGCAGAATCTGCGTCACAACCATTCTACAAGCTGAAAAACAGGAATAAGGTCTCAGAGGGCAAGATCTGCGCAAACAAGCCTGCAAAGCTGAACAACAAGCAAAAGTTTCATCACCATGGTAACCCATCATCACATCAGTAACTAACTAAACCTCATAAAAGAAAGCTCAGAGCATGTATGGCTCTAATGTATAAAGGCTAAAAAGAATATGTCTGCTTTTGCTAAGATACTGAGATGTTAGAGTAATAATCACAACACTTCTCCTCTGTGGAAACCCTACTGTAAGGCAGCTAATTTTAATCTTAAAAGCAATATTCTAATGCTTAACAGTGAAGATTCCTTCTTTGTAAGGAAAATTTAATGCACTATAATCAAAGTTCTACATACAATATAAGCTATCTTAACTAGGATAAAAAACAAGCTCCAGACAAATATTTCCAGAAGATTCTAGTACTAAGAACAGAGTACATGTGAACACTATAGAACTCTTACCACTAGAAGCTGCAAGGACATCCTTACAAAGCGTTAGCCAGTGAGAAAGGTTTTCTACTGCCAGCGATGAAAGCATATGTCCCAAAGTATCATGGATATCTGAGCATAACTTCCGATCAGTCTCCCGATCCAACATTCCAAAAAGGACACCTTCGAGGCCTGTCTCTGTTATATTAACGCCCTGATGTCGCGAATGAGCATCTCGCCGAGAACCAGCCCCTGGTGCAAAAGGGTTAGTACCTGCAAAATGATAATGAGAAATCTTTTCTGAAATCAGCAACTCAGTTTTAAAATTTGGAATAACAGACTAGAATTGGACGTTGTGTATCTGTGCTTGTGTGTAGTTCAGGCAATGATACACCAAGTTGTTACTGAATTTCTTCTGAATTAATACTAGAAAGATTTTAATACAGCAATTCATCTTGTTTATTTTCTGCAAGGCAAATAACACACCCTGGTATTACTTAAAAATATATATGTATAAAAAAAAAATCTCTTCAAAGTACATATCCCATGAATTTCTAAAAACTCCTAATAGTATTGGACTCTAAAGAATCTTTCCAGAGACAGACTTAGCTGGCATGATTTAATACAAGTAAGCTCCCAATTCTATACTTGTATGAAGACTGTCCTGCTCAACAGCATTAACACACCTGTTTTCAGAATAAAGTGATACACGTAAGAAGTGAACCAGCCAGCAAAGTCTACAGGCTTTGCAGACATGCTGGTTAACAACACAACCAGCAAACGAAAACAAATTTCAAAAGAGCAAAACCTAAAATACCCTAAAAAACCCCTACGAAATTATTCCACTGTGTATACACTGTATTCCCTATTTTTTTGCCTGGGACAGAGAAGTTTAAGTCTGAACTTTCTGTAAAGGTAAATTACAAGGGAATTTAAGAGGTAAGCAGGGGTGTGGCCAGAAGTTACTGGTGTTGGAAGGGACAGTATTAGGTTTTTGTTCTGTTGTTGGGTGGTGGCTTTTGAGGGTTTTTCCCCCCTCTTTCAAGGCAAACCATACACCCATACACATACATGTGCACTCAACTGTTACAAAATGGTCACATGAAAGAAATACTTACTGATGCCACTGTTCTCTTTGTCTCCAGCATTTTTTGCTAAGCTCATGGCATATTCACATACTTCTGCTGCTTCCCTCTGAGCAAGCTGTCGTAAACATGCAACTGCAGCCCGGCGAAGCAGCAAGTGGGAGCTGCACAAATGAACCTAAAAATCAGAACCACTACCAGTGAGTGAACTGCTACACCCCATATCAATAGATCAGCACTGCTAAGGACTAACAGCATTCTACTTTTCCATTACTTGTCCATGTGTGAGCTGCTGGGCACCAAGCTCTTTACACAATCTTGAAAGTTCAGAAGCAAGCACTTTTTGTAATTTACAAATGCAAAAATGAAGCTGACATATACAGAGCTGACAGCTGGTATCTGGTTAAAGAGATAAGAGCTTAAATATTGGAACTACTGCATTAGTGTGATTTTAGACTAATTACACTTTCCAATCTGTTACTCTCTTCAGTACTACTTAACCTCATATTCTGCTATACCTGTAAATCACACTCTTTTAACCAAGAAGCCATCATCAGCTGAACCACACAACTGCTACCATAAAAATTATTTCAAACTTGTAACAGAATTTATAGCATAAGTTTTTAAAGTGCCTCTTAATAAGACAGCTTCAGATTTCTTTGTTAACCAACACTGGCTTCCAATTCCTTTTGAAACAACTACAAGCAAGTATTTTTCTTATATAAGAATTGTACACCGTCTCTATTTTCCTGAGAGGAAGTAGCTGCACAGAGAACTCCATGTTTTTCCACAGTGAAAGAGATGAAGAGATTTCTTTAAGAAACTGATTCTTCATTCACCCCGGGGAATTTGTTTTTAATAAACCAAATACACATTTGCTTTCTCAGTGTTATTTTATTATGTGGATGGAAACGCTTTCCTAAATGAAAGGGCTGTATAGTTTATAAAGCATTTTAACAGTAGATCTTTATTCCACATATGAATAAACAAGATTTTAGTCCTGAAAAAACAAGCAGACTTTAAAGAACCTCTAAATATCACACTGAGGTTGTTTTAATGGAACTAAAATACAGAACATTTGGGGAATTTAATTAATGGAAAGATCATTCCCCATTTTAAGTTACAAAATAAACAACTACTGATTATGAAGCCAATGTAGGAAGAAGGAATGAAATGAGATTGTGGAACTGTATGGTTTAATTTTGAAACCTGGCATTAATTCCATTCAAAAGTGAGATAGGAAGTAATTACGAGTTTACTAATGGGGCAGGTAAGGCAGACCTGCCTACATATCAATGTATTTGCAATATAAAGAAATGCACAAGACAGCATAAAGGAAAACTTATCAAACTAAGTATGACATGGAAGTAATGAATACAAGAAAAGAGAAATAAAATAGCTTTTTTTTAGCAGAGGACCATAGAGGAACAGAAAAGAGACAGCAGAAAACCCTGGGAAAAGCCTTCAAAACTGTCACTCCTGTATGAACTTCATTGTCTGCAATATTACCTTCTGGTACTTACGGAGTAAATGCTATAGGGACTGTTTGTCACATCGTACATAGCATTCACACAAAAAAAGGACTATCTACTTTGGGGTACGTTGCATCTCTTTCATGCAAAACTTTGTGAAAGGACAAGTGTTCTGGGAACACGTTGCTCTCCTAGGAGTGCTCCAGAGCGTGAAGGGGAAGCAAGGGTGGGTGGTAAGCATGTAACAATAAGAAGACACAAGAGGAAAAGTCTGGAGAGCAGACTGAAAAAAAGTTCTCATCTTGACTTAATTAGGATTGCACTCCTTCTGCTAATACAGAACCACCAGTTCCACAAAGAACGACACAAAAAACTTTGCTAAACATCCAACAGACATTAAGGAGAAGCTTTTCAAATTTTTCAGTATCGCACTGCTGAACCCCCTGCAAAATAACTTTAAAAATAGTAATAAAAAAAACCAAACAAAACACCAAAATGCGCACAAACACACACACCACCTCTCCTCTTATATTTGTATTTGGTATGTTTTAGGTTTCAGTCTCCTCACTTCCAGGCTTAAGCCAGATTTTGCTGACAGAACACTAATGGAGGAAGAAAAGAACAGTAACAACAATGGCACAGGAATTTGAATGTCAGCATCTACTCTGCTGACAGTGGTGAACTAAATCAAAAATCTTCTGCCTTATCCCAGCTCACTCACTTCCCTCTATGCATGCAATCAGCGGGAGGAAACAAGCATTTCAGCATCCTTTTACTCAGTCATAATAGATAAAACTATCTTGTGCTGTGAAAGACAAAAGAGAATCAGACCTATGACTTCAGTTTGGGCAGCATTCTGAAAAGATCTAAAAAGGCTTCGGGACAGCCATACTTCTATTGCACTCCAGTGTTTTTGCAACTGTGGCTTGCTTATTACCATACAAGCATCCTTAACATCTTGCCAAGTGCTTCTCCTGTCACCTGCTATGCATGTACATAAAACTTTGGGGAACAAAAGGTACATATTCTGTACTCACACAAAGACTGGGAACCAGACTGGACAGGTTGACATGCCGTGGTGCAAACATATGAAGCTGCTGAAGGCAGGATATGGCAGCTGCCTGAACGAGCGAGTCTGAATGGTCTTGTGTGATTGCACATCCCACCAAACAGGAAGAACGGATTGTTGAAATTGTAGCTCCGTTACCTAATGATGTAATTCAATAAACACAGCAAAATTTTTGTATGACAACTGCACACTTTAAACCTTTGACAAACAAGAATTTTTAATGCTTCCACAGATTAACATGCAATTTTTTCTGAATTCCTACCACAAACATTATCTACACAATTTCAAAAGAACACTAGACTGTTTCCATACATCTTTATTAGCTCAGTTAAACTATGTCCTGTCCAAATTAAATTTTTGATAGATGACATTCAGTCAGAAATATTTGAGAATATCTTCCCAGGATATAAAACCACTAAAATTATCTGAATTTAAATTTTGAAAGTGTCTTTCATTCTATACACATGAGCAGCTTTTCAAGAATCAAACCATTTCCTAAAATATCAGATAACACATAAGCTAGCATACACATAAGCAGGTGATTTTAGTTAGCTCCATTAGAGGAGTTGCAGTGCTCTAACAGGACAAGCACTCAAAAGAACATGTTTGAAAAATAATCCCATTTCATACTTTAAGAATTAACCTGCATCAGGTTTACAAAAAAAACCCAAACCCCTGAATTATGGAAAAACATAACCTAGAAGAGTCATTCTATATAAACTGTTGTTTATTTTAAAAGTTAATGACACACCAGATCAAAAGGCTTACAAATAGCAAGCAAACACACAAGCTCAATTAAACCGTCTACTAATTTTTCATAACCAGAAATTTAAGTTCAATTCTTCAGTTAAAATTTCACTAGTGGTTGGCTCTCTGTCACTGCATCAATGACCATCCTATAAACATTCCTAAAAATCCCACTTAGACAAAGTTATAAATCCATGGTTTTGCCATCTGAGCAACAGAATTTCAGACGCAGTGTTTAGCATGACAAGATCTTATTCTCTACAGTAAGGTACAGTGATTTAAGAATATCAAGAATGAGTGGAAATGAATTATAGTTCACAATATTATCAATTACGTCAAACTTCAGCTCTTCTCAATAGTTAAAAATAAAATGAACACACACTGAAAAAGCAGAGGAAAAACCTTGCCTCTTGCCCCACCTATACACAGAAACATACGTCCAAGTATGCAGTAAGGGTGCTTTTCGCATTTTACCTACCATGCAAATTTGCCATTAGCAAGAACAACATGCATCACTGCAAGTTCTTTATACAACTCTCAAACCGCACTCCAAAAAGCCCCAGGCAGTCATAAGTAGGACGGGTAGTGGTGTTGCTCGCAGGACTGTAGCTGAATTGTCAACATCTCCCACCCCACTCCCCCCTGGCCTGCAACAGCAACAGACTGTTTCTTCCATTTAAGGCTGTGATATGTTATCTTTATACAAGCTAGATTTTTTGTTTTATTTTCAAATTCCCACTAACCTTGCAGCTCAGGTCCAACAGTAGTTATTATAGCTCCCAGACACCGGCCTAAGCATTGATGTACTTCTGTATGCGATGGTGGAACTGTTAAGAGCAGAGTAAGAACTAGAGAAAGCGTTGGCTCCACATAACCACGGTACATTGGTCCACTAGAATCTACTATCAAGGCGAGTGAATGAAGAGACCAGGTCTATCAAAAACACAAAGGAGATTTTTCAGTAATATATTCAGGAAATTAAACCAATTTTGTACACAGATTGAGCCCAGCTCTGCGTGTCCTTGCTTAAACACATCTAGTTAGCTGCTAGACTCCAGAATTGTTTCAAAGGTCTCAGAACCTCAAGCAATGATCTAGGAGTTTAAATATCTCTAGCATACTCTTTGGCTATCAGCAGTTTTGGGGATAACAGAAATAAGATAAGAAAAAATTTGAGCAAAAAATGGTTATGCACTTTGAAGAAGAAAAATACAAACACAAACAACATACCCACTTATAAATAAAAACAACAGAACAGTGACTCTTAAGAAACAGAAGCATTCTGTTGTAAAACTGGTTCTAAAGTCTGCAATAGGTAAGTTGGCAAAGTCCTTAGTGGGGACTGCTTTTGACATTCCAGGAGGAACTGATTTTTATGACAGTTTGAAAGGTTCACATGCACTTTGTAATTAATTATTTTATTAGATGGTGTGAGAGAAGAAAGCAGTGTTGTTCAAAGTCCATCTACTACAAGATAAGGAAAAAAATGGTGATTAACCGATTCCAAGTGCAAGATAAGTCAATAACAAAAGAGTAAAATACTTTTTTGTAATTGTCAAAGCAAAAAGTGGGCAAGGGGACAGTCTTTTTGCCCACTAGCATTTCATACAAAATATATTCCTCTGACAGACATGAAAGCATTAGCTCTCTCTACATAAAACTCTACTGTGTTATCTTATTTCAGAATCTTCTTCCATTAAATACACAATGCAATCTCAGTAAAAAGACTAAGTTAAAAAAATATTATGGTTACAAAGCTAGACTTTTGGGAATGAGACAGAAAATCTGCCTTTAAAACTACTCCTTTTTAATCCTCTCTGATACAACTCAAAAACTAATAGCACTAGCAATCACATAACTACTTCTACAATCCTAACCACCTGGAGCACATTACAGGTTATCTTTCCTTTCCTGCAAATTTCCATTACTAGTATTCCCATACATTTTCTGTATCCACACTGATTTGGTGAGGGATGAGGTGTAAAAGCTTTTCATGGTAGTCTGGTGTCATATACTCTGAACAGAAAATAAACAGTTCCATCTGGGCTTCCCCTTTATACTTCACATTTTTTTCATAAAGCAGTAACACTTTCCATTTTAAATCAGTGGTACACAACTATATGCCTCAAAATTACTTACTCATACATGAGGTAAGTTACATATGAAAACTGAATTTTGTCTTACCTGAAATAAACTAAGGAAATTTAAAAGAGACTTTAAATGGTATTTATAGATTATCATTTAAAAAAAATAATTACAAACAAAACTAAGCTTGTTTTCCCAAGTGATAAGCCTGGTAGAAGTACGAGTTTGTACAGTTACTTGAGGCTTTAGACTCTCAATCTGTACATACGTAGTGCCCTTGCTCATGGGTGGCACACAACTTTCTGCTGCTAAAGCATAATAGTCAGTGTCTATTCCAGACAATCATTTCCTTGCAGTATCTTGTGAAAAGAATGACAAAAAATCACCTCTTCTATTATGCAATTAGACCATAGTGTTTGAAGAACAATAATTACAGACAAGACACTTGTGTCCCTTTTGAAGTAATTCTTGACCCCTCAAATTTTTCCTGGGAGAGTAAAGCATATTCTCCTCATTTTCAAGTATTTTTCAACTTAGGAAACTTTCTGAATTGCAGTCTTTATACATATTCAACTACTCCAAGGACACTGACACCAGCATGTTTAGTCCCCTTTTTACTCCATCAGCAACTCTAAGCAGTTAAGTTGTCTTCCTGTGAGACTTCGCATCTATAGGCCATAGGGGACAGACACCCCTGCATGCCTTCGGTTTGTCTTGGACTTGCCTCCTCCCATCCTCTACCTGCAGTTTAGCTTGCAAGAGATTTGTCTTGTCATAATGTAACCCTCCAAAGATACTGCCAGACTGTGTTTACAATATCACATACACAGAACTTACTTTGCAAGGAAAAATACTGCTCATCACCTGAGACTCCAGAAACTGATCACACATTAACCAATAACCAGTTACTTTAAGACTTCTGTTTAGGCAGCTATGGTACCATAAAGCTAACACATTTTGCTTTATAATTACAGTCAATTAGGAATACGCCCACACTGAATTACTCTGGTTCAGCTGACAAACAGACCCTTGTCAGTCTGAATTAACATGACTACTTGCAACTGCCCCCCTAACTAACAGTAAGGATACGTTTTAACTGCAGTACATATTTGAGATTCTGTACTGTAAGAGTTAATAAGGAAAGTTCCACTTTCTCCATGCTCCCTGGCACATGCTTCATCTGCATGATTTGGCTTTCATGTGGCAATTTCACATTCAATCTCACAATCAATTGAAGAACATCTGAACAGGTAATTTAATTTTTCATTTTAAAGTATTTTTGTGGCGATAATGGTTTTACCTGCACTTCAGGAGAGGTTCCATCTTGTGCCAATGCCAAGAGAATACTGACACTTGTTTTCAGATGCTGTCCAGAACCTATTCCACCAACATACCGATGGAGACAGCCCAGAGCCAAAGAGTGGCCCGTTCTTGATACAACATCACGAGCAGATTTTAGCCTATCAATGTTTGAATTGAAAAAAAAATCGTGTAATTCACTAAGTTTGTTATAAAGAATCCTTCAAGAACCATAACAGTGCAAATGACTAACAGAATTTTGCAGGCTATCTTATAAGATCTTGAGAAGTCTTAACAACAAAAGCAAAACCAACGTACTTATTCTATATAGCTATTAAACCAGTTTACACATAAGGCAAGTTAGAAAAAAAAGAGATACTTTAATAGTAATTTCCTTTCTTCCTGTTCAGAACTTGACATTTTACATGAAGAAGTGTTTTGGAAGTGAAAGAATACAGGAAAAGCATCTAGTGTTTATCAATGTTTCACAGAAGACTAATTTAATAATCAGAAAAGTCATTGCTTCGTCACTGCAGTAAACGAATCAAGAACAGAAAAATTATGCCACATATTAAGAAATGACAAAGAAATCCACAGCTATGTCTTCCACTGCAAAGCCAACTGAATAACTTCTAATAACTTTTTAATAGGGTAATTTTCTTCTACGGTTGAGTTCTATGACTTTTCCAAAAAAGCTTTTTTCTTTTAAATAGCACTTTATTAATGAAGCTAAAACGTAATGAATAGCACTCTGAATGACCTAATTTTATGAAGGGGTGACTTGCTATCTTCCACAATACCTCTGAATACATGTCACATAACAAAGACATTTTTTTCCCAGTTGTCCGTATATGAGAGGTAAGCATTCTCTCGGCCATCAGCGAACAACAAAGTAAGCACAAATCTCAAATATAAAAAAAATTACTTGACAGCATCATCAGACTGGAAACCATTAACAACCTGAGTCCTAGATAAGAAAAAAAACCCTAGTCCCAGCAAGAGAATTTCAAGGAAAGAATATTAAAGTTTATGTACTTTATTACACGAGAAAAGTTTGTGAAAAACTGAATTACCCAGAGTCAGGAGAGTGGGATTGAGGCTATGTGCATGCAGCCTGGTTAGCCAAAAACACAGGCTGCAGCCCTGAGGTAGGTGCATTCTGATTCACAGACAGGCTGCTGTCTTAAATTTAAGCCAAAAATTGCCTGTACCAGCCATATTTCTAAAGACCTCAGATTAACAACAGAATATGGGCAAGTTAAATCAACACATAAAGAGGATGCTTTGATGAAATAGAATTACTCTCACACAATTCACAGTACAGACATAGCATAAGCTGCATTTATCTATCGGAAGCAGCTTAGTCACCTTTAAGTAACTCATCAAAAACTATTCATTGGTATAATTTCATATTCCAAGTAGTTTAACAACTCAGTTTTTATTCCTGGAAGAATCACACAAAATAAACCTAAAAGACAAGACCCTGCTTGAAGGTTTGTTAGATCTACATAACCATAGCAATCAAGCATGAAGAAAAGAGAATAATCAATATGGTATTTAGTAGAAGAAACTTCCAAACTACATTAAATTACATTTTTATTTCTTTTTCCAAATCAAAAGCAACTTACTTATCAAAGCTGTATTGAGCCATTCTGGCAATGAAAGAGGCTTCTCCAACTACTTGAGCCATTCTGCCAAGAGCTTCCCCTGCTGCACATCTCAAAATAGGGTTAGGATTATCAAGGGCACCCATTACCAGTGTCAGAGCAGATTTGCGGACTTCTTCTGGTCCTAACGTGCTTTTATTCTCAGCTAAGCCCTGCATGAAAAAAAAAAAAGAAATAATTTCAAAGGAAAGCAGAAAGGAAAGACATAAGAGGAATTTCAATGTATTTGAAATCTTCAGTTAAAAATTATGCACTTTTACTTTTGTTTACATTTGTGATCATTTATCCTAAAATACATTGGTTGAAAAAACATTTAAAACTTAAACTCAACCACACACTTAGCCTTATGTTTGCCAACACTAGTTATGTCACATACAGGAAGACCTGTTGCATCAGTCTTTCTATCAAAAGCACTACAGTGCTATATGTACCCTAGTGCTACTGAATTTGAGCTAGCTTTATAAAGGATACCGCAGAAGAAAACAAAAAACTTTAACACCTAACCACAACATCTCTTGCTGTCAAATGCAAAAATCACAGTTGTTATGTTTCTGCAAGAATCGCTTGAGGAAGACATTTTAGGTACATGAAAATGCCTTTTTCTTAACAGTCACATCTTTGCAAACATTTATACAGCCTGCTATATAAATGTTATACACAACAATATCAGTAAACACCACTTCTGCATCTTCTTCGGTTCCCACATTTCATTAATAGTACATCACCATTCACTACAAATTTCAAGAAGTCTTTACTTCGGAAAAATAATTTAACAATGTGTAATAATAAATGCTGTACAAACAATGCAAGTATTAGAGAGGAAGAAATTGATGGCGCTACCATAGATTCTCATTTTCTATTCTGAAATCCTCATTTCAGCTCCATTTTGTCAATTCTTTCACCATTGGCATGGCATGGGAAATTCCAGGCATCTATCTCAGAATCTGCTTTTCAGCTTGCAGAAAAATCATTCACACTTCTAAGAGCAGAGCAAGGAAAAGAAGTGCTGTTTTGCCATTGTATTTTGCCCATCTACATAGGACATGGAGCCCTGGTAACAATTAGCTTAATGTAGGCAGCCATTTTTTGGACAGCAAAAGTCAGGCAAGAAGAAACTCATCCAATCTTTAATTTCAGGCTGGCACTTCTATGAGGGTTGCTTCCTCAGTGCATACAACTTAGTTGCTCTGAAGATGAACAGTGATGACAATGACAGATGCTGTCCAGTAGACTCATGAATTGGGATCTATATAAGACAGCATCAGGAAAAAATTAGAAATGCCTTAAGAAATTTTTCTAGCAGAAAGAAAATCCTACACTCTGACACTGCTCCCACAAAAGCCTTGAGGAAATGCAAGTCACTGAAATCAAATATTTCTCAGGAATATTATTTGTGAGTTGCTGTCTAGCCTCATGCCTTGATAGCACAAGGCTAGATTTCCAAGCATAGACAGAGAACACGGAGCTGTAACTTAAGTCAGTGGGACTGGACTGACTAGATTTCAAATCAGTGGGACTGGACCGACTAGAATTCTAGCATCTAGAATTCTGTGCAATATTAGGGAGTCTTAAGTAGAAAAAACTAAGACATCTAAAATGGAATCCAAAATCTATTTCTGCTCTTATTTCCATGAGCTTCATCTGCACAATACCATACAACATAAGGGTTTTATTGAGGATATAGGACAAAGTACTTAAATCCAGAAGTACAATCCAAACAAAACTTCAGGACTAAAAAAATTAAAAACAGATGGTCTGGATACTATAGAATGTTAACTACATGGGCCTGATCTGTTCTTTGTACTGATACATGCAATGAGAGCTCATGCCAACATCTGAAAAAAGTCAATTTTGGTATTGTAAAACTGCTGTGTAAGTGGTGTCTTTAGTAACATTTTTCTAACAGCCTTTTATATCCAGTATAAATTGATGAATCAAACTGCAAAATTATGGCCTTCATTAAAAGTTTACAAATTTTACCTTCAAGGCACTAAGAACAGCTGTGAAGATATTAAGCTGCACAGCTTGCTGGCGAACACCTTTAGCCTGCTTGACACATTCAGCAAAGTGATCCAACATCTGTAATCTAAAATAAAGGAAAGAACATGATTTCAGTGATTCTCTTTCAAAATATAAACTAAAACACAGCTTATAAAAAAGCACACACAACAAAACGGCCTTTTAATTTCAGTCACAGAATTTATGCTTCAGGGGATGCAGAAGTTATTCACTTTAAGTAGAAAGTGCAGAGGTATTCTGAATGTCCCTTTTCCTGGTTCTTCTAGCTTATCTGCAAATGTTTACTATTCATATTGAAGAAAACACCACGAAGTAGAAGTGAGTCTTCAGAAATATCTGGCTGTAAAACTAGAAAGCTATGAGGATCAGAGTCCCAAAATGCTGCCTCTCCACTATGATTCAAAATAGAGTTACCCTCCATATTCCTATTATTGTTCCTAATGTTTTCCCAATTTAGCCTCCATTTTCCCCCAGTCAACCATGCCAGAAAGTGTTACTGGGAGGAGAAGTACTCCCTAGAAGATACCAAGAACAGGAATATATAATGAATAATCTGCATTCCTAACTCCTTTTCAATTCCCCAGCCAAATCTTTCCAATGCTAACAAAAGATGTAGATCAAGTTGAATTAGTGCAAGCTGGCCTCAAGTCTGTCCTGCACTTACTGCAAAATGAGATTGACTCCTAGGAAAAAAATGTTCTCATCACAATTGCACTGAAAGATAATTTTACTTTGAAATGTGTCTGCAAGTTACTTTCACTCTGTGCTCAGTGACGAATTAGCTAAACTGAATGATGAAAGTAGTCCTGGCAACTCATAACTCTGCAAATGTAATGTAGAACACAAAGGAAAATAAGCTGAATTCCATTCCCTCTTTTTTCATCACGCATAAAATCATTTGCCGAGTATCAATCAAATAGCCTTACTTGTGAAACCAAATGAAATTCAACGGATTCCACAGGTATGTTTTCAAGGCTGATTTGAAATTAATTGCAATGGATATTTTTACAGGAAATTTTGGTTGCAGAGATACTACGGATGTTAAATCTAGTAAGAGGAGAGAAGAACCTAGCCTCCACTTCTGAACCCTAAATCTTCAAAACTGATAAAACTGAGGAAATTACCAAATATTGAACTCCGAATTCAAAGACAGTTGATATCAAAGTAGATTCTTATTTCAAGTTAAAAAAAAGGAAATGTACTGCTCTCTGGAGAACAAGGCATTAGATTCTGAAATGGATATTGATGTAAACTGACCTATGTTTGTAAGAGACATGAGGAAAAACCACACCAAAGAGAGCCACAGATGCATCGATGACAGATACTCCTAAAGGAAGGGGACCAGGTACAGCTTCACCAGCAGGGATGCGCAAATAAATAGAAGATGGATCATGTTCTAAAGCACCACTTCCAGACGCACTGTTTGGCTGAAGCTGCAAAATACCACATAATATAAATAAATCTGAATATACCTTCGCACTTAAAATTTGGAAACAGAGATAATAAAAACACATATGCAACAGCTTAAAACAACAAGATGGCTTACATACACCTGAATGCAACTGCAGTGTCCCCATGCATATACAGACTAATATTTACAGGTCCAGCTAAATTCCAGAGGGTCAAAGCAGTTAATAGCTGGATAAATGCACAAACTATCACTCCTGATAGCTGGAAATTAGAGAAAAGCAGATTAAATCTGATATTAATAGTAGCTTCTGAATCACTGACTACAAGGTGACATTTCAGAAAAAAAAGGTTACTCATTCACTCTCTATTTGAGCATTGAGTTACAATGCATTATATTAAATTATCAGTTTTAGCTGCAATATTTCCCTACTCAAAGATTTAGAAACAGTATTAAAATTAGTAACAATCCTATCATCATGAAAATACTTCCTAATCATCATTCTTTCAGGAGATACAATTAATCATCTATTTTCTCTGAGGAAAACCTTATTTTCATAACTTGTTAATTATTTAATCATGAAACAAAATTAGAATATAATAGTTCTGCATTCTTAAAAGGCCAGAAAACAATACAAACATTTGTTGAGATCTCCATAACGCTAAAAAAACCAAAACGTAACCAAGCACAAAAGGATCCTGTGGTGTACCACAGGGCTTCAGTTACCACCAGAGACTGTTTAACAAGTCAGAGGGTAAAAAAAAAAAGGGGGGGGGAGGTGGGAAGGAGTATCCCAGAAAACTCTGCAGATTGAAGAATGCACTCGAAGTCTACTATCTCTACCACAACATACAAGGCAAGTTTATAAAACCCTTTTTTCCATTTGACATGCTGATCTTTTCTCAGAAACACTTTCCCCTTGGTTTCTTACACTTGGCATCAGTCTTGCCTTTTGGATCTGCTCAAAAACCTTCCGAGAAACCTTGCCATTGTGAGACAGGCTGGGCAGAAGAGGCATGTCCAGCCTCCCTCTTCTTAAGCCTACAAATTTCTGAAAAGCTGATTTGCAAAGTTTATGATGGCACAGTTCAGCAAATGCTCAGAACAGTTAGTTGTCTACAGAATACAGGTTCACTGAGAAAGCAGAAAACAGAGCAGAATTATGAAGTCAGAGGTGGGTATATCCAGATGGACAAAAGTGTTTTCTCCCATGTCATTAAATCCTGAAACATAAGGATTGAAAAGTGGTGGTCAGCCCCTTACTAGTCATCACAAATCAGGGAAGCAAAGAGAAGGCTGTTGCCAGATAGCTTCCTAAACTATTTAACATCACCAAATTGCTCCCTAAGCCACACTTCTTCAAGGGCCATATGAAAAACAACAACTAGATCAACATTACCAGTTGATCTGAAAAGTATCACGAAAGATTCCCATAGCAATATTTGCTTCCTCTTTTAAAATTTTTAATTCCTATGTTTCAAAGACTCACGTTTTAGAAGTGCAGCATATTCCTTGTAATACCAACAAAATTGTGTCAACACTTCCAAGTGAAACGTAAGATTTCATATTGTACCTATAAAACCAGTTAAATCTTGTTTTCCTGTAACACCATTTGCAACACAGACATTTTGACAGCAGTTTATTTATGAAACATATTAAATGGAACTTAGATTTTTCCTAGTTCAAAAAACATGTATGAGAACCACTGCTAGACTAGGAAGGCAGAGAGAGGTGGTGGTGGTGAGTGGTGGAGAGGCAGGCAAGGACTGCTGTTTTGTTTTAGACAAATTAGGCTAGTTCACTAACCACAACCATATGAGGTTGTATGTGAGTTGTAGGCAGTTTTTAATCAAAATGGTAACCTACAGATAGAAGGACTTACATCTACGAAACCTCTGAAATAAGACTAAAAACAAGGCATGAAGTTTCAGTTTTAGAAGGCTTCCCCCCCCACACACATCACAGAGACAAGATAGCGCAGACAGTTCATTATCCTTCTAGATTTTTATTACCTGGTCTTCAATTGACTTATGATCTGTTTCCTGCAGCCAAGAGCCAAGAAGAACACTATCATCATAATGACAAAGAGACCTGAGGAGTGATGTGGTTGTATTTGCAGAGTTGTCTGTCAAAGTAAACTCTGCTACCAACTCTCGAAGAAGTGCATTAAATGATCCTAAAAGGATGGACATTAAACAGAGTCAGTGCTGCTTCTTACCCAGAACATTTCAGCTAGTGATCAGAAGTTACAAATCAAAGCACATACTATTACCGCAGTTTTACAGGTTAGCAAACAGACAGAAAAGTAAACCTGACAAGACTAGAGTTGAAAGTAAGGCTTCAAACAGAAATGTGGGATTCCCATTCCTAAGTCAACGTTCTGAACAACAGACCAGGCCACCCTTCCAGGACGACAATCTAGATTTTGCAAAAATTTGCTTGTCCACATCATCATGTAAATGTAATGAATTAACAAAAAGCAAACAAACAAAACCCAAAAAACTCATCAGTTGGATTATGTGACAGTGCCTGGCAGAAACAAAAAAAAAATAGAAACCAAAAGTAAATCTTCATTCTTACATTTGCCCTTTGAGTATACTAAGAAATACCATCTGCTGTCTTTTAAGTAACAATGACATATATGACCTAAACAGGATTTAAGAACATGATCTCCATATCTCTCAGTCCTATAAACAAGACTGTAACTTTGATGCTGTTTTACTCTAGTATTTTTCAGTGTTCATACTCTGTAGTTACGCTTTCAAGATGACATACAGAAGATGAGGGATATAGTACAAAAATCCTGGAGATTCCTAGTATTCTATTTTGAACCTTGTATGTACTTCAAAGGCAAGAACCAAAAATACATCAAGAGAAGCAGAATTTTTACTTTAATAAGTATTTATGTACCTTCATATGTCTTCGGAGGTAATAAAGCCAATATATCATAAAGTCTTAAACGGACCATAGCTGCACTAGCTTTGAGATGAGCTCCATGGGCTTTAATTACTGATGGAATGCTACAGAATAAATAAAAAAAAAAAGAGACAGCCAGAAATATCGCAGTTTCTGAAGAGTATTTTCAGATTTCTTTTCAGAAGATATCTCTCTAGACAAGACAACAGTGTTCAGAGAACAACTATGAGCAACATTACTCAATTATCCGTACATTTTCAGAGGTAATTGTATGGGAAAAACTTCTATCAAAATAAACACATGGTGCTGTAAATGAGGTGCATGTACGTCCTCAAAAGAAACATCTATTTCAATGGGGGGTGAGGGGTAGGGGAGGCGGATAAACCAAAACCACAAAACTCAACCCAATTTTTTTTTTCCTTTATATTATGTAGAATGTTCAAGTATTTTCCTTAGCACATTTCATAAGAGGAGAGCTTATTGATTAACATCAAGTACATCAGTACCAGAGTTTTCTCATTTCTTGCAAAAGGGTAAGAACATCATGAATTAAAGAAATCGCTGAACTGGAAACCCAAAACACAGTTACAGATGTTACCATAGTAAGCCCCTCAGGACAGGCTCTGCAATAATATACTTTTACAAAGCTAATGACCACAAACACAATGCTCATAGAAGATTTTTTTCAACATGGACAAGCAGTGACAGTGCAGTACTAGGTCAGCACATGAAATAAAACAAGTTAGTTCTAGTATTTCAGGTCCAGGAAAAGAAAAATGTGAGTAGAGAGTAAAAACTGCCTACTTACTGTGACATCATTGTCATGGCACATTCTATAGGAGTCATCAATTTCCTGATCACATCCTCAGTAAGGAGCTCAGGACAGTGAGCAACAAAGCTTCGCATAGCTAATAACAAAAAGTTATAAATTAAAATTTTGCTGAAACAAATATATCTAAAGCATGAACAAGATACAGATCCTAAGAGAATATCAAAAAGCAGCAATTAAAAATGTTTACACAAAGACAGTGACACGTTCATAAAACTATATGCCAAAACCAGGTCACATTGACAAAAAGCTGATGCATTTTAAACATTTTGAAAGAAAGCAGGGAAGTCGAGAGCAGTTTCTATAATACTTGGGACCATGTTTTGGTTTACCATGCACTTGTAATCTCGAAGTTTGAAATTCTTACCACACAGGGCTCCAGCACGGCCTTCCAGTGTTACTTGCCAGGTAAAAGAATCTCCTCTTGCTTTCTCTGCTTCTAACTCCTTCAGAGAACGTGGAAACACATTTCGCCACAGCAGCAACATCTTAGGCAGATGATACCGAACAACAGACGGGCCTATGCAAAAAAATAAAGTGGCAGCATAACAAAAACTTGTATTTAACAGTGAAAAATATGCTATCAAGGTTTATGCTCCTTAAGCTATTTTTCTCTGATTTCACATCTTTTCCTTTTCCCCCAGCTTGAAAAACTAAAACAAAGCAAATTCTCATTTCTAAGTTGAAAGTGTGGTAAATAAACAGTGTAAGTAAGTGTTGGTATTGGTACTAAAAAAAGGAAATAGGCAATTCTAAACTTCATTATGTAATACATAACTACTGCCAACTGTTTTTTAATATCTTTTCAGTGACTTCTAATTTTTTTTATATTACTATATCGAAGGCAAGCTCTTTAGCTGATCCTAACTTGTTCATAAAATGAGCAGAGAAATGACAGCTATTGGTTATGTAACAAATTCAACAGTCAAGTTTAAGGAAAACTTCTGAAAATGTTCTAGAAGACCTAGTGCAAGTGCTTTAAAAATATACTGGAGGATAACCAAAGTAAGGCTATGCTGTTATGCAAACATGACAATAAGCTGGCATAAAAAAGGCATTTTAGCGAAGCAAGATGAAACACAAAATGGGATCTGCTGAGAGATCAAGACAGCAGAATGCATCAGAACTTTATCAATTTTCCAGTATAAAAAACTCAAAACCAAAAAAATCACCACTATTACTCCAAAATTCAAGAGTATACTTATCAGAAGTTGCATTTTGAGAGGTTATATTTGTGTGATACATACATAAACCTGGCTTTTTTGAAAGACAACTGAATGGCTTTTAAACACTTCCAATGAGTACCGTTGCCTATCCAGAGGCACCTCACTCATTGAATTGCTCACTATGGTTTATTTCAGTCCATTTATTTTTTCTGCACCACAGTATCAAGAAAGGAAGACTATGGACAATTTTGCCTTTTGCATAGAGTGACTAGAGGCTGGGCTTCCAAAAAGACAGCAGAATTTTTTTTTTAGTTAAAACACTCTCTGCTATCCTTCAGCTTACGTAAATATTAATATTTCACTTCCCACATTATGAACAACACTGCTGAAATAAATGCACTAACACTGGACTTATTCTATGTAGAGACCATTTGCCAAAAAAGATAATCGAAAATGTTGGATAAGCATTAAAATAAAACAAAAAGCAACCGGTTTTACAAACCTAAAGTCATAAGTGCTCCAAGTAAAAGCCATCCAGCTTGAGTCCGCTGCAAGGAGAGTCTGCTGTTTTGTGCAGCAGTTCGTAACAAATCCTCAGCAATACTGACCACCATCTGTACCAATGAAAAAAACAATGGATTTTAAAAATATAAATAAAGCCCATTGCAAGCTACTGCTACATATTGCTCTTTACAGACTATATCTAAAAAGATGTTCTCAAATAATTTAAATTGACCTTCCATAAAGAATGAATGCAGATTACATTTCATGCAAATGATCACTGTTTTGTATGTGTCAATACAGACAATGATATTCTTTTCAGCAGTTATTCATTAATATGTCAAACAAGAACCCAAATCTGAAAGAGAAAAAAGGGAAAACCTGGGAAATACTGCAAGTGAAATACTACAAACGTGCTCTCTTGCTAGGCATGAGTTCAATCTCAACAATGCTTTAACTCATTAACATGTCAAACATTTTGCAAAACTATTACTTCTAGGTAAAAAGGTAAATCTTAGTACACTCACAGATGAAACACTCATAATCTCACCTTTCCTTTGGCGTGAGGAATACCCAAGGGACACTGATGCACACCACCTAACAAAGCAGCCATTGCAAAACTGTAGCCACTAACAGCTTCAGGTGAGGTCTTCAGATTGTTAAGTCTTTCTGCACATCTATCTAGAAATGGAGTCAACTGAAAAGGCAATGCCACAGCTACACATCGCAAGCACCATGCAGCCGCAAGTCGAGCAGCCATGCTGGGATGAAGGAGAACTGAAGTTACTGTCTCCAACAGACCTACAGAAAAGAGAGTTTACAATCTTAAAGTCATGATGTGCCTTTTAATATACACAGACAAGTAAAATCAATCAGTACTAAACAGGCAACACGAACATTATGTAAGTCAGAATTAAAGTACTTAAAGTTTATGACTTCGCCATTTTCTTTGCAGAAAAATAGAAGTGTTATTAGCATCATGATGCACCACACGAGATTTTACCAGCAAAGCTGGAGCTGCCAGAGCCATAGCACTGACTTCTACTACTTGAACAACTGAAAAGAGGCTGTGAACCTATATAAGAAAACAGGCACTGGATGACTCCTACAATCTTCTCATCTTTTACACAGACTGCCAATAAAAGAGCAACAGTATAAGTGATCTTTGATTTTGCTTCACATTGTAGACAAGCACATGCTACAGATGTCACTGACTGTTGCACTCTGCTTTTGACACAGTGCTGTCTCCTCTGCACCAAGTTACCATCTTTCTACACTTTCCAAACCTCCATGCCTGGCTAATCCCATTCTCTGTGAACTCTTCAGTCCAACCCATCTCCACATCAATGCTTTCCCTAGTCCAGATCTCCGACTCCACAGACTCCTACTTTAAAGCCCCCACTGCTGCCTTATCTCTTGCTTTCTCTGTAGCTGGTGAACTACTTCCACCTGCTTACTTCACAGCAGCTAGCAGAAATAACACTGAGATATAGTCCCCTCTGTTCCTGTGGGGCATAGCAGCCAGAAGGAATAAACACGGGCAGAGTCTTTCCCATCCCACAGCTGAAGCAAAATCAGCAGGAGAAGAATGCCACAGGCATCAAACCAATAATCTACATAAAGAAATGACTAAAGCAGCTTGTACTTCCATTGGAAAAAAACTATAAGCATCCACAAACCCGAAAAACTTAAAATTGCAATGCTATTTAAACAGGGATTCAGTTGTTAAAACAAACAAGAAGAAAATCCCACATAAACCCCAGTCAATTTAAGCCAAATAACTACCTTTTTAAAATGGGAATATCCACAGCTTCATCTCAACAAAATACCCTTAAACTCCCCAGAAAGATTTGATATCTGAATGCAATACAGCTTTCCAGGAGCAAATATTTCAGAACTTCTATGGCAAAACAATGGCTTTCCTATAAAACCACTATCTGAAACTAATCAGCGCTAGAAATCACAACTTAACAACTTGACTCACCTAAAACAGAGCTTCAGGCAGACTTAGATCAAAATAGTTTCTTAATACTTTGTCAAACTTGAACTAAAATTAGATTACTAAATACAAAGAGATAGACAAATGTAGCTACCTGGAGTACCACAGGGAGTACAAGTTTCATTAATTTATTTCTTACGTATGAATTTATTATTTAACTAGAGTTAGCATTATTTCATATTCAATGCTCAAATGTCTCATTTAATCTATTTAGATTTATATGCATACCAATAGAGGGTTCTTGAATAAGAGGAGATGCAGTGGCATTCAGACTCTGAACCAGACTACCCAGTTCCTGGAGGGCACACACCATTACATGCTGGCTTGCAGCTACATCAGCAGCTCCTGATTTATTTTCACTATTAGCATCATTCACTACTGCTTCTGCGGAAAAGAAAAAAAAGCATCTTGTTGAACTACCATTTGAATCACATCTTAACATATACAGGATAGAAAGAGACAGTTTATTTTTGACATCAACCCTATATTAAAACTAAACCACAAGTCTGGTCATAGTGTGAACTCACAAAGCAAACACATTCCAAACAGAAACAGTTTCCACAGTTATCCGCCAAACACGATCATCCAAAGATCACGAAAAATAGATGCCTCGCAGCTACTATGGATGGCAGTGCACTAAGAGGTAGAATTAATAGAATCACACAGAAAAAGCAAGTACACACATATATAGAGCACATGTGTATTGTATCAATGCATAGCAACTAAAAAAATAATCTTGACATATCTAGGCTTTGCATACAAATTTGCATGCAAATATATATAAAATAAGACAAAAAAATCCCCCAGACCTGTAGTAAACAATTAGTCACAATCTCTAATCATCTTAAAATTATCCAATTAAGTTCCTAGATTCCACTGTAGGATTTTTCTCCTATACAACTTTCCAGAAGCAGCAACTGCCACTTCAAAGAAAACACACTTCAGTATCAGATTAGTGTTTACATGTCTACTATAGTAAAATTTAGAAAATTGTCCCCTTTATATGAAGAGAGGCAATCATTAAAAATGATTCTTACCCACTGCCTTCATTTGTTTACCGATGGCTTGACATATATCTTTGGCAGCTGCAATCTGTGCTTTCTCCCCGAGTAAGCTGCCCACAGTTGCTCTCAGGATAAAGGACACACATCTTCGAGAGTAAACTGCCTCCACATGGGTCTGAGTTGCACGAGGATGGGAGACCAGATCAAGCACATGTGACAAAAATGTAGCAAAGTTGCGCTCCAACCACTGACCTCCTAATGTTGTGACAAAGACAACGTAGGCCTGCAAATTCAAAAGTTACATACAGATCTAATTAAAACAGAAACAAAAATCTATATTCAGTCACTAAAGACTTAAGACTACATTTATACTCAAGCATAATGCAAAACGGTAGCAATGCCAATTAGTAATACGCAACTCTGATGGGGCTCAGCAGGATGAATCAATTTATTAGCTAGGTGTTTGTCATTGAAGCTGACCCGTTTCCAATATCAAAAGTAGTTCCTATACTACTACACATACCGTGAAGAACAAAATACTCTTTGGGTGACAGCAAGAAAATCCAGTGCATTGCTCTAAATATGTCTCTCTTAAAAATGTTAAGAACATAATGTCAATAACAGCAGCAACATGAGCATGTTCTAATTCACAATGAATACCAGGCATTTTTGCCAAGTTGATCTGAAAAAGGCTGAGAAAAATAAAAGGTATACACAAAATACCCTACGAACAAAAAAAAATTGGATTCTGGCAAGTTACTGCAGCATATTAAAATACATGTCAGAGTCAGAATGTTTGAATTTGAAGAGATGGTGCTGCCACCTTTCTCTAGCAGGCAAGGGGAGCTTCCATATTCAGGAAAGTTCACCAACTCAAGACATACATTGGGGAAGAAGATTCATAGTTTAACAAATTAAGACTGCAAATGTTAACCAGCAGTTGAAAAGAGAGCCAGCACACACCACAAAAGAACATTGTGTCTCTCTAAAAGTCTTTAACATGCTAAATTTTCAAATATTTTTACAAGTTATCTCACCCAATATACACTGAGCAAATAACCTTTCCTTAGCACATATTTTAATCTATTATTAACACGTAACAATAATAAAAGAAAGTAGCTTAGGTGAATGACACTATGTGTACACCTCACAAAACAGTCAAACTAGACTCGTAAGTTAACTTATAAACAAATAAAGAAGTGTGTATTTTTCCTACTAAATGCATTACAGTCACATATAAATGTTACTTTATTAAAAAAAAATTGAAATAATGCAGCTTATGACAAACCTGAGTAACACCAACTCGCACTTCCCTATTGACAGATCCTCCTACTTTTAACATCTCTCCACCACTCTTTAGGAAACCAGATCCTCCTCGCAGAAATCCTGTGGCCATGAGCTCCAAAACCTCCTCAAGTGTGGCTCTCTTCACATTTTGTCGCATCACTTTAGCAAAATGAAAAGTAATCATTTAATCCCAAAGTTCCTCCTAATACAAGCAATGATCTAAAACCTAGACATCAATTCAAAACTGTCCTGCAAACATAAATCTAGCCAACATTTTCAATAACAGCTTGTTTTCATGCTTAAAACATAAGCTACACTTCCCAGGTGATTTCTGAGAGTTCGCTCTCTTTCTTCATACAACTACAATAGGGATTATGCACTCTCTACTCTTTCTAGCATAGAGTTTATAAAACGAAACTATCTGCCCAAAAATTTTCATCTACAACCACACATCGTGTAACACTGTCATGTAACACAGTACTTAAGATGAAGTTTGTCTACTTGGAAATGGAATCCAGAAATTGTACCTGTTGCTTGTTTTGGTATCAGTGCTGTAGCCATGACTGTTCCCAAAAGCTTTGACACTGCAACTCGCACACCATAGTTCGAGTTTTCCAGAGCTTTAAAGCACAGCGTTGCAACATTCTCTAGTTCAGCCGTCCACATAAACACTGCTTCATTCTGTAATTCCAGCAGACACTGTAGGAAAAAAAAAAAAGACTTGCTGAGCACTAATGGTCACCATTCTTACCTTTTATCTAAGCATCAGTGCAACTGTCAGGTTTATTCAGCAAGTATTTCAACATCGAATACGTTAAGAGTAAATTTCCACACACACACACTCCCATTTAACCAATAACTTATCTGAGCAAACAATCAGAAGACTCATATAATAGGCTAACACAAAAATAAAAATTAAAAGAGGAAAGCACAATAAAAAAAACTGTTACCAAAAACTTCTCCCAGTGTAGCTAACTGATAGTATTTTCTATCTTATATTTGTTTAAAGAGAAGAAGACAGTATTACAGTATATCTGTTTATACGAAATAAATCAAATGTCTGAGCCTTCGGTGTCAACTAGCAAGGACTTATCTTGCACAACGAAACATCAAATTTTCTATTACAAACAACAGGTCACAGTTCAACTGCAGGTACTTCACACTCACAGTACAATAATTTCTAAGACTGGTGAGAAACACACCCACCTTAGCCACTGCGCATCGTACAGCCATAGATCTGTCCGTTAACAGAGATCGGGCGTTCTTATAAATGTCACGGTGACAAGAAGCTGCTGCTCCTCCAAGTCCATTTAGGACTTTCTGTAAACTCATCAGAATTTCGCTGCGGCCTTGAGACTGCATACACACACACAAACACATTTATGCAAACATGTGGACACAGTACTTAAATCAAGAACAAGGTGTACAATTCCGCATTTTCCTGCTTCTTTGCAGGAACACTTTTGGAAACACTGATAATACAGTTCACTGAAGCCATATACAATGAATACCTAGCTGGTTTTAGACAGCAGTCAGCACTATACACAGCTTTACTGAAACAGCCTCAGTTGTCACATGAACTAAAATTAGCCCAAGCAATCCAACAAACTGGCTGTAGACAACATGCTTCTGCCTGCTCCACCATTTATCTGCTGGGGCCACAGAAAAAAAACCCCAAACCAGTTGATACAAGAGAACAGGAAGCCCAAATAGTCGACAGCTTCCTGCTATCCCTGCACACAGGCAGGTACTTGCAGTCGGAGGGCCAAAAAAAAAAAAAAAAATTAAAATCACACCGATACAATAATACAGCCAAAGGGAACAGCTGCTGGGACAAGATCCACACAATCAGTACTCCTTCCAACTCGTCATAGATAAAAAAAAATGAAAACAAAAACAAAAAAGAAAACAAAACCAAAACACCACAGCTACTGGTATTAACTGAGACTCATTGCCAGCCCAGGGCACATTCGCACGTTCTCTCAATATTATGACACACTCTGTCTTTTCAGATTGCAACGCATCCTGCCCGCATGCAGGAGTAGTATCTTTGTTGCAAAATTTAAATACTTATTATCTTTTAAACAATGAATGTTTATTCAGTGTACACAAGCAGCCAGAAATGGCACATATAATGATATTGCAGTTTTCATTACTGATGCCACTATGAAGAAACTACTATCATATTCACATGACAAAACTCTAAACTTTAAAAATACATGCACATGTTTAACGTGATACTAACTATGTAAGAGATTTGCATTTTTCTTCATAGAAGGCAAACAATGCAGGCATTTTGGCAAACACCTTTGGAAGAAGCAGGTTTTAGTTCGAAGGAAATCACAACCACACATATGAAATAATATGAAACTTACCTCTGCGCTTTTCAGAGACTTTAAAAGATTATTCACTGTTTCCGGAAAAGAACTACCCAGCATTCTGCCCATTTTTTCATAAAATGCTCCAACACATGCCACAGCAGCCCTATTAAAAAAGACATTAATTGGTGTACTCTCTTTCTGTATCATCCAAATGAAGACAAATACTGAAATAGAAACGTATGTTTTAATCATCATTGGTGAATAAAATCTATTTATTATCCACTAGTTATACTGGCTGCTTAACACTGCATTCAAATAATTCTTTTGTTTACAAAAAAAAAAGTAACAGAAAAGTTATTAGCTTCTAAAAACACTGAAGTATTTGAAAGGGTATTATTACAGGATCTACAGATAGAGTGAAAAATTCTGCAAAAGACAAGCATATGCTGAAATCTTTGCAAGCTTAAGGTTTTGTGTTCCAATAAACTGTTTTGAAGCACCTGCAAGCACCTTTAACAGATTCTGACACACTTCTGTAGATACTGAATGATAGGGTTTTTTTCCCAAGCCTACGAACTTCAAATGCACAAATTATTGCCATACACAGGAAAACGTATAGGCATGATAAAAATCACTGGATTCATAAACAATTATACACACATTTTCCTTGACCTGACATTTGAGATTAGGAATACTTTAAGTAACATCCTACTGCAGTTATATACACAAATTGCTCCAGGACAGTCACAGAAGTAGCTCCTGAGAACATGCACTTTCACATCACAAAGGAACAAGGCTTTTTTTGAAACCTGAAACTCTTGGGTAAACAACTTTTTAGCAAACCTATATGTTATAAACTCATTACAGCCTATCCCTTATCAGGCACCTCTTCCACACAACTATTCTACACAAACATCAAAACCTATACAGCAAAAAACCTTCTGGACTAGCACTTGAGTGGGTAGTATAAGTTTCAGAGCATGTTATAGTATAAATCTCTTCCCATTTACACAAGTTCCTCACAGGGTGGCAACAGCTTCAAACCAAAGGACAGCACCTGCCCAACATTTCAGACCTTATTGTTAAATCCTCTTGTTAGGATAACGTCTGAAACTAGGCCCAAATTGGGGTTCACTAGACCCTGCGAAGATATGAAGCAGCATGTGTGGCAAAGTACTAAAATTGGTTATAGCAGAACCTGTTTGTGGCATTAACTGCATTCGTACTACTAAGGCTGTTCCTATAAGTAAATGTGAACTGGATCACACGCAAATGCACACACACACACACAAGTATACAAACTATGTATGAGAGATTTGTGAGGTATATCTCAGCAGGAAGATACAAACAGGTGAAAAAAGACCTTGAATGTTTGGTTACAATTCTCTGGGCATACATAATGCTCATTCGACAACCTGCAGGTCCCATCTTAAACAGGGTATCTAAGCACAATCAGCAATAATCCCACTAGTGGAATTTCTTCACTGCTTTACTTCATCTACTGTTATCCTCGCCATGACATAAACATGTGAAGAAACATAAAACAGGCCCTTGCCTAGAGATAAGTATTTCAGATAGCCACATATGTCCCCTCTGAGTCTTGCCTCCCACAACCTCAATCCTGTTCTTTTTTCTGCTACATCAAGCATAAGTGAACTCCAAATAAGCATACAAAATACAAGTAAACATAACATGCCCATATACATATTAGAGATTCTGCTGTAATACCCGTTTTTCTTAAAAATCATTTCCCTTTCCCTAATAATATTAAACATACAGTTTTGTAGGCAGGTAGGATGCAGTATCATCTTTGCTCTTGATGATGTCATTACACTTGTCAAGCGTCTGAAAAACTGTAAATGTGTCTCCAATGCTGTAAAGAGCAGCAAGATTCTTTGCTAGTAGTTTTCGCGTAGGTGGCCCTGGGGAACTGCTGATGAGTCCTGTTAGCTGTTCTACAAGTTTCTTCTGTTTTTCCTTGACATCTGTCTGTTAACGAACAAAAAAAAAAACACAACAAAATAAGAGAAGTTATTTAATCTTTTGTCTTGCCTCCAACGCCCAGAAAAACCTATAAGAGAGTGAAGTAAACATTACACAACTCCCATTTCTATGTAATTCAGCAAATTGATATCTCACAGAGATTTGAGATGCATTCAACAATAGCATAGACAGACGCTAAACGCTCAGAATTAGCTGTTATTCTATTTAATTTTTATTTTTTAAAAAAATACTTCCTAAAAATACAGTAAGACCTGCCTAGAACATCTTTCAATACTCTTTATCATCAAGAAGCCCTACTCTGAGAGGGAAAGTTTAGCCTTTCAAATATTTTCAACAATGTAGAAATCAAACCAAGCTCTGTGTAATGTAACACAGTCATACTGACTGCCTATAGTGAAACAATTTAAAGCTACCGACTAAAACAGAGGCTCTTCAGGCTGAATCTGAAATCATGCAGTTATGCTTTAGAAAGAAATGGAAAAAATAAATATTAAATTACCTTGTTAGCAGCTACTAGCACTTTATCCAAAAATCTTAACCACTCAAAGATAAAGACTGGTCTCTTCGCTTCTGTGATTTGAGCTAATGCTTCCTCGTTCAGTAACAAACTATGAGCCAGCTCCATAACTGGTTAAATTCTGGGTTTATTGCAAATTTGTGTAGCAAATCTAAAATAAAAATGTAAATGTTAGTATAAAATATAGTACAATAGTACAGAGCTTTGAAAATCAAATGAAAATATGAAGATGAAATCTATAGATTATAGTATCATGATTCCAGTCTGCTTAGACTTGTCTTAGCAAAGCAGTCCCACATAAAAACTACTCACATATTAACAACTTAATACATTCATTACCATTTCAAGGAACAGAGTTATTAATTATAAAAAGAGCACCTACAGGCAACTTCAGGGTGCTAACTCTTAGCCAGGAAAAATATACTTAAGTCCCTGTTTAAATTGAAAAAAAAATATAAAGGGAGTCATCTCACTGTTTCCTCTTAAATAAAACAGAATAAGGATTGTCCCTAATCAAGACTTTTGACCACGCTCCCAAAGTCTGGGCAGGAACCTGGCCACCTTCTCATCACCTTCCACAGACAAGGTGAGAAGGAGGTGAGCCTATTTCCAACCATCACAAACTTGAGAAAGGCAGGAACAGTGGCAGCATTTGGCATCACTGACCTAAGACTTCCCAGGTCCCACTAGACTTGCTTTAAATACTGTACAAATAAAACTGAAACCCAGAGACTGCAAGTCTCCTCAACAGGTTAAATACTACAGACCAAACACTGGAGATCCTGCTCAAATAGCAAATAGAGCGTAGCAGCAAAGCACTACCAAAATCACACTATCAGTGTAACCAAACATTCTGCAGACTTGGCCAAACCATATTTAAACAACATGTAGCTGTTTAATGTAGAAGAGACAGAAAAAAAACCCCAACATTTATCTAAAAAAATCATAAAATAAGGTCAATTATCTTTAGCAAAAAGAAACCCAAAAAGCAGAAAACCCCAGCCTCTAAACCTGAACGCACCGATGCTGAAACTCAGATCTAGGGCAAAACAAAAAAGCAAAGCAACTAAGCAGTATTATGCAAGACATCATCTTTTGACAGCTGTGCCATTCCACTTGTGTCCTCAAGTGCTCACAGCTGCTTCCTCATTTGTCATCAAAAGCAACAAATTCTTAAAGTCAAATGCAGTGATTTAAACAGAACTTTATGCTTTTTAAAAACCAACCCCCACTAGACACTAGCAAAGGGTGACACATCAATATTACAATTGTATCATGGGTCTAAATTCACCCTAATGATTTGGTGCTGACGAAATCAAAGCATCACAATGTCCACAACACTAGGTTTGTTCCCTGTTCCTTGCATTTTATACTTTTCACTGCATACATCTCCACTGACAGAGCAGCAAAGGTGGAAGAGCCACACATGGAAGCACATACAGCCTTACCCTGACACCTCCAAAGATCTCTTCCGAGTTTGGTTTTTCTTTTAAGCTATAAAAAATTGAGGAGGCATCGCCTGCCAATGACGCAGGCACATCACCTGAAAACACCTTAATATGAGACAAATGCAATGAATGATGCATGATTCTTTGGATATCATCCCAGAGATCTATACTGCTCATCACACCCACAGAGCACAGGAGTACCATGACAGCACAGCCCAAGACTCCTTTCCCTCCCCAGACAGAAGTTTTCATTCTCCCCTGGCCTCTAGAGCCGTGTTCCCTTTTTACGCGTTCCACATGTTTACTTCATCTAAATTTAGGAAACACAAGCTCTGAGCTACCAAGTCTGCACACGCATCGAGCTGTGCTGCTCAAGCACAAGGGGTTGGATACCAGAACAATTCCATAAGTGTTAAGCTAACTGAAGACTCGGAGTCTAACATACAGCTATGCAGGCTGGCAATTGAAAGCTCATCCATATTGGCCAAAAGTTTACTCCAAAATTCAGCAAAAAATGCGTACCAACTTCTACTGATTCTGGCGAGGACTGGGTGTTACTGTGCATGTCACAAGTAATAAATACATTGCTATTTCCCTAAGGATGCAGAGCAACAGCCTACCAAAGCCAACTGGCATCCAGTAAGTTATGCTGAAGCATTATAACAATTATAAAATGTTCAGATGTACCTTTATATTCTCCAGCTATTCTTCTGTAGCCTAAATCATGGAATCATAGCACTGTAGAATCATTAAGGTTGGAAAAGACCTCTGTGATCATCCAGTCCAACCATCACCCCAGATCAACTATTTAAATCTCCATCATACACGCACTTCAACAGAATTACCAAGAAAGCTGAAAAACGGGCAAATTTAAGAGAAGTGACATCCTCCTGAAGAACTACACCAGGTGAAAGGCTTTTAGGCCCTTCTGCCTGTATTGGTGACTTTAATAAGCTGTAACACATCTCCCAGTGCGTCTTGCCAGGTTCAAAAAACCCCTCATGAAGTAATGCCTCAAGACCACATTATGACCCTAGCAATACACCCATTCCTCGGTAAGGAATAATGTCAAAGAATCATAGAATGGTTCCTCTTGGAAGAGACCGCTAAAGTCATCCAGTCCACCCCACTTCAGAGAGCCAGAACATCTTCAACTCAACCAGGTTGCTCAGAGCCCCATCCAGCCTGATGCTGAGTGTTTCCAGGGATGGGGCACTCACCACCTCACTGCGTAAACCGCTCCAGTGTTTCACCATTCAAAGTGAAAAAAAAATTTCTTCCCAATATCTAATCTAAACTTGTCCTCTTTTAGTTTAAAATGATTACTCCTTGTCCTGTTGCTACAGACCCTGCTAAAAAGTTTTGCCTCATCTTTCTTAAAGGCCCCTTTGAGTACTGAAAGACCATAATAAGGTCTCCTTGAAGTCTTTTCTATGCTGAACAATCACAACTTTCCCAGCCTCTCTTCAAAGGAGAAGTATTTTTTTTTTTTTTTAGAATAACCAGGTTGGAAGAGACCTACCAGATCATCGAGTCCAACCATTCCTATCAAAAACTAAAACATGCCCCTTAGCACCTCGTCCACCCGTACCTTAAACACCTCCAGGGAAGGTGAATCAACCACCTCCCTGGGCAGCCTGTTCCAGTGCCCAATGACCCTTTCTGTGAAGAATTTTTTCCTAATGTCCAGCCTAAATCTCCCCTGGCTCTGATCTTTTTTGTGGCCCTCCTCTACAATTGCTCCGACAGGTCCATGTCTTTCCTTTTCTGAGGACTCCAGAGCTGGATGCAGCATGGAGGGGTCTCAGAAGAGCAGAGGTAGACAGGCAAGAATCACCTCCCTTGACCTGCCAGCCACACTTCTTTTGATGCAGCCCAGGATACGATTGGCCTTCAGGGCTGTAAGTGCACATTGCCGGCTCACGTCCAGCTTCTCATCCATGAGTACTCCCAGGTCCTTCTCCGCAGGGCTGCTCTCAATCCCCTCATCAGCCCACATGGATACTGAGGGCTGCCCTGACCCTGCACTTTGCCTTGCTGAAACTCATGCGGTTCACACAGGCCCACTTCTCAAGCTCCCTCAGGGTGGTGAAGGAAAGAACAAATCATTCTGTTAAGGGAATGAATTAGCTTAAGCAATTACTCTTGGCCAGCATGTGGTTAGAAAGAATGTGAATTTAACAGTTTAGCTTGCTTACTAGTTAAGACAAACAACAAATCAAGTATTGTGTATCCTAAAGAAACTTATCTCCGACTGATGCTCCAAAATACCAAAGCAGGGCTGGCTAAAAGATAAAAAAGGACAGCTCTGCAGCAGAAACAAAGAACAGACCTGAGCTCACTAAGGACACGGTGATGAAGGAGTTAAGATAAAGACCACCAGAGGCTTCTGAAGACCACAGAGAAACTGTGATACGCATACGAGGGTGGGTGAAAAACTATGATAATGAGTTCTCAGAAAAATAATGAATATATAACATATTTGTATCCATAAAAACAAGTATGTTTAACCAGTATAAAAGTCATGTAACCAGCCCCAAGAGTTGCACACATTGGGTGGAATCATCCCCTGCGTGCCTGGCGTCACGTTAAAGGATCCCTAATCAAACTGGCATTGATTACTGAGTTTGGCTTTTTCATGGCATCAATGGCATCACGTCAGAGAACAGCCAGGAGCGCGCTGCCTTCCACATACCACCCTTTGCCATAGGTGTACACACGGATGCACACACAGGACGCACACATGGGACACACACGCGCAACACACGCATTGGATGAGCACACAGAATGTACACACAACCACACACACGGGATGCGCACACTTGGTGCAGACACATGATGCACACACAGATGCAGACGTTGGGTGCACATGGACAATGCACATACGGGATGCAGACACTGGACACACATGGAACGCACGGATGGACACACATGGGAAGCACAGACAAGAGGGGAGACCTCATTGCTCTCTATAACTACCTGAAAGGAGGTTGTAGACAGGAGGGTGCTGGCCTCTTCTCCCAAGTGACAGGGGACAGGACAAGAGGGAATGGCCTCAAGCGCCGCCAGGGGAGGTTTAGGCTGGACATTAGGAAAAAATTCTTCACAGAAAGGGTCATTGGGCACTGGCAGAGGCTGCCCAGGGAGGTGGTTGATTCACCTTCCCTGGAGGTGTTTAAGGCACGGGTGGACGAGGTGCTAAGGGGCATGGTTTAGTGATTGATAGGAATGGTTGGACTCGATGATCCGGTGGGTCTCTTCCAACCTGGTTATTCTATGATTCTACGGGATGCACACATTGGATGCACACACAGACGCACACGGGATGTTCACATGGATGCACAGAGATGCACATGGGATGCAGACACGGACACATGCGGGATGCACACATGGATACACACACAGGATGAAGCACATATTGGACTCACACACAGATGCACACATATGGAAGCCCACACGGATGATGCCCACACGGATGCAGACTCGTCCCCGGCCCGGTCCCACCGCGTTCCGCTCGTACCGCGCGTCCGGCTCGTCCCGCGGTCTCGGCCCTGCGCCCCGGTCCCGGCGCGGGGCAGCACCCGAGCGGCTGCGCCCGCAGCCCCGGCCCGGCCCGGCGCGGAGGCGGCCGCCCAGCCGGAAGCGGCGCGCGCGCAGGCGCCGGGCCTGGGGGGCGGGGACGGCGGCCGCGCGCAGGCGCCGCGATCGCGCCGGGCTGAGAGGGGTCCGGTGAGAGCTGGGGGACCGCGGCACCGGGGCCGGGGAGGGAGAGGGAGGAAGGGAGAGAGAGACGGGGGGTGGGGGGGGAGGGAGGGAGGGAGGGAGAGAGATGAAGGAAGAGATGGGAATGGTGAGAGGGAATGAGAGAGGGAGGGAGAGATGGAGGAAGGGAAGGAGGGAGAGATGGAGGAAGGGAAGTGGGGTGAAGACAGGGGGAGGGAGGGATGGAAGAATGGAGAAGGGGTGACGACAGGGAGGGAGAGATGGGAAAAGGGATGAGGGAAGGAGAGATGGAGGAAGGGAAAGGGAGGAGGAAGCAATGGAGGAAGAGGGGAGGAAGGGAAAGGGAGGAGGAAGCAATGGAGGAAGAGGGGAGGAAGGGAAAGGAGGGAGGAAGAGATGGAGGAAGGGATGAGGGAGGGAGAGATGGAGGAAATGAAAGGGGGGAGGGAGATATGGAGGAAGGGGAAAGGGGGATGACAAGAGCAAGGGAGAATTGGAGGAAGAGAGAGGGAGGGAGGGGAAAGAGAGGGGTATGGATGGAAAGGGAGAGAAGGGCAGAGAAACGTGCATGGTGTCCCATCCCCTGTGTTCCCATGTTTTCATCCCTCAGCGCTGTGCCCCTCCAGCCTTTGACCACACAGTGCGCACAGCAGACCTTAGTGGCAAGATCTTCCTGTGGGTTCTGCAGGTAACCTGCAGAGAAAGAGAATGCAAGGTAAAGCTTGGTGAGGGTGTTCAGAGGAAAGGGATCAGAACAGGGCACGCATGCTGAACATGGAAGAAGATGAAGAGGAAGACTACATGTCTGATTCCTTTATTAAGTAAGATGGTGGCTCTTTTGTTCCTTCTTAAGTGATTTTTAAACATGTCAAAAAAACCCACCAAGGTGCTAATACTTACTGGAATTATTAATGCTTAGACAGGATGTAAGGCCAGGCTTGCCCATGGTGAGGCGGGTGAAGGAAGCTATTCAGAAAGAAGAGAAGCAAAAGGAAGCCAATGAGAAGAACAGACAAAAGAGTATAAAAGAAGAAGAAAAAGAGAGACGTGACTTGGTATTGAAAAGTGCATTGGGCAATGAGAACAAAGGCTTTGCTTTGCTCCAGAAGATGGGCTACAAGAGCGGCCAGGCCCTTGGCAAGAGTGGTAAGCTTGTCACTGTCTGGAATTGTGTGCCTATGCTAAGGTGTGCCTTTGTATTTTACAGACTGCAGCTGCTGCTTCATTTACAGACAGGGTCAGTAGGCTCTGAGAGCCCTAGCATTCCCAAACTGTCAGTGTGTAGTGGCAGAAGAAAACATGAGAACAAATCGCTATAAACTATAATAGAAGTGGTATGGACTATTGAGAGAAGAGGGAAGCAGCAGTGCTTGCTGCTTAGTAAATCTGTTTGTCTACAGGAATTGCAGTAAGATTGGTTTGATGGCCTTGTAAAGCTAATAACATTCTAAAAACTGTCGGCCTCCCTGTTTGAATTTATAGTTAGATTGCAAAAAAGAGATGGTGTACGCTTTTCTACCCTTATGAAGCCTTAATAGGGGAAGTAAAATCAATTAAACAGAGCATGGCAGTAAAACAAAGCTGTCCTGCCAGTTCAGTGTGTCTCTAGCAGACAATCAGTAAATGAACTGGCCCAAACAGATTTTTTTTTAAAATTCTTTATCTTTGCCACCTTGTAAGGTTCCAGAATGAAAAATATTACAGAAGGCTGTAACAAAGCAGTCTGCATCACAGATATGTTATGCCTGTCAAATCAAGACCATTATGTTTCAGTTGGGTTGTGTCCTGAAAAAAGTATACAGCTATCTAGCAGACAGGCCAAAAAAAGAGAGGGAGTTCACGTTCAGCTGGGTTGTTTGTAATGCACTGAACGTACATTGATTTGGGATTTTTTTTAAGTTCCAAGCAACAAAACTACAAGATGACATACATATTTGATAGCAAAAGCAGTTTGCCTGCTTGAATATACTGCATGAATCATAGTTTGGGAAAGACCCTATTTGTTAAATTGGCCTATTTTTTCTCTCATAGGAGAAGGCATTGTTGAACCTATCCCTCTGAACATTAAAACAGGTTTGTAATACTTCCTAATTTACTTGGGTGGATGTCAGAGCTTCTCAGCTGCTTACATTCATCTTTTGAACTTACATAGGCAGAAGTGGGCTTGGTCATGAGGAATTAAAAAAGCGAAAAGCTGAAGAAAAACTGGAAAACTATAGACAAAAACTCCATACAAAAAAACAAGCAAATGAACAAGCTGCAGATCAGTTCAGGTAAAATGATGTAGCTGCTATTCCAGGCAGTGTTGAAACAACTATTCTTTCTATGCTTTAAGTTTGGTGGTTATTTTAATGTGGTACTATTTTTAAATGTTGTTCGAGTGAGCGGTTCTAAAGGAAAAGAATAATGTAATGCCTAAAGTGTGTGCTACATCATTTACTTTTGTAAATGTTAGTAAAGCAAACAACATAGATACTAAATCTTCTCAAAGCACTTTCAACTTTTTAAATCAGAGAACCACGTAATCTTTCTTAATATAAAAAACACAGATAATCCTGCAGGGTTTTAAATGGTTTTAAAAACCGGGGTTTTTTTTTTATTCTATGTTTTACTGTTTTTATTTTCTCCCAATTTCTGTTTTGTATGTGGAGAACAAAAGCGTAGGGAAGGCTGAATCTTTTGCAGATGTTTAAGTGAACCACTTTTTTCATGTCTTACAAAAACCTGGTGAAGAAACAGTATTCAGTGTAGTGTCATTAAAAAATCTGGTTTGAAGGTATAATTCCCAATAAATTTGTGTGTGCTCACACAGAAATAATGTCAGAAGGATTTCTTAACTTCAGTGTTGTCATGGTCTGAGAGAACTGGTAGAGCTAGAATCTTAGCTTTTTTGTTTTAAAAAAGCTGTTGACTGTAATGCATCTCGCTGTTTATCTACTTGCATTGTAGCTATCTACTTTCTCTTAACAGAATAAGATTAAAAAACAAACAAGAAGAACGGAAGATGGAAGGGGACCTTCGAAAAAGCCAGAGGGCCTGCCAGCAGTTAGATACGCAAAAAGTGAGACCTGTATCTTTGGGAGCTGGAAGGAAGACTTGTAGGTTAGAGATACAGGCTATAAAGTAGCAGTTCAGTTCTAGATAATTAGCCTGAAATTTTGATGTGCTGCAACACTTCATTTTTTTTTCAAAATTTTTTAAAGTATCTGTTTGCACCATTTAGGTATTTGAAGTTGTACACCAGCCTCATGGGTACCTTATATCTCGTATATAAAGACCTGTGTTAATTTGTGTTGTCAGAGCTCACCTGGTTTTGCTCTTGCATTCTTGTTACTTTTGAGCTGTCCGGATGTCTTTCGGTGGCCAGTGTTGGACTGTCCTAAATAACGGTGCTGTTTGCCTCAAGTGAGAGAGCAACAGCATCACAGAATGGCTGAAGTTAGCAGGGACTCTGTAGGTCACCCTTGTCCAACCCTCCCATTCAAACAGGAGCTCCTAAAGCAGGTTTGGATCTGGCCCATGTCCAGACAGCTGTTCAGTATCTCAAGGACAGGGATCATCACTGAAGGAATCGGCAGATTCACCACAGCAGCATTTAAACAAAAATGAACAAACAGGCAAAAAAAAACCAAAACAAAACCAAGTACCTTTCACCTGCAAGGAATAACACAGGCAATAGCAGTGAACTACTATAAATGTAGTAGTTGATAAAATACCTTGGGACAGCATGTCTTCAGCCGATAAAAAAGGGTATTTGTTCACAGCCTTGGTGTAAGATTATGTTCCTATGTAGCCTTACACATACTAAACATGGGTGGCCTAGAAATTAATGTTAGCATGCATTTACTAGTTTTTGAGAAAGTGAGTAATCCTTCGTAGGGACCAGTGTATCTAGTTTCCTAATAGTAATTCTTGGTTGTACTGTACAGGAAAGTTTTAAAACCTAACTTCTCACCTATTAGAAATTGGTTCTATCCAGCATTTTATAAGAAAACCTAGAAAGGCAGAGGATTTTCATTTTCGTCCTTTGTTATTTAAGGGTATTGATGTTCCCAAGGAGACTTGGTTTTGGCTGACATCTGAAGAGGAAGACAAAGAGGATGAGGAAGGCAAGGAAGATGAATGCACTAGCTCAGACTTAAGCGTAAGCTCTGCAATTAAATTAATGGCTTGACTCAGAATTGTATTTAATATTCCTTTAAAAAAGTATGCATGTGTAAAGGATATATGTATATATGCCATTTTTCAAGTTATAGTGAATGGCCCCTTTGCAATCTTAGAGCAGTCATTTTTACAGCAGTTATATGATAAAATATAATATATTAAACAACCAGTTTCTTGCTTATCTGTTTTCAAGCTGATCTTTGGAAAAAGTGGACCAGAAATTAAATTCTAAACATTTTTGTCTTAGTCAAAACATGCAAGATCAAAGTTATTTGCTTCTGAGTTTTAAATTTGGATGCCTCATCTCATGCCTTAGGCTGAATTTTAGAATTACTGGGTAATTTCTGAAGACGCATCACAGATTATCTTCACATGGACACTGGATATTCGCATTTTCTGAGAACTTGATTACACAGCTCTTGTTAGCCTTATGTGTTTGATTTACAGAGATTAGGTGTGAAAAAAAAATTGTATACTTGAAATAAGGTAGCAAGGCAATATTTTTATCTTTCTCTTCAGTGCAGGTTTCTTAGCTGGAAAGAAGGATGAGCAGATAAGTCATTAACTTTCCAGAGATCATGAATTCCTGTGCTGTATGCTACAAATTTGGGAAACTTCATACCTTATTGAACTACAGTATTGTATAGCTTTTCCATAGCAAAAGGTCAAACCATCTGTTGTACAAAGTTATTAGCTCAGACTGGTTTATGTCATGTGCGCTCCAGGTCATGGCATACCTGTACGTATATCTCTAGGTATCAGAAAAACTACACATCCTGACTGCCTATCTGAGAGAAGAACATTTCTATTGCATTTGGTGTGGAACAACCTATGAAGGTGAGAGTAAACCTGTCTTGCGTTTTACTTTGCTTGTGCAGCTAGACTTAAAGGGTAAAATATATCCTTTATGTTTCTCTTCCTGCAGTCTTGAAAGCCTGTATAGTAAATAGTTCTTACAGGCTGCTGTTTTTTGCACAAAGCTTTGTAAGTTTTGAATATAAACCAGTTATAAAAAAACCAAACAGCTCACAAACAGCTGTTATGGCATTTAGTTGAATTGATATTCATAGTACTTTTGTCTCAAGGAAACAAAATCAGATATTAAAACTAGCAAGACAGTTAAAGTACTATGCAGTTTCGCTGTGCCAAAGAGGGTAGATTTTGTGTTCACTGTTTTAAAACAAAATTTGGATTTGTAACTTGCAAACCACCTTGAATTCTATTTTATCTGCTTTACGTGAATTATTCAGATAATTCTCGCCATTTTATTATTCCTCTTGTAAGCTGGAATTACTCACTTTTTCTCTGCTTATCCTGTAGACTCTGAAGATTTATCTTCAAACTGCCCTGGAGACAGTGCTGCAGATCATGACTAAAGCCTTTCTAGAAGAAGGAGTCCTAAATAAGTACGTATAGTTAATATCTTTTAGAAGGTTTGGAGCTTTGCCATTCACACCAAAGTATGCAGAAGAACAGTTAATTGACAGGTTAAACTTGCATTTCTGAAGCATCTTGTGGATTTTTTTTGCATTAAAATTTTGCATTTATATTTGAACTACTCTAATTGAGAGGCAAGTTAAGCCTTCCACAGTCTTTGGTTATGCCCTGCCCAACTGGACAAGGTCAGCTGATAATAAAATTCATATTTGAGTAACAGAATAAATATCAGCTAGTTACTCTAGTGTCTATTGTGTTAAACAGGGTTGTTTTTTTTTTTCATCTTTACAGAGACGACTAAATGTCAGACTTTTCTTCTTTACTATCTTAGACCTGATTGGGGGAGGGGAGGGAAGCTGGGAAAAACTTGTGAAAAACATTACAGTGATGTTAACTTGAACCAATATTCTGTGTATTTAAAGGTCCCTATTTTGCATAATTAAGTAGCACCAGTTCTTGTTGTAATTTGGCTTTTATATATATTTAAAAATACATTTTAATAGACCTTTTATTTTTAGGGAACTGCAGTTGCTACTGCAAAATGGTCATTAATAGAAATTACTGCTAAAGTATACAAATACTACAAAAAAAGTATCAAAAACTACTGGGACAGGCTCAGTATTATGTAACGGTAATTGTATTATGTATGCTCTGCCCAAGAACTGTAAAGGATATTTGGCCAAAATATGTCACACATCAATACTCATATGAGTAGTTTCATGGGTAATAGGAAATGTAACTAGTGGTATTTTGTCTGTGTCCAGATATCATTTCTCCCAGATCTTGACCACTGCAAAGAAATACTAATTAGTCTGGAATACTGAAATGCTCAATGTATTTGTAATTCATGATAAGGAGAAAAAAACAAGTTCAGGTAGGCCTTCCAAAAGGATGTAAAATCTTGCTTAGGAACAAATACTTGCAGCAAATCGGCAATAATTTCCATAAGAATATAAAAAATAACTATGCATTCATTTATATTTTTCCTTTAAACCAAATGCCTGCTTTTCACCCATTTAACATTTCAGAAAAATCATACTTCACTACACATAATATCCATTTTTCTTAGAAATCTCTGCTTATTTGCCTTTATGGACTGACATGGACTCCATGGCAATGGATAGTTTGGATAGCAATAGAATCATACAATCATAAAATCATAGAATAACCAGCTTGGAAGAGACCCACCGGATCATCAAGTCCAACCATTCCTATCAAACACTAAACCATGCCCCTTAGCACCTCATCCACCCGTGCCTTAAACACCTCCAGGGAAGGTGACTTAACCACCTTCCTGGGCAGCCTGTTCCAGTGCCCAATGACCCTTTCGGTGAAGAATTTTTTCCTAATGTCCAGCCTAAACCTCCCCTGGCAGAGCTTGAGGCCATTCCCTCTTGTCCTGTCCCCCGTCACTTGGGAGAAGAGGCCAGCACCCTCCTCTCTACAACGTCCTTTCAGGTAGTTGTAGAGAGCAATGAGGTCACCCCTCAGCCTCCTCTTCTCCAGGCTAAACAACCCCAGCTCTCTCAGCCGTTCCTCATAAGGCCTGTTCTCCAGCCTCTTCACCAGCTTCGTTGCTCTTTTCTGGACTCGCTCCAGAGCCTCAAGAAGATACAGCTCAAAGAAAAGCACCTAAAATACTAATAACATGCCTGTCTTTTCTTAGTGCTCCTCACCACCACACACACAATTCTTCCAGTCCAGGCAAATCTGAACTCTTTGAAGTAAAAGACAAACTGCTGTTATCTTTTGTGAGTCTGACAGTAAGGCTGTCCTTGTGCACTTATTAAGGGATAGGCATGCCTCATTATTATAATAAGGGATTAAAATCTAGCATTGTGGGAGGTAATCTTCAAGGTGCTCTTACAGCCCAGGATTTCAAATGGAGGAAACTCCAGAGAATTTTGCTATATTAAGAGCACCGTAAGTGTTCCCTTCAGGAAAAAAAAAAAAAAAAAAAAGCCATAAGCTAACATTCTCAAAACTTTGAAGTAAATCTAAAGTAGATTTCCTAGAAGCTGAATGCTTAACATTCCTTGAGAATTTAAAAGCATATATTTTCGCGTAAAGCACCGAAAGTGCTAGGTGTTCAACAGATGTGTAGAGATAAAAGTTCACCTTAAAGAACTGAAATTTAGTGAAGACTAACCCACACCTATTCCTAGTATCTTTTCTGCCAAAATTAGTCCTGATATTAATGGGTGCATTCTAGTAATTATAAAAAACATCACTGATTTGAGAAAAATTTGAGTCACATAATACAAGTCAGCACCTCTTCCATGGAAAGCAGTAGATAATCTTGACTAATAAAGGATGCAGCATATATTAAGAGCAAGCAGACAGGGATTTGCCACAGGCCAGTTAGCACCACAGCAACTTAGTCTTCTGGGAGACAAAGACTAGGTTCCTGAACTTATTGTACAATATAGTTCAGCTAGCACACAACCTGTGTTTGCAGGTAGAAATCACAAGTGATTGCTCGCAGAAGTACACCATCCTTGTCTGTAGCTAATGGATGCAAATGGTGATGTGATCCTTTTGGCTAACAAGTTCCACATTGGCAGAAAGGCAAAACGTCAAGGAAAAGACATATCCTAAGTCTTGCTGTTGCTTCTGACACTTATTGTTATTTTGTCACCTTCAACAGACATCAAATGCTGGATTGATGTGCAGGGTCTGAAAAACTTTTAAAAGGAGTCTTAAGTGAGTTCTTTTTATCAACAGACATCAAATGAAGAATTTCAGATGCAGGCAATCTTCCTGAAGAGTTTTTTGAAAGCATCTTTTTTATCATAGCTGCCTGCAAAAAAGAAATTAAATGTCAATAAATTATTTTTAATGACTGAATAAACTAACTGAAATAATGTGTTAAAATCCCATACCTCAGCTGGAAATTGGTTGATGAAGCTCTTTGGAAATTTACTTTCTCTAACATCATGCCATATCTGAAATGCATAAGAGACAACAGTTTCAGTGTGTTTTCATTGATCATTTTTTGCGTCCTACTTCATGACCCAAATAATTTACCAAAGTAGTTAGGAAAATACAAATCTGCAAAAAGGTAAGGCCTCAAAAAGAAAGTAACTATAAACAGTTGGGAAGTTTCTTCCATTTAGTTGTATTTTTTATTGGTTTTATACTCTTTTCATTAACTGTTGTCCCTTTTTAAGCTTAGAAGCTTCACAGTCTACAATGATGTGTTTGTTTCATCAATCCTATATCTCAGAACCATTATCCTTCTTTCCTTAATTTTAAGGTAGTGGTTTTATATACTCTTGCTCCATTAAAAATAATGCAAGCTGACTAAATTTCCTGCTTGACTGTATTTCCTACTGACTATTTCCTACTGCAAGCCAGGCAGGTGTGCTTCCTCCCTTTTACCTTGTTCAATACCACACACTTGTTTCTGTGTTACTGCAGAAAATGCTATGTGGAGTTCAAAGCATCTAACATATAGAGGATTTGTAATTATATGCTTTCAGAAACTGTTTCGGGGCAACAGCTATTTTTTCCCACATGATGAAGCTTTCTGGGTAAACAGAGAACTCCACATGATTCAGTTTGCTGTTAACTAGTGTAATGTGCGCTTGAAGATGACAGTCACATTCTTGCACACATAGCATCTTGCATCATTAGTTAGTCTTATGGCTGCTATAGCCTGGCTTAGCAAGCCTTTATAACCATTATCCAGTAAAACAACATCTCCCATGAACTTAAAGCTTTTTCTCTACTCTTCAGCAATACCTGACCCTACCTGCTGGTGCTCATCAGCTGAACCAGTTACTCAGATGATAAGCTTCATTTTTGCCTGATGCTCTTCATGCTGCACTAAGTGGTTTTTGGTTTTTTTTTAAGATGATGGAGCATCTGACCATCCTAGGACTCCACATCCACATGACTTCCTCATCTCCCTACAGATAACAGGTTTTTATGCTTTAAGGAAACAAGACTAAATAATTAGTCCTGCCCTTCTGACTGTAAACACTGTGGATGCATTTAGGCTGTCAGCTGTGAGCACAAGATGTCTTAGAAAATACTACAAGGTAGCTAAACAGAGCCAGGATGAACCTCAGAGTCGAGCAGACACAATGGTATCATTTTCTTATATTGGCAAAGGACCAAGGGAATAGAGTTCCAGTAGTTTCTTGTGCCAGCCACCATGCACACCTATCTTACAGTTACTTTAGACAAGGTACTCAGCAGCTGTATCACTGTTCTACAGTTATATAGGTTAAGCCATATGAACCATTACCCTAATAATATGTAAAGTACTAAGAAAAAGCAAATGACACATAAAAGATACCTTTTCAAAAAAAGCTAAAGTAATGTCTTTTCCAATTAAGACTAAACACTCCAAATCACTTTTGTTTCCATTTTGGAAAGCTGCAAGTGTTTTGGCTTGAAAGAAACTTTGTCCTTGCTCCACTATGCAGTGAAGATGAGACTGTGGCAGAGACAGAACTCTCCTGTTCATAATTTTTATTTTCTAATATTAGAAAAGTATTCTCTTCAAATACCCTGAACAAACAAATAGATTTACAGAAACTTGAACAATTTTTGCTAGACATTATTCTTTATGCACTTAGGCTTTAATGTGTATGTATGTCGGTAGGACATGAGTGAAATAAGACCACTAATATTTCTTTTCTTCAGTTATTACATTTCCACCAAGGTGTGAGGACTTCTTTGCCTTACAGAAATTAATCAAGGGGAAAATGTAAATGGAGACAATACAATATCATCAATCAGCATGTGATATCAGCAGAAATGCAAAACAACGGCAATGAGACATTTCTTAAAAAAACAGATTACATACCTTACTTTTTTCGTGACGACTGCATGGATAAAGAATTTCAAACCAAATTAATCCCAGAGCATAAATATCTACTTCCTTTCCATATTTGTCCCCAGACTACAAAGATTAGAACAAGAACAACACAGGAGTCAAATCCAACTGAACAGCACTTCTTAAAGCAAAATTTGAAGTCAGTAGCAATTTTCCACACCAGGGCTACCAGAAGCAGCCCTACTTGACCATCTTATTAGTTGTTAACCTTTTCTGTTACAGACCTATTAAATAATGATTGTTATGTCACATTAAACATACTGAAATTAAGACCTCTGCGGACCTATGCAGATAAGGCATGCTAATATCTCTTTTCTCAAATTGTGAAACAAATAAAAGGACTCAAATTCCACAGTTGGCAGAGGTTCTAAATTCAAAGTGAACTATGTGGCTGGCAGCCTGGTCTTGCAAGAGCATTGCTTACAGCATGCAGTGTCAGACACTGTAGGTTAGCACAGGGAAATAAACACACAGACAGCTTCCAGAATATAATTACCCTTGTATACAGTCATACTAGGGAACTCAGGCAACTTGGTTTAGGATTGAGAGCTTTCATTGCTGAGTTTATAATGCAAATCTAGTTACAGAGACCATAATATAGCAGAATAATTACCTGTTCTGGTGCCATGTATGATTCCGTTCCTTTGTTCTTACTCAGAGTCCCATATGCCAGAGAAGTCACAAGACCGAAGTCGCCTATTTTTATTTTATTTTCACGTGATATGAATATATTCTGAGGCTAGATATGTATTTTAAAAAAAATAATCACCATATCACCAAAGTTTATCATCAAGCATAATCAGCCACAGAAGTGCTCCCCAGAAAATTTGTTAATTGTTCCCAGAAATTACCATTAAGAAACTGGTAGTGTGAGAAACAGAAAAAAGTTCAACTGATTTTTAAAAACACAAGCAGAATTTGAAGTATTAAACATGCCACAGTAACTGCAAGGTTTATTTTCCCGCTAGCTCAGTCATAACTGCATCATGCTTTAATGTTCTTTAAATACATTGTGCATGTAACATTTCATATCCAGAAGTGCTTTTAGGCCTGGGATTTGATACACTTGGGCAAAGCATTTAGGCTCAATTCCACTCAAATCATAGCTTCTCGTAGGCACAGAAGGATTATCTGTACTAAGACAGTTGGGGAGTTGACAGAGGATCAAAGTAGGGAGAAAACTTCCTAAATTCAAGTGCAGGAAAGCTAGCAATAGGGCCTGGCAGCAGGTTACAGCCAGATGCCATGGATAAAAGAGCTAAGAATTAATGGGTGAGGAGAGAAGACACTTAGGTGCCTTTTCCCCAGGCATCTAGGGAAAATACTGAGTGTATATTTGGGGTTCATTCCAGTAATGGAGTAATAAGCCTGAGAGAAAATCTCTAGAAGATATGAATGTATCTGTCCATACGACAAAATTCTATGAGTGGGCAGTGAACAGGATCTGGAACCATGAATGCAAAATGCAAGAAGATTTCAGTCTCTATCTCAAGAAGTCCATAAACTTCAGGTTACTAGAAGATTTAGTGGACGGGAATATGCATCAAGGACAGCATCACTGTGTCATCTTTCTAAGGTGTCTGGAAATGGCTGCTATGTGAAAACAGTGTCCTGCCTCAACATTTAATGTGACCCACTACAGCTACTTTTAGGAACACCACCATGGTAATGACTTCTACAAAGAAAGTAATTTAAAACTCTTAAGCAACATTATAGCTGGCATTTGAAGCCCTGAAGGCCTGCAACTTTGTCCTTTATAATTTTTATATCAAAATGAAATCTTTTTATGATTGCGCACTTGTAGAGACTGAAATTCTATATTAAACAAGTAACATTCAAATATTTGTATGGATACGTGATGCAAGAGCAACTACAGTACGTTGTTATCAGTCAGTGTTTATTGGGATATATGAACTGTCCCTTTACAATATGACAAGAGCAAACTTCCTGGGCTCAACTTTTTACTTTCTTTCTTTCCTTCAATTCTTTTATCAAATGAAGTTATTTTTTCTTTTCCAATAGGCAGTCTTGTGACCCAGTAACACATAATACACTGAAAATGTCTGTTACCTGATGACTACTGATTTTTTTTAACTACTGCTTTCTGAGATCTTTCAGTTTACCTCCTGATTTTAGGATGAAGTCCAGCCTACCACTGAAAAAAAATCACTAGCAATATCACAAGAAGCACACTACTAGGGTACCTAATAGACTATACAAAGACTAAAACAATTTAATATTTTCTGAAGTTCCAATAAGTACTATTTTTTTTATTACCTATCCTACTTACCTTGAGGTCTCGATGTATTAAGTCTGCAGAATGAATATATTCCACTCCTTTCAGTATCTGTAAATATTTGGTTTGCGCCATTTCGTGATACTTTCTGGTTTCTCTCTTCTTTTCAATCCAATTTTCCAATGTCCCTTGTTCACAGAATTCCATTGTGATGAAAAGACAGTGAATTTTTTCCTCTGACTTCTTCCTGCAAAAGAAAATTATACACCATATTGAAATTGTCAAGATATAATTCTTCCCAAGCCATCAGTGATTCTCAGGTTTCTCTTAAAAGGTTAAAAAACCTTTCTGATTATTATTATTATTATTTATTATTATTATTATTATTATTATTATTATTATTATTATTATTATTATTATTATTGGAGTTAACCAAAACTATGTTTGCAAGTCCCTTGACTTTAAAAAAGTTCCCAGACAAATTTGTACTAGAGATAAATAGAACTGCAGAACAAAGAATCCCTGCTCAGTTGCTACTTACCCCTGGAATATTCCTAATGGTTTGCTTGCTTCCTTGTTCACACTGAACATTTTATGAGTGCCCAAATTCTGCTCCCCTCATACGGCATGTCTATACAGGAAGAAATAGCACCCTCCCTGGCTACCATCTTTCCCTCTAGGAACTGCTGAAAGTCCTTGGCAGATATTCTCTATTCTGCTCAACAAACACATTAGCCTCCCTCCCCTACCCAGAATGATCATTCTTTCAGACTGTCCCTTCAAGAAGGTTGTGCAGTGACTATCTTTGATATCAGTCTGTGAGACAGAGAACCCTTTCTGAGAGCTGGAAATACATTCATCCACCCAACATCGTCATGCTTTCAAAAATGTTCCTGCACCATCAGCCCATAGAATAGGCTGAGGCTGCAGATGGTGAGGGGAGGACAAAACGAAGTAAAGGAGGGACCACTTTTTCCTACTTGCACTGTGTGATCCAAGTGCCCTGGAATAAAGCCGCTTGAGGCACTGAAAGAACAAGCATTAAGTGTCTCAGGATTCTCTGTAGCCTTCAGGGCAGGGCACTGAGTAGAATTTCAGGCTGGTACCTCATATTTGAGGGCTTTTTTAAATGTCTTTTATTCAGTAACTCTTCAATATAAAATGCATGTGATATCGAGACTCTGAAATATTAATGTTTGGGGTTTGATACCAGATATTTTCCCCCATTTTACTCCTTACTTACTAAGCACACTGGACAAATATCATACCACAGAAGCTGTGAAAAGTTAATAACCTATCTTATGAGTAAAACTTGTCACTATATTCCCAGAAGTCTTAGTGTTGAAAGACTACCTCTAAATGAAAGAGCATTTGATTTTGTATTTCTGCTCTCAGCAACAAAACCATTTTCAGGCATCATGGTGAAAATGCTAACTTAGGGAACTAATTAAATCTATGACAGCTACTGGCTGACGAGTACTTAGTACAAAAGGGAACTTCCCATCAGGAATTTAGCAGCCAACAGCCAGATGATTTTTTAGCTACTGTTGGTAATTCTTGTCCTAGATTTTGAATTCTGTGTTCTTGCACTTCTCTATAGATTCAGCATGTTCTATATATTGAGAGGAGAAAATAAAATGACATAATTTATCCTATTCATAAAGGGAAAAAAGATATAAATATACTTAATTATATATGACCTGCTACTGAAAATTACTGTGGTTATTTTGCTAACCACAAGCATGTAAGTAGGAGTATACATTTATATTTATATAATGAGTTATAACCAATCATCAGTCTTTATTCTTAGAACACAAAATTCACCGTGGCAAACAAATCTGTGAGTGCAAACTACTGTCTTATAGATACCTTGAGTCTGGGTATGTTACATAGTCATCCCCTTCCCAGCTAAAATAATAGCGCACTATATTTTCATGGTCAAGTTTTGCAAGTTGTTCTACTTCACGATTTGCCTTCCTATTTGGAGGGTAGAGAAAAAAGAAAGTGAAAACTAAATGGTATTTCCCTATAAAAAAATAATACTAAGTTAAATAAAATACATGATATCAAGTAGCAGCATGCAGATAGTTTTACATTCATTTAGCAAAAGAACGTAACATTCTCTTTCATATAGGTTCAGAAATGTAGCTACAAATTCTTTCATCTGCCCAGTTATTGAAAGTGGAAAAATGTTTAAACCGTATTAGAAATTAAAGCCTCACTCAAAAAAAAGCTGAAAAAAAAGCAGATAGTTGCAATGCATAGTTCCATTAGGTGGTCAAACACAGCGTAGCAAACACCTGTGTTTTCTTTTCACTTCTGTGAAGATCCTTTACATATAAAGAAGTCAGTGTATGTACTCGTGAAGAACTATTTTTAAATTTGGCCAGCATTTGTTGTAACTTTGCCCAAGGGAAGTTAAGTTCAAACCCATCAGAAGACCAGCAGTCTTTATTTGAAGAGTCAGTGGAATGTTTTTTAACATTGTTCTCAGGATTGCATACAAATTAAAACAACATATATTGGAGACAAATACAAGTATTTGAAGGGCAGTTACACAATGTAAACAACAAGTATCTCCAACAACTTGTAATTTTTCAGCTAGATTACCTAAAATAAATTCAAGTTTTTCAGCTGCTGATCAAATACTCCAGTAGGTACTGGTTACAGAAAATTACATTTTAAAAAAGATTAATATCATAATTCTCTGTTGAGTTTTATTTATTCTCACATGGGTCATATGTAAAGCATTTTCCAATCACAAATTACTATTTTGCCTAACGCCTATATGCATTACTGATATGAACATTTTTTGTGTATTCTTAATCAGCATGTTTTCTTCCAACACATTTTACAATATTAATAACCAGAGCGCTACTGTGTTCAGGGAAAGTAGAACTTAACCAATCTACTTTTTTACAGCTGCATCTGAAATTATTCCAGAGCATGCAAAAATTAACAAAATTGTATGCCATTTTCAGCTTCACTTACAAATAAAGAAAACTACTTACCATAAAGAATGGAAAGTTAATAATGAAAATTGCTTAAATACTCCTAGGATTATTAAAGAGACAAAACAAAGTACTAAAATCTTGATTAAGGTTGTAGTAAAAATAACCCAAACAGAAGTATATATATAGTACGTACATTGTGAAGCAAACTCGTTTGACTGCATAGGTTCTGTCAGCATTCTTTGCTACTGCTTTGAAAACGTTCCCGAAAGCACCTTCACCAATAATCTCTATATTTCTAAAACTCTCAAGAAATCTTAAAAAAAAAAAAAAAAGTATAAATGTATATAGCTTAAATATATGTAAAATTAAAGATACAAATCCAGACAGTTCTAATACATGTGCTGAAATATCATTCTACAGGGATGACTGAGCACTTAGACAGGTCCAAATTGTAGAAGATTTAAAAAAACAAGGGCAAGTGACCCTTGAAAGCACATAAGGGTAATTACCCTCACATCATCACACAAAGGACTTTCGGTTGTAAGCATTAAATATCATTGCATGTCAGTTGCTATACTACACTTGAAATTTCCAGAGGAAAAAAAATGTCAAGCACCTGGGTTTTTTGAAAGTTATTTTTACAGCAGTGGTTTTTTCACATTATTTATAAATAAACAAACACATATAGAGCACCACATACTGTAATTGCCAGACAGATCCCACTTAAAGAAAAAAGAAATCCTTACCTTTCATTCACAGTGTATGGACTTTCATTTTCCTCCCTGGTATCTGTGTTCAAATCTGGCAAACTGTCATCTGAATCTGACATCTTTTTTTTCTCTCCCCTGTTTCCAGCATTACCAAAATTAGCTGCCAATTTTCTTTAACAAGGAGAAAAGCAAAACTTATAATGAGCCATTTTCCTAGTATGTGACAAGAGAAAAGAAATGTACCTCCCAATAGCAACATTTCTTTGCTAGATATAGAAACACTGAAGTGGTTTGCAATAGATTATGGGAGATGGCAAGCTAGAAATAAACACATACCTTCTACCTTTCAGGGCAGAACTTTGTGTGTTTCTCTACAAGAAAAAGTAAAAAAAAAAGCCTAATTGAGGTATCCGGAAAATTTTCACTGTAATTACTTTAAAATGTGCCTGAGAACGTAACTAGGAATTGTCTACAAATGTGTTCATACCTTATATAGACAATGTAATAAGAAGCTATATCTTAGCTTAAAATTTTTCACTATGTATAACATCATCATCCTTCCTACTGAATAATACAAGCTTAGTTTGAGCCCCTGTCTTGGGAGTACTGCCCATTTGGTCAACAGTTCATGAATTGGGTCTACAGAAGTAAATGACTAATGGTTAACAGTAAGAAAACACTGAATATTCTTAGAAAAATGCACATATGTTTTCTAGCAATTTGTGGATAAAGGAGCAATCTGATGCAACACTGACAAGAAGCTTGCTTTATTCAGGGTCTAAAATGTAATTGTGAGGAAGACTTATTTTCATATTACCAAAGAAGGCGAAGGCTTTGCACATACTAGCATTTCTTTCTTTTTTTCTAGCAACGTTTCAGCTGAGTCTTCAAAGCAATTACTGCTGCTGTTGAAAAAATAATAGACTAGTTTTAGGTGAAAGTAACACAATCATAAATAAAATTATTACCACAAGAAAAAAGGAAGCATAAAACAAATACAGTTTTAAAAAGCAAAACCTAACAAAGCAATAACAGTCATGACTGATTTAAACTACAAAACTTCATGCTGCAGAGATAATAAAACAATAACATTTTGTAACATACTACTCTATGATATGATATATGAAATTGTGTGTGTATATATATGATGTAATACATATTCTATTATATCCTTTAATTAAATAGTTTAAATACAGAGGTTTATTTCAATACAGAGCAGCCACCCCTAGCACTGTATGTATCAGCTTGTTTACATTCACACAAAGAAGAAGTGATAGTGACACTACAGTCAAATTAACTGCTGGACACAAAAGGCTTGACCTAGAGTTCCCAAATCATAGAATCATAGAATCATAGAATAACCAGGTTGGAAGAGACCCACCGGATCATCGAGTCCAACCATTCCTATCAAACACTAAACCATGCCCCTTAGCACCTCATCCACCCATGCCTTAAACACCTCCAGGGAAGGTGACTCAACCACCTTCCTGGGCAGCCTGTTCCAGTGCCCAAAGACCCTTTCTGTGAAGAATTTTTTCCTAATGTCCAGCCTAAACCTCCCCTGGCGGAGCTTGAGGCCATTCCCTCTTGGCCTGTCCCCCGTCACTTGGGAGAAGAGGCCAGCACCCTCCTCTCTACAACCTCCTTTCAGGTAGTTATAGAGAGCAATGAGGTCTCCCCTCAGCCTCCTCTTCTCCAGGCTAAACAACCCCAGGTCTCTCAGCCGCTCCTCGCAAGACCTGCTCTCCAGCCCCCTCACCAGCTTTGTTGCTCTTCTCTGGACTCATTCCAGAGCCTCAACATCCTTCTTGTGGTGAGGGGCCCAGAACTGAACACAATATTCGAGGAGCGCCAATGAAACTTTATGCATGTTCATTTTCTTTCACTAAGCAAATTTTCACTTTGGTGGAAGTGAAGAATTATGGAGAGTGGAAAAGAAAAAAAATACAGAAGAAAGCAGAATGCGGAGCACAAAAAACTGAAATTGAATTATATTGAGTTCACAGGAGTGTCACAATACGAAAATTAGTGTTAAATAGGTGTGAAACAATGCAGCTGAATTGGGTAGATTATTCCATTTGCATCACAGTAAAAATGCTTCTGAAAGAAGATCTCGGGGCAAAATAGAAATCCATTGGAAAGCTCTAAAATCATCATAAGGTAACCTGTAAGGACTCAAATAGTTGTACATTCTTTTATTGTACAAATTTTGTTGCACAAATTTTCCTCTGAAGTCTAATAAGTATAACCTCAAAGTACTGCAGTAGAGAAACTATGACAGATTTTATTTAGAACCAGATCACATGACCCTCTAAAATTAGTATGTACATTTTGTTATAACATTATCTGTGAACCCAACTTACTCTGAGTCAGACTGAATTGGTGCTTGAGAGAAATTACTATGTTCGCTAAATGTAAAATTGTCGTTAGATTTTTCACTTCCCATCTGAAAAAAACCAAAACAAAACAAACAAGAATTGTTAACATGATCATATAAAAAAATCCCTAGTGCAAAACATGCCATTCAAAGAGAGGGGAAGGAAGATTACAAGGTCCTAAGTGGAAGCTGTTAACTGCACTGAACATTCAAAAACCTGCAAAACAAAGGTATCTGCCTAACTTCCATCAAGAGGAGTGAAACACAGTAGCCTGTCATGGTGTTTTCCCTACTCATATTGAGACTATATAGACATGTTTGCAGAGGTCAAGTCTGAGATCTATTAAAAATCTAGGTAAGAGTAACAGTTCTTAAAAGCATGTGTTTTCATTGTTCACTGCATATGCAATTGTCTGTGTGGAGAATGAGATACATGTAGGCTTTGGTGTATGTAATCAGCAGAGCTGAAAATCTGTCTGCACAAAAAGACATTCAATGTCTTCAGTGTGAAAACCATGCAAAACATGGATTACTAAATCAGGATCAACTAAAAAAATTAACACTAAATATTTAGTAGAGGTTCTTCCCACCCACTCCTTTTTCCCCTCTATGTCATAAGAGCATCAATGTAATATTAAAAGCAACACTGGCAATTGTTGCAGACCATAACCTGAGAAAAAGTGAAAAAAAAAATTATGGGTTTACATCTTGATGGTAGCCAACAAGCAAAACCCATTTCTAAAATTCAAGTGTACTGGAATTTTACTGCTTTTTTGCTAGTTCTATTTTGTTTGTTACACAGACATTACTGGGCATTAATAAAAATTAAAACCAAACCAAAGCAACCCACTCCAAATTTAGAATAATTGCTACAGAGGTTCTGCTTGAGGTAATACATTTCAGACTTCCAGATGAAAATGCAAAGCCCCATGTGTTTGCGACACAGAACAGTGTTAAGGAAGGATCCCAGGGCTACAACAGGCCATTAATTACATGGTTAACAAAACAACAATAAAAGAAGCTTTTAAAATTCACTGTACACAGCCAAATAATAGAAGAAAGAACTTTAAGTAAAAATAATTATTTCCTCCCTCATACTGCCTTCCTTCCCTTTGAACTACACTTTGTTTAAGTTAGTTCATATGTACTATTCTGTGCATTTCAGAAGTGGGCTTGGATCACTATTAGAATTCTGATCATTTTTTTTGTACATATGGAAATACAATTGCCAACATGAAGACAACAGCTCTGCTCTCCAGAGGATGGGATTAGCAATTGCTTTATTAGACCCTGCCTTGGAACACTGCAGCAAGCAAGTCCTCTTGATTCTCACTCCTGATTTTGTCTTTCTCACATTTCATAATAGATTCTTGATCCAATAGAAGGCAGTAAGAGATTTCTGTTGACACCACTTCATACGGGAGACAACCGGTATATTAGAGTAGTCAATATTCAGAAGTTTTTAACATATGTGCATCCTGGACTGACAACACATCAGACCATATTCTGAAATACACAGGTATCAAAAGTGAGATTTTTTTTTAATCCAGCGACTGAATTCAGAAACACAATATAAATTTTACCAACAGAATCCTGTAGCCCAACTAACCTACCAAAATAAGGACTGCTTTCCTTTTAAGTGGAATCCATGGAATATGCTTGTAAGTACAATAAGGAAATCTGTTCAAAGATTGAAAATACAAGAATCAAGCTGCTGTCTTAAGGCTAAATACAGTACATACTGTTAGAGAGCCTTCCTCATCTAGCTTCTCATACGCCTGTTTTGCAGCAGCTTGTTTTGCAGCAGCTACAGAAGGTCCAGTGCCAATTCCATACACAGTGCCACTAATTACACAGTGACAAGAAAACCTGTAAAACACAACAGGAAATGAAGTCGTATATCCCATATGACAAGTTTTAACTTGATGATTCTAAACACCACAGTCAATTGACATTATAGAATGGAAATCTGAAATATACATATTCAGGGCAATACATCCAATATATGTTTAATCTAATTAGTAATGGTAGATAACTAATTTGACATGCCTTCAAGATAACCAGTTTACAGAAAGTGAATATTTAGCACTTTGTAAGACAGAGCTCCTCAAAGCATCACATCATATGCACCCGCAATCACAAAGAACTTAGTTTAGATTTTAAAACAGCTGATTTGCAGGGGAAGAGAGGAGTTTTCCAGTAGTTATCGGCAAGAGAGTTAAAATATGTAGATATTCTTTATCATAATTCAGCTGTCCTTAACTAGAACGTCTCTACGACTCACCAGCTGCAATGCGTACAGAAGGGGACACAAACAGGTTCTCCTTGGCACTTGGTTTCTAAGAGTCTCCAAAATACATGCCAAGAGGCTGACAAAGGAGCCAAAGCTACGACCAAGGTAACTGCCAATTTGTCAACACTGTCTACCATTTTATATCACCACGCTATCTCTTCTCCTGGCTAAACAAACTCAATCTTCTTAGCCTTTCCTCCTATGCTGTATCCTCCAACTCCTTAGCCACCTTAATGGCCCTCCACTGGATTCTCTCCAGACTACTTCCAAATTTTTATTTTATTTCTGAAGATTCATACAACACTACTCAGGGTAACTAATGATGGTGTTCGTAAATACAAAGAAGTATTAAGAGCAAGTATGAAGACAAGGCACATCTTACATGGGAGTATGGGCACCTCCAGCACACTGTTTCTTAGAATAGTGAACTAATCTTCGCGTCCTTTGTGAAAACATATTTAGTCGGCTGACATAGTCATTGTCTGGTACAGGTGGTAAGGTCACTGGACTTGTCACTAATTCTGCAGCTTGCATGTTTGAAGGACTCTCTAGCTATAAAACAAACAAAACAGGTAACTTAAAATCTTAAGCTTAATAAATAGATTAAGATAAAAAGTGTACAAGGTGTAACACAGCTGCAAAGTTTGTCAGCATTTCAAAAGAAATCCCAGTTTTGCGTTAACAGAGTCAAGTACAAGAGAGGAAAGCAGGACTTTTCAGCTGTCCCATAATTAAGCAGCATTAATAATATATTAGCAAACATGCTAATAGTGGTGACACAGTAAAAAGCACATGGAGACACATAAGGACAGGTTTCACTCAAAAGGGGCTAAGAAGCATTCAGAGTCAAAACCAAAAAGAATGTCTGCCACAAAATGCATGACAGAAAATATAGGAGCAAAATTCAAATCTAAACTAAATCAAGGAAGGATAAAGATTATAGAATCAACTATATCATAAAGAATATGACAAAGAAAGAAAGATTAACCAGGTAAAGTGCAAGTAAGCAATTTTATGAGCAGAGTGACAACAAATACACTGAATGTTTTGAAGGCATCAAATTATTAAACAGTTGTTAAGATTAAAAAGGAGCACTGTCTACTCTGGATATATCAAGGCAGCTTGACAAAGGCAAATACATTCCCGCATCCTCCTATAACAGCAGAGGAGGAAGCACTTTCAATATTACATACCAACTCTGTAGTAGAACAATAAGGAAAATAGTTCAGTGGTAAAAAGGAGAAAAGTACTGAATAGGCTAGAACAAAGACAACTTTAATAGATTATTAGAAGCTCTTCCAAATTAAAGAGAACAATCATATTGTTGGCGAATTTTAGAGATTCATCTTCAACCTTTACTAGCAAAAAAAATAGTAATAATTAATTAAATCCTACAGTTCACTCACCTGTTTCTCAATCATTTCCCAGGTTTTTTTTGCTGCTTCTGCTCTTGCTTCCTTCTTATTTTTACCAGTGCCTGTACCATATTCTACAGCATCTATTTTAACCACAACTGTGAACCTGCAATGAATAAAACATTGTTACACTTTATCTCAATATACTTAATAACCATTGTAGATCCAACTTCCTTTTTTGCAAAGCACTGCAAGTTATCTGTGAGGGTATTTAAGTGTTCATATGTTTTTATTATATCCAACTCCTGATTATCGTAATTCTTTAGTAGAAATATTTTTAAATGTTTCCTCCCTACTCACAAGCACATGTACTTCATTATTTCTAACAGTATTTTTAAATGCTTAACTGCTTTTAAAAAACAAAGTTATTTAAATTTTTAAAAGCAAAAGAATGCATGAGGTCAGCATTGTAACACTCAAGGTTGTGAAGCCCTAACACCAGGACATGTCTCAGCGCTGCAAAACTATATGGAAAGGAAAGATTAGCTAATCTTGATTTTACAGTTCTATACCTGACACAATATGACACTCACCTTTGATACATTGCTAAATAAACAATTGCTAAATTCAGCAAGTGAAAGAAATGTGTCTGATGCTTCATGAAAGATGATTTTAAAGGCAGTCCCTCCAAAAAAAGCCCAAGTCCTGCCCTTCCACACTCAACCGCTGATCCCTTCTCCCTCTACTGTACAACTGTAGATGGACTTAACTTTCCGTATAGCAAAAACATGAGTCAGAGCAGGGAACTGATGCAGCTCAGGACTGACTGGCTGGGTTGGACTTAACTTTCTTCATGGCAGCTGGTATGATGCTATGTTGTGTATTTGGGGATAAAACCACATTGGTAATACAATGTTTTATCTACTGATGAGCAGTGTTTGCAGAGCATCAAAGCCTTTTCTTTTACCCCACTCTGGCCTCCCAGCGAGTAGGCTGGGAGGGAGTGCAAAGCTGGGAAGGGACAAAATCAGGAAAGCTGGCCAGTGGGATATTCCATGCCATATAGTGTCACATTCAGCAATAAAAGCTGGGGGGGAAAGGAAGAAGAGGGGACATTTGGGGTTACAATCTTTGTCTTCCCAAGTAACTACCATACATGATGAAGCCCTGCTTTCCTGGAAACGGTGAAACATATGCCTGCCAATGGGAAGTAATGAACTCCTTATTTTGTTTTGGTTGCACATACAGCTTTGCTTCACTTATTAAACTGCCTTTATCTTGATCCACAAGTTTTTCTCCCTTGCCCCCTTCTGATTCTCTCCCTTGTTCCACTGCGGGGAAGTGAGCGAGCAGCTGGCTGGGGGCTTCACTGCCAACTGGGGTCAACCCACCATAATGAACTAATAATACATGGTTGGTTTTCAGCCAAATCAGTTCTTACCCAGATCCAACTTGTCCTGCAGCTGCAAAATCCCTAATGTTTCTGCTACTGCCTTTGCACAAAAGGCAACAGAGGAGAAATCAACAACTAGATTTCTGCTTTTAGCAGCAGCATAGACTTGCATCAAGGTAAAGTGACCATTATTATTAACCTCAGGGTATGGCAGTATTTCAAACTGCAGCAGAGCACGCGGATACTCAAGTTCATACTAACCAAGATAGGCTCATACAAATAAACAGTCTAGGAATAACACCATAAGTTTCTCTGTGGGACAATTTGTCTCATATTGTGGAATGACTTCAGGAATTCACTTCTTTCATTATTCCAACTTCACTCTCCACTTCTCATTAATGGAACGTTTGAGTAGAAAACAATGCAGATGCAGAATAGTGCTTGCAGTCATTGTGTAAGCAAGCATTAATGAGAGATCTTAAGGAGGTGAACAGTAAGGCAAGGCCGTCTGCCACATGCCACATACTCTACTTGCAGGAAACTGCATACAAAAAAAAGCATGAAAGAAAGATCATTCTTTGGAAAGGGTTTCTCTGCAAACCCATATCTAAGCGCTGAACACTACTCACATTCAGCTTTGACTTTGCCTCCAAAATTTACCATTTAAGCATCCTGAGGAAATCTGCACTCTGAATCTCAATAACTCATGAGTTAGATCTGAGTTGAGGATTATCTGAATGAGTGTTACATGAGTTGGTCCCAAATGTATAGTCATGCTTATTCACCACAGACCCCAAGTTAGTAACTACTGCTCAGATTTGACAGGTTTAGGCAGGACTGGCCTGGTTGTCCCCATGATGCATTCCCAGCCCAAGAAAGCTCACAGTCATTTAGGACTGAGCCAGCCTGGGCTCTTCACCATCTTACATTACATTCAGCACTGACCCTGCCAGACATTGTAGTGGAAGTAGCTACAGCACCAAAACCAGAAGAGGTCAGGAGGTGTCTCTGCATCATGCCTCAGACAACTGCAGGAGGACTTATGAGATGGGACACAACAAAGAAGAGCTAGGGAGCCAGCTCAGGACCAGCAGTGGCCAGTGCAAACTGTTAGCAGAAAGGGCACTAAGAAAAAACTTCAGAAGGGCACCAAAAGAGGTTTATAGCACTCATCACTGTAGCCAGACACTATATATGGTTTTCTCCTCAAACTCTATCACATTACATCCTCCCCACCCACCTACCTCTCAGTTTATGGCTCCAACCAGCTTTCCTGCCACATATACACTTTCATCAAATTAACTTTTACAACTATAAACTTTACCAAGTCCATTCACTGCAGGAAGAGTCCTAATGATTATTGATATGCACAGTGAACTTACTCAGGATCATGAGATGGGCCAGTCATCTTGACATCAGCATAAACCAGTGTCAATTTCTGCTTTTGACAGTATTGGTTGAGCAGCTTCATACACTCACGTTCCATTTTTGCACAATCTCAAAAAGGTTCTGCAAAGCAACATGAAAAGTCATGTCTGTTCCTCCAGGCAGAATATTGAGACAGCCTCTAATCCTGGCAGACCTCGGCCATGATATAAAACAGCAAACCAGTGCCAGTAAAATAAAATTCACAGAAAACTGTAATAAACAGGTTATTCAGCGCTTTGGCTTGAATAAAGGAAGTGGGAGGGAGGTCAATGGGGGTGAAGATCCAAATGTATCAGTCCCGATCGCTGTACCTGAGTTTAGGCCAAATGCTTAAGTCATGGGGTGGAATGTCTTCTTTCTTTGGTGGCGCCAGCACACCTGTTCTGCAGTTCTGCTTGCCCCCCACCCCCGTCTTCGAGATGTGGCAAGACCTCCCCCCAACACGTGCTGATGGGGAACAGGAGCAACAACTTTTCCCGCCCAAATGTGGCTGATTTTGTGCCAAAAAGAAATGTATAAAAGGGATGGGAAGCCTGGACCCGGGGAGCCTGGACCCGGGGAGCCACCGGGTAGATGCAGCTTTGCCCCAGCCACGTTTCCAGCGCCGTGTACCTTGCCTTGCTTTGCTGACTTTATTCCACAATAAATGAGATACTTTAAACTCTCGGAATTTTAGTTTCCAGAGTGTGCTTATAACAAAACTAATCATAGAATCACAGAACCACTAGGTTGGAAAGGACCCAGTGGATCATCGAGTCCAACCATTCCCATCAATCACTAAACCATGCCCCTCAGTGCCTCGACCACTCGTCTTTTAAACACCTCCAGGGAAGGTGACTCAACCACCCCCCTGGCAGCCTCTGCCAGTGCCCAATGACCCTTTCCATGAAAATTTTTTTTCTGATGTCAAGCCTGAACCTCCCCTGGCAGAGCTCGAGGCCATTTCCTCTTGTCCTGTCCCCTGTCACCTGGGAGAAGAAACCAGCTCCCTCCTCTCCACAACCTCCTCCCAATTTCTAATTCAAGCGGTCGATCTGTGATTAGTTCTGAAGAGCCACTTAGAAAGCAGAGAAGGGAATCTAGCGATCAGAGCTTTCTTGGCAGAAAAAGGCTCAATTAATTCCCCAAATCCTGCGCGAAGCAAGCCGTAGCGCTTCCCCGTACAGATTTACAACCGACTCTTTGGCGGACAGACACGGACAGACGGACACAGACACACACACACGGTCCCGAAGCGCGGGCTGCGGCACGTACCGGGCCGCGCGGCTCCCTCGGCGTCCCGGCAGCCGCGGCGCAGGAGCAGCGCGCCCAGGCACCGCCCCGGTTTCTTTTCCCACAGTGCGACACCCCGGTTGGAAGCGAAACCGAAACCCCGGGAGATGCTTGGCTAAGGTATCGCGTCTCGAAGATGCCCGGTACTGTTACCCTTTCCTTCTACAACACGCGCACCGCAGCTCATCTCCGGGAGAGCAGGGGCGCCCCCAGCTTTTCCCAAAGGCATCCCAGTATTTTTTCCCTCTCCGACTCGACACTCGTATCCTTTACAAAGTGTGACAGAGTTAATTACAGCTCCAAATGGGCTTGGTGTTCATCTGCAATGGTCTCAACCTCAGCAACCTCCCAAAGAAATTAATCCCAAATGATAGGTATGGTTTTGGGCATGTCCAAAAAGTATTTCCTATAATACATTTTGAGTTTTGCCAGTGACCAATGAACCTTTCCGTGAAAAATTTTTCTCTGATGTCCAGCCTGAAGCTCCCCTGGTATAGGTTAAGGCCATTCCCTCTTGTCCTGTCCCCTGTCACTTGGGAGAAGAGGCTAGCTCCCTCCTCTCCACAACCTCCTTTCAGGTAGCTGTAGAGAGCAATGAGGTCTCCTCTCAGCCTCCTCTTCTCCAGGCTAAACAGCCCCAGCTCCCTCAGCCACGCCTCATAAGACTCGTTCTCCAGCCCCTTTGCCAGCTTCGTTGCTCTTCTCTGGACTCGCTCCAGAGCCTCAACATCCTTCTTGTGGTGAGGGGCCCAGAACTGAACACAGTATTCGAGGTGGAGTCTCACCAGTTCTCATCCCTTAAACACCTTCTCTACTTTTCCAGTTCTTTAAATGAGTTGATCAGTAAGCACAAGTCATTCCAGAAGAAGCTGCACCACAGATTAAGGAAAAAATTAAGGAGAAAAAAAAATCAACATAGTTTTGGAGCTTTTTTACATGTTTTTTCATCATGTTCCTCCTGTATGGAGAATAGCTGATTTTTACAAAGGTGATTTTCCGCTTTTTAGAGATGACACTGAAATGCACATACAGAATTTAGAAAAGTTAAAAAGGAAAAAAAAATTGTAACTTAAGTGTTTTTCCTTCCAGTATAGATTGTCTGCATTTACCAGAACTGAACATTGTTAGCCAATCCATTCAACCTGCTTGGATCTCTTTAAACTTCACACAGTTCTGTTCTAGTCTCAGCCAACACATAACTTTCTCCAACACAGAACAATTTCTCATCTTTCATTGTTTAATCCTAAATTAAACTTAAAATACATTATGGGATCGCTGAACATTAAGGCACTTCATAGTAAATCTCTTATTGAAATAAAGAAAAAAATCAGCCATCAAATTAATAATATATTCTGGAGAAGCAGGAAAGAAAATAAATCTCCAAGATCAGTTTCCAGAGGCTATAAGTATGGATCAGATGTGTCTCACTGTGCACTCAACATCTACTCCTGATCTTCCAGATACATAACCTATTGCACTGTGCTTTGATTCCCATCCCCTGCAAGATCTCTCTCCAGCAGAAACCAGCCAGCTGTAGCAGAGAGAAAGAAAATAGCAGTAAGCTTTAGGTCTCAACCTTAGCATAAGGAAGTGACTTGGGCACTTACCGGCACCCAGGAAGTACACCTGCCCTCCCATAGTGCTGACACAACAGATGAGGAACCCATTCAGACACCAGAGGGATGTAGAAAAAAACCCATCAGGGGCTTGGAAATAGTAAATTTCTAAACGTAATCAACCTGTAGAAAAGAAGACACACCATTATGTGAGTCACATAATCCACAAATTATTATTTCTATATGTATGGACAAAACAGGTTTTCTTCAAAAACATTTTTGACAGCCTTCCTCGTTAAAACCCACCTAAAGCAATTCCATAATTCTATGTATGGACCTTATTTCAAGATACAAAAATGAAATTGTTAGATTATCACTTCTAGAATGTGCAATACATCTCATGTTTCAACTTGGCTTCTATTTAGGTTTCTGATCACTATTCTCTTCCTGGCTCTGAGAAAAAACCAATGAGAAAGTACTGCACATCCCTGATAGCCTAAGGCTGCACACAGATCACGCATACTGAAATGCTGATAGGAAAAGCTGCCATGAGTGGCAGCCTTACTTGCTAATCATAGGGTTCATATAAATACAACAGGGCAAACATCTGTCTGAAGCTAAACAACTTTTAGCTTTAAACAACAGAAGCGGTGACTTTTACAAGTACACACAAGAGCATATTTTGCAGCTTTAGTCCTACACTGAAGTGAACATCAGTTTTCCAAGCACAGTCAGTTGATGAGAAAAATAAAATAATAAGTTTAAAATATAATGATAATCCATGGTTTAGCTGCTTCAATTCTGTACCCAAAAGCTTCTGCTAAAGACATATATCTTATGAATTCTTTTAAGACTTTTATTTTCCCATCGTGGCCTCATTGATAAACGGTCAAAGAAAGCACAAAGATTACTTCTATGTAAATGTGCCTTTTTGGAAAGGTACACATTTCATAGGATCTGCCACTCACTGACTGGAAGGCTGGGCTGTCTGAAACATTTGACATCTTAAGCTGAGCAAATCCTAGAAACTCCACTGTTTTTAATCCCTCTTCTGTGTAAATTCTGAAAAATAGTAATTCCGTAGAGGCAAGTGAAATCCACACGACTAACATTGTTTTCATATTAATATAAAAAAATAGCACATTTTATTACAGGTCAACTAGAGCAATTTTATTAGCACTCCTCTTTCCTCCTGTTTCCTTAACTACAGGATCCTTGGCCATGGTTGTTTTTTCTCAGAATCCCTCCCTCTCTTTAAATGTCTGCCTTCTGTAGTTTTACTTGCCATACGCCAGACTCTTTGCCACACGCCAGGCTCTTTGCCACTATTGTTTTGGTGTAGTTTTCCAAACTGAAAGGCACCTAGAGTGAACTTCCAGTTTCTCAGGTAAGATACAAAGTTTGCCTCAGTTTCATGAATTGTGCTTAGTTATTAATGTCTAATCAACTTTAGCAGTATTAACAGAAATCAAATCAACAAAACCTGCTTGCTGGCTGGTGCAGAAGATACTATGTTTACCAAAGCACATTATCGAAGAACAGTAAGAATATTACTTGAACAATGCAATCTGATGTTAACCTTCACCTCGGGCAAAATAATCAATTCAGAAAGAGCAGTTGGTACATGCACCTGTAAAACTTGTTCTGTCAGGTCTGCCAGGCCTTTATCTGAATGCCTTTCAGTTTCATTCGCTCTAGAAAATTTCAGTCTTTGGAACTGCAAATATTTGAGTATCATACCAGTGCTCCAAATACTGGAGTATTTACACCGAAGTCATTGGCCTTTACTTTATCACAACCAAATCATCCTGGTGCTTGCTTTTCCTGCAGGTGACCCTGCTGGAGGACATGCTCCAGAATGCAACAGCAGAAGTGGGAAAAGATGCTGGGCCCACACACCAAATCAAACCACATCTCCTACCACGCAGCTCCCTGTTCACAATGCCTGTTCTAGGAATGCTCTGGAGTACAAACCTACAGAATGGGGCATCCCTGGCTGCCACACAGGGACATGGGGAAAAGAACTTCCTGGTGACATTTCCTAGGAGTGACAACACCTATGGTCACAGCAGCAGTAAGGCAGTGAGTCACAGGGAGTGGAACTGCTGGCAACACCAGCAGAAGCAGGCAGGATAGATGTGGGGCCGCACCACTGCCATGCCTGGAGGGACAGTGGTGGTACCAGGACCTAGTATTATAGAATGGTTTGGGTTGGAAGAGGCCTTAAAGATCATCCAGTTCCATTGTCCACCCTCCCCCCCCTCCCCATGGGCAGGGACACCTTCCACTAGATCAGGTTGCTCAAAGCTTCACTCAGCCTGGTCTTGACCATCCCCATCATCCATGATTTTTTTAGGCAACCTGTTCCAGTGCCTCACCACCCTCACAGTAAAAAGTTTCTTCCTAATATCTAATCTAAATCTCCCATCTTTCTACTTAATACCATAACCTCTTATCCTATCCATGTACTCCCTGAAAAAGAGCCCCTCCACAGAGAGCCCCTCCTTTCTTGTAGGCGCCCTTTAAGTGCTGGAAGGCTGCTTTGAGGTCTCCCCAGAGCCTTCTCTTCTCCAGGCTGAACAACCCTAACTCTCTCAGCCTGTCCTTGTATGAGAGGCGCTCCATTCCTCTGATCATCTTTGTGGCCCTCCTCTGGACTTGCTCTTACAGATATATGTCTTTCCTGTGTTGAGGACTCCAGAACTGAACACGGTAGTCCAAGTGAGTAGAGTAGAGGGGTAGAATCATCTCCCTTAACCTACTGGTCACACTTCTTCTGATGCAGCTCAGGATACAGGACTGGTGGGGAAACATGGTTTAGTACACGCGGTGCTGTTGGGCTGCTGGTTGCACTTGAACTTAGAGGTCTTTTCCAACTGCAATGATTCTATGATTCTATGCTCCAAGTACTGGAGAGCACGTTCCCCACAGAGGGATGGGGCAGGGTGGGCGCTCAGAATCACGGAATCACTAGGTTGGAAAAGACCTCCAAGATCACGAAGTCCAACCATTCCTATCAACCACTAAACCATGTCCCTCAGCACCTCATCCACCTGTCTTTTAAACACCTCCAGGGAAGGTGAATCAACCACCTCCCCCGGCAGCCTCTGCCAGTGCCTGATGACCCTTTCTGTGAAAATTTTTCTCTGATGTCCAGCCAAACCCTCCCCTGGCATAGTTTGAGGCCATTCCCTCTTGTCCTGCCCCCTGTCACTTGGGAGAAGAGGCCAGCTCCCTCCTCTCCACAACCTCCCTTCAGGTAGTTGTAGAGAGCAATGAGGTCTCCCCTCAGCCTCCTCTTCTCCAGGCTAAACAACCCCAGCTCTCTCAGCCGCTCCTCCTGAGACTTGTTCTCCAGCCCTTTCACCAGCTTTGTTGCTCTTCTCTGGACTCACTCCAGAGCCTCAACATCCTTCTTGTGGTGAGGGGCCCAGAACTGAACACAGGATTCGAGGAGCGGTCTCACCAGTGCCGAGTACAGAGGGAGGATAACCTCCCTGGACCTGCTGGCCACGCCGTTTCTGATCCAAGCCAAGATGCCATTGGCCTTCTTGGCCACCTGGGCACACTGCTGGCTCATGTTCAGTCGCTGTCAACCAACACCCCCAGGTCCCTCTCCTCCAGGCAGCTTTCCAGCCAGACTTCTCCTAGTCTGTAGCACTGCACAGGGTTGTTGTGCCCCAAGTGCAGGACCCGGCATTTGGCCTTGTTAAACCTCATGCCATTGGACTCAGCCCAGCGGTCCAGCCTGTTCAGATCCCTTTGCAGAGCCTCCCTGCCCTCCAGCAGGTCAACACTTCCACCCAGCTGAGCGTCAGCCCGAAACTTACTTACGGTGCATTCAATCTCCCCCACCCTCCCCCGCCCGCTGCCCCACCCCGCGACCCGCGGACCGGGGCCGCTACGGGCTCCGCGCAGCGCGGATGGGAGGGTGGAAGGGGCGTGGCCAGGAGAGGCCCCGCCTAACGCGCCAGGGCGGGGGCGAGGCCTACGAGACCCAGCACCGCACGACACGCTGAGGGGGCGTGGCCTGTATAGGCCCCGCCCATCGCACGGGGGCGTGTCCCAGGGAGCGTGGCCACAGTAGACCCCGCCCGGCACACGCTGGGGGTGAAGGGGGCGTGGTCTGTGCGAGCCCCGCCCACCGCGGAGGGGCGCGGCCTGTCCCCCCGCTGTGCCGTCCGGGGCGGCCGCGGCGGGTTGGCGGCGGTGCGGGCGCTCCCCGCCGCCCCGGTCGCGGCGCAGGGGCTGCGCCATGGGGGTGCACGGCGTCAAGGCGGTGTTCTTCGACTTGGACAACACGCTGGTGGACACGGCGGCGGCCGGGCGGCGCGCCATCGAGGAGGTACGGCCCTTGTGTGTCCCCCGCGCCGCGCCCGGGGCCGGGAGCGCCCGGCGCCGCGGTGACGGCCTCTTCCTTTATCCCAGGTGATCGGCGCCCTGCAGTCCAAGCACCATTACGGCGAGGGGGAGGCCCGGCTCATCTGCGACAAGGTCCAGGCGAAGCTCCTCAAGGAGTGCCACGACCCCGCCAAGATGTGCATCACCGACCTGCGGATCTCGCACTGGGAGGAGGCGATCCAGGAGACCATCGGCGGGGAGGCCAACCGCAACCTGGCCGCCGAGTGCTACTTCTTGTGGAAAACCACCCGCCTGCAGCACCTGACGCTGGCCGAGGACACGCGGGGGATGCTCACCGAGCTGCGCAAGGGGGTGCGCCTGCTGCTCCTCACCAACGGCGACAAGCAGACGCAGAGGGAGAAGATCGAAGCCTGCGCCTGCCAGCCCTACTTCGATGCCATCGTGGTGGGCGGGGAGCAGAAGGAGGAGAAGCCGGCTCCATCCATCTTCCACTACTGCTGTGACCTGCTCGGGGTGCAGCCCGCGGAGTGCGTGATGGTCGGTGACTCCCTGGACACAGATATCCAAGGAGGCCTGAACGCTGGCTTGAAAGCGACTGTCTGGTTAAACAAAGCGATGACAACTCCGGTAGATACCTCCCCCGTACCTCATTATATTATTTCTTCTGTTCTGGATCTTCCAGCGGTTTTACAGAAGATGGAGCACAAAATTAATGCTAAGTTAGGAACTGACCATATGGCTAGTAATAATGAAGTGCATTGACGGTTCGATCAGAGACGTGCTGAGCTGTTAGGTGACTCGTGCTCTTTTAAAAAAGTTGAGCCTAGGATATTGAACTCATGCTTTCTTAAACAGCAGAGGGGTGAATAAGAGCATAGTTGTCAACGCAAACAGGATAAGAACAAAGAATTAAGATTAATTTAGAGGATGCAGGTGCAGTTAATTTAAAGCAACTGCCTCTGTCTGGAAATCATTTTGACAGACTGTGACTAAAGTCTATCTGTCTCTGACTTAAGTTGCAAGTCTCTTTGTTTTTACAGCAGAAAAGAAAATTTGAATGTTTTGATATTTGGCCTGCTTTGCTGGCTTTTAAGCTTAATAGAAACTTCAGTTCAGACCTTGTTTGCAGTGTGTGAGAGAAGGTGAGAAAGAGTGTGGTACAATCTAGTAAAGCTTCACAGTTAATTTGCAGTTTATCTCAGGAACTGGAGTGCATTTTGCTGTTCCTAAAACCAGAATTTATTGGCAGAGTCTATTATGTAGCAAACCATTAGAAAATGCTCTAACTTTGATCTTTTTTCAAGTTGTAGAATTTTTTTTCAGACTTTGCAGTGACTTTTCTTGTATGGAATCTGTGAGTTTTGCCAGAAGTGCTTACATGTACGTTAAAATTTACATTCGTATAGGGGACCATTTATCAGAGGGACTTGATGGATAACTTCCTTCTTTATCTTGATGCTTATGCAGGTATGCAGGATATTTTCAATGGTCTTCTTACTGTACTGTCAAATCCTTTAAAAGCTAATATTGTTTTGTCTGATTTTATTAGTGAATTTTGATCAGACTTTTTGGGAGAAACTGGTCTTGGCCTTGCTCATGTGTATGACTACCCAGATTCAACTGCAGGATCAGTGGGGTTTTCTTTGACTGTTTTAATGGCACTGCTATACAATCCCTCCTTACTCTGTTTTCTACATGTATTTCATGTACTCTGGAGAAAATATGAGCTTGCTCTTGGTAAGTGGCTTTCATGACTCTCTTCCAGGACATTGGAAAATTATATCATATGTACTATAGTACTGTGTACAACTTTATAATGCGTATGTGCTATTTCCACTAGATGCAGGAGACGACTCTCTAAAACACTGTGATTTCTCTTTCCCAGAGTATTTTCTCAATAATTTAATGGGAAAATACATATTAAATGGAAGTATAAAAACACTTATTGGAACACCCACATTTTTCAAAACCTGTTTGCTGTGTATACATTGGGCTGAATATCTTACCGTATTTGAGCGTTGAAATATTGTATTTCAGAATAAATCCATGACAAATCTTTTGAGAACAGGGATATTGAGGTGCTGGCAGAAGATCAGGTGGCATACGGGCAGCAATAAAAGATCAGCAAAAAGTACAGAAACCTACCAGGAAAATGGATATGTATAAGGAATCTTATATACAAGAAGGGTTCCTTTGTTTAACTTGACATGAATTTTAGTTAGTCTTGCATAGAATGACAGATTCAGTTTAGAGGAGGCTGCTACTGGTCTGGGTGAAATTCAGGTTAGATTGTCTCAAAACATGTTGTTTCTGAATTGGTGGAGAAGGGCAGAGGAAATATTAAAATCTGAACCACTTTCATCTAGTTATCCCTTAAAAAAGGTGAAGCAGGTACAGGTTGTTTGCACTATCTAGCAAAGATTTTTGAGACATTAGGATGAGTGAAGAGAACAGAGGCAAGCCCTGCCTGTACCTTTGAGGAAATGGATGTATGCTAACAGTGATCCAGTGACAGTGATGTGCCAAGTTGCCACGTGTAACGTGAGCCAATGGAATTGACTTGACGCACCTTTGTTACTGAAATAAAAGGCTTAAGTTAAGATTTGATTTTGCATTTGGAAGAGCCTGAAAAGGAGTGTCTGCAGTTTAGTTGCTGGTAATGTTCCCTATAACCAAGGATTGAGAGAAAAAAGGTCATGGAGGCTATAAGGAATATTGTGTAGAAATAGAAAGGTATGCAAAAGGTTAGGTGGACCCCTGAAAAGGTAATGGATTTGAAGTAATCTCTTTGAACCATTCTGTCTGACGCAAAAGCAACAATTTTGCTTACAGCAGCATCCCAAAGGAGCTGCACTAACTTTGCATTGTTTGCACAGCATCCAGGTAATAGAACTTAGGTCGGAATGAGGTTTCTGATGGAGGTGAGGTTTAAAATAAAAAACAGTAATAATTCACAATTCTGTCTGTGGTCTTGAAGGATTTATACGTACCAGGTAACTTTTTTTTTAATATAAGTTAATGCTCATATTCTCTCGCCACTGCATCATTCTGAAGTGGGATGCTAAGCCTGCTTAGTGTATAAAGTCTCTTGTTTTAGAAGGGACTGCTCATTGTTTTGCATGTGGCCAGTCATTTTCTTAAATCTATGAATCTATGAAAAGAACACTGTAACTGAACTCTCAGGTGATGGTGTGGCCTGTAGAGGCCGCACCCAAATATATTTTTCCATTGCTGAGTTCTGTACCAGGCTGGATGTGACTACCATTGTCTGGAGAGGGCATTAGTGTTATGATGCTTCGATAAAACAAGAAGAAACAACATAAGGGATTTCTCTATCCAGGAGTCTTAGAAGCAGTTACCTGATAAGCTGTATTACATGTCTGGAGTATCTCTGAATACTGAAGATGTTTTTCATGGATGGAGCTCTTACAGAAAGCCTAATGAAAAATAACTGTGTTTAAAGAAGTGGAAAAATAAATGTAGTGGTGGGAAAAAATTTCACAGCAGAGGCAGGAACAGATCAATAAAACAGTCTATATTTGGTTCCAGTCAAGTTCTGGTTTTGCTTAGTGTAATCCTCTAATAGCTAAGTTGTCTAGTTTACATTATATTGCCAAAACGCACTGAGTAAGAAGAGAAAAAGAAATTCCACCTATATTTTTTAAAAGCTTTTTTTTTCCAGATAAACTTTACCTCTTGACATGAATCTACACTTTAATGAAATGAACTGAAACAATAGTTTAATATGATCTGTATTTTAGTTCTTGATTTAAAATAACCCATGTACTAGTCTAATAAAAGTATTTTGTTTATAAAACCTTTCTTTTAACTCTCTGTATTACTGTGGATAACTATGTTTGTGACCAGGTTTACGACAAGAGGCAAAGGATTCTGTTTGTGTTTTAAAACAGCACTAAATTAGGCTTCAAAATCTGTGACCTCACATTTGGGTGTGGTGACTGGATGTAGTTTCCATTATTTCAACACAGGCTGAAAAATAATTCTGTATTTATGAAGCTTCTTGGCTGGACGGCGTATACTGGATTTCTAACTGCAGTTCATTCCTAGATGGACTGACTTGCCAAGCTGAGTGCCGGCTCAGATATGCCTACAACATCCTGTGCACCGGCTGACTTGAACCAATCCTATTTAACTTTTCCTCTGAAGCATCTGTTACTTGACAGCACCGGTAGCGGGGGTTTGAAGTACATTGAGGCAGTCTGATCCATCAGAGCTGTTTCTCCAGTTCACAGATGTCATGATTCTTTTTTCAACTTCAGCTATAAAATGCGGGGATTTTACTTCCAGCTTATCTTGAGGCCTTTAAATGGAATTTAAAATCCTACCTTAATTTTATACTTACAAAAATAATTATCTAGAAATCATCTGAACAGGTTGAGAAGTGCAACAAATAGCAACACAATGTATCTCTGCTGTATGTAGCAGTATACGGTTCTTTTGTGCCCAGCTTTTACTATCAGCCTTGCAGTGGGATTGTCTCCATTATAACTCGCTTTCTAGATCACACTGTGCACATACAAGAGACATAACAATGCAGAGATGATGTCAGCTGTGTCTAAAGCAAAACCTGCAACTTTGTGCCTATGTTGCAAGGGACCTAGGCAGAGACAATCACATTGCCTGCTCTGTATAGCATATTTTGACCTTTTATTCCATCTACTAAAAACAAGGTTGCATGAGAGTCTTCTCCTGAACAGTCCTCAAATGTCAGAGAGAAGATTCATTTTTAAAAACATGAAATGAAATTATGGTGCTAATACATAAAATTTCAGTCCTTTTAGATGTGCAAGCCACGTTTCTCAAGTCTACATCTAACCAAAGACAAGATCATAACTTCACACAGGGTCTAATTTAACATCGGAAGATGTTGCCACTTATATCAGTGGAACTTCACAGGTTTAAGTAAGATTTGTGCACTCATTTCTATAAGATCATCTGCAAGTGACTTCTGTCTTCCACTTCTCCCTCAGCTAATTGATCTCCATAATCAGTTTGTTGGTTGCATTTCCATATCATTCCGAATCACAACAATACCTGGCATGTGGCTCGAAATTTGCAGAAGATTGCATTAAAAAAGAAGAGCCAGCTTTTGTAGGAAGATCATGTTAAGTACATACATTTAGTACCTGATCCTTGGCGGCTATGTCCTGCAAGCACCGTTTGGGCTGTGTTTGTTTTAAATGGCCTTTCCTCCAAGGAAACTTCAATTCATATCTCAGAGACTAGGAAAATTTGTAAAAAAAAAAAAAAAAGAAGAAACCTAAAAATGCAGGGAAGGGGGAAAGCCTGCAAACAAAATCCTCTGTTAGTTACCTATATATATCAAAGTTCATAAGGCAGTAGGATATGGGCAGGTGCCTGGGTGTATATGGCTCTGGTCGTCTAAGAGCTATGCTGTGATAAAGGTTTAAGGATTTTTATTTTTTTTTGTTACTTCTCAGTGATTCACTTAAAATAGGTATGGCTTAGTTTCCCAGGAAATGAAGATCTAAAAATAGAGGGGAAAGATTTTAAATTTGTCTTGCTTACCAGTCAAAATCCAGCCTGCTGGGCATCAGGTGAGCACATATTTATTTGCTTGTGTTGTTGCTCAGTGCTACTGCATTCAGGCAGGTGTGGGAAGATCATTCTCCAGAGTGACAGAAAGGTCAAACTGGAAATTAAATCATTACATTTCAACATAAATCAACTACTCAAATATGTATTTTATTAGTCCTTCCGCTATGCGAGTATTAACGATCTCATTAAGTTCTTTTGTTCGTTTAGTGCACTAGGCCAACAAGTATCCTCAAAGTCACCCTGCCCTTTTCAGCAGAGCACTAATATGTCGTAGGTCTGGCTGTTTGATAAAATCAGGCTTAGGCATTTTCATTTGTGCTACTGGTGGTAATGACAGGGCCTGTTAAATCTCACTGGGGATAGGATTTATCAGGAAGTCTGCAGTGGATGAACTGACAGCCTTTGTTTTCCAAACTGTTGATGCCTTCCATTGTGTTTTGTTTCAGACATTTAAATGAGAAGGGTCCTGAATGTTCTAAGTCCTTTTTTTTTTCTTTCAGGAAGAAAATGCCAAAACAACACAAACAGCTTGTTTATTTTCCTTTCAGTAAATGAAACTAGATAAAAATACTTTTTTGCTTCAATCCCTCTCATCTGAAAGTATTTTAAAAGATACCTAATAACTTGGAGTTCTAAACTGCTTTGCTATATTTGTTATATTTATCTTGTTACTTGGTGAAACACTGTATGTCTATTTTAAAAACTACTACTGCTGCAGCCAGAGGCTCATCTTGATGTTGTATTGTTATAGTTTTACACTATATTTCTATGCTGTATTCAAAATGAAATAAGCCCCTATCATTCAGATATTATACTTTGAGATAGATCTGCCTGGTTAACACTTTCTTTTTGTTTTATTTTGAATACTGTGCTCCTCGTTTAATGATGTTCTGTCCATCCAAACCACTTCTCATTTGTTTTTCTCTCTTTTCTGTAAAGCAGCAGTGTTTGTGCATACTTTCAGGGTGAGCAGCATGCAACAGATGCAAAATGCAGAGGAAAAAAGCCCTTTAATTTGTAATATCCTCTGTGTTAAGATTTGCATTCCCAACATTTTACAGAACTTGGCAGTTTTTCACATTGATTTAATAGCCTTCTCTACTGCTTAACTTCTGTCACCAGTGAATGATAAGCAAAGATGAAGTTTTTGATGTTGAATAATAATTCTACAGTAGACTGCCAGGAAGAATTGCAATTGGCCTGGCTTCTCCATTTTAGTGTCACAGGACGATTATTCAGATATCAGCAGGTTAATGCCATGTAAAACATTTTAAGGACGTTAAAAAACAGGTCTTGCTGTTTTTCTATTTCTACTTTCTGTTACAAAGGACCAGTGCTGTATTTTGGGTTGTATGCACTTGCTCTGTAACAGGGCTTGATTAGGAAAATGCCTTTCTTTTTTCTGTATTGCTGAATGCTAAAGCAATATCCTTAAGGAGTCATGGTGCTGTTAATAACCTATGCTTTCCACATTAAAAAATGCAGATGTATTTTAGGATATTTTGGGGTGGCTAACTTAGGAGTGTGGAAAGAGAAAATTAAGGTTGAATTATAAGACCATTTCTTGAATTAGTGTCTGAAGTTGGGTTGAAAATGGAATTTTTAAATACCACTTGGGTATTTAAAAATAGACCCAGTTTATAATGGTCGCAGTTGCTCATCTAAGTTTCTTAAAAATCAGTATTTTCAAATAATATAAATTTTAACAGAAAACACTAGCAAGAATAATGCAATTAGTAGTCTGCTGGATACTTCATTCTCATTTTCAGTGTTTCCTCAACAGGTGGCATTAGAGGCTTGTTAGATGTAAATACAACCCCACTTGGTTGGGGTTTTGTTTGCATATTTTTCACTTGATCTCCTTATTCAGTCATCTCCATCGCTGTTTTAAAAATAAAACATACCTGGTACCCATAAATGAGATCAGAGCAGTCTTCACATTACCCTTCTGACATCATAAATGATGATGAGATTCTGTTTTACTAGGCATTGTACACACACACAGCACAACAAACCTGCTTGGAAGAGATTTCTGATCTGAGTAGGTAAGTATCATCTTTATTTTAAGTATGAGGATCTGTGGCATATTTTGCAGAATGCATGTCAGTTGAAAAAGACGTGACTAAGAGGATCAGCAACAAGTTTGTCATAGTCTCATGGGGTCAAACAAAATCTAGCCTTCTAAGCTACCTGTGTGTTGTGCTTGAGCTGAATTTGATTCATATCATGTAAGTACTGGATTTATTTAAGAAAAAGGAATGTTTCTTTTTCCTGCAGCTGATGCTGCAGTGGCATCTTTATGATTCCAAAATTCTCCTGATGAGCCCCTTTCTCTATAATTAGATAACACTCTAGCACGTTATTTCTATGACCTCAAGTCATGACCTGCTACCACATCGTATTTTTCTTCATGGCATTCTTGGCTGCATCCCCAAACCAGCAATTTGGGCGATGGCTATGAAGTCAGCACCTCAGTTCCTATTCAGGCACCTGAAAACCTGGAATGATTTTCGTTTACAACCCCAGTGACACTGTGTTTAGCATCTCCCGCTGGATATTGAGTTGAAGTTTGCCGCTCACTGGTGGCTTTTACATCTCCGCTTGGGGAAGCCTTAAACCGAGGCAGCAGTTTCTGCTGCGTTTTTGCTCAGTGCTCAGCAGGTGGCAGCTGAGAACCAGTTTTCAGCAGAAACAGCCCACGGGCTGCAGGATCCCAGCGCTACTGCAGTGCCCAGCACGGGATTTCTCCACCCGAGCTAATCACACTGACCCTCAAAGCGCAGAAAAACTGATCAACACCTGCAGTGGGCTTCTGCATTCCAGAAACTTGTCCCACAATGTTATAGGTCTTGCCCAGTGCCCCTCACACAGTATTCACTTGGCACGCATCAGCTGTTTGGTGGGGAGGCAGGATGACTGCTCCTCCTCTGCGGGTACTGCTGGTTGAGCCATCAGCAGCTCCAGTGCTGCCAGCTCTCCAGCAACACTGCTGGATCTGCTTCTGCTGCTCCAGACCAGCAGAGTAGAAAAAAATATATAAAAATGACAAAGAGAATATGCCCAGAGAGATAAAGTCATGGCCCCGCTCTAAGGTGCAGAAATACTGCTCTTTTATCTTAGCAGAGGCTCAGAAAACCAGAGTGACTGGCTGATAGTCACATAGCAAGCTTGGGATTGAGATGGTGATTACAACCAGCTATGCCTGGCCCTGGGTTGTGGTCTTGGCCATTGAGCCTCAGGCAAAACCTCCTCTGAAGCTCCCCTAGGTGAAGGATAACAGCATGGTGGCAGAATCGGTCCATATAATGAGAATAAACAATGCAGCAGCACTGGAGAGGTTCTAAATGTTCACTTGCACTCAACAGCTCTTCTCACCTGAGGGCACAGTTGTACAGAAGTAGTGCTGCAGGGAAACATCTCTCACAAGTAATTGTGAATTAGGCTACACACTTGAAAGAACCCATTTCTGCGCTGTCTGCCTCTCTTCTCCTGAAAGCATGTAGAACATTTTGAAGCTTCCTCTATAGGACTCATGTTAGAAAAGATCTTTCTTCATGTTAAGTAATATTATCAGATGTTTGCACAGAGAAAATACCCTTACCCAATCCCCAAGATCTTTCCTTGACACTTAGGAAGAAGGATGCTGCATTGCCTAAGTGAGTGGCCTTTTGGTACACCTAACAAATGTGAGGAAGGCTGCGATTTTAAAAGTTTTTTGTGCCTTACTCAGGCCAAAATGACATAAAATACCAAAATTTCAGTGCTAGGAGTCTGGAAGAGTCTGAGTAAATGGTCAATGCAGCTTTGACCACTGAGACTGTAAAAGCTCTGCAACAAGACTGACTAGGAATTGTGCGTCCCATGCCGTATTTGCTACCCTCCTTTTCCTTTTCCTGCCCATCTAGCTCTTCTTTCTTGTTTCACCCACTTTTCCAGATGTGTTTTTGTAAGCTCCCTTGGGCAAGCAGTTCTTGCTACAAGTTTCTACAGTGCCCGGCATGAAGTAAGCCCAGGAGGTTTGCCACTACGTCATGCCCAAATAAGCACGGCTAATAATTATTTTGTTTTAATGAATAATACGAATATCTTTGTTATGGAACGAAAAGCAGACCTTCTAAAATTTTCAGTGCTTTTCCACACACCAAAGATAGCAAATTTAGAAGGTAAGAAGGCCAAAATCGAACATGGCTGTAGATTTCCATCGGTCATATCAGAGAAGTAACTGGTCCTGGTTTACTTAGCTCAGACTACTGTCATGCTTTCACTGGGGTGGACAGAGAAGAACTCCGTTAAGATCAAAGCATGTATGACTAAGATAAACAGTGGAACAGTCTGGCCGGTTGCTTGTCAAGCAACTGCTCTCACATGTCCTTGACAAACATTTTTAGCTAGTGTCTGTTATGTCACGGGGGCAAAGCAAACCAAGGGTGATGTCCTCTCCTATAGATCAGTCAGTGAGAAGTCCCTTTAAGCAAAAGTAGCAGCTGTTACCTGCGAGAGGCTAAAGGATCATGTTTACCTGGAATTTCCCAAGACAAAACCCATAGCTGCTGGCAGGTATTTGTCAGCATGCGGCAGTCTGGCGTACAGAAAATGAGCACTGTATATAGAGTAGTGAGCGCTTTAACCTGAACACTGCTGCAAGGAAAATGAAATACTGAGCAGCGATGCCCCAGGATCTCTACAGATGAGCACAAGGCAAGTGGGAATTATATTAATATCAGGAAACAGGTATACACAAATAGCTCAAGTACTTCCTTGGGACATCTTACATGTTAAATCCAGAATTAATTCCTGCAGGATGTCATGGTTGCCAAAGTATAAATGGTTTCAGAAATATTAAACCCATTTGTGGAGCACGCATCCAAAAGAATATGTGAAACAGAATGGTCTGGATACAGCTTATGCTTCTGGAAGTATTTACCACACTGATGACCAGCAGCTAAAACTGCTTACCACGGAAAGGAACAGCCTAGAAAATGCTTCATTTCCTATCCTCTTCCTCCTCAGTCATCAACTGCTTGCCAGCCCTGCAGAGAGCACACTGGGACTGATGCCCTTCTGAGCTCATCCCAGACAGATGTTCTCATACAACGTTTTCCTCCCAAAATCTCAAATAAACATTCCAAAATTAAAATAAATTTTTTTTTACTTCCGTATAACTTGCACCTCTCATTTAGAAAATATTATGATACTAGGCTTCTTACAACTTTCAGACAAATACCTCATAAAAGCAAGTAAAATGTACTTATAATTTACTTACAATCACTATGCCAGCTGGCACTTCTCACCCTCATTACTTCCCATCTTCCAACAACTGACTCCTGGAGGAAAGTGGTTTCAAGTACACTTTTGGGAACTGCCTAGTTCACCTAGTACATGAAATCTTTGTAACAGTAATTTAAAATATCCCATGGAATTATGTGGTCCCAAGAAAATACCCAAGATAAGTCTTACAGAAATATCTCACCCCCACCATACTACAAAACTGCAAATTTCCACCCCTAATTGAGAATAACACATAGCCCTCCACTTCTCTGTGTGGGAATAAGTACTTCAGCCAGTACTTACTGAGCTACAAACATCACAACTGACCTCCTTATATTCTATTAATTGGCATGTTATGTTTATTATATATGTTAATGCTGATGATGAGAGCCGGAAGTAAGGATTTGGTTTTTATATTACTTTAGAAGAATATATTTCTATACATTGATACTAAAATTTTACCTCTCTAAATGTGACATTTTACAGGGTTTGATGAGACTTTGCCCTGGGAAGAAGCTAGAATAAATCTATGCACTGTACAGGTTTCAGTCTAAAACTGGCTCTCACAGAGCAAGAGGAGTTCCTGTGAGCCTACAAAGATTTCAATGTGTGCAAGTGCCATCAGTTTTCTCTTGGGTTTAAGGTACCTTAGAACTCTGTTTAAGCAGAGCCTCAGTGACTTGTCTATGTCATAAGCAGAATCACATGCAACTGCAGATGGCCCCCTGACCCTGTTAATTGATTGAGCTCTGGTCTTCTTCCTAGTTTTAAAATACTTACATGGGAGTTCTTGCCTCTCATATTCTCCTCCAGTGCCTCCAAATATTTTTCCACTGAGGTTTTCCAACAGCTTCTTCCTAGGTAGGCTGGCCAGCTTTCCCAGGTTGTATTATATTTTTCATCATGTTGTTGCTGTAATCACCTTGAAATTAGTTTCCACAGTCCACTTTCATGCTACTTGAGACACAGTGATTCAGCAGTTAAAAAAGCATTTTTTTGTGTACACATAAATCAATTCCTTGCCACTGCCAGGCTAAACAAACTGTGGCTCTTTTCCAGAAAAAAAAGAAAGGAACTCCTTATATGAACCTAAGACGTTGTTGTAAGTTTATCTTAATGAGATAGTTACAGTCTTCAGTGCTCATTTTTTAATTATTTGGAGGAATCCACTTGGACTCAGTTAAATGCCATGGTAGGATATTAATCTGGGCTAGAAAAATCCAATTACCAGAAACAAGTGGGCAGCTTTTCTAAACAACATCCATTACATTTTGCAGGACCCCAGTTTTAATTAAAACAAACAAAGCTCTCGTGTTCTGCATACAAAGAAGGACACCAAACTTTCCAGTCCGGTTCAGGCTCAGCTGCCAGTTCTGTCTTCCCTTGGCTTTATCTATATTCAAAGTCACACCAATTTAACTCCCAAGCAGTTTTTAATCACAATTAATGAAATAGATGCTAACCACTACAGAAATGCACCTAATTTGATTTAAATAAGTTTCATATCAGCCTAGTTAATTGAGTATGTCACCACCTTCAACTGGAATACATAACATTTAAAACTGAATAAAGAATGTCTTCAGATATAGAACTACATTTAAAATATACAGCCAACCAACATAATTTTGAAAGTAAATGTTACCTATGTTAAGGAAACCTAATTTTGGGAGAGGGTTTAGGCAGCCACAATCCCCAGGGAAAGACCCAATGAGAATTCCGTAAATCATCAGCTTGGATCAGACCACTTGGATCACTGAGATCTGCTCCTTGCTCTGTGAAACCACAGCCGAATAGGAATTTAATGTGCTGTTAATGTGCTCAGGATGACATATCAGTACATAACAAATAAATAAGCTGCATTCTGTGTTAAAAGGGCTGGATGAAATATTGAATGAAACTGTTGTGCCATAACAGCATAGCTGCAAAGAGAGCTGTTTTCAAAAGGTGACCAACATATACACCAGAAATAAAAATGAAGATATGTTCATATTCAATTATACCTGTCCCTAAGGAGATCTGGTCCCTACACAAAGGAGCATGAATTCCAAATAAACAAATTGCCTAACACAAAATTCAGTGATTCATAGAAGAATAGCTCTTACAGGGTGAACTGACCCTACCATTGACAGAATTCCTTATTCTGATGAATACCTTCCGCTAAAATAGAAAAATAACTACCTTATCCCAGGCGCAAGCAAATCCTATATTTTGAGAGCTTAAACTACATGGCTTGTTCTCTCACAACATGTTGATTATGTGTCATCCAACTCAGCTAAACAGATCCAGCCACAAGCGGAGACCTTTTTAATATGGATGTATATTTAAAAAGAACTTTAATGTTGTGGGTCATGAAAACCTAATCTGTTTTTTTTTTAAGAAAATTATAATCTGATATTTTTAACAGGATTTTTGCCCCTGCCTGCTCAGCCACAAAGCAATCTGGAAGAGGAATTCCCCTTTTATCTGCAACTCTTCACACTCCTTTAAATAACCCATTGTCATTGCAGGCAATAACCTATTTGTTATCTTAAGGATTCAGCAGATACAACAAAAAAACTACTGCAATGTATTGTAATGGTGGGTAATTGTGATGAAAGAAACTGCACAGATGAACAGCAGAGGCACTTCATTTAGTAAATTCAGTGTCTCCAGAGACTGCACCACCACTATCGGTATTATCCTTCCATACGCCAGGTCATAGGTGATGCAACTCCTGTTTTATTCTGGGGCTCTGATCACCTGCTTACCCATATTGCATATGCTTTCATTTGCTGCTGGGCTTAAAACTAGGACAAAAAAGCTAGTTCCATTGGTGACAAAACAAAAAAAAATATTTTGAGACCAGTAACGGTGCATATTAGTTAGCTAACTACATTAATTAGGAACAATTAAAGACATCCTTTCGACTCAGCTCTCACCGGGTGGAAAATAGCACACCGTTTCTGGTGTTCCTCACCCATGTGAAGAGGAAAGTGGCCTGGGCTCTAAATCCCAAGACATGGTGCAGATTTACAGGACTCCTAATTCCTTCACAATGACAGAAAGCTGCATTTGCCATTCCTCTTCCTTGGAAGTATTAAAGTTTCAATCAATTGAGAAGTGTAAAAGTCATGGGTGAGATACAAACTGGTGTCAGCTGAAACAGCTCTGCTGAAGCAGGGGAGCTGCTGGTGTATGTCAGCTGAGCATCTGCCCAAGCTTCCATGGTAGGAATGTCTCTTCAGGTTCAGAATATCCCTGACTGGAGAAAAGAAAACTTGTTTCTTCCTTTGCTTCCTTCCTCCTTCCCTTCCTTCTTCACTCTCTTTTTTTCTCTCTATCCCTTTCTTTCTCTCCAGACAACTGATCATTTGGGCAGTTTTTTACTTCTGTAATGGCACTGCAGGAACTATCATTGCAATTCAGAACAGTCTACTGAGTCCACTCCCCTCTTCCAACAGCCGTCAACACCAGGTGTTTCAGAAGACAACGTTGTAGATGTGCTCATCAGCTCCCACCATACTGGAGAACGCTCCGTTGTGAATACAGCGAAGTGAGAGAACAGAGACTCCTTATACACAGGCAGAGTATTTCGGCTCTCTGTAATACTTTTTTTTTATTATGTAAGTAACTGATTTGATTTTGGATTTTACTGTCTCTGTTATTCCTGTTCTTCAATTTCTTTACCAAACTAAAATGCATTTGAGTATTTGCTGAACATATGTACTGTGTAATCAGTAGTACTGTGTAATCAGTAGTACTGTACGCATCAGTAGTACTCCACCTTGCATACACCTCTTCTTCAAACTCTAAGTAATATCATTATCTCTACTTTTATTTCAGATAAAAGGTTGCCAATTTCCCTTCCTAGTTTCATGATTGTTTTCCCCTTCTATCTTATATTCTAATTGAGATTCTCATTATTTAACACCCTATTCCCAACCTTGTTTCTTGATTTTTCCTAATTTCCTTTTTGAAAAGTCCTGAGAAAAAATTCTCTGAAATGTACAATTACATGAAAGTGAGGACAGTGCAGACTATTACAGTCTGATGTGATTTACCTAGCTTGGAGAAGTTAACATTTTCTGTGAATACATTTTGAAGCAGCTAAATTTCATGGGAAAATTGAAAGAGCTTGGAATACAATACTATAGTGCCACCCTTACCATCATATTTAATAGCACAAAAATGTTTAATAGTTTTTGTCTTAGAAATCATTGAAGTGTTGCACCACTTTTAGATCTGGGCAATTTTTTTAATGTCTTGTTTATAAAAATATGCAATCTCAAGTCTAATAGTTTGGAGAAGATTTGAGAATGTTGATTACACCTGGGAAATGTGTTAGAAAATTTGTTTTGTAAGGAAAACTCTGGAGACGAAGTTGACTCAATTATCTATAAAAAGTAAGAGATGCTGAATCAACATATTTTATTCACTGTGAAGACAACTGTACTTTTATTTTTCCTGCCCAGCCTGAGAACTTAGAAACAAGTTATTCACACATTTATAGTCTCTCTACTCCAGTCTAGGAAACACTTAATTTAAGAAATATTACAATAAGACAACAACAACAACAGCAATAAAACCAAGTAATTGAGTAGTTCCTGGACTATGGACTGTGAATGATTCAGGAGGACATGGATAGCAGTCCCCATAATGTGCTTTTAGATAGAAGTATGCTGGCAAGTTTTTGCTGTCTTTAATTCCCACAGCATTTTTTGGAGTGACAGTGGCCATTAATCCAAAAAATCCTTGGGAATCACCGAGTCCCCTGAAAACACCTTTTTCACCAAAGGTAGAAGTTTTCTTCCTGGCGTTATCACCAGGGTGGTCCTTGCACTTCTCAGGCTTGCATGACTTTCCCAATAGAGGGAAAGATCACAATAGAGACAACAGGAGATCATCATGGCCACTTGAAGAGTTAGACTGAGTGGTCTTTTTCAAAAGGGACAACCTGTATTTGGACCTTTTAATCCTAGGAAGGGACTCCTGTTGCTGTTGCTATCATCGTCATCATCATCATCATCATTATAATTTTCATTTCACAGAGCCACAGGAGGGGATCCAACATAGGAGAAGAGCCAAAGTCTTCCCCTCACCTACCTGCCCCTCACAGTCACCCAAGGGTGGGCACGTCACAGGGACTCAGCACCCACCCCTCAGCTTGTACCCAAACTTCAAGGAAGCCCAAACCCTTCATCCACGAGGGCTTTGTTTTGGAGGCAGGGCTGAGGGTTCTCCGGCTGCAGGCACTCAGGCAATAAGGCTGGCTAACGCGCAGGCTCTATATTTAATTTCCCATGGGTGTTTTGCTGCTTGAGGGAACACTGTACAGGCGGACACAGCAGAGCTGTTTCCAAGGTTTATTTCATTTAATTGCAGTGTGTCATTACTGACAAATATCTATTCCAGTTCATGAAAGGCATAGGCAGTTTTATAGAGTGCCTTATGGCTCCCATTTTTGTTCACCCAAGTTTGATCTGACTAAGTATTTGACCTAGATGCCATCAGATTATTATATATGATGAAGGAAGAAGGCCAGGTAGGATGGAAATTTCTGAAACAGCACATTAGCTAAAACATGAGCTGAAGAGGAAAACTGAAACAGTAATGTGTGCAAGGTATATAAGTGTACATACACCTTGCATAACCACACCACACACACACATATATATTTGTGGACAGATTCAATACTTAAACATAATATGTTTTTACAGCTGGCGACATCAAAGCTGAAAAATACTTTGGCTTTGTGAGGCGGGTGCCAGGTTCTCACGGTGATCTTATTCTTTGCCAAGTACTTCTCACAGAGGAATTATGTCACTGGGTAAAACTTAAAAATGAGAAGTATGAGAACTTTTCCAAGGAGCATACCCTCATGGCTCTTACTTCACAGTCCCTGGCAGGGAACATAAATGACAGACTATCTACTGTCGTGCTGGTTTATGACCTTTGAGGTACAGTTACACATTTACTAGTGTCATTGTTCAAAGACATTTTAGAGTAAAGCATATACTTACAATTTTCAACTTACTTTAGCCTTCTTCAGGGGTCTTGCATGGCACTGAAAAGCCCGGTTTTGTGGATATCACCTGACCACACCTATGCTGAAATGTTGTGTTCGTGTTCCCCAAGACCACAGCAGTGCCGAACTGAGTGAAGCTTCTAGGGATGACAAATGCTGGTTTGCAACATGTCAGGTTTCCTGCCTCTTCCACTCAATATGACAAAGAAAAAATCAGCACACTCAAGCTGCAGTGAAAAAAGAAACCCATAGGTAAGGCCACCTTGCATCCTACAGGTGATATGAGAAGGTCCTAAGTCAGGAGTACTATTAGTAGAGAGAAAATTAACCATTGTAAAGAGTGTTTTGGATTTACCAAAATGTAATTAAAAGCAGGAGACTGGAGTACTAGCAGCAATGCTATGAGTCTCCCTAATTAATTCCTTATGGGTACATATGGTGAGGTAATGAAGTAGCCCATATGTTTTAATGCTGTTAGCAGAGGCGGGCAATGAAGCAGTAACCTGAAGAACAGGGTTAAGTTGAACAGGGGGAGGAGAAAAGATTTCATACAGCAACTAAGGATTTCAGGAGGGTATTCGGTACGTCACATGAATCTTAGTAAAAGCTGTATGTGAACTGGTTTGAGTATATATACAGCAAGGTAGGTTAAAACCAGCTGAAAGTGATTAGGGAAGACACTTTACAGACCTAGCAGGACAGGCCCAGCAAGGACGAAAGAGAGAGGAGGAAGCAGTGAGTGGCCAGGAGTAGGCACTGCCCACAGTCACATGTGTGACTGCCACTGAGCTGCACCCTGCTTGGGTGCACAAACCCACAGCTGCTGACAAGGGGACACTGCAGTGTATGGGAGAGCCTGGGAAGCCTAGGAAGACAAGCAACTGATCCGGTTCAGCTATCAAAGTGGACGGAAGCAGTGGGACCTCGCTGGCATTGGTAGGCACAGCTGAAATTGAGGAGAGGAGGTAACAAGGAAGACCCCTGAGCTACAAAGCCCCTTGGAGCCCTTTCACAGCTGATTGTCACTTGAGCGCCTGGAAAAGCCCTGCACCCTGTGCTGCTGCTCCCTCTGGCCTGGTGCAGGGGAAATGGGAAAGCTATTTCCACGTTCAGACATTGGACCTAGACTATGAGACAGGGTCCCAGCCGCTGTGTCACTAGTATGGGGATGTGAGAACAACCTCTGTTTCTAGTGGGTTTTGCACAATGCACAGAGGACCTCTGTGAATCCTGGCACCGTTCTTTTGCAGATGTTTCATGGCACGTGCTTCATGCCCAAGCACCTCATGGACCATCTCGCACTGGGTGTAAAACACCTACTTAGCCAATGGCAGCTAGTGTCTTTCTTCTCATGCATCGTCCTGACAGCCTCTGCTTCTGGCTTGACTAAGTTATGAGGTGGGCATTCAGTCGACGTCAGCTCACCAAGAGCACGTAGCAGGCAGCTGCTTTCCACCTCTCCCACTGTAGACTCCCTGCCTGCATGAGAGCCAAATATTCCCCCAGCCAGAGGAAGCAATGACTAATTTTCCATAACAGAGGCAATACTCCTGCAGAAATATGGGACAGCTATTAGTGAAGTGCTCTTTCAGCACACATCGTTGACTTTGGGAAACAGAAGTGGTCCACAGGCCCGGCGGCACGGCAGGACATGGACACAGGAGCTGAGTCTTCAAAGGGAGACATGGTTTGTGCAAAGGAGAGCGCACAGCATGCAGGTAGGTGCCATTGTGCTAACAGTTATTTCAAAGCTTTCAAAAGATTAAAAACATCTGGCATTTTGTGCTTCTTATCGCCATTGTCACCATGTCAGCAAAATTGGGCTTTCACCAGCAACTCAACTCAGGAGGCAATGGGCTCTAGGAAGAATTTAATTGGGTTAAATTTATAATATGATTGGGAGCAGAGCTAGGTTAGAAAAATGCCTCCATCTGGTGTTGTGGACATGTGAAAAATGACTGTCCTGAGAACAATGGGAACAGGTATTTAATTATTATTAGTTAATTATTATTATTACAACGGGTGTTTGCTCACCCTAAGGTGGACCTCACCCACCTATGAGTCTGCACCGGTGTGCATGCCCATGTGAAATAAACCACAACGTTTGGTTTTTGCCTTTGCAGGGAAGCCACTGAGATATTTCAGGGATCATTTCATATCTTGGTCTTAGTTTTACAGAGGTGATTGTGAACTCAACCTAGCAGTATGCCTTCTGCTAGCCCCTGACATGAAGACAGGGCTAGCGCCATGTCGTTTAGCATTTATAACACCTCTCTGGCCATAGCTCTCCCTCTTCCCTGCTCTCTCCTTGTCTTTTTTATCACATCTCTTCTCTTCTTTCTTATAACCAACCAGCCTTTCTCTCCCACCCTGCCCCATCTTTCCTCTCTCTTTCCTCATGCTGCTTCTTCCCTTCACAGTCTTCTCTCCTACCCTTGCGCCCTGATACCACCACCAGCCTCGGCCCTAGCTGGGAGTGAAGGTCTGGGGTCAGGTTGCCGATGCTGAGCTATAGGCCACACGCCACCATCCTAAGTCTGTTGCCATCTCACTGCCAGCGCTGGTGGCACCAGTTGCTGCACTAGGGAAATTGTGGCACCGAAATCCCGCATTGCCCACAGCCGCACCTCTCCTGAGCCCGAGGGAGAGAGCAGAAAACACCTTGTTCTTGCCATCAACCCGCAGCAAAATCTCACTTGCGTATTTGTCTCTCAGACTAAATAGGAAAGGCTATCCAAGGCTCATCACTGGTCCAGCGGATCGGGGCAAGTGCTGCTGAGTTCCTGAGCGCTTCACAATTTGTGGCAGTAATAGATGAATTGTGTGTCAGCCACCCCAGGGCACAAGATGCAGCTGGAGACTGGTACCATTCATTTTATCCTGGGGACCTGAGGAACAAAGGTCACTGGGAGGAGTTGTTCTCCCCTCAGGAGTGAACCTGCCCTGTGCCTGCCAGCAGCATCTCCCCACAGCCAGCAGGCACCCAACTGGGAGTTTTACCCTCATACCTTGTGCACACCTTTCCTGAAAGTCAGAGGCAGGTTTTCACCTCACCCCTCTCCTGGGTTGCTGGCAAACCTCAGGATGGGCTCTGCCCTGGCAAGCACTCAGTAAAAAACATTTGGCTATGTAAACAAGGCACCCCACTCTCCGAGTCATTAGCACCACTGGCTTTAGGATCTGAATAAGCCACTAGTTCCTCCCAGAAATATCACTTTCCCTTGGTAGGTTTCCAGGATGACAGTGCCAAAGCCTTTCTGGATAGTAGAGGTAATACTTTCTCTTTTATCTTCATTTTAAGTTCCTAGGCCTGTGAGACAGGAAAGACTCCATGAGTGCAATACCACTGTCAGAAGGACCAGAACTTTCACAGACACTCTTTCCTCCCCCAAAGCCTAGCTCTAATCCTCAGCAAAAAGCTGTAATCCAATTTGTAGAATATGTTCTCATTCTGAAACAGCTAGAACGTCAAGCCCTTCTGGAAGTCTCACACCATTACAAACCAATGGTACATAATGAAATAACAGTGCCAGCTTACTTCAAACAAACACCAAGAGCACAAAACCCTTTTCTCCTCAAGAGCATTTGTCCTTTTCCCTCATGGGGCAGTTTTTAAGAATCCTAGTCCTTTTTTAAAAACACACAGAATAATATGGGAAAGCACCTGCAAAACATATTGTGCTGTATTAAGATGACATATTTGTAGTGGTCTTAAAATGCTGATAGTGGTTTTTTAATGAATGCCCTCAAACATTCTTCAGCTTGCCTTGGCCCTAGATAAGACAGGCACAATGGAGAACTTGATAAATTTTCTTGTTCCTTGTTTTATTGGTATCTGACAATTTGACTTCCTAAATCCTTTTCTCTCACTAATCACAATCCTCTTCCTTTCCAGTTCTTTCCATTAACACCTTCATGTAACAACTCAGGGCTGACCTTGGCTTTTGAAACCAAAGACAGGACTCATGGTCAGACATTTACCAATAGAAAAGGAGTATGGACTGTCAGTCTTCACATACCCTTTCTGAGGAAATATGACTGTTTCTCACCTACGTGAGATCACAGTCACACATGGGTCAAACCATTACAGTCTGAGGGAATTCCCAAATATCTTCACTGATTCTGGTTCTGTGATAACTGAATTTAATTGTGTTTTTCTGGATATGAGGATTTGCCCCAAGTGATCTCCAAGATGCTGCAAAAAAAAACTCATGCTGTATAAAAAGGTGAGAGAAAATCCCTGTGTTCAAAGTCTGGTTCTTTACATGAAGTTTCATCCCACATTTCAGCCCAAACCTGCAATGAGAGTTTATTACATAAATGACATTTAAGAGCACAAAGACTAATGTCAAAGTTATAGTCATGCGAGACTACTGTAGCTGCAGTTGGCCCATTCACTTTTTCACCAAATAAGCCTAAAACATGCCTTAAACAGACATATTGCTGTTTCCTCATATCACATATTTAATTAGAACAGATAAATTAAAATACTTCCTTAGCCTGTACGGCATAAAAAACCTCCATGTAATTACAAAAAAGAAGGCCAACCTGCAGGCTATTTTGTGGCATTATAAACTGTGCTGATTAATCTGATCTTGAGCCAAGCTCCACTTTAATCTTTTGAGTATTGTTTTAGTTTGAGTAACATCCAAACACACCCAGTCGGGCAGCATATATTAGGTTTCTCACTATTCAGTGAAAAAGGGAAATAAAGATTAAGTTATTTTTCCGACATAGGTGGGTTTTGGTTTCTGATAGTCAGCTATCAGGATCCATAAATCCATAAAGGTTTAATGAAAAAACAGAACAGAAGAGGGAAAATTGCTAGGCAATTTCTCCTATGCTTTTTATTAGTTAACCAGCAAGGAAGTTTTATTTGGGTTAGGGAATCTTGTTGATCTAGTTGGCAGAGTGTTCCTACAGCCTTCAGTGCAAAGTGGACCTGATCTACAGCATCATGTAGCCTACACAGGCATCTCCTTGGGAATGGACACCCCTGACGTGGACACTCCTCAGTATAAGCCTCTGGGGTCCTGCAGAACTGATACGGGCTTGCTGTTCCAGGCTCTCCTGCTACCTGGTTGCTCCTGTCACACTGAAGGAGCCAGAATACATGGTTTTCCTATGGCCTCCCTTAGTCATTATTTGCTATTCCTCCAATTTTTACCACTTTCTGCAATTGTATTTTCAGTCAGGCAGAAGCTTGTGTTTCTTTCATATTGCTGGTGAATTCCAGCCAGCCATTTCATGTGACTCTTCCCCACAAAACATATTCTACCCTGTGGGCTGGTAATTTCCCACTAATACTTTACGATCCCTTCAGGTCAATTAATGCAACAGATGACCTCCTGACTACTGTGTTTTAGGCACTAACTGTAACAGGAATAGTCAGTCCCCAGGGCCTAAATTCACCTCTGATTTCTTAAGAGCAGGCTGTCTTTACCCTAAGACATTTTGTTTTGGTTTGTTCTTTTTTTTCCTTTTAAATGGATATTGAATCTTGGAATCCAGTCTTTAACGGGAAGTCTTCTTCAGCAGGACAATACACGTGTGAGTAGGGTTGGCAGGTTCCCACTCTACTTGTCTGGACTAGCCTTGTGAATGTCTTTGTTGTGTTTCTACAATGAAGTTTGGGGCAGCATGGAGATGGTCAGCCCCTACAGGGCCAAGGTGCTTTAGAGGGCAGACATATTGTCCTTTGTATACAGTCTTTTCATGTATTTCGTATAACTCTTCCATTCAGAAAATAACCTGAGTCTTCCAAAGATCAGTCCTACGGTTTGTCTTCTTATTCTAGTAAAGTTCACAGGAAAATACATTTTTTTTCCTGGTTAGATGTAAGTCTCAACCCTAGCAGCAAGGCAGACAGACACCAAGGTGAGCGCTGACTTTCTAGTCAGTGCAGTCACTTCTGCTTGCTAGAATTTTAGAGGTCCAATGAATAATGTGAAATAAAGCTCCCCTGGGAGATGAAGCTGACTGTCATGCACCGTATCCTGCAATTTCAGAACTGGTGAGTGGTGAAGCATCTCCTCAATGAAGACTGGCTAACCACATAACTATACTGTAGCGTAGGCATGGAGGATGCAGTATACAAAGAAAGAATACATAGAAAATATGAGTATTTGGTGATAACTGGTAGATAAAGGAAGGCAGTGAGAATCCATAATCAAACTGGAAGCCTCTCAGTCCTGGAAGCAAGTGAACACTGAACAGTGAACAGTGAATGAATAATCATTTGATTATGTAAAACCCAAATTTCTGCAAATTTTGCACCTGAATATCCGCAGACAATATCCTCATTTCCTCACAAGTGCAATCACCAATGACAAGAACAACTTTGCCCTCTGCTCATGACCTAGTTGCAACCATCTCAGTGTTCCTAATCCTATAATGAATCAAAAGCAAACATCACAGACAGGAACACATCCTTTAATGCCTGGTTGTAGAAGAGATAAAGAAACCACTTTCTTTGCCAGTATCCCATGCACGTCGGAACTTAGTAATTATATGTTTTGATCTACCAGCCTGCTATGTTGTCATACTGAAACAAAAAGTGCTTCCACTCAGCCAAGCCACATATCTTGGCAGTCTACATCCTGAAAGACAACAAAGCTGTAATCTAAAAACTTGGCAACTCTCCTGGCACGCTACACCTTGGGTTTAGCGAGTCAGTCACGCTATGCTGGCTTTGGTTTACCATAAAGCAATAACGCAATGGAAAATTCTGGAGTTTTGGTCCTCTACCCATTGTCTCTGCTGGCCTTCAGAAGCTGCTTCAGAAGCAGAGTAACTCCCTGAGCTAGGAAGTCATGCTCCTTCCTGTAACCTACTCGTGGTGACTGAAAGGTATTACATGGAGAAAAGTATTTAGCACTTACTGCAACTCCTTTTCTCTTATTTCCCTATTACCTATGGTGTTTTTGAAGTCCTGAATAATTGCACCATGAACATAACACTTGCATACCTCTCTCTAAACATTAATCAAAAAATTAAGGTATCAGATATCTAGAAGGAGATTAATGGAGGTCTCTACCATTGGTGAAAAGACAGTGCAGCATGTTTCTAGTGGGATATGAGGCTGAAGGAGAGCAAAGGAGAGAAAATGAGGAATATTTCAGGTTTTTAGGAAAGGCTTGGACAATTTCCAAACAAGAGGCAGTGATCAAATACTATTTCTTAATTGCATAGAAGGGAAACCAGTCACCTCTGAGGAGAGCTTTATTAATTCTAACATAATGCTGAAAGCACCAGAGGCATATCAGGATCTGTCCTTATTTTGCAGAATGATGGCTATGAAAACATTAAATCAGCTTTTGGGGCTTGAGAAAATAGAATCTACAGTAAAACTCTTATAACACAATAGATCTCATGTCTCTGGGCTAAAGCCAGTACATCAGCAGAGTACTGTGCCAAAGAAATGGTGCTGGTTAATACTGGTAGTTGCAAAAATCAGTTGTTTTGCTGGAGGTGCAAAAACCCCCAAAAGAATTTCAAGGTAGGTCAGGGAAACATCAGAAAAACAAAAACTGACTTTAACAGCAGGCAAAACAACAGAAATGTTCCAAAGAGCACAGGAGTAAGTGTATGGATGAATTCAGTATATTGATGAAAACTGCAGGGTTTCTGCATAGTTAAGTCATATGTCACAAATCTACTAGAGTTATATGAAGGCAACACACATGCAAATAAGCCATATCTCACTGATATTGTCTAACTGTTTTTTTTAAAGTCTTTTGAAACAGGTCATTCACAGAAGGCTCTTAAAGAAATTAAACTGATCTAGAAAATGAGAAAGACTTCTCAGATGTATAAAGGCTGTTAAAAATTAAGGAATAACTGGAGTAATACTATGGTGGATATAAAGATACCTGTTTTCTGTACTCAGTCTTTTCTCCAACACTCAGACTATACCTAAACATTTCTCCCCTCACTCAAAAATTGGGATCAATCCGCCACAGCTTTTTCCATCTATTTTTCCCTTTGAAAAACAAGATTTCATTCATAACTTGAGAAGATATTACTGTAGATATTTTCCCTTTTCAGTAGCACTTTAGAGGGAAACACTAGCACCACTGAAGGTGGGAGGCAGTGAGAGCACCCATTCAGTTGGCAGAAGATCAAATGTTGTGCCTGTCTTCAGCAAGGATTTAGCAAACAGTAAACCAGTGGTCCTACCCTCAATTTCAGCAAGAGTTGTTGAACAAGTGACTATAAAATCAGTATGTAAATACTTAGAAGACATCAAGAAGACTAAACCGTGTTAGCATGGGTATCTAAAGAACAGAGACTCTAGCTTGGTGAATAAGTTGGAAGTCTTAGATACAGTTGTTTCTTGACTTCAGTAAGGTTTTTAGTAGCATCACATGATACTCATAAAAGCAAGTTAATGGACATTGTTATAAACATAATGCACAAAAGCTGGTTGAAAAACACCCCAAAAGAGCACTTCTCAGGAGTTTGGTGTCTACCTTTACCTGTGCCTTTCCTGTGCCTTCCAATGAACAGCTCAGAGGACAGAGAAAAGTGAGCTAAAATGTGACACACCATGCTGGAAGGTTTTTAAAGCATTTTGGAGACTGGAAGTAGAATTCAAATTGAACATAAGGAATCAGTAAGAGCAAAACCCCCCAAAAGATGACATTCAGTAATGACAGTGCTCAGTGCAATACCTGGGAAGGAAAAATCAAACACACAAGTAAGTGCTTAGTCAAAAAGGGAGGCTAGGGATGAGGCTTACTTTAAGCTGAATATGAAGAAATAATTTAACGCTATTAATTCATCTCAATTATACTAATGGCAGCATCAGACATATCTCACCAGAATAAAGACAGATTTCTTCTCTTTGCTAGGAAAGACCTCAAATGCCACATTGTGTTTGGTTTAAAAGACATGGAGAAACTGGAGAGAGAGTCTGGACTATGCTGAGCTATTGAATGTGAGAGAAGATTGTTCTTGCTTACTCTAGATGCAGGCAGGTTTAAGGAGCATGATCAGATAGTAATCTTCCAATGGATTGCTCTAAGGGTTATTTGAAAGAGGATCGTGATAAATTTCTCTGCATAGCCACTCAGAGAAAATGAGAAGAAATTTTTTAATTTGTAGCGAAGAATATTTCATATGGTTGTTGAGGAAAAAGAACAGCCTTTTTGATTAGAGTTTTGAACTAGCTAAACAGAGTCATCAGGGATGTTAGTAGTTTTCAGAAACTCACTGGACATGTCCTTTTAGGGAATGCCTAAATGCAGTTCACCCTCTTTTGGTGAAAGGGCTGGACATAGATCTTCCCTAAGGGCTCTGCCAAACACCTTCTTCTGAGGCTGCAATTTCATTTTTAAGTAGTGGATCTTTATTTGAGCAACAAAGCTGGTGAAGGGGCTGGAGAACAGGCCTTATGAGGAACGGCTGAGAGAGCTGGGGTTGTTTAGCCTGGAGAAGAGGAGGCTGAGGGGAGACCTCATTGCTCTCTATAACTACCTGAAAGGAGGTTGTAGAGAGGAGGATGCTGGCCTCTTCTCCCAAGTGACGGGGGGCAAGACAAGAGGAAATGGCCTCAAGCTCAGCCAGGGGAGATTTAGGCTGGACATTAGGAAAAAATTTTTCATGGAAAGGGTCATTGGGCCCTGGAACAGGCTGCCCAGGGAGGTGGTTGATTCACCTTCCCTGGAGGTGTTTAAGGCACGGGTGGACGAGGTGTTAAAGGGCATGGTTTAGTGTTTGATAGGAATGGTTGGACTCGATGATCCAGTGGGTCTCTTCCAACCTGGTTATTCTGTGATTCTGTGATTACATGTATATGTATATACATGTTCACCATTTTATATTCACACTGATAGTAAGTCAACTTTATGGACCATAATATCTGGCCCTTATGTTGCATGTTTCACTGATTTGTATATGACTGTTATATTTGCTGTTCTCAGCTCAGCCTAATAATATACAGACCTTATATGCTTTACCAATAATTTTTCTGCCATCCACCAGTAAGTGAGGAAACAAGTATGAAAAGTGATGATTCCACAGTATCTGCTGTCCATGCTGTGATACTGCCTGCAGGCTATAACTGACAATCCACCAAATGAGTACAGCCCCTGTGAATCACTGTTACAAAGTGTTCAGTACATGTGCAGTTCCAAGCACCCCTATAAAATCACATCTTTATTGCCAAGAAAACGTCTCTAAGTTTTCAATTTTTTTTTTCCAACTACTGGGGGAAACAATAGTCTGACAAAATTTAATTTGTACATGTGAAGTTCTGGTCAATATTTTGTGACAACTGGTTAGAAACCTCTTGATATACTGTGTGGCATCTGTACAGAAGAGAATATGCTGTATACAAATCGGAAACAGATGTCTTCTAAGTAAAAGGATAAATTCTAATCTCAGACATTACATGCTAACTTTTTCTCTTCCCACACACGTTCCTTAGGTTTTCATTTTCTTCTTTAAACTACATTTTTTTAAATTATTGATTGCTACAGAATATTTTATGAAAGTCAGGGTTGGGTTTCTTTCCCCAAAGTAAACGTGCAGCTCTTGCTCAGTGAAACTATAACCATACTGTGTTAAAAAAACCTTCTGAAGATAGCACGTTTACATGCCCTAGTGACCATCCTTACACAGATTGTGTGTCAGCTGCTACCATCAATATTTATTCACGAAACACAGACTTTCTGCTTTTCTTCACAGGCACAGAGGTAGTACCTGTAGTACCCCTGTCTCTGCTGTGTTAGGCCTCGTGACAAGCGCAACATCAGCTCATACACAGACAAGGTCCCTAAATGTTGGCCACTGTTAGGAGCTGGCATCCAGAGAATACAGTGCTGCCCTTACATGGAGCATACAGTAGTGGAAAGAAGAAAAAACTCAGAAGATTAAAGGTAAACATCTGAAAGTATCCATCAGACACAAATTGACATGAACATCAGAATAAGAGGATTCTGAAATTAGGAGAGGCCATAAAGCTAGGGTAATAATAATTAAAAAGTACCAGTTATGTATGGTAAAGCTAATTTCACTCATTACTTGCTTGATTGTCCTAGGGCAGAAATCTGTCACCAGAGAGAAGTATTAATAATGTCAGTCAGGCACAGCTCAATACCTCTTTGTCTGATTTAATGTGCTATAGGAGACAGACACAGCTGGAATGCCTTGCAATTCTCAATTGACTGCTAGTGAAACCTAGCTGGTTTTCATCCAGATGTGTTCAGATGTGAAATTTATGAGTTCAGGTGGAACACATCTGAAAATCATTGGTTTTTCATGGTCTAATTTTGGCTAGGCTTGCCATTTGGAGATTTTGTATTAATCCCACCTTGTAAACCAGAGCAACGTTAGTGGGTGTGAAGAACCACCCAAGCAGAAAATGGTCTTCAGGAAAACCTAGATCACTGCATTTTGAGTGGCTCTGCTTTATTTCAACAATTTTTGGCTTAAGAGATTAGTCAGGTGGCTAAAAACCTGCTGGTGTCATGCCTCCTTGACTACAGCCACTTTCCAAAGGAAAGGAATTGTATTTGAATTCCAGTTTCGTTGTGCACCCTCCAACACACAGGGTATCAGCAAATTAAGCAGTTTTTCAAAAAGATTTCTGCCCATTAAAAGTCTATGTAGATGTACCACTCATCCCAAATCCTGAATTAACCCAGTGATAAAGCAGTGAGTGTCTATGCATTAGTTTTGTGCTATTTTTTTTCACCTGAAAATGCCTGGAATAATTTTAATGAATTAGGATATTCTGTCTCTGAATTATACATATCTTAATAAATGCACAGTGTGGGAATCTGATTTGTGTCTTACAGACACAGATAAAGCACTCAGAAAAGGGAAGAAAACAAGCAGATATGGCTTTGACCTGTCCTTATACCCTCCAGATGCAGCATTGCTCCAGCAGTCCAAGTAAATCCTCACAGGCATTACAAGGTGCCCTAAATAATGCCTCTTGCAAAGAGCAGCATTTCCGGACAGGAATACCACCACATGATTTTACTGCCTTCCAAAGCTAGCCCTGCTTCTGGCACATTTCCCACGGCCAGGTTTAGTAGAGTTCATTAGAAAACCCTTCGTTGCTATCTCAGTTTGTGACCTGTAGTGTTTCATTTTCAAAGCTATAAGATCCCTTTTATAAATCTCTGTCCCCCTCAACCAAAGCACGAACTGGTACCTTCTTCAGTTTCTGGGTAATACCGCTGTGAAGGTGAGTTTGTTGATCCACTACACATAACCGTGTTGCAAAGTGATTTTCCTGTCTTATCAGATGATTGGAGTAAAATGGATGTTCACTTTCTGGACAGCCAACAATGGCAGGAATGTATCCACATGATAATTTGTGTTTCCCACAGTGGACGAAGTATCCAATTATGTGCTTACTTTTATTTAAACTTATATTTTGGGGGAAAGAAAGTAGAAAACAGTTTCATTTAATGTCTGTACTAATGATTTCTGAGAACTGAGAAACAGTACTATGGCAGCACAGGTAATAAATAGGAAGTGTCTAAATCAACAGGCTTACTCTCTTACCCAAATATAAATATTTACATTTCTGGGACTAAAGCCTAATTGACATGACTGAGAAAAATGTTGACTTTCTGTTAGGAGAATACCATTCATACACATGGCTAATGAAATGAAGAAATCTGGGAATATGTGATGCTGGAAGAGAAGTAGAAAATGAGGACTGGTGTAGAGGTCCAAGCTGAAGATCTCCCTGCTCCTTACAAGGGGTTTAGTCTAGATGACCTTTAAAGGTCCTTTCCAACTCAACCCATGCAATGATTCTATGATTCTAAGAACATGGAATTGGAGTTAATCTGCCACAGTGGACGGTTCTTGTAGCAGAGCAGATGATGGATACACCTACATTTTGCTGAACTTACAGAGTGGGCTGTAGCGTGGGCAGAAAGGCAGCAACATTTTATTTCTGCAGTGATTGGATATCTTATACAAGATGACCACCTTCAGTTGCTCCCTTTTATCTAGAAAATACCTGCAGATGCCTAATGCCTCAGCTATGTATTTGTCCTGGAGATCTGGCATACAAGTACAGTTTTGTAAACAAACGTATTCAAATACTCATAAGCTAATGATAATTATTTTTGTCCTCTAAACTTGATTTCCAAGGGCAAGTCTTCAAGCTGTTGGTTGAGTCTGGATGAGTGAGAGGATCACCTTAGGGTCTACTGTTGTCAGTGCAGATCAGAGGTGGGGAGCAAGAGAACCATTCCCCTCATCCCCTCACTGTGTCTGCACTTGTTTGCAATGCTGAAATGCTTTTTACAATGAATGGTGCCAGAGATACAGTCAGCAAGAAATCTGGGCCTTGGATGGATGCAGAAATATATAAACAGTCCAAGAAGTGAGAAGGAGTGAAAGACTTCAGTGCTTGTATTTGTTTTCCTTGGATCTTCTTTGGACTGCTTGCCTTCCCTCTGAAATTATTTAGCTAAACTGGTGACTCCATGGTGTTTATTACTTTAATTACCAATGAACCACTGAGATGAAATTTACTGAATAATAAAGCTGTAGACAGATGTACTCTGGAGATCATCATGCGCAACTTTGAATTTGGGAAAAGAGCAAGATCTTACTTACTACATTTAATTGGGCACAGACCAACAGGATTCAGGTATTTAAAGACAATGTTTTCATCCCTTAAAAAAATGTTTCTAATTTGTAAATTATTCACATAAAGCACTCTAGCAGGCACACCTTGGAATCATCGTTACTTCCAGAGCTTGACTTAGTTGAGGGATGTCCAAAGGAGGGAAGAGCAGAAATCAGGAGAACCACAGAACAAAGCACCATGCAAATAATTTAAAGATACAGGGAACCAAGTGCATTGGATAAAAAACATTTGATTCATGTTTTCTTGAAGCTGATGGCCGGGATGGGAAGCATATTGGAAGCACAGAAAATAAAGATTCCCTATCAACACCAACATCAACAACTGGGTTGTAAAAGGCAAGTGAAACTGCTCCTTGGCATCCAAGGAGAGAGAGTGTGATGCAACCACTTCTTTGCTATACTCAGTTTTACAAAGCATAAGGACTTTTACAAGGAATGAACCTTTAAGTCGTCATTAGCAGAATTCATCAGCTCTGCTCCTGTAAGTGGAAAACAGAGGATTAACAATGCACAGCCATGAGTGGAAATCCCAGGGTGCAAAAACCAACAGCGCTGTAAAGCCTTCTTCCAAGGAGGGGGTAGCAGATGTAGAAAGGGGGAGTGCGGATGTCACATGGGAAGGGTCTGTGCCAAGTGACCCCACACCCCGAGTTTATTTTTTTTTCACTCCCATTAAAAATCCCTCAGATGCTGACATATTCTAGACATCAATTATTCCCTTTGCACTAAGTACAATACCAATTACAGGCGCATTTAAATGCCCACAGGAAGTCTTTCCATTGGCTTCATTGCTCTTTGGTTATTCTCTGTATTCTTAACCTATTGTCAGGTCCTTGCTTATATATGATAGAAAAAAATATTGATATTTGTCGTGTGGCAAAATCGGAAAGTAAATACCTAAGAAAGCAATGCTTCTGACAGCAGGCAGTGTTTTCTGAAATGATATATTCTATGATTTTGAAGTAATATCTTACAATGCTTAAAACTAATAAGTGGATGTCCTAGCTAATGAGACTGTCTTTGCCAGCCAAAACCATCGTGTCATTAACGGAGTTACATAATGCCAATAACTTGAAACATGAAGAGCTAAAAACCTCCTTCATCCAATACCCTAGGTGACACCAAATGCAGACTCAAGCTCCTTTGCACTTGGCAGAGGACTGGTAAAAGCACTGCATTTTTCACAGCAACCTTTAATCCCAAGAGGCAGAGCTTAGGAAATACTGTAAGGAATTGCTTCCCAGCTTACTTAGGTATTGGCCTTTCCACCAGCCATGGTTCATTGGGCCTTGCTAGATGCCCTCATTGCAGAGCTGCCCAGTGTCATTATGCACCAAAAAGCAACAAAGGGAGCTCAGCTGGCTTCAAAGGATGCAGAACCCATGGCCCAGGCTGAGAGGGGCTGGCAAAGAGCAAGGAAAAGTCAGGCTTCAGTAACTTCTAATGACAGCTCTTGTTAGGGTTAAAAAAACAACTCAGCCATGGTGCTGTGATTCAGTCTGAAGGGGAGCCCATCACCCTTGCTGCTACAGGTCGCAGCACTGCAAAGTAGGTTATTATCTTCAAAATTAATCATTCAGAGCTACCACGACAAGCATGTGATGCCAAGCCAAGACGCAAAACTCACTGCAGCTTGCCTGACTGGAGACTGATTACTGCTACTTTGGCCATCCCATCCTCCTTGCAGGATCCTGCCTCAACTATCAAATTACATTTTTGTACAAGTGGGAAAAAGCAAGTTGTTTCGGCAAAGTCCCTCTTCCTCCCCTTCCCAGGGCCCCTAATCAGCCCCTGGAGTAATACACTGACTGGTGCAGATGGACACTTCAAATAGCACTAGCTGGAAAAAGTAATGAATAAATTACCATTCTTTCTCTGTCCTATTTCTTAGTATAATATTTCTTTGTTAACAGAAAAGAAGGTTTAACATTTTAGAAAGCTCTTATCATCCTTTCCTGTTTTTACAGGAAACAAAAATACATAGAAGCAAAAATCAGTGGTTAGGATTGGTAAGAAAAAATGAAGGATGCATCCCAAGCCTTTGAAATTCTCCAGAAATGCCATATAATTGAAATTTTTTCTCATCACTCCCACTCATGAGACCTTGGATAGCTTTCTGGCTTGAAGAGTGTTGTGTCTGCCAAAATCATGGGAGAGATCTATCCCAGTCTTAGTACACTGGCCACATTATCTATGATCCTCTACTGAGGATAAACTCTCCTTGTCATTCACCTCTCAGTAACAGTCCCATGTCAGGAGTGAACTAAGTTCTTATTAGGTGAGTGATGCAGGGTGAAAATCCAGCTGTTGATGCTTCTTTCCTTCCAAGCAACATTTGTTTACTATGATTTGGGCTACAATAGCTCCTGAAAGTCCCAGTGGAGACATGTGCCCTGGGATGATGTGGGCTATACAGAAGATACAGCTATACATCATAAAACTTTACAATCTAAAATAACAAGAAAAATTACTAAGATGTTCTTGCACATGAAGAAACTCACACTTCATGAAATTAAACCATCCCAGAGGAAGAAAGACTTGCTTGGGTCTGTGGATAAGATCGGCAGATATCCATCTCCTGAGAATATTAGTATAAAATGAGAGCTTAGAACAACATCAATTACCATACACTTAATAATTTAAATGACATATACTTCATCTGTGCCTCATTTAACATCAGAATAGCTCATCTATTTAAATAGTCAGATATCTTCTCTACTGACTGGATTTCTGCTGTACTACTATACAGTAATGTTCACAGTGAGTCTCATCATCAATTCCTTCTGAATTCCTGTTTCTTGGGCAATTCTGTTCTGTAAAACAGCTCTTTGTAGCCATTACCTTGAATTTACAATAGCTTCGCATTGAGAATCCAGAGGTATTACATGACTGTTATTTTAATTTCAGTTGTGTATTCAGTTGCACAGAATTATGAAATGGAATTATGGGAAGGGGTTTAGAGAATTTATCTATAAGATATTTCACAATCATTAGCAACTGCAGCAAAGCCCTGTTGGACCAACACAGGAAGGCAGAGAGAAATGCTTCTATTTTTCTAGTGCTCTGGAGTGTTTTCCCATTTGTTGATTCTAGACATTTTTTTCAAGTGAAACCTAGTTCCAGGAGCATGGGAAATCGCCCTAGATTTATATCCATACACTGCAGAGGAAAAATAAGCTGATCCCGCACAATAAATCATTTTCCATTTCATTTCAATATGCAATCACATGACAGCACGTTGGGGAAAATGGAAATGTAATGGTATCACAGCTGCACATGGGCACATGAGCAGGAGGACAAACTCAAGACAATACTGAGTTCAGAAGTTCAGACTTAGCACAGGGTTATAGAAGCTGAATTGTAACCTTTGCTGGGCTCAAATCCCTAGAGCAACTCCCCACTGACACACTCACACATAGTATCTTTTGTCCTCCAGCAGAATAACTGGGGTGCTTAGAAATGATGGGCTTCAAGCATGAATATTTGTGCCCCTTTTTTGCTATTTTCAATAAACTCTTAGAATTATTGTGGCTTATTCTTTCCCTCCTAATTACAGAAGTTGCAAAACACACAGGACAACAGATTTTCAATAATTTTCAGTCCTATTTTTTAGCATAAAGGAAATGTCATTGCAATAGCACGATCCATTCACACATAATAATAGCTTTGTGTGCAGGAAGAATAAATTCCACAAAATGAACATCTCAGTGTAATCAGGGCAAAAATACTTTTTTTTTTAAATGCTTTTTTAATGCTTTTTTTTTTTTTTTTTTTTTTTTAATGCTTCAGGATATGAAAAATCAGCGTTTAGCTGACTATCTTAAAAGCAGCACTTCAGCCAGGGAAAGGTTTTGTAAGGGATTTCACACCAGTAAGTGTACTTGTAGGAAATGGAGCTCCCTGAGGTCCGGTGCACACCCTCTCTACCCACATTCAGAGGTTAAGAGCAAGCAGAGCCACAACGGGTACCTTCCCTGATTTTTGTTTTATTCAGTGTTCCTGGGTTCAGAACAGAGCCCATAGCAAGAAGAAGGTGTGGGGAGAGAACAAAGCTGCCCTATGCATCTCCTCAGATGGCCCCTGCCCGCCACAGCTGAAACCACAGGGATTTTTGTGGGACCTCAGCAAAGAAACAGACCCAAAGGGAAAAGCAAAGGGAACGAATGAAGGAACTTAGAAAATTGATGGTTTTGTTTCTGTGGCTTGCTGCTGGGCTCCTTTCTGACAGTGATCCAAGGAAACTGCCAGAAGGTCACAGGACGTGTCCTGAAGGGGTTTATTGGCTAGTGTGGCCCTGGAAGGTCCTAGTTGGTGCTGCACGCAGCAGTTCTCTAATTTATTTTCATTTGCTGTTTTCCTAAAGAGGGTACCCTTTTGCATTTGAAAGCCTAAAGTTAGGCTCCTAAACCTGAATATAAGACCTTAAATAAAGGTTGCCAAGCATTTTAGTGGTATTTGGCAGTGCCTGGACTATTACTGAATTCCTCATTATAGGCAAAATCTCACTGCAATACTACCATGTATTTTTAACACAATGGATTTCATAACAACCACAAGCTCAATCACAACCCAGGAGAATAAGCCAACTTCAATATCTACCAGACCTCTGTCTCACAGTAGATATCCATCACAATCTAGCAGAAAGTACTGCAATAGTTACATCTCATCATGTTTTAGCAAAAGCAACCGAACAGAAAGTTCTTAAAATAAAGTCACTGAAATCTGCTTCCTTCAACAAAACTTACACAATCTTTTTCCTCCCAAATTCATCCTTCTTTCTTTTGTTATTTTTAAGAATCATTAAACTACACCTTTCCTCTTTTAACCTATGACCATTCCTCACGCTTCTGGTTGATCTGCCACAATCTCATGCCATTCCAGCATCATTTCATTACAAGCAAAACACAGGTTCCAATTCATACTCTCTTTTCCCTTCTCTTCCATGCCTCGATTTTCCTAAAACACTTCTAAACTTACACAGTCCTCTACAACAAACTAAGAAAACCACTTGGAAAACCTATTTCTTTCCAGTAGGGGAAGAAATAACTTTCTTTACTCTTTCAATTATACTGGCTGCTACAGTGATGGGGTCCACGCAGGAGTGTTTTGCTGCTGGCTTATTGCATTGCCCATGATTTCCACTCAGAGGACCCTGGAAAAAACAAAAATCATAATCCCGTTCCCCAACATTCTCAAACAATATCCGAGAGTAGAAAAGGACACTCATTTGTCTTTTTTAAAATGATATTTTAATTACTCATGTCGTGCCTCAGCAAAATGGCTAGCCTTTTGTTAAAATGGGGCTTAATTGCATTATGAAGCCTTCATGGGACCCTTGCACATAAAGCGCTTTTCTTCAGACTTTCAAGACCTAAATTTGCAGTTGGCTCCTGACCAGCGCACTCGAGCAGATAGGCACGTAGGTAGCGGGCAGACCCCGTGTTGATGAAGTAATCATAGTTGACTGCCTCGCCTGTGCTATTCCACAAATATGCCCACAAACAAAAATTGGATATGCATGTTGGTTTTCATTTTGAATTCATTCAGAAAAAAAAAAAAAGCCCTTGGTATGTCAGAAAGTATGGAGACACCTTCACGGACTATTGGCTACGCCGCAGCAAAGATTTACAACAGTCTGTTAGACAAAAAAAGAGACTGATGCAGATACCTTAATAAGCATCCCATCTGTGAGGTCATCGGGATATTTCAAACAACTTTCAGCTCTCATTAATTCAGCGGTTTCCACAAGCATGTCCTTATCTTTTGTAACTTTTGCGGCCAAACTTCCTGGGAAAGCCTCTGAGCTGGGTGACATTCTTACCCATGGGTCAGTCCGCAGTAATGAGCTGCCAATTTATGTGTCCTTTGCACTCTCAGGCAGTATATGTTTATATTAACCTTTCACGTTGTGAATTTTTTCCTTTATCCATGTAATTCTCTGGCTTCTACCATGCAAATCTCATTATTCCTAATAGGATGCAATTAGGATCTCCAAGCTGTCAATCACAGTCATTTGGAACAGTGAAGGGCATTTTCCAAGAATAAGTGTTTTTTCTGCTATATTAATAATGGAATGGGTAACAGAGACCATGCCTGAAAAGTAATAATGAATAATGGAGCTGCAGGCTAATGGGAATACTTATCAGCTCTCTCGTCTTGTACCTTCAGTTAACACAGAAGGTATGGAATAGTCTATTGCTTCACATAAAACGCACTATGCACAACGTTGCACAGAAATGAGATTTTTGATTGTTCAAGTCTGCTAGGCCTGAATAAGTAAAAGGTATTTATTGCAATTTCCTACAGTTTTGTGCACTTGAAAGAGATAAAGCAGGTTCATCAGCACTTGCTCACATGCTAGGTCTTTATCACGCTAATTAGTACCTTTAAAGAGAATATTGTAATGCTATTTTCTGTTCTAAGAACTCACATATCTGCATTCAGCGTCTGTTGGACTGAAACACACTACTTTTAAAGGTGCAAGAGGGAAATATCCACAGTCCTTGTTCACATCTTTCTTCAGCTGCTGCTGTTTTCTCAGTTTTGTATGAAGGACAGGGGTGGAAAAGGAGAATTGGTGAAGCCCTGGTTAGAGATGGATGCAGTATGAAGTGAGAAGAGATGCCAATAAATATTTATCTTCAAGGCCTTAAAAGATAAACCCAAAACTTTTTAATAGGATGCAAAATGCAAGGACAGACCCAGAAGCGGTACAGAAGGATGCATGGTTGGAGAGATGTCTGCCCAAATCAAGACGAAGGGGCAAGTATGATATAGGGCAGTAGGTGAAAAACAGAAGCTAAGCAGAAGACTTTGCTGTATTTCAGGAGTAGAACAGTCAAGAACTGGACTAAAGTATTGGTATGAATGCTGAAGTAACAGTAAAATAGAGAAGAGATTATAAAACAAGGCCTGGATGGGAGTGGTGTGAATGGGGAGTAAATTGTCAAAGACTACCATGATCTGAAAAGCCTGAGGATGGGGAGGGAAATGGTGAAGATTAGAAAAGTTAGAGTAAGATGAGAGAGACTGATTTCACACTTGGAGGTACAAGGCTGTATTCTGATCACAGTTTATATTCCAACTGCCTTCATTTTGGTCTACTGTAAATTGAATATAAGGTTTATTCCCTCTGTTATTAACTTTCCTTTTCCAGCACTGTGTATTGGCTCACTTGATGCATACAACAACAGTCTTCTCAAAGCAAATAGAAAATAATTATGAAGCAGCAACGGACCTGAGTAAGGAAAGGAAAACTTTCCAGTCCAGACTTTCTCAGTTATCCACTGCCTGCACGGATTCCTGCCTTCCATAGATTCCCATCAAAATTAATAAAAACTGGAAAGTGTCTATTAGGAAGCACCACTCAGATGATATATGCATCACCAGCAAAAGCCTTGAATTTGAATGTAACTAGTTCTGTGGGTTTGACAACAATTTCTCTTATTTCCTTCTTGATATCTTCCTAACATACTAATTTTATTCTGCATTGCCTATGTACAGTTTACAGTAGACACCAGCAATGGCTTTTCTATTGGCACTTTCCATAACCACTCTTTCACATAAAGGTTTCTTTGGAACCACGTCAATGACCTACTCTCCCAGGCAGGTTGGCTTCCAGGTTTCTTCATTTCTCCTTCTATATTCTCTTACAAATCTTAGAAAACATGATCTTTAAAAACAACACTCATCACACACTTCATAACATTTATCTGTGTTTTCCTGTTGTTTTTCATTTTTATAACTTCTTCACTTGAATGCAGTCAGTATGGTTTTCCTTTCACTGCTCCATGAAACAGGAGCAGCTTACGCACATTTGAAAAGGGAACTTCAACAACAGTAAAATCCCTTTCCCATCTCAGAGAGAAATATTGCTGTGGGCTAAATGCTATGTTTCCTGATGCAAAAGATGCAGTACAGAATAGGCAAGTGAAATGTACTATTGGACTGAAAAAAAGTGAGATAGGGAAGAGAGGTTAAACAGGCAGTTCTTGGGCATCTAAGGCAACAATCTCTTTCTCGTTTATTTGAACTGATATGTCTCAGTCTGATGATCCACAGGATCATGGGAACTGCTCTGCAGAACCAGGTTAAACAATACAATTTAATGTTTTCAGCTACAATTCGAAGGCAGGTTGTCAATAATCAGTCCACTCATCTCAGTTGTCTAGAGAGCAACTGATTGGTAAGACCTCATTTCTTCCTGTTTCCTGGAAGCTCCTGCAATAAAGGAAGATTTTCTTCCAGAAGCCTGGTGTAGCTTTGCAAGTTGCCAGCCACGACCATGTGCAAGGGCACACTAATGCTGCATGGTTCTGACTCCATTAAGCATTGACCTCAAGATGCAGATATGTACTTAGTGAGACAAAGAATTACACAACTCTAAGCAAATGTAAAGCAAGAAAGATTATCAGGAAAAACAACAACTGCTGTCAGAAACCTAACTTTATGCTCCGTAAGATAAAAATGAGCAGTGTTTACGGGTAATTATTAGCCCTCCTCTGCTCTTCATTGATTAATTACTCTATTACAGGGTTTTTTTGAGCCTAGATCTCAATGTGGTAGCTTAAACATGGGTGTATAAAGCCGTCTGGCTCTCTTGCCTCTCAGATGCCACTCAGAAGATTATGTGTCTCCTGTAGATCCTGCGTCACGTTTGTCCATCCTACACAGATGTCTTATATCCATATGTATGAGAAATTAATCATTCAGGAATGGACTAGCAAATTCCCAGAGCATTTAACAGCTGAAGAGTCTGCGGGACAATATCCCACTGACTCAGTGGCCTGCTCACAATCAAGCAATGAAAGTCATCAAAACATGAAGAGACATCTCCTTCAGCAGGCAGTAATCTATCTCTGTCAGCAAGGAACAAGACAGTCAAGAAAACACTCAGTTTGGTCTGAGCCCTGAAACAAGGGTGAGAAGGGGCCTTGTCCACCTACCACCCTCTTTGGCCTGGGAGCATCCCTGTTTGCGAACAGGGAACCATGTGGAACAATGCACAAAGTGATGGAGAACCTGTCTTATGCTTCCACATCTCTCCAATTTCTTGATTCCAAAAGCACCTTTCCTGCCTTAGAAGATCATCAAATCAAGATGACACCAAGGCTGAGGCCAGGTCTGAATTACCAGCAACTGCCTATGGTTGTATGGTCTCATCCTGTGATATCTGTAGGAAATACAAGGGACATATCCCTCCCCAGAAGCCTACGCAACATAGCACAGGGTAATAGGATAATCATGACGTACCATTTCTGGCCAGCTGACCTACTACCAGAGCAATTTTTTTCCACATAGACCTAATGGAAACCCAGTGCATGCCAAAATGCCAGCATGAAAACAAGATAAATTTCCATCAGAGTGTGACCAGACCTTAATCTTTCAGGGCTAAACAATCCCTTCTACTAAGGGCTTTAGATAGAATAGAAAGAATGCAAATAGCAGTCTAATCAATGTGACAGAAAGGGAAGATGTGGGAGCAGAGTCTTGTTTTCTACGATTTGAAACCCAGCCAATGAGTCATTTAATCTGCAGCAACATGTATAGTACCAGTAGCTTGTAAATGAGATGACTAATATAAATTTTAAAACTTTTTTTTTTTAAGATGTAAAGTTGCAGATAGTTTCCTGTAGGCAGGTGGAACACCACCTCTGGCAACAGCCAAATTGTCAAAAAGAATTAAGCATCAAATTTCTTTCAGCAACCTGGGTAAGTACTTGACCAATTTCAGCAGATACAATCTCACTAATAATATTTCTTGAACTTTCTTTTACGTCATTTTTGGTTGGATCTTTTTAAACTTTTGTTTTAGAAATCCACTGAAATATGAGAGGGTTTTTTTTAATTAGATTTTCTCTTTTTACAAATATTTACTTTCCTCTCCATATCTGACTGAGCTTGTATTGCAATAACTCTATGTTTTCTAAGCTGGAAAGGTGCTTCATACTTAATCGGTAGGTACTGATATTTTTTCTCTGGTTTCTGTTGCTAAAGAAATTTTTCATAAAGGGAGATGGTAGGGAAAAAAAACCATAGAGAAATAGGCTTCAGAAAAGCAGATATGTAAGCTTCACTCTTTCAGTCTGCATCCTCCATTGACCAGTAGTAGACTGAGAGCAGATATTTTAAACGAAACCAAAGTAAGGGACTAAAGAAGTGGACATGGGTGCTCACCCTGCCCGGGCTGATGCAGTCTCCACTGCACGCAGACAGGCTTCAGCACCCAGGTCAGAAGGAGGACAAGGGCAGGAGGCAACTCAACCTCTTCCAGTTTTAGTTAGATTAGTGAGAACATGGGTGCAAAGTGCCAACAGGGACAGGTTGCCTTCACACTGGACCAACATGAGGGCAGTGCAAACTCCTCACGTAAAAAGTACTTATAGACTTCTATTGTGTAAATATTCTCTTTCTAGATTAACTTAAAGTCTGATTTGGAGAAACTTCCCCTTCCCAGGACTCTTCCAGTTGAAATTATTTGGTTTTGCTGATAATAGTTGAGCTAATGGGGACTAAAACGGACAAGAGGGCTCTCACAATCCAGGAGGTGGTAGCCCAGACAAGGGAGGACAAGGACATTTTGTCCCTACACTGTTGCATCACTCCAGGATGTCTGTCCACAGCCAAATGTTGTTTCTTGCCACACGCCAGCACTGTTGGGAGTCTCATATCCATATTCATTCAGTGCCTCTTACTTGAAACTGTGATGTTTGAAATTAAACATCATGTTCTTTATAAATAATCTTAATTGGCAGCAAGCTCACTGAATGTGGTCTTTTGCATACAAATTAAAAGCTGCTGTAGCAAACTTCAGATGGTCCTGAAACAGATTCACTGTTGAAGGCAGACTTTCATTTCGTGCCACTTCACATGAATTTGTTTAAAACTGGCTTAGCAGAGTGCTACCTTTCTTCAGGGCAGCCCTCTCTTGGGCTCTATGCGTAGCGGTTCCACAGCCAAGACTGAATACATATTTTCCATCCTACAGGGTGTTTGGCCACAGCATTCATAAGAAAAAATTTTTCACAGAAAGGGTCATTGGGCACTGGAACATGCTGCCCAGGGAGGTGGTTGATTCACCTTCCCTGGAGGTGTTTAAGGCACGGGTGGATGAGGTGCTAAAAGGCATGGTTTAGTGCTTGATAGGAATGGTTGGACTCGATGATCCAGTGGGTCTCTTCCAACCTGGTTATTCTATGACTCTATGATTCTATGATTCTATGATTCACTTAACTGTGTTTGCAGCAAGAAACCGTGAAAAGCATTTTCTATCATTAGCTGCCTCCAGGGTCTGTCCATACTCTTACCTCCTCAGTTACATTAAACTTATCTGTTGGCTATGGAAGCTTAATTATGTACCTTACTGTAGACACTTACCTATATCCTCTTTGAGTTGGTGTTTCATCCCATTGACTTCAGTGAGATGACTTTGTGCATGCATCCATCTGTAAAGAAATATTTGCAGAAGAAGAGTCTAATTGTAGACTCTAATCCACACTTGGTCTCCTTTATTTTTTGCCTGCATCATTGTCAGTGAAACTTACAGTTAAGTCACACAAGCAATTTTGACCACAGCAGAAATGGAATCACCTTAATAAAACCAGTGCAGTTAGGGCCAGAACAAATGCTTAAAACGTGGGGTATCTGCTGCGTGGGAGTGGAGAGGACTGGAGGATTTGAACTGTTATGGAAGATAATGAGACAGCTACAGTTCAATTTATTTTATGATTTTTTTTCTTTAGCCTGTGAACAAAACTTTACTCAATTTTATTTAGTTTAACAGAAATATATCAATTTATCATTTGAATCTGTAGAAATGTGGGATAGTGTTAGAAGCTGTTGGCAGCCCCCATGGTGCATACAGGCCACAGGTCACATCTAGGGATACTCCACAACAGTGACCATTGCTTCTGAAGACCATTGAATACTTACTGTCAGACTCTTTATACAAAACTCTGCTTTTAATGCAGGTATTTAGAATTTTTTAAATTATTTTGAAGTATTTTGAAAGCGTCACTTTCCTGGCAGGGTTACATCAAAGCCAGGACAGGTTGTATACACTACAAAGTCACAGAGCAGCAAGCCGAGAGCACCTCAGGCTTAGAAGCTGCCAAAGGGAAGAAGCTGTTGGCAGGTTTTAACAGGCTCCCTCCAACAGAGATTTTTAATAAGCACAAAACCCACAGCAATAAAAATGTAATGTGCTAACTGGAGGTAAACCTGAGAATAAGCTTCCAGAGCAAACCTTGTTACTGATTTTCAGAGGCACAGCCTACGCTTTTTCCCGATCTATCTGGCCTGGCATCTATCAAGCCTGTTGGCACAGGGCTTATCCAGTCCTTAACTACAAATCTTAACCGTCAAATTAAAATCCATTAAAAAAAAGCTAGGTGAGTTATTGCTAGTGATTCTTAAAGGCGATGACAATGTATCCTATGAAATAGGCACACATTACGCTGGATCCTGCCAACTGTACTGCATTATGCTGAATGTGATGAGGTATTCCTCATAATTACCTGCTAAGAAAAAAATAAGGGTGTTTCCAGCAACAGCAACGTTATTGCTAATGTCACAGATGAGTAAGATCTCAGTTACAATGCTCTATAAAGTTCTTGCTATCTGTGTGTTGAGGAAAGATGAATTCCATCTGAGATAGGCAGGGCAGGGCCACCAAGGTAGCAAGAGAAGAGGAAAGCATGAAGCAAGAGGAAACTCAAGGAATTTATCCAGACAAAATAAAAACTGAGGTATGATGTTGCTGCTATTCAATACTCCGAGGCAAGCACCGTGACAAGAGAAGATCAAGCGAAGTTGACCATCAGAAATAAAATGTTCCAGATCAGCCTGTCTGTAGGAGCAGTAAAGGCAAAACACCTAATCTAAGAGTGAACCTTATTTTCAAGTTTTTTGAGGCTTAGAAATGAAATGTTTGTTTGGGTTTTTTTGTGTACAAAACTAAAAAAAGGTCCTTAAGTCCTTCCCTTTTACAGTTTTTACATCTTTTGCAAATTGCCACACTACATCAATGGCATTTCTCATCTCCGCCACATTGCCCTCTGTGTAATGCACATTATCAAAATGCAAAATCTTCTCACTTCTGACAATGCGTGTTAGCCAAGGCGACTGGCACAGTAGCGACAGTCAAGAGGTGACAACTTCCCTGTGGTCAAGTTGCAAATTACTATCTATAGTCTACAACATTGAAAGGAGAATGCTATATCATGCAGTAGTAAGAGAACTCCATATTTCTTAACCTGTGAGGAAGAAAAGCACTGCTTTCTGCTGTACACGCGTAAGATTTTGAACTGTTAAAATACCTTAAAATAGCCATTAATCAGTATCAGTAGATTTAGGGAAGGGTAGAACACAATTAGGTGGGAAGCCTGTACTCACAATTCATCTGTCAAAAAGCAAAAGAGGAATTTTCAGGAAGTAGCAAATAAACTGATATAAAAATTGTTGACAGTGTTTTCTAAACGTATCTATAAATCCACTTACATCCAAATGCTTTGCTAAGATGAATGCAAAGCTGGTTAGCATAGTAACAGTGACTAACAGATCATAGAATCATACAATCACAAGGTTGTAAAAGACCTCTGAGGTCGAGTCCAACTATACCTATCTGCAATAAACCATATCCTTAAGTACTTCGTCTGCAAGTCTTTGAAATACCGCCAGGGATGGTGACTCAACCTCCTCCCTGGGCAGGCTCTGCCAGTGCCTAATGATCCTTTTGGTGAAAATTTTTTTCCTAATATCCAATCTAAACATCCCCTGGCACTGGTTGAGGCTGTTCGCCCTTGTTCTATCACCTGCCACTTGGGAGAAGAGGCCAGCTCCCTCCTCTCTACAACCTCCTTTCAGGCAGTTGTAGGCAGTGATAAGGTCTCCCCTTGGCCTCCTCTTCCCAAGGCTAAACAATCCCAGTTTCCTCAGCCGCTCCTTGTAAGACTTGTGCTCCAGCCCCTTTACCAGCTCTAAGATGATAACTACTGTAATGTTATTACGGTCAACTTGAAAATTAGAGATCAGGACTGGGACCTCTGGAGACAGAAAAGCACTCCTGATGGGATTATCTGGGCAGGACAAAACTGCTGATGCAAGAATGAAAAAAACATGAGTTGGACATGAGTCACAATAATTAATTGAATTTTACTATATTTTTATGTACATACTAAAACTTGGAAAATGCATTCACCTCTTGTTTTGATAGCCCATTGTTTTCCTGAAACCAGAAAAACTGAAACAAAAGGAAAGAGAAGAAACTGGTGCTCAGATGTCACCTGGGTGTAAGACAAATATTAGGGAACTGTGGGACTGAATTAAACAATGGCAATGCTGCATCGGCTGAAATAAACAAAACTATCACATACCAACTATTTCAAAAGAAATTAAGATAAATGGCTTTCTCAGGACAGCTTTGTTTTCTAGTTATTAAATATTTTACCCCTCAGTAAGGTAAATTTGGCAAGAGATCTCTTTGATTTATAAAATACACTCTTTGTTGCAAAATCCCATCTATAAACAAACAAATTTATTGCAACTTAAGCTGCAATTGCTCCTAATATACTGTCAGTTCTGATTAACTTCACCATAATCTGGTGCATCAGTTTATTATAACAGGCAGACATGGGTTTCTTCTCATGAGAACAAAGTAATGGATATGGGGAATGAAGATCTTTGTTTTTAAGGCTGTAATCTCTTCTAATGCAGTGAAAACCAACAACAACAAGAACGAGAACAATGGGTGCTAAAACAAGCACTGGCAGTCTTCTCACTGAGAAAATCCCCCATTATGAGAACTTGTCTGGTATCAGTTTAATAGCCTCTGCACCACACACTCTAACAGTGAGGGCACTGCTTTCCAACCCGCAACACCCTGGAGGGTGGACTGGAAAATTTAGTTTGATAATTTTCCCTTGTTGTTTAAACAGGATAAGTAGATTCCATTTTTGCCAAATACTTGACACAGAACAAATCTTTCAAGAGCCCCGACAGTTATGCTGAAAGAATTAATTTCTATGTGACAACACCTGTCATCACTTTTCCATTGAATCAAAAAAAAAGATCTCAAAGACAGCTACAGTTGAATGAGTTAGTTTCTTATTTACAAAGCAAAAAGTAACTATGCTTCTTAAAATAAATTAAAATACTTTGTTTGATGGCTAATGTTAAAAGGAAATAAAACAGTTAAGAATGAATAAGAAGGTAGTCTGAAATGCCTTACTGCGGTTTGCTAAGTATTTTTTCTCACATGACAAAGCCAGCTTTCATCTAGTCTTCTGGCTTCTGGGCCTAGGTTTCAGATGAGAATCTAGACCTCTTGGCTCTTCCCCCTGCTCTCACCAGACGGCCATGGAGACCACAGACAGTCCTTCCTCTCCTACAACAAGGACTTCACCTTTTCTCACCTGTAGATTCCTTTTGAATCTCCAGACACAACCCCTGCAGTCAAAAAAGGCGTAACCCAAGCAGATAAAAATTGGAGGAAAACAGCAAGCAGTGACCATGCAATGGCCTAGAGAGAGAAAAGAGAGGGAGAATCTCACAGGCTGGCATCTTTACAGGAGCAAAATAACATATCAATAAATCTGCTTTTCTGCAATGATCCAGCAAGTATCAAAATGCTCCTTTTGGAGGGGGAAGAACTTAGATCTGGAGGTGACCAACTAGCATGCGTACAACGACCAACAACCAGCCATAAAAAACTTACTTGATGATAAAACTATTCAGAACTTACTCAAATAAATTTCCCAAGCAAACATTTCTAACAGGGAAACAGGCTCTCTCTCACCTGGCTAAAACCTTGCAGAAAAAGGAGAGGTTGAATTCTTCTCCCAAGAAGATGACACTGAAAACCCAAAGACTAGGATAACCCTAACTAAAGACTGATAGTGTGTCATCCATGAAACTGCAGCACCCAATAGCAGCTAGGCACAGTCTTGATACACAGGCAAATTAACATGTTGCTTAACACCAACGAGGTTTGACAGGTGTATTTACCTACAGGTTCAAAAGATCAAATGATGAGGAGCATTGAAGTTCTAAGTTTAATGCTGAAAGGTTTGATTTGTGCAAATTTCACAACTTCCTCAGGTTTTACATCCATTCTGAACCCGGTTTTAAGCCTTTTCTATGTACCTCTGAATGTTTCTGCTACACATGGAAGTATCCAGTCCTCTTCCCTGTCTTGTTGACTCCTGAGCCTAGTTGTTATTTTTTGGCAATGAGTCTCAAGCTCCAGCTGTACATTAAATAAAATATATTTCCTTTAATCTATTTGGAATTTGTCTATATTTCATCTCTGACTGTCTCCTTACTCCTGTGTTGCGAGAAAGGTAATAAATGCAACAAATCTAATTGCTCTAAATGCTTTACTATGATGTCTAATTTTTCTTACGCCCTTCCAAATTAAAAAAGCTCCAATATTTTCACTGTGTCTGGAAGCTTGGATTCATTGGAGGGGGCAGGAGCAGCCTCTTTCACACTTCATATACTAGGACAGGAAACTGGGCAAGCTTCGCTACCTCTGCAATTATAAAAGGACCAACACAGACTTCAAAGTGCTGGATCAAGCATGTTCCAGAGAAAGTAAGTTCTTTTTCATGCATCACCCTAAGGCATCATTAGAAAATCATTTACTTGTAGACTGCTTCATTCTCATGTTGTGGAGGGCAATGAGTAAATTATTCTACCAGGTGCTTTCCTGTGTGACTGTGTCTCTGTGCTGTCAGTCAGTAATAAAAGCATCTCCCATGTGAAATGTCAGTGGATTAAAAATGAGTAATTAATTTAGTCACCTTAAGACACTTCTAAATCCAACACTACCTCCTTTCCTTTCAAGTTAGAAACTTTATGCCTCTTCTAAAGCATTTCTGAGGGCAAGTGTTGAAGGATTGTGTAAATCATTACCTTTGAAAACCATTTATTTAGTTATTGCTAGGTTTCAATGTCACCATTTAAAATCCATCTAAGAAATGTGTTTCCTAAAAGAAATAGTGCTTATACTGTGATGCTGAGCTAAGGAAAATACAAGCTTAGTTCTAATGAAAGCAGACTCAGGTTTTAAATATCATTGCTTGCTTAATAATTTTCACAGAAAAATCTGATTTCCCATATACAGACGTGAAACTACTGAATAACCAAAAACTACCATGAATGGGTTGTACTAAATGGTATAAAACTTACTGCAAGTGAAAGTCCTCATCTCTAAAACCTTAGAAGGAAGGTGCACACAAATGTACTGTTTGTGCAATGCACGTGGTTTTAAACAGCCAGAAATTACATGAAATTACATTAAATACTTGAATTCTCCACAGCTCAGGCTATTGTAACTTTCCTTCAAGAGCCAATTCATCCCTTTGAGCAACATCAGCGGCTGGGAAAGGTTTCATATATTGTTTTACAATGCAAACACCAAAAGTATCCTCTGAAACTAAAAGCAATTTAGCTACTTCTGAAGCTGTAATAAGGGAGTATGGGCAAAAATACAGTTTTCTCATAAGGAACTGCAGATGAGCTGAATTCATCTGATCTGGATCCCTACTGCCTTTACCACAGTTAGTGGTCAGAAAGACAGGGAGCAGGAGTTCAGGCAGAAAATCTGTCTCAAATACCTGTGGATAACTTTGTAACTGCCCCAGCAAGAAGCAAGTTGTATCAACTGCAAAAAAAGATAAGTTAGGATTGATGAATTTGAGGCCATGAGGAAAAAAGACTGGGCTGACTGTGACAGACTTTGGATAAACCACCTCCTTTGGAAATCCAAGCCAGTGGTCCAAGACCCGAGTATGCATATTCATGGTATCGAAAATACATAGACTGAAATAGCTTGGAAAAGCCTCAAAGTATCCTAGAAAGCAGCGTCCCCATGCACTCCTGCAACCTGCAGTCACTACCCAAGTATTATGCAATACCAGCTTTTACTAAATTGCTGAGGTGTTCACGTACTCACTGTGCACCCTGTCCATCCTCAGGCCAGTCCCTTCTGGCTCTGGATCCTTCAGCAGCTCTGATGCGGTCACACACACTCCACCAGGAGAGAATGGGAACAGAGGAGACCTGTCATCCTCAGACCTCTCTGGGGATCCAACAGGACCTGAGGCTGCTGCTGGTAAGAGCCATCTTTAAAGATTGATTGACAGTCAGAAACTTTTCTTTGGAGATGAGAAGAGGGAAAAGAAATACCAGTAATGCTACAGTTCTATACATTAAAAAGAGATTATAAATAGAATCATAGAATAATTTGGGTTGGAAAAGACCTTAAAGATCATCTAGTTCTAAACCCCTGACATGTCCCACTAGATCTGGCTGCCCAAGGCCCCATCCAACCTGGTCTTGAACGCCCCCAGGGATGGGGCATTCACAGCTTCCCTGGGCAACCTGTGCCAGTGCCTCACCACTCTCATAGTGAAGAAATTCTTCCTTGTGCCTAGTCTAAATCTGCCCTTCTCCTCAGAGCCTTCTCTTCTCCAGGCTGAACAACGCCAACTCTCCCACCCTGACCTCCTATGGGAGGTTCTCCAGCCCTCAGATCATCTTTGTAGCCCTTCTCTGGACCTGTTCCAACAGTTCCATATCCTTCTTATGTTGAGGATTCCAGAACTGGACACAGTATTCTAGATGAGGTTTCATGAGAGCAGAGTAGACAGGCAGAATCACCTCCCTTGACCTGCTGGCCATGCTTCTTTTGATGCAGCCTAGGACACCATTGGCCTTCTGGGCAGCGAACACACATTGCCAGCTCATGTCAAGCTTCTCACCCACCAGCACCCTCAAGTCCTTCTCTGCAGGGCTGCTCTCAATCACATCATTCCCCACTCTGAACTGAAACTGGGATTGCCCTGACCCTGGTGTAGGACCTTGAACGTGGCCTTGTTGAACCTCGTGAGGTTCACAGCGGCCCACATCTCCAGCCTGTCCAGGTCCCTCTGGATTACATCACATTCTTCTGGTATTACTTCCCATCCTTCTGGTAAGTAGTAGCTGAAAAGGCTGTCATGTAAACAATAAAACTGGCAAAATATCACTTTGTGTTTGCTCAGTATTGTTGTTTTGATCAAAACCTTCTGTGCTAATAATGCCTAATCTCCAGTGCAGCATGAAACAGAAGAACACGACACATCAGGAAAGAAGGAATGTTGAAGAATGCTTGATACAGCAATGCTTCATAGCTCTTTAGTGGAAAGCTGGACTGGGAAACAACATATATGCATAAGAAGCAGGTACAGTGTTAAGTCCTGTGGGGCTCCATAATGAATAAACCAGCCAGAAAACAAATGTTTTGAATGACTGATGAGGAAGACAGGAGAAATACTGATAACGTCCTTCATAAGATTCAATACTTTAGTACACACAAAAGCACCACCTTACTCCTGGACAAGAAACATAAGCCACTCAATGTGCACATCTTCTTTAAACCTACAAGGAGCGGTGTGAACAGTGAAACTAATGAACCAGCGCTTATGCATTTGTGCCTCATGGTTGAACTGTGCCTACTAAAGGATGCGCTTGTGATGAAGCTTGTCCATCGACAACCTCTGGATAATACACCTCTCTTTCATCTAGTTTGACTGAGGTTTATAGGGACATACAGGACTATGGGGATCTCTGTTCCTCTAGTCCAGAGTGTCAGTGGGTTCAAAAGCTGATTGTGGGGCATTAAGACACACACATGTGTACAGTCAGCAAGTATTGCCCTTGCTTTGCCTCGCCGGAAAACTAGCTAAAACCAGATACTCTCCTCATCTGCTTAATAAAAAAAAAAATCAAAAGAAATGTGGACAAATATTTTGCAGAACCACTGTCTCCTTCTTCTTTTAAATAAATGCTGCATTAAGGGGAGTTGGAACAGCCTCAGAGATCAACACATAGTTCAGATTTCCTGAATAGCTGAGCATGAAAAGTCAGGAAGGAAAGCAGTCCAAGAAGTCTGTAGGTGGTCAAGCACATCTGCTAAGACACTTGAATGGGATCAGACTGTGAAAAACAACAATGAAAAACAAAGGGAGGGACCAGTACTGCAATGGTAACCCGACACAGAACCTTCCCCTTCTGTACCGTTTTTTGATCAAAATATCCCAGGTCCTAGAGAAAGACATTGTGACTCTGTGCTAGAGCCAGGCAGTGGAAATGAAGTGACATATATATATGTGTGTGTGTATTTATATATATCTGCTTCCAATGTAAAATATTACAAACAGCAAATAGGCTTAGCAGACAAGTGTCATTTCCAGCCTCTTTAGCTGCATGAAATTATTTTGATAAACACAAACACAGAGAATACAAAGGGCAGTTAATAATTCAATAATATTAACAATCTTTGGTTATTCAGTCCTCTGATGACCCAAAAGGAAAATAAAGGTATCAAACTGGGCATGTGAGAGATGATCATTTTTGTCACTTTTCCTCTAGTAATCTTCTACCATTTGTCATGTTTATGACTTACAACTTAGATAAAAACAGACCAGCATCCTGAATTACAGAGGTATAAGTGCCAAAACATAAGCAAATTTGCTTCTACACTATCAAACTATTTATTAACCACTAGTCCTATGACATAAGATCTACATGCTGTGCATTTATAAAACACATTATCAGCTTCATTTAACCACAATCAAATTCATGTCCTAACAAGTATTTACCAAGATAAGATGAACGACATTACTTATTTTGCCATAAGGTGTTTTGCAACTCATACCTGGCTAGACAGTGTTTATTCCTCAAAACTCTTCCATAATTGCTGATATTGCTTAAGTATCTCCCGTGTATGCTAGTGCTCTGAAATGCACCATGTAAACACACCTTGGAAAACTGATTTACCACCTGTGGGAAGATGATATCATACTTCCTTGGTGGTATTATCATAAACTCTCAGTTCACATTTGCTTGTAATAGGAGACACAGGAAACACACTGCATGTAGCTAGAAGGATAAAAAAACAAACCTCACACATCTCACTTTTTAATAATTTCAACTTTCCATGGCATAGCCAAGGCTTTTTTGCGGCCTTTTTCTGTTGTAATATTCTTTACCGATGATTCTCATTTTCATTCTCACCCACCATCTTTTCAGGCTGGTGTTCTCATTGCAGCACACACCTCATGCACACATAGGCTTTGCCATAGAAGACAGTTTTATTAAAAATAAAGGAACTGGCTACACATACCATGGAAAAACTGGTATACCGTCAACACAGAGGTTTAGCTAGACCACCTTTTTGTTCTGCTCACTTACGCTCTTTTTGATACTCTGTCCAGCTTTAGTCCCTGGCTTTAAGAAAAACGCAGAGCGATAGTGAGGGGCATGAAAGAAAGTTACCAAGAATCATCATGCATCTAGGAACTATAATCTGCATGGAGGCTGAGGGGCTCCATCTAGAGAAGGCTGAGGGAAGACACCATGACAGACTTCAAATATTTAACAGGCTGCAAATCAAAGAATCTACTCTCTAGGTCCCTGATATATAAAAAGTTATATGTCTCAACTGCAAGAAGGAATCCTGAAGTATGACATTTATGAAAGAGCAACAAAACCCTAGACATAGTCTCAAAGGACAAAGTGAGATCTCCATCAGTAGGGTTTTCAGGAGAGCCCAGAGACACATCTGTTGGAAATATTACAGGCTTGGCAGCACCAGGGGAGGCTGTGTTATCCCTGGAGATCCCATCCAGTCCTCCACGGTTGCAGCTCAGCACCAGCCCCCTGCAATTTCCAGCTGTAGTTTTCAGCCACTTGACCTCCATCTTGCATGGGGGGACACAGAGCCAAGGAACAAGGGGTCACACTGGGGAGCTCTGTGTCCTCTGGATGCTCACACACACATGTTGCTGGTCCCGTGAGTGATGCGTCTGCAGCCGAGGCTGTGATTCCAAGTTTCTGTACAGGTCTGGCTTGTCAAAACAAACTTTGAGAAAAAGAAGAAGTATTTGCCTGTATTTATTTGTCCTGGTATATAAGATGCTTGGGGGGTTTGTCACATTTTCGTAGAAAATATCTGTCAAAAGTTATCTGTCAGTGGAAACACTTAGCACAGATCTGCCTGAATGCAAAAGATATTAAGAATAACAGGCAACATCAAGCAAAAGTACAAAAGAGGAAATTGAAGCTGTAGATACAGTACAGGAACAGAAGTAGTTACACTTGATTTCATTGCCAAGCAAGTAAAAAATGTCAGGGATGGCCTCTGGAAAGTCCCTAATCATGTTGCTTCTGTGTTCTCCTCTCTAAAATGGAATTCTAATAATTACCCACCTCACAAGTGTGCGGTACTGCTATACTTAGGAGTGTTTGTGAAAGGGTCTGCAATTACCTCACAAATAGAAACATTATTCACATTATTATTGCTATGATCTGTGTACATCTATGCAAATACGTCTGTGTCCCCAAGTGATCTGTATTTCAGATGCTGGCTGGAACCTATAGGTAAGTAGTTATTAAATTTACATTGTTTCTCCATAGCTTAGTACAACTGATTGACAGAAATACTTGTTCCAGATTACAAACTGTTTTGCTGTACAATCTGAACAGTTGCCTACATGTTAAATCAAGAGCAAGTAGTGAAAAGCCCATTCAAAATTCATTCTCTAATGCATAAGGATGCTGCAAAGCAAAGTATGTACCTCAAGGAAAGGTACACTAAAATTACAATAAACAACCCATTTTGCAAAATGACCAATGTGGGCTTAGTAAATGGAATCCGTGTACTTAGCTGCTGAGAAAAGAATTTCAGCTGACCTTCACGGAAGAGTAAGAATTATGCACCACAGAGAACAAATCAGGCTACAACTCAATAATACAACTCCATAAGGCAAGTAAAATACCTGGCCTATATAAAACTGTTATGAGCTCACTCTGTCAGTTCAGATTAGTCCAGAATACTCTGAAGAGATAGGGTCACCTGTGCAGAGCTAGTGGGACTAAATAGGATTTTTTTTCATACTGCTCTTATGGGTATCATATCTCCTTACAAAGCTGTCATAAAGAATGAAAACTGTGTCAAAAGAAGTTTGTCCTGCCAGATGATCTGGTAGCACACTGAGGTGGCATTAGCGTGCACCCATGGATTCTAAGGATAAGAGTGCTGGGAGACAACTGGCCATAGAGGTGTGTGCATGCTGCATCATTTCTTTAGCTTCCAAGAAATAAGAGCTTAAAGCAAAGCTAAATGAATGAGTTGTTAAGAGGAAGGAGAAATGCTCTTCAATGTGAACATTAAAAATCACAGCAAAATCATCTAACAAAACTGTCAACTAGCAGTATTGAAAAAGCTCTCATATATAAGTGACTTTACCAGGACTAAGAAGAGTCAGTCTTAGACCCATGCAAAAGAAAAAGTGTATGGGCTTGCACTGAGCAAGCAGCTCCCCGGCTGTCTTCTACCTGCAGTGCTTGGTAAAAGTGAATTAAAGTGCATAAAGGTGCACCAGCACCACCAGCTTCCCTGTTCTACAAAACCATCACAGGACACAATAATTCAGAAACAGACCACAGTCAAACTTATTCATCCCCCTGAAAACAAGATAAAACCACATACATGCCAATGACGGCAGAGAAAGTTTTTTCCAATTTGCCAAAACCTCAAACAGGTAGCCTTTTCAACTGCCCTGTTGTCATCGTCCAAAGCATTTCCCAGTGTTTAAACCTTGTATAATGATCAGGTAAATTTTAATCATACATCCATTAGAGCTAGAAAAAAAGACTCGTTCCTCTCTTTTAAGACATCCACCTATATACTGAAATACTTAGCAGCCTATGCAAGCCAAAGAGTTTCCATTTCTTAAACTTTGCTACAGTTCTCACTGCTCTGATCTTATCACCCTCCAGTTTGTCCAAGTGTCTCTTGAATACAGTATTTAGATTAAATTTGAGATCCTCTGCTGTGACTTCATCAGGGAAGGAAGAGACTTACAGTTATCATCTGTGTCTTACATATTATTCTGCTTCTTGTCCATTACATACTGATGTCTGCCTTTTCCAGCATCCTCCCATTATCTGTTTAATTTGTGATCCAGCCTCCTCGACGCTTATGCAGAGGCTACCTGCTCAGGCACACTCATTTCCACCTTAATGTCAAGTGATGAAGCTGGCTGATGACACTGGCTTGCCCTACTTAAAACATTTTCATGACATCTCTTATAAACTCTTGGGAAATCCAGCAAAAAATATTTTCATGAGCAGTGAAAATACTAACTATTACATAGATACCATGAACCAATCTCATTTGTGTCTAGTCCTCTGCGCTTTTAATATTGCATCTTGTTGGTGTCCAGCCTTCCCTGCAGTATACCCAAATCATTTGGGATACTAAGCCTCGTTCCGGAATCCACAGACTGCCAAAGCCTTCCTCTCTAATTTGAATCAGTGTGGAAATAGTGACTTACTACAAATAGCCCATCATTTCTCTTCATTGGAATAACTTACAGAAAAGTATACTACGTAAGTCAAAGAGGTAATTTAGCAAATATTGAGTTTAGCAACATTTGTCAAAACTTTAGTTTTCTCAGCATTCTAAGAAATTTGCATGCAGAAATGCTTGATGTAAGATTAGCACCATCACATTTTCAACAGACGCAATAAACAACAAAGCTGTTCATGTGTTGAAACCGTTGCTTAATCACACCCATCAGGACTATCTGTATCTCCCTCCTCTCTCACATCTGAACTGTGTGCTCTTTTAGGAAGTGACTTCCCACTCCACTTCACCTCAAACAACACTGAGTGCCGCACAGGCAGAGCTCTGCCCACTATGGAAACAGCAAAAGTAAATAACACTGCAGCAGATCGTTACTGCTACCGTATTTTAGATGTGCACTGCTTCAGACTCAGAATACATTTCTGTGATCCTTAGGTCACAGTAGCTGGTTTGTCCTGATTTAATGTCAGGTTTCCTGTCTGGGAATTCAAAATCTTCAGCCGACACAAGACATCCTCAAGCTTGAGCAGACACTGCTTTGCAACATAAGCATTGCAAATGCTGATTATTAAAAAGATATCATGAACCTATCTTAATCACTCTACTTTCATCAAAACCCTCATTATCTTCAGTAGGACTTTCTCTTGCATGTACGAGTGAAACATGGGCTTGATGCTTCCTTACAGCTTCTTCATAGCTGCCGCTTCATACTTCTCTTTTGATAACATAACCCAGGATTGCTTTAATAAAGGAAAAGGAAAATATTTTACTATGCTTGTCACATGCTCTTTCACAGCCTGTATGCTGGTGGGCTTTCTTGCCCAGGGGAAAGGGAAAGGTTAAGGCACAGAAATACCCAAGTCTTCTTCAGCTTTCGCTCCAGGATACATTTTATTATCTAAACATCAAATTCATAAAGTAACACAAAGCAAAGCTATTCCCTCATCCAAAGCCAGCTGCAGGGGCTCCCAAGCTTTCCATGCCAGAAAAAGGGCACACATCTTCATCTAAACCCCTGCTGAATCAAGTGACAAGCCGGCAGCCTGTAACCCTTTCCTGACTGTTTAACCCTGTCACAACAGGGTTTGCTCTTGTGAATGTTTTATTCCAGAGCTGGAGCAGATGGTTTTACACTCTTTCAGTTTTTTGAGTGCACAACACTTTAAAGGCTTGTTTTGTGCATCAGTACTTACAGCAAATTAGATAATTTTGATAAATTTATTTAAAAATCAGGCTGTGGAGTGCTATATGTAATTCTAATTTTTTTAAAGCAAAATGGAAAACTTTCTTCATCAGCATAAGCCTGTACAGACATTTTAGCTTTCAGAAATACACGGGTCACAGAAAGACCAACAGTATGTTTAAGTGCTCACAACTCCTGAGAAGCTGCCGTCAGATGTGAGTTTTCAACATTCAGCCAAAGTATCAAGACAAATGGGGAAGAATAATAATGCATACAAGCAAAATTGTTTTGTATGTTGGATGCTTAGAACTGAAAAATATGATGGCAAACAGTAAACTAATGAGGTAAAGAAGAGATTTTTAAATACAACCAATTCCTTAAAAGGGTAGATAAGCTGGAGGCTTGCAAACACGAAGCAAGAAATAGCAAAGCAGAGAGGAGAAAAGCAAACAGAGGTACTTTCAAGACTTCTCCAGATAAAAGCCTTCTGTAAGCAGATCATGATTGCCTGCTGCACTTTGGGCTTGTGAAGACAAAAGGCAATATTGATTGGTTTGACTTAAAAACAGAAGTAAAGTCTCAGTCCCTCAATCATTATCCTGCAAATCTGTGCATAATTTTTCCCAGATGCTGGCTGTACAAGGTCTCTCTTAACAAGCTAGACAACAGTAGAATGGATACTGGGCAGATCCACATACTATTATCATTCCCAGTTTTATGGGGAAGCTGAGGCACAGAAAAGATTAAATGTGCTTATGTCCAGCAACTGAACTTACATCACACTCTTCTAACAGCAGGTCAATCTTGTCTTCTGGTCTTTTAACAATCATTTGTAAGAGTAGCAGTCAAGTCTCTGTACCTTCACCCATAGTCTCTGAGGGAAGCAAAGTCTGTTCCACAAAACTGTATTTAACTCATAGAATCACCAGGTTGGAAAAGACCTCTTGGATTGCTGAGTCCAAACGTTCCTATCTGCCACTAAACTACGTCCCTGAGCACATTGTCTACCTGTCTCAACGGATGACTCAACCACCTCCCTGGGCAGCCTGTTCCCATGCCCGATGACCCTTTCTGTGAAAAATTTTTCCTGATTTTTTCATGTTGTTTCCACTTCTCTGGAAATAAGATACTGAGAAAGAATGGGATCCTTTCCCTTTTCTGAACTTCCAAACGAAATGTTTAATTGAATTCTTTGGTGCAGCCTCTAACACTGGGTGAAGACATGTATCAGAATCAAAGCTACTCAGGGTTCAGACCTCAAGGTTAATTTACTTGCCTGGCAGACAAAAACACTTCCTTTCTGTTTGAAGACGTAGCTAATTAGAAGCGGAGTCACTGAAATATTTTTTTTAAAATATGTCAGTAGGCTTTCTATGTGGTTACTTTCAAGGGTGAACAAGTCAGCATGCGGGCTCAGCACTGGACTCCACTTCTCCTTGCAATCTTCTGCTGTAACTACTGAAATAACTACTCTCTCTTCCTCTCCTGTGGGACCAGGCAACCCTTGAGTGGTGGGTATTCTTTAAATCTTGCCTAGGGAGGCTGACTCAAATGAAATCTCTCTAAGAAGTGTCTCCAAGCAGACCCATGAATCAAAATGTGGACCACCTCTTCGTCACAGTCCCCCACACCTCAGCAGAGCTGCATCGCCACCCACTCAACACTGACTCCATTGCCACGAATCATCTCACTTGAAGTTTTCTCCTCCACCTCCAGTCTCCTCCCTGTCGTGACAGAGTACACGCAAACAGGGAGGTGTAAATATCCTACATGCCTATGTTGCCTAATTTTCATAAAGCTTTCAGGAGATCCATTGCAGCAGTAGCCATGAACAAACTATGGCCCAGACAACATGATTACACATCACTTGCCTGAAGAGAGGACAAGACTTGGGCTCTACACAAAATTGCTATATGGGCCTTTACATAACTAGTGGGTTAAGTAGGAACCAAATCAGGTTCTGTCACTTTAAAACTTTCCTCCACCCTCCATCACCTCCATCCATCAGTTGCCTGTAGCATGTATATTGAGGAATCGCGTGCAAACCTTACCATAACCCAAGGCTTAACATAAACTATACTCTTTCAGGTCATTGGCAAATAACAGGTATATCCGGTTGTGCCTTTGTACTTGCCTGCACGCAAATTAAAAGCGCATGTAAAGTTACAATAATCAAAGTCAGTCAGGGGGAAGGGGAGGAGAGCAGGGGGAATAATAACCAGGGGATCAGGTTATTTATCTCACAGGGAAGCCACTGAGAGGAGCCTGCTTGCGTGCCATTTACACCTCAAAAGAAAGACGGGGCAAACCTGGCTTTTGGCCAAAGCCATCCCCTAGAGCGCTCCAAGCTGTGTTTAATCCTGCCTTCTCCCTGCATCTGGTAAATCACTGCCACCTCCACTGCTGCTACCTCTTCCCCATGGAGCCAACACAGCATCTTACACTTCCTCCGTGACCGTAGGGTGTAAACCTTACTATGGGAGAGAACAGCAGCCAAGATGGACTCCAAGCTTTCTTCTTTGGGAAACCTTCGCTCTAGTGGTCTCCGCTACCACTGCTTTCAGCTTTGCCACGTTGGTGCACTTCCAGTGCGATGTTGCTTCTGTGGCTGCTCCGTCTCCTACTCCCTGGTGGAGCCAGCACCCCACGGGGTGAATCCAGACCCGCCCTGCCACCCCACGGCAGGCATGGGCTCCCACACTGCTCTCCCTTCTGGAGGCAGCCAGCAAGCCTTTGTGCACATCCGGAGCCTGGGTGTTGGCTGCTTGGGAAAGGGAAGAATTTACGGCAATTTTTTTCTGTCTTTCTCCTTTGGCGTGCCATGAGCTTAACAGACATTAGCAAATGCCTCATCCCAGAGTGCTGTGACAAGATGAAACCTGTCCTGACTGGCACCTGCAGTCTGTTTCCCTTGTGGTCTTTGATCTGCCATTGCTGAAGGTCAGAAGACCTGAATGGCTCAGAAACAGACACTTCCTTGGGTTTGCTTCCAAGTGCTAGGAGCAATCTGTATGTGTCAAAAGCTCTTTTCCCCTCTTGAATTTACAGTGGGCTAGAGAAAATCTTTATTATTATTATTTGTCTTACAAGAGGAGGAAACTGTTTTGATCAAGATTGCAGACCTTATATGGAATACTGTAATAATTTCCTAAGCTCAATTTTCCATCACTGACCACAGATACCACAAAGCGAGTTTCCATTATGCCTTTGGTTTCATATGCTTTCTCCTAGTCTTTCTTCAAATTAAAAAATGTGCAAATAAACAACTCCCATTTCCCATACCCCAGGGAAGAGCATGAATAATTTACAGACTAGAGTATTACCCGCATACATCTCAGTCCCTAGTATTTGAGTCATTTCATTTACTACTGAAATACAGTTACCGCTGGAGGCAAATACACCAAATCCTTGCACAACAGAGCAGAGGAAGCCAAGAATGCCCTGCCGCAGAGGGATGTGCAAGTGTTTCCTCAGCTGAGCTTCAGCAGCCAAGTCACTGAAGGTTCTCATATGGATTCACACATTTCCATCTGACAGGACACTTCAGCAAAGCCAATGTAGCCAGAACCACACATTTCTGGTGGAAAATCTATCACTCTACAGCTTCTCCACAAATACTACTCACTGTTTTATTGATCTGCAGTAATGGAAGGGAGAAGAGGGGGAGCTTTCTCCCTGGCTCATTTGAGCAGGGCTGTCTAAAGGATGACATGTACAAGCAATTCCTTGACTGACATGAAATTTCTCAGCTCCATGACAGGAATCTTCATTGGGAAATCCCAGCTAAGGGCCTGTCTCTTCATGATGAAAAACTAGAGGAAGCACTCATGAATTACTGTACTCCTATTTAGTTTAGCTGCCATCTTGACAATGAATTTGTGCACCACCTCCTCTCTCAGAGCACCTGAAAACCTGAAAGGAGCAGTACCGAGCATAGGATTTTTTTAAAACGCTGAAAACTTCCCATCATGAAATTTCAATCCTTTAGACAAGATACTACTCCAGGTCCTATAGAGCCCACGCCTAATAGAACAAGCAAGTTTGGTGCATCCACCTGAATGTGCAGGTAAGCAGAACAGGCTTTTCAGAAGTTACAACTGAAACACGAAGAAGGGAGACACACACTGCCAGCCCCATGAAAACACTAAATGAGCACAGGTAAACCAAGGCCTGCCTTTTGCACTTGACACTATGCTTCAGCAACAGTCCTAGTCAGACTCCGAAAGAGAAAACATACATACATATATATTTATACACACACACACATACACACACATGTACACACACACAAAATTCCAGACCTCTGGCATCACTTTCTGATGCACTTTTAGATGTCTGCAGCCCAGTTCAAGAACCACCTTAAGTAGCAAGGTTGGAGGTTTCATCATGAGGGGCAAAGTAATGCTCACACCTCTGCGCAGCTCCCCTACCTAGATCAGACCTGCACCCCTCACTACATAAACAGGTTTGTTTTCTGAAGGAATGAGAATTCTGAAATTCAGCTTGGATTGCTCTAGAGGCTCATAGATTCAATTTGTGTTGCCTGTTTTAGCATTTTGATGAGCTGTTCTGGCCAAAATACAGTACACATGCAATACAAACTGAAGAATGCAAATGACCAATATTTGCATCATGGGAAGTCACTGCTTGGAAAGTGGTCAGCTGAACATTCAGAGGCTGGGCTAATCAATGGCTAGGACAGCTAGGACACAAGAAAAGAAAACCCATGCTCTAAACCAAAGAACTGTAATTCCTGCATTCCATCTGTGCTTTCCTACCTTGTCTCTCTGTGCGGAGGAGTCATGGTATCTACTTTCAGAGAGTTTCCTCAGTTGGAAACTTCAGGTCCTTCATTACCTAGATGTTTGCACACCTTTAATAATCTGGTCTGAAATTTTCTGTCTCAAAAAAATGCATGTTTCGCATTGTAATTTTTCAAAACGTTAAGCCTAAAACCAGTGGAACCCATTTATGAGAACAAGGAAAATTAGTTCTCATGCTAAAATATGGTGATGGCTGTTTCTTTGAAAAACTTTGTAGCCTCAAGCTCTAAAGTAGGGACTTGGCACTCATCTCAGTTAATGTTTTTTCTCCCACATTTGTGACTTTTGCTCTTCTCTTGATAACTCACTCATATTTGGACAAATTTCCAAACTCTGAAAAATCATCTTTTGCACAACCGTAGAAAAGACTTAGTTAGAACTTCACAGGTAGATCTTCAAACCCTTTACTCCCACAGAATATGCTTCTGCCTGAAGTAGACTTTGCTTTTAGCTATAAATCAGGGCTGTTTTGAGCTAGCATCTGTCACTAGGCTGAACAAACAACACACTGACATTTTCTAAAATAGCAAATAATAAATTCCCAGAGTTAATACAGCAATTGCACTACAAACTTTGTATCACCACTACTAATACTATATAGAACAAAGTCTGGAAAACAAATGAGTTAATAAAACATTACTGTTTGTTAACTTGTTAACAATATTGGCCCTAAGCATATTATAATTTTTAAGCTTTGGAGTGCTCTAGCACATCATACAGACTATAATATTTCTATATTTCAACATAAAGATGGACCTTTGCAACACAGCTATCAGTTCTGTAAACCTCAGAAACAGTGTGAGGATACAAAGCTGCCAGATGCTCCTGAGAACCCTGTTGCTAAAGAGGAAGAATAAGCAGGCACAACAATTTGCCGGCATATAACATGTCGAGGATAGATGCAATAACGCACATCTTAAGCAGTATCTAAACTTTCCTAAATGCCTTCTTCAGAGTGCTTCTCTTAGAGTACTTTAATAAAGAGCATTTGTATAGTATAAATACAAAGACGTGCAAAATGCCACGGATGAGTGCCCAACAGTGTGTAAATTAGATTTTGCCCTTTTAGCTCATTGCAGAAGGCAGTTTAAAAAGGCTTCTCAATGGGTCACCACAAAGGGATGAGCTCTGTGTTTTCCTCTTAAGAAAGAGGAAAGAGGATGTGGTTTTGTCTAATACTGTCAAGAAAAGACAGCAAACTTTGGAAAGAAATATTGTAGGAATTTGGCAATGCAAAATTAGAACAGTTTCATAATCAAGTTTGATGCCTGAATTAAGCATAATACTGTGTCCTCATTTTCTGTAGTCATATGTCTGTATTACCTGTGCGGAAGTAGACCACAATGTATGCCTTTAATTAGCAAGTAACGTGGAAAACACAAATACATAGAGAGTCTACAATTCAGACTAGCACTGAGCTGAGCCTCAGCAAATACTGGGAGGTTTCTTGACTTCCCACAGCAGCTCAAGGAATTTGGCTCAGAGTTAGGAGCCCAATTTAGGCTTTTCAATAGTAAGGGAGAATCGAATATGTGAGCTGTGAAGTCACTGGGAATGCAGGAAAGACTGAAAGTCCAAGGAAAGCTGCAAGCTAATGCAAGTTAAGAATGCAGTATGTATCCACAAATACATATGCTTTAAAAAGCGTAATGGAAATGCTTTATTTTAGGCCACAGTGAATGGCCTAAATAAATAACCCTGAATCGCGGAGCTTCAGTGGGCTTCCATGTATGCCTGCCACTCTGTGGCTCCCTGTATTTTGCTTACATCTAATGCTTGGCATGACAGGAAAGCTGCCAATTGCACAAAACCAGGGACCTGCATCAGATATGATCTCACTATCATCTATATTCACGGTAACCCATCCCAGGTTAGTTTTAACATGGAGTAATTCAGTATTGTGTAGCTAAGCCCAAGTGAGTAGGAACGTCTACATCATGCAAAACACCAAGCACAGACGGTAGATGGCTGCTCTGGGCACTGTCTGGATTGAGGGACTGGCACAGATCTTCTGCTCCTGGATCTGAAACTGCTTGAAGCATAGCGGCAAATCTGCACTGTGCTGGATTGCAGCATAAACATAACCTGAGCGTGCTGTTTTAAACATAGAGGCTTGCAGGTTCTGATTGTAATCTGATTGGTTTAATGGTGATTTTCCTGACTTACAGCATTATTGTTGAGACTGGAGTTAAACTCCAGAGGTACATAAGGATGCCTGTACAATTTTAAGCAGTGTGAAACAATAGGACATTGCATTTGTTTAAGTTTCCAAGTGATTTGTGTTTTACAGTTACACGACTTGTTTCTTCTTCTCATATTATATTGTGTAACACTTGAGAACAGACAATCAGTAACAATATTTGCAAGGGGTTGTTTGATGAAGAAGGACTTGTATCACTCTATAAACTGTAAACAATTTGTACAAGCTCTGTACCGAAGCAATCCCAGCATAAATCAGTGCTCAACTGTTGTATAATCTACCTTGACAATTTATAAGATTAAGAGAAAGAAGGAAAAGATACTTAGTCCCAGGTATGGGAAACAGACAGAGAAACCCACTGTAGGAGTGATCTCCTTGGAAAGCTGCAAAAGAAAGAGGTAAGGAAAGAGAATGGGACAAGGTCCAGTCCTTGAGAAATCGCAGTTGCTGTTCATGAGGATTTATGAGCACTTTGCCAGTGTCTAAAAGAGAAGCCAACAGGTGCCATAGTTAGAAGAAAAACTAAGAAATGAGTCTGCAAAACCTTATTTAGGTAAGTAATTCTTAACACTTGTAAAAAAAATCTCTTATGGGTTAAGACGTTTTCTTGGAAAAGGGAGGATTGCCGCAGAGAGGTAAAAATTTCCTCTTGAAGGGCAAATGAAGACTTCCAGGTTGTGTAATTCCTCCTCTTTTTATCAAACTTTTACATCCACAACAAGGACTCTTGTCCACATACATAAAACACCTTCATTTAGAGTTGCAGAGGAACTGATGTGCCCACACACTCTACCAGCCCCCTGCATCTAGCATTCCTGTCAAATCAATCAGGATTCTTAACCGATTATGCCTGGATTCCTTTCTCTTAATACCAAACCCACCCACTTCTTCCCCTTCAACTCCTCTCCTCTTCCACATCTTACATCAAGTAGGGTTTTCTAGGCCTTGGAAATAACTCGTTTTGGGCAGAGTACATTTTCAGTGATTCAGTTTTCAATGCCTAACAAAACTAGCTCTGGCTCAGGAATTTGGGACTAGCTTCAGCAGTACCTGCATCTGAATTAAGTCCTAGAACCAGGAAAAAAAAGAAGCATGTATTATCTAAGAGCAATTCCCAATTTCTGTGGTTTTAGAAACAAAATATGAGAGAAGAGTAATAAGGAGGTAGGCAGGAGGGGAATTTGTGGAATACAACAGAGATCAAGGGCCCAATTACCTGCATTTTGTACCACACTAATTCATTGGTGTGACAAAATCTTTCACAACATCTGTGCTTGATTGGAAAGGACTAATCAAGGCCAAATAGAGTAAGAGCTTAGAGAACTGGGTGAACATTTATTGTATACAGACAAATTAATATGCAGTTTACAACAGCTGCAATAGTAAGCTGAGACTGTAAATACCTTGTTTGTACAGCAGCTAGTACAAGAGGACCATTCGGTACTATCACAATAGCACAAAAGGTCTAAAATAGATTTTTCCTTCTCTCCTGTCTAATAGTAACCTAACACCTGAAGACCAAGAAGAAGTATGAAGAAAAAGAAACTAATGTTTTCCTGTAGCATAAAAAAATTGAACCATTCCTGGGCTCATGCCTTGAATCTGTGGCTCACAACAATGGAAATGTGCCCCTTTTTCAGTACTGCCTGCTAGTGGCCAGGAAACGATGCAGTGTGATGTTAAGGAATAATGTCAGTACGATGCAAAGCAGACAGTGCACTGGACCCATTCTCTCTCACTGAATGGATGAGAAACAGTGAGGTGGGTGTGGGGCCACTTGCAGAAGAGGTAAGGGCACAGTGTGTCACCTCCAGCAACCCCACACTGAGCTGTTTTTCCTCTTCCCAATTGTAGCCTGAGTTTGGCAGCCTTGAGGACATTACTCCTTTTTAAGTTCAGATTTACATGGGAGCTGGAATGGAAGCTGTTCTGCATACTCCAAAGCAAATGTTAGTCTCTTACTTTGACTGCAATAGAACTAGTTTAAGTGCTACAATGAAGACAGGATTCAAGGACTTACTAACAAGAGCTGTAATTCTGGGATTTAGGCAACTGATAACCACGGTCACCAGGAAAAAGGCAAATCTACCTGCTGGCAATGCCAAATGCCCAGCACTATAATCCAGAGCTCAGGTAATTGATCCAAGCTAGTCCTTACCAGGCAGATACAGTGCCTGGAACACTCTTTGCAGGAAGAATCTGCTTTTCTTCTTTGACATGTGACTGATGAAGGATGGAAGGTTGGCTGTCAGGGTGGGATAGGCCACTTGGCCACAGGTGAGGGGTTATGGCATGTGAAATTCATTCTCAATTTTCTTATGATGATGGAGAGATCAAACTACCTAGACTCTCTCCGCTTTTGCCCGAACCTTAATGTTACAGAGACAGAGCTATCTTTGAAGCCGGGCCACGTGTTGGGCTGCGCTGCAGGATCCTTCCAGTTCACCCCAGAGTTGTGGCTGATGGGAGGGAAGCTCTCTTTTCCCAGCACTGCTCCGTAAAAAGTGGTTCTGACCCCTCTGTCACTTGGCAATGGCAGGAAGAAGTACAGAGCACTCTGAGGCGTATCGGCAGGGTTTTAGAAAGACTCGAGGAGAAATGGCTGATGCTAGTCTGAGCAAGAGGCAGCACTGGAGGAGCCCAGGACAGTGACAACAGCCAGGACTCCGCTTGCCTAGGTGGCCAGGAAGGCCAATGGCATCTTGGCTTGTATCAGAAACGGTGTGACCAGCAGGTCCAGGGAGGTTATTCTGCCTCTGTACTCGGCACTGGTGAGACTGCTTCTCGAATACTGTGTTCAGTTCTGGGCTCCTCACCACAAGAAGGATGTAGAGGCTCTGGAGCGTGTCCAGAGAAGAGCAACGAAGCTGGTGAGGGGGCTGGAGAACAGGTCTTACGAGGAGCAGCTGAGAGAGCTGGGGTTGTTCAGCCTGGAGAAGAGGAGGCTGAGGGGAGACCTCATTGCTCTCTACAACTACCTGAAAGGAGGTCTTCTCCCAAGTGACAGGGGACAGGACAAGAGGGAATGGCCTCAAGCTCCGCCAGGGGAGGTTTAGGCTGGACATTAGGAAAAAATTCTTCACAGAAAGGGTCATTGGGCACTGGCAGAGGCTGCCCAGGGAGGTGGTTGATTCACCTTCCCTGGAGGTGTTTAAGGCACGGGTGGACGAGGTGCTAAGTGGCACGGTTTAGTGTTTGATAGGAATGGTTGGACTCGATGATCTGGTGGGTCTCTTCCAACTTGGTTATTCTATGATTCTATGATTCTTAGCAAAGTCAGAAGCAGCAGCCTGGCCCGGACCTGGGTTCACACCCTGAGCTGGGCTGGCTCCCAGCATCTAAATTTGTCTAATCCTTAAATGCTACCAAAACACTTTCTTTTCTTCTCTCGGCGTGACTGTAGAAAATCTGAAACGAACGCTGCGTTTTAAAATTTTGCTTGGGACAGCAAAAACGATGACAAAGCAAGAGCATTCCGATTTCCTGGGGAACGGGGTTTTGTTAGGTTTTTTTTCCCTTTATGCCCGTGGGGTTGGCAGCCCCGGTTGCCCCCGGGGCAGGGGTGGAGGGGCGGCTTGCGGACGCCAGATTTAAGGAGTAAAAAAGCTCCGTGAGCGGGACAGGAGCGAGCGCAGGGAGCGGGGCGAGGCTGGAGGGCAGCGGGACGAGCCGCCCGGTGCTTCCCTGCCTCCTTCCCCCCCTCGAGCCGGTGTCAGGTATTGCGGGGAGGGGTAGGGGCCCGGGGAGGAGATGGCTGGAGGCTTTCCAGCCCCGGCTCACGCAATGCAAACTCCGCACGCAACGGGGAGGCGACAGGCGGAGGAGGGGAAGCGCTCCGGCTTCCTCAGCCCCCGAGATGCAGGCGAGACTCCGTGTCCCGACAGGGAGGGCTGCCCCGCTCCCCCCCCGGCACCTCCTCCGCCGAAACCCCGGGCCATAAAAGCCTCGCCGGCTCAGCCGCTCCGCTTGGCGAAGGCCCAGGGGCAGCTGGCAAAGAGCTGCGACCCCTCACGCCAGGGGAAGGGCCGGGCAGGAGCGATTTGTCAGCGGGGCTCCCCGCGGATTTAAAGCCGCCAGTGCCGATGCCAGGCGCCCAGACGCGGCCGCTCCGGCTCCGTTCTCCCCTCTCCCCCTGAGCCCCTTCGCTTCCCTCCCTGCGGCGACCCCGTCCCGACCCGCAGCCAGGTGGCTCGGGGCCGCCCCGGGCAGGTGGCAGCCGGCGGGGCGAGCTCCGAAGGGTTAAAGCGCCGGGAAAGCGGCCAGAACCGCGCTGGGAACCGGGTGCGAGTGGCGTTTGCCCGCACATGACCCGCCGAGCTCCGGGGGACGGGAACCGGGGCTCCTGATGAGTTTCCCAGCGTCCGGGACCCGAACGCCGCCGCTCTCCTCCCGTTAGAGCTGCCGCCCGGCTTCTCTCCATCCTCCCCGAAGGAAGCGAGCGCGCAACAGGTCAGTTCTGCTACGGGCGCCCCAGGTGGCCGCCCATCCCACCCCTTCTTCCCCCTCGCTGCTTCGGAAAGGCTGGAGCGAGCGGTAAGGAGCGGGCACGGCGACGGGAAGCATCCTCGGCGGGGAGGGAAGGGCTGGGGAGCGAGGGGGCTCCGCGGCCGCCCGGATTCCCCTCCGACGAGCTCCGACGGCGGCGCGGGGAGCCCTTCTTCTCGCAGGGAGAAGCGACGCGCAGCGCCGGGATGAACCTGTCAGCGCGCCGGGGCTCGGCGGGCGAGAGCATCCTCCCTCCCGCCTCCCTCGCAGCCTTCTGGATCCTCCGCTACAAACTTTCCCTGCTGGGGCGGCGAAGAGAGTAGCGGCCCCGCCGCCTGATTCGATTTTAATCCCTTACCGAGCGCTTTCCGCTCGATTATCCGTTATCCCTTGGTTGGGTGTGGGTTTTTTTTTTTTTTTTTTGGCGCAGGATCCCGGCGAGCTCGGGGCGGGCAGCGCTCGGGCTCCGGGACGGCTTCCCCCGCCCGGGGAGCTTCCCAGCCGACCCCTCTCTCCCTTTCCCCCCGCAGCATGGCCCTGGAGCGGCTCGGGGACGCCCTGCGCGGCGCCCCTTCCCTGCAAAGCGCCCTGCTGCTCGTCCTGTGCCTGCTGGTGGCCGTGCAGCTGGGCAAGCTGCTCGCCCTGCAGCGGCGGCGGCGGCGGCAGCGCCGGGCTCCGCCGGGCCCCTTCCCGTGGCCGCTGATCGGCAACGCGGCGCAGCTGGGCAGCGCCCCGCACCTCTCCTTCGCCCGCCTGGCCGGCACCTACGGCGCCGTGTTCCAGCTGCGCCTGGGCCGCTGGCCCGTCGTGGTGCTGAACGGCGAGCGCGCCATCCGCCAGGCGCTCGTCCGCCAGGGCGCCGCCTTCGCCGGCCGCCCGGCCTTCCCCTCCTTCCGGCTGGTGTCGGGCGGGCTCAGCCTGGCCTTCGGCGGCTACTCGGAGCTCTGGAAGCTGCACCGGCGGGCGGCGCACGCCACGGTGCGCGCCTTCTCCACCGGGAGCCCCGCCACCCGCCGGCTGCTGGAGCGGCACCTGCTGGGCGAGGCGCGGGCGCTGGTGGCGCTGCTGGTGAGCGGCAGCGCCGGCGGCGCCTTCCTCGACCCGTCCCGCGTCCTGGTGGTGGCCGTGGCCAACGTGATGAGCGCCCTCTGCTTCGGGCGCCGCTACAGCCACGGCGACGGCGAGTTCCTGCGCCTGGTGGGGCGCAACGAGCAGTTCGGGCGGGCGGTGGGGGCCGGCAGCCTGGTGGACGCGCTGCCCTGGCTGCGCCGCTTCCCCAGCCCCGTGCGCGCCGCCTACCGCGCCTTCCGAGACCTCAACCGCGACTTCTACGGCTTCGTGCGGGGCAAGTTCCTGCAGCACCAGCGCAGCCTGCGCCCGGGGGCCGCCCCCCGCGACATGATGGACGCCTTCATCCGCCTGCAGCGGGAGCAGCCGCGCCTGCAGCTCGAGCACGTGCCCGCCACCGTCACCGACATCTTCGGCGCCAGCCAGGACACCCTCTCCACCGCCCTGCAGTGGCTCCTCATCTTCCTCATCAGGTGGGGGCCCGGGGTGAAGGGGTGGGGGGGACGCGCGGGGGTGGTCGGGTCCGGGCCCTGTCCCCGCACGGGACGCCCCGGCGCTCGCCCCGCGGCCCTGAGGGCGAGCGGCAAACGCTTCTGGAGCGGCGTCGGGCCTGGCCGCTTCCCCGGGAGACGCTCCAGGGCTCCTGACGCCCGGCCCAAACCCGGCAGATGAAGCCTTCCCTGCTCAGGGAACACGGGAGCGGTCAGCATCGTATAAAACTTACCATTCGCTATAACTATTTATACCTCAGCTCTGTAGAGCAGTCCATAAGTTCTCCCCGAGTATTACAGAATCTCAGAGTGACCTGCGCGTGGAGGGACCCACAAGGGTCATCGAGTCCGACTTCTATCCCTGCATAGGACAACCCAATATTCACAGCGTCTGTCTGAGGGCATTGTCCTAATGCCCAGCCTAAACCACCCTGGCACATCTTCCTGCCGTTCCCTCAGGTTCTGTTATTGGTCACCAGAGAGAAGAGATCGGTGCCCGCTCTTCCTCCTCCTCTTGTGATCCCCTTGTGAGGAAGATGTAGACAGGTCTGCCCTCAGTCTCTTCTTCTCCAGGCTGAGCAGACCAAGTGATTTGAGCCATTCCTTTTATGGTTCCCCCTCTAAACCTTTCACCAACTTTGTGGTCTTCCTCTGGACACTCTCCAGTACCTTTATATCCTTTTTATGCTGTGGTGCCCAAAACCACACAGAGAACTCGAGGTGGGGTCCCAGCAGTGCAGAGCAGAGTGGGGTAATTGTCTCCGGCCAGCTAGCGCTGCCTTGGGGGATTCCAGTTTAAACAGGGCTACATGGGCACAGTCACCACTGGGAAGGCTCCCTTGGCAGTCACCAAGCTGCTAGGTGTAGGGAGAGCTGGGGGAAGCAGCAGTGGCAGGGCAGCCCTTGGGATGACGAGAATCTGTGCAGTGCCATGGTACCTCAGCCCCTTCTGATTAACTAACACGGAAGCTGTGGGAAACCTGGTAGAAAAAGATAAGAAAGGAAAAAAAAAAACAAAAACCCCAAGAAAACCAACCCTATTCTGGTGATCGGGTCAGGGTGCATAAAGAGAAACTGGCAAAAAGGCAGCCGAATAAAACCTGAGTAACAGATTTTACCAGGTCAAGATCAAGGAGATCACAGGAACAGGATAACAACTGCTTAAGCAAGATAAAGAGTTCGTGCACCAGTTTACAAACTTGCTATTATGTTAATTTGCCAGCAGTGCGTGCCTTTATCACCATTGCGTGACTTGGGGAAAGGCAGCCTTGTTGGGCAGCCGGCGGGTGCAAGCACAGCCCTTCTGTGCCCAGCCCTGGCACCAGCCCTGCAAGGCAGAAAAATCTCAGCTAGGGCATATGGTTTAATAGAAGGCATAACACCAATTTCCTTGCCTCTCCTGTCTTTGTCTTTCATCATCTACATAATTTGTAGGCTTATGCAAACATTATCTACTCAACCACTTCTTGAAAAACAGGCAGATCTTTAACGCTTCAAGCTAAGGGTGTGATGCCCAGTGTTCACATAACCTGTTGGGTTTCTCCCCGTTTCTTATATTTGCCCAGCATTCAACATGTAGATCTGCTGCAGGAGGAAAAGGCAAGGACACAGAAGCCAAACTTGAATGCTTAAAGCTAGTAAAGGCTTCTTGGAGGAACCCATGCTTTTAGACAAGAAAGGGAAAATAAGCAAAATATTGATAGATTTTGCTTATTTTCCCTTGCTTGTTTGGTTACTGTGTAGTTTTCCAAACCATCCAGACTTAAAGACAGTCATAAAGAAAGCATACTTTGATATTAATTAGAAAAAGTATATGCAAACTAAGAGTGGGATGCTCATAAAGCTATTCTGACAAGTATTAGCAGGGATTTTTTTAAGTTTAAAAACCTGCAGACTTGCATCTGCATGCAGTATGTCTAGGGATAAATTGCATACTGACTTTCAGAAGTCACATACAGAGCTGGGAAACCAAATTCTCATTCCCAGGGAGAGCCAATATTTAGAAGAGACAAGTAATTATAGCTTTAGAATACATTTTCAAAATTGGATCAGAAGATTCAGTTTCAGCCCACTTAAAGTCAGTTTCATTTTTTTATATTGAGAAAAGTTTTCCATCATAGAATCACCAGGTTGGAAGAGACGCACCAGATCATCGAGTCCAACCATTTCTGTCAAACAAGGTCTAAGTGTTCCTGCCTCATATTTAAACTTTGCTCAAACTGCATTATTTAGGGAAGGGTTCTGTGAAAAATGTTTTCAGCAAGGATTATTTTTAAGAAATGTTTTGGAAGTGTAATGTACATACACACATCTTACTTTAAATGACAGGTATCCGAATGTGCAGGCTAAAATGCAAGAAGAAGTGGATAGGATTGTTGGAAGAGACCGTCTGCCATGTGCTGAAGATCAGCCTCACTTGCCATACATCATGGCTTTCTTGTATGAATCCATGCGTTTCAGCAGCTTTGTGCCTGTCACTATCCCACATGCCACCACAACCAACACCTTCATAATGGGCTACCTCATTCCAAAGGACACAGTGATATTTGTTAATCAGTGGTCAGTGAATCACGATCCAGCAAAATGGACCAACCCGGAGGATTTTGATCCAACAAGATTCCTGGATGAGAATGGATTAATCAATAAAGATCTCACTAGTAGCGTGATGATTTTCTCACTGGGAAAACGTCGATGTATTGGAGAGGAGTTATCCAAGGTGCAGCTGTTTCTCTTTACCTCCATACTGGTGCATCAGTGCAATTTTACTGCTAATCCAAATGAGGACCCTAAAATGGACTTTACCTATGGGTTGACCATTAAACCTAAGCCATTTACCTTGAATGTTACACTTAGAGATTCCATGGATTTGCTCGATCAGGCTGTCCAAAGACTGCAAGCAGAGAAAGCAGCCAATGAAAATCAGCTGTTCACAAATGCCTAAGCAGCAAACCTTGCATCTAAATATAGTCCCTCTCTCTTTTTCAGACTTAAATTTAAGTTATAGTTTGTTCCGGTGATCTTTTTGGAAAATAGCCAATATTGCATGCTATAAGAGCAGGAAGGAGAACTGTACAAGGTGTGATTCAGTACTCTTGTTAATTCCCGAAGGAGAGAGCCAGGAGAACAGTTTAATATATGAAATGATATAACGTATGCAATTTGAAAGTAAGCCTTTTCTAGTTTGTTCACAGAAGTCACTGGTGTAAAGAGCTTTTTATCTACTGACTGGTTGGAGCATCTCCAGGAACTGTTTGTACAATCCTTTCCATGTTTTCATGCACTGTGCCTTAACTCTAAGTTCACCTTCAGCAACTCCACATCCCAAAGTGAAATCTCTTTTTTGGAAAAAAAAAGAAAAGGCAAAAAAATAAAAAAGGGTTGCTCGGAACACTGCTGCCTGCCTGTGAATTCACTCTACTGGGAACTGCCATAAGCACACAGCAGCTCCTGTGTTGTGACTGCTGGGATGTACATTAATGCCTCAATAATAAATGGTAAAATGATTTTTGGTAAAATGACAATGTAAAGTCTCGCCTCTAGCATTCCAAAATGTTTACATAAATGACTGAAAAAAAGACTTGCTTATAAACACAACAGAAAATAAAAATCAGGGTTTTTTTATACATGAGTGAACGGAATGTCCTAATATAGTAACTTCTCGTTAAGTTTTGAAAGATAAGATCTGATATGTCGCCAAATGGCAAGGGTGATACAAACCACATGCTAATCTGTTTGTTACCATATTAATGAGCAAAGTAGATATTTTAATTAGAAAGCTTTATAAAGGTATAGCTGAACTTTGTATTCCTGTAGTAAAGAGTTAATATCCCTAGGCACATACATAAGTCTAGTAAAATCCACATGGACAAAGTATTTGGAAGTGAGAATTTGGAGGTTTTATATTGAAGCTTTCACACCACAAGCCTCAAATAAATTGTACAGCAACTACACCCCCTGCTCACTAGTCATGCTGTTATGTCAAGTTAAATGGTTTATCAAAAATTATCTCTATACTTTTAGTATGATTTGCTTGGAACAAGGTCTCAGGAAGAAAATTGACATTATATGTCCCAATTAATCACTTATTAACTGAAGAAAAAGTACCTTTAAAATATTTGTGAGGCGTAGGACATATTTTTTTAAAAACCCCTCCAAAACTATTATTTCAAAGTAATCCACTCACACGAAACTTTGTGGCCTTGAACCTCTGGCTAATGCTTATGTACACAAAGCAGGATGTATTTCTCTAAAGTGCAAACAATTCTATGTAAATACCTGGTTTTGAAAAGTGTTGGGCACTTCTTTGGAGTTTTAGATCACCTTCAATCACATATGAAGTCCATCATAAATGGGAATACCTCACATGACTTAACTGTGTTCAGCCTAGTACTAAATAAGATATTCGAGCTAGAAAAATAAGAAGCTTTGCTACTGATTTTAATAACCTGAACTAAGCCTAAAAGTACTGTTCTGTAACACCAGATAGTAGTAATGTACCTATTTAAAGTCACAAGGCACCTGTCTTCCATTTTCAAAGCTGAAAACAGCTGTGTTACATACACAAGGAGTAACCTCAAGTGTTTTTCTGAATTACGTTCAAGTTAACGATATCCCAGAACTTAGCCTATACCTCTGAAAAGCTTTATAAGATAACTCAGCATTTTCATATGGAGACCTACTTTAGATCAAGTGCTAGAAAGACCATTTTCCTTGCACCTTTGTAAGTATTCTTATTAAAATATATATAGAAGATGTAACCTACAACAGAATAGTTACTCTAACACAAGGATCACCAATTCATATTTTAATAAAAATGGCTTTTGCAATTTTGTACTCTTTCAAAAGCTTTAACTATGCATTGCTACTAATGCAACTTCCATTCACGCTGCTCATGCCTGACAGGGGGTCACACACTATACAGCTGCTGAACAGGTAACGCCTTGTATAATCTCTGAAGTTACTCAAATTTAGTAGCACCCATTTAGAATGTACGCAGTTGTTCAGCAAGCTAGCTTTCATGGTCATTTTGAGATGTATCATTGTATTACCACTAAATAAAAATATTCTATAAAAGTATACTAAATAAAAGTATTCTTACACTGCCTTTGCTTAGCTTATGTATGGCTTTCTAATACCAAGATAAGTAAGATTATTACTTCTGATTTGGTAAGTATTATTTTAGATACTCTTTGTTTGCATTTCTGGATATTAAGGCTTTTCTCCATCCTGCCCTTATGGCTTCCCAGGTCTGCCTGCTTATTCACTCCTTGCAATCTATGTTCAATGTCCTCGTGCTGCTCACTTAAAACATTTGCTGCTGCTTGTCTCAACATTGATCTGAATTCTCTCATGTCCCTTACTTTCTTCTACCTGATTATCTCATCAGCCTGCACAATCTCCTAGGCTGTATTCTTCCCTCCAGCATTTCAGTTTACTTCCCCCTCCCATTATTTTAAGACCACAAGCTGATTTTCCTTTCTCTTTTTCTCCTCCTATATCTAGTGCTGGCATCTATATATTGCTGATACTGGATCCCTACCACCGTCCATGGGACCAATTTGTGCTGTTTTGACCTTGGTGTATAGTCAGGAGTGCCAGGAAGGAAATCTCAGGGCCAAACAGGCCTTAACATGCTCTTGCAGTGGAACCTCTCACACAATCAAGGCCATTTCATGGTGAAGGGTGGCCGTTAGTGCATACGTGACATTTCTTCGTGATACAGCAGCCTCCCTACCCCCACGTTCTTTTCCTCAGTCTGCCACACAAGCCTTCTAATCAGCTCTGAAGTAAGCAAAGACCTTCATTTTTCTCCCTAACCCTGACAAAGTGGAAGAAAAGCTGGGTGGGACAAAAGGCTGCACAGACTGACTAACAGTTGTTCCCTCCTGTTTTGGGATATTTATAGCTGGAGTTTCCCCCTAAGGGGTCAGGATTCTAAGTACAGGCTGGGTTGGTGAAATCAGAAGAAGCGCAAGCTGAAGGCAACATACAAAGACCCCCAAGAAGTAGCCAAGGACCTGTGGAGTAGGTGTAACCTTCAAAGATACTCCATACAGTGCATGCATGGCTGGAGCTGACTAGTGGGACACTGTAGATACAGAGCAGGTGCCCTTCCAGAGTAAAACCCAAGAGCAACTTCATACAGTCAAGAGATGCTGACACATTATCCCTGCTTCCCTTTAATTTTAGGCATTTTTCTGCTTTACTAGCTGCCTCAGCTGCAGTCTAGACTCCCTTTTCAATACTGACAGGCATAATTTTTAGCAAGACCTGCAACCTTAGTGCCAAAAGATGCAGTGCTGATGCAGCCAGAAGCTGGCATGAAGAAGGCATTCTTGGAGATCACTAAGAATACTAGGTATAGCAATTAAGCAGGGAACTGAAAATTCTTCACTGGGTGACTATCCCAGCAAACTGGCTTGATTTTTTATTTTGTTTTAAGTCCTGTGTGTCCATTTTCCATCTGTTTCATTGGAAGAGTTGGTAGGAAAACAATCACTTTCAAAACTGGGCGAGGTTACATTTAACAGCAAGTCCTGCACATCTCATGAGATTTTGTGTTTGCACTGCCAGTGCCTCCCTCAGCAGCCTATGACTGGATGTCACCATACCAATACTAGACAAATAGGCGTTACACTTTCTTCATGAAATAAAGCACAAATAAGTTAAGCAGCTGTATTCAAGACAAGATTTTTCCTTTAAAAATTTTCATGCTCAGTTTGGAGCAATTTCAGTGGGTCAGGAAAGCCAAATGACATTTAATGCTTGCTTTCTCTGTGTATGTGCACATGTACTTAGTCTGTCTCCCAGAACTTCGGTAACATAGAATCATAGAATAGTTTGGGTTGAAAGGGACCTTAAAGATCATCTAGTTCCAACCCCATGGCAGGGACACCTCCCACTAGATCAGGCTGCCCAAGGCCCCATCCAACCTGTCCTTGAACACCTCCAGGGATGGGGCATCCACAAATTCCCTGGGCAACCCGTGCCAGTGCCTCACCACCCTCATTGTGAAGAAATTCCTCCTTATATCTGGTCTAAATCCAGTTTATACCCATTGCCCCTCATCCTATCACTACAAGCCTTTGTAAACAGCCGCTCCCTAGCTTTCTTGTAAGCCCCTAGAGGTATTGGAAGGTCGCTATAAGGTCTCCTCGAAGTCTTCTCTTCTCCAGGCTGAACAACCCGAACTCTCTCAGCTTGTCCTATGGGAGGTGCTCCAGCCTTCTGATGATCTTTGTAGCCCATGTTTCATTCAAGTTGAGATAAGGGATTAAAAAAGTCAAAACAGAAAAAAAAACCAAACCACAAAACAGGAAGCACAGGGAGAATTTAGGGCATGCATATATTTCTTGGAAAAAAAGTAGCTGCTAGACCACCCCACTCCATAATAAGGAGAGGCAGCAAGTAGGCTCAGCTGTCAGAGTTCATACTATTCATGTGTACCATTACATTCCTTGTGAAGCCAATAGTTGAACTTGTGGCTTGAGCAGCAGTTAGTTCAGAGCTGAAATAAATAGCAATAATATAACGATAAGGACAAAGACTCATCAGAGCTTGAAACAACCGCTGCTAGAAAGAGAAGGGGCTCATTTCTGGATCTGTGCAACAGTTATCGTACATAGTATATAGCACCAGCATAGTCATGGCACAGTATGAATAGATGCAAATTTTACAGCAACACATTCCAGCTAGTTTTGCATCAGACCCACTGCGTTTTTGCGAGTGGCAGGAACAGATATGTAGGTCTGGTCTGTAGAAAACTTATACAGATTACCCAGCCAGAGCAATCAGACACTAAGCAATTAGGAGCTTACATTTTACCTGAGAAAAGCTGAGGAATTAGCCATGGAAAATGAACAGTTAACATTTGCCTTTGCTGTACCTTTAGCTTCATTAAATTTTACTCAGAAGTTTTGTTTCCCTGCCTAACAAAGTCAACTTGGGATAGTACTGAAAGTGGATCTGGCATTTTTGTGGAGGAAGAAAAGGGCTGGATTCCAAACAATGCCATTACTTTGGAATATGGATACAGTGATTCAAGTTTTAACAATTCCTATGCTGTTTACCGCCCTACATTTTTGAAGCTGAGTTTTTTCATGTTCCAGTCACTTGTACTGAGACCAGGCCAACTTAATTGTCAGGTGAGAACAAGCTCAGTGTTAAGCACAGACAGCCTGGAGCATTTAAGAAGGCTGTAGTCCATGCTTTAATAGCTCTCCTCTGGGGCTTTTTGCCAACTTTTCAGACAGCACTAACCAATACGTTTTTTTGTTTTGTTAGTGTTGCCTTGTCCTTCAATACTTTGAGCAGATCTTTCTCCAGCCTCAAAGTACAACACTGGACCTAACCAAATCAAACAAGAGCCTCTCAATTCCCTACACTCTTTATCCGTGCTGGATGTCTGGGACAGCGATCCATCACTTAGAACATCTATGATGCTGAGGAATTTCAACTGCAAATATGTGGAGGGGGGAAGGAAGTGAGCACACAGGGGACTTATTAAGGGTGCATAAATCAATTGCAGAGCTACATAGGAGTCATTTGCTGGAGTGGCTGACAACTAGCAGAGGAAAATATATTTCTGAAGTGTAGGAAGATTCCAGCTTGGGAGGAACTGTGCACAGGGTCTCCGATTTCTAGAAGAGATGTGCTGTTTTTACATTGCTAGTACACACAGTATGTCAGGATTCGAGCAATAAGAATCCACGTGGAATTAAAGAGGTTCACTCACAGCAGCAGCAGGCAACATAAAACAAAGACCACCTGGATCAAACCTTAACTTCATACCAGGCTGAAGACTGAATGAGCGATTCTTTTCCTGAAAACTTTGGACAGAAAAGGAATGTCCAAATACTAACTCTTCACTGCCTTTTAACTCAAGTAATAGATTTGGGAGGTAGCAATCATGGAAATGAGAGCTGAGGAACTAAACACAAGGGATCAGGCTGTGGGATTTGGAAGCAAAACCAGTCTACAATAGGAAGCCATGAGAATCTGTCATTCCATTCTCCTCAGCATCCACAGTCCCCGAGAACTAGAAGAAAAAGACAGCCCAGTTGCACCAGTCTGAACACCTTTTGAGGAAATCTTCCTCTTGTCATTCAGAGTGAGTGGTGGAAGGATCAGGTACTAAACCAGACAGAAGCACTACCAGTCTAGAGGACCTGTTTAGAGCAGGTCAATATCAATTATTTGAGCAAGATGAGCAAAAGGAGGTTTGTATCAGTTGTCTATTCCCATACTACACAGTTATGTCTTCAGTTGTATCTAGTGCTGCTCAATACCCCTTAGGGAAGGGATGGTGTGTATATTGTAGGATCCTCCAGAACTGCTTTTATTCTCTGATATTATTGGTATATTTTCAGTGATGCATCACCTTTTATTAGCAAGTCTACAAGGGTAGACTATTTCTACAGCCTCCCTTCTCCCAGTCTGAGCTCTGGTAAGAGCATGAGAGTTATCGCACAGAAATCGGCTTCTAATCTTTTCATGATAACAAATGGGATTTCACAAAATCATGTTTTCTGTGCTAAGAACAGAACAACCTCCACTTATCTGGACTACTCGACTCACTGTAATTGGAGTGGAAATGTGGAGTGAGACACCCTTCTTCCCAGTAGGAAAACAAGATTAAAGACAAATTTTGACTTCACAAAGCAAGCACGTTTTGCAATCATCTGCAGAACACCATGAAACAATACTCCATGCTTCCTTTACACTTTGTATCCTGTGAAAAACTTCCAAGTTGCAATTAAAAAACTTAACTGTACCATATAGCTTATTTTTAATTATACTTCTTCCCTCTTCAAAGGAAAATTATAAATTGTGAAACTATTAATCTTTTGTGGTTGAAGAAATTTAAATAACTTAATTAAAGTTAAAAAAAAAGTGCCACTAGAAGTTAAACTCTGATTTGACAGTAATTAACCTAATGAAAAATGAGATTCCTAAATGAACCTCTGTCTTATCATAACAAAACTTGTTTTCCTTCTTTTCATTTATGTATATAGTTTTTGGGACAGCGCATCCTGCTGCAGCTTGTTCCAATACATAACTCTCTCCGTTCATCTTTCCGTTTCTGGCAGAAGCAAGACAGAGCTGTGCCTACACTCCAGAACAATATGCCCTGCAGGGAAGCTTTCTGGGCAACCCTTCCAGGCGGCACAGGAACAAAAGGGAAGTGTTTTCCACCACCTTTCTCTGGATTGAGCATTCTTTCCTTCAGGTGCTTAACATCCTGCTAAGCTTGCTTCTTCCAAGTACATGACAAGCACTTGTGCCACAGTGAGCTAAGAGCAGATCAGCCAATTGGCTTTGGTCAGAAACACTGCAGAAAATGTTTGATAAAATTAAAGGAGTTCCCGGGGCAGGGGGAGGCACACAGGAAATAATCAGGTTCAGATAAGTACTTAATTTAAGAACATTCCCCAGGAAATTACAAGGTGGATTCTCCAGTGACATTATACTTGAACTGAAACCTTGTACTAAAAAAAAAATTCCTACTTTTGCTAATGCTAAGGCTAAGATACTTCACATCTGTTCACACAAATTTACAGCACACTGACTATATTGTCCTCTGCATTTCAAAAGTAAGGTACTAATTTCCTTCAAGTCAACCACAGAGGCAGAATTCAAAGCATTTGGCTGACAATGTATTCACTATACAACATGGTTTCAAATAGCTTCATGTCTTACTGAAAGCTAGAAATATTCCTTTCTTACCTTCACAAGCTATCTCTTGCCGTAATACAATACTTTTCTGCTTGAGTAAATGGCTCTAGCCTGCTAACTCTAGCTCTAGAGTAGTTTTCATCAGGCATAAAACCATGAAACTATACAGCAGAACAGAAACATTTAGGGAAGTTCTTGGAATAAACAGACACTCCATCAACTGTTTGAATGGTTGTAATTGTGAAAGCAGAACAGACACGTAAGGATTAGATACTGAAGATAAACTTTTTCTGTCAAGACACAGGTGCTTCAAACTAGGGTTTATGAAAAGTCAGTTACTGAAGTGACTGGACCTCTTTAGCTCTCGTTATAGCCCCCAGACTGTATCTAGATTAGGCTGCAATGTTTTCCCTAGCAAAGGTCCAGTTAGCAGGGCTTCCTGCATCCTTACATTCATATACAGTCAAGGTCTTCATGTAATTATGAACAATTTCCTCCTTGAGGATTTGTCATCTCTCTCTTTTCTTCAGATGCTTCTCCAAAGTACACACAACTTTATCTGGCAAAAGAATTCTAGTCATTTATTTAATTGAACTCAACACATATGCATTTATTTTCATTTTTCTAAATAGGCTTTTTCCTGTCTTTCGGGGAAACCCAGCAATGTTTGAAAATACGCCAATAGAAGCAGTAGTTCTCCAGACTCAATAGCAAAGAATATTCTTTCTGTGCAGAGGAATAAGTATAGGGGAAATAGGGGAAGTTGAAAAGTGAGAGGGAAAACACAATAGAGAAGGAGAAACATTAAAATAAAAGACCAGAGAAAATAGAAATAAATGTTTCATCACACTAAGAAAGAAAATGAGGAAAAAACGTGAGCAGCGCTAATGGTAATTTGCCCCATCCCCAGGTACAATGGCTCCTCAGGGTACCCCAGGGACCACAGCTTGTAACTGATGAAGACAGACACACACATGGCCCTGCAGAGGGCAATTCATCCCATCTGCCCTTTTACGGTCCCTTATTAGAGAGCCTGCTCATCCTGAACACCTACTGTTTAGGTTACTGATGCACCGTGTCCCTTCCTGACTACTCACCATATGTGAGAGACAGATATTTAGGTCTGCCCTGCTTGGAAACAGATGTGTTAAGCTAGATAACATCTCCAGTGGTGCCATTAGATTAAAAAAAACAATACTCTTACACTGGTGGGGCACATTTCCCTACACAGTGAGGAAGTAAGACATATTGCTCTAACCAGGCCACGTTGCAGAGTCTAACCCAATTTACCCACAGAATGGTTGAGATGGGAAGGGACTTACAGAGGTCACCTAGTATAACCCTCTGCTCAAATGAGTCCACCTGAAGCTGGTCTGGTCATTCTACCTTCACAATAACTACCACCTGCATTATAGGTGTTTTCCTTTAGATTTTTTTTTTCCTGTTTGTTTTACAGTAAGCACATAGCAGATAATCTGTTCATCACTAATTCACTTTGCTGTCCTATTAAACGTGTATGGTCATCACCCTGGGAAATCCACTGCTTTTCCTCAGCACTCACACTGAATGAGAAAAGCCTTCCCTTCTTTGCTTCCCTTTAAGAAGCATCCTCAGAGGCAGGAAGAAGGAAAGGCCATACAAGAGAGCCATTACTGCCCATTCCTTGCTGTTTTGAGCTGGATTTTATGTGATTTATGTGCATTTGCTCCCTGCTTCAGCACGTAGCGGAGAGGATCTACCTGCCCAGGATGGTTTGTCACAGGCTTTCCTGCTAGTAAGTCACTTGTCCCCCAGATGTTTCTGTTTTCTGGTCTAAACAGGAACTGCATGTACTGCCAGCTCTCTCTGAAGACCCAGACTAGCACAGAGAAGTGGAGAATTCTCCACTTGACTTCAGGAATGAGAGGTTTGCTCACCTACAGGAGCAGGATTGGTCCAGGATGCTTCATAAGCAAAGGCTCTAACCAAGAATCACTCCAGAAACTCTGGGACCAATGTACATATGTATAGAATCATAGAATGATTTGGGTTGGAAGGGTCCTTTAAGATTATCTAATTCCGCTCCCCCTGCCATGGGCAGGGACTCCTCCCACCAGACCAGGCTGCCCAAGGTCCCCTCCAACCTGGCCTTGAACACCTCCAGGGATGGGGCAGCCACAGCTTCCCTGGGCAACCTGGGCCAGTGCCTCACCACTCTCATGGTGAAGAAATTCTTCCTTACATCTAGTCTAAATCTGCCCCTCTCCAAGTTATAGCCACTGCCCCTAGTCCTATCACTACAAGCCTTTGTAAAAGGTCCCTCCTCAGCTTTCCTATAGCCCCTTCAGGTACACGAAGGTTGCTATAAGGTCTCCTCAGAGCCTTCTCTTCTCCAGGCTGAACAACCCCAACTCTCTCAGCCTGTCCTCATACGGGAAGGTGCTCCGGCCCTCTGATCATCTTTGTGGCCCTCCTCTAGACCCATTCCGAGAGCTCCATATCCTTCTTATATTAAGAATTCCAGAACTGGACACAGTACTTCAGATGAGGTCTCACAAGAGAGGATTAGAGGGGCAGAACCACCTTCCTTGACCTGTTGGCCACAGGGTGTGTATGACCCACTGTGGGTGAAAATTCCCACATCTTTTTAAGTTTTTAATCCTTTTAAAGTTCTAAATGGCACAATATCGCCAACATATGAAGTAACAGTCATGCACTACATGCAGCAACCTTTCCTGTAGCAGTAGAGTGAAGTAGCCTTGCAATTTAAGCCGTGGGTAATTAACAGTGCCTTGTTTGCTAACCAATTTTTAGCACAGAAGTTGGTGTTTATTTTAATGGAGATAAAACAAGGAATCTAAGCTTTCCCCCCAATATATAAAAAGAAATTCCTTGCAAAGTGCTGTTTGTCTGTTCTCATGTTTCCAAATACCAAGACAACATTGATAAATGCATGGTGTGTCTTCAATCAAACCTTGTAATCAGCACTTAAGAGATAAAAGCTACAGAACAACAAGTTTCCAAGCACCTAAGTGCCTAATCTTGCCATTACATTTTACTGCATATTTTTTAATTTACCGCATACTGAAAATTAAAGTTTAAAGAGAGGAAACAGTACAGCTTATGTCAATCCAAATCTGGACAGGGGAACCAAGGTCACTGAACAGCACTTCAAAAATAGCTAGAAATTAGAACTCTACATTTTTCTTTCTAGCATTTGGTTTGTGGGTAGCTTTTTTTCTTCCTTTGCTCTCTCATCCTTGCTCAGCAATTGGTCAAAATAATCTGCACAAGGCTTACTTTCCCAGCATCCAGAAAACATTTTGTTATCAAAAACAAGTATCAAAACTGTACTTAAGATTTTATAAAAGCTTTTTTTTTATCTAACACACAAAAATATTTGTTTACAGACATTTGCAAAACCAAGTTTTATTAAACTGTGCCACAAAAATTGTCTCCATATTTATTAGGAGGCACAACAAGTTTTCAGTTTAAATGCATGTGGTTTATTGCCTTTTCAGTTTTGACTACTAAATAGCAGTGATATTAGAAAAGACAGACTACAGTGAAATATGACTCTTGGGGAAGTAGGTTTCAGTAGTAGTGTAGGCTTACATAGTAAAGATAAAAAAAAAAAAAAAGACCCCAGTGTTCTTCTAGGATATTTCTTTTCATTTGTCTAGTTCTGGCCAGGATAGATTTTTTCATAATGCTTCTTTCAAGGGACTGGCCCTCAAGCAGGGGTGAACAATTAGCTTGCACTCCTGCAGAAGTCCTATGAATTTCCATATTGAAACTTCAACTCCCAAGTTAGTTTGAGTCCATTCTTCACAAAGACATTCTGACGTGATTAAATAACAAATTGGAAAGAATCACTACATCCCTGTGCTGGTCTGAAAAATCAGACCACCCTCATTATAATTCTGCACTTGCAGTTGTCAATTTTCGACACACAATCCCAAGATCCTTCTATACACACTAGCAGAAAGCTTCTCTGCCAGTAGCCTGCAAGGCTTGACAAAACCACTTATTTTATTCAAGAACAAGCTAAACCATGGGGGTTAAAATTCATAATTAACTAAAGCTGCATTCCAGTGACTTTGATGAGTATCAGTAAATTTCAGAGACTGTCAGGCTACTTTCTTCCCCTAGACAAGCAAAAGGCATTCAAGGAGGCAAAAAGAGCTTGATCTTCACCACCATGCCCGTGAGAATTATTTTTGATGAAACACATTTAGGGTCTACATTGCTATCAGCTGTCTGCAACCTGGTTTATTTTTAGCTTATAATATAGTTAATGAAAAACAGGTACAACCCTCATCCTGCTTTAGAACCACATCTGGGAAATTGGACGGCTCTGCTAAAGTCATCATAGAACAAGATTTTAAGATCCATCTAAAGAGCCATAAACCAAACTGCTCTTAATACACCATAAGAGCATTGTTTATCCATGTGCATGCATTGAAACATCTGATGTTGCACTTCCCCATTTATAGGGGAAAGCCAATCCTGTTCAGGGAGACCACACACTATGTCACATTTAGCACCTGCTAGAAAAGTTTCAGCATGGTTTTAATTAATTCCAAGCTCAGTAAATCCCCTTCTGCCTCCTTGCAGGAAGGGTTTACACCAATACTGTATCATGTAAACTCTGTATCATGTAAGCCCCTAAAAAGCCTCAATTTGCATCCCAGATAGCAAATTCTTCCCCTTTTCACTCTCCAGCTACAGTCTTGGTCACGATAGAATATAAGATGTAGTTTCACAGGTAGCACAGTATCTAGAATTTAATCCTCTAATCCCTGTATCATTGTCAATAGCTACAATTTATTGCTTGCCCTACCAATAGAGCTACCCTACACTGAGAAACCAAGCGAGAGCAGACAGTCCACTTAGCTGCAGCAACACCAGACCCTAGGCTCTTTCTGCATTTGTATTTGAAGAGTAAATGACTAGAAAAGCTGGGAACATGAACTTGGTACCTACATCTATGGCTCTGGCAGTTTGGTTAAAGATGCATCTTGGCAAGCAGCCTGCTGCTGCAATGGAACTGAGCCGTGCTCTCAGAGAACAAGCCACAGAGATACTTTAATTCTACAGAAACTTTCCTTAGTTCTGATGTTTGCAGGAGTTGAGGAAGGATATTCATTGTTAGCAAGGAGGTTCAATTGATCCTAAGTTAAACTGCAAATTGATTACTTCAGCAGGACAAAATTTCAGTATTATGCTTGAACACAACAAACACCAAATGCTTCCAACACGTTTCTGCTCCAGCTCAGGGTGGAGCTCTCAAGTTTTCAATGCCGTAATCCCATAGAAGGCATTTAGGCACCTAACTCCCATGTGCCCAAGAATCTGGAAGTAAAGTTACTTACATTACAAAGTTACTTATTCTCCAGTGCTTGTTAAAGAAAAAACAACAATCAACAAGCAAACCCTAATAACCTGCCAATTATCTTTTGTGAGTTTTTTCATGCAAAGAAATACAAATATTGTGGTTAAGTTTCATATTTTTGCAGGAAAGAATTTCAACACAGTCCTGGCAATAATCATTCAATAATAAGGAGTTATCCTACAAAAACATTATAATGCCAAACATCTTCCACACAGATGCACATTTGTATTGTTCCTCCCCTGCATTTCAGGAAATAGTAAATACTGCTGTGGCCAATCCCCAAACACAAGGTGATTTTAGCAGAAGACCTTGCTTGGAACCAACTCACAGTCACCGACAGTTAAATACAATCCCTTAAATTAAAAACTACTGTTAGTGTCCAATGAAATGCAAACACATGAAACAAGTCAGGTGGCACTCGTACACCTAAGCGAAGGGTGGCACTTAGGGGCAGACAAGTCTTCTCACTTCCTTAGGGTGGATATGTCAGTTTTTCCAGTGAATGGGCTCATTGCCAGGGTCAGAGCACAGACAGAAAACATCACCGGATGCAGACATACATGATACCTTAAGCGTTTTAACATGGAAGGCTGCAGACCTCTAGGAAAACACACCTTGCTGCTATGCTGGGAGATAGTTAAATTCTCTCAGTTCTTTTCCGGGGCTGGAATCCCAAGCAGGCTCACAAATTTCACTCCTCAACCCAGAAATTGAAGAGCTAAGAGTAACACCACATCAATGCATTCAAGCCCCTTGAAAACGTTCTTAACGTTACCATGAAACCTATGCGCATATTCTGATCCACAGCCCTCACAGTAAGCCCATCTCTTCCCTAGGGAAAGGGCCAGGTGTTAAGGAGGAGATCCTAGGAAAGTGCTTTGCTAATCCAAATTTCATCTCCAGGAAAGCATTCAAGACCCAAGGCAATTTTTTCATCAAAATTGGGTCAGAATGCCAAAAATGAAGGAAATAAAAAATGAGTAAACAGCAAATTAAAATCACATCACACTTAATTGTAGAATCAACAAAACTTGGTGTTCCTAGAATGAACGTTGTGCCCCATGCACCTCAGCAACTGCTGCCTGACACTGCTGAGACTCTTCAGTGTCCCTCTGTCCCAGCCGAAACACAGCTGGGAACCACAGAGAGTCAAAGCAGTAATCATGTCACACATCAAGGTTCCTCGTTTCTTTCTTTTTTAAGGCTTACACATTGTCAGAGAAGGAACCACGTGGCTGGCAACTTAGCAGCAGCCCAGCATCACTGTTTCCTCTTACTTGTGTCCTCACAGCATTATCTGCTTATTTGGACAGACCTACAGGCTGCCATGTAGTCACGGTTCATGCGTAGAATAGTCACGATGCATTTATATATATATGTATATTTAAATGTAATTGATAGTCATGCATCTTTGCATATTAATACCAGGGAAACAATAACGCTACTTGCATGAGAAAAGGATAAAAAAAAAGCATTAACTGATAAAAAAAAATAATTCAAAGTTAACATATTCAATATGTTTTTAACATGATTTTTCTAAGTTTTACCTAAGTTCTTTACTGAAGTGTCATGCTGATAACATTGCAGTGGAAATGTACTGGTTTTCTTCCTATACCACAAAACCTGTTGACTCCCCCATCCCCTAAGTTTACAGTCAGTTTAGAAACTGTGGCTTTTGTAACCTGCAAACTGTGTTCTCTGAACACTTGCACTGGCTAACTTTACCCCAGGGCGTTAATCTGTTGTCACTTCACATCCTTTCGGGCAGAAAAAACAACCCAAAAGATAATTACAGTTAATTTTACAGCACTTTACTCGCTATCACACCTGAGAACACTCCACTTACAAACAGCAGAAAAAAGCCTACTGAAAACCAGGACACCTGGATGGCTTTTCACATGAGTTAAAGACTGGATTGAGGGTTTATGTTGTTTGGTTTTAAATAAATAAAGACCATGAAGTACAAGGAATGCAGAGCAATTGGCAAGTGTCAATGGCAGGATAAAAGTATTAAAAGGTATATGCAATATTTCTCAAAAATAAAAGAGATAAGGTAAATACTGTGCCTAAGAAGAGAGCTGTAAAGGGTTATAGCACACAAATATTGGTGTAAAATGCTTTACATGTAGCAACCCTGAGAAGGGTATCCTTTGATACTAGAAAGTTTCTAAACTATTCTTCAAAATTTAATCGATAATTCTTGCCTGTGCTGAAAAATCACACATCTCTCCAAGGCTGCTGTAATGCCCGCAATATGAAGAATTATTGAACCTGCCTCTGAATACGAGATACATCCTTATGAAACCTGTCAAAAACAACTGGAAATCTATTATGTCTCTGGAAAAGAGAAAATGTAGACCTGGGGAACTGGGCTGCATCCTACCCAAATTTCCACATCCATTGTATTTTATCATAACTTTATTGAATGAAATACTACCTGACCAGAATGTTTCACTAACCCCCAGTGCAAGAAATATTTTCGTAGTCATTAGAAGACTGAAAAAAAAAAAAGAGGTGCTCCACTTAGTTGCTACTAAAGTCTATGCTAGAGATAAGAAGGGAGCCCATCTGATGCAATAGGTATGTAATTAGAAGCACTCTGGTAAAACAATAATTGAATAACCCAGTAAATACAGCATTACCTCCCCTTAGGGGTACACACTGTATGCATTAAGCTTTAAATATATTGGAGACTGTACCTAGTAATGAAAATACCAAAGCGGAAAGCAAGTGTCAAACTGAGGATCCAAACCTGTCCGTTTCTGACTGCCACGTGTCATAAGAATCCAAATAAAAAAATCAAAGCCAACTCCAGAGAGGAGTCACACAAGATCAACACTGAAAAACAGTTTTCCAAAAACCTTGGAAACTGAAGTCCTGGAGATGTGCATAACTCTGCTAAGGACTTAATTTTTATGGACCTTCTCTTTTGGCCATGGGACCCTTATTGTCTCAGTTCAAGCTGACAAGCCTGTGGTTCCTGCAAATGTCCCACGTACCTCCTTGGCAGAAAAAACACTTTGCAGGCCCTACAATACTAGCTCTAAACTTGCCAGTTTAAGGTAACAATTTGACTTCTCCTTACTTGGAGTACAACTGAAAATACCACTTAGCAAGAAAACTGGAAGAGATCCAGTATAATACGGGTGAACGGACCATCCATTAGAGTCTCAGCAGGAGCTGTTCAGGGATGCACTTCAATTTCTTCATGCTTAGTGTTCAAGATTGCTTCAATCTTGCCTGAAATTTTGCTTCTCTTCCCACTCCCACAGAAATCACTTTACTTTCTCGTAAATGAGTCCTGAGTGCAGGAAACCAAAATCAAACATACCATAGACTGTATTAAGCAAGCCTTCTTGAGCATTTCTCTTCAAACCACAATCCTTACCAAAAAAACACCCTCAAAAGACAAAACAACACCTCTACATACATAAAGCTCTTCCTCCTCACCCCTCCCCTTCAGCCACCAACTCCCTAGAATATACAATGGCTTGAGGATACCAATTACAACCGTTTATCTCTTAGCAAGTTTGCGGATGACACTAAGCTGGGTGGAAGTGTTGATCAGCTGGAGGGTAGGGAGGCTCTGCAAAGGGATCTGAACAGGCTGGACCGCTGGGCAGAGTCCAATGGCATGAGGTTTAACAAGGCCAAGTGCCGGGCCCTGCACTTGGGGCACAACAACCCTGTGCAGTGCTACAGACTGTCTGTCTAGAAAGCTGCCTGGAGGAGAGGGACCTGGGGGTGTTGGTTGACAGCAACTGAACATGGGCCAGCAGTGTGCCCAGGGGGCCAAGAAGACCAATGGCATCTTGGCTTGTATCAGAAACGGTGTGACCAGCAGGTCCAGGGAGGTTATTCTCCCTCTGTACTCGGCACTGGTGAGACCGCTCCTCGAATCCTGTGTTCAGTTCTGGGTCCCTCACCACAAGAAGGATGTTGAGGCTCTGGAGCAAGTCCAGAGAAGAGCAACAAAGCTAGTGAGGGGGCTGGAGTGCAGGTCTTAAGAGGAACAGCTGAGAGAGCTGGGGTTGTTTAGCCTAGAGAAGAGGAGGCTGAGGGGTGACCTCATTGCTCTCTATAACTACCTGAAAGGAGGTTGTAGAGGAGGGTGCTGGCCTCTTCTCCCAAGTGACAGGGGACAGGACAAGAGGGAATGGACTCAAGCTCTGCCAGGGGAGATTTAGGCAGGACATTAGGAAAAAATTCTTCACAGGAAGGGTCATTGGGCACTGGCACAGGCTGCCCAGGGAGGTGGTTGAGTCACCTTCCCTGGAGGTGTTTAAGGCACGGGTGGACGAGGTGCTAAGGGACATGGTTTAGTGTTTGATAGGAATGGTTGGACTCGATGATCCAGTGGGTCTCTTCCAACCTGGTTATTCTATGATCTTAGAGACAAGGCTAGCGGACTACAAGTTGATTCCTACAGACTCAGTAAACCCTTTGGAGTTGACAAGCTCACAGGTTGAGGAGCCAAGGGAAAGAAAGCTCATATATTTACTTACAGCATCTTTTACCTTTTCTTTCACCATTTGCCCGCCCCAAGGTGAACATCTAAGAGGCTTTCAACAGGCACTGACAGCTCTGCATCAAAATGAGCCTGCAGTCTTGAGTAGGGTTATCATCTAGCATTTCCTCTCCAACATACAAGGTATCTAGTAATACCTTCTATTCAGAAGATATTTTTCCCGTTTTTCCTCACACAGGGGGGCCCAATTGAGTGCTGAACTGCAGCAATTCCTTTTATGAAGCAGTTTTACTATGCTCTTAGAAGTTAAAAGGATTTGCAGGCAGAGACTTTCTCAAGTTTTTACTTCATACATAGCTAGAAATTTCAGAAGGTTCAAAGTAACCAACTTGCTTATTGTAGAATCATAGAATCACCAGGTTGGAAGAGACCTACCAGATCATCAAGTCCAACCATTCCCATCGATCACTAAACCATGCCCCTCAGCACCTCGTCCATCTGTGCCTTAAACACCTCCCCTAGCAGAGCTTGCAGCCATTCCCTCTTGTCCTGTCCCCTGTCACTTGGGAGAAGAGCCCAGCTCCCTCCTCTCAACAACCTCCTTTCAGATAGATACAGCAAGTCATACCTCTTTTAATTCCTTTATTAAACTTACGGATATATATAGCACACAAATATTTTTATATGTATATATACACAGAGACACAGAAACTGTGGTCCCCATACAATTTCTGCAATTATAATTACAATTTGGCATTCAAAATAAGACAGGATCCTTGACATTCCTACCTGAGTAAATCCAGTGCAACTCAGAAACCAGGACGCTGCATTGCAGGTAAACTCAATCAGCCTGTTTACCTTTACCCGATTTCATTGTAGATATAACAAATATTTGCTTCTGTTCTGCTGTTTACTGTTTGGTATAAGAAAAGCTCCTTCATTCAAATTCCTGCTCTGTTATAAGCTTAAGCACTAAACAAATCCCCAAACAACTGAAGAGAAACACAACACTCCTTGGCTTTCATTTAAGGCTGCCAAGGGATGAAGCAGCTCTCAGCTGCTGGGAATCAGCGTTAGCTGCCCTTGCAGAGCGCTGCAAACGGAGCTCTGCTCATTCACAGCACCTGCTGAGTACTCCACACCCCACACTTGACTTTTGTGGAAGTCAGTCAGCAAGGATTTTAACTAGGTGCTGTAAGCAGTGATGGAGGAGACTGAATAAAATATTGGCAATTAAGCCAAACCAAGCTGCAGCAATGTTTTCTCACTGTGTTCTAGCTTGATTTTAGCAGTCATTTGCTTAACAGCAACAAACTCTTCCCAAAAGAAAATAGCAGCTCATAGTTACTGCATTTGAAATGTCTTTTCTACCTTGTATTTTTCCATATAAATTTAAGTTAGTGAACATGAAAAAAAAAATTTTGAAGTAAGGAAAGAAGAAAAGAAACATTTTCATTTCACTGTCACCTACACCAGTGCCCTAGAGGAGGATGCGGCAATGACAGAAGGTGGCTCTGGGGCATTCCCCAAGCCTTGCTGCAGGCCTTGAGGGGAGTCAAAGCCCTGCACAGAGGAGGTTTGCATGTAGGCAGTTATAGGCTTGAGACTTAACATGTCTTCTGGTCAGGAGTTACCAAATTCTTATTACCTTTGGTTAGCTTTCCTAGGCACGTGGCACAAACTCTCTTTCTGACACAGACCCAGCAGCATGAAACTGGATATCTCACAGAGCACATTCCCACTCCTCCTTCAGCCCCAGGCAGCAGCATCTGGAGGCTCAGCCCATCTTCCAGAAAAGTCCTACAGTAACACAGCTCCTGAGTGACCAGCGTGTGTTCCCCAGAGACACCTCTCAAGAGCTCTCTAGGAAGCTTTAGTCCATTTTTACGCATCAAATTGCTGATTCTCTGCTGCCAGGAACCACCTGAACCCCACAATGCAGCCAGGTGTACCTGCCCCTCCCTCAGCCTAGCAGGGAGCCCTGCGCCAGCCCCTTGCACCACTCCCTGCCTGACCACTGCTCATCTGCTGGGGCAGCTGCTCGCAGCCATACTTGCAAATACATTTCTACGACTGAAAATACAGTATGAATCCATTGATGTATCTGCATGAGCTTTCTGCACGTACCCAGCCAGTCTGGAAACGCAGCATAAATGCTTCCCAAGGCTTCATCTTACCTGTCAGCTTTTCAGGTGCTGATGGAAAGAGTAAAAAAGGCTGAAGAAGTGAAGTCTATTTGACTGCTTACTGCTGTGGGTGTTCTTCAACGAGTCAACACTTGGTTTGCCCTTGGCTTGTCTTTACCAGTTCCTTAAAGACCACAGGACAGCCTTCTTGCAATGCCAGCCTCAGTGTCTCAGCTCAGAACTGTCTCTTGCCACCAGACATGCTGTTCTTCAAAGCATCCCCATGGGCAAGAAAACATTATCAACCCCATTTTTTTCAGATGCCAAAATACAGGACAGGGGGAAATGAGTATTACAATGTAAAGGCTGGAGGAAAGTTCTGTGGTGTGCAATAGGCTAAACTGATCATAAAGCTCCTCCCACCCCCTCCCCCAAGAACCATATAATCATAGAATCACCAGGTTGGAAAAGAATCACAAGATCATTGAGTCCAACCATTCCTATCAAACACTAAACCATGCCCCTTAGCACCTCGTCCACCCATGCCTTAAACACCTCCAGGGAAGGTGACTCAACCACCTCCCTGGGCAGCCTGTGCCAGTGCCCAATGACCCTTTCTGTGAAAATTTTTTTTCTAATGTCCAGCCTGAATCTCCCCTGGCAGAACTTGAGTCCATTCCCTCTTGTCCTGTCCCCTGGCACCTGGGAGAAGAGGTCAGCTCCCTCCTCTCTGTTACCCTTCATAGAAATGAGATCTAGTAAACAACTAATTAAAACCATTGCTGAAATGACCATACAGGTCCAGGTCCAATCATTTAAGGTGTCTGTCCCCCATCTATTGTTCTGAATTTCAACCACAACAGCTGAAAAGACCTGCCTTCTTATTCCATGAATCGACACGTTTGATAGTGTAGTAACGGCTGCAAAAGGGGCTGAAAGCAGTACGCTCCTGGAACAAGCCAACCCAAGTGTCAGGATGTACGGAAGCATATCACACAAGGTCAAGCAGGCCCTTACAGAAATCTCATTCTAGCACAAATCCTGGGTCTCACTGATGTCCAGAGACTGTTTTGAAATGTTCTCAATAGCATCAAAATGCCACAGGTAGGTTGTCTATTTCACTGGACAAATCCAGTGAAACAACTCTTTAGTAAGACAAACACTTCTAAAACAAAGACAACCTCAAATGACCATGTAGTCACAATCTCAATTATGTTTTTTTGGTGCGAGCATGCACTGGTAATTAATTTCTGTTCAGGGATTTGTGAGGGATGCACCAAGAATATGCGTTTTGCTTGAAACTGCCAATACCCCCACCCTGGTGGCATCGAAATTAGCATTCTGTCTAATAGTGCTTTTGTATGAAGCCCTTACTGCCCTTGGAAAGTGTTGCTGTAGAAGCATTCTGCTCTTTTATTTTGAAAAATGTAAATTTTATTACTACTTTAAGACTCTGTATATAATCTTACAGTGCACTATTTAAGCTGGTCTAGCATTTTGAAAACCAGCAATTCTTAACCCAGAGCCACAGTCAGAAGCTTTACAAATGACTTCTTATTTCTTTATAAATTATCCTCTTCTAAGATTTAAGAAAACACAAGTAAATCACTGAATCCACTTTGCTGATTTACCACATTCTTCTGAACAACAAGAACACTTCTTGCACCTGGGGGCTGAAATTTCATCAGCCACATTGAATATCTTTATCCATGAACTAGAAACCTGAACTTAGGTTCAGGTAGGTTAAAAAGTATAGCTTAAAAAGTATATTTACAACCATGACCGCATCCTTAGGACCTGCTTAGGTTACAATATTCCCAGTCAATATTGTGTGATTGTTTTTCTGGTAGGCAATTCAAACAAGTTCATAATTAAGCTTAATAATTAAGACATATGAAGAATGGATAGATGGTGCTTGCATGTGTGTAACCTGAGTGCGTAGCTAAGTAGCTTACCCTCTGGTCACATCATGGGTCAAGTAGCACTACCGAGCACAGAGCTCAGATTGTTCTTATTCAAGTTCCAACTGGACATTGCTCCCTCAGATACTTCTAGAATGACTGGTTGTTTATTTTTAATGAAACTGAGCAAAATATTTCCTCAAAAAAACAGTATTACTGTTTCACATTCTTAGTTCTAGTGCTTCATTTACCAGTGTCACACATGCATGGGTTACACAAACATAGAAGGGGCCAGAAAAGCTTACTTCTTCTTGTGTTGTCAAGACAGTTTGATTTGTTTCTTCTTCAAGGAGCTTGGGAGACTGTAAGAAGGAAAAGTGCTGGAAAATAAGAACATAACCTTATGTACAGAAGAAAAAAAAAGCAAACAACAATGTTGATACTTCAGTCAGAGCTGCTCCTTCTTGAGTTTGCACAGGATGAATGCTCCTAAACAGTTTTAATTGTTACATTACTGCAGGATTTTCTGATTTGGAGTAGATGTAACACATCTGTCAGGGCTGCTGTGCCCACTGAAAGAAAGCACCATAGAACTACATTCCAGGGTGTCTGGGAAAATTCCAGAAAGTCCACAGCCCTTTCTGGACCCCACAGCACCTCCCTACAGTTCTAGGTATTTCAAGTGGAAGGTGTTTAAGTAGTAATGTCTGAAGATAAGTAGATCCAGCTAAGCTGATATGGTTGTGTTGAACATGGCTGGATCACTAGTAGCCACTTCAACAGTGGGGTTTTTGAGGGGGAAGAGGGGTTGGTAATATTTTTTAGTTCAGGCTTTTACTACTATAATAATGGGGTTACAGGTGCAGATTTAGGTTGGGTTTTTGTTGTTGTTTTTGTTTGTTTGTTTTTTAATTTAACTGGATACAGGAATTGTCACTTTCCTTTCTAAATTGTCAGTTACTCTAATTGTTGGGTAGCTTCCTAGCTAATTGCAGAAGTCAGTGTATCAATATTACTACATAAAAATGAGTAAATCACCCTAAGACTCTGCAACAGGAAATACAGTAATTTAAAGAGAGTATCACTGTAACTGCTTCCATACTGTGCCAGTATCCAACTGCTACAAACAAATAGCTAACTTCGCTTGTGATTACCTGCTGTGGCAGGTGGACAATTTTAAAGGAATCAGGATTCAGTGACAGAGCCTGTAGCTTCACCACAAGAAATAAAAATTATCTCAGTTATCCAGTAAGGCTGAACTAGCAATTTTAACTCTAACGAAACACAAGAATCCTAGCACCAGATTAAGGCCACCTGAACTCACCTTTTGCAAACATGTAAAGAGACAAATTCCCTTCAAGAACTTACAAATTCCCTTCAAGAACTTACAGTGTATGTACTGGAGCAGAGAACAAGCTAGAGATGTCACAGTGGAAGAGCTGAAGGAGGTAGTGAGCCACAACCAAGGCACAGTAGCTTCAGGGAGCCTGTAGCCCCATCTGCTCCACATAGCTTAAAGACCCACAAGGGTTAATACAGTTAACTTCTAGCTCCTCCACAGAGATACAACTAAGGAAGCGAATGTCTGCTTGTAGATATTTTAAACAAAAAAGAAAACATATGGCCCCGTGGAACTATATTTGCTGTTTCTCCAGCTAATACATCATAGAGAACGGACAGTCTAGGCCTAGAGCTAAATGTAGAAGCTTTATTCCAAGGAGCAATTAGAGAACAATATAGGCAACATGCTTCAATTTTAAAAGATGCCTGATCAGCAAAGTGGAAACACAAGAAAGCTAAGAATGCTTACGTACACCAACTAGTAGAACATTTAAAAAGCACAAAATATCTTAGCTATATAAAAGAACAGTTTCTTACCTGTGTGAGGAATAATTCTGTGAACTATGGAAGACAACTTAGAATGAACAATTTAAACCATCATTTTCTCTCCCAGATGTTATTTTTTGATTCTACACATAAACTAGTAATGAGCAGAAATGAAACAGGGAAATGGGCTTAATTCAGAAGGCCGAAAAGAATGATCAGTGATTTCATTTATAAAATCAGAAATTTCATTTAAAAAATATGTAAACATGTGGATTAAAAACACAGGTGTGATCAATAAATAGTTGAGGGCAGCCATGATGTGCACCTTTAAATTCAAGTCTCAAAACATGCTGGTGAATGTTTCACAGTACAAATTTATTAGGCAGTCTGGGCCCAAATAGAGAGCCAGCGACTGCAGACACAATCCCATCGACCACAGAAACGTAGCAGAAATGCCCAGAGCTTGTAAGGGGCTGGAGCTGGGCACTCCACAGGGACAGCAAGGCCAGGAGGAAACTTAAGAAGTCATCTAGTCCATCCTTTACCAGAGGATGAACTGTGCCTTAAACATCGCCAGTGTTTAAAGTCTTTTTTGTTTAACTTTTACTCTAAAACTTGTGTAAATAATTTTATAACGTTCGCAGGAAATGTATTGCAGGGCTTTGCAAAGCTGCCATCAGGATTATTTTCTCCTGATGCTTAACCTAGAGGTAGGCAATTACTTCTTGTCCTATTAACACTGGATTTGGAGAACTAGGTTTGGGTTTCTTTTGTTTCAGTCCTCTCTGACTTTCTACAAATGGGAATACTCCTTTAGTCATTGCTCCCACAGACTAAACAAATTAAATTCTTTCAATTTTCACACACAAAATGATGCTAGCGCTCTTATCTTTCTTTTCTTGCTCTGCTGGACTTTTTCCAATTAGCCCTCAACCTCCTCAAAGTGTGGTGTTTGAAACTGGATATAGTGTTCCAGCTCAGATCTCATTAGACTTCATCAGGCCTAATTAGAGTAAAAGGTTATTTCATGGAAATTTAATGGGGAATGCTTACTTATTCAGTCTAGTATGAAATCTGCTTTTTCACAAAAACATGACATTACTGACCCATGATTAGCTTGCCACTCAGTGGAATCTGCATGTCCTTTCCCACAGAATTATCACAAGTAGCCACATCTCTTCCAGACTCTTCCTGTCACTTACTTCAATCCAATACTTTCTATTTGCCCTTAGTGAAGTGAATCCTACTTATGTCACCTAATTTAAGCAATTAATTTAAATAACTTCTTGTTCTAATCTATTCCTCTGATACACTTGCAGCCTTTATTGGCAATAACTGCTTGTAAATGGAATATCTATTCCAATCTATTTTATAATGTATATTTAGTATCATAAAATTGATCCAAGTAAAGGCCTCCTTATTAAATCCTCTTAGGTGACAGTGAATTGTTAACAACCACCTGAAATACAAACCATGTTTGTAAATCTATTTAAACTTGCTTCCTGCAACTGGCTATGAAAATGCCAAAAGCAGTCTTCACCAAAACCCAGTTACCAACATCAACTTTGCAGCTCCTTTGTAGTTCACAATTCAGTTAGTCTGCCATAGAAGGAATTATTTGATGGTATTTATCTCATATGGTATTTCCACTTTTCTCTGAAGTCGTGTGTGGAAAAAAAAGGAACTCTGGAATCAAAAGAGAGGTATAGGAACTATTGTCCCTCAAAACAAACACTAAAATCCACTAAAATGCATATTTTGATTTGTGAAGACCATCGGGATAATGAAAATCAGAAATATAACAGCAAGAATTCAGAACCAGTTCTGAACATTCAGGTTTTGTTCAGAGACATCACACAGTAATGCCTGCATGGTCACATGCTGGACTAGCCTCTTTGAAGACGCACTGATGCCACCATGCTAGGCAACTGTTCAAAGACAGGAAGATGGGATTCACAAGCTTGATGGAGGTCCTGTAACAAATCAATTAAGCATCACAGCTGTAATAGATTAATCCAGAACACTGAATTTCATTGGTCTGATTTTTAATATTGTACTTGATGTTACAAATAAAATATAACTTTAATTTATAAATTTTTTTACATTTCCATGTAAAACCAGCAGTAAGTTTAAAGTAAAAACAGCTTTGTGGAGGAAACAGCTTTTTCTTTAACTTCAACAAGATTTTAATTTTATAAGAGTAATGTGTAAACATAAATATGAATGATTTTCTTCTGTACACATCTGTGTAAATTAGTTGATACAAATATAATTTACTATAGAAACGTTTTGTTTGTTTGTTTTTGCTACACACGATACTACGCTGGCATCACATACTAGTTCATTAATCTTTCAAATAGTAAGATTTATGCATTTTGCCTTCTAACCCCCAGTATGTCCATTGCCAGCAGTGGACTTCATGTTCAGAGAATCAGACTTACAGTGTCAGCAATCTAAAAGGAAACTTCAGTAAAAGATTATAAGTAATCAAAATGAATGCATCATTTTCATATCATAATTGCCAGATGCTTAAAGGCCATGATCTAAGCCAACCAAAATCAATGACAGTTTTCCCACTGACTTAGCTGGAGTTCACCCGCAGTTCCCCATCACTGTAGATTCTCATTTTACTTTTGCGATTTCATCACAGCTTGAAGAGTTTAAAAAGTGCGTAGTATCACAGCTTCAGTGTGAGAAGTAAAGCCTCTAAGTCTTTCTGGGCCTCTTTATCCTGAAAGAAACAGATAATCATGCATCCATTTAGATAGGATAAATCCCTTTATTTGCCTGATACGTGCCTATCCACATTTCTTTACTAACAACAGACATAACACACAACAGCCACAGAATGTCTAAGGCTGCATAGTAAGTTAATTTATCAGTGACTGTGAAAATAAAGTTTGAAGTGAAAACAAGACAGATGGCAAGTCTCCCTTTACAGCTCTATTAAAGCACTTAGAAATGTGCCCACAAATGGCCCTCTCAGCAGACTTGTAAGCCTTTCAATTTAGGCCATAATTTTTACTGGTGTACTTTGCATAAAGCACCACCTTGCTTTACACTTTACATAAGCTTTCAAGTCAACTGTGTAGGATTTTTATAAAGATATTTCTACGATGTTTGCTAATGATTTATTACACAATTAACAATAAAACATAGGGAAATGTAATTAATGACATAGGTTAGGTTGTGGTTTCAGTGTATACATCCATATCTACCTGCAATAGTCACCATAGACTGACTACAGCCTTGATATCTTCCATGCTGGTGTCGGTGGGCTTTGCCTACACTACTGGGCTCATAGCAGAGTAAAGCCAATGGGGGAGGCAAGAGGAAAGTAATCTGCTATTTTCAGAGCCAACACTATACCTTACCTCCTAGGACAGAAGGGAAAGGCTCCTTTAGGCTGATAAGTAAGTGCACAGTTTGCATGGGGCTCTGAACTAAACCCAGCCCACAGACTTTCACAGGTAACCAGTGACATATGTTTTGTCTGTTCCATGTATAATCTGTTCAGAAAGGGGTACACGCATATGAATGTATAAATACAGTACAAAAACTCCATTATTACCCTTGCTTTTTGAAATGTCTCCTGGATATAGTCCTCTTGCTTTACTTGCCACTGCTAAACTTCCAGCTTGCAAAACGCACCTTGGTTTTAAACCACATTTCTGAAGTCAGCACCTCATACCTGCGAGCTGGTAAATATCAAACACCCAATACGTGCACCCAAGTGTGCTTAGCAGTGCAAGCTGAAAGTACTTGCACATCACAAATTTTGTGCAAGTATTTCTAATGACAGAAACCAGCATTTCTTCCCAAGATAACACTACAGGCAATTCTGAAAGAAAATACTGTAGACAGACAGTGAAGTAATTGCTGAATTTCAGGATCATTTCATTATCAAATCAACCAAAGAGCTGGAACAAAATGCAGGCTATTTTAAAATACATTTTACGGGTGAAGAAATTCCTGCTTCTCTTTATTTTGGTTAGTTGACTATAGTGTCACGCAGGAATAGAGAAGAATATTGAGATGATAGAAACCATATGCCAGACATGTCAAACTACATTATATTATTGGTTTGGATTAAGGCATTAATACATTAGCTGGATGCTTCTCTTGGAGTCGCTGCCTTGCTCCCACTGGCAACAACAGGCTAAACTATCTGCTTAATAATTTATCAGAGGCTTTAAAAAAAAAAAAAAGGCATACACTGCAAAGACAGTAAACTCTTGCCAAAATACTCTAACAGGAGGAAATGTCACACAGAACGCAGCACCCCTAAACTCCACATCACCACAGGCTGCCTGTGGCTTTCAATGAAAACTTTTGTATGCAACATTCATATCAATATGCTGATGAATTCAAGGGAAAAACACTTCTCTGTACCAAGTGAAAATTATTCTGAACTCCATTAAACAAAACAGTAAAAAGCCAGATACTGTCCCATGCTATTAAGAAAATGAAAAAGGTTTCATTGTATCTGGTCCTACTCTTCCCACACTTTTCTAAGCTGAAAGTTATAAAGATGCAGGTTTTCTCATATCTACATGGAGCTCAGCTTTTCATGGGTTGAAAGAATAACTTACTCTGCAAGATACTGCATTTTAAAAACATCTCTCCAAACAACTTCGTGTAATTTTGCCTCTCCTTAGAAGCAAAGTACTAGATTGGAAAATATAGTACTTCGAGTTGCAAAAGTCCCAAAAATATTGGGCAATCTGTACTGAATCTTCCTCTGGGCTCAGGAAAATAATAAGAAAAAACCCATAAGTGCTCTAAGAACTAGCTGGAGAAGAAACTGCAAACGTGCAAAGCATCCTATCTCTTGGTTGCCAGTTCTAAACAAGACTACAACAGTGAAAGCAGGAATTATTATTGTTGCAAACTACTTAGCAGACTGTGTTAATTGAGCCAGCAATTTCCAGTCAATAATAAGAATTCAGATGGCAAAAGCATTAAAAAAAATCAGTAGTGGCATTAAAAACAAAGCAGAGAATGGTCAGTGAAGGGAACTAACATGTCACCTTTGGATAAAGTCCTTCCAGACCAAGAGGTGTATCACACTAAAATGAAAGAGAAGCCACAGCTCTGTTCAGCACACTGGTTTCCAGTTCTAAGGATGAAAACTTCATCAATACCCTAAGTTTGACTCTAATGGGAAGACAAAGCCATAAATCCTGTATTAGGCAACTATCTCCCTCATTGATTCCTGGATCTGTGGCTTTCTAAAACTGAACAATAGAGTGGCTTATTACTATTATTACTACTACTAAAAGACGGGCAGTCTTTGATCTCCCTCTACAGAGCAACAGTGACAGGAAGAGGTGCAAGTTGTAGGAGGAATGCAATACATTTTTGTCAGTACCATTTGTTCACCCTAAGGCTTAGTTCAGCATTGACTGAATATACTGCCATTTTCAACCTTGACTTTCTACTGTCAAGGCTTACATTTATTAAACATGCCTCAGATCATTTTTGGAGTTGAATGTGAGTTCAAAATGTTCTGCAAACTGCTGCACAAAAGGTATTCAGATTACAGGGTCAGTGACTGTATTTTCCCCTCTTCCTATTTAGTTGTTTTTCTTTCACATTTCACCATCCACAGAGGATATGCATAGGTCAATAAAGACCTGGGAGGCCAGGGACTGAATGAGGGAGGAGAGCGAGCTGAAAACAAGAACAAGATGGAAGTGAGAGCTGGTGAGTAAAAAAAGAGACATTGCCTTAACTGGAGGGAGTATACATTTTGACAGTTAATTTCTGCTGACAAATGTTACTGATAAATATCTATACCCACAGACATACACATATAAAGATGCATGTAAAAATTACATGGCAATCAAAGCAGAGACCTAAAGCTAATGATTTTACCTTCCATTTCTGCTAATTATTTCCTTATGCACTAAACACACTCAACCCAGGCACTGCACATGTGTGCACTTGTTGACAAAGTCCCAACTGTCAACAGAGAATGATACGCACCCATGACCACAGCCAAAATGGTTACACCAGCCAACTATAACATAACTGTGTGCAACCACCGCCAAACCCCTAGCTGACATGCATCCCGTAGGGTTTCACTTAAGTCAGCAGGGCTGTATGGTATATTAAATGAGTTGTGCTGCAAGGGTAGTCAAAAGCTGTACTGTGATATGCAGGAACAGCAATGAGGTGCCGAGAGCCACCCCTCATTTCGGGTACAGCTGTGTCATTGCTTTGCAGCTCCAGGAGAAATCCTGGGCTGTAACAGAAGAGATGCCCAGAGAGGATAATTAATTAGAAAGTAATAGCTCCTGTGGACAATATAAATAGCATAAAGCCATATGCTATCCATTCTCAGTTTTGCGATAGGCTTTCATAGATGATGTGACTGTACTAGGTGTTAATCTGTGTAAATTTGCTTAATGCTCTTTCTCCTCTTACATAGTTGAATAAGTCAATGCAATCATCCACTTGCAACCTACTCTTGACTGCTGTATGTCACAATTCAGGGCATTTTATCTTCCTCTGGGGACGAACCGTGTGTCTCAAGGCTTTTAGAATCAAGGCAAGCACAGCTTTAAAATGCGGAGCTGCCAATAACTCAACATATTCTGATTCTACTCCAAATAGAGAGAACAACCTTCCATACCCAGAAGACGGCGAATGAATAGTTCAGCCAGTTCTAAGATTGCTGTTGAAAAATTTCACTTAGAATAATTAATAATTGCGTAGGATTTTTATCTGCCAGCAATTCTTTTATAAGTTAAAGGATGAAGTTCCACCTATAATCTCACTATCTTTACTATTGTACACATTCTGTCCAGCTGTCACTCCTACCATGGTAGGACCTACAGCCTCTTCTTCTGTGCAGTCATCACTGAAATAGCTTGATCACAATCATGCCCAATTACAGCCCCTTCAGAAAGATGCCTGTTGAGGCTCTCCTTCACCCTGTATATTGACTCTAAGACAATATATTTCAAACTCTTGGAAGTTTGACTTCCCTTGACCACTGTGGAAAGAAAGGAAAACACCTGCAAACCTCTTAATCCTGCAGTGCACCACCATCTCCGTGAATACACCTCCAGCTCTTCCCCTGCACCACCAGCACACTAGTGGAGGAGATACACTCTGCACTCAGGAATCACCCATTGATCAGTCTTACAACACTAAGACCTGTACTAAAACTGTGTTACATTTTGTAGGATGTTGAAATGAATACTTTGTGACAAACTAGTCAATTTAATCATAAATATGAGCTCAGTATTTCCCAGGAGAGAGTTTATCCTTATATATGAAACTACCATACTACAAAAATATCTTTATCATTTTTTTGGAACTGTCTTTGGAGGGAGAAAAAGAATAAGCAGACAATGCAAACAAACCTTTTGGCAGGAACTTCAAAACCACGCAGACAGCAAATCAGTCTCATCAGTAAAAGAAAAATAGACTGTATTCTCTCAAGTGCAGACTAATGTAAAATACAAGAGGTCTCGAATTCTTTTAGCAGCTCTTTTACAAATGTCTTATTTTTACCAGCATTTTAGAGTTTGAAATCTGATAACTTTTATAATGAGTTTTTAAAAGGCCCATTCCCTGAGCTTGAAGCACCCATATTCAGCATAAACAGAATCAATAATGAAGGAATATTTTTTAAAAGTATATTTAAGAGATACTTTAATTTTGGGTTGGTGGTAGCTGTTAGTAAATTTTTGTTTAACTCCACAAACAGTATTATTCAAAATGAACACAAATCTGAATACTTCCATTATTTCGTAATTGAAACACCATGGACTTTTGCTTGGCATTTGCAGAACAAACGTGCATAAAATCTAATGAACAAAATAGCCTCTGAAAACAATGACATTTTGTACTGAATGGATGATGTTAAGAAAAGAAAATGTTCTGTTTGATGAAAAAACAAAAACATTTTTATAAGGTTAACCCATAGTTTCAAAGGGTAGTTTTTTCAGAAACAAATCATAATCTATACCCTTCACTTTAAAAGAATCAGCAGATCTGTTGGAAATATCCCAGCAAGGTCTGCAACATATGGCCAATCCATGGTGGCTAGGGTAGGCATTTCTTGGAAAATCTGTTTTGGAAAAGTCAAGATATAAAAACACTCTGTTGCAACAGGAACAGCTGACGAGTACTGAAGTTTATACTCTGCCCTCTCTTCCATCTTTCTGTAAGTTCCACTGTTCTCCTTACAGACAATATTAAAAATTTAAATTAATGACCCAGGCAATCAATTATGGTGATGTTAGAAAAAACTTGAGCAAATCTTATGGGCATGATTTCTACACAGCAGCTGCCTTCTAGTGCATACATTCAGCCATTACTCCTACCCATTTTTACATTTACCACCTCCTCCACTTAGGTTTTTTTAGAGTTTCAAATACCACTGAGGCCAAAGGCAGAGTCTTTAACAAGTCTCTGCTTCCTGCCATTCTATACCTGTAAGAAGTGAAGGCTGGAATGATCAATTTCAGTAATATCTATATCTCTCTCACCTGTTAATTTCAAGTCTGAATTGCCTTCAAATGTAATTGCTGGGAAGGAAAATGATTTTTGAAATCAAGATTTTAGGTTTTTTTTAAATCATCAATAATTTTGTAAAATAGATTCTCACTTCCAGGGAAGTTTTTATCTGCATTCTAAGCAAGATTTCAGGAACTCTTGGTGCAAACAGATTTGCTTTGCATTCTTCCTGCTTTGCTATCTTTGGCTATTCTAAGACTACACTTCTTGTAACATAATTGCTGCTTTTTAGATTAATTTTTAAAAATGTCAGAGACCAGAAGCTTGAAATTTTAATCTCTTCCTCTGCTAAACTGCTAATCGCTTTCTGGTGAGCATAGTGGTCCTACAAGCACAGAGTTCACTCTCATACTAATGCTCATCTCCAGATACAAGAAAAAATAATTTACTATTATACTTCACAATCCCACATTGAGACTTAAATTTTCTGCAAGTTCCAGCCTTGAATATACACTTTATTATAAAGAGATTTAGTGTCTTATTCCCCTTACATGCAAAGTGCTATGTATTTAACCAAGCACGCATACACACATTTTGTCTTTCAACATGCAAGACAAATGCTTATGTTTTCAAATTTGAATTATTATACATTTTTCTCCCTAATTTTGAAAAAGTATTTTTTTCCCATCACAGTAGTCCACCACATCTGGTTTCAACATCCCTTCATGTAGTCACACTCACAAGTCTTTGAGCGCACTACAAAGTAATGATTCTCAGAAGGAGTAATGTAACATCTACTAGATAAACAGAACAGCTGTTATGCACTTCGCAATAACTCACAGCAGCCTTGAACATTAGGATCTCTTTTACTGAAGGGGTAAATATTTCCCAGGACCCTGGGGTTATCCACCTGGACAGCAACCAGAGAAAAAGAGGAGGATTTAATGTTCCGTACACCTCCAGCAGTGAAGTACCACTCTACAATATTACAGTATTTATGGCCAAGGATGGGCCACATGATTCACTGGGAGTTTTTATTTAGAGCAGAGAGGATAAAGACAAAGGTCTCTAAAATATTACTGTAACATCAACCTTGTTTTCCAGATGCAATTTGCACCAAATCTCTTGTTAAAAACTGGTACTATGAATTACAGAAGTCATTCAATCAGAAGCTTCCTTTTCTTTGATGAATTCTTTAGTTACCTCTTAAAGTTTCTTAACAGGGTTGAAACTGGCCATCTGATTATTTTTTTTTCTTTAACAAGAATTACTTCTGTTTAGAGGCCCCTCTACCCCTTGAATTAAAAGCATATTCTTTAAGTGGTAGAATAGATGCACATAAGGGATATTTGGATGTGATACAACATTCAAGACAAAAGCCATCTCACTTAACTTGAAATGTTACATTAAATGAGTCCTAGACAAAGTGTCAAAGAAATGCCCTGAGTTAGACCAGCTGAGAATTTGACCTGAGGATTAAAATGAGCTATGGGCCATTTTACTGATGCCGAATGCCTCTGGTTCCCACTGAAGTTACTGGAAACTGGATGCTACTATTTTTCATGCTTACGCTGCAGGATGATTTGTATCAGTAAATACTACTCATTTCCTCAATGTGGCACCTTTCCAGCAACTTCGTCTCTCAGTCTGCTCTTGATTTTATGCCTTTATACATATATATGTTTCTTAGTAGAAGCCAAAACTTAAAAACAATAAAGGAATTTCCCTGCTTGAAGAAAGAAAACTCACATGAGAAACTATGGTTACAGTTGGGAATGATGGGTTTCACATGACTATGACCACATACTGTGCTGCTGACAACCCTGAGATAATAGAATCATAGAATAGTTAGGGTTGGAGGGGACCTTAAAGATCATCTAGTTCCAATCCCCTTGCCATGGGCAAGGACACCTTCCACCAGCCCAGGCTGCCCAAGGCCCCATCCAACCTGTCCTTGAACACCTCCAGGGATGGGGCATTCAAAATTTCCCCGGGCAACCTCCTCCAGTGCCTCACCACTCTCAGGGTGAAGAAATTCTTCCTAATGTCTAGTCTAAATCTGCCCCATTCCAGTTTATATCTGTTCCCCCTTGTCCTTCCACCACAAGCCTTTAAGAATAGTCCCTCTCCAGCTTTCTTGTAGCCCCTTTCAGGTACTGGAAGGTCGCTATAAGATCTCCTCAGAGCCTTCTCCAGGCTGAACAACCCCAACTCTCTCAGCCTATCCTCCTATGGGAGGTTCTCCAGCCCTCGGATCATCTTCATAGCTCCCCACTGGACCTTTTCAAACAGTTTCATATCCTTCTTATGTTGAGGATTCCAGAACTGGACACAGTACTCCAGATGAGGTCTCACAAGAGAGGAATAGAGGGGCAGAATCACCTCCCTCGACCTGCTGGCCACGCTTCTTTTGATGCAGCCTAGGACACCACTGGCCTGGGCTGCGAGCACACATTGCCAGCTCATGTCGAGCTTCTCATCAACCAGCACCCCCAGGTCCTTCCCTGCAGGGCAGCTCTCAATCACACCATCCCCCATCCTCTACTGAAAATGGGGATTGCCCTGACCCAGGTGCAGGACCTTGCACTTGGCCCTGTTGAACCTCATGAGATTGTCACAGACCCACTTCTCCAGCCCGTCCAGGTCCCTCTGGATGACATCCCATCCTTCCAGTGTGGCAACCGCACCACTCAGCTTGGTGTCATCTGCAAACTTGATCTCGCTGTCACTATCGTTGATGAAGATATTAAACAGCACTGGTACCAGTACGGACACCACTTGTCACAGATCTCCATCTGGACTTTGAGCCATTGACCACTACTCTTTGAATGCAACCACCCAACCAGTTTCTTATCCACAGTGCTGTCTACCCATCAAATCTATCTCTCTCCAATTTAGAGAGAAGGATGTTGTGGGGGACCATGCCAAAGACTTTACAGAAGTCTAGACAGATCACATCCATTGGTTTACTCGTGTCCACTGCTGCATCTACCCCATCACAGAAAGCCACTAAGTTGGTCATACAGGATTTTCCCTGGTGAAGCCGTGCTGGCTGAGATCCTGTACTGTGGCAAACTGAAAAGAAATTCTCAGACTGCTGCTGATTTGTGTTTTCTGTTTCGGGCTATGAACCTCATCTTTCACAGGGCTGTAGTCAATTCAGGCACTTTATCAGCAGCCATTTATTACTGTCTCCCCAGTGCCTCTTTAGTCTTGTTACAGTCTCTTTTCTCCCTTCAAGTAACTTGACTAAATGTTATTCCTGTGTACAGCTCCAAGCCCTGAACAATTTCAGCTCCAACATGTTTCCCCTCAAAATCAGCAACAGTCCTTCTCTAACACAATAGCCAAAACAACATGTAATATCGTAACTCAGATGGGACTTGAGGTAACAGCATCAGTGAAGTATGTGTTCCAGATCTCTATTTTACAATAATTCCCTTCAGCGTGCACTTGGTTTTACCTTGTGCTGACTGCTTTTTTTTTTTAAATTGAATTACACATTATTGCCTTAATGCCATATTTTTACGGACTTCTTTTTCTAAACTCAAACCACAACACAAGTAAACAAAACAAAGCAGACAAACCTGTGACATCTAAAGAATTAACCAAAATGGAAGAAGACAAATCATCTTGTCCTCCTCAGATGGACAAGAGATTTTCCAGGCCCATTTGTGGCTCATTCTTCTGTTCACAAACCACTACCATTCTTATTCTCATCACCACCTTGCTTGTCAGAATAATGCTCCCCCTCAGTTTGCTCCCACATTCTTGCTCTCACCCCAGGGGACCCTGAGGTCTGCTATTACTTTAGCCACGTGATGGGGCCTTCTTTTTACCAGGGACTAAGCCCCTCCAGGTGGCTTAGGACACACTGAACTTCAGCTCCTCTTTTCCTGTTGACAACGGACTTCTGAGGCAGGATTCACTTCCCACTAATTGAACAGTCTGAGAGTCAGGTGTCTTAGGCACACACCTTACACATATCTTCATATCTAGTCTCTCTCTGCCATCAGGGGACAGAGAGGCAAGATGAAGCACCCAGATACATCTGTCTGTCTCCAACATGTAGAGGGAGTCTCAGCAACTACTTTTGGTCACCAAAATTTTGTCCAGCTATTGTTATCAGAGCTGCAATCTATGCTCTCCCCATACTTTTTCATGGAGTATTTATGAATATGTTGAATGACTTTCAATTCACTAAACACATGCAGCCTTCCCATTGGGACATTCTGTGATATATATTCATTTGCAATTTTACCAGATAGCTTCAGAGCTCATTGCAAGATTAGCTGGCCTGTAGTAAGCTGAATACAGGAAAAAACAAAAATTCACAAGCACAACTACTGCAGATATATACAAGCAGGCTGAGATAAAGCCATTTCAGTTGTACGTTCTCCCTTTTACACCATTGATCCCACTTTTATGCAAAGATGTAAGGTATCAAATAATGGATTATTTATAGCAGTCTTTCCTGTGTTCTCTAATAGGCAAGTTGAAGGTTCATTTCAACAGTAAGTAAAGAATAAAGCAGAGTTTAGAGATTATTAACATCATATCTGTATGAATACATATTTAAAGAAACACTGAACTTAAGCAACGATTGCTTAATTTATGATTGGTACATACTATAACTTGGCCCCAAAATAAAGGCCACCCAAGAGCAGTTGCTAGTGAGGCATGCAGTGGTCTTTCTTCCCAGCAGAACACTTGACATAAACATGTTAGTGCTCCACACACAGCATTTATTGTCAATCAAGTTACAAAGCTATTTAATGGTCTTTTTCCTTAACTTCAAAGAATTAAATGGGATAGGGCCAATTCATCTCTGGAATCACATCTCCCTCTCCCTACCACATCTGCTGTGCTCAAAGGGGGTCCCTTAGGCTGACAAAGCTCAGGTTTGAACTTGTCATGCTCTAGGATGGTAAGACATTTCCAGTGATAGTTTGGTAATTACGGAACTTGCTTATACACGAGATCAGACAGAGTGAACCTATTAGCAATGACTTGGTTTATACTTAAGAAACGAAATCAATTAAAATCTCTCTAATTGCTGTAAAAGTTTTGTGTCCACATACTAAAAATAATGTAAGAGGCCTAAAAAGGAATCTAATAATGTCTTAGAATAAACTATGTTCTAGTAGATGCAAATGGAAGAACTATGCCTCTTTAACTGCCTTGTGGTTGAAGACAAAGGCAACCTTGAATAACTCATCTATCTCTGCTATAGCTAACACACTGTCCTGGAGGCCTCGACCAGAATGACAAACCAGAGGAACAGCAGAGGAATGGTGAGACAAAAACCCAGAATGCTTTCAACTGAGAAAAAGTAGGAGTGGGGCAAAATTTCAGCACAGCTAGCGTGATACATTCAACTGCTAATGCTTATGATAGTTGTAACAAAACAAGCTGAATTACAAAGAGCGGAATTCCATTTCTGACAGCCTCTGACACAGACAGGTCCCTGACAGTTCCCCAAACAAAGATTTTTTTTTAAAGTTGTTGATACAGACAACTGTAAAGAGCCAACCTAACATGGATGAAAAAGGAAGGTTCTGTATTCAGAGAAAAAAGTGAATCATTACGTTACTCCTGCCAGTGCAGTAATGGGTGCCAAAGACAAGACAGCGGTCGCAAGAGAACAAGTTATCACTCTCAATACCCACCTCATTAGTAACTGAGAGAAGTGACAGTGCAGAATCACAATACTTCAGTGCATTGTTTTTCTGGCCAAGATCCTTATAGCACTGAGAAGAAAAAACATTTTGTTTCCAATCAGACCACTGTAAGAATACCAGAATCTACAAATCATTATTTTCAAAAGAGCTTGGTTACCTTTGCCAAATACACATAATTGCATTTGGAATATCCTGGACACATTTCTTCTGCCTAAATAATAAAAAACAGGAAAGAAAATAGACATAAAACTTGTGATGAGATTTATGTGGTCTGCATAGCATTTTTAGTAGCGCACTAAGCTTCCTCAAACATCAGACTGAATCACCCCAACTGTGTGCATCATGATTTGTTTAGCACTTCAAAAAACCCTCATGAAAAGAAGAAACCCCCAAATCCAAACCCTAACATAGGCACAGGGGGTGGTGATATTGAACATGTAAAAACGTTCTGTACTACTTGTTCTCCTGTCTCCATAAGCACTTTGTAAAGATACCGGATCATTCTATAGATTATCTATTGGATTCTTTCATTTCCACAGTGGGTTGGAAGACATTGCACTCTCTAGATTACTAATATTTATTTCCTCATCAAGGAAATGAACAAGCAACTAACCATTCACACTTTGTGTACGAGTAATGAACTGTGTCTATCAACTTTATAATTAGTTTTCTTTCACAGACCTGTATCTTCTAGGTCTGGGTTCACCTTTCTTTTCACATTATCACCTTCTGAAAAATTCAGATCATTAAAATAGTTCAAGATTGTCTTCCTTTTAAAACACATCAAGGATGCAGATGTTTGAAAGACAAGTAAAAACCTTACCAATTCTTTACTAGCCAAGAAACAGCTTTACTCAACAAACAGCTTTGGGGGGAGAAAAATTACATCAGTGAAATATATAGTAGCTGTAATTCTTGGACCAAAACAATGCTGCTTTTACTACAACTGTGTACTATCAAAACAACCAAAAAAGAAACCCAAATAGTTGTCTTCTAGAGAGTAATTTAATTTTTGTTGCAGAAAGTGACTGAAAATCACAGCCCACCACAAAATACCCTGAAGCTAACGTGAACATTTCAAATTATTTTTACCCCTTTTAGAGTTTGACATTAAAGATAAAATCGCTTAGACTTGGAAGATAGTAATGTAGAATATTGTCCAAAACTCAGGAGATCACTCTATCTTTAAACAGACTAAGAACACAGAAAACAAGCACTTTTGATAGTGAAGAAAATATGCTTGTCCAATACCTTTGAGAAGCTGTCTGAAAGTAACTGCAATGATGGAAGGTTACGCTTTTTATTCAGTCAAGTGAAAAATTAGTGGTTTTCAGCTTCAGAAGTAGAAATGACTCATATAAAAGAACTGAAAGACAGGTTTATTTTATATATGTGGTGTTTTCTCATAACTGTCCATTCAAGAAGAATGCTCAGAAACACAGACCTACATGACAGAGCTATCTTTTCTGCTTCACTACAAATGTAATTTCACCTCCATAAACAAGAAAGGATTCTACTGAAATCCAATGAAAATAATCAGATCAGAAAAAGAGAAGCATCAAAACATCACAGATTTCCTTGCCTCTGTTAGCCCTCTTGCAGAAATGGGCAAATAAACATTTGTTGCTATGGTTAATTTATTTCAATGCCATATATAACTAATCTATATCCATCTCCAATTAAATCCAATAACTACTAACCATGGAAAGACATTAAAGAATTCTCAAAAACTCAAGAAAGAAGAAAGATGCTAGCAACTCACCTCCAAACAAATTTTAAAATAGAAAATAAAAAAAAAATATTTCAGTTTCTGTGGCATTTGAGAGCTCTGGATTTACAGCTACTAAACATAATCTGTTGAGTAGTCATCTTGACAACTGTCCCATATAGAAGCTGGGTAAACAGTCACACAGGAAAACCCTTGGCAAAGACTCACTTTAAGGAAATTCTGCAGTGCTTCTTCTACTGTTGAAGTTGGTGGAGTCCCAAAGAGAGCAGCAGCTACCTTCTTCTCAATCCAAGACAACTGAGCTACCTATAATAAAAAATAAAATTAAATAAAATTAAACCAAACAAACAAATCAATAAATCAAAAGTGTTTAGTGTTGCTTCTCAGGTTTGGAGTAAATACTGTCCTGTGCCACTGTACTACTTGCACAACCTATTTTGCAAAAGAGCCTGGAAAGGACTGTTTTATACTGTTGATTTCCCAGCTCAAAGCATAGTCAATTGGATTTTAGATTGTTAACCAGAACTATACACATTAAGAAAAAAATGACAAATCACCAACTTAATTGATACGACATTATTCCAATGTTCAAAGTTGAAAGTAAAGTTTAAGTTTCACAAGACTTTGCTTTTTTTTAAACCCTAAGGCTTGACATAGTGTTTCAAACCTGTTAAGATTTTCATGAGACAGACAGCTTAGCGTGATAGGCCATGTACTTGACTACTTTTCAACATTATGAAAAGCTGTTGCAATAGTCAAAATGTGAGTGTTTTTGGAGCTTGTAAAACAAGTTCATTTATTACACAGAAGCTGGTGACAACCACTGTTAAGAAATAGGCTTCATTTTTTCCTTTCCAAATCTGCCAAATAGCACTTGTCAAAGACAGGCTGCTATAAAAACTTTAGGAAACTGTCATATTGCCACATAATGTACGTGACTTCTTCCCCTGCATATACTGACACCTGACAGAAACTGCTTTGGTTACTGCTGTGAGGTATTTGGCTCCACTATCTAACGTGGTGAAACACGTCACATCTCTAACAAAGGATGGAGCCGCATTGTGAGACTGAAGCCTGTTTAAATGCAGAAAGCGAAGGTATCTCCTTTGGATACTTGTACTACAGCTGTAAAGAAAAGTCAGGACTTTATTCCCTCAAATCAGTACTGTAACACAGTACTGATGGCTCCTGTCACAGAACACTGCTGAGTTTAAAAAACGGTAAAAAAACCCCAAGGTTCTACATTCTCCTAGCAATTTATGGACTGATCTATACAGAAGCAACACAGAGAAGGTATACACACAGGCAGAGAGTCTCTTGTTGGAGACCTGGAAGTGAAATATGAGTTACACACAGACATCTCTTTTTCAGAGGGAGCTGCAATTCAAGTAACAGAGTTGAGCCTTGAACTCACTTTTCTACTGCTGTAAAAATTTAAGTGGTTTTGGATAGCCTTAGGTGATTCCTGCCTCATTCCCTTGTTTCCCAATTTCTACAGGTCTGTTGCTGTTCCCCCCGCCTTCTCCAGGTAAATCCAGCAATTATTCAGTAGATGTCAGTTAATAATGGTAAAATGTAGAATCCATCTACACACAGGTTTCCACAGCCATCAACCAGAATAGTTCTCTTTTGAAAAGATATCAAACTCTATGCATTTCTTGTTGCAAACTGTCCAACAAATAGCATTGCAAAAAGTACAAATACAGCCCAGCAAGCAACAGGAAAATGCATAGGACCGTGTTTTCTCGTCTGGTCCCACTGACTCTTGCTACATAAGAGCAACATTTCTTACAGACAGAAGACAGCCTGGTCAACTCTTGCTGGTTGTTCGGCCGGGTCCAATGCCTTATTCGTTCGAGGCTGTCAGCTAAGCCTCTTACACAAACCACTAAAACTTCTGTTCTAGAGAGAAATAATACCAGAAAAGAAAGCTTTTCATTCTCTCCCTTTCATACATCCCACTCTTAAAGCCTCTTCTAAGGGAATATAGTGTGTTTTACAAAAGCTGTCCAGCAATCCCACAATTGTTTTTCATTGAAGCAACAAGATGTTCCTCCTCTCCATACTGCAGTGCTTTCACACTGTGTTACAAACTGCAGCATGCTGGTTAAAACTTCAAATTGTAGGTACGTGTATAATTCCCTCAAACACTTCATTTCTCCAGCCGCTCTCTCGTTTCTGAGACACATTCTGTGAGAAACATTAAAAGGGTCTTTGCAAAAGTATTGTTTTCCTTGTACCAATCTACTGCTGCAGTGTTCTCTATTCTTTTGGAAGAGGGAAGTGTTTTCTATGTTTCTAGGTCCATCACATCAAGATAGAGGCAGCTTAGAGAGGGAGGAAGAGAGGAGGGAAAAAGTAAGAGAATATGTAAGAGCTTATACTGTTCTCTGCAAGACCACACAACACCCTGGAGATATACATACACTGCACAGATACAATTACCACACACGTGTCTGCTGTTATGCAATATTGAGGAAAGAAAAATTGCAGTTTTTCCATATGGAGTTACAATTACCTATTAAAAACACAAGTTCTTCCTGGCAGTTGTTTTATTTTCTGACAAGATTTAATCAGAACTAATTTACTGAGATTTTAGTCTTTATTTTGTCTGTCTTGGGTGCTGCTTTGTACTACTTAAACTTAAAAAAGCTCAAACATATATGCACTTGGCCATTTTTATTTTACAAATCGCACCAATCTAAAACAATGTTTAAAAGTGAAATGCATGCACAACAGCAAGTTTTACACACACAATAGCTAGTGACTATTACACAGATAGCTTGAGAGTTCTGTAATGTTGCGAGCCAGACTTACAAGCCATTTGCTTTATGATTTCATCGCAGCTAACTCTAGCCATCCATAAATGAAGTGTGTGGTTTACACAACCTGTCCAGGTTCCTGGAATGGTCAATACAGAGAGAGGCATTTCTACTAGGCAATTCCTCTCCACTTACATTAGCCTGGGACCAACACTCCTAGCTTTCTCCTCCTTCTTTCCTTCAACTACAAAAGGAGCACAGACAATTACACAACTGGATAGACAATTGGATGGCTAAAGCCAAGTGAGGTGAATCCCATCACAAAAGCTTAACCATGCCCCACCTGAGTCAGTCTGCACTGCCCCACGGCTAAGGTGGGACAAATGGCAAAGACTTGTTTTATGCAAGACACAAAATTATGTCCTGGAGCAATAATGATGAAGAGGAAATGATACCCTTCGCCTAAACTCACACAAGCACAGTCTTTAATTTGAAATAACTTTATTAGAACAAATCTTACACCATATTCAGTGAAATGGAAACGTCATTCCTACTATACCAACCAACTTTATTAGACATTCTCTGTGTGTGAGCAAGCATAGGCAACAGAAACCCTGGTGTAGCACACTCTAGTGTAGAGCAAATTTGACTTCTACAGTCAAGGTTATTCCAAATAGTGCAAAACATTATTTTGAAGTCCATACAAAGTCAAGTACAAAGAGACTGTAACCATCATCAGCTTCAGTGGAACCATGAGTTCACTTAATTAAAGTTCCAAAAATGGTATAAGACAGCAGAAAGTAATAAGAAAAACAGCTACCGCAAAAAGCAATCGTTACAACAAAATTAAAGGATGAACATTGCCCTTGCCCTACAAATGATTTCCAAGCCTTAAGTGAATTTAGGTTTTCTAGGTCTCCCAGGGCCAGATGTCAGTCCCCTCAGTAGCCCCACAAGAGCACTGCAATGAACACTGCTTCCACTGAATATCAAGTTTTAATGTATTGGGTCACTCAAGGAACAACATTCCCCAGCTGCCACACATAAGGAGAGCTAGTTCCACTCACTCAAAGGCAAAAGGCAAGGGCCTACAGGACCAACAGCCAACTCCTGAACTTCCCTAGGGCTGGAGGGAAGTAAATCACCAGAACAGCCTGACCTCTGCCAAGGACAGGAGGCCACTCTTCAGTATTGCAAAGCTAAGAGTTGGTTATCTCAAACAATCTCTCATATAGATATGTCAAACAGCAAGCCCTCATCCATTTGTTCTATTCAAATCACTACTAATACCAGAGACAGAAGAAAGCCACCCACAGACTTAAACTGCAGCTGACTGTAAAGTTCATAGCCAGAACACTTCTATCAGGCCTCTCGTTTCTCTTAAGACCAAGACAGAAAATATGGTTCCCCCTTAAATATTGAGAAAAAAGATCTCCCAACATCTCTTTCTCTTCCTTAGTCGAGCATCAACAAAAAACACATATGAACCAAAACACTGGCTGGAGTTTGCGTTTTGGTTTTTCTCTTCTGTTTGTTTCTGATGAGACACAAACCCTGCCCATTGACAGCTCTTTTCCAATACCAGGATGTTGGGACCATGGAAACTAACCCACTAAGATCGAAAATTCAGCCAGGATTGACTTGCAGCACTAAAGGATATCTTTGTCCGATGTTTGCTTGATAATACCTCTCTGAAGACAGATCACACAATGAGCTTCCATAAAGGAAAACCATCCCATTGATCCAGCTCCAATAAAGTATTAATGGCACCTACCTACACATGCCCAGAGAATTTATTTTTCTTTTTTTAGTACAATATATTAATGTAGAACTGTATTAAATAGTTTTGCAATACTCTGACTTCTGGAAGAGATCAAGTAACTGGATAGCAGTTTTAAAATACTGTCTTCCAACACAAATATTCTCTTTCTTGCCAGCTGAGGAACCAGGACAGTCTGCACAGACATTTAGGCATTTATCCAACTTGATTCCCTGGGCTTTTCACTTTCCAGCCTTCCCAGCCTCAACCTTAGCTAGACAAAACAGTAAAACAAGAAGGCCTAAAGGGAGCATTATTACCCCATACACAGGTATCAGTATAGAGAAGAAGTGATAAATATTTTTTTCACTTACCCTATCACAAACTCTACCCTGAAAAGTATTTGGAACCCATTCCACAGCCAGCAGTCTGCTTCTGGGATAATTACCACTGCATGAAACATCTCAGTCTGCAGAAAAGGACAAGGAATTTGCCACATCTTCCACAATCTTCTAAACCTATTTCTATCATGGGCAAAACCCATTTACATCTACCTATGAGAATATCGCCAACTTCACTGGTCTAGTATCAGGATCTAGTTTCCATAGCAGAGCCTCAAAACTAATGCTCCTGAATGATGGCCTCATCTTGCTACTGCAAGCGTGCAACCAGCAGAGAGTTTTTAAGAGCTGACAGCCCCAGAAGTTAAAACAGAATGTTATTCAGTCCTATACTTGCATTTATGTACTATGAAAATACTATGTACTATGTTTCATGCTACTATTTTGACATGGCCATCAAAACAGTTACAGAAGGCAAGAATTTAAAAGAAAATAAAAGAAAAAAGGTATCAAACCTTAAGTATTTCAGCAGCTACATCTCTTTAGGCTGATTGTTTCACTTAGTAAAATGCAGATGAGGTCATACCCTAAAGCATATGCTAATCTGTGGCTTTAATGCTCAGTAAAGAAGCCCTGCATACACCCTGCTATGTGTGCAACATGAGTTTGTAATGATATAGCACAACAAACCAAATGAATTAGTCAGGAAGCAGTGACTGTCACTTAAACTAAACAATAGCAAAAAAACTATGTAATAAGAACAATGTGAGGTATACTGAGATGACATGTAAAGTTTCCAAAAGCAATAACTTAAGTGAGAAATAAGCCATGAAAAACGTCTGAGACTGTTAGATATAAATGGAAGCTGCAGTCAGCTGGTGGACACAGTAGAGTATAAAAGTGCTTAAGGAATCACTGGTGAGAGAGATGTTCTTCAAAAGCAGGCCAACGAGTATACTATAGGACAACCTCAGCAACTCACTTCTGCATAGCTAATGCTGATAATCAAGAATACAAATGTGATGAAAACCAAAACGAAAAACCCTCCAAAAAAGCTAGTGTCATTCCTTATTCAAATCAACTGAGAAAAAGGGTAGTTGCTGAAAGCTCTTTAAAAGTTAAATATACACTCAGAAAAAACTGCTGAAAGATTACTTTGCATTAAGTCCTGTTGCAGATAAAGATGAAATCAAAGATAGCAACTCCTTCTTTCCACTCTGCAGGCACTTCGTAGTGATTAGCATTGGGAGTAGCAGCAGAAAAAAGGCAGGGCTGGAATTCACTGCACATTAGCAGTAGTTATTCTGAGAAGCTTCCCAGCAATTTTTTTACAACGTAGACTACGCAAGAACATTTTCTTCTGATGAAAGATAAGCACTAAAGGTGAAGCAACAAGGATAGCTACCTGAGCCATCAAATATTTGGGCTTAAGAATAAGACAACTCTCATATTACAAACACAAGCACTGTTTTTCTAAAATAAATAAACAATCAACAGCAAAGCTTGTAAAACAATTATTTGAATTTTTCACACATGAGTATTTATCTCTACATCATTAACACAATATTTAAAAGTACCTTTTGCATTGGCATAACATGCATTGTCTTTCTTGTGAAACTTTTTGGTGAATTACAGATTTTTATGCCTGCATCTTTGCTGTGACATTCTCCTGGAATTTACCAAGCTGGTATGGTAGCATTGCTGCCACAGCCATAATTCCACAGCATGCAACTGCCTCTAGCTTGAGTTATGGATGAGCAATAAAGTCACCAAAAGGCTATGTTACCAGCCCCAGGTACCCAGAAAGTTTGTGGCGGAATAAAGAACTGAAATAAAGACTTACTACATAAGGAGTCACCCTTCCTTCCTTCCAAATACCAGTTACTTTTCATTCATACATTCAGGTAAGAAATCTGAACACAACAACGAATGACATACAAGCACAGCTTAATGTATGTGACAGGAACAGTCAACAGCTAACATCACACATGTAGAAGTTGGTTCATGTACTGTTTCATTTTTCTCAAAACACCTACTTCAATAAACACCCACTTTGTCTTAAGTCCCACCATTTCAAGTGCATTATCATTTTTCAGTATACTTAATTCATATGTTAGATTAAAAAAACAACTTACTGAATAGCACCATCTTCCATTTAGGTAATATAAGAAAGGATCTTGAGGATTAAGTTCAATTGCTTTGTCTAGATGTTCCTATTAGAAAGAAAATCAGTGTCACTTTAGATGTTTGTTTGGCGAGCATGTTTACATTCTAAGTAGTTTGCTGCAAATCATAAACAAATTCAGAAATTATCTTCTGCTGCAATTCTTTCTAACAACCTAAAAGTATTTTAACTAGTAAACCCCTTCCTCATGGAGGGAAACCACAAACACAGAACTTCGCACAGAATGAAAGAAGGCATGCTGTATCTAGAACAAGACTAAGCAGCTCTAAAGTTCAATCAAAGAACTCAAGCATTTTTGTCTTAAAAAGGCAACAACTTCAATTAAAATAATTTCATTTCCAGTTAGTATTAGGAAACTGTCACACACCAAACCAGTGAGAAAGCAACCACTCTATTTGACATATCTTACATGCCAGCACCCATCACTGAAGCATAATCTTTCCCACCTTGGAATGTGACTGCCCCAGTGAATGGTACATGACACAATAAATTGTTACTATAATGTGAAATTCAGAAAATAAAATGGTTCCATTTATAGTGAAATCATAAAATCCAGACAGTATCTAATGAGGTGCTTCTTCCAAAACCATTTCCACTACAGGCAACAAGCATCTTCATTTATCTCTTTCGTTTACTAAAGCAAACTCTTATTGATCAACTTAAGTTTGAAGAGAAACAAAACATGTTATTTTGCCCCTAACTACCATTTGCCTCCCAGGATAAATTTCACTAAGGTTTCTCCCCCCACCCCTCCAAAAACTCATTTTTTCTAATTAAGCCAATTACCAACATATCTGAGTTACACAGATCTAAGAGCCTATTATTCTATCATTTTGTCCACAAACTATTCAGACAGGAGCTGTGCTTTCGTGCTATTATATCCCCAAATCCTTAACATTTCAAAATGATTCACATGAACCTCAGTAATTACTTGTGAAGAGGAAAACCTCCCTGAAAAGGCTGCTGCTAACACTGTGGGCTCCTTTTAAACTTGATCCTTAAACAACTGCAGCACTTGTGTTATTTGTCATTTTTCCTTTGTTCCCAGCTTGTCCCAGTGCTTGGGGCTTAGCTCGCTTGGCACAGTTTAAATGTAATTAATGTTCTCTCATAGGAAAGCTTGGTGACACTCCAAGCCCTAACATGGACATGATGTGATAGGGACACATCCTGCACATTCCCCAGGATGTGGAACACATCTGCTGTCTCTCACTGACACAAAGAAAGGGGGGACGCTGGCTCGGAGAGCAAGGGATGGAAAGCGCTTAAGCAATGCTGAGGACAAGGAGGGAAGAAATAGTACATGTAACAGAAACTGCTAACTCTAAAAACCCCCACAATTAGCTATGAAAGGACAATTTAAAAATGAATATTACTTCCTAAGGTTGGCATGAAAGATGATTACAGAACTGTGTTGGTTCATCACTTAGTATTCCATTTGTTTTTATTTTCTACACAGAATCGTTCCTCTCTATTCCTCCCTCACTTTGACTACATAATAGAACAGAAATCTTAATGCTGTTCCCAGAATCCTACCTCAATTCATATATTTTGTAAGTTTATAATCTATCTACATACATTAAAAAAACTTTTTTCACTTTAACATCAGTACCAAAATAGACCTGTGAGGCTGAATTACCATGTTGGAAAAATCTGTCTTTGACACTATATAAGGAAATAATTTAAAGGAATAGCTTAAAAAAACCCCCAAGCCCTACAAAAACATACCTTAAAGAGATAACCATTCCTGATTTTGTTTTGTACACTTTCAAACTGAGACATATAGCCACACATAACTGCAAACCTGAGAGGGGAAAAGAAAAACATACACACATACTTTTTGTGATTTAAATAAATCTTTGAGTCAAATTACAAAATATTTTAACCCCCAATTCACAGATGAGCACCTGTTTTTCTTCCATTTTGATGATCAGATAGGAATTTAGCATGAGCTGCTAATACTCAGGAGCAGGCAAAAAAACCCAACCCAAACCAGTAACAGAAACAAGAAATTTAAAGGATTCTGTCTGGGCTGTCAGTGAAGTGAAAAAAACTCTTCCAAAATTTGTACCACTTGGATCAGAGTGTAACATTTCCAGACTGCCTCCAGCATTGATAGCAGTTTAACTGGACACACGGCGCTCTGCACTGCAATACACTGGCAACTTGAACATCATCAGCTATGGTACCTCACCTGGTAAGATAAATCCTCGGGATGTGCTCAGGAAGCTGCACAGACTTCAAAAATTATTCATAGTTAGCTTCTACCCTTCTCAAGCATCTTGGTGAATTCTTCACCTCCTTGTAATATCACTAAAATTATTTTAAAACATACACACAAGTTTTGCTCTTACAGAATCACTACTGCTATTAGTAGCTGTCTGTTGCTGAGATTAGTATTGCTGTTGTTATAAACTGGGGACACTGGAAGTGATAAAAGAAACAAGAGATCATATCTATAAAAGAATTGTATTGTTAAGCAGGTATAACTGAAAATATTTTCGGAGGTCACTACTGATAATGGTTTGATTTCCAAATAATGCTATTGTCTTATAGACATTCCACCTAAACATCTACTGTTTTTTTCTTATTACTTCAACAGCTACAGAACACATGATGCATGAGGAATCTCTTGCATATATGACAGTTGTACTTTCCTTTACGCTATTTTAATTTGTATTAAGAAAACTTTGTAGATTTTGCATTAAATCAAAAGAACTACCAAAGATATATTTAAGCAGCATAAACTAAGGCAGATTTATTTCTGTAAACATTTCAGTATTATACTTCCGTACTTGAAATGTTACAATGCAATATCAAATTAAAACAAAAAATTAATCCTCAAAGAAGGAAATCAAATTGAAGTCCAGAGGAAAACATGAGAGTTATGCAAGAAACTTACTAAGTTAATTATGGTAACAGACTCATAACCTGTACGGCACAGAGTTTTTAAGCACTAGTAAACCTCAGCTTTCTTGAATTTCTTTATATAATGTAATTACTCAGGCTCCTCATTAAAATGTACCACTACGCACTAAATGTACTAAATAAATTATTGTTTTGTTTATGGTTATATCTATTGAGTCTAACATAGAAATACTCATGCTACAGGTTATTGCTTTTAGTCAGCAAGCGTTCCCAGGTAAGGCATGTGAGTCAGCATCAACAACAGTAGTTGAATTTGTAAGAGCTCCAGACAGACTGTCAAACATTGTTGAGCAGGATGCGTGTTGTGACCAATGTGCACTGAGCACAATCCAGCTAATGGCATCGCTACTTCTGACAGTTAAAGCTGCAGGGGAGCACATTTCATGTGGGAATGAGCTGCAACAGAGGGAAAAAGCAAGGGGTGGGGGTCAGGAAAGTTCAGGTATTTAGAAAGAGGGGGAAGGTACTGAAAACTTTATTAGGCTTAAGTAACTCCGGCAACATTTCCCCTATTCCCTTCACTCATTAAGTGCTAATCAGATAAACTCAGCATACCATAGCTAAACGGATTGCTGCTACAAAAGAAAACAATGAAAAGCGAACAAGCTAATCCAGCATCTTTAGGTATTTCCCTGTCTGTGCGTGACAAGAAAGAGGGCCTTAGTTTAAACCAGTTCAAAGAAAAACTTCTACTTAAAGCTAAAATCTCTGGGGAAGGAAATCCCACTAAAATTTTCAACGAATGAAAAATAAGCTAACTGCTAACTTTGAATACCTTTTCTTTTCTCAAGGAAAAATAAGAATGTCTTTCATCTATTAGGGTATTTTTTTTAATTTATTTTATATTATACTTTTTAACTGGGCTAGGCAGGCAATTGGTACAGAACTCCAAAAATTAAATAACTGGTTTATGTCTTTTCAGTTATTAATTTCACCTAATTTTTCAGAAAAAGGGAGGTTTGTTTGTTTTCGGGTTTTTTTTTTTCCCCAGAAGGATTTTTCTTTTAGGCGCCTCAAATAGTTTTCAAAGAGCTAAAAAACCGAAGTAAACCTTATTTTCATGACTCAAAGGGTAACATTAATGAATAAGAAAAATAAAACCTGAAGGACTAACTAGAGGCTCCCCCTGGGTGTCGGCACCGCCGCAGGCTTGAGGGGAGCGCCCCCTGGCGGCCGCTGTCGGCACTGCAGGTAGCCCGGCAGGGGCTTTTATACCAACTAGGTAGGTGCTGTGAGGAAGTGACTGAACCGCTGAGCTAATTCTACTCCACAATAAACAGACACAGACATGTTCCCCTAAAATAAACATAACGATCATAACCTAAGACAGATGCAGAACTTTTGTTAACAGAAAAAAACTGCTGTTTCCAGGTGGAGGAAAAGTTACTGAAAACAATATAGAAGCATACAGATTAGTTGCCCACAATTAATACTCCTTTTCTAAGCACAAACACAATCGAAGTAATTCAATTGTAAGCCAGCACCATGTCCTTTTGCTACAAACGTCACCAAAACTCAGACTTATAGGAAACCATAGTGACAGAGATGGATGTCAAGTGCCTGCGGAGAGGGGTCCAGATCAAGGAGAATTAATGTTTTCCCTTCTGGTGTTCCAGAATTTCTGTTAGTACTCTGAAAAGATAAAATGCTAAGGAGCATACCTTACCTGCTGCCAAAGGAAGAACAGCATGCTGATGCAGTGAGTTTTATCAAACATGTTTGCAAGCAATCTGAATTTTAATACCAAAAATGCTGAGAGACACTACCACCACTTTGACTTTAGTAACGACAACCATAACAAGGTGGATTTACAGAACAGATTTCAAGTTTCGAATCAAGATTAAGCCACATTAGGACACTAAAATAACACAAGTTTTATCTGTTCCCTGATAAATTTCATGGGATCAAAATAAAAAAAACCACCATGTATCTCCATAGGATTTTTCCTCCTTCTTCTATATCTCCTTCCATGTATTCCAACTCCAAAAAACCTTCTTATTTCATATAGAATTTGGAAATGTGTAGGTACAAGACACAGCTTTAGAAGTCTAGGTATCCCTTGTAGCAGCCTAATATCACTAGCCTAGTGTCAACAAGAAAGCTCTTCTTAATTGTAATTGGTATAACTTTGTGAATGGGAAGAGAGTTTGTGATATTGGCTAATATCAAAGAATTTAATTCACCTGTTTCTTACCTATTTTTCATTTCTTCCTCTTTGACTGAGACATTTTTTACACATAAGGTAGTATGAGTAAAGGCTAATGTGTGGGTAACACAGAGGCCTAATGAAAAGAAAGTTCATTTCCATTCCACTTCTAAATTGCATTCTTGAGTCTCCCCATCTCTGCACAGTTCAGAGTCCTGTGCATCCCATCTTATTTCTTAGCCATTGACTCCCTCTCTCATCAGTTTCACGCACTTGCATATTATGACAGTCTCTGCAATGCAGCCAGACCCTCAGGCTCTCTTTTTAATTTGGTTTAAAGGAGATATCATCAACTCCTACGTAGGGAACTTTTGCAACTTACATTACTGTTTCTGATCCCTGTTGCATTACCTTTCCAAAGATCACAGTTTTGCATACTTGAAATTCTATCACTCTCCTGCCCTGGTATTTCATCTATAAAAATGCATCTGATACTAACTTTCCATGGGAAAGTAAAGCATCAGTTTGGTATCGCCTTCTTCGTGGTGGTGTGGGTATGGAAGCAGTAGCTAGGAATGTGCAAGACTGCCAATATACAAAGTAATATGTGCCAAGGTGCAGGGTGAAGTGCTCGTGTGGGTTTTTTGGGGGGGGGTTGTTTTCTTTTCTTTTTTTTTCTTCCCTTCTTCTTGGAATACAGCTGAGTCTGCATTGCAGAAACTGGCAGAAATATAGTTTTATACATTAAAAATTCACTAGAGAACTGAAGCTGAGCTCCAAGGAAATATCAGATGTAGCACACACTGATGTAAGTGATGTTTGCAAAAACACAGGAAACAAACTGGTATTTTGGTAAAAAAAACCCCTGAAATTAAAGAAATTTAAGAATTCTGGCTTAATAGTTCATTTAACGCACACAATATACCAAAACAAGTAAAAATGCTGCTTTTAATGCATATTCCCAGATGTTCAACTGCAGAATATGTGGATGATACGTTCTGCATTTCTGAGGCTATGGAACGTGCAAATTTTACAACAGACATATTTAGTTGTTATAGTTGCAAATGCAGTCTTTAAGAAATTAACAGAACACATACAGCACAAATGCGGAAACAGAGTGAAACAGTAGCTTTCAGAGACAGTGACACAACAACTCTCCTTGACAGAAATGTAATAGGAATCACTAGGTTGCCAGCTGTGACTATTCCAGCAAAAAGCTTGAAGTAAACAGATCTTTTCGTATTTCAAATGTACCTCCTTTGCACTTGCATAAGGATGCTGCAGTGTTTCCCCAATGCACTGGTACTTCAAGAACCTATCCCCAGGGTATGCATCACACTCCTCTTCACAGGCTGGCCTACAGACCTAAACTCAGTCCCTTGTGAAGGGCTACACTGTCGCACAAGGGCTAGCATCTGACACTTGCCTTCAGTGGGGAGGGAAATATGTGCTGAGAAAAAAGATCAACAGATGGAGAACTTGGAGAAGGGACCACAAACACTGTAAGACATTGCAACAACATTTCTGAACTGAAATATTCCACTGACCTGCTCAATGGAAAATAATAAAAAACCCCAACCAACTCTCCACTAGATTGTGATTTATTTTTTTTCTGCAAAGTGATTTTATCAGATCTAATCCCTAAACCCAGCAACCACATAGTCGTAATGCATGACCTTCCACCATTGCCTCACTTAAATGCTCTTTAACCAGAAATACACAAGAAGCTACACATCCCTCTGCTGCACTTACTGCAGAACAAGTTACAGCTTTTTAGAAATGGCTTTTGAATTTGTCCTTCTATATTTAAAAGGTTAAATTATTTTTGCCCAAATAGTAGTTTAAACAGAAAAGATTAAAGATAATTGACTAAGATTAAGCATAACTAAAAACAAAGATTGATGTAAAGCCTTTACGGTCACCCCATGAATCAAATACAGGGCAAGTAACTACTAAGGTGAAATTTTGCTAAATGAAGTTTTGACTGAAAACAATATTTCTGGACAAGGTATCAACTCCTGAAAAACAGGACTGGATGACAGAAGCAGATGCTCGCAGCATGTAAGGTATCTGTCTCTTCTAAGTTTAAATAAGGCACAATTAAGGGCAGAAGGTTACGAGAATTTAGCTAGAAACACTGTATGAATTTTCAGTAGTATAATACCCTAAAACATATTCTATAATTTTGAAGAGTTCTGTATCACTAGACAAATTTTTTTATGCCATTGCACCCTACAAATCTGACAAATTGTCTGTTATAATTTTACTGCTGAGAGTACATGACATTCACTTTTTTGTAGGAAGTTTGTATAAAATCCCTCTGCATGTACATGCCAACCAGCATACAAGTTGTTCTACCATAAAAATTACATTTGTCCTGCTTCTGCACAACTTGCCACATTCCTGCAAAATAACCAAGCTACTCAGGTTATGAACTTGGCTTTATCATGCTGGGTAGTAATATCACATATCTTAAAGGTTAATCCATCGATTGAAATCCAGGAGAAATTTAATGCTGGATGGATCAAAATAGTAGTAAACTTTCTTAGGAATAATCTTCTGAGCAGTTCTTTAGCTTACTATGAGTGAGCCTACCATCTTTTTTTATTCACAAGACACAGGAGTTAAAAGTTTGTAAATTTCTGAATACTTTCCTAGTGCAGAAACATGGCTTTCTACATTTCTGATACTTTGTACGTCTCAAGTAACATAAAACGCCTTCTGGCTAGATACCCCAAGGTTACATAGAAGCCTCTCAGTACCTCCCCAAACTCTAGAGTTTCTCACTGCAATATGTTCTACCAGGTCAATCAGTTCTTTCACTTTTTGTAGACAAATTGCAGCAAATCCACTCAGAAGGACAAGTCATACTAGCAAATCAAAGACTCCCTAAGCATAGGTCCTAGCCCAGGCACAAGCTTAGCACAAAATTATGTGCGAACATAAGGGTCAACGTTTTTAATTAGTCCTGGAAGTGAGTAACAAATCTCTACAACTAACAAAAGCCAATACAATTTCTCTTATTATATCCTTCTCCATTTTTCTGTTTTACTAATACAAAACACCTAATTAAGTGAGAATTATTCATGTCCTTAACTAAGCAAATCCATTGTCTTGCACAAAGTTCCCTGTCAGTGGAAGGCTGTCAGCTCTGGAACCTCCTTCCATGGACAGCCTTGGCTTTGTAAAGCTTTTTTTCGGCACTTTTCCCCACATATACATGACAGATAAAATGAGGGCAACAGTGATTCAAGGGGAGACCTCACTTAAAATTACTAGGTTTTCACTTGATAGCTTCACGCCATGAAATGCCTTACTAAATGAGACACATGCTGTAAGACTCTTACCAGTGGGTAAGTTCTATAGAGTAACCCAAACTTAACTCTTGCACTAAGTTTGCTTGTGGCAAATAAACCAAAGCTCAATGCAATGAATGATCTTTCTGAGTAAACGCCGTGAACACTGTCCACATCTAGTAACCTTTCTCTCCTCTGCAAAGCCCGTAAAAAAGGAGGTGCAGGAGGAGGTTCTAGGCAGAAGCAGCCTTTTGGATCTCTTCCAGATTTTGGAAGAAAAAACAGCAAAAAACCACCCACAAACATTTAAATTATTTGGGAAAAAAAATAATTTCAAAGTGATTGCTTCATTTTAAATAAAAACACTATTAACATGCCTCTATATTTTGTGTTTTCAAGTAACTGTAAAGTGGTAAAGCAGCACCATCTGAAGTAACTGCAGCAGTGAACTCTGTAGCATTTCCAATTAAAATGTGGGTGATAAAGATGCTACATGTTCCAAATTGAGCTGTAAGGATTGATAGCTATCATTTGAGAGTCACAGACCCACAAATGTTTTGTTTGAGGCTTGGGAAAAACAAAACAACCTGCAACTAGCTGATGTCAACCTTTGCATGTGAGCTACTTCACAACTTGAATATATGACACAGGCTGAAGAAAGCAACAAATCTGTTCGAATATTTACTCTCTTTAGGGTGGTCATACAAATAGTAGAAGGTTTCAGCTATGTATTTTCTTTCCGGTGTTTCTATTTACATAGTTTGTTAGAGGTCACCATTAAAAAAAATCTGAACGTTTTTTGATCTCGCTGGCAACTACAATATTAAGTGTGATCACATGTTTTCAAAAATCTGGATTCAGATAGGAAAATTATTTACAGCTGCAAAACTTCATTACCAAAACTGACCGACTACTTAGAGACATTTTGCTCTCTTCTTTCCGCATAATTTGATCTAATGTAATTAGAGGATGAATACTGGTTATTTGTCAGTATTCTGATCAGTAAGTTGGCTGGTTTTATTTTGGATATATATATACACAGCCTTACAAGAAAAATATAGGTGACATACTAAGAATATATGTGGCATTTTTTTGTTCCTAACTGAAGTAAATATGAAAAGTAAGGCAAGACAGCTGAAGTCTACTCCTACATTAGTATGAGTTTGCTCATGAGACCGTTACACTACATTCCCCTGGTAGAGACAAAGCATACATTCTACTTTGCAGACTTCTTATAGCAGTGTTACAAAACAGGAAAAACTATGCTCTGAAAAAGGGATGTTTTTGCCAGCATAACTCTGTCTACACTAGGGCTTTACTGGAGCAGTTCTGTCAGTCATGGCATTACAGAAACATATTTATGTGGTAAACAGAGCTTTCAAGCAGCGCTTCCAAAATGAACTTTCAAAGGAGGTCTATAGCCCCAGTCCTTGCTTAACAGGCATGGTGTACATTTCTAATGAAGAAAACTAAACCATAAAAGAGTGCAATGTTATAAAAAGTTCTACAGAAAAATTATTAAGAGACAATACTCAAAAGCACAATAGCAAATGACCCTTTTTGATATAGAGGAAAGGCAGGAAATAGTTTTAAAGACTAATTCAGCTCCAGAGAGGTGTTCTCCATTGATTTCCTGGGCTGCATCAGAAGAAGTGAGACTAATAGGTCAGGGGAGGTGATTCTCCCCCTCTACTCTGCTCTCATGAGACCTCACCTGGAGTACTGCAATCAATTCTGGAGTCCCGAGAACAGCAGGAACATGGATCTGTTAGAGTGAGTCCAGAGGAGGGCCGCGTAGATGATCAGAGGGCTGGAGCACCTCCCAAATGAGGACAGGCTGGGAGAGTTGGACTTGTTCAGCCTAGAGAAGAGAGGGCTCCGGGGAGACCTTCTAGCAGCCTTCCAGTACTTAAAGAGGCCTGCAGAAAAGCTGGGGAGGGGCTCTTGATCAGGGAGTGCAGGGATAGGATGAGGGGTAACAGTTTTAAGCTGAAAGCAGGGCAATTTAGATAAGATACTAGGAAGAATTTTTTTTCTGTGAGGGTGGTGAGGCACTGGAACAGGTTGACCAGAGAAGTCATGGATGCCCCACCCCTGGAGGTATTCAAGGCCAGGTTGTATGAGGCTTTGAGCAACCTGAGCTAGTGGAAGGTGTCCTTGCCCATGGCAAAGGGGTTGGAATTGGATGATTTTTAAGGTTCCTTCCAACCCACGCCATTTTACAATTCAAAAATACAGAAGTAATTGAGGCTGCAAGTGAAAATAAGACCACGTGACTAAGCTAGGAATACTAGATGGGTATTAAAGGTATGTATATTTATCAAAAATGGATGGCATACTTAGATATATATATAAATCAAATGCTAAGTACAAGCTGAATTGCAATCTACAAGAGATATACGAGGCCATAAGAAGAGGCTCTATAAATACAGTAGAAGGAAGAGAAATGTACATGAAAGTACAGAACAATTAGCAAAGAAGAAAAAATGACAAAAGATGAAACCAATAAGGCTGAATTAAATTTATTCTTCACTTACATTCCCTCAAGGGTTAACTGTAAGAAGAGAACAAGAAACAGGCCTATCATTTAATCCTCACTCATTTAGTAAGCCATAATATATTAAACAGTTTAAGGGAACATTAGAAATAATGCATGAGTCGACAATATAGACAGCAGCTATACCAAAAAGGAATTAAAACCTCAGTTGTGCTGATAGGGCCTATCAAAACTCCTCAGAAATAAGAAAGTACATATTACTAAGAAATAAACCAAAACTTTCCTTAGGCAAGGTTAGAAAGCCAGCATCCTCATCAGTAGCTAATACAGAATGAGATAATCTTACATGCAGAATAAGAAAACTGTCTAATGAATAGATGGGCTTATCTTACACAGGCTACGTTTATTTACCTTACAGAACTTAAAAAAAATTCTGTTAGTGGTGAGATGAAAAGTAAGGATTTTGGTCTGAGAGAGCATTGCTTTCAAATTGAGCTTGCATTCATGCTGAGCTTCTCATTTGTGCATCTGACCTCCTATTACAGTCAACAGAGACCCTGTTCAGTTCACAGAATCCCTGCCTGGACACAGGTGCATATTGCCACTAGAGATGCCCTAGGGTTTTCCACCACTTCCAGCTGCTGACCTGGAAGGGTACAGACCCTCAAAGTTCCTGCATGATACCTGTCATGCCATGCAAATATCCTGGCACATCTCACCTATCAAACGTTAACTCTCCATCCCTTCTAAGTGGAAGACAAGCCCCTTGCTCACAGGGAGACAGATGCATTGGACATAGTATGTTTAGGTGTCAACTGGAATTGGGTACTGCCCTTTGTCTCTGAACCTAGGTAATACTGCTACATCATTCTTCTTTGAGCGACCATCTGCTAGTGATCTTAGTATTTTTGTATAAATATTTTTTCTTTTAAGTTTCTTTTCCTCTCTTTTTATCCTTGTTAACTATGGATTTCATGTTACTTTCATATATTATTTCTTCATGCCTTAATTCTATCACACTGTTTTCTATTTACACATAATATTACCTTTTTATCATTTTACGCAAAACTCTAGTTGCACACATCTTTGAGAGCACCATTTCTGCAGGGATTTCCTGAACTCTTATTTCCTGCTCATGGGGATTAACACGAAGATGATGTTTAGATAAACTGGATACGTTTGCATCAGCCAGACCTAAACAATCCAGACCTGACATACAGATCATTACCAAGATCTCCTGGGTAATGCAGAAAGTCCTAGCAGAAAGCAAAAAGGCAAACATAGTTGCTATCAAAAAAAAAAAAAAAGGAAAGGGCAGAGGTTACAGATAAACCAGCCTAACCTGAAAACATCCCAGGATAAATGGATAAATTATTCTGTAAGTGCTAGAAGTATACAAAACAGTTAAGGCAAGTTTTTAATGAACAAACAGTAACAAACAAAAATTTATTTTTCTAACAATATAAACAAGCCCGGAATATTAGAAGAATACAACATGTAGCCTTTGACTTTGTCCTACCTGATTTGTCTTAAAATCTAACCACGGAAATTTAGTTTAGATTAAATCACCTGTAGATGGTTGCAGAACCAGGTTCATGTGAACCTAAGCATCATAACAGGTGTTCCACAAAGTTTTGTGCTGGCTCCATTGTCTTCCAGTAATTTAATTAATGAAGTCAATGATTTTAAAAAACCCAGAAGACACTTTGAAAATAAAACTGTAATCGGGAGTGGATGCAAGCATTTACATGGTCTCAATAAAACGGAGAAATGATCTGAAACCAACATGAAATCAATGAAATGTGTGTAAAGTACTATACCAAGGAAGAGGAAAAAAAAAAAGTACAGTTAAAAAAAAAAGTCCATCTGGTTTAGCAGCAGGAAAGTAGAAAAGGACCTACAGGAACCACAAACAGAACAAAGTTAGCAGGCTATACAAAAACATACAAACGACTGTGTGGAGCACGGCAGTCCATTCTGCCCAGTACTCAGATCCTCGGAGCAACATAAGCAGTGTGGGGCATCACGCTTCAGAAGAGACTTCAGGAAATAAAGATAAGCAGATAAAATATTCAGGAAAAAGATATTATAATAAACTATTTGGATCTGTAGTGTTCACCTACATCACCACAAAGCCACCAGTTCAACAGTAACTAACAAAACCCTCACATTCACTTACAACACAGACAAAAAAGGCTACACGGTCTGCAAAACACATTGCACTGAGGTGTGATGCTCAGATGATTTTCTCCTGTTAGTTTTGCTGCCATGGTGGCAGTATCCACCTGATAGGAATTAACAAGCAGTTGGGTAAAGCCAAAAGCAAAGACTCCAATCTTAAACTGCCATTTTATAGCCACCTGGAGCCTAGGCTTCACCTCCAAGCAGGCATCATCATTACTTCCAAGACATCAGAAAGAGAAAATGCAAATCTGTCTGTGACAGTGAAGCTTAGTCTAGATTCCTACAGCACACCACTTCTAGCACCCCATCGTTACAAAGCGGGGTTTTGGATCACTGGTTGTTGTAAATAGAAGGAAAAAAAAGAATCACAGAAATATGCACCACTCACAGGAACACAGCATGGAACAACAACATAGCCATCTTTGAAGTTTAGGAGAAAGAAACAAAGCCAGAAAGTTACCTACTTATATGAAAACATCTGTTTCTAACCAAGTATCTAAACCTGAGCTAGCTGACATGTACTTCTTTTACTGGCAATGGAGACGATGTCAGCTGAATCTCAGGAAAAATTCATCTCACTCTAACACAGATGGGCAAAATGGACTTAAATGAACTGCACTCCAGAAGCGGCTACCTCTTTTTAAATTGTGAAGGGAGCCTGAGATAAAAAGGTTTTGGTTTAGATAAGTAAAAGTTAAGAGAAATCCCACCTTACATGTGTAATGACAATATTAATGAAGAACATATTAGTCAATTTTACTGATTTCTTTTCTAGTATTGTTAGCTTTTCCTTTTCATTTCGATTTCTAAAATAGTACGGTGAGGAACTATCAGCTAGAACTCAGTAGAACTATCTTTTACCTGATAATGCTGATTTGATAAAAATTGTTCACATTTGCAAAGAGTTTGTTGGTGCTGGCAAGGTCTACAAAATTAATCCAAGCACTTGGAGGAAAATGATACGATAAAAAACAAATTGAGAAGTTAAGTGAAGCTTCCATAGTCCTTTCATTGTCTATTTTTAATTATTAGAATTTAGATTACTACAAGGAAAAGAAAGGACAAAATATAAGGTCAAAAAATACTCTTTTGTCAATTGTTGAAAGAGAAGGTAAATGGAAAATTATGCTTTCTCTGAGCAATAATATACTAGCGTAAGCAAATATATTTCAATATTTCTATATTTCATGATCTGTACTTAAGTATGGTTATTGAGTTGTTCAATATGCTTCAAAATGCTTCACAGAATACTTCAATGCAACTTTTAGCTGTAACTGATGATAACCGAGTTCAATAAACTATGCAAATATATTAACGAATAATTCATGAAATGAATGTCAAAATGCAGCATGATAAACATAATTTGCAGTGGGCACCATTTAAAGCCAAAGATAGATAGGGTTTTCTTTTTTTGGATTTGATAAACACATACAACTTTGCAAATGCACACTTTCTCAAACTTACCACTGGTGACTTTCAGCACTCCTGGCATCCAGCTGAACAGCCTTTTCAGCTTGTATCTTTCCTGTAAATGGAACACAATATATTAAAGGATTTATTGTACTCTTTGACATTTCAGGCATTCCAAGAATAAAGCAACCTGATATATTCTAGCTGCAAAGAAAAAATTGCCTCCTTCTCTTGTAAACATTTAGATCGACAATGTAACACCTTGGCTTGACATCACTTACACATCCATAGACATGGCCCATAGCCAGTCCTCTGGCACACCCCCAGCCCCAATATCATGGGGACCAGAATCAGAAACAAAGATGGTAAAACTCATGGGTTGGGATAAAAATAGTTTAACAGGACAGAAAAGGAGGAGAAAAACAGTAACAATAACAATAAAAGAACATATAAAGCAAATTATACACAGTGTAAACCACTCACTGCCCAGAAAACGGATGCCACACATGGTTATGATCCAGAATCCTGAACCACGTATCCCAGCCACAATTACCAAGCCACAAAGCAGAGATCCAAACTACACCATGGTATTGAATATCCTTTTGGCCAGTTTGGGTCAGCTGCCTAGGCTGCATCCCCTCCTAGCTTCTTTGAAAATTAACTCTATCCCAGCCAGGACAGGGTGCAATTTTAGTACTTTCACTTCAAATCCAATTCAGATACAGGTAGATCATGGAAGGACTGGACTGCCAAAGGAAGCTGCATTGTCTGTAAGACTGAAGACCCCTAGAAGCAGGTTAAAGAAGCACCTGTCAGAACCAGCAAAGCTGTTTCCTGCCTTGGGTATAAGAAGATTCTGTCCAGCACAAAGACTTCCAGCAAGTTCCACTTTTAACTGAATAAAGATGATATTAGGTGATTTGATCAAACCCTCACTCCCGCTAGGAAGTTCAGATGAGATGCTTGCAGTTTGCAAAGTCTCAGCTGCAGCCAATTAAGCCACACTGACATTTCTGTATTGCAAGTTAACTTCATCAAAACAATAATAGCATACACAGTCCTCCAACCCAGCGGAATGAAATAAAATCCACGAAACTACTGCCAGCTCCCCCACAGTCTCAATCCCTCTGCATCACTTGCAGAAAACTGAGATGAAAAAGGCTGCCACCACCCACCACTTCATGAGAACGAGCCAAACTCAGCTGGCTACTCAACACTTAAGACCCATTTCCATTCCATCATTCTTTATGTTTGCAAAGGATGCAGAGTTTACTGTTGTAATTTAGTGTCATAATTCTCACTGTACTAGGTGATTTCAATACAAAGCAGCCAAATTGCTACTAGAGCAAAGAGTGTATAAATTAAGTAGCTAAGACAGTGCACGTGTTTCTGAGTATTTAGATTGCAAAAGATATAGACAAGGACCTTGGACAAGCTGAGGCTGGCCATGGAATATGTACTGACAGCAGAAACACATGACACTGCCTTTAAGCATGACAAAGGGCAGCCAAATCTGCTTTGTCAGTGATGTTGTCACAGCTGACAGAACAAAAAATAGAGACAGAGAAAAGAGTCAAAAAAGACAAAATAACCCAAACCTGGAATACTTTTATAAATCCTGAATTTGGTTCAGCAAAAAAGGGAGAGGCAATGAAGAAAACAAAGGAGAGAGAAAGTATTCCCAGACACAGGCAAAAAGGGTTATTGTAAGAACAGTGCATTGACCTGAGGAGAGTGACACGGATAAAAAAGATGTAGGTTTTAGTGTAATAAAGAGAAGATCCAAAACAAAAAGGGAAATGTAAACTGTAGCTCTAACCAATATGCATCCAGGCAGTTAAAGAACGGGCAATGCTTTTAAAATCAACAAAGAAAAAGTGCTGCGAAGAAGAAAATCAGAACTTTGTTGAGATTACGCTGTCAAACGGAACACACACAGAGAGATGCCTGAAAGCAACATCAATTATCACGTGACTTCTGTTTCTGGTCAACAGTTTTTCCAGATTCACAAAGTTTCACCCCCACCACCACCACAAAAGAGGCTGCTGATATGCAGGAGCACTCCTTTGCCACAGGAAAGCAGAAAAACAAACATTAACTTTGACTTGGCATTTATTCCTCTCATTCTCTCAAAGTTGTAATTACGAAACTATGCTGACAGCATCTATTTTTTTCACACTCTGTATCTGCCCAATTCTCAACAGAATACAGAATTTTAAAGCAGCATCCAGAGTCAACAGCCTGCAACTGTGACCCACGATACTTCTCCTTCACCAATTCTGGATCTCTCCAGGGAGGAAAGGATTGACTGCAGTTGTATACCATGGCAGTTTATTTCATAAAAAAATATTATTACGGTGCAAATGCTCCCATTGGGAATTCCTTGAATTGGAAGAATTAACTGAAGCTCAAAGCACATTTCACTACATTCAGATGGCATTTGACATAAACATTTTTCCTTTGCTTACCATCAGTAACATATTTCCTCTTCTCCTCAGTATCAGTAGTCATCTCAAACAGATCTCCATAAGAACGCACAAGTCTCCAAAGGAAGTCCACATAGTTTTCATACTGAAAGTAGAGGATAGCTGGGTGCTTAAACTGATCAGAACGTGATTTAAACAATACAGTTTCACAACACTTAAAGCAGACTATTATAAGATTGTACAAATCTAGTTATTTTGCACCTTTTCATATCACTTCTAGTTTAAGTAACAACCAGATGACCAATTTTTCACAACCAAAGAAGGAAGCTTTTGGAAATATTGCAGACTGTCTAAAAAGAGGTTTTATTTCATAAATCAGTTCTAAAGTTCTTTTATTATAACAAATAAAAAGGTAATACTGTAAAGCACAACAGATCCCTGAATGATGTGATGTATATTTTCTTTATGTATGCCGTAAGCACCACACTCACTCTCAATTAGTATCTCATCCACCTTCCTGGGTTTTAATAGGCAAATCAAAATATAATCAAAATTAATGCTTGCCAAATCAGAAGAAATTGATACACTGAACTAAGCAGTGCACATCAAACCACTTTGAAATATTATCTGGAGTTACATATGCGCACAAAAAAGTCAAAGGAGAAAAATGTCACATGAAGTATATCAGAAAGATATAAGCAGACTACAGGCTCATAGTCTGATTTCCTGACTACTCTTGGTCCGGTTACTACTTAATTCCACAGGACCTTCTCACAAAGGCCATTTTAAACCAGCAAAAGTTAAGTATCATTTACAAAGAAAAAGGTCATCATCTTTCTTCATCACATGCCACAATACATACTTCAAACAAAGCCTCAAAGCTACAGAACCTGGAAGGGATATAAAATAATAAAACTTCTACGCCCAGCCAACATGAATATTGATACCACCTTGAAACATTTATTTTTTACTGTATTTTAAAAATATAAATGAAATGTCATCTTCCTTTCCTATGCGCATTTTAATGCTTGTTTCAAGGATGTTATCAAAAGCAGAGCAAAGCAGAAGCTAATAGCAACATGATATTAAGTTTGTCCATTAATACCTTGTCATTTTTCTCAAGCAGCAGCCTGAAGGCCTCTTTTTTATCATTCTCTGAACCCTTGTGCAAATTGTCCACCTGCTGTAAAAAATTGAATAACTCTTCTTCTTCTTCTGATTTCACAACAGCATTGGGCGATTTCATGCATTCCTTTTCTTCCTCAGAGTCTCCTTCAGAATCAGTATGAGCTGTAAGATAACTAAAATCACAGAAAACAATAACCATCTGTCCTAAAAATATCGGTAAAGCATTGTTACATTCAAATTAATTAAGTTCTTCCACTTGTTCAACTTTAAAGGAGTTTTTAACTCATGGCATCAATATTATTATTATTATTAAACCTTTATCTTCAAAGGGACACCACAACCCTATTCCAAACAAAACAGGCAAGTAATTACACTATTCTGCTACCTAATACTGCACTAAAAAAATGCAGATACACATCAGAAACACATGTATCCTCGTGTTACAAATGAACAACACTTAAAATCATTAATGTGTATTAAGATACAGGCTCTGTAACCCTGACTACGCCTCTTCAACTCTTTACCTCAATTTCCCTATTTTTTTTTAAACAGGAATGAGCTTATTAACCAAAACTTAAGTGCTGTAAGAAACACATAGTGTTTTGTTAAGCACTTGCAAGATCTAAACATAAGAAATAACACCGTGGTTATAAATCACTTATTTCTTTTGCACATCCAGAAGGTCAGAATACCTGAAACTGGGAAAGGGCTTATAGTAATTAATTACACTTAGTGCACAAGTACACAGCACAAGGCAGTCAAGGACAAAGGAAATATTTACAAAAGCCATAAATACTAAACAGAGATAAGCAAGTGGCCTCACTGTCCAAAGTGCTGAGCACACGTTAGGGTCATAGAATAAGTTGGGTTGGAAAGGACCTTCAAGATCATCTAGTTCCAATGCCCCTGCCATGGGCAGGGACACCTCCCACTGGATCAGGCTACCCAAGGCCCCATCCAACCTGGTCTTGAACACCTCCATGGATCGGGCAGCCACAACTTACCTGGGCAACTTCTGCCAGTGCCTCACTGCCCTCATGGTGAAGAATTTCCTCCTTATGCCTACACTAAATCTGACCCTCTCCAATTCACACCCATTCCCCTTAGTCCTATCACTACATGTCTTTGTAGGGCCCCCCAGCTTCCTATAGGAGCAGCTGAATGGCATTATTTCATCAAAGTAGCTTTTTGCTTAGGTACTAAAAAATGGTCAGAAAAGCACAACCTTCTGCATTTCTGCTTTTGTAAATATTGTTCTGATGAGAAATAATAATGTAAAAGTATTAGATGCCAGGCTCAGAGTTTTTTAAATGGTAACTGTGAGCAGAAAAGCATGAAAGGTATTGTACACACTAAGCAACTGAATAACACATTTTTTTTCAGAAATATAACCAATACAGAATGTTAACAATATAAATGGAGGTTAAAAATCATGGCTTTTGAACATTCTGTTCTCAGTATGTTTCTTTCAGAAGTGACCGGAACTAAAACAAAAGCAGATCCACCTAAAGCCTGTAAATGAAGAAGTACAACTGCTTACCAAGCTACAAAAGTGCTAGACATGGCATGAAAGTTTCACTACAAAATTAACCCAGCAATAAGGGAAAAAGGAATGAAAAATACATTGGGATAAACCAATACATACACGAGCCATATGTATGTGTTCAGACTGGAAAACAATCTGGAGCAGCGCAGAGATCAGAAACTTTATAGATTCCTACAGATTTGTTTTACACTGTCCTGATGATGGTGAAGTTAATGCCACATCTGATGTTGTATCCTGTAGAGTTTTTACTTGTAAGTCACCAAACACCTACTTTGGATTTCTGAAGTATCTCAGAAAACACAGCATCTTGTTCATCCATTGTTATTTTGAAGTGGATGCAGAGCTACATCATACAGAGCTGCATTTGTAAGACCGCTAACTGGACCAACAGCGGACAGGATTTGGTGGGAGGGAGGCAGTCTTTTAGCTCCTATACACAATACCATGATGTGAAGCGTGTTTGGAAAGTACTTTTCCTTACATGGTTTGGATGCTCACACACCCACCAACTAAGAGATAAAAGCACTGAAGGTTTGTGCAATTACTGACCTAGAAGTAGTCCACTAGATAATACAAAACAGTAACAATTAAGCAGTAAAGGCAATTTCAGATTCCCATACAATACTGCAACCATAACACTCCTTTAGTTACAGGAATTTGGGCACTGCATCCACCTACCTAAGCAGGCAGATATGACAGTAAGGAATCACTGTTCAGAAGTTAGTGTGGATGTTGTCACTTTTATCGCCACTGCATAAACATCTGCTAAAATTTCTATGATCACTACTGTTCCGATATTAGAAAACAAATAAAGTGATTATTAGAAAAAGTTACTATTCCAGCAAAAATATAAAGGACAAGGTTGAGCTGATAGCCAAGTCCTGCTACTCCAAACAAGCCCAGCAGAGATTTCCAGCAGCACTGCATCAAAGTTGGCTATGGCCAAATATCAAATTCATATGACATCACGTAAGTCACATGAGGATATTCACTGAGACACTCAAATGGAAAAAGTGTGAAGAAGGTCACAATCTAACAGATGATATGAATTGATTTAAAGCCAATTATGAAACATCATGGAAGAATGATCTTTTAAGGTCAGACCATACTACCTGAAGCCTTTCCTCACCCCATCTCTCCTACAGAAACACAACATCATTTCTTCCCCACTCTCTCTCACTTCCACTGTCCTGGGAAATTCTCTCCCAGCTCCTCTCTTTACCTACTTTATGAATTCTTGAAGAATTTGAATACGGGGCAGGCCATCTGAAGCAATAGCACCTGATTGACAGGCCTAAAGCAATATAGGTGACCCATGGCTAATTCAAATTGCATTGTTTAGTCTGTAACTTCTCACATTGCTGTTATCAATAGAATTATGCTGGGCTATTCTTAATTGGTGGAATGTGAGAAAACACATCATAGTTGCATTATCAGTAGAATTGGGCTGTGCCACCTTAATTATAGCTTCTCCAGTATACACAGGACAAGAAATCAACACCCTGGCTGACATATCAGCATGAGCACGAGCACTGTGTGAAAGAAGAACCATGTAGGAGTGCTGCACCTCAACATACCCCTTAGTTTCAAGATAAGAGATATCCAGCTGTCTCCTTATCTCCTCTCTTGGAGAGGAGAGGTGAGGGGGGTGCAGTACTAGCAGCTGAGGCCAGAAATTCTGTGGTTTTTAGAATGATGTAAGTTGCTTATTCAAGGATATAAAAGCTGGACTCGATCTTTGGAGACTCCACCTACAAGTGGACACACTGCGTAGGACCCCTTCAACTGTCCAGGGACAGGCTCTCCAAATCTTTGCTGCAAAAGAGGCTCCTGCAGGGACTACGGATCTGGATGATGATAATGGGACAACTGGTGATGTACCTTTCTTAATTACTAATTCTCTTGTAGTAATGATTAGATGCATTGCCTTTAAAGTTGTTTTGTTAACTTGTTGTTAATCACTGTAGATCACTTGTTACCTTTCTTGTTGTAATGAGTAAAACTTGATTTCACAGAATATTCGAGAGTTTCAGCTTTGATGCTGAAAGCATCAAAGTGCTGATAGCACTTTGTACTTAGCACCCGGTGGTAGAACACCATCTTAAACATTGCTGCCATAAATGTCAATTTACTTGTTGATTGTGTGCTTTAAAGAAGGCAAAACAATGCCTAGAAAACAACACGTGGGAAGTGAAAAACACAACAGTAAATAACTCTTCTCAGTGTAAGGCAACACCAGTAATTCCTAGGGATTGCAACAAACCGTAGAACCCTGTGCCTGCTGACACAGACACTGAGAAGACACTGAGCTACTCTAAGGGGCAGGAGTTTCTGCACAATTGACAGGGAAGAATGTCACTCTCAAATAAAAGAAAAAAAACGTTTAAAATCTTCTCCAAGTTTGTTTCGAAGGCAATAGTATTTTTCATGGAAGAATTATATGTCCTGATACCAAAATGTCCAATGGAGTGCAAACAATTGCTAGTGCTTAACATTGGGCATGTTAGCTATCCCTGAGATGCATCAGCGTTCCTCTAAATTTTTTCCTTTGTTTCCTCAGAAAAGTGCCTTCAGAAGGTCCTCTCTTCCCTGTCTCTTCTTCTTTGGCTCCACTGACAGTGCAACCTTCCAGCACTTCCTACAGGAAAAGCACCAAGGTGACAGCCAAGGGCTTCATGACTTACCCCTGATGAGTTCCTCCCTCACTAGTCATGCATCTCACTCACACTCAAACACTGCTCAGGAGTCATGGGGGTAAAAAGGCAGCGGTAATTTAATCAAGTAAAAAACCCTAAATATCACTTCAAATATTTTGGCAAACTAGGCATAAAGAATGTTTTTCTGTTCTGTTTCCGAGACATTAATTTTTTCTTACTAGCTCTCTGCTTGATCCTTATCATAGCTGAAATATTTCAAGCAAGAAAACATAACATGTTAAGAAGGCAATACGGTCTCTTAAAAAATAAACAGCTAAAATTTTTCCTACCAACCTGGGTAAGCTGTACTTTACCAATTTGTACTGCAGTCAGTATTATTACAAGTGAGAGAGTCCTTCCAGCTACTTAAGAAAAAAATAAGTGTAACAGATACTATTGATATAAAACTACATTAAGAAGACCTTGATAACTGACTTCAGCAAAGCAGCTAGGGTGTTTATACAACCACTCATTCAACAAAAGCATGTTATGAAGAACAATATGATAAAAAAATATCAGTACTAACATAAACAGAAACAAAGATTCTTCTTAACACAGTTTAAAAACTCAAAGAGTCTCAGGGCTGATAACAGTAATTCAGAAGAGAGAGAAACAAAAAAAATGAGGAAGAGTCATTATCACAGAACGGTAGGTGTTGGAAAGGACCTCCAGAGATGATCTAGTCCAACCCTTGCAACCATTATGGTTTGTTTTAAAAATGTCTCATATAACAACATTGACATCTGCAGTTTTACCTGGCATTCTCCTGCAACAGGTTTTATCAGAAGATAAATAGAAATGTGATAAACACATCAATCAATATTTGAGAAAATGGGAAAAGTTTAAAAATGCCTACCATCAGTGCTGATTTGTTTTCACCAATAGATTTTATTTAAAAGAAAAAAAAAAAAGATCAGTGGTAAAAATGTGAGGGGCAACAATCAGCCAGCAGGACTCAGTTGGATAACAAAGGACTGTTCAAAGTTCAAAGAACAACTGGAAACAGTGCTGGAGATTCACTTCACTGAGGTTAAGCTGTTCAATAAATCCAGGCACTTAGTACTGCATCAAGAAAAAAGCTGAGCTACGTAGAATAAAACAAAACTGAAGTACAAACTCACTTTGCTGGTTCAAAAAACTGTCTTGGATTGCCTGTAAATTGGCAGAGACCAGCCTTAATCAGGTATCATCTGTTCACAGCACTTCAGCTTTTAGGCAGACCAAATATCATGTTGTCTCCCTGCCAACTTAGCAAATCACAAGCTGACACAAACACCATCTCATCTGCTCCAACAAATTCAGTAGAAAGGAGATCATGTCACAGACTGGTCTGGATCACTCCATGACGCAATGAAGTACAGATCCATCAGTAACGATAACTTCAAGGGAAAGGCCTTCAAGGAAAAGATTGGCAAGCCAGATTCTTAGGTCAGCTTAGAGTTGCACTGGAAACAAATAGGCCACAAAAAAAATAAATTAAAAAATGAAGACATGTAAGTGAAGCAATAGTCAGAAGCAGACAAGGGAAATTACCCTCCCTGCTGAATATTTAAACTATATCAAGGAAATATTATAAATAAAACATCTGCAGGAAAAGCTTTTACTGAGGTGAATCTTTCTGGTGACTGATACCAAATGTAATGTGAAAAGCTCGCATGCCAGGCCAGATGCTGTATCTAGGAGGAAACAGCGTTAAAATCACAAACAGGAGAATTAGGTGACACTCTCTATCCCCAGTGATCATCCAGAAAAAACTTATCACATTTGTAAACGAATGAGTGCTTTCTGCACATTCTCAGATGTTAAAGATAGAGGTTCTCAATAGTAAGTGAGGAGAACTGAAACAAACTATTGAGAATAAAATACAGAGAAGCACAGATTAGAAACTGTAGGCTCTTTAGCATTCAACATCCAATCATTCAGTGTACCTTCCATTCAGGCTACCTGTTATAATATAAAAATACATCTAATTTATTAAAAAGTATGCGATATTTTCCACTTAAGAAAAAAATATAAATTTTGAAAGGCAAAAATACAAAGCTTCTCCTCTGAAGGAGTTGAATACTAACAATCACATTGAGAATGTGATTGGAACAGATCAAAGCAGTGAGGACCATACTTCCAAATGTTTTATGGGAACAAAAGAGGTACTACTAAAAGCTTTTCTGGAATAAGTTTACAAATCTGAAACCAATGTATTCATCCAGCACAAGTCCATAAAACTCTGAAAGATGAAGTAATCTTGAATTTCCAGCATGTATCCATTTGTCAGTTAAAACTAGAGGTGCTTAACACAAGCAAAATCCTATCTTCTAGATCATGAAAATACTGCTGAGGCAATGAAACGTGTTGCATGTAGTTTAGCTAGAATACAGGAAGTGAAAAAATGTTTAATATGAAATGAAGAGAACTATTTCTCCAGTGCACAAACTAGCAACTGATTGCATTATTGTGTGGGGAATTCACCCCAGCACAGTATAAAAGAATGCACATGGTGTTTTACCTATGGCACATGGAACTAGCTTTAGAGGAGATAGGCAAAACAAGCACATCAAGTATATGGTGTTAATAGGAAACACCACCTCTCTTCATTAAAAAACAGCATTGGAAAAGCACATACCCAAACGACTAACCCTGTCTATAACCTTGAATTATCTTCTTTCCTTCTGACTGTATACAAATACTTGTCAGAGAAGGCCTCTCTTAAGGACGCATTCAAAGCCCTTGCACACTTTAATCACTGGTATGGGATCACCCAGTCATAAGTGGCTCAGTGCTGGGTCCCTGTTCAATGTTTTTATTGATGACCTGGATGAGGGGATCGAATGCACCCTAAGTAAGTTTGGGGATGACGCTAAGCTGGGTGGAAGTGTCAATCTGCTGGAGGGTCAGGAGGCTCTTCAAAGGGATCTGAACAGGTTAGGCCGAGATCAATGGCATGAGGTTTAACAAGGCCAAATGCTGAGTCCTGCACTTGGGGCAAAACAACCCTGTGCAGTGCTACAGACTAGGCAAAGAGTGGCTGGAAAGCTGCCCAGAGGAGAAGGACCTGGGGATGTTGGTTAACAGCCGACTGAATGTGAGCCAGCAGTATGCCCAGGTGGCCAAGAAGGCCAATGGCATTTTGGCTTGTATCAGAAACAGCATGGCCAGAAAGTCCAGGGAAGTTATTCTCCCTCTGTACTCGGCACTGGTGAGACCGCTCCTTGAATACTGTGTTCAGTTCTGGGCCCCTCACCACACGAAGGATGTTGAGGCTCTGGAGCGAGTCCAGAGAAGAGCAACAAAGCTGGTGAAGGTGTTGGAGAACAAGTCTTATGAGAAGCAGCTGAGGTAACTGAGGTTGTTTAGCCTGGAGAAGAGGAGGCTGAGGGGAGACCTTATTGCTCTCTACAATTACCTGAAAGGAGGTTGTGGAGAGGAGGGAGCTGGCCTCTTCTCCTAAGTGACAGGGGACAGGACAAGGGGGAATGGCCTCAAGCTCTACCAAGGAGGTTCAGGCTGGACAGCAGAAAAAAATTATTCACAGAAAGGGTCACTGGGCACTGGCAGAGGCTGCCCAGGAAGGTAGTTGAGTCACCTTCCCTGGAGGTATTTAAAAGATGGGTGGATGAGGTACTCGGGAACATGGTTTAGTGGTTGATAGGAATGGTTGAACTTAATGATCCTGGAGGTCTTTTCCAAACTAGTGATTCTGTGTGTGATCTCATCAGCTGCTGTATCACGCAGAAGAACCTGACCAGACAAGTTTTCTTGTCTAGTTCTAAAAGAGCAACACATCTCTCCTGACCAGAAAGCAGTATCTTCTCAAATGCTAAGTGTGGAATAACCCCCATACTGTGTCTATGAACCTGATTATTCATAAATTGGTTCTTTAGCTGTGTCTACTTCTCCAAGTATTTATGTGTAACAAACACCTCTGCAAACCAACTAATGGATAAAACAATCTGAGAAACTAATATAACTGAAACGTTTCTACATTATATGAAGGGGAAATGTCTTTGAATGCCCATGCCAATACTGAATACTTAAAACAAAGAACTAACAGTAAAATACGGTATCAAAATGTAAGATCTGTGAAGCACGTGGGCTGTGTGTAACACAACAAAAAATTATGGCCACATGGACTGAAAACAAACTTGAAGGAATTCTTAACAAACAGAACTCCATTAACTACTATATGCAGCATGTTGCTGTCTTCAGACTATTATAGTTAATTTATATACCTTTATAGAAAAAAGTGACTTAACATAGGTAATTTACAGACACAATGCTGCCTACACAGTGTATGCATACAACACACTGAGGAGATGGTTCTAAAAACTCCGCTGCTATAAACACACACTTATTAAGTTGCATGTAAGTATCTAATCTTATTATATCAAAACAAAGTTGCAATTACAGGAGAGTAATGTCATTACCATTTTTACATTACTACTGAAAGGTATATTAGGTAACATATGAAGAGACAAAAGTATAGTCCTCCTGGGCTCCAGGTGCAGCTGATCCTCCACCTTCACCCTCAACTCCTGCATATGAAAGATGCCATTAACCACAATGGGACTACAAAATGTGATCAAACCCAGGAACTTCCTGCCTTACTCAGTCAATATTCTAAACCCTTCATGATTATTTTTTAAGCCACCAGAATGCGTATATAACAGCAAATATACGTAAACATGCTGGCATTTGTGCCGTGTTGCATTTGGACATAGTTTTCATAGTATGTAATACCTTGGGCATAACACTGTAATAACTCACCTTTAAGGCCCACAGAAGACAACTGTCACAAAAAGCACAAGAGCATTTGTACAGTTTGAGCAACCTCTATCAGCAACACAAGAGAGCATTCTTATTACAAAAGCTTTTATAATCACATCACTATTCTGAACTTTGCCTCCCATTGCATAGCTATGTAGCAATACTGCATCAGATCATTACCAAATGAACCTTTAAAAAAATCTTTATTATGCTTGGTGTTCAGCCAGCTTAAGGTGTAGATGGTCACCTAGACTTTTCTCTCATCTAAAAATGACTAATGCGAATTTTTGGGGGGTTTTTTTGGTTTTGTTTTTCCTCTGAATACAGAGAAATATACACAGCACTTCAAAAGGGATCCTGTTTACAACACAGAGTTTCAGCCAGGTAATGATGCAACGTGCACTGTAGGTGTATGTAGTACATACGAAATACTATTGACTCACCCTCCTTCACTTTCAGCCTCCTCAGAGCTGGTAGTTTCAGTTGCACCAGAAGCTGTTTCGGCTTTTCTCCGCTTTGTCACTCTGTGTGACGGGCTCACTCTCTGAACATCTCCCTTCCCTTGAAGCTCTTTTCGAACAAGCTCTTCCAGCTTCGGAATAGCTTCTTTCAGGAATTTCACCTCTCTCTTGAGCTCTTCTACGCTCAGCAGCAAGCCGTTCAGCTTCTCCAGTATCTGCAGCTGCCTTCTGTGTAAAACCATTACTTCTCCTTGCTCATTAGGAGCTTCATTCTCCAGGCTCAGAGAACTGAGCCGGTTCCCCCCGCCTAGAAGCGCAGGTAATCGCACAAGCGCGTGACGTTTGCGGCTTTTGCGGTACCAGATCAGCATCAGGCTTAACCCCGCGGTCCCTGCCACTATGCTCAGTATCAGTCCCTTATTTTCGAAGGGAGCCATTTCCGCGCTCTCCTAAAGCTGCGAAACAGCAACAGCCACAGTTAAAGGCGTTTCCCGCTCCCCCCCCTCCGCCCCCGGACTCCCCGTCACGTCGCTTTTCAAGTCACGGCGCTTTCGGGCTCGAAGGAGCCCGGGAGCTCCGGCCGGTTCCGTGCGCCGGGGCGGCAAAGCCGGGCGGGGACCACGCGCGGCTCCGCATCATTTCAACGCAAAAAAAAAAACCAAAAAAACCAACTCACAAAACCGGCCCCCCGCCACCGCCGAGCCGGCAGACAGCGCCGCGACCCGACCGCCCCCCCGGCCCCGGCAGCGCCGCCCCCGCTACGCACCGGCCCCGGCGCGTCCCCGCGGCGCTGCGGCCCCGCGCTGGGGCGGGACCGAGGGGCGGGAGGAGGCGGTGGCAGGAGGCCGCCCCGGCGGTGGGGGGGGCTCGGGGCGGGGCTGAGCGCGTGGGGAACGGCGTGGGGTGACCCGCTATAGAATCATAGGATGGTTTGGGTTGGAAGGGTCCTTAAAGCCCACGCCGTTTCAACCCCCTGGCCATGGGCAGGGACACCTCCCACCAGCCCAGGCTGCCCAAGGCCCCATCCAACCTGGCCTTGAACACCTCCAGGGATGGGGCAGCCACAGCTTCCCTGGCCAAGCTGTGCCAGTGCCTCACCACTATCATGGTGAAGAAATTCTTCCTTACATCAAGCCTAAATCTGCCTCTCTCCATCTTTCTTGTAGCCCCTTTCAGGTACTGGAAGGTCACTATAAGATCTCCCTGGAGACTTCTCTTCTCCAGGCTGAACAAGCCCAACTTTCTCAGCCTGTCCTCATATGGGAGGTGCTCCAGCCCTCAGATCATCTTTGTAGCCCTCCTCTGGACCCGTTCCAACAACTTCATATCCTTCTTATGTTGAGGATTCCAGAACTGGACATAGTGCTCCAGATGACGTCTCATAAGAGAGGAATAGAGGGGCAGAATCACTTCCCTCGACCTGCTGGCCACGCTTCTTTTGATGCAGCCCGGGATATGGTTGGCCTTCTGGGTTGTGAGCACACATTGCTGGATCATATGGAGCTTCTCATCAACCAGCACCCTCAAGTCCTTCTCTGCAGGGCAGCTCTCAATCATGTCATCTCCCATCCTCTATTGAAATGGTGGATTGCCCCAACCCAGGTGTAGGACCTGGCACTTGGCCTTGTTGAACCTCATGAGGTTCTCACAGGCCCACTTCTCCAACTTGTCCAGGTCCCTCTGGATGACATCCCATCCTTCCAATGTGGCAACTTCATCACTCAGTTTGGTGTCATCTGCAGACTTGCTGAGGGTGCACTCAATCTCACTGTCTATACCATTGACGAAGATACTAAACAGCACTGGTCCCAGTACGGACCCATGAGGGTCACCACTTGTCACGGATCTCCATCTGGACATCAAGCCCTTGACCACTACTCTCTGAATGCATACATCTAACCAATTTCTTATACACTGAAGAGTCCACCCATCAAATCTGTATCTCTCCAATTTAGAGAGAAGGATGCTGTGGAGGACCATGTCAAAGGCTTTACAGAAGTCCGGATAGATCACATCTGTGATCACACACTGTGTGTCTCTTCAGTTTGCTGGCTACTTGTTTTTGCTAACTTAACTTTTGCTGTTTCTGAGCTTTACACAAACTGCATTTCCACTGCATTAGTGAAGACCTGAAGCGGCAAAATCAGGGAGAGTCACCGTGCAGTTGCCAGGAAGAGGAGCAGTCCTGGCACAAAAACTTTATTACAGTTGTAGCCATAGAATCATAGAATGGTTTGGGTTGGAAGGAACCTTAAAGATCATCCAGTTCCACCCTCCCTGCCATGGGCAGGGACACCTCTCAAAGCTGATATTGCCAAAGCCCATTACAGATTACCTAAAGTCATGAAGGAATTTGGGTTTAACAGGTTGCAGGGGGTATCGCTACTGTGTGCCATCTGAGACATCATGCCTTTAAATTAGAGGGTGGGAGGAAGAGTTAGCCTAGACATTAGGAAGAAATTCTTCACAATGAAGGTGGTGAGGCACTGGCACAGGTTGCCCAGGGAAGTTGTGCATGGCCCCTGCCTGGAAGTGTTCAAGGCCAGGTTGGATGGGGCCTTGAGCAGCCTGGTCCAGTGCAAGGTGTCCCTGCCCATGTCAGGGGAGTGAAATTAGATGATCTCTATGGTCCCTTCCAACCCAAACTATTCTATGATTCAATGATAGTTTTTACTGGTGACTCTTACAAGACCCTTGTTTCTCCTTTCTGACAGCATTTCTTCCTGGATCTGCTTCCTTTGCCTCCTGTTTCTGGCCTTGAATGGAAGAAGGATCATCACAGACAACCTGCTGTGCCCATTCAGTCATAGAATCATAGAATATTTTGGGTTGGAAGGGACATTAAAGATCATCTAGTTCCAAGCCCCCTGCCATGATCAGGGACATCCCACTAGCTGAGGTTGCTCAAGGTCCCATCCGACCTGGCCTTAGAAACCTCCAGGGATGGGGCATCCACAACTTCCCTTGGTAACCTATTCCAGTGTCTCACTACTCTCATGGTGAAGAAATTCTTCCTAATATCCAATCTAAATCTGCCCCTCTCAAGTTTAGTCTGCCCCTCTCCAGTTCAGTCTTCCTGAAGGCTTCTGGAGGATGCCTACACACAACATCATGATGGAATTTAAAGGTCTAAAATTAATGTTCTTCTGTGGGGGGGCTCAAGGAAACCATTATGGAAACTACTGCATCTGTGGAATGAAAGAAACTGCTCTTCCACAGTTGGAATCTTCCTCAGCCGTATCACTCAGAAACAAACAGCATGATGTGGTTCTTAAAAAGCATACTAATTACCCCTAAAAAGCAAACAAAGTGCTGTTAAAAAAAGTACCTTAAACAGGCAACAAGAATGCAAGAATTTTCAGTCTTACTGCAAATAAGCCAATGTATATCAGTCCAATGTCTATTTATCTTCAAGTGAAGACTTCCTTTAAAATAACTACAGCTGCTAACTAATTCTCCATTAAGAACCTGAAGGTGAAGCTACCCTTATGTGAGACTGAACTACAACTTGAGGGAAAGGTAGAAATTTGTTAAGGTGGAAAAATTAATACCGTTTTAGTATTCCACAGTTTTCCTGGTTACATAAGAAGTATAATCTGTTCAGAAGTTTATAATTTGAAACTTTCATATCACAGATGGAATTCTCTTCCATTTTATGGAAACTTTACTAAAATAAAATTATTTTCAAGAACAAATTTCACTATAAGTAATTTTCTTAAGTTACATAGTCCATTGGTATTTTAAAATTTAACAGGACTACTGATGGTACTTCAAATGTTCAGGAACAGTAATAAGAATTAGTGGAGAACATTTATTTTCTCTTTTCAATGCCATCTGCCAAAAATCTTCCTATAAGCCAACTAAATCAGGAAAGGATTTTAAAAAGATAATTAATTGGAGGGGAAACAGCACATAGCTCAACCAAAATATTATGGATGCAAAAACCTAAGTAAGCCAAATTGGCCATCCTAGGCTGAAGGCCTTAGACAACTGGGCATGTTTACAAAAATAATGGCCCAGGAGAAGTGCTGTCTACAACTGCCTGGATATGTAGCAACTGTGAAAATCAGGTCACCTGTCTGGTCCCAAACTCCTTACTTGCTTCTCACCTGTGGGCATTTTAACCAGGCAGAGCAGCGTGGAAGCACAGAAGTTATTGCATGCATGTAGAAACCTGCCAGAACACAACAGCTTTCCAAGCTGGGAAAATAAACATGAATTTGCCTAGATATGGCAGAATTAAATTGGCCTAAATCTGACCTATGTTCTGAAAACTGAATGGATCTGTTTTCAGAAGAATGCTGTTATTTTGCATGTGGATATTTTTACTAGTTCAAAAGAAACTTTGTACCTGAAGTCCTAAAAATCATGCAAGTTCAGAACTTCATCTGTTCCCTAACAACACCCTTCTGATGGGGCTATTACATCAGTGGACAAGGAAAGAGCTATGTATGTCATATGGCTGGACTGCTGTAAGGCCTTTGGCACAGTTCCCCACAACATCCTTCTCTCTAAATTGGAGAAAGATGGATTTGATGGATGGACCATTAGGTGGGTAAGGAACTGGCTGGATGGTCACATTCAGAGGGTAGCGGTCAACGGTTCAATGTCCAGATGGAGATCCGTGACAACTGGTGTCCCGCAGGGGTCCATATTTGAACTAGAACTGTTTAATATTTTCATCAATAACATAGTGGGATTGAGTGCACCCTCAGCAAATTTGAAGACACCAAGCTGAGGGTGCAGTTGCCACACCAGGAGAATGGGATGTCATCCAGAGGGACCTGGACAAGTTGAAGAAGTGACCCTGTGAGAACCTCATGATGTTTAACAAGGCCAAGTGCAAGGTCCTATACCTGGATCAGGGCAATCCGCAGTTTCAGTACAGGATGGGGGATGATGTGATCGAGAGGTGCCCTGCAGAGAAGGACTTGGGAGCGCTGGTCAATGAGAAGCTCAACATGAGCCAGCAATGTGCGCTCACAGCCCAGAAGGCCAGCTGTATCCTGGGCTGCATCAAAAGAAGCGTGGCCAGCAGGTTGAGGGAAGCAATTCTGCCCCTCTATTCCTCTCTTGTGAGACCTCATCTGGAGCACTGTGTCCAGTTCTGGAATCTTCAACATAACAAGGATATGAAGTTGTTGGAACGGGTCCAGAGGAGGGCTACAAAGATGATCTGAGGGCTGGAGCACCTCCCATATGACAACAGCCTGAGAGAGTTGGGCTTGTTCAGCCTGGAGAAGAGAAGGCTCTGGGAAGACCTTGTTGTGACCTTTCAGTACTTAAAGGGGGCCTGCAGGAAAGCTGATGACAAGCTTTTTAGCAGGGCTTCTTGCAACAGGACAGGGGGTAATAGTTTTAAATTAAAACTAAACCAAAACTATTCTATGATTCTATGATAAAATGTTTGTCCCATGATTTTTTAGTATTTTAGTGTATTTTTAGCTTTACGTCCTAAGAAGACAAAGCTTGTGTCTCCTGACTGTCTCTGCGCTGTCCCTCTATCAGGCAATACCCTGAGACTTTCTCCACCCAGTAGCTCCTGAACCTGTAGCTTGATTTCAGCCAATTTTGACCAAAGAAAGATGTCACAATACTGAAGTTCCAGTAAGTTTCATGATGGTCAGTGGCTCTGGGATGGTGATAACTCTGTGGACATCCTGCCTCCCTCCACCCCTGGCCCTAGGCAGATATTTGGGGATAAGCTCAGCACACCAGAGATGCAATGCTGACACACCGGCATAGGGCACCTTCTTACAGCACCATTTGTGTAAAACCAGGCCATGTGGTGTAACTGACCTTTGGGGAAATTTTAACCTTGGATAGCATTTTTATGTCATATTAGAAATATTAGCTTATCATTGAGCAATTGTGAGAGAGCAGCATGTGAAAGAACAATTACATTGTAATTAACTGATGCATGTAATTTCCAGCCAAGATATGACTTAAGTTACTGGTGTTTTCATTTCTGTATGGAAGGCATTGGTATTTTACAATTGACATAAAATTCTTTAGTTGTAATTCTTCTGTAGACTTTCTTTTGTCATATACTGTTTGTGAAATACCCTTCCCCAGCCAGAGATTAATCTACTGCTTGTAATGAATACAGAAACTTTTAATGTGTTAGCAACACTTCATACTTATTACTTCAGCAGCTGCCTTGTAAGCATATAATCAAACCTCGTTAATAAATCACCAAATATTGTGAAAGCTTAAATACCTTTGACCAGACTTGCAACCAGCTGGCCAGAAACCCTAGTGATCTGTCAAGTTGTTTTGAATTCCCCTGAATCTTTGCTATAAAAATAAACAAAATTATATCTTACCTCAATGGGATGGGGAAGCATTCACTGTCAGACTCGTCAGTATTCTCTGCTGCTCTTGCCCTGAACAATTATCCAATGCACTTAATGAAAAAAACAATAAATTGGAGTTAAAAGAATATGGGTAACAGCACACTGATGTTTTCTATTTTCCTCAAATAAAGATACACTGCTTAGTATAACTCCCGGAGGAGATGAGTTATTATAACTGTGCTGTCTTTATGCCTCTGTGTGTGCAAGTGTAACTGCACCCCTGCATCCTTTCCAGTACTTTTGAATTGTTGGACAATTCAACAGACAAATTAACTTCTGACAAGTTTCTTTCAATTTGTTGATCTTTTAAAGGAAAAAGCCCTGAATTAGTGTCCCCATGATGGGGTAGATTGCTCACCCCTTATCCACACAGGAGAGAATAATTTTGCAAGGACAGGAAGAACTAAAGCAGAGGTTACTTTTTATTAGATGTGAGAGAATGGAACTACAAGATATAACCTGATAGGAAACTGGCTCCATTAGTTCAACTGCATGCACAACACATAATCATCTGTTTATTTATTTAGTGCACTGATAGGATCCAGTGCTGCAATTTCAGCTAAGTACAGATGGTCACTGATGCCATGGCTTTTAAATAAAAAAAAAAAGTGTTACGTACATGCTGTTCCTGTTTCTTTGTATTTGTATTCATCTCACCAGGAATCTCAAGGATATTATCAAAACGTTTTTATGCAAGCTATGTTAAATTTTTAGGCCAAGGTACTTGATTCAATTTCCTTGATGTAAGAGATGAGAGTTGCCAGCCTGAAAGAGTTTTTATATGTTGTGTTGACAACAATAGGAATAAATACTCAAGGCTACATTAGACGTAATGCCAGAGTGCTGCCTGATCCCTTCACAGAGAGAACTGGTCCTGGGAATGCCTCAGTATACTCCAAAGAGGAAAAATACATGAATTGTCATAAAAATTATAAGAGTATGTGTGTATAAACACATATTATATATATGTATATATATGTATATATTCCTTGGGAGTCAAAACTGAAAAAGAGGAACTCTTTGTTTATATGTGTGTGTACATGTGTACACATGCATTCCACATCACCCACTGTATTTTCTTCCATTAATGAGAAGGGGGGGGTGTTCAGTTTACCTATTAATATTCAATTTCAGTGCATATTAAAGTATTTTAAAGAGTCTTACCACTTCCACCTGCAAATGGCAGAGTGCCCCTTTCTGAATTCCACAGAGCAGTCCCTCCAGCAAACATCGGCTAATACATGGCCCTAGGATGTCTGCAATTTCATATTAAAAAGACCCTTCATCTGGGTTATGTGCTTTATAATTTCTGCACCTGTTCTGTACTATCACTTGTGAGCTTATCAGAAGTGTCCCTTCTGATTTTAACATTCCATCTAGGCCACTAAGGCTAGACCACATTAGCAAGCGGTGGGAGCCAACAGGCACACATCTGTAGGTAGAACAGTTGGTGCTGAGGCTATGCCATCCATGCTGTGCCCTGGGTTAACTTCTTACTAGTTCTAGTCTGATCATAGGTGCTGTGTGTCCATTTGGCAGCTGCAGTGCTTTGGGTGTGCTTTTGCGATGGATCTTGCCAGAGTGCAACTCGTGCGCCTCAAGCCTGCTCCATGCAGTGAAGCAAAGTTTGCCAAGCTGAGACAATCAGGTTTGCCTCAGAAGTACACACCTTACCTAACCCAAATAATTCGTCTATACATACATATTGACGCTAGGAGGTTTTGATGTGAGTTACACAATTATTTAGGTAAGACAGAGGGAATGCAGGGCAGGAGCTCGCCGCTCCCTAGCAGTGACTGTGCTGGCAAAAGGGTTCCTCCTTCATTGTTGGATCATTTTTGGACAGCGACAATTGATAAACGCAGCAAAAAGCATGAGGAAAAGTGGTGAAACCAGGAGAGTTAAGGGGAAGCAGAAAGAAATTTCTAATCAGTAACAAGATTTTTGTTATACAATAACAAGACAAGATTTCTATTTTATTCAATACACACACATATATGCATTCACACAAATATATTCATATACACAGCATTTTATTTTTGCAGATTGTTTCAAGCCCCCTGATGTACATTTTCAGCAGGAGACAGGTCTGTTCAAGTAAAAGGTAAATACACATTTTATTACTTTAACTGATGTTTGCACCCAGTTCTGGTGTTTAAGAAGCTTTTCCTCTGATTCTAAGCTGCAGATTTCTGAAGACTAAAAAATAAATAAACCGGGCAGCCTTTCTGAACTGTAGTAAGATGGGCTCACAAGCCTTTTGCTCATACATGGTTCTAGTGCTGCTCCCTTGTGGGAAAAAAAGGCTGCAGCAACTTCAACACCATTAGCCTTCTTATAAAAGAGATTATTATTAAGATTAGCTGTCAAGAATGGTAATAACAGAGTTTAATTTTTGCATATTTTTGTTGTTATATTTTTTCTAATTCAGAAATATTTCAGCCAGTTTGTGTCAGTGCAATTAAATCAGTAGGTGAAACAGGGAATCATTAGTCAGTGTGGTCCAGATTGAGATTTGGGCTCTTTGCCTAGAATTTTGTACCATATTTTAGCAAAAGTAACAATCCCCCCTCCCAGTACATTCTGGAGTATAAGCAGTACTGCTGTCTGTGAAAGAAGTGACAATGTTTCTTCTATTGCCACTTCTCATAGACGCCATTTAAAGCTACTGCACAGTTACTCAATTTGTAGTTTTGAAAATCCAGATAAAACATAAAGATAGAAAAGCATCTCAGGCAACATTACACTATTCTTCTTACACAAGCAGGTTTTTTGGTCAGAGCATTTTCATTGTCATGTGCTTTCACATTCAGACTAAAATATTAGTTATTTCTGAGAACAAGAGAGTCAGATTCCAGCCCTAGGATGAAATTGTACCAACACCTGAAACATGTATTTCTGTTTCCTTGTTTTGTTTTCAAATTTCCAAATGCACATGCAAATACAGATTTGTATGTCAACAGACACGTAAAATACTTAATATACTTCTATTGCATACTGACATAATGCACTTCAGCAAGTTACTGAGTGTTTTTTCAAGATAATCCATGTTCATAAAGGTGGCACTTTATATTTTACTCAATAGCCTTGGATTGGGAAAGCAGGGCTTTAGCAAGAAAAACAGCTAGAAAAGTCAAACAGATATGGTTGCCCCAGAGCCAGCAAAATTAAAAATAATGTCAAAGCAATTTGGTTAAGCTGCTTTCATTTCAGTGGGCAGATATCTGTCACTTTTTAAATAGAATGGGGGTGTGTAAAGGTTGTTTGGGTCTTGAAGGTATTTCAAAAGCAAAGGAACAATTTCCAGAAATATTTTAATGGCAAAATATGGTATAATTTCCAGATGCAAAACAATCCTTTTTGACAATTCTGTTTTTTTAAAAAAGTATTTTTAAGTTTAAAATGCTTTGAAGGAGTCTATAGATCTGAATTCCTCTCACAACGGGAAGTCCAACTGAGTGAGAAGTCTGAAGTAAGGATAAAATCCAGCTCTACACTCTGAACAAGTCTGATACACATCAAGAGTTACTCTGAAGAGCCAACAGTGTGTGACGCAGCAAATGATGTCGATAAGGTATCAATTCCACTATTTTGCATCTGATCTTGATTTAAAACTGCAGAAAGAATGCTAAAAAATGTGCTTTCTTTTTAATGTGCTGCAGTGTTCTCCCAAATGAGGGTGCAAATGGAATTAGTCAATATGCAGAATAGCAACTTGCTTGATCTCAGAGTACTCTCGACTCATCTGTGTTAGGCTGCAATCTAATATTGGGCAATAACATTTAAGTATCCCTTGCTATTTTTATCAAAAACAGTATCATGCCAGTATTGTCGTGATGCACCTATTCCTTTGAGCCATGATGTTTGGAACGTGCTGACGAAGTCTTGCAAGTGGGAGTTTGGAGGGCAAGGTGGGCTGAGCAGCAATGAGCAGTGACAGGTTAGGGGTCAGGGTACAAGTAAGGTACTGGTTTGCTCCAAGGCAATGCACGGGTCAAATGCCTCCCCGTAACCAGTCTTGGTTCCCTCTGTTCCTGACAGAGGACATTTTTCAGGAGTAATTTGAGGCACATGTGGCCCACATGGCTTCCCCAAGGCCACACACGGCCCTGGGGACAACACCTGTCTTACACCACACTGCACTTTGCTCCTCTCTTTGCCTCAAACTCTACCACGACAAAAAAAACATACTGTGCAGCTTCTGCCAAGGGGTGCAGGTAGCAGAGATCAGGGTCTGGCCGGTAAGCTAACCACAGGCAGCACGGCTTCATCCTCTCGCTGTGGGAGGAGGCAAGGACAAGGGGTACCTGGGCTAAAGCTCACACTTGGCACAAAAGCAAATCAGTGCATGTTAGCCATGGGCAGGCGCAGTCTGGAAGTCATAGAATCATAGAATCATTAAAGTTGGAAAAGAACTCTAAGATCATCAAGTCCAGCTGTCAGCACACCACCATCGTGCCTACTAGACCATGACCCGAAGTGCAACATTTACACGTACTTTTAACACCTCCAGGGATGGTGATTCCACCACTTCCCTGGGAAGCCAGTTCCAATGCTTTACTGCTCTTTCAGTAAAGAAATTTTTCTCAATACCCGGTCTAAACCTCCCTTGGAGAGGACTATCACAGGAGCTGGGTTACAAATCAGCCTTGCAATGGGGATCTAGGACAAGTCTCTGCGGGCAGGTCTCCGTGGGACAAGTCTACACGGCCAACTCTCCGTTTTCAGAGGCAGTGTGACCCGTGGGAGAGCAGAGGCACACAAATCCCGTCTCTGAGACAGCGAAGGACAGGAGTCCTCCGGGTCTCCTTTCCAGCTTTAACCCCACGGGTTGTGTGGCACCTGCCGCCCGTGCCCCGGGAGGACACCCCCCGTGCAGCCCCCTCCCCGCACCACCGGGGGGCGCCCGAGCGCCGCCGCCCAGCGCCCGCCCGGCTTTACGGTCCCTCCCGACCCAGGACTTTCTAGGATTTTAGAATTCTGGGATTAAAAGGGTGGTGTGAGCTAGGAGAGCTGGGGGAGGATCAGCAAGTCTCAGCAGTTTTCCAAGCTGCCAAGCCCCTGGAATCGGCAATAATTCGATCCTTTCTGTCTGCGGTGCAGGCAGAGGTTTGTACCTGCAATGTGGTACAAGGTTTATAAGCTCAGACAACAACGTGGGCAACGGGAGGCTTATGCCTTTCAGTCACACAGAAGGACAATGCCCAGGGCCTCATGCCAGAGACCCCTCACAGAATCACAGAATCACTAGGTTGAAAAAGAACCACTGGATCATCGAGTCCAACCATTCCTATCAACCAGTAAACCATGCCCCTCAGCACCTCATCCACCCGTCCCTTAAACACCTCCAGGGAAGCTGACTCAAGCATCCCCCTGGGCAGCCTGTTCCAGTGCCTAATGACTCTTTCTGTGAAAATCTTTTTCCTGATGTCCAGCCTGAACCTGTCCTGGCGGAGCTTGAGGCCATTCTTTCTCGTCCTGTCCCCTGTCACTTGGGAGAAGAGACCAGCTCCCTGCTCTCCACAACCTCCTTTCAGGTAATTCATGTGAGATCCCAGGACAAACTTGATAGGACTGGGTTTAAAGACTTGTCTGTTGCTGTTGTATTTTGTGGCTGGCTGCAGGTCAGGCTAGGAAATCTTCTTGCAAGTGCCTGGTGGGAAGCATCAGGGAAGACTGGGGGGTGGCGGTAACGGCTAATCCCTATGGAAGTACCCTGGATGAACCCAGGAGCCCTCAGGAGACTGAGATATGAACAGCCATGGTAGTATTTGGTCTTCACTAGTTTCATCTAAGAAGAGGTAAGGAAAGAGAGAAGTCTGGAAAAAGGAAAGACATTGCCTACAAGAAAGGTGGGGAGGGGCTCTTTACCAGGGATTGCAATGACAGGACGATGGAAAGCAGATTTAAGATGAAGAGGGGAGATTTAGATTAGATATTAGGAAGACATTTTTTACTGTTCGGGTGGTGAGGTGCTGGAGTAGGTTGACCAGAGAAGTCATGGATGCCCCATCTCTTGGGGTGTTCAAGGCCAGGTTGGATGAGGCTTTTAGCAGCCTGATCCAGTGGCAGGTGACCCTGCCTGTACCAAGCATGTTGGAACTAGATGATCTTTAAGGTCCCTTCCAGTCCAAAACATTCTATGATGATTCTATGTCTGATTCTATGATTCTATGAATGAGGGAGGAAAGAAGAGTGGTCAGTGGAAAACAAAGCCGCTTGGTGCCATCCAAATCAGGTGTCCTATTTTTCCACTCTCCCTTGCACCAAACCCAGTGTTCACCAAGTGGCTCAGCTTATTGACTTGGCTGAAAACCACTTCCTTACATCCAGTCAGTCTTCTGCCAGACTGGTGAGTTGAATCGGCTCAAGGCAAAGCCCAGTGTGAGAAAAGGGGAAGGAGCACATGCCCAAGAGCTGAAAGAAAATAGTGACTGATTTGACTTATCTCATGGAAGTGTGCCTTGAAGGTGCATCATTCATTGGGACTGTCGTAGTAGAAGGGGTAAAAGACACAAGTGGAGAAAGGAAAGATAGCATTTAACTACTTGTATCCTGTACCTGTACCAAAGGGAGAGTAGCAGATATCTCAGGACTAGTTGAGAAAGCAGCAAAGATCTTTGTGATGTTTATTCTTGTTTCTAGTGTAGATCCAAATGGGAGTAATTGTCATAGTGCAACTCTGTGTAAGTTTACCCTTAATGAAAAAGACTTAGCTCAGAGCATTGTGTCCTTTGAGTCTTACAAAAAAAAAAACAACCAAAAAAAGAAGAATGAAAGCAGCAGAACAGATACTTTGAAAAGTGAACAGATACTTTGAAAAGTGGAATAATCACAAATAAAAATGGGAGGTAAAAGCAAAGAAGCAAGAAATAATGGAAGGTGGAGAAAGTTTGTCTCTGTAACAAAGGTGACTGTGACCTGGACTCCCTCCTGCTGAACGTAAGTGTGTAACCAGGGTACATAGGAATAGGCTTCCTGTAACTTCTGTGGAAAGGCCCCTTCAAAGAGTAACAGATATTTGAGTTGGATATCAGTAGTTGTCCATCTGCTTCAGGCTGTAGACTGCTGAATCTTGCTCTTATGCACCTAGGATATGCTGCACTCTGCTTATTACAAGACATCCTTGTCATGGAAATTATTTCAGACAGATATTTAGATTGTGTTATGTAGGAGTCCAGCCCACGTGATCATCATTGTCTCTTTGGTCTTAAAAATTATGGCTTTAGTTTCAACCTTTGGCAAGAAGTCTTGCAATCGATTTTGAACTGAAGCAGGAGGATGAGAAGAAAATCACGAAGCTGTGATAACTTCCCTGCTTATCTTGGCTGCCTTCTCCCTAAGAGTTGTGCTGAACAGCAGTCTGGTGCAGCAAAGAAGCTTGACCAGAATTTCAACAAACATAGGTTTCTCAGTGCATTTTTTCCTATCTGTATCTTTTATAATATATTTTAATCTCTTTGAGGCAATGGCAATCTTTATCTGGGATTGCCCTAAGACCATAATCAGTGTTTAACAGTAACGCATAATAAAAATTAACTCAAACCAAGCTGGAAGACAGCATCATTATAGGCACTCAAGTTTAAGAAGTCAAGTTATGATTTATATTCTAGTTTTTCTTTGTAATAGCTACACCTACATACTATGAGAAAGTGAAAAACACTAAGCACAAGCTTCATATTTTCATCATGTTTCACTTTCTAATATATGGAAAAGAGTAGTACCTGGAGAGCTGCAATGTAAAGAAATGACAATTGATTTGTTGCTTAAGCTGAGCCAGCACAGTCACAGCAACATTTTAATAATACTACTCATCAGGAGCAATGACCTGATTCATTTTAAGAGCTCGTCTTCAGCGGTAGTAATTTTGGACTCAGTGTTTGGTAGTTCTACAGACTTCAGCACAACCCTTGTCCAGCTTGGCTATAAATGCATTTATGCATTTCAGTCAAGTAAGGTAAGAAGAGCAAGTTATTAAGCAATTGAGTGTTTAATAAAAAAGGCATATATTTCTTTGTGGAAAAAAATAGCAGGAAAATTCACTTTCCTTTTAAATTCAGAGAATACTGACTATGACTTTAATAAGAAGCTGAGCTTTTTATTTGAGGACTACAATGTTGCATAAACCCCTTTATTTGAAGTCCGTTGCAAGGCACATGCACTCTTGGCGGTCACACTAGAGCGAACATGTGTACTTAATTCTGAAGGGAATATCTGACATTTTGGAAGTGTATACGTGGTTGGGCTGTGGCAGCCATGACCGTAGACCCAATGTATGCCAGGTCTCACAGGGCTCTGCATCTTCCCAGTGCAAGGCTCTCTGGACCATTTCGCTTTTCTCATTCAGAGCAGTGGTAACAAGACTGAGCAGAGCTGGCTAGAAATTTCTGACTGAAAATTTCTCCATTGGGGAAAAAAAAACCCAAACACCAAACTGTAATTGTAAGGTTTCTGAGCAGTACATTGGCTGTGACAGAAGCCAGGTGGGATCCCAAGCTGCCTGCTTCCCCTGCAGACGTACTTGGCTTTCCCTATCAGCAGTTCACATGCTTTCTGGGTGACTTGACAGCTCAATAAGGAAGCTACCATGGGTCAGGGAGCCTGTGAAACTGAGAGGTGGGGCCAGGATTAAGCTCACATTTCCACAGTAATCCCACTTTGGACAGATAGTCTTTTCCAGAAATGTGGGAGAGAAATTCTCATTTTCTAGGGCTTCAATGAAGAGCAGTCAGTCTCCTATTCCAGAACATCTCAGGCAATGTCAACAGCAGAAAGAGCATCCATCCTTCTCCAGCCCAGAAGCAGCAGCAGAGATAAGGTGCTGTAAGGAAAAAGAGGTACCATCTCTTCCCTTTTTGAGATGCAGCAGCAGAAGGGATTAATCAGCTTTTAATAACTCCATCAGCTGCATGGGACTGTTGCTGCTGTGCTTTTCCATTCCTGGCATGTAACATTTTCCAAGAGGTTACAGTTAACGGACATTTAACCTAGACCAGTGAGTGAGGAGAAGAAACACAGAGGGCAATTGATAGTTCTCAATTAGTGCTCTCAAGCAGAGAAAGGCACTAGCACATCCTGGCTGCTGCCTCAGTGACGCTTAGGTCCTGTTTGAAACTCTGTTTTATAACTGCTAGGCATCTGCAGTTTCTAAGCAAGCAGTGACATGTTCAACAACAATTTGGCATGAATATTTTTAGGGTCTCTGCCTTCTAGTAGCCATTGTTCAATACAGCAGTGAGCATGTGTATTTTCTTTACAACAAATGCAACATAATAGATTAGCCAGACAATGCATGGTGATTCTTCTTCTCTTCAATGTAGGTTAAAAAACTTTTGTACAGTGAATTTCACTTAAGCTGAGAATACCCTGTGTCACATAGACTTCAGAACAGCTCACATCCTTAAGTCTTTATTTAGGCCGTAATTAAGTGAACTGCATAAGCATAAATCTAACATCATGGCTTGCTGAATTTAAGTTCCAAGTCTTGCTCAAGCAAACTATTTAGGGAAGTTATAACACTGCTGCAGTTTTTAATCTGTTATTTCAAGTTAGAATCCTTACACCTGTGAATAAAGCCTATTATCACTTTCTCTTTTCATACCTTTTAGCTCTCTTCAGTTTTTCACAGTCATCTGTAATTTATTTTCCCAGTTAGTGGCATTTGTAGTAGAAAACAGAGAAGGACAGCCTTGTAAGACATCTGGTCAGCAGGCACAATTAAACTTGCCACAACTAAGTGATTTGCCTTAAAACGGTGAAACACATTAATCTTCCACTGGTTCCATTTTAGGTTGTGGGAAGAGAGATGAATATTTTTATAAAATATATCTTCTGTACACAATACCAGAAAGTTAAACACGTATTTTCTTCTTTGTAAGCAAGTCCAAGCTTCTGGCTACAGTCCAGCAGACATTTTTCTTTGTCCATTAAGGGAATCTCCTGCACAGTTTACCAGGGGAGGATGAAATTCCTCAAGCCGTGTTATAAACATTCATCACTGAGATCGCACTCCTAGTAACAAGAACAGAAGATAGAATTTAAGGCAGTTCTACAGTGGGTATGCTTTATAGATGGAGACTATAGAATCAGGAGTGAACGAGCAAAGCCAAAGACCAAAGAAGCCACTGTGAAAACATTAAACACAACAATTTTCCATCATTAAGAGTTTTTAGGTTCAGTGAAAGTAGGAAAAATCTGATTTTGTCACTCCAAACATGACGAAGTAATACTTAGATGTCAAATGAAAGAGTCTGAGAAAGGATCTTTTTTTTTCCTTACAGCCTGCAAGTACCTCAAAACCACATAGTCTATATTTTCTTCCCTGGACAATCTTTTTAAGAGCTCTAAAGAATCCTCCTGTTGTTCCTTCCCTCTTTCTCTTGCTCAAGTTCATTTCTCTTGACTAAAGATGTGACAGCTGAAACCAGGGTGCTGTCAAGACCATGGCACTCAATGAGCAACACTGATTTTGACTTGGCCTGCAGTTAACCATGGGGCTAAAAACAGGCAGCATTGACAGCAGCACCCGCAGGCTTCTGCTCAGGGAGACTCTCCTTATCAGCTTACCTTCCTGTCTTACTTTTCAGCTGCAATTTACTCCCTTCTCTGCCGGTCTCCCTAATTAGAGCAGAAGTTTTGTTTGTGTATAGCCCTAATAAATTGTAATCACCTTAGATATAATGTTTCCCCAGTCTGAGACCTTTTGCTCTTCAACCACATCCCATGCCAAGTACTGGGTGGGAGGACTGGGCAAGGATTTCCAATGTACTTCCATCACCAGCAACAAGGAAGTCAGACTTCCCTTCCTCATTTAGGCCTGTGTTAAGGGCTACCACTATTAATGAATTATTTCCTTTATAAAAGTATTTAGCAAAATTCAGTAGGGATAAAGCCAGAACATGATAAAACCCCTGAACTGTAGAACTTCTAAAGCATTTTAAAAGAAAATAAAAACTTTCTTACAGTCCATGTTTCAGGGACAAAACCTCTGGAACTCCATGAAAGGTGTATTTTTCTAGAAAAAATACCAATTTATAGGAGGCTCCAGGAAAGTCTCTTAAAATGCTGACAGCAAGAGGCTGATGGGGTGAGGTTATCCGGACATATTGTGAATGCATGAATATCAGCCTCCCTGCTGCTGCAGGCCACATCTGGTTTTAAAAGAGGTACATTCTCTGCAGCATTGCTGGCAGGTTTCTGCTGTGTGAACCTAGTGGATCTGGGAGCCCCATCGGGCTGTAACTTATGCAGAAGGCTGCACTGAGTCCTGACAAGCCTAGTCCTCTGGAATTTAATGGTGCAATAGAAGGAAACTTGCCAAACCGTCTACCTGAACTACTATTCCCTGAACACATTCCTCTGTGGTGTTTCTTGGCTGGCTGCTTGATCCCTTAGCTCTAGAACTGGAAAACAAAAAAAAGGTACTTGAAGTTATATGTCTCACAATCCTTTACGTAGCATATGTGGCAAAAATGCCCAGAATACTATAAAAGTTCGATTTTCCAAAACCAAACAAAACCTGAGAAATAATTGTCTTTCCCTAATATCATTACATTTAGTTAATACTCAAGAGTAGCAGATGGTTACTCATGAATTTAGATATAAATATGTGAAAATCAGAAGCACATCCTTGGAAGTTTAGCTTTTCAATTTTTCTTTTGAGTAAAATATTGCAAAGTTAATGCTTAGAATGGGTTGTCTTTTAAAACAGTCTTAATTAGAAAAGGTTTTTTAGACTTATGCTACAAATCTAAAACCACAAATCCATCCTGTTTCATCATAAGCAGTCACAGTTCTTTCTTCACTGTGGATGATTTGGTCAAAATCCCATCAGCTGCAAGTCTCCTATTCTTCCCAGTGGATCTTCGTTTACGTGGCTGTTTAAAGCAGATAGATACACAACTAAAATGAAATTATGGTCTTACAGAAACAGAGGAGCTTAGCACAGGAGAGGATCCAACATACAAATAACAAAGTATTATGGAGGTTAGTTAATTTGTATTTTCATAGTTTACATATGTAGATGATTATAATCTCGTTACAGAAAGTAGAGAGGTTTCTGTGTTTGCTTATTTGCAAGAAAACATTCTGGGCTAGCTGGGTCATGAAAGTCAGTCCTGTCAGTCAGTTGTGGAGTATTTCAGATTCCAAGTGTATGTAATTGTTGCGTATTTGTAATTCTTTTAGTGACTATCACAAACATTAAAAATTGTTTCCAACAGAAATAGTATTTTGCGTGATTATTTCTTAGCTATATGCTAGCTACATATTGAGCAGCAAGTTTTAACAGGGTATCAGTTGCAGCATGATGGTTGATATACATAACATGCTACTGTATCTATTGCACATACTGTATAAGCATCAGCTCAGCCAAGGAAAGGCAGAAATTTGGAAGTAATTTTGTCCATATATTTTTGGGTTCTTGACCAGACAAACTAAAGCAGAGACTCCTGTTATTGTTCAATCAATGACTTACACTGGTAACTGCTACTGTCCCACAGACTTCTGTCAAGATAGTCTTACATAAATAAAAATCTCGTTCTGTGTTGTTCTTATCTATAAAGTAGATATTCCTTCCAAATGTCCTATAAAGTAGATATTCCTTCCAAATGTCCTATGTCCAAATGACTGTAACATGCCATAAAATTTGAGTCACAATTCCCAATATTTCATGGTGCTATTGGATGCAGAAGACTCCTTAGACTCCTGATGGAGTGAAAAGGTTCCTTTCACTGTCTTCAACAAGCCTTGGATCAGATTATGGTTTGCTTAGTACATTATTTTGGGAAGTCAGTGACTCTGCTAGACCTCATCGTCTCTTCCTTTTGGAAAGCTAATTAATTTATAGGGCTTTAGAATCTCAGCAATTGTCTTAGGAAACATTTTGGGGTTCTTTTGTTTGTTTGTTTTAAATCCTGGCATTGCAATATGGATTGTTCATAGTCTAAGAAGACCGTCATATTTATGGGCCTCTTGAGAAAACTGAATCACAAGTCTTCGATAAAATACAATCAACATTTTAAGTTACTCACAGATACAAGAGTTTAACTAAACACAGAAAATACCCTGGTGTTCCACCCCACAGGGTCTTATCGCGGTCAGCTTGGCTTCTGTACTACAAAAACATCCTCAGCTCTTCAAATATGCCAATAAACTTCCCCTGAGAGGCAGCCTTCAGCAAATAAAGCCCTCCACTCATGCTACATCATCAATGTTTGCTTGTTAGATTTCAGATGAAGGAGTAAAAACTTTCTCCACTGAATTAACAAGCTACTAAAGGTGCTCAAAGTGTTGTAAGCATGGGAAAGCAGAGCAATCAAAACCATAAAGATAGGATTTGGGACAAGATGATGTCATGGCCTAGCATCGAACATTTTTTAGTACACAAAAAAAGAAAACATTCAAGCTCCAGAATCCTTCTAGCAGCCAAGCAGTTCTGCTCTAACATGGATGTCATGGGGGAGGTTTTTTAACAGGCTTGCTATACTGAGCCAAACTGAGGTCTTCAGAGAGTTACGGGAGAAGTGGAACATGCACATCTGGGAACTAAACCAAACCAGTACCGGTATTTTAATTGTACAAGGCTTTCACTTACTATCACACATAAAGGAAGTTGTACATTGCTTTAATTATTTTTAAAAGCTCACATTGATTCTCCAGACAATTGTATTATACACGGATATATACAGAATAAAAAGCTTCGTTGATGGATATCAGATGATAGCACCAATAACTACAAGAAAAGAAAGTTGGTCCCTAAAGTAATATATTGCTTTCTTTGAACAAGAGTAACCCAGAGAAAGTAGTGTGTTACTAACCCCTCCTTCTGAGGTGATAAAAAGGTGATTCAATGTGTAATGATGCTCAGATGGGATACTGGGAAACAAAACTGACCAGGAATGAGCAGTTGTTCAAAGACAGGAAACATAAAAATGAATTTAGAAAGAACATTTTATCATCTTTATTTGTTTTCTATAAAAAATTATCTTGAGGAAAAATATTTTCTTTTTTAAATCAATTTTTTTGGAATTGACTAATAAAGCAATAGTTCCGTTTCAGGACAGAAGCTATTAAATTTCCAATGGAAGTATAATACCAAATCCATACCTGCTATCAGACACTAAGAAAAATAAATCTATGACAGTAACAGCCAACTAATTAATGTTTCTGGGAAAAGAGGGATCTGGGGCCTCCTGACGACTCAGGGAACTTCTGAGATACAGATACACTATGCCTAGCACTCTCTTCTTTCTACTTGAACCCTGCACTGGCCATGAAACAAGTGACATTCTGTCTTTATTCCTTGTTTATGAATCATTTGAAAAAATGAAAATTACATTGATTCCACCTTTGGTTTAGATCTGCAGCCAGGTTTGCTACTTATCTCCAGAGAAGATGATTTGAGGGATTAGTGAGCATATGGCTTATATCATTTGTCTTCAAATGTGAATCCTTTTGCTCATGATTTGAAGTTGGACTAGATGTTCTTTGAAGGTCCTAACCAACATAAGCATTTATAATATGCAATATAATTCAATAATATAATTATGAAAATTTCTAGTTACAAATTAAATTTGAGGAATGTCTGTACAACTTATAAACATTGATTACACTCACAAAGCTGTTGAATTAGGAAAGACCTCAGGATTCCTGCTATTCTGCATTTGTTATAGGGCATGTACTATGTGTCCCCAGACTAGCTGAATCTGTTTGTACCCAAAATGAAGCATTGCATTTCTGTGTGGCCTCTTGACTACTTCAGCCTAGGGCTGACTTAATACTCTGGAGTGGAGCATGGCCTGGAAACCTGGACTGTCTAAGTCAGTTCTAGCCACGAAGCAAATCTGTGTCCTCCATAAATTATGCAAAATTGCTTAGTCAACAGGATTCAGTGGTTATTTATTTACAGAATAGTTTAGGTCGGAAAAAATTGTAAAGATCATCAAGTCCAACCATAAACTTAACACTGCCAAGTTCGGCAGCGGGAAGGTGAAAGTGGGATTTAGATGGAAGCAGACAAGCATTTAATAGAACACTTTTTGACTTGCCACTTTTCAGAGGAGCTGGTGTTGACAGAAGGAAAAAGAACTCAAAAAATTCAGAACTAAAAACTAAGTACATGGTTCTCCTGGTGCTAGCTTTTACATACCAGAGCCAAAGACTGCCAGTGATGGGAAACCTGGAGCAGGAAAATACATCTATCTGCAGTTGTGTATTTGAGGACTAGTTGAAGCCTGAATGTGCTTCACACTACTGAGTAAGCACTCAGGAGCTCATGCACAGCTGAGTACAGTGGCAGAGCTGAATAAAGCTGCCTCTATAGGCTGTGCTGGGAAACTGCTGCCTGGCTTAGAACAATGTCTGCCTTGCAGAAATTGCAGAGACTTGTAACTTTTTTTCACTAACAGCACAATTTCTCTTGCAGAAAAAAATTTCATTTCTCTACCCCTTGTTGAGAAAACCATGAGAGGATCAGACCTCAAAAGGCTGAGACCTCCATCTGCCACTTGACCTACCTGAATTCAGTCCTTGAATCCCCAAGCAACTTTTCAAATGTATTTGCCTGGGGAGGCACTGGAATTGTCTGCCTGCCTAAATTACTGCCTATCACCGTGTCATAACTACTGAGGAGCAGATATGTCCGTGCTGTGATATGTTTAAGCCATTCTTAAACAACCTATTAGCAGATCTACGTTACCTGCAGGTCTGCTTCTCCAGGCATTTTCTGTTCATGCTGTCACAGGGTCTGACACACACAGTGTTCCTGGCAAAGACATTTCCTCCTGATTCATCTAACTAGCACAACCTCTAGAAGGCAGGAGAGCCTGCCTCTGCCAAAAAAAGGGACATTCAGGTTATGTAGAAGAACCAGCACCCTTCTCATAAAGGGGAAAAGAAAGGCAGTACCTTCTTTTTGTGAAAAGGTGCTGTCTTGCTTTTGGTACCTGTGCTCAGAAAAAGGCACGTGGTGATGAATATTGAGATCCTCGCCCTGCCCCTCAGCACCTTCCACTGGCTTCACAATCAGCATTTCAGCTTCCAGGAGACACGCAGCACTCCTTACACAGTGTCTGACAAGGTATCCAGATACTAGCTGGGAGCAGTGTATCTTCTCTGTCCTGTTAGTGCAGGACACGAGAGGAGGTGTGGTCAGGGAGGTGCGGGGAGACAGAGCAGCCCTCCCAGCCCGCCTGACAGCCCGGGTCAGAAATCTGAAATGCAGACTTTGCAAGAGACAGGTTTCCTTCCTGCAGCGTTGGAATAAAGGCTTCCTTAGCAAGGGATTGGTTTTAATGCAAGTACTTTGTTAAGGCTGTAGTGCATACACCATAATAAGTAAATGCAGCCTTTTTTGTGTACGTGTGTGATTGATAGTTATGTAAATGCATAGTGGCTGAACCTCAATCAAGGGCAATTGCAATTCCCTTAACCCAGGTAAAGTTATAACAGTCAGCGTTAATAGAGAATTTCTGTATACTTGTTTTCCCAGCCAGCAACAGACAGAGGCAGCATATCACAACTCTTCTGTCATGAAAGAAAATACTCCTCTTTTTTCAAGTCAAAATCAGGACTTCCTTTCCTCTTCCTTTATTTTCCTTGGAAATAGGCTCATGCAAAGAAGTTCTTGAGATGTTTGGATCCTGGAGGCTTGTTTAGGCCCAGTGTGGGACCTCCTGAGAGGAGTTTCTCCTCAGCTTCTCATAGAAAGTCAAGATGAGAGGATATGTGGATGAGTTTCCTATCTCATCTGAATTATCCTCTTTCCTGTTCTCCATTATGAGGTTATAGCCTATTTCCTAAAAAGATGCTGTTTGCTTTACTTTTTAAATGGTTTGCATCACATGTATCATGAGTGTGCACAGTGCTCAGGACTAACCTGCAAACCAGGTGTCCCCAGGTATTTATTTGTGTAAACACTGAATCCATTCACACTTTGGAGAATATTTTTCATGCTCAAGACAGATATATGTGTATTTCTGGAAAACCTAGCCTTTCATCTTTTCAATGAAAACTTTCAAGCTATTGATAATAAGCATCAAAAGATTTTAACCTACATTTACAGAGCCACTATCATACAAAAGATTTGTAGGTCAGTTTATGTACCCTCCATCCAGTCTTAGGGCTTTCTAGATGGAAGCAAACCTAGCCTTGCCAGTGGGTGATATATGACATGATGGGTTTCTGATGTTGGATTAACCTTCAAAGAAACTGGACTGAAATCATGTAACTATTTTCATTACAGCCTCCACCTGGGCTGACATCAGTCTCACATAATAAACAAGAGCCCTGTCCACTAAACCCTTTCAAGCTTGATTTTTTAATGAAGTTTACAGTTTATGTAAAGATTTTGATGAAAATCCACTTTGAAAAAAATCACACTGTAAGTGCCTTTATGTTTGTGGGTTTCTCCTTCCCTTGATCCTATTTTATTTTGTTCAGTTTTCTTTACTAATTTTGCCAAAACTAACTTATGCAGACTTTGGTTTGCTTTACTCCCAGGTTTCTACATCTAACATTTGACTTCTAAAGGTTTTAAAATTTGAACGCAAGAATAAATGTCTCAGGTTTTCAAAGCCAGAGTAATTTGCTTTAGCAGGCTGGTGTGTTGCACCTGTATCAGCTTAGTGGCACAGAACTTCCTTAGGGAATTTTTCATTAGAGATTTTTCATTTTACTTTCATTCAGACATCAGAACAAGAGCCTGGCCAAGAACTGAAAAGACTGATTAAACTTTAAATAGTTTTACTAATAATACTGAGGAGAAATAGGCTGCATAAAGGATTTGCTTGCTGTGCACTTGGCCAGTGTGCATGCTCTACTGTTATTACCAAAATTCTTCATACTTGTATTCAGCACTTAGTGTGTGCAAAAAAAATAAAGTATCAGAAGTTTTAGCAGATAGGGTATGGGTTCAAAATGTGGCCTGAGGGAAAATGTGGCACTTTAATAGAGCTGCAGAACTGGCTCATACATCTAAGAATCATAATTTACCAGTGTTTTAAACTACACTCATATTTGGCAACACATGCTCATACCCTTATGTGCTATAATGGTGGATTGTGTGTTATTTTGTGTGCCTGGAGTTAAGAGAGCTGTCCTGTGCGCCACAGTTCGTATTTCTGCTCATGACTTCATCATGGTTTCACACAGGCAAAAGTTGAGGTTTGTTCTGTTGTTGCCGTTTTAGTTGGAATGGGTCAATAATACAATTGTGTCCTTTTCTTTACTACACAAATTAAGCCAAATCAGCTCAATTACATCATACGTGCCCAGTCTGACTGGGCCTTTTGCCTAATGAAATGGTCTGTCACGTAGGAAGAGCTGTCTGCTCTGAACTTGTTATTTCTCCTCCCCTGCTGCTCTGCCACAGCTTTTACTTGTGTTGAGAATGGAAAACAGGATGGCGATCAGAGCGTGCAGTGGTGAGAGAAAGTAATGAACAAGGTCTGTATTTGACAGCCTAAAGGTGCTGAAGCCAATCAACACCTGAAGTCATCCTCTAATGCCAGTTACAGGCATGTCTGTTGACTGAAACTGGGGCATTTGCAGGGAAGATGCAGGTCTAGAAAATGTGCTCACAGGCTGTCAGAGTCAGGCTCCTCACAAAGCAGTTATGCATATCCTTCATGCTGATCATGAGTGAAGAAACCACGTCAGTGCCCCTCTGACAGAGGAAAGTACTTCTTAGCTACAGGCACAGTCCACTACTAATTAGGCTGGAAGCTGCAGTTACCCTGACCTATAGTGGAGTGGTATCTCACTCCTTTCTTTAAGGTGAAGAGTGGGAGGTTTGTGCAAGTAGTGTATGTTAACCCTGCCTAGTTTCTTTTCTTTAGACTTCTGTGGCACTATTTTCCAGCATGAAGAAAGAAAAAAGAAATGGAAGATGGATTTCTTCAGCTTACCTTTCTGCCATCTGCATACTGGGTTAGTACTTCTTTCCAAAGCTATCTTTCTGCACTCCTTGAAGAGTATCTAAGTACTGTTTTCATGATTGGACAGAACTGGATCATCAGCTAAAGCCAATTGGGAAGAAAAGTGAGAGAAACAGGTGATGACAAGAGCTGAATGAGAAAGCATTTATGCTAGACCCATGCCTGTTCTCAAGCCCAAGCTCAGCATCCATCTAGGCTGGACACCACAAAGTAAGTCAGGAGCACTAAGAGGACTGAGGCACACAGTGGGAGCCAACCATATCCCTACCACTGACTGTGTCAACATGTACCCCTTCTCCAAAATGCCTGCTGAGACTCCACCTGCACTTCTTTTCCATCATCCAGGAACCCATGAATGTCCTCCCTAAGTGCCTCCTGGTTCAGCCATCTGTATGGTCTAGAGGAGGAAACCTCAGAGTGCTCCTGCAACTGCTTGTTCCCTGCTAATGTCAGCTCTCCTGTAACCTCCAAAGCACTGCTCAGCAGCATCTTCTGGCTTTTTGAATACCTTCAGAAATGAGGTAGTCAGAGGTGTTCTGTAAAATAGTCTCCTTCTCATCCTTCACTGTGAACAGCTGATCATTTTTTCTTTAGCCCATCTTTATTGTTTTGGTTTGCATTTTTATTTTACACAATCACAGAATAGCTGAGGGTGGAAGAGTCTTCCATCAAGTCCAACCCGCCTTGCAGGGTCAGCAAAAGTAAGTTGCTCAGGGCATTGTTCAGTCAGCTTTGAGTATGACCAAGGGAGGAGACTCCACAACTTCCCTGTGAAACCTGTGCCAGTGTTTGAACACCCTTACTGTAAAAAAAATTCTTACATTTAAATTGAGTTTCTTGTATTTTGATGTGTGTTCATTGTCTTTTGGCCTTTCACCAGGTACCAGCACATTGCTGGCTTATGGCCAAGTTCTAGTCCACCAGGATCCCCAGGGCCTTCTTTCTAGCTGGTAAGCATTCAGCACATACTGGTGCATGGGGTTATTCCTCAGCGACATGACCCTGCATTTCCCCTTTTTGAACTTCATAAGTTGCCTGTTGGCTCATTTCTCCAGCCTGTCAAGGTTCCCTGGAATGGCACCAAAACCATCTGGTGTATCAACAACTCCTCCTGGCATTGTGCCATCTGCAGACTTGCTCATGGTGCAATCTGCCACATTATCTAGGTCATTAATGAAGGACAATCAGATATCTCAATGATTCAAGCTTTTATCCACTGGAAACTAATTTTCTCATTAAAGAATTTTATTTATGAATATTCAATTCACAGAAAGTAAATCCAAATGCTTCTACATTATTCACCTTTGTGTTTTAGGCGCAACATAAAGCAGTGGGATTATTAAGTGAATCATAATTCAATAAAATTTATCACAGAACATTTCCAAGAAAGTAGTCTTGTTTTCAGGATGAGCCTCATGGAACACCATTTACAAGAACACAAGGACTTATTTTTGACTCAAATTTCTCTACAGAAACAGTCTGTTTTCTAAAGAGGGTTTGGTGGCTAAAACACAGAACAAACATACAAAAAAAGAACAAAGGATACATTTAAGGATACTCCCTAGCCCTGAAGTAAAAGCTAGAAATGCTGGAAATAGGAATGTTCCCACACAAATTCATGCATCCATCCATATATATATGTATATATATAAAATATATGTATAAAAATTAAAGTATTTATATTTTCACTTTCCATCCAATGTGATCATAGCCCCGCTTTGGCAACTGCTGAGTATTGTACATGTTTTCATGCTAATATGGCTTTGTTCTGTTGATGCAAACGTGCAAAAGACAAGACATGGACCTGAGGTGGGTTAGTTGCAGTTTCATACAGAGGCAAGCTTGTAAAACTCTCTCATGTAAGGCTAGAAGAGCAGCTAGAGCCTGCACAAGGCAAAGAGCTCCCATCCTCTTTCCTAGCAATCAATAAGGCCCCCAAATGTCTCTGACAATGCTGGTCTTCCTTTCTTTCCTGCCACAGTTGTCTCTTTCTTTTTTGTGCTGTGCTTTGTCATACTCATCATCATTCTCAATCCTGAGCAAGAACGGGGTGAAATGTAACTCTTGTTTGTTCCTTTTTGCATTCCCAGGCTGTGTTCCTGTTTGATTAGTGCCGTTTCCTTTTTCCTGTCCTTTGTTTATTACTATAACACATTTCCTGTTTATCAGTTTATGATAACTAGACAAAAATAATGTTGTTTAGAACTTAGGGAGACCTCTGTCTTGGAAGTGCTGTAGGTTTAATGATACAAAGCACTTAAGTCTTACACTCCTTCCTGATATCTCAGCTTCCTCTTCCTCGCCATTCCACCCCCGCCAAATTCTGCTCCCTTTGTCATCACACACCCCATCTTTGCTTTTCATTCACCCCCAAACTCTTCACTCACTCCATCTTCTTATTTCTGGCAGTGGAAACATAACTATTTGTCAAGACGGAGGGAAAGAACCACAAAAAGGGACCACAGCGCATCCATTGTAAACATACGCTTCACAGTGACAAACCCTCTCACTGCTAAGAGAAATAAAGTTGGACAATGGTCTCCAGTGACAGGACATGTGCAGGGAAAGCCAAACATCTGAGTGAAACTGACTCCATTACTGGGCAACCACCAAAAGTTGGATTAAAAATTCTACATCTAAAAATACAGAAATGTTGCCTTTGCTTCCTCATGGTTATTTAGGGTTTACATTTTCAAGCTTCTCGTTATCATATTGAGGACTATTGTTTGTAAATTACTATTTTTCTTTTAAACAAAAGCTCACATTCACAGTATCATCCTGACAATAGTATCTGGAGTTTTAAAATAGCAGGACATTACAGATACCACACCGAATGTCAGAGGACCCCACCAGCAGTGAGCCCTGTCTGCCTTTAGCACAGTGGGTTGCCACAGTTGACTCTGCAATAGCCATGAATTTGTTAGAAGTTTGGAAGCGACTTATCCTGGTTTCTTTATACATCAGGTTCATTTGCCAACCACACTAGCATCCCCCAAGTATACACAGGCAAAGAAACTGGAGATCTTCTTAAGACCAGCCAAAGACATGGCATACAAATATTCAGGGCACGGTTGCCTTAAGAATTAATGTAAATGATTCCACCTTCATACCTAGCCCCAACCGGACAGTGCATTATAAGAAAATAAATGCATGTCTTCATGCCCAACACAAAGGTTATTCCTTCCATCCACAGAGAACTACACCGTGGGGTGCAGGGCCACAGACCAGCAAGCTGTGGCCTCCTGGTGATCATTGGTGATCACTGGCAAGTAGCTGCTTGCTACTGCTTTCTGGCCCTGGCCACCACTACTGCTGATTCCTGGAGAGCTGCCTCCAATATACCGGTGCTGCTCCTCTGTCAACCCTGGCTTCATCCTGACAGCAGAGACCTGTCTGGTCTGGAGAGATTATTGGAGGATTTTGCAGCCTGGAGGTTGGAACTGGAGAGTACTGTAATGTTTACCAATGAACCTGATAGTTCACTGCAACAAATGAGACCTCATAACCAGAAGGCTTAGGTTGTAAAGCGGCGTCAAGAACCATAATTTTCATTTTTGGTGCCTGTAAAAATAGCTCTTCTTCTTGATAGCCACTTACAGTCTGCACAAACAATCTTATTAGCACCTTAGACCACTACTGAAAAAAAATTATGTCTGTCTCAATGGTGAAGAAGATGCCCTAAAGACAGAAGTTTAGAACAGGTAAGACAAGGCAGGACCATACTAAAGAAAAAAAGACTTACCCCTCCATGCGGGCTTTTGTTATTCAAACTATTGAGGAAATACTTAAAAGACAGTTTGAAGCAACCAACAGTTTGGAACCAATGTTTCTTGCAAGTCACAGCAAAGGGCCAAAAAACTATTTCTTAATTAATAACCTGACTCCAGTACATGGAGCTTTACAGTGACAAAAATCCATGTGTAGTGTGTGAAGTCATGTAACAAGTGAACTTTTACAATCCCTTCAACTAAAGTAACTGAAGGCACGGGAAGTTTATAGATGGTATTGCCAAGCTTTGGTGCCTGTAAATCATCTAAATGAGCAACGTCAGTTAATTTTTCTAAAGAAGTTTTTCATTCATGTGCTTAGTAGCTAAGATGATGCTGCTAATTACTTAGGTGCCTAATTGTAAGCTTAAGTGTCTAACCTGAGAAGTAAAATGCTGTCCTAAGTTCCTTGTTTCTGCTTACAGTCACTGCATTCCTACCACTTGACTGGATGTTTGAGAACACAATAAAAAAATATAATTGTAGGGTAATAAATTCTTGCCTTGAGTGTTTTCATTTTCATAGGAATTCCTATATTGAATGTTTTCGCAGGCACTGATTTCCCTCAGGTAGAAATACATGCACCAGAGTCACATTTACATTTTTGTCTTAAGTGTTGCCACCTTCTGCTTTTCAATAAGTTTTTATGCCTTTGTTTAATAACATGCAATTTGTAGAAAGTTTCATGCTTCAAAAGAAGCACATAAAATTCTGTTTATTATCTCATTCTTTATTTTTCACTGAGTTCAGCTTGTCCCACTATGGCATTGAACAGTCATTTGCTAACAACTTAGACAGCAGATAATCACCAGTTTCATCGCCAAGACTTAAAATAGTTCAGGGTGGTGCTTGTGAGTTTTGCATACAGATGCATACCCTTCCTCTGCCCCCAACAAGCCACAGTTAACCACAGAAAAATCTAAATACCATTTTCCCTCACACAACAGCAGGAATATGTCCTGAGTCACCCCAGCAAGCAATTTTTCTTTTTCTTTGGAACCGTACAATTAGCATCTGTTTTTAGCACTTAGCGTTCAGACAGAAGGGGATAGAGAAGTCCCTGTTGTCAGTTGTTGCTATGGACTAGTTGGTACTAGTGTGCAAACTGTAGCCGAGAGAACTACGGGGATCACTCTTCCAAGTACATCCCCAGATTTTTTACCTATTAGCCTCATTTTCCCTCAGCAGAAATAAAGCTTTTTGGAGACAGAGAGTTACAAGTCCCAGCAGAGGGACAACCAATGCTCTGTCTGGGTGCACAAGAACCTGTGGATGGAGGGAAGAATGGAGGAGGTATAAGAAGACACAATATTTGCATGTTCTATCCTTGCATGGTGCCCTGCATTGTTATAAACTCAGAGCTTGGTCCCACAGAAGAAGAAAGGAACCCATCACCTTCACCTCAGCACAGAGGGAACACACTTCACAGACAGACTAGGGTTTATCTCTTAGAAGCTTCCTCTCCATTCCCACTCATAGCACACCAGAGCACTGCTGCCAGCAGAGCACCACAGGCACTCTGACCTGGTGATGTTTTACTACTTAGTTTCTGAACTCTTTAAAAGAGAACAGTTTATGGAGCTGCACAAAATACATGGAGAAGGATGAGAAGTAACATCTCAGGAAAATGACACATCTCAACCCTTTCTAAGGTCAATAATTTAATGTTATCTGCAAAGGACTCAAAAGTAAAATACAACCAATGATGAATACAGGGGCAGAATAACCTCCCTGGACCTGCTGGTCACGCTGTTTCTGATACAAGCCAAGATGCCATTGGCCTTCTTGGCCACCTGGGCACACTCCTGGCTCACCTTCAGTTTGCTGTCTACTAACACACCCATGTCCTTCTCCTCCAGGCAGCTTTCCGGCCACTCTTCCCTAAGCCTGTAGCGCTGCCCGGGGTTGTTGTGCCTCAAGCGCAGGACTTTGCATTTGGCCTTGTTGAACCTCATCCTGTTGGCCTCTGCCCAACAATCCAGCCTGTTCATATCCCTTTGAAGAGCCTCCCTACCCTCAAGCAGATTGACGCTTCCTTCCAGATTAGCGTCATCCCTGAACTTTCTAAGGGTACATTCAATCCCCTCATCCAGATAATTGAAAAAGATATTGAACTGAACTGGACGCAACACCAAGCCCTGAGGGACACCATTTGTGGCCAGCCTTGGTATGCTCTTACATACAATGCTATAGTTGTGCAAATAATGACACACTAACATAGTTACCTGCTTCTTCCCAGTTGTTGTAAGGTAACCCTAGACCACAGATGCCCACATTTTTAAAACATTTGCAGCTATTTTGTGTATTGCCTTGACTCCTCTCTCACCACTTAGTCAGACATTTTATCATTGTATGCAAGCTTTGTATGTGAAGCAAAGTTTTCACCACTCTAAATAATTTCTGTCAAAGCAACCAGAGGGGCAATAATAAATAGCTCAACTTGTTACACACATTTTCATGAAGAAAGAGCCAGATTGGCTTATATTATACCAAGCATCTGTTGAATTGAAAAAGAAAGAGTTGTTTGTGTATTTCACTACACATCCTTTTCAAAAGGATGAGCTATTTTGGTGCCAATTCACATTAACAGTTAGACAAGATGGCATATCCATGATTTTCTGAACATTCAGCCCTGAAAATTGTGAAACAGCAATTCTTATCCTGATTACTTTGGGCCATACTAGGCCAATCTTAAATATATGTGCGAAGTCACATAGATTAGTCTTCAGCTTGTCCACTGGCAGGGAGAGATATAATCGCAGATCCTGAACTTCTAATGCCTACTAGTGTGTGAAAAGTAGTAGTTATGAAGGTCCACGTCCCATTCCATCTGTAGACTCCCTCTACAGAGTTTGCTATGAAAAAGTTGTGTGTGACTGTAGCATGTTGACAAGAGGCATGTAGCCTGTAAATTTTATGACCTACATTTAAATTGCACATATAACTTGTTCTAGTTTGCTGCTGAATTACAAAAAAGTAGAATCAGAGACTGTACAGTGGAGACTAGTGTGACCCAGCTCTATCATATACTGCCTGGTTGGGATTTTACTCTTGCCATATGATTGGGCATGAGGCCTTAGGCATTTGCTTGTCCTGGATTTTAAACCAGCCTCAGGGTCTAATCCTGCAATCCATTGTGGTGTCCAGTCACATAGGCATCAGTAAGACTCTACAGTTTATTCAGTGAGTTCAGTTAAAATTCTTTAATCCAGCCAGTAGTGCAAAACTGAAATGCAGCTTAACATGAATATTTCAGCAGTTTTTGAGACTGTGATGTGGTGGCTTTTATGCTGCAGATGGAATATGGCACAGCAAATAGATACCCACATCATAAGCACCAATTTCAATCTTAATTGCAATAACAACAATCTCAGTATGATTGGAGCCCATTTCATTTAGGATTACAAATGACCAGTGTCAATAAAATAGTTCCTCTATCTACTACAGATGTGGCCTAACTCCACGACTGTTTATACTAAGGTAATTTTGTTATCCCATTTATCTGAAGAATCTTTCCCAAAGCAAACTACAAGCAACTATCTATTATTTGAGGTTTTCAGAAGAGCATTGTTACCAAGAAAAAGCTTAGTGTTGACCCTGCTAATTAATAACCATCTTTCTAGAGATCAAAGAATGGAACCTGATCAGGAACAGATGCTGTTGTGTATGGTTATTTACATTTTCCTGTCTGATATCCTAACATGCTTCTAATGATTTATCTCCCTCTTGCAAACAGTAATTCCATGATTTTATCAAAGAATATTGATGTGTCTGTTCTTGGCAGATGACTGCATACCTAAGATTGTGCTGCCCTTGATCCGTACATAGAATTTTCCCCAATGTGAATGGGAATTTCATACAATGTGTATCACCTCAGTCCAGGAAGGTAAGAATCCAGCTGCCTTTGGTGAGATTTTTCTGGGGAGTGATGGGACACCAGTGATACTTCACTGGGCAAGAGGGTGGCAGGACTTGGGCAGAGAGGCTGGAGAGCACTTCTAACACAGAGACTTTTGTCTTTCCCCTCCTGCCAGGGTTAAGTCCTGGACTTTAGCATGGCATGTCCCTACTCTCCACATCTGCACCTCTGCAGAGAAGTCTGGTACTCAAGATGCCTCAAGACAGTAGGTGCTGTTGGTAACTCAGGCTGGATAGATGACAGGCCCAATCAGTAAGAACCTCTTATCACTGTGTTTATGTCAGTAATCCAAGTTCAGGCACCTAGTTGTATTAAGGAAAAGTAAACTCTACTTTAGCTAAAACTAGGCAAAAATTCTGTATTGGTGCAATCTAATGGTACTGAGCTCAATTTCCATTTAGAGAAACTGAAAATAAAGACCACAAACATATTTTTAAAAACATGGCAACTGATATGCAAATAGCTCAGAGAGAAGGCAGAAAGATGACAGAAATTATGGCACAGGAGTAGGCGGGAGAGAACAGATGGGGAGAAAGGAAAGAATTCTTACTCTAAGCTAGATTTTGTGTGCATGCATTTCCTGTATATAGGCCACCCACCCATGACACACGGATTTTGGAAGGGTGTTATTCTACCCCTTATACATAGCACTGGCTTTCCCTGTAACTAGGAAAACATTTATTTTAAAAATTGAATCAACCCTGACAAAAACACGGGTTTCAGTTACAGGAAGAATAGGTTCATGAACTCCAGCAAGATTTCTGAACCTTGCCATCTTAAAAAACACATAAAATCACATGCCTGCAAAAGGCTCAAGCTCCAGGAGGCTTACCTCTGGATCACCATGCAAACTACCCAGTAAGGGGATTCAAACTGTGTATGAGGCAAAATAGCTGCTGATACTAAATAGTAAACAATATAAAAAGAATTTTAAAAGGGCAGATGGGTGCTGTGACTGTCCCAGGCAGCAAAGCTACATCATTCTTCTTCCCTAAGGCAGTAGTTATAAGCATGTAATCCAAAAACCTCATGGTGTTCTAGACAACTATTAATGTTAAACTGGGACACGTTCAAGTCTTGCCAAGTGAAATTAAGAAAGCTCTTCCATTCCTTCCATTCCTTTGCCATCCCTAAACGTCAAGATCTGTTGTCCCAGTGCAGATACCTCTCCCTTCTTCATAAATAAACAGGTTTGCCAACCAATACAATCTCACTGGCCACTGCTGAATATCTGCAGCAGCTGGGGCATTGCGAAGTCAAGGGACACTTGGGTAGGACTTTTCTCCCTTCAAGAACCCTTGGAGATCCTGCCCTGGCAGGGCAAACAATGTTAATAAAATAGTCTCCAGATAAACAAGTAGACATATGTTTTCCTCACTGGTGTCTGTGACCCTGACAGTACTCTTTTCTATTCCATTGTTTGCTGAGTACAGCTTACGTTCTCCCTACTGAGTGCAGATACTTTAGCCATGTGCTCCTGATTCTACATGTATGCGTGGTAGTTCCCACAATGGAGTAAGCAGTTATGAATAAGAGGGAAAGTTTAGTTCACAGAAACATTTTGAAGACATATATCTATGTAGACAAATGCTATTAAACACTGTGTGGGTTAAATTTCAATATAAACCAAAAATAAAACTCATTTTGGTCTCATTCTGCTTATACATCACTGCAGCCTCACAAATTCAAAGCCCTGAGCAATTTGAGCTGTAAATTGAACCAAATCTCTTTCTTCAAGTCTACGTAAATTAAAACATAGGATTAATGACTCTGATCTTCGTGCAATTGCTTTGGATTGCACCTGAGAATAAGAAAGCATAAGAAGTCTTGCACACTACCTCTGGAACTCTAATTTCTTGTAAAGGGTTTTTTTTAAACTTTATCCCAAACCCTGAGTTATGATTTTTGACAAGTTCACCTCATTCTACCTCCTATCTGCACACACAGCTTGATAATGCACTGGTTTGACTAAAAGACAAGCAAGCAAGAGTTCAACTGGTTGCATCTGAGAATATCTGTCACTTGGGTTACAGCTATCGGTGTTGTGCCTATGAATTCAAACATAGCACTGTGAATTCAGCAGCTTGGACTTCCCAGCAGAGTGAGACCCATCTCCTCTGTACAGAAGCACCTCCGGAGGTTTGCCACGTTCAAGAAAAAAGCTGTTTGTTAGGGATGTTTACATGACCAGATATACTCTGCTGAACAGTACTTGAAAAATATCTGTGGCATGTGCTTCATCCCAGCCACTCATTCCCTTTCCTTGACCTGCCCTTTGTGGAGAGCATGGAATGTTAAATATTTCTTGTTGGTCTGCCCAGCCTCTGCTTTATTTACACTTACTCTCCTATTCCCTTATGCTGGGGCACCTTTCAGGATATTTTCTTTCCTGCTCAATGTAATCGAGTGCTGGCAGGGCCAGATTCTTCAGCAGTAAGGAAGTGGACCTCAGCTATTAAGGCTGGAGTCCATACCTGCTGAAGATGCATGTGATGTCAGAGGTAAAAAGTAGTAAAGGAAATTAAGAATTAATTAATGCTTTGTGACTTGCTGAGCATTTACTTTACAATACATCTCTTTTTCTGCCGCTCTGTGAAGAAGTGTTTTTAAAACACTGGGTAAAAGTCAGTTCTGCTGCAACATTTCTCAATGTAAACAAGTTTTGGGCTCTTGCAACCCACGAGTTCAATAATCACAGAACTATGTCTGCTGCATTTAACAGAGATTGCATAGCAAAGAACAATCCTTAGAGCAGAACAGCCAAGAGCCCTGCACTTTCAGTCAAATTAGTTTACAGATTTTATTTTAAACTGTTACAGCGAAACTAAGCTATCTGGACACTTCCTTAAAAGTCAGCCAGGCTTATTCCAGTTTCAGCAAGACCACTCAGAAGCTGCTTTAAAATAAAATAGAAGCAAAATAAAATTCTGTGCTGCTTTTTCCATCAAATTTGTCTGTAGATAATCTTCTAAGTATGTGAGGTAGGTAAAGAATCAGGGGGAAGCTGATGGACAGAAAACAGCACAGTGTCCATCACCCAGAAATTCCCGGCTAAATAAGGATTCAGCTCTTCCCGCAGACGTCAGCTATTGACTCCAAGTTCAGCTACTTTCAAAGCTGAACGTCACCTTATGTCACCTCTTTGAGAGCTCCTATATTTGCTGTTTATTTCCAGTTTCAGTTGTGATGGATTTTAAAAGCAGCTGCCACCTTCCCTTCCGTCTAAGAAAAAAGGAAAGAGGAAAACTGTTTTCAGCAGTGAGGTTGCAATAGCACAGTAATTTTAAAGGGAAGGCATAAGCAAGTGTGGAGAAGCTTCCCAAACTTTTTAAAGGCACTTTTCTCATCATAAATCGTGTTAGAGTTGAGCTCCAGTAAGCCCACCATGATGGTCTCTCATATACAATGTACAAGATAAAAATATTTGTGTAATCACACCTGGATTACTTCTGAAAGTTCATACTCTTGAGTCTAAAACACTATTCATATATTGCTATTGGTGGATTAAGTTCTGTTATCCTTATTAATTTTGAATAGAGCTCGCAGACCAAATGCTATTAGAAGGAAATTGCCGTCTGACACAGGAGCAGGGGTAGAAATGGGGCCTCACTGTCTCCACTGGTTACAAATTAAGTCCTTTTAGTATTAAGGAGTCTTCGCCCCAGCCCCTGGTCTGCATTGAACATTATGTGTGCCACTAACTGTACAGTGGATGAAACATTACTTTCTCAAAACAAGACCCTGGCACAGATTTTGAAAAGTGCCTACCAAGTACAGATGCTTCCACATTTAAGATACTTTGAATGATCCAATTTACAGAACCTGCCGAAAATGCTAACCTTCCAGGCATGGCAAGAAGACTGCTACAATACCCAAAGATGCAGTTTTTGCAAACATGATAGTTAGCTGCGGAATTTAAAATCCAGCTCAAGACATAAGACTTGCAATCGTATTTACTAGACTGCTAACAGTGACACCAAAAATAGGCACACATGCCAGTGTCACAATAGCCTAGTATGTTCAGGGCTAAAATACTGCCTGTCTGCCTCAAGTTGCCATGAGGTTTAGATCCAGCTGCCAACTGCCTCCTGAGCTCTGACCTGAGTCTGAACACAGCAACTCTGTGCCTTAAATCTTAACTGAGCCTTGGTGTGGTTTTTGGTAATAAAGGCAACGTTTGCTTGCAGAGAGAGATGCAAAGCAGATCCATAGATTCCCCATCCTTTCATCTACAGAGCAGGATCTTGGCAGTGGCAAAGGAAAGCACAGTTAATGCATTCATGTGTGCCAGAGGGAAGCTTGAGGTTTTATGATGTGGAAAAAAAAATGTCTGAAAGATCTGGCCAAAAAATAATGCCACCATATTTTTCCTCATTGCTGAACAAGTGATTGACAATATTTCTCATCAATGAACCTACTACTATTCATGACCTCAGCAATCTGATGAAAAGATTCTTTGGGGACATCTGAAAATAACTTTGTTTCCAAGGATTTATCAGGGAAGAGGATAGGAATTCCATGCAAGCCCTATGTTCAAAGTGCTGAGATTCCTTGTGGTTTCTCATCTTCCTGGAGGTAAGCTCATAAGAGAAAAAATGTGTACCAACTTTTATGCCACTGCACAAGAGATGATCAGAGAGATTTGCTCACTGAATGCTAAGAAGTTTATTAAGGGAACGCTCTGCCTTGCATTGGGATACACGAGGCAATGGTGGGCCAGTAGGGAAGGAACACTCATCGCATGAGTAAGGCAAAAGAGCAGCCCCGACACAGCTTCATTCCCAGCAGTAATGTGAATACAGAAGAGGGGGGAATCACCAAGTAGGTTATGAAGGCAACCTAGGATGTGGGAATTGTGAATTTAAGTCCTCATTTTGCCATCAGCTTCTTTTGTGACCTGGGATAAATCATTTAGCCATTTTGTTGATCCCAAACTGATCCCAAATGTGCAATATTTACTCTGTATCCAAATCTTGGGGAATTGCTGCTGCCTGGATGAGTGGTCTGCACCCTTCAATGCCAGGGGTTGGAAGTTGGGGTAATGCCACATTCGCATGCAAAAGAATGTGCAAATGCATTAGGACTGCAAAGGCAGCCCTAATCAGGGGAGCAGGAGAGAAGACTTGAATGGCAACACAAACAGCAATCCTGAGAGGAGAAAAAATAAGTAACTCACTGTCCACCTCAAGCATGAGGAGATGCCCCCACAGCAGGGTGCCTCCAGTTGCTGTTCCCAGAGCAGGACTGTGGACCTAGCCCTGAACTGGCCTTGGAGCTACTTCATGCCATTGGCTCCATGCATTGAGATGATGTCTTTTGAACCCACAGCCAGGAGAGAAAGAACAATTTAAAAAATGGATGAGGTAATGATACAAAATAGAGATTTAATTGGCATTATCATGAGTTAGGATTCTCATACCTCCTGTTGTCTGTGTTGAGAGCCTGGAAGAAGTGTTTTAAATTGCACTGTTGATGAAAGAAACTAAAATAAGAACAGGAGGGTAGAGGAGAAAAATCCAGACAGACCCAAATCTCCCCACTCTTGTCTAAATCAGCAAGAAGACAGAGGCTTCTAAGGAAAGGGGAACCCTGATGTTTATATCATGGTCTCTCTCTCTTCTTCTTATCTGCAGACCGAAGTTTTTGGAAGCCAGCGATGAGAGAATCTTAGTGACAGGAATGGGGTGGTCACCTTAGCTGGAAGCAAATGTAATTTTTGCAGTTGCTTTGATAATAAACCTTGGAAAAAGAACCCTGAATAACCCAATGAATGATGGAGTATCCATATAGTCTACGTGACTATTGCAAACACAGGGTTAAACAGGATAAAAAGAAAAAAACCCAAAAAAACCAACAAAACAACTTTGTTCAAAAGGCTGCATCCAAAGCAGTCGTTGTGAAATATGGGATATAAATCTTTTTTATGGAATGATAAAATTCTGATAAACCACATTCACATCACCACATGCTGGCATGTTGAGCTATAATTTTTCACAATTTGCCTTAATAACCAGCTTCAGGGAGTGAATTTGACCAGTACTGGGTACTATTATTATTTTTTTTCCCCAATAGCAATATACTGTATGAATACACCAATGTCCAGTTCAGTCCTTACCCTTAAGACACCATAAGTTGTTCTCCAGACATTTTGGAGATGATTTTATCTGCTTCAAGGCCTGGTGTAGGCTTCTGAGATGTTTCCTTCCACTTTGCACACTTGTACTGCTGCTCTGGCACAAGGATCTTGCCATTCTCCGTTAAATAAACTTAAGCTTCATGGCAAAAATAGCAATGTCTGTTCTTTGTCTTTGCAGATCTGACACTTCCCTAGAATGTTTGCAAAAACATTAATCCAAATGTAAATGTACAAAGGAGAAGGTAAGGAGAGAACACACAAATCTTGTCCTTCCTTTAGGACTCATAGGGGATTGGCCTTAAGACAAAAACTTCTCTGAGCTTCATCTCTCTGCATTGAGCTGAATTACTTTTAGCCATGTTTTTGTTTAGTCACTCCTGTTAATTTGCTATTAAATAAAATAAAGCTTACATTACTCTAAAAAAGAAAAAAATCACAAATGCACTCTAGTCCTATTCAAAACTAAGAACAATATTGAAACAGCTATAATGAAATAAGCAAACAACTGCAGAGCGTATAATAGAAGCATCCTCGCCATTATTATTTTGAGGTGAATAGAACAAGGAATCTAAAATTCTGATCACTTTGAGACATTTGAAATTCAAAAACTAGTGACAGCTCCACAACTGTTTCACAGGACTGTATTTCACTTTGTGATTAGACATTTCAAAATTTCTTATATGTGTTTATGAACTATCAGATACCAGATGGATGTAAGCAGTCTAGCATTGCAAATTCCTTAGCAATCCTACACAAAAATTAACTCAGCCATACCTGTCTTTCCATGCTTACAGAAATTAAAATGCAAAATAAAACAAAAATACATGTAAAGAAGATACAGGAAAGAAAGATGAATTGGTTAGCTTTCTAAGTTTAGAGTTTCTTTAATATTGTACATCACTCACATTGGTAAACAGATACTCCAGAGAAGTGTGCTCTAAAAGTGTGGAAATGTACTGCAAGTCATTTGTAGAAAAACTGAGTGACTTACTCTGATTCAGGGCACAGAGTTCAATGTGCTTTTTTTCAGAGTTGCTGGGTTCTTAATTTTATTCAGCAATTTAAAACCACATCAGTAAGAGAGAAAGAATGTTCCCTTTTTGCCCGTCAGAACTACACTTTTCCCATTTGTAAAATATATAACTTGGTAAAAAATTAAAATACATAATATCATGATAGACGTTTTGCTCAGGGAATCAAAATCCCATCAAAAGGTGAAACAAGTTGTCTCTGAAGAAGGGAGTTTGTTATTGAATGCATTTGAATCTAATTTCCAACGTTAACAGCCCTTTCCCTGCATAAACAGAATCCGGAGTTAATCAAAGAATTTCCAAGTTAAATTCTCAGTTTTCCATATCAATAAGAGAAATTCTTCCAAACCCACAAGTTCCATATTTTCACTTTGTGTTGAAAGAGAAAGACTGGTAGCCAAACCTCAGTATGCTACACATTCAACAGAATAACATCCGTTATATGGGTAATAAATTGCCTCTGGAGGAAGAATTTTCCAGCTCAAATGAGCTTCCAACAGCAAAGCGCAGGTGTTCCAAAACACTCCTTGGTTTAGATGTGGTGAAAGAATCTTACAGATGATAAATCATAACTATTACTTTAGAACAACTACCTAGTTTTTATTTCTAAGTTACCCATTTATATGATACCTCCTCATCCCTGTGAGGGAAACACTGCTTTCATTTACTAACATCACTGGCTACCCAGCCATTACACGGAGCAAGTTCTGAGACAGAGAGAGACATAGGTAAAGAGTGCAGGAGTGAGCAGCTGCTCACCACCAAAACAAGCATCCGTGATTCATTTCCCAGAGTATGGCAGTCAGTTCGGATAACCATCAAGCTGAAAGGCAAATACATTTCCCCCTTGCAGATATCTAGATTTCCATATCTAAATATTCTCACTGTGATATTAGCATCACAACAAACTGAAGGAGTGCCAGAGCAGGCTGTGCTGGCAGATCTGGGCTAACAGGGACAGAAGACAGCCAAAGAGAATCAGTAGCTTGGCCTTTGGGACATGCTAGGATACAGAATACATGGCCAAGGTTTTTGGAGAGTTTTAGTGCAGCTGCTGGTATGTGCTAATATGTTGGACTTCTGAGTCTTCATTATTATTGTCACCCATGCTACTGGATTTTCCTGGTACTCCTATTTGTATAACAATACTTTTCTTTACCTGCATAAATGTACCAGAAACTGCCATCACCAGAGCTTACTCTGAACATCTCAATCACATTCTTTAACTTCTGTGAGGTTTCCTGGCACTAACAGATGCCACAATGTTTGAAAGGAAATTTTTGTGGCACCTTGTTGCTGAGTAGGCATTTCAGGTTGGGTTACGGACTGAACCTTTTTTTTCCCCAAGAAAATGAACTTCTATCTACACTTCTGCTACCTTAGATTCCACATGTCTTGTCAAATTATCTTCAAAATCACACAATGGAACTGTTCAGGTCTCTAAGGTGTAATAATAGCTCAATGAGAGCAAAAATTTGTTCAGATGACTGCCCTTTGAGTTTCTAGATCAGAAACAAAACCAGTTTAAATCAGCACTTCTTAAATGTACACAAATGTATGTTTAGTTTAAAGAGAAAATAAGTTCACACTGCATGAAAATTTTCAACATGCAAGTCTCAAATGAACTTTTACTCCTCTCCAGCACATCTGTAGTTCACCACATGCAGAACAAAATGTCCTTTTTTGTTGAAACAGAAAAATGCAGAAAAATAATACGAGCAAAATCATAGCCACAAATGGCTTCTGTGGAGTCAGTGAGCTGTTTGAAAATAGTACTTCATCATATTTTCTTCTAGGCAATTTTTGTTGGGTCCCACAAAGAAGACCGCCAAAGACCCCACACTCAACAAGCAGTCCTCCTCAGAAAACCAAGTCGCTCTTTGATGAACCAGCCATTCTCTGCATAATTATAATGTGGTTCAACGTATTTGTTGATGAACATTTCACAGATATATTTTGGTTTTGTTTTTCCCTGGTTTATACCTCTTCCAAGACACCAAGCCACCATCTGCTGGAAACCAACTTTTAACTCTTGCAGATGTTTGTGCGTTGGCCCAGGGTCAGCCAAGCACCACACTCTTCACCCGACTGCCATGCAAGTGACAGGTGGGAGTGCACAAAATTTGTTAATCCAGCTACAGACCTGCTCAGCAGGACAGGCCCCTTTTTTTTTAAAAGCAGATGTTATTACACTCCAGTCTCCTATCTTACATGAACACTTGAAACCATCAGTTGCTACCCTGCACAGGACAACTCTTACTTCTAGGCTTCCACTACATTTCCTCCTGCTTCACTTTTCTCCTGCACCTTCAACGAGTCTAGCCACTCCCAGCCTCTGAACAGTGGAGAGATCTTGCTGAAAGCACTAATAGCATAGTATCTCGTTGTCCTGGCCTTTTCCTTTTCTTTCTATTTAGCATTGCATAATTTAATAGAAATCTATGCCGCACTGCATAATCCCTGTCTTCACAGAGTTGTGCCATGGCCTTCTTCCTAATTGCCTTCAGCCTGTCCCTGCTCTCACCAGGTGCTCCACAGGATGCCAATTCCACTGTGCTGCTCAAGATGCAACAGAAAAAAACGCCTTTGGAGACACTGTTGTGATTTTGCTCATAAGAGACTCTATCCAAAAGTACCTTTGAAAAGCCAAACTTCTGAAATAAATAAGAGAAAGTCAGAGCATCTGCTTAGAATGCAGTGTATAACTACCATAGCTCAGAGAGTGCCTTTAGGTGAAATAGAGACACCTTGCTTTTAAAAATGCACCAGTCTCTCCCTTCCCTCAGTTAGTAGGATGAGAGACACTCTGTTGCAGCTGGAAAACTAGCCCGTACCCTTCCAATTTCCAGCATATGTCCAACCCTCCCAGTCACAGAGTACCTCACCAGTTACATTTCTAGCCAACCTGCAACTGTTCGGGTTTGTTTCTGTTCCTGGCTTAGGGAAGGCAGCATCTTAGCAGGCTTTTAGCTCTCCGGTCTGTGTTTGAGATACACAGACCATTTCAGAACTTATTTTTTCAGATAAAACTATGATACGTGTGGAAGTAAGTAGCCAAGGGTTGACTGATAATCCTTGCCACTTTCCAATGAAAAATAGCTTTGATCTGACTGAATTTTTTAACAATTAGCGTTTTTGTTACTGGTTTGTTTCAAGAAAGCTCTTGTCATTACTTTGCAAGCTGGCCATCTACATGTTACCTTGGTTAATAACCAGTCAAGAGTATATTCTAGCTATTTATTCTGTAAGTTTTTAATTAAATGACCTCAGCATGCCCACTCTTTGAAGTTGAACCTATCCAGCATCATTAAAACTTACTCACATGCTCTTACTTTGATATTAAACCTACCGAATACCTCTGAAAGTCTTTCATTCTTCTCCCTTAGCAAGAATTGTAATTAACTTACTATTATAAGAAGTAGAATAAACAATCTAGTCTGTCAAAATTTGTTTACTTACCCATCCCAGCAGGGTAGCTCCCACTATTATGCACATTTTTCTACTTACCTAGAAATATAACAAAATGGAAACTTGTATTCTTGAAAATGCTCAGTAGAACTACGTAATTGACAAGAAGTTTTTTCTTCTGACAATTTAGATTGTACTTTTTTTAATAAGTCCTTTTGGACTTTGCAGTAATGTCAACAATGCAATACTAGTTTTATTGTTTTTCTCTAGGATAATATTTTCATTTTATTTTAGTGCTTAGTAAATGCTGGATTGTCATCATCCCTTTGAGACTTAAATCTCCAATTCATAGTTAATGAAGCAAAAGCAATAAGCTCCTATTCACAGCTAATGAAGCATAGCCAAAAGCAAGGCAAAAAGCCAATTTTTACAGGTAGCTAGGAAATAAAACCAAACCAAAACATTCTCTAAATTCAGAATTCTTTGAAATTACTTTGACCGGTTGCTATGATACACTAGTACTGGTGTGCCCTAGCTGTATGTTGGATGGAGTGCTTGAAGTTTCAGCTGAGTCAGTGGTTTTTAAACATGCTTCAGTTCAGCCTGCAGGCTCATTTTATATAGATCCTCTATAACTCTCAGGCATCATCATCCTAAAACAGGCTCAAGCACCTGTTGTAGGAGTTACGAACAGTTGTATTGAGCACTGGTGTCCTGTATGCTATTGCTGTTACTGCAAGTAATTTTAATGAAACTATAATAATCCATACTCTTCATTTCCAGAAAGAGATTATTCTTTCTGAATGACTTCGGCTTTGTTCCCTCAAATATTGTCCTAAATAAATGAAAGAATTGAAAATGAGACAAAACTTCCATTGGGTAACTTATTTTATAGTTCTATTGTATATGCCATATGCAGGAGAGATATTTGCCATCATTGTATACTGTAACTAAATTATATATTTCAGCATAGTTGCAACGACTGCAAGAAACTCAATTTACTTTGTGCCTATAAACAGTCCTCTGGGGTAAAATGATCTGTTCATTAAAACATAAATAGGCAATGCCACTGAATAGTCTTCAGCTTCATAAAATCACACTCGATGGTACTGTTGATTGAAGCGGGCATTATGTACACTTTTTATTCACTTCCCTCTCCCTGCTGAGCCCCAAATGGCATTCCTGTGGGCTCCTTTGCCTCAGAGTGGCGAAGCGTGTGGACCTGTTAAAAACTGAGAAGCAGATCTTCATCCTAACAGAGGGATATATTGCTGTGTTGAACAACAAAATTGCTACTTAAAACATAATGAATACTAGTTTATTCAATTCTGGCTAGTAAAAATTATAGAACTATTCCACAAGTAGTTCATACTAAGCCCTTTATCCATTGCTCAAAATACAAATTTTTTATTTCACTTTCTTCCCAAAGGTAGTGGTTTTTTTCCTCTCCAACGAGGGTCTCCTCAACCACTCTCTTATTAATGCTGTTTACTAGAAAACTGTTCCAGTTGCTCTTATATCCTGTCTCTCTGCAACAAAATGTGTCTGTCAGTACAATGCATCTATAATTACCCTGCATCATTAAGCAGTCTTCAGGCACCTGGCAGAAAGACAGGGTAGCTGAATTACTCCGAAATGTGGACTTTGCTGGACTTCTGCAAACAGGCAACTGAATGATTGGTTCTTCTTGTTTCCTCTAGAGAGTCATCCACTATTTCGTGTTTAGAATAGAGTCAAAGTGATACAGGATACAAGTACTAACACAGTTATTTCACTGTTATAGTAATGTGATTTGCTTGCTGAGCTGTAGGACATCACCCATTGACAGAGACTTCCCTCAGGGTTCCTCTTTTGTCTTTACAGTTGATCGTTTCAGCGGCAGATATAGTTGTCACCAGAGCTAGCGTGTGTTCATTGCTGACTACACGTGAGTTCCTCTTGAAGGGATGCATGGAGCAGGCTCTGGGCCAGGGTCTGAGACCTGCACTCCTTTACTTGTGGACCATGGCTAATTGCTTGTGGTTGCAAGCTGAGGCATGAGGGCAAACACCTCTGTGAACACCTTGCTGCAGGGCAACTGTGGAGATGGTGAGGGCCTGGTCTGGCTGGGACCTTATCTCTGGGCAAGGACAGGATAGGAGCCCTTTTCCTTCTGCACAGACATCCTCTGGGTGCACAGATGTCCCCACACAAACTGATGCGAGGAGTCTCTGCACTGGATTATTTATAAACGCTCCTTGCTGTGAGTTTTTGGCCTTATTAACAGGAAGTTACATTCCTTTCATTGTAGTTGTTGGACAAGTTGTTGAGATACATGGAAAAATCCTCTCTCTCACATGTGCATGTGGGAGGCACATTTTACTCTTCCTTAATTTTATTCTGGGCTTTGCTATTCTGCACTTTCATACAGAACATATTATGCCAGTACCAGCAAAAGATTCATGCATGCTGTGTATAAAGCGCTGAGCACTCTAAGAGAGTAAGAGCTAAAATCTGCTACTGCCACAGGCCATCTGCTCAGGTATTAACTCTCAGGGTCCTCCAAAGCTATGTGTGATTACCCTTTGACCGAGGAATGATGCCTTCCTTTAATATCAAGTTTTGTCATGTCCCTGGAGGATGGAAGACATAGTAGTTTTGAATCAGTTAACACTTTAAATTGCACTTGAAGACCAAACTGTAACGCTGACTAACTGAGTTGCAGCCCTTAGAAGGAGATATGGTTACCGTTACATCTGCAAGTCCTGGTCATATTCCAGCTCCAGCACTCAAGCTGTGGGATTTCATTGTTTTGTGTTTTGATCCCTAAGTTTTAGGATTTGTTCTACCTCAGCTATAGATGCTACAAAGAAATTCCTTGGTGCGCATTCTACTCCCTGTCATCCAAGACAAACACTTGTCAAAGCTTTCATTCCTTATAAATGGGAACAAATAGTTTGTGTTTTGCCAGAAGTGTGATGCTATCAACATCTTGCAAAATGTACAAGCAACTCACTCATATGTTCACCAAACACTCTTCAGCTCTATCTGGGCATCCTGGATCTGTCTAAAAGCCATCTGGAGTAATGCATTGCCAACTTCTGATCTTCAGTTAAGTACAGTAGCAACTTTCTGAGCTCATAGTTGCTAAAATTACTATATTTGGAAACATCATTAAGTTGCACTGCAATGGAGGAGCCTCTTGGATATTTTATATCCCCAGAAGCATAATCCAGTGATTTCTTTTATTTTTTTTTAAAGAAGTATAGAATTAGGAAACAGCTTGACCTGCATGAATTCTAGAATAACTCCGGAGGACAATTTTTCTGTTATTTTGACTTTTTCTGAATTTGCCTTTGCCCCTTCTTTATTATTTGCCTTTTCTTTATTATTTGCCTTTTCAAAGAATCTTACTGGCATTTGTTATTTCAAACCCTTGTCTTCTTAACCTCATTTCTTGTTCAGTCTTGCTTTACCCTTGGTCTGTTCATCCACTGACTTCTCCTATATCAAACTGTTGCCCACACATATGGCCAATCTTGTCAGAGCTGGAGTCATGAACTTTGGGAGACATCTCTGGTCCTGGTACTTCCTTTGGAAATAACATCTTCCAAAAAGTTTTATAAAACTCGCAAGTCTGTAGATGCCATGGGGAACTACAGCTTGCTGTAATCCCTAGCTACGCTTTGTACCTGAGTTGTCCTGTCAAGAAACTGTTGTGTTTGCAACAGCAGCATAAACAAGCACTGATGCTAAATCACCTTTTGTTTAAAGTTTGTTCTCAGGAGGCCAATCTGACAACTTCGAAATATCTTTCAGAAGGAGTTGCTGACAAAACAGATACTGCAAGCTGATACTGCTAAATGTTATCTTTTTTTTCCAAGATTTTGCTGATGTTGCAATTAAGTATATTGTTAATTAGAAAGATCTTAAGAAGAAAAGGTTGTGAATAGGAGGATGTGCATAGAAGTAGTTTGTCAATTATTTTTATTGGACTAGATAAATTTGAAGTCAACCTCTATGCTGAGGAGAACATATTTTTGTCTCTGTACTGCTTCACTGAACTGTTATAAATCTGTGTAAATAGAGCTGTAGGTAAACAAAAAGAAAACCTTAGACAACTTTAATGAATATTTATCCTAATGTATCAGTAGCATATTCCGTTATGCCATTTCCCTCTGTTCTTATTACATGTTAAGAATCACCAGGAAGAGCTTATTGACAACTATCTGGAATGCCTGTAGCACATCATCTTTTGTCAATTAAATGAATTAACACTGAAAATTGTCATGGAACGCTATTCAACTTCTTGACTCTATTTCAAGGCTCACTCAGTGGCTGTGCTTCAATTTGGGTTTACTCCACTGGCAGAAGATGCATCAAACAGAGGGAAAGGTTCCTGCACAGCAGCAAATCAGTAAGTGCCTTTGATGTCAGTGAGTTGCACTGATTTATAGTGTCTACAAGATGTGTTCCAAATTTTGTTTTCCTTTTTGTTTTCATGTCACTGTTTCCAAAGACAGCAGAGACTGTCAATAAACCCAGCACCAGATCTGACCCCCTGGAAAAGCATGTAGAGCTGCTCTAGTCAGAAGGGTCAGAGCTTGTTTATCTAAAATTTTCTTAAAAAACACAATCATCCCTCCCTCCTAATCAGTTTTATATTTAAAAAGGAGTATTGCAAAATTTGAGAATAACAGTCCAAGTCTGTTTAGGAATGTCACTCTTAAGGCACAGATCTCAAGAAATACAAACTGTTCCCACATCTCTGCTTCCAAAAGCTCTTTTCCAAGTTAATATCTTCTTACATTTCCTGTGGATTTTTTCCCTGCTCAGATTGCCTCATCTTGTGTTTTCATCACCTCATGAGTTTTGTTTTGCTCTGGGTTGTCCTTTTGTCCCTGGCCTCCATCATGCTTTTGCCGGGCGATATATGTGACCATTAACTCAGTTTCACAGCTTCTAAGTTGACTGATTTGTTCTAAGTTTCTTGTAAGAATCAAAATCTATTTAAGCACCAGTTTAGCCAGGCTAGTCCGTACGTTTACTATTTTTTTTGTTCCTGACACTGTTTCAAGGGCTGTAAGGGATGCAAACCCAAGAGGTGGAGAGGGAAAGTGCCAGTAGGTGGTGCTGAAGAACATGCTGGATGCTACCGGGTTTTGGTTGGTGCTCCCAGGAAGTGGCTGCTGGTGTTCAGAGCACACACAGCTAAAAAAAAAAGAAAAGCAATCTGAATTTTCGTCTTTCCTATCCAATCTGCCCTAGGTGAACCTGCTTTAGCAGGGGACTTGGCCTAGGTGATCTCCAGAGGTCCCTTCCAACGCTGACCATTCTGTGATTCTATAACGCATCTTGTCAAAGCTGATTAAAAATCACAGAATCATTGTCTCATTTCGATTCAATAAGACCCTAAGATCATCGAGTGCAACCATAAACCTAGCACTGCCAAGTTCACTGCTAAACCATGTTCCTACTTCTATTTCTTGCAATACTGAGCAAAGAACTTAGAGCAAAAAGGGAGAACAATTTTGCCAACAGAGACATGCTATTCCTCCCACTGCAGATCTTATGTTAGAACCTTCTCCAAACTCTTCTTGCCTTAAAAAATTTGCATTTTCATATCCTGTCTTGTTCTTTAGTCAATGGCTGCTGTTTCCTTTTTCATTTCTTTATGTTTCATTCCAGGATATGAGACTGCTAAGCATGGAGCAGCCACTGTGCACAAATCATTTTAAGAGATTCACTTCTGCCAAGCAGTCAGGAACTACAAGTCCACACTGGTCAAATCCTCATCCCTTCCCACTAAATTAAAACTGAAACTCCTAGGACACAGTCTCCCATCTTTGTACAACATCCACTTTGTGACTTGGTCGAGGCTAAAGGCACTTCTTCATCCCGCACTGAGTTGAAGAAGACCTTCAGTTTGTCAAATAACAGATAATATCACTTTTCTTCATTTAAAACCTAAGAACTCCTGAGGTAGGAGGGAAGGTTTTGAAATGGGGTGAATGGAAAGGTGGGGAGGAAGCACACTTGAAATAATTTAGATTGGTGGTGTTTAAATAAATTTAGTTAATGTGATTGAGTCAGATGATTGACTCTTGCCATGCCTTTTACTGTATTAAACTTCATAAACAGGAGATTCAGGAGGCAAATTTCTCTGCTTGTGTCTGTTTTTATCCCAATCACTGAAATGAAGGAAGCCAGAAATGCTGCCAATAAAATATTCAGCTCTGTGAGACCTTCCTATTCTCATTTAGGGCATGGTCTCATTTGGCAAATTTAAATCAGTTAATATCAGAAAATTCCTCTGTGCCTGCCTTCCAGAGTCAGCCTCCTCACTGGGGAGACAGCACAAGGGAAAGCGTGTCATTACCTCCCTAGTAACTAACATACGAGCTCAACAGCACAGCTCATCTTCACCAGCAGTTTAACACATTAGCCAGGTTTAAGATGTACTGCAGCTGAAATCAAGACACGTGTCTATTTCTGCTCCTTGGGTGATAGTATCTGGCAGATTCACCCAAACCTGTCTTTGTAGTATACACTTCTCAAAGGTTCCTGGACAGTTTTCTGTAATGTCTTCGTTTCAGAAGAGATATTCAGCTGTAGTAGCAAGCACAGCCAATGAAACTTCTTGTTCAATTCCTCCACATGAGAAGAACCAGTTCCATCAGCTCTTGCCCACAGGTGCAGGGCTGTGCACAGCTGCTCTCCTACTCCACCACCTGCACTGAGCTTGCCAGGAGGCACAGAGATGTCTTAACTGAGCCTCAGAGTCACATCTGCACTTCTCTGCTAGTTGATTCCTGGGTGCCAGGGCACTGAAATACTGTATTTCAGCACTCAACCTTAAGGTCTGGGGATATCTCTGGAGTGCCTGGAGGATGTATTAGTGTCCCGCATAGCTCCTAGTGCAGTAGGGAATGGCACATTTCCCAGCCCAGAGCCTGAAGCCCTCCTGGAAAGGCTCCTCTAAAACTTCAGTGATTTGCCTACACCACCTGCATCTAGCAACTCTTCTATATAGTTCTGCATCTGCAGTGTTCATTCTGTTATCCTTCCTTTTAACTTCAAAGGAAGCAAGGACTCATACAGGTCAAAGAATGGACCCGCACCTAACAGCCTCCCACAGTTTTGCAACAGTTAAAATGCTTAGGATTTTTTAAAAATATTTAATTTATGCCTTGGAGGGAAGAAATCTCTATTTCAGCTTTTGTCTGATGGAAGTGACTTAACTTCTGTCAAAAATAGTCATCTGGGTGTATGAAAGTTTCTGTTTCTGGCTGTTTTACACTGCACGGTTTGTAAGAAAATTCTGCAGTGGCAAAAAGCATGGTCTCATCCATTAACAAAGTACAAAGATGCACTGTATTCTGCCAAGCAAAAACACCAGATGAGCTGGAAGCCAATATGGAAATTTTCAATTATTTTTTTCAGTAGAAGTACCAGTTACTCTATTTCATAGAATCATAGAATCATAGAATCATAGAATCATAGAATCATAGAATCGTAGAATAATAAAATAGTTTGAGTTGGAAAGGACCTTTAAAGCTCATCTATCTCTCCTCCCCCGATAGCCCTTGCAATGATCAGGGACACCTTCATAGAATCATAGAATCACCAGGCTGGAAGAGACCCACTGGATCATCGAGTCCAACCATAAATCTTCAAATAGATCATGTTTCTTAGAGCCCCATCCAACTTGATCTTGAGTGCTTCCAGGGATGGGGCATCTACCCCTTCTCTGGGAAACCTGTTCCAGTGTTTCATCACCTTCATTGTGAAAAATTTCTTCCTTATATCTAGTTTGAATCTACCCTCTTTTAGTTTAAAACCACTACCTCTAGTCCTGTTACAACAGGCCCTGCTAAAATGTTTGTCCCCATCTTTCCTGTAGGCCTCCTTTAAGTACTGAAAGGCCACAATAAGGTCTCCCTGGAGCCTTCTCTTTTCCAGGCCTAACAACCCCAACTTCTTTCTTTATAGGAGAGGTGTTCCATTGCTCTGATAATTTTTGTGTCCATCCTCTGGACCTGCTCCAACAGGTCCATGTCTTTCCTGTGCTGAGGACTCCAGAGCTGGATGCAGCACTCCAGGTGGGTTCTCAGCAGATTGGAGTAGAGGGGCAGAATCACACCCCTCAACCCACCAGCAACAGAACAAACCCAACCAAACAGCACTGAATGATTTGATGAAAGAGGCTGTGACTTGGCATCTCAGTTTGCTAAGCAGAAATTAAATCACAGCCATTACTTTAAAAAGAAGTTTGTACCCAACAATTACCAGTCATTATCCCTTTTATTCTATCTACAAGGACCTGTTTTAAGAAGGAATTCCCATTTGCAAGCAAAATACACACCAATTCATCAAAATGAAATGTTAACAAGTTTTCTTGATAGTCTTGATTCAAAGGTTGCAAAAATGGAAAAAAACAACTTTTATCATGATGATACGGCAGAATAACTTACCAATAAAGCATAAGATAGCGAATAATATAAATCACCAAAGAGGATGAAGGACATCTCTAGAACTGTAAGTCCACTGTGGAAATTCTGCAACCACATCAGAGTATTACAGAGCTGATGTAAAGAACCCAGATGTATTAGATATACAGAAATATTGTTTACATATCTATAGACACTGTCACAATGATTTCATAATGTCAGATCTCATAATACTCAGATAAGTGAAAAATAGTAATTACAAGAAAAAACAGCAGATTTCACATATTCTATAAAGTATGCAGTTCATTGTTGTGGTTTGAGCTAAAATAGAGTCAGTTTTCTGACTCTTAACTCAGTCTTGTCTAAGTAACTTCATTTTCTGAAAGTTGACTGCATGTTTTTCAAACAGTTTCTCTCTAGAAGTGATAACATGGGACATTGGTACGCAGAAAGGCCAATGCTTATACTTACTCCTGTTGAAACCGAGGCCATCCTTGAGCTGGCAGGAAAAGGCCACATATGCAGAGAGAGGTAGACAGGACCAGTGACCTCAAACTGACCAACAGAGTATTCCATCCCATACACATCATACTCGGTATGAAATTGAGAAATCGCAAGAGTGTCTTCCCTCTTCTGTGATGGCTGACGTCCAGTGAGGACCTTGTCCATTTGGTTTCTCCTGATCCTGGATCCTTGCACCCCTGAATTCAGTTCCTGAGTCCATTTCCCTCCTAGCCATGGACCTATTCCCTTATGTCTGCTCTACATTATTTGTGGTGACATATTGAGGGGTGCGGTGAGGGTGCATTTTCTTATATTTGTATATATTTCACATGGTTATTATTATTGTTGTTGTTGTTGTTATTGTTATTATTTCATCAAAGCTGTAGTTTTAGTTTCCAACCTGCATGTCTTTTTCCTCTCATTTTCCTTTCCCTGGGAGCGTGGGGGAAAGGAACTGGGAATACAGCTGCATGGTTTTAGCTGTTGAAATTAGCCAGGTCAGGGCTAAACCAAGACACAACACCCCACCCGTGGAAGTGTTCAGGGACAGGTTGGATGGGGCCTTGGGCAGCCTGATCTAGTGGGTTGTCCCTGCCCATGGCAGGGGGTTTGGAACCAGATGATCTTTAAGGTCCCTTCCAACCCAAAGTGTGAGTTATTCTGTGAGTCTATGATACAGCAATTTCTTCAGGAGCAGATCTGCACATCCTCAGGGAGAGTTTCACCACATCAGATATGCCTCCATTAAATTTTTTCAATCTGTCATTAAATTATGGTATAGCGCTGAGGTGTTTTTTTTCCCACAATCTGAAGGCTCTTAAAAACATAAGCACAACTGTACAAGGAGTGATGAAAATGTCTAGCATCTTTCGTCCAACTATAATCAATAAGGAGTGTCTATACCAGATCTTAAACAAAGGGTAAATATGGACTGGTATTTCTTTAGAATTTTCAAGATTATAGCATTTGTATTTCAGCTTCTCTGCATGTGAATGTCATGTGTCAACCTATCTGGTATGAACTGGTACACTAAAAATATATAGAAATACAAATACCCTTTAAAAAGTGACTTCCTACTTCCCACCTTAACACCCTGATGTTTCATTACCCAGATTTTGGTTTTTTAGACCTCTGAAAATGCTTTCAACATAGTTTATAATAAAGCAAGCCACCAAAAGAGTATCCTTCCTGAGATCTTGGGCTGATTGAGAAGGTCCAGCTCTTACAGTTGCCTGTCTTAGGCTCATTTTTATCAGGTTCTTCACTCTCATATTTCTGTTTGGAATGAAGTACAACTATAATGGAACTTCTGGCTTATTTGCTCCTGTGAGGAACTATGAGAATACTGATATTAAGCACACTGCAAAGTGAATTTAGTAATTAGATTCCTCTCCTCTCAGGAGGAGATTTGAGATTTTCAGCTTATTCTGCTTATTGATAAGTCATTCCTAGGTTCACATTTAAATACAGGGACCAGGGTGCTTCACAAGCTTTTTGTTGATGTCATGGACTGACCCCAACTGGGGCAAGACCCAAGTGCAGAGCATCAGCCCCATCTCCCTCTGCCAGGATCCTAGTTGTATTCTGGCAGAATATGTGTCAAATATTTTCTAGTGTAAGCAAGACAGTTAATGTGAAATATCCCACACAATCCTTTTTAGGAGAACTGCAAGCCTAACCAGTGAGAAGGTGGCTGTCAACAGGACAAAGAAGGAAGAGAGAAACATTGCAGTGAGATTATGTTGCAGTTCCTTTGCTGTAACTGTAGAGAAGGGAACGTTTTAGCTGAACAAGAACTGCTCTAGCTGAACAGAACAAGACTGGAGAAGCAGGCTGCAAAGCGGAGAACGAATGTGTATTAGGACATGCTGCTTTGGAGAAGCCTGTCTAAACATCTGGTGCAGAAAATGGGAACAGCTGCTTATGTCCTTTGGGAAGGTCCTGCATGCTTGACCATGTATGAGGAAGTTCTGATGCAGAATAAACTTAAACAGCAAAAGGGGAAAGAGTGTCAACATCAGAGAAACACTCCAAAAGCCAAGACAGCAACTAGGACGTGCAGAAGTAAACTGAATTAAAAAGGAATATGCAATGTTTAGAAGAACAAAATAAAGCACTTATTTGCTCATTTGCATTGAAAAAATAAGTAAAAGCAGCAGAATTCATAAGCAAACAGAATGAAAAAGATACTGTACCTTCACACACCGGGTAGCACTCACCTTCTGGAACGTAGTACCTGTCACAGTTTGGCTCACTGCACTGGGCAGAGAAACAAATAGAGAATCCACCTTGGCATCGGTAGAAATGAAAAGCATCTATTTGAAACATGTCTCCATCATAACATTCTATCCTGTTAAATATGCAAGTTGGCTTCACTTCTGCAAGAAGGTGTGTGGGGGGGAAGAAGTATTTTACAGATATTGATAAACAGGGAATAGTTAAATTCATGTCGCTGCTGACGAAAACAGATATCAAAAGATCACTGATTTTTCTTTCAACTTTTAAACTCAAATAAATTTTTTGGTTTTTTAAGAACACAGTATATTTTATTGTCTGTTTCAACAATGGAAGAAAATAAAATGCAATTCTTATATGTTTTCAGTGCAATTATATACAATTAAAAGTCTCCATTTAAAAAATTAATACAGAAGGAATGTTAATGCATTGACATTTCTTCATAAGTGTTAAATATGTCTCATTCTGGATGAGCCAGAAGCTGTTTCAAATTTCAGCACATGAAACAACAGATTTTTCTGGTTATGGAGAGAATTAGAATTTCTGATATCTCTTAAGTGTCATCTTCCTGTCTGCAGGACTTGGTACACAGGTGGATAAATTGCACTAAAGTTGTTCAATCCATAGGGGTATATTTAAAAAAAAACTTTCACTAAAAGGGATGATTTTGAACTAGCACATAGTTTTTGCAAAACGTGCATGTCAACATTTACAATGAAAATAACCTAGGTTCAGGTCACTGAAGTCACTGAAGCTAAGCTGTTATTAAAAAATGAACTGATTTTCTTTTATGATGGCTCAGAAAAATGTTTCTGGGGAAAGTTCAACATATAATTCCTCTTACATTTATATACATGTGCTCTGATCATGTTCTCGTTTTATAGTTTATATGAAAACTCAGGTTAAAACATGGGGAAATTTGGGATTACTAAAGAGGAAAGGGTATATTTGTTTGGATTTACTTTCTGTGACTGGATTTTAGAAGATGCCATACTTTAGCTAGGAAGATCTATTAAGAATTTTTCTGATTTTTAGCAGTAATAAGAGACATGGAGAAACAGAGCCAATACTGTAACTGAGAGTTACAACAGTAACCAGGTCAATTTATGAACTGTACTGGATTGTATGTTTTGCCATTGAAGTAATGCTGTTTAGTACAGCAGGGACAAAATCTGTGGGAGTTTCCTGCGTTTATCACATCCATGACTAATCAGCAGGAAGTGATGACAAAATGCTACCAGCCCACGGTACCATATTTCATATCTGCTTTCCTCCACTGGAAGTGACCAGGTGACAGAGCAGAGTGGCTGTTGGAGTTACAGAGGACCGGTTTGACTTCTAGTGCATTAGGACACATCTTTAGAACTTGATCTCCAAATTCCACCTGTACTTCTGCATGTACTTCCACAAACATACCTTGATATGTGCTTGTGCAATCAGTCATGTATCCCCATATGAAAGACCCCTCAATAATACATGGAATTATGTTGGCTGTGTGATTTGACTTGAGCCATATAGCAAGTGGTCTAACATTATATTAATAAAATAACCCATTTACTTTTCTTACTGAAGAAACTATCAGTAAAATGGATGATTTTTTTTCATGGATTCAATTGTATCTTACCGCTTACAGTGCAAGCTGAGTGTACCTTTTAGTTTTAATGTATATCCTTCTGAAGATTATTTTAGACCCTCTTCATTTCTCTCAGCAAGTTTATTATACATTTTACTCTTTGAGAAAAATCACTCTTGGAAACTGTCTGAAAGGTAAAAGTTATAGTTTTAGGTTAACATGTGTCAAACTTATTTGTCTACAAAAATGAAATAGGCATATGGAGTAAAGGAAGAGGATTTCCAGGCAACCGAATGTCATGATAACTGAGTGACTTATAGTGTTACACAATCTTAGGGGCACTAATGCACTGCAAGATAAAATCCCACCCTTCACAAGTCTCAGGAAATGCACATTACATGTGCTTCACAATCTCTGTCTGATTTAATGCTGGTGTTGTAAAGTGCTCTGTAATCTACAAGCAGGCTCCAACTGTACTTTAGAAGTACCATCAAGGAAATTAGCATTAATTAGATAGAGGAAAGATGAAAGACTCTAGGAAGCATTTAGAACCCAGTAATCATGTTTCCTAAAGAGAGAGACTGAGTGTGGTCAAATAAAGCTGCTGAGTGATTAGGTCAGAGGTTCCTGCCTCGCAGGGGCCAAATGCAGTGAAAAACGCTGAGCAGTCAGAGCTGGGAGGGGAGGGCACTTCCACACTCGCTGTTGCCATTTGAACCTCTTTCCCCTTCAACCCCTGCCTCTCTTTACCATAGCCACTGCTGGTAAAGCCAGATAGGTTGGCTTTTAGAGTATTTAGGATACATCTTTAGAACTTGATCTCCGAATTTCACCTGCCCTTCTGCATGTACACCCACAAATGCACCTTGAAATATGCTTGTGCAAGCAGTCACATAAACCCATTAGAAAGACTTCTCAATAATGCATGAAATGTTGCTGGCTGCATGATTTGACTTGAGTGGCATAGCCAAGTAGTCTAACATTACATTTAAAAAAGTGCCACTACTGTGGACTCTGAATTGGAGACATTCTCTGGCCCAATTTGGCATTCCTTGGAGAAATGCTTTAGTCATGCCTAATCTCTGAGGTGTCCAAAACCTGGAAAGCAAAGAGTTGGACTGAAATATTTGCTTCTCCTAGGGCTATGTTTTAGTGGTTTAAACTGCAGTATTTCTCTGTACTCAATCCAGCTGCAGCCACTGGGCTATATGTAGCTGTAAGGAATGGTGAACAGAGTAGCAATTCCCCAGAGCTGTGACTGCAGCAAGAGTCACATGTACATGTTTCACGCACATGAAACAAGGCTTCTGTCAACACTTGATTCTGTAGATTGTGTCTGCAGAGGCACACAAGCTCTCTCATCACCACAGAAATTATCAGTAAGCAGGATGTATCCTGCAGAAAGGACTCCAAGGTTTAGTGAGGGTCAGAGGCAGGTAGTAGCCTAGAGGTAAAGTTGAGAGCAGAAGAAAGGAGAAAATTAACATTTACAGACTTTGAGATGGCTTGTGTGAAGTAAGAATCTCCTGTTCAATGTAATTGACCTGAGCTGGAGATATGTCTGAACGGAGAGAAGTAAGGGTTTGGCTTTCAGGACTCTGCCTTGGTGTTGGGGGTGGGCAGAGGGGGAAAGGAAGCAGCAGCAACTTAAAACACCTGTCCAACTAGAACGGAAAAGATCTGGTTCAAACATAGGAAGTAGTTCAGCTGTTATTATCACAAGGCTCTTTGAAAGCCCATTTATCCTGTTGAAAGCTGTTATTAGACAGCTTTGGGTAGAAGTCAGGTTTAGCTTCATCTAATTCACCTTCACTGAATTAGGAAATACAGAATATCTTGTGCCAGAGGTGCAAAGTTTGGTTTGGGAGTTTCACATGTATCAGATGTTCCTGAATCACAAATGCTGATTTCACTATGTGGTGGAATGGGGGAACAACCTAATAACACCCAGTGTAGTCCACATGAGGACTAAACAAATTGTGTTGCAGCTGTTTAAAGACCCATGAAAGATATATATGTATGTATACATACATGTGCACGCTTACATGCATGTATGTGTGTAGGAAAGCAAGTATATGGCTAAAGGGTTTTAGAAGTATATCTACAGGGTCAAGATTAAGGAGAGAAGAAATGTACTGCAGAAAAAAAAAAAGAAATTTTCAATATCATCATGAAACTCATCATGATAATTTCATAAATCTGTATCCCCACAGGGAAAGATGAGTGCTTAAGAGGATTTGAATTATTTGTTTAGGTGCTGCCAAATTAATGCAAATCTGGATGAATTGTGGCAATCCTTCTATTTTCTCCAGCTGGCCTTGAATCAGGCCTTGGATTTTCAGGGACCAGTAGGAAATGACACAATTATTGCAATGGTTTCTAATGCCAGAAGTTGGATTTTGATCTATCAGAAGATGAATTTAGCCAGTTGCTTGCCCATGAATTTGTTCATAATTCACACTAAATGCATCTGAAATGTGGAGACTATGGTGATGTCCACTCGTATTGTGTACTGAATATGTTTTGAGTATAGAGTTTATTGAAAAGTAGCAGACTGTACCATAGTTTTAATATCTACTTTTGAGCTACTGTATTTTCCAAAAATGGGTGGTTTGCCAATCTTTATATCAAACATGAAGGGACTACAAACATTAGTGTTTCTGAACTACATACTATATATTAGAAGCCCTAGCTTACTCCTTAACCTATTTTCATGTTCAGCATGGTGTATACATCATTCTAGATACAGCAAGCTGGAAATTTAAGATAGATTGTTTTGCTTTTTCATCCTTTTTTCTGACAGCTATTCATTCCTCATTCAGATTTCCTCACTACGTTTTTAAGTACAGGCAAAAATGCGACATCTCTACTTAAAATGACAAACTTGTTTTTTGCAAACTAGACACTGGTTTTGTGGCAGTTTCTCAAGCCCTTCACAGCCAGACTAATATGTCTTTCCCACTGCATCACCTTAAATGTCCTTGTATATAGCTGGCAGAGGAGGAAAGATGGAAAATGTTAAATGATGTTACAATGGCAGTACAGCTGCCAACAGAGCCTTTCACTCTTCAGTCCTGTATTTACTATGTTCCAAAAAAACCTAGTTCCTGTAATTCTGTGCTGCAAAAAGCCTAAGCATATGGTACTGTTAAACAAGTTATACAACTGAAAAATAAAAAGCACAATATTTATTTAGTTTTTAATACCATAATTTGTAAGTTGACCTCAAGGCTTGATGCCCATTTTGCAATATGTTCAGACTGACAAGGCTAAATGAAGAAATACAGTACTTTACTTAGCTTACGTTTAAACAGCATTAGATATTCATACTGGCTATTGTTAATACGTCTGTAGGTAAAGAGATACCATATTAATGAGTAAACTTGCTTTGATTAATTTAATGTACATATGGAATAACACTTACTTAGAAATACTTTGTAAAACTGCACAGAAACTGATGATAACATCAGAGAGATCTGCTGCATGTCCAGGGACACAGAGGGTTTTTAAGGAGAATGAAATACAATATTGTGTGCTGTTTTTAGAGAAAGATATGACACAGAGTAGGTAGAAGGTCATGTAAAGTGTATCTAACATCAAGGAATAAAAACAGCATCTACATTTTTTATTACTTAAAATCTTATGATTTGGGGGAAAGTATCGTGTTATTTTTGGATGCCTGACTTTTGCAATTGCATGAAATAAACTGCATGGTAAAACAGCTCCTGATAAAATTTTAACTAGTATGATCTATCTGTTATTCTGACTGCTTTTACAGATCCCAAAGTAGCTTAGTTGGGAATGGAGCTGGTGTGTAATAAATGCAGTTATTATTTTAAACAAAACACAGTCAAACTGACTAAATTCCTTAGGATTTATACTCTTGGCAAAAGAGGATTCTCCTTTTTTAATATTTATCTTTGTTCGGACATTATATTATTTCTGGAAAAGAATGGATAGGGTACTCCTTCTTGACTGAAAATTCAGAATGAAACAGTTAATGAAGCATAACCGTGTAATCAGCACAAATGCAATCACGATTAAAAGGTAAACGTATATATGACAAGCTCACATATATGGAAATCATACCAGCAGCCCTATGTACAGATGTATCCCGTACATCCATACACAAAGGACTTTGCACAACCCAAAATGCTACAGCAATGAGAAAGTCATGGGGCAGCATGTGCATTTTGCATTCCATTCATGCACTGAAATTAAAGCTAAATGGAAACTGGAGTTCCTCAGGGCAAGAATCATAACTTCTAATTACCAGAGGTAAAAGATAAACTGGAAAAAAAAATACTCTTTCAGATACAGCTAAAATTATGATGTGAGTCTTAGAAATATTTATCTTTCCTTCCATAAATGAACATTCTTTTGGTAACTCGGAGTTTTTCTTGGACTGTTATTGCTGTTTCACAATGATCTAAGGCTTTATTTGTCGTCTTAGTGGTTCTTATATAATTACATAAATCTAAAAAAAATAGAATGTCTGATTATTCTAAGTTCCTGTTAAAATGAGTCAATTGAAAAAGGAACTATACCTCAGTGTTTCAGCTGCGCTTTAGAAGGTCATATATTCATGTGTTCAGTGGGCCACAGAATAAATGATCTTGTCACAGGAGATCATTGGGAGTTCTTTGAAATCCCAAATATAATTAAATGTGTATTCACAAATATATTAAGCCACAAAAAGCAGCAGTGTCCAATATCTCTGGTAGTCCTGAAAAAAAAAACCCCAGAGCTGGGTCAAGTGAGAAATGAGACTATCTCCCTGGAGAGTTTGTCTCTGAAAAAGCACTCAAGAAAGCCAAGGCTAATTAACTGAAAGTATGGAATTGAAGATGATTAAATAGCTATTCTTGTGCAATTGAGGATAGGACCAGCTGGACTCTACCATGGATGCATTATTTCTATGAGGCACCACCATACATACCTCTGGTATTTCCTAGACGTACTGCCCCTCCATGGAATAATTGTGCAACACCAGCCTAGTAATAAAAATTATTTTTCCTATAAGTGTCAAACTGATTGCACAGGTCCAAGGTAGCTGTATAATGCATGTGAGGTATAGAATCATACAGTGTGTCCACAGTCTTGTGGCTCTCTTTGACCTCTGTACACAAGCCAGGTCCAAAACTGTCAGCTGACATATCAGTACAGAGCATATGCAAAACAGTGTCTGACCTTTCACCACGAGCTAGTCTCTAGGAAGGCTCAAAATCCTAGACAAATATAGAAAGTGATCAAAATTTGCCCAGGCAGGGTTTCCAGGCAGAAAGAGGGCACATGCTGGGAAACAGAAAGCAAACAACAAACCAGGGGACGTGCCAGCAATGGCAATTCTGCTGTTCACAGTTGTTAACACATACTATTGCTGTTGGAAAGTCTGTAAATATAAATTTTAAAAGTCCTTCTGCAGAAGCATGTTTTCCTACTGATTATGCAAATCACGTAATCAAAAGTCTACGTTATATCATATATTAATGACTAGAGCTGAATCAATTCAGATTCATTGCAGGTTTTTCTGTGATTACAGCCACCTTTTTTTTCTGTTACTCAGGACAGAAGAGATTTTTTAAAGGCATACAACTATAATTTCTCTTGCTCAGGATTAAAAGAAACCTTAAGAGGAATGGGATAAAACATGCTGAGAAATTCTCTCAGTGCTCGTTCATAACAAAATCCATGCACCTTACAAGATACGTGATAAAAAATACAGAACATTTAAAAATGCACAGTATTTAAAAGAAAACACATTTTTCAATACTTTTGACTAGGAGAAGTGTAGTGTGTTGCCAGTAAAGTAATCTGGATTTTGTAGTCAGAGTCCTTTGCAAAGCCCAGTGGATCTGACTCTAAACTTTTCCAGATTACAAACTGAGTAACAATATCTGAGCTCCACAAGAAAGGCTTGTAGGTGAGAAGTCCCTAAGCTTTTGGCTGACTGCCAGTTTCAGGATGTTTGCTTTCTCTTTCAGTGTAGACTAGAGGCAAAAATGGCCAAAAAAAAATGTAGGAAAACATTCAAGACAGCTCTTAGTATTGGGTCCTGCTCACTAGTGGATTATTGTGTTTGGACTGCTAAAAAAAGAAACTGAGGCAGAAAGCCAAAGTAGATCAGGAATCGCTGTATTTCCACATTGGGATATGTACTACATGCTGCCATGAGAAGTTTGGCTACCATGCCCTTCTCCTTCGGAGAAAACATTCTCCATGTCATAAGAATTTGCTGAATGTTGAATATCTGGGCCAAGAAATGTGCACCTGTGGATCCTGATACGCAGCTGGAGCGACATTCCAGCAGGCTCCTGCAATGACTCATCAGCTCTGACCCAGTTCATCTCTCCAATTAATCAAAACAATAATACCTTCAAAGTCCAGTTTTAAGCCCTTTATCTAGAACCACTTGGCCATTGCTAAAAAATAATTAATTACTTCCTCTGATACGCAAGGAGATTCAGGACATTTTACAGAGAATGCTCTAAAAGTATATTCGTCTTCACTTAAAAGCTGATTTTTATGTCAGTGCCTTAGGTTAGTCTGTGATATTAAAAACTTTCTTTTAAACAAAAAGTAGAAGGCTGTCTTCTTAGTGCAGACTCTTTAATTTCCTCTTTTGTTAATGAATGTATGGAATTATCTAAATTTAAGGTAGAAAAAAATAAGGATGTACGTGCTTTCAAAAAAGAAAACAGAAACCAAGTAAACATTGTCAGGCTAAGCTTCTGGGTTCCACCTTCTTCTTCAAAATAAACTATCAACAAACACAAGACAGACATGAACATATTTGCTTATGCTTTTAAAAGAAATTGGCCTGTCAGTGTACTCCTTTTTCTTACCCTAATAGTAACAAAGAGGAACTCTGACTTGAGGCCTCAAGCACCAGCATTTTAATTTGGAGGATGATGAAGTGGTAAGTGATCTCGGCCTTTCCCTTCCATTAATTAAGCAATACAAAATGCTGCATTATTTGATTATGCCATTTTCGTTATGAGACCTACATTATGGAAATGAATACTAATAGTCACTATTCAGATGTTAGCAGCAAGCATGACAGCAAAAGACACAGTTACTATCATGTGAAATTCTCTTTTCTCTCTTTGAAACTTGGCAAACAAAAGCAGTGAAAACACAGGACGCTGGTGAACTATGAGGAAGAACAAATAAAAGTTACATGATAAAATTACACTATTATTGGGTAAGTGCAGAGACAGTTAAGAGAAAACACATCTGTGCAGTCAGCCACAGGTTTAACCCAGCCCCTGCTTTCCCTTTGAGGTGCCCACAGCAGAGCTTCCCAGTGGTTCATGGGACTGTGGGATTCTACCAAATTCACCCACCATCTCTGCAGCAAATACCTCACTTTCCTCCTAGCAGATACTTAGCCCATGTCTAGAAGGACACCAGCACCCAAGGTGAGGTCCTGTCCTGCTCAAAACACCATCAGTGCAAGAAGTCCTTGAGCCGCAATCAGGCGATGCCCCATTCCTGCCTTCCCACTGTCCCCCACTTGCCAACCTGCCCCTAATTAGAGGTAGCAACTGTGGAGGGAGAGAAAGGCTGATATACTAGAGGGTTGGTACTTCTGGAAGGTCAAGAAGCACCATGTGGATGCTGTGAAAAGAGCTTAGGTAAGAGATGCAAACAAGGGTGAGGTGTGGCTCCTTTTTTAACTCTAGAGAGGGGTGACTCTCATAGTCAAATCAGACTGTCACTGTCAAACCAACCTGAGGCATGTACAAACTGGTGGATCCGGAAGCACTTCCGATCCCCTGTGTGAGGACTGCCCAGCTGCTTCCCAGCTGCATACTAGAGGAAAAGTCAGACACACGCTGTCTCCACCCTGCCCCGGTTTCTGCAGGAAGCAACATGGAAATTGAGCAGAGAGCTGTCATGTGCTCAGGGCAAGACGTTGACAGAGCTTTGAGGAGGTCAGGATCCTCATTGCATACCAGAGTAGACACCTGCCCTCAGCCTTGACATAGCCTATGTGTGCCAGCTGCATCAACCAGTGACCAGGGGTACCTGTGTTCCACAGGGAATGGAAAATATCCTTGAAAAACAATGGGGCGAGGTTCATTTGTAGCAGCTATCAGCCCAGGGTGATCTAATGGTGCTGCAATTTCACGTACTCACATTCCTCAATTCAAACCTACCATGAGCTAATCGATGATCCATTTGTCTCCCCATTGGATAGCAAATAATAGGGGTTTAGATGCCAAATAGGAATGCAACACAACGGGGGAGGTTTAAAGCTCCTATTTATTTGGGACTTCCCCATATTGAGATCAGCAGCGACAGGAGGGCCAACTGAGCAGGAAGGATATTATGAGCTATTGCCTGCTCTTTGCAATCAATTGCTTTCAAATCCATGCAGGATGTAGCCTTGTCATCCTGTTTGAAAACATTCTTCGCATGTTGGAGTTTTCAATGCTAAGAGAAAAGATGGCTAAAGGGTTTCTTACGGCCGCAAGGATCAAGAGACACATATATTTGTGAGGATGAGCGTCACAGAATAACTCTTGGTATCATCCTGCTGGCTCACTGCACCTGTACAGTCATTGTGTTTTTTAGGAAGTGTTTCAGTTGACAATATCCTGGACTGCTCAGCTGAGGCCACAGCTATTTACAGCAAATGGCAATACTACTCCAAAATTAGAACTGCTGGCATGTAGAAGTCTGGTGTTTCTTGATCCTTCTCTAGTGTCAACTGTCATGTCCCTACTCACAGAAATTAATATTTCACTGTAAGGTAATTCAGTTCATTTTTCTCTCTGGTCATAATATTTTTCTCTCTGGTCAACTTTTTCCTTTCAGATAACTCCTGTTGAGGCGACTAAAACTTTCTTACCTGGCAAAAATGGAATCTTCTAAACTCTAAGGCATGCATGATTTCCATTTCACTTTTAAGAGACTGCATATTTCAAACTTAATTTCCCTAGGTGTTAATCCATTAATATTGTGGTGTTTTATTTAATCTAAATAAGTGTGATTTAAAATTAGGTGTAAATAACTTCCTAGTCAATGTGCTTCAAACTTGTAAATCTTATTATGCGCATTGCCAGACAGCTACCTGCAGTCAGCAAACTTTCCTTTGAACTCAAGTTGGCTGTAAGATAACCTCTCCCAGACTAAATTCCTGGAACTGCTCCACAGCAGGGAGTGCTGGGCACAGCAATCAGTTTTACAGACTCAACCTTTAATTTGGAAGTTTGTATTTTAGAAATCAAACAGTTGTGTTTGGTTTGGGTTTTTTGTTTGGTTTTTTGGGTTGGTTTTTTTTTTCATATAATGTAGCATCGATGTGTGTAAGCTCTTTAAACATGACCCCCTTATTTCTGCTAGATCAGTGCGTGTGGATGGATGGGCTCTGTGGGGCCTGTGAGCTGCCACCAATCATTGGAAGCTTTTTAAGGGTGTAGGACTATACTCTGAAAGGCCGTACATCACAAAATAGGTTTTGGACAGACTTAAGTGAGAAAGATTTGTCAGCACTTGTGAAGTTTCACAGCTCAGAAATGCAGTTCCACACAGAGAGGGTATTGTTAACCAGCATGCAATTTCTGCAGGATGTCATGAATCACGGGTTGGGGGACATCCTCCTGAAATGCCCCATAAATTCTGAGTCACTTTTAAAACAAACACTACACAATGGCAGGCAAGGACAAACCAAGGTAAATATGAAAACACTGAGACGCAGAAACAGGATCCTTTCCTCTGTTTCCTCCCAGCTGTTATCTTCCTCCCTTCTCCACGCCACTGTAAATCCTGAGAGCTCTAGCATCCCTTCAGGAAAGATTGCCTCTGCACCTCCATGTGCACATCCTACTGACACAGAACCTGACTAAATCTTTGTTCAGGACTTCAGGAACTGGTCAGCTGTGAGTAAACGCTGAGTAAGACATGTTTCATTCTAGAAAGAATTCACCAGGGACGTGTCAGGCGAGTCATCACATGACATTTTTTCATGATGGCAAGTTTTTTTTACTAAAATATATGTCTGGCCTGCATAAAACATACAACAGAGATTTGCACATCAATTATGAGTCCAGTTAAAAATGGAACAGCCTAGAAAAGAGTAGAAAATAATCTCTTCAAGCACAGAAATGCAAGATATCATCATGGCTGGATATCTAGAGCTGAGCACTAATACCCTAGCTTTAAGTTGATGTGGTTCCAATACTAAACCGAAGATAGATGATCTATCAGAAATACTTGTAAGGTACTCAGAGTTGATGGGAAAAAAAAGACACTCCCACTTCTTACAAATCGGATCAAAATAGAGTAATAACAGATATTAGAAAGCAATTTCACATTTTTCTATTTAGTTCAGGTTTAGTTTTTACAGCCTTGAGCAAACAGCTAGAAGTCAAGCAAAAAGATGGATTTTCTAAGTATTCAGACAGTCTAAATAAGCACACGGTCGGAAAGTAGTGTGGTTTTTTGCTCTCTGTACAGTGCTAGCACAGATCCAGCAAGATTTGTTAGATTCCGTATAGCCTGCACTTATAGGAGGGCTTGTGACAAACCTCAGGGCTTTTTCTTTTCAATTCCATCATCAGGTAATATCAACTCAAATACATAATCTGGTTTGGGTGAACACATACCTCTGTGTAGCCACCTGAAAATTTAGACCAAATAGAAGGAGCTGTTCTTAGAGGTTTCGGAGCACTGGATGCTGCAAGTAATAGGAATCTTGGAACAAAACCACTTTGTTAGTTTCTAGAAAACCGGCAGATGTTAATAACTGATTTTATTTGTTCCACTCCAGTAGTTTTTACAGATCTAAGTGTAAGTGTAATGCACCCACAGTAATCAACATTTAAAAAACCAAACAAACAAACAAAACCAAAACAAACAAAAAAGCACCAACATTAAACCTACCAGACCCCAAATAAAGACCTACAAGTACTGTGGTTACTTCAGAAAAACAATTTATGTCATTCAGCAGAAAGACTGCTTATTAAGGTTTGGTACTTATCTTCCTTCTCTAAAATACATATTCCAGTCATACCAGTTTGCTTAAAATGTTATTCAAAAAGTAAAATTTAGTTAAAACAGAATGGGATTTAAAACATCACTGAGTGTCAAAATTCCCCCAAAACATAAGCACCTGGTTCTGGACCACACTACTGCAGGCAAAATTCCTGCTGAAGTGGGAGTTTTCTTATTCTAGGCTTTAATTACACTAGCAGGGCACTTTTTGACAGCCAGTTTGTAGGCTGTTACCACATTTAAAAAGTTTATTCCAGTTGCTTCCCAAATGATCTTCTAGGATGACAACGTATTTATATGTGTGTGGGATGGCAAGGAGGGAGAAAAGGAGTTAATGATGGTAATATTCTTCACATGAAAGTATTTTTGTCTAGGGGAAAAAAAAACCCACTGCTATTTATTACAAGCAAATGAATTTTTTTCCAACACTGTCATATTATTATCCTACGCAATTTGATCAGTGTTTTAATACAGTATATTGTTTGTTTAGCCAGGTGTCAGGTCATCTAATTATATGACAGGAGCACTGGTAAAAACATTACCATAATTGATGTGAATATTATTAAAATTAATACATATGAAACAGTTATATTTGCTATTAGGTTTTCATACATTTTTCTGCAAATGCACCAGATATCTTACAAAATGGAGGTATCTTAAAAAAAATTTTCCCAGACTTTATCTTGCTAACCATTTTTAAGATTTCCCTAAACTTTGATCCCACTAATACTTTTCAGTCTAAACTAAATCTCTAAATCTTTGCCATGTTCTGGATTAGCTATTTCCATCATTCTCAAACTGTGGACTTCTAAAAATATTTGTGTGCAGATGCAAACCTAGTGACAATGAGCATTTCTTATTTATCATTCATGAGACCCTCAGAAGTGGGCACTAGTGGCCCACGGACAACAGGTTCAAAACTGGTGCTTCAAAACTAAGGTAGCAGCTCACTTTTCTTGACTGCTCTGGGACACACTGGCCAATGGGACAAAGTCAGACTTTTACAGTCTGGAGGGTGTTGGTCTTTACAAGCTTGGTTGTGACTTGTGTAAGTTGTAAACTAGACAATATTTGTGGGAATATGGAATAAGTAATTTTGCATTTTAAATGCAGATTTTGTTGATATTGGTGCAGAGAATAGACATAGCTAATCACATTTGTGAGAAGGGATAACTCTTCCATGTTCTATGGAGTCTATGGTAGAGGCAGACATGGTCCTAGTCTACAGGGCACAGGATGGGGGCTGCACAGCTATCGTAACATCAGGAGATGCAGTAGTATGTGCTAGAGTAAATATATAGTAAAAACGTGTGTCTGTGCAGTACATTTCTTTAAACGACGCCTGCAAGTTATATCCCACCAGCACAATTCCATTGATCTTCATAGTTCTTCTCGACTTACAGTAAAATCAGCTGACAATTTCATAGTACTTAAACAATGTGTAAAGGCTAACAAAAGAAAAACTGAATCATTCCTTTGTTTCCAGTGGGAACAGAGTCTCAAAAATATATTAATTGCAAAGAAACCAGGTAATTGTTGATTTTTTACCTCATGTCTAAGTACATGAATGGCAGAGCTATGCTCAAGCATACCTATGCTGGTACTGCGTTCAGTTATGAGACATACTGTGTTGTCTGAGGTTATATTTACTGGTTTTAACCACATGCTCAGTTGCTCCGTTTTGTGGTGTGCTATGGGAAAACTGGTCTGTCCTTTGTGAGTACCTGCACAGATGAGACTTTGTCCCCAAAATATAGTAAGCTACTTTCAGCTTGGCATGCTGAAGTTTTCTCTCTGCAACCTCTATTCCAATCAGTGGTAAGGCATGAATCCAACTTCGAGCACTGATCTGTTCCAGCTGTTGGCGTTAATGCAACTTTCATTTTGGAACCAGGAGGTAAATGCAAGACATGAGAGCATTTTGTCAGTGATTTGTTGTTAGCCAGTAGCAAGCCTGGCTAACGAGAACATGCAGACACAGGGGCTGCTGATACAGGTTTTTGTAGCTGTGAAATCCCATAATGCTGATCAGTGGTGCTGTGGTAAGGCTGCAAGCAGAAAGCAATGAAATAGCTGTCTTGCAGATCAGAAGGGATGGCAGGAGGGCCAGACCTATAGGAAGAAGCAGGTCCCATGAAGCTCTTGTCCAGTAAAGATGAACCCTTAAGGAATCCCTAAAAAGAAGCCCCAGGTGATCTTCTGATCAACTAAATACACCCCATCCAAATCCAAAACCAAAGAAAAACTGAAGCTACATTACAGATGGAATTTTCCCATCATCCAGGGAGGACGCTGTGGTCTACAGGTATTTGCTGTCTTTGGTGCTGGATTAATACCGAGCTGGGACAGTGTGCAAAGGCCCAAAGGAGACCGCTGGCTTGCTAATCTGTCTTTTCTTATACAAGCTTATGTGGTGAGAGAAGGGCCTCTGTCATATGTAATATTGGAGAAATATAGCCTTATGCAACAGCACATGGAACAACTTCCTGGGAGAAACTCTGGCTTCCTCCGTGTGCAATCCCTTCCTTCCAGCACTAAAAGGCAGGATAGAGATCTAATTGTCATCTTTGCCTAAAAAAAAGTATGTGATGAAATTTGGTTTGTCCTGCTAGATTCACAAAATGTACACAAAAGAGTTTCATGGAAGTGAAACTTTGGGAGCAATTGTTTAGCTTAGCAGCAACAGTATGAGGAATGTGAGACTGGTATGTGATATCTGGATTTGGGACTGAAATCTACACTGCTACTTTTGCTTTATCCTATGTGAACTCTCATTTTCAGCACGGGAAGGTCATGTAAAATGACTCTTTACCAGCCCACATCCACACCCAGCCGGCTTCAGCATTTCCTAATTAGGTTATATTCAATCTTTATAATGTGCTTGTAATAGATGTGGTACTGTAGTGTAATCTCAACTGATATTATTCACTTCCCAGGAATGTACAGCTGAAGCTGCTCTGCAGGCTCTGACTGAAAACAATGGGTGTGCAGCTGACAAATAAAAGTAGCTATTTTACATGCCCTGGTCTATTTGGATGCCATTGTTTAAGGGATGTCTGCTGAACAGGTATTCACATTAGAAAAACAAGCACAATTACAATTTTCTGATGTGGCAGCTATTTTTGAAACTCATTAAAGCTTGCTAGTGCTTTTCCCATTCAATGAAAAACTGGAATTGCCTGTTGTAATATTGGCTGGCAGTTATGAATGGTTTCAGCTCACATTTTATAATGGAGAAATGAGCTCATGCTATATAATTGTGGGTTATCCCCAAGAATATTTTTATTCAGCGTTATTGTGAGACTAAATTAAAACCGCCAAAGAGCCTGATTCCTCAAGATGCCAGGTGCTCTCAACTCCCACCGCAGTTAATGGAAAGGAAGAGCACTCAGCAGATTTAGAATTAGCCCCTAAGTGCTGATAGTGATGCGCAAATTTTCATATTAAGCAAGGCAGCATTTTGCAGAGCTCTCATTGTTCTCTCATTCTTCTTTGTCTTTGTAAAATGAGCAATTATCGCTAAAAATAATATTTATTCTATGCTGTATCCATTTATTACATTTATATGAGCTATTCCAAAATCCTTTCAAGTGACTTTTAGCTTACTTTGCCCCTTTTAATCTTAAAACAGACATTAATGTCCTTTTATTAAAAATTAATTAGTGATGTATTTGAAGCTGCTGGTGATTACAAACAGTGGCATTCATCTGGGACTAGAGACATGTTTGCAGCCCCTTCTGCAAAATGCTGTGGAATTTTTGTCTACTCCCTGGGGAGTTCTGCAGAGAAAAGCTTTCTGAGTTTAAGGGACCCAGAGAGAGCAGATGACAAAAGAAAGGAAAAGTCCTTTGAGGCAATATGTGAACTACTACCTCCTTTCACCAGCTGAATCACCACTTCATCCCATGCACTCCCCCAAGCAGTACTGGGCAGCCTGGGGAAACTGAAGGGGGGGATGTTGGTACCCACAAACACACGTGCTTCCACTTGGCACTTCATAATGCAGTAGGAAAAGGCAGACTAGGAAAGCCAAATCTTGTGCAGTGTTTGAATACCAACAAAAGTTGGAAGTCAAACAGCCATCATTAACATGTACGAGGTCATGCAAAAGCCTTGCTCAAACTGCGGGTCAATTAGTCCTTCTTTCTCCCCTGGATCCAAAGTGTTATCACCGTGGAGGATAATGACTTAAAGCCAAGCAAGGTCCTCTGGAGCTCAGAGGTCATGGAATGATAGTAAAAAAATGGATTCTAAATATTATAAGCATTTCAACACTGTTTTCTAGGTATTCTGTTAAATATCCCACTGGGAGGCTTCTTTTCGTCAAACCTAACCACAGTTCTTTGGACTTTCTTCTCTGAGTGATTTCAAATATATAAAGAATTTAGATGAAAAACAGATCTGTATTTTTTCATTGTTTAAAAAAATGGTAGTAAATGCTCACTTCTCAGAAGAGTGATAATGATTTTATTTATAGAAATTCCCAAAGTGATGGTTACAGAAATAATGTGTGGCAAACAAGTTGCAGAATATTTTTTCCTCAGTCAGATCATGTTCTTTCTTTCCAATGCTGTATAATAATTCCCATGAAAAAAAAATCTGTACTATGTAGCCCTGATCATTGTTTCAACTTGGTAAGAGCAAACAGTAAGAAAAAAACTATACAGTTGGAGAAAATAGCAGCCTCCAAAGAGGATTGTTGTGAAGAAGATGGTCTCACTGTCCTCTGGGCTCAGTGAGAGAAGAAAGCATCTTAATTTGCAGCAAAGAGAGGTGTAAATTGTGTAGCTGTTGGAAAAATAGGGAAAATACAGATAGTGAAAAGATGAGACTATGAAGCTCCCTCAGGAGAGTATGGAATATCCGTCAGTGGATGGGTTAGGAACAGAGGACAAATAAATGTGTAGGAATAGCCTAGGTGCATGGTTGCCTAACTTGTCCACAATGCCACAGGGACCCGAGAGGGGATGTGAAAGGTAGCTGAGAAGATGAGTTTGACTGCACTATGCAGCAGCCTGTTTCAGGGAAAGGGGCTGCATCTCTTCTGGAAAAAAAAGTATGGCAAGGTCCAGAGATTTTGGAAGGTTTTAAAAGTTAAGTGCTTAATCCTGCATTAGGACACAATGTGGAGGAGATGATCCCAAAGTCCCTTCTGACCTTACAGTTATGTTGCTCTATAAAGGAACTTACCAGAAATGTCATGTGTTTGGATATGTGGGCACTGGTTATCTGTAGGAATTATTTAAAAAAAAAAAAAAAGACAAATATTTAAACTATTCCTATATAGTATTGCTAACCACTATTTAGCAACAGTGTTTCAGAATGCGGTCTTAAGGAACACTGGAAAATAGTATTACACAGTTTTTGAAAAGGTTTTATTAACATTTTGTTGTTTCTGGTGGTAGTATAAAGAGTGTTTACATTAAGTAATTTAACTTCATAACTTCCAGAGCTTATGTTAATCATGCACTTCAAGGATCATAAAACCTTTGTCAAAGTGCAGCTTTTAAACCAACAATTTCAAAGCATAACAGACTGCTTAACAATCCTCACTAAACTCATGATCTAGCTCCAGCTGAGCGAAATGCAAAAGCACCATGGACTTGAGTTGGGTATATGTAAATAAACCAAATATTATGATGAATTGAAGTCCTGATTCAGCACAGCACTTAAATAGATACTTACATTCTCTAGATATTACAGGGACGTAAGTATTTAAGCATTCAAGCATGCCTGCCATTTAGGAAACTTAAAACTATGCTTTGGTTCCTAATGGGAAAGGTTTGAGATGACAGGAGAGACAGCACAAGCCTGTGGTGGAAAGAGACCAAACAGTGGAGGATCCCATCACTCCTTCCTGATGATCAATTCAAAATCTGCATGTTATTAATAATGCTGATACTTTAACTTCTGAGAAGCTGAAGAAACTCAGAATTGAGGTTCTCCTAGGAACTTTGGGTTTGCATCTGGCCCCTACATATCTGTCTTCCAGGGTTTCCCATAACATACTACGCTGGGCATTTTTTCTGCAGAGAAACTGAAACTTTTCTCTAAATCATTACTGCCTCAAAACATTAGCTGTATTTATGAGTACACATAACACTTCCCTATTAATATGTCCTTTGATTTTTCATAAGAGAACAAACCGGTATCATTATGGCCTATGATGATACACTCAGACACAGCACAGCATAAAGAATACGCTCCTTGTACTGGGGAAAGCAGTCTGCTTTTGATACCCTTGGAATGACTAAAATGGGATCGGAAAGGTACACGCAATGATACAAGAACAGTGGAAACTTAGCGGCTGTGCCTTCTGCTGAGTAGGCTTTTAGGGCTAAAGAGATGGAGGTCATCTCCTCACCACAGTGAATATTTGCATGAATCTTAGACGAGATAAAGACAAGGGAAAACTAAAGAGGAAAAGCTGGAACAGGTGCTGCAGGTCAGAGGCACAGGAGGTCATGATATGAAAGAGCACAAGAGAGAAACTTGAGTTACACCAACTGTAGCACAGTACAGTGACACACAGAGGTTTGAAACCCAGCTCTGAAAAATAAGAACCAGGGCAAGTATTCAGAAGAGGCAGGGTTTGTGTGATGTGTCTGGGACAAGCTTTTGAGTGTGCCATGGTAAAATGTTGCCAGCCCGTCATAGCAAGTGAATCCACGTGTCTGTTTCATCCTCAGAAACTGTTGTGTGGATTTTCTTCAGCTTCAGCACATGGAGCCACACACATGCATGCCCACACACGTACCTTCTGAACTTAGAGCAAGTATGAGCAATTTCATCCCTCGAGTGTCCCTTTCAGAAAGTTTTAAACCACTTGGGTTCCTAAATGAGAAAGCAGTCTCAAGAGTAAAGTCGGTGAATTAAAGGTAGTGTGGAGGGCGTTCATGCAGAACAAATAATTGAATAATTGCAAAGTTGGAAATGTATCCAAAGAAGCCAGGATTTATTACGGAATTCTTTTTTCTTTTGCTTACACAAACTTTATAATAGTTGTTTTCTCTGACTGTCCTTTTGCATAAACTGGGAGCAGCCTCTGGGCTGCTCTCAAATTTACTTTGGCTTCTGCAATAGCAATTAAGAATTACTGGAACTGTTCGGTCTCTGGCCATGCCTTTTGTCCTGTCAGGGGCCAGGGCACAGGGCCATCCTGCTCCCATGGGCAGAAGTGGGGCTGCCCCCTCCAACCACCTGCTCGCTCACTGCCTGCTCTGGGCTGGGGTGCTGCACGCCGGGCAGGGGAAGGACTGTTTGCACCAAGATATTACTCCAAAAAATAAAGGCCTTTCCCCTCAGCTATTAAACTGACATACAGAGGGCTTGTTTATTTGTTTTGTTTTGTTTTTTAAATTAGGTTATGTAAATCAAATGGCTAAAAGGATTTTCATAGAACTGAAAATACTTCAGCAATGAGAAATTTCCTGTGAAAGGGCAGCATTTTCTGTGTAAGCTTCATTTCAGACAGTGGGATAGCGGGACCAGGATATAAACTGCTGTGTATGACCTGATGTGTCCTGCCCAGAGACATCACCCCGTATGTGTAACCGCAGAGCAGTTTGCAGGCATGCTGAATATTACAGTCTTGACACCTTGAAATGAAAATCTTCTCCAAATCTGGGCACTGCATTTACAGAAAAGAACATACAATTGCCCTGTGGTAAAGTGCTTTAGCATTAAAGTACTCCGATGCTAGCAATGCAAAAGAGAAAAAAGGCAAGAATTCCCTCACGCAGACCAGGGTATGTAAACATATTTTAAACTAAGTATACATTTATATGCAATGCACCCACTGTTTACACTCATTTAAAAATGCCATATGTAATGAAAATTATGCAAATATTTATAAAAATAACCTAGCCCGGGCAAAGTACGTGCCACACTTAATACTTCAAAAAAAGCGCATGCATGGCAGTGCCAAACCCAACATTCTGAAAAATGACCCTTAGGTAAAGCTGTGGGACGCCGAGTGCCGAGTTCTGCCAACAGAACCCCCTTGGAGGGTGTCACTGGGAGAAGCACAGCGACACCGGGGTCTCTATCTGCCTTAACCAAGGGACTTGTAAAAAATGTTTAATATCGGCTTAAGTGTTTATAGGCTTCCAAGTCAGCAATCTACAAGAGCTATTTTGAGCGCTTTCCCGTCCTGGGCAAGGCAGTTTCACTTGTGTAAAACAGCCGGGCAGGTGCCCTTAAAGCTGTCCTTTAAAGGGCCATGCTGGATGCTGGGTGGTGGATGCTGGATGGTGGGTACTGGACGGTGGATGCTGAATAGTGGGTGCTGGATAGTGGGTGCTGGATGGTGGGTGCTGGATAGTGGGTGCTGGATGGTGGGTGCTGGATGCTGGATAGTGGGTGCTGGATACTGGATAGTAGGTGCGTGATGGTGGATGCTGGATAGTGGGTGCTGGATGGTGGGTGCTGGATGCTGGATAGTGGGTGCTGGATACTGGATAGTAGGTGCTGGATGGTGGATGGTGGATAGTGGGTGCTGGATGGTGGGTGCTGGATGCTGGATGCTGGATAGCGGGTGCTGGATACTGGATAGTAGGTGCTGGATTGTGGATGCTGGATAGTGGGTGCTGGATGGTGGGTGCTGGATGCTGGATGGTGGATGCTGGATAGTGGGTGCTGGATGCTGGATAGTGGGTGCTGGATGGTGGGTGGTGAGTGCTGGATGGCGGGTGCTGGATGCTGGATGGTGGACGCCCCGCCGGCCGCTCTCGCAGCGTTTGCCTTTTACCTGCAAATCGCAGTCAGGAAAGCCTCAGCGCTCCTTATGGACGCGTGAATAAAGGAGGAGAGGCGGAATGAATGAGCGCGGGCGGAAAGCCTCCCCCCGGGGCGGGTCGAGGAGCTGACGGGGAAGAGGGTTTGGGTGAGAACCCATCGGCTGTGAAGCACCTCTTTGAGGGGGGTGGGGGGCTCTAGCGGGGCACCGCCGGCACTGGGGGTGGCTGAACGAGCCGAAAACGCAGGGAGGGGAGAGCCAAGCGGGGGAAGGGAGGAAGAGACACCCCCTCGTGGTCGCTAGCACCGCCTCCCCGCCCGCCGCGACCCGGGAGCCGACGCTGACGGGCGCTCGCAGGTGAGGGGCCGCCCGCCCGGCTCCCGGCGGCTGCAGCGGCGGCAGCAGCAGCAGCAGCAGCAGCAGGAGCAGCAGCAGGAGCACTAGGAGCAGGAGGAGCAGGGCGAGCAGCCGGCTGTAAGTCGGGGAGCCGAGGGGCCCCTCTTGCCCGTGGAGGGGCTGCAGCGGAGGGGGAGGAGGAGGGGAGGGGGGCACTTCGGGGAGAGGACGCGTTAATCCTCGCCTTATGCCAGGGTGGCCGCGTCGATGAAACCGTCTCGGGGTGTTTCTGCGTCGCTGAAATACGCCCTTTATAGGCTCTTTAAATGTCCTTCCTCGCCTAAGGGCCCCGGGCAGCCTGAGCCGGTGGGAGGTGCCCCTGGCAGGATCAGTGGAACCGGGTGATCTTTAAGGTCCCTTCCGACCCAAACCATCCTGTGATTCTGTGATTTTGACATAACCTGCTTTTATAACCCCGCCTGGGAGGCAGAGGGCATCCCTACTTCGCCCCGAAACAGCGCGGGGGTTGGTTTGTTGGGTTTTTGGTTTGTTTTTTTTTTCCGTGCCTTTACTGGGGGATGTCCCCTTGCGGTGCGCCCTTCTGCGTGGGGTTAGAAATAAGGCGGCGCCGCTGGCTGCACATCTGGGCAGGGCTGGGAGCCGGTGCGGTGCTCCCTGTCCCCACAGAGCAGTTCGAGTCGGGAAGGCAAGTAAGAATCCGTATGGGGTTGCTGATGAAGGCGGTGCGGGCGGGAGATGAATCAGAGGGACGGGATTTAATTTCGGTTGAAATTTAAAAGAGGCCAAAAGAGAGGAAGTAATTAATTGAGGACTTGCGTCACCGGGGATTGTCGTTACGTTTCAAAAATAGGAAAGGGGCTTAATTATGAGATGTTTCATGTAACAAATATGATCCTGGTCTCGTACTTCCCTTTGAAAAGTCCTTGGAGGAGGGAGGCAAGGAGAGCTCCTGGGAGTGAAATTCCTACGTGTGGACCATTATTTTCAGTTATAGGTTATAAGTATGTGACGTGGTTCGGCAAGTATAGGAAAAAAAATCAGAGGCTTTGAGGTATGAAAATCTAAAGCTGAATAATTCTTAAGATGCGCGGTGTCAGAAATCTTGTAATCCATGTGTGGTGGCTCAGATGTTTTGAGGAATGACAGAAATACCAAAAAAGGCATCATGATACTCGTTGATACCGGGAGCTGAATTTTCTCCTTCCTTACAGAAAAGGAAAGTGCATTTCTGGAAGCAAGAATTGACAGATGTGGCATCTTAACAGCTGGCTAAACATAAAAGGGTGTATCAGCAGGTGATTACTGTCACAAGGATTTATTTTTAAAGTGTCTTGTACTGAAAGGGTCCACCCTTTTTTAGTTAAGTCAGGGTTAAGATTTACTTTAGCTCTATGGCATGTTAAAAATAGTCTTTGAGAGGAAGCATTCAGAAAAGTAAAAGAAAACGCCTATGTTCAAGGCATTCCTCGCTTTGAACATTTGTTTTTTGTTACAGCATGCAGAGGAGAAACTGAGCAGGATCTTTGATTGGTAGGATAGCTCTGAAGGGAATGATTTTTCCTGGCCTTAGCATAAGCCAGTGATATCTGGGAAGGAAACAATGGGGCCTATCTCCTCCTTAGATTAAAGGTAATGCCAGTTACTGTTCTGTGGGAGCACTTTGTGCAGCCACAGAAGTGAAAATCTGGCTGCAAGAAACTACCTCTGTGGTTCTGCCTCTCTTCTGTTGATCAGGAAAGCCAGCCAGAATCACCAGGTGGCCTGGGTGAATTTTGGAAAGGAAAGAGATGGCTATCACCTAAAATGCAACCCACAGACACGCTTTCCCTGAGGCAGTGTGGCTCTACACCATCCCTATTTGACTGCTGTGGCTAAATGTCGCAGCCCCTTCAAAGAGGCGTCTAAAACTGTTCCAAACCACTTATATTGGTTTTACTGTAACGAAAGAAAGCCACAGTTCATGGCAAAACATGTTTTGCTCTCAGCTTTTCATAATTAGGTATGCTGCTTTGGTTTATAGTCTTCTAAGCTGGATGACTTCTTATAGAAGAAATTCTGGTCCTCTGCCCAAGTCTTGAGAAACAGTTTGGGGTAGGGGAGGGAACTGGCATTAAAAAACAACTCTCCTTTTGCCATGCAGAATTTACCATCAAGTTCTCCATCGCTTCTTCCCAGTGAAGCTGTCTTCCCAGGGGCTTGGCAATATTCTCTGAGCAGTTCTTCCTCCTGTTCCTTGCCTTTGTTTGACAGACTTGCTGTGTATCAGGTCACCTGTTGCCCATTTTGGCTTTTCATACTGTGAAACACCTCAGGCTTTCACTCGCCTGCATGCAAATATTATTTTTTGGAGAAAAAAACCCAAAACCCGTAGCAAACAAAACCCATCCGTGTGTTACTACTTTTTTTTTTTTTTCCCTTATCACGATCAAGGCAGAGTGAAAGTATTTCCTCAAGATCTGAACCATCTCAGAGAGCTGGCTCCCTCTCCTTGCCTTAGCTGTAAGACAGTAAGACTGAACTAATTAGGTGGTCTGTGCCTAAAAGGTGCAGCTGTGCTGCAGAGACATGGGATCCCCACAGGGACAGAGCTTCTAGGGGTAGCAGTCAGCTGAAGGTATACCCTGTAGTTGGTTGGTTTTCTGTGTGACAGCAAGGTGAATGTCCCAAATAAACTCAAGTTTGAACTTAACTGGGGATGTGGGGAGAATTGTATTCAGGTGTTGGATGGAGCGTTTAAATTATCTTCTCTTACTGCAAAGCAGGCTAGTTGCTAGCCAGTGAAAGCAGCTAACTGGTGCTGATGGATGCGTCCAGATAGAGCAGTGAGAGCAGATTTGAAGCACCACCTATACAGGGGCTGGTGTTTGGGTGAAGCAGGATGGCAGAATGAGGTTCAGCTCCTGAGTACAAGCTCAGGTGAAGTTCATGCTGAAGAAGAGATCTGTTTCTAGTGCTATGTTAAACAAGAAAGATTTCTGCATGACATTCATGAAGATAATAATTGCTTACAATATTTCACAATGCTCATTATTTACATTCATAATGTTGTTGAGCAAAGATACCGATCCAGCATGGTGACTGCTGGGGATGTGAGTGTAACAGGAACAGCTGAAACTGGCTGTCAAGACGACTGGCTTCCTCATAGTTTAAGGATTAAATCAAGAGGCAGTAAAGCTTCAGAAAACACACTGCCAAGATAAAGTGGGATGATTACAAATGGACAGAGTTGGTCTGGGTGACAAGATGTATTTATACCTTTACTTGGGTTTCATTGACCTTTATGGAATAAGTAGTCAGGTGTAGAAACAAATGTTTGTCTTATGGTTCTGCTGCTAATTGAGTCTACAAGAGCACAGTTAGTTATTTTAAGCAGCTGTTTTCTTTTGAGAGGGTAGTTAAGTGTTGAATGTGTTTTACTCATTTTTTGGGTTTTGTGTGGGTTGTTTTTATTTTGTTTTAAAGGATGGGGAGATAAGTAATTTGCAGGTCCTTTACAGGCTGAACCTATGTAGGAATAGCAGCACATTTTTATACCTAAAGCTCTGAAACTGTGAAAATGATGGTTAAATACTCAAATTGTATCTTCATGACCATAGAAGCTTTTTATTGGGACTATTTTACTGAAAGGTATGTTTAGCAGAAGTAATTTGAGATACTGTTATACTTATCTTTGAAATAATGCAAGTTGCGCAATACTCTTAGAACCTGATGATTAGTATCTCATGAATGCCAGGGAGCCACATTAAGGGTTTCAGCCCCCACTATGTGTGGGACAACATACAACTTAAATCTGTAAATATTGTGTTAATGTTGTTTACTTGCACTGAATAACAGAAGAAAGCCCACCAAGTCTGATACACTGCTTTGATTTCTATCATAAAGGTCAACCGGGAACAAGTGAGATAAGAAATTAAATAGGCTGATATAGCGAGTTATTGTGCTGGTGTTCATTCTGAATAAGCTAAGTGAACTTTTCTGTGGTTTTGTGTAAACAGCAGCTGACCTTCTGTAGAGATACAAGCGCTGATGACAAGCTGTAGTACCTGAAACTAGGCATGACTTGTTTAGTCAAGTCTGCAGACTTGTTCAGATGCATTTAGATGGCAATTATTTTTTTTTCTTAAGTCATCTGTAGAAAACTTTCTGGTTTTATTCTGTCCTTTTGAAACAGTAGATGTTTCAAGTCTGGTTCTTGCTGTAGAAATTCTGTGTGTATCTGAGTATTTGTGTTGTGCCTTAAACAAAGGAAGCAGGTGTTGAGTCTTCATTGCAAATGTTTTTTTCTTTCATATTCTAATATTAGACACTTACAAAAAATGATAAACAAAACCAAAGTGTTAGTCTGACATTTTTTTCCCTATTACCTTTTTTAACAGTGCCTACAGTATAACAGTAAAGTCAAGCGAACCTGAAAACCTATAAACTGTTATGCAGGCAAAGCCAAATATCCATAAGTTGGAAAACGCCTACATAAAAAATGGTGATATATATAAGTGCATTATGGTCACATTATTTCTTACAGCCCTCTTGCCTCAAGCCGGTTGTGAGGTGAATGGTGTGAGGAACCAAATAATGGTTGCACAAGTGGTATAATTTGGGGGTTTCCTAACTTTGCTTTCTTTGACTTTGCAATCCTAGTGTTCTGCATATGCTGTTTCTAATTATGGGGTTCAGAATTCTTAGTGATACTCTGCAAGGAAGATCAAAGGTGCTTTGCTGCCACCACAGTCAGCATCTATGAAGCGTTTCTCTAAAGAGGTTGTTAAACTAGCTTTCTAGCCAGCAGAGCACTCTCTTATGATCTTCATGGGGAGAAACTTTGATACCTCTAAGGGTATGAGTAATATTGTTTCAAATTGCCAGCAGAAAGCCAAGAAAAGGCAGGAAGGTGCTGGAAGAGGCTAATGGATCTTGTTTTGATAAACACTTTCTCTGTTTCCCCAGTTCTAGTAAAGTTCTTTATTGACTTTTAAGACGTTGATTCTCTCAAGCCATACATCTGGATCAGCCTCCTGTGTAGGAGACTTTTTGTTTGGTTGTTTTTTCTAGTTTGAGTGCTGCATTAATACCGAGTGATGTACAGGAGCATAATGCCAGTGTTTCTGCAGATTTTTTCCTCACATTTACATTCTTTCAACTTTTTACCTGAGTTAATAAGATTCAGTGTATACTTTGATTTATGTTTACTTTAATTCAGCTTATTCATGAGCTTGCATAAATTAGATCTGAAACATGGGCAAAAATTACTCCAAGATGCAATGGAGCTTAAGATGGATGTTTTGCTTTTTCTCTCTCTCCTTTTCTGTGCTCAAGCACCATAAATATCCTGTCATCAGCATGGCAGAGGACCACTGAAGAACAGCATCTTATTCAGGCACTCTTGCCGCTCTTTCAATAATGGATTCTGCTGGGGAGTGGTCATTACTTTATTTGCTTTATTTTTTATTCACTGTCCTTTGAGAACTAAAGCATAGTTTCAGTTTGGTCAAAATTTATCCACAGAGAATGGTTAGGCCAGTCTTCTCAATGTTCAGATTTCAAGTGATAGCTTAATCAATTTTAATTTTACAAGCACCCTATCATTTAAAGCATTAATGCAATGCATTGGTTCTTTGAGAGTATGTGTTTCTGTGTTCATAAAGACTAAAACCAAAAGCATCCATGACATCAAAAGCTATGTATGTAACAGTGAAAAGAAAATGCAGGTTCTGCTCTTTGTATTTTGATGAAAAGGCCAGCCATTGCATTTCTTCCCAGTGCTGTGGTCCTTGTAAAGGCACATATCTAACTTTTGCATGACTGTATTAATCTAGAGTATGTTGCAGTGTAGTCTTAATTTTTTTCCTTCTTTTAAGAGTGCCTGGCTTCTAAGGGGTTGGCCAATTCAAGGAAAACTTTAACAGCAGGAGAGCTACCTGGTGAGTGAAAGAGGGACAAGGAAAGAATAGTGCCATTGATTGTCCTGCATGTCAGATGCAGCTCACGTGTTCCTGCTCCAGATACAAAAGATTATGACTCTTCATCGAGTTTAAGCTGGTTCTTTGCTTGCTCGTAGCTTTCTAGCAGATGACCTTGGAAGAATAACCACAGTTCATAAAAGGGTTAGATGCAGTGTATGTGGGGGTCTTTTCTGCCAGGGCATTTAAAAAACTTGTAGGAATATGGAAGTGAAAAATGGGGTATAGATGTATATAGCATATGGAATTGTATTTTACTTCAGTCCAAACACATGGAATGGAAAAATTAAATAGGAAATGGATTTGACTAGGGCTTCTGATACTACGGTAATACTGATAACATCTCTCAGTTTGGTCATCTTGCCTAGAATTAAACAGGGAGAATCTAGTCAGTTTGAAGATTAAATGAAAAGGTTGGATTGTTAAATGTTATCAGTCTGCTCTAACTTGTTTCTTACCTATCATATGCAAAGTAATTAGTGGTACAGAGAAGTCATACAGTCTGAATAGAAAACCTGTTGTTAGGAACAAGATAGCAGACTGAGCAGACCAGTAATTTGTATGGCAGCTGTTCCGTTCCTGTACGCCCCTTCCGCACTTGCTTGGTATGATTTTAGTGGGGAGAGAGGCTATATTTCTTCTGGTTTTGTCTATATGCACCCTCAGGCATGATGAATGCCAGTCTCAGTCTCCAGAGTCTTTTAGATAAGATCCACTAAGGTCAACAGCAAAGACAACAGAGTCATCCATTTTAAGGCAGAGTAGGCTGTACAGTTCTCTTAAAAATACATATTTATAGTCCCAAAGAAGAAAAGTTACAATAGCAAGAGCCCAAGTAGGTTAGGAATCTGTAGGAGTTTCTAAAGGAATTTGAGAAAAGGACAAAATGAAGCCTTGCCTCTCCAAGTGAAAGTGATGAACAATCACGTAGTTCATGCTGCAAACAGCTTCTGTATTTTTGCCTGAGAATTATTTTCACTTCTAGTTGCACTAGTTATTTTACCTTGAGAATACAATGGTGCCTCTACTTTGGCAGAGAAATATACATTGTAAGTAAGGTATTTTGTGGCATGGTATAACAGCTGGATTGCTGGGATATGCTCTTTTAACCTCATAGGACGAAGAAACAGGAGTAGCATCTAATGAAGTAACAATAGAGGAGTTGCATGTTTTTTGACATTGCCTTTGGTAAGAACAGGATATCCATTGAAATGTAAATCTTTAAGTGTATTCAGTTAATCACTGAAAATATGAAGATATGATCTGCATGCAATTTGAGTAATCAGTAAGGAAAGAAGCAGGCTTCAATGCCCAAGTGAGCAATCTAAACATTAAACTAACCCCTGTTCATAAATTCCATCTAATTTCCCTGTAACAAGCCTGCTTATACATTTTTCTCCCTTGCATCTGTGCATAAGGGTCAATCCCTTCACCATTTTCACTGTCCTTCCTCTTCTGGTTCCACATCCCTAGTACTTACGCAGAGGTTTTGTCCTTCCCAAATTTTGGTTGATGGTTATTCCTTCCTGCTGCAATGTTTGTGGGGATAGAGCAATGTAAGCATGAGGCATGGTATTTTTAATGGAGAGGGGATTTTGGAAGATGTTACCTGGCAAACACTAAGCTACTGAATCTTGCAAAAATAATGTAATTAGAATGCCTTAAAATTGACAGTCCTAGTAATTCGCAGTGACAGGAAAAGACACATTCTCAGATACAAATTTGACAGTCATGATGTGGTTTCAGTGCAGGCTGTGGGACAACGTGATAGTGATGTGACTGAGAGCAGCCCTGTGGAGAAGGATTTGGGGGTGCTGATTGAAGCTCAACATGAGCCAGCAATGTGTGCTCGCAGCCCAAAAGGCCAACCGTATCCTGGGCCGCATCAAAAGAAGCATGGCCAGCAGGGTGAGGGAGGTGATTCTCCCCTTCCACTCTGCTTTCATGAGGCCCCACCTGGAGTATTGTGTCCAGTTCTGGAATCCCCAACATAAGAAGGATATGGAACTGTTGGAGTGGGTCCAGAGGAGGGCTACAAGGATGGTCAGAGGGGCTGGAGCACCTCTGCTATGAGGACAGGCTGAGAGGGTTTGGGTTGTTCAGCATGGAGAAGAGAAGGCTCTGGGGAGACCTTATAGCGACCTTCCAGTACCTGAAGGGGGCTACAATAAAGCTGGGGAGGGACTTTTTACAGAGACATGTAGTGATAGGATGAGAAAGAATGGCTTTAAATTGGAAGGGGGAAGATTTAGATTAGGTATTAGGAAGAAATTCTTCACAATTAGGGTGATGAGGCACTAGAACAGGTTGCCCAGGGAAGCTGTGGCTGCCCTGTCCCTGGAGTTGTTCAAGGCCAGGTTGGATGGGGCCTTGGGCAGCCTGGTCTGGTGTGAGGTGTCCCTGCCCATGGCAGGAACATTAGAACTGGATGATCTTTAAGGTCTCTTCCAACCCAAACCATTCTATGAGTCTATGACTAGCTTTAAAGATGCAGATATGCCAGAACTTTTTAGCAAGGCTGTGGATTTTGATGGCTGGTGTAATCATAGAAGTAAGGGTATTATGATGGAGCAGAGGAGGAGGAATACATAATTCCGTTTTGTTTCATTAAAGAAACAGTGTAACATCTTTGGTTAACTTTTTTTCCACCTCTTTCTAATCCTCCCATTAAACAAACACATACAGATTGCTGCACATGAATGATAGAAAAATGTTGGCTTGAATGGTGAAGTCTGATATTTATAAAGAACTCTGAAATGAGCTTTAAAATGGAAGCTTCCAAGATATCTGAAGGGTGGGTGGTCATGTTAAAAATGCTTCATCTAAGACATTGTGTGTATTCTCCATGTAATAAAACAGTGTGGTATCTGTGAATGCAATAGCAGCTGTCAGTGTGTGTGTGTGTACATTAAAGATCCTTGTCTGAAACAGTACCAGATAATTTTTCAAGTGCTCTGATTCAGTGTGTTCTTTCAGTCCATCTGGTGAGGTAGCTGTCAGTAGTCACTGGGCTTTCTGAATTTCAAAGTTTGTAGTTCTTGTGTTAGTATGCTGAAAGTGAGGTTGTGGTCCCAAAGGCAAGTTTTGAATCAGTAACAATATATAGGCTTGAAAATAAATGATGCAGAGTGTTGTCAAAATTCAAGAACTGTATCAGTTTCTCTGGAGTAAAAGTAAATGAACTCACATCTCACTTTTCATTGTGCTCGTCTTCAAAACTGATTATCTGGAGTTGGACATTGGATTCTGCTTGATCATGGATTTGAGATACTCTTGTTAGAATGCTGTACTTTACAATGTTTAATTTTCCTGTGTCACTTTGAATAGACTAAGTGGTTGTGAAATGCGTGCCCTTCTGCTGGCACAGCGTCAGAGAGAAAACAGCTTTTGAAGCTTACAGATCTCAACGTGGTTGTGGCAATTTGACAGGAAAGGGTTTATTCAGTTTTCTGTGCAGGATTTGAGGTAGTGTCAAATGTAGATATCTATTTCTTTTTTTTTTTCTATTTTGTGCTGAAAGACAAGAACTTTCCAAACGCAACACTTTGGATGAGAACTCTTTATTTTGATAACTTCCAGGAAATTTGCCCTTTCAACCTTCATAATCGTCTTGATGGCCAAGAAAACACAATGTGTGGACAAAAGGACTCTAAAAATTTAGTATGGCTTTCCCTAGAAAAAATGTTTTCTGAAATATTTAATTCCTAAGAGGAATGTCACGTATACAGGTAAAAACATTGTTTATATCTTGAATGATAAAAGCCAGAACAGCCTCCTTTGGGAGCCTATGACAAGTTTTAGGCCTTCTCTGAATTTTTATCCTGTTCTGTGTCAGTATGACTCCTGGCTCTGCCTGAAGTGTTTGCATTGGACCATGGGCAGCCTTTTTTTCCTGTCCTTTTTTTTTTTTTTAATAATAATAAACGGTGGTTTGATTGGTTTTTTTTTAATAAAAGTCCAAATAATAAAGAATCCACCACAAGCCCTGGTAAATAGTTTTTGCTGTTAAGAAAAGGTACGTTTTCTTTCTTGCCTTGCTTTGTCTAGCTTCGTTCTAACTAACGTAAGTGATAGCATGATTCAGTGGCTGGAAGCTAGATACCCTCTATTATTAAATTTGTATTCTTTGTGGTAGTAACTGTCCATGAGCAATTCATCACTTCATCTTCTAAGTAGCTGAACAGACTGAACTCTCAACAAGTCTGTTGCTGTAAATTATCTAGTCCATTAATCAGCCTTGGGTTCTTCTGAAACCCCCTTGTTTAATGACATCCTCCTGGAAGTGCGGCTACCAGGACTGGATGTGATGATGGTCAAATACAGAATTACTGGACCTTCCCTTTCCCTGTCAGTGCTCTTTCATGCAGCAGGGATTTGCAGTATCCCCTTGTTACCACAGCATAAGAGGATCAGGTTCAGCTGATATCTCTCCTGACTTACAAAACTCTTGTTATTGTTTCTGAGCGCAGTTTTCCATCCTGGAAGTATGGTGTATGTCTTAAAATTGAATATTGAATGCATGAATTTGGCTACTGTTAAAACTCAAGTGTCCTGCTGATGTTCAGATATCAGCTAATCAATGTCATTCTTTTCCTCTAATTTCTGCTGTTTGTTAATTTCTGTTAATTTTCCTTTCCTCCTTCTGATCCCCAGTCCTCCAGTGCAGAATATTTCAGGATAATTCTCCAATGGGATTGATCAATTGAAGGCAAAGAGTTTAAGAGCATCCACTGCCTGGTTTGTTTCTGACAGTCTGAAACACTCACTTTGGGAGGTGTGAACTTTCTCAGTCAGCAAGCACTAACCTGGGGTCTTGGGGACTATTTAAAGTTAACTGTTCTACTAAGCTGCTAAAGGGTTGTATTTGAAGAGTTTTGGTTTACTGATTAGGTGCAGATTTTTTTTTTTCTTTTCATTGTTATTTGGGCCCTTCTCTTCCCATGCTAAGTTGTGTCTGCCTTCCCACTTTTGTTCTCTAAAGTGAATGGATTATAGTCTTTTCAAGAATGGTGAGAGTTTAACAGCAGTGTTTGCTTTAACAGCAGTGTTTGCAGTAGGTTTTTTGTTTAAGAGAATAGATATATAATTTGAGTTATTGTAGGGTAACCCATATTTAGTGTTCAGTGTTCAGAGAGAATTTAAACTGTTTTCTCCAAGGATGTGATTTAACTTGAGCAGCTAGGACTATGGGACTCTGGTGTTCATGGAGCTATTTCTAATGTGGATTTTTGTAGCTGTTGGTGAACAATTTAACCATTTCCTCCAGTAAGGATTTCTTTGCACTTCTTCCTCTGAGCCTAAGTATGCTGCCCTGCTGCTTCTGCAGCTAGAAGGAGGGTATCTCTAGTGAATCCAGGTAGCGCCCATATACAGAGGAAAAGAAGGAATGCCAGTTTGGCAATATCGTCTTTCTTCTAGAAGTTACTGTACATGCTGTTTTGCTGGGACTGTGTTTCAAAGTATTTTGGTTATGATATTTCTATTCCTTCTTATGTGAGCTGTATACAGAGAGTCTGTAGAACCGTCCCTACATTAGCCATGAGTTTCCTCCTGCCCAGTACTGAAGCAGCAACACTAAGATGTTGATGCCTTCCTCGGATGCAAGTTCCCTCTTGACATTTCTTGAGTGTACTGCGTGATGGCCAAGTGCTCCTCTGTAATTGAGGAAGGGAAAGTGTGTTGCTTCCCTGTGTTTCTACAGAGGCTATCTTTACTTAAATAACTAGTGTAGCCTTTTACAAGAGAAGAGAGTGCCACGCTGTGCCTTAAATTAATGAAACTGAATGGTTGGACTCAGTGATCCAAGAGGGCTTTTCCAACCTGGTGATTCTATGATTTCATGATTCTATGAAATCCTGATGCATCGTAACAATATAATACGGGGGATTTTTCTTCTGGCTATGGTTTGGATTTGCACCCAGGACAAAGACACTGACTTCAATTTCTGCTCCCCTTGCCAACACTAAAGAGGTCAGGAATACCTGACCACTTACTTCTGTGACTTGGAATCTGACCAACTTTATGTTGGTTTTGTTTTCTGAGTTGGTCGGAGAGGGGCTTGTCCTAGTTGTGTATTGTTCTTTGTCTGGTTGGTTTGGGGTATATTTGTCTGTTTACTTTTCCTAGTGTTTGCGCAGAGATTTTTGTCAGCACTTCAGGAGTCTGTCCCGGGCACTACAGCCTGTCACCTTTTCTTAAATTTGTAAAGGATGGTAAACTGCACTAAGCAACATATCAGTCCATACCCATGACTTGAATTCTGACTCCCTGGAGCTTGCAGGAGCCATTAAATATTTGTTTTAAATAGCCTTCAGTAAAGGCAGAAGTTCATTTTACCTACTTATTAAAGGATTAAGTAAATAAACTTGCCCTTTACACAGGAACATAGATCCCTGAATTATGTTATTTGTCTGCCTACGCCCCGCTGCCATCCATACCAAGCTATGTGAATTGGCACATGGACAACTTGCAGCATGTGGTAGCAGCTTGTTCTTGGTCAAGAGAGAGGTGCATCCATGCCCAAAGGGATTGCTGCACCTCATTTCTGCGCTGTTACAGTTGTATAAATAAGATGTGATGACCAAACACTGTTATAACAGTCTAGCAGCAAGTGTCACAATGCGCTATAAGGCCTTGGTATATGTGTGTTCTGTTTCAGACCTAGCTTCTCTCAACTCTGAAACAATTAGTGCAACCTAGATAGAAGTGTAGGCTTAGTATATTTAGCTGATGTTAGTTTAGTTAGAGACCTAAACATAAATCTTGCTTAGTACCTCTAAAAAGTGACCTCTAAGGGAGACCTTTAAAAGGTAAGCTGAGACATTACTAAAAAGTCAGGTGGTTTAATTGGGGTTGAATTTGTCTGTCAGACACCTGGTATAGGTCTTCTCAGTACCCTGGGGATGAAGTGTCAGTGCTGATCAGTCTGATTTCTATGGACAATAGTTTTGGCAATGGTCAACTTCGCTCTTTCACCTCTGATCTCCCTTGTGGGAACTAGCATAAGGAATACAGTGACTGATGAGGAGGGTGTTTAGCAGTTAGTTGGGATTTGTAAAGGAGAGTGAAAGGGACCTGCAAACTCAAGGCTTTGCTCCTGGGGTAGGAAGAAGGGGGCAGAGTTGGCTCTTTGGACTACATGATCCTAAAGATCTTTTCCAACCTACATGATTCTATTTGACCCATGGTGGCTGTACAGAGGTGCAGCCGGGTGTTGTCATCTGTTACCTAATGTCTAGCCTAGTTTCTGTTGAAATATCTGATTAATTTTGGGGTTTTTATTAATGTGGGTTTTGGAACAAATTAAATGTGACCAAGGTCCCAACAAGGATCTGCAATTTGTTTTCTGCTGAAGAACTCTTTATTCAAATGAACACAAATTTGCATCATTAAGCGCACGCTTCACTTAGGCTGCCCAACAGGACTGAACACAGAGACAGAAATTGTCTTTTGTGTGGCCTTTCTTATAAGGGGACAGCCATTTAGGCCCAGCTCGTGCTTTGGCTTGTGTATATTCTTTTACAGCATTTCTGGGGAGGTGTAGGTGTTTTACAGCAATCTGAGTTTGCTATGATCCTCTTCAAAAAGGCCATGCATCTTGTATTTCTTCATGCAATTGCTAGTTATTATTATCTACTCCCCTCCCTCTCCCTATGCACCTCAAGAATTTACAGTGTTTTAAGGTGTGTGAGAAGGTTTGTTTGAGTAGGAGAACTCATCATAAAGAGTTGCAACTTGTTTCTCGCAACAAAGGCAAGCTGTTGTTTTGGTTGAGTGTGGTATTACGCCACGACGTTTTGTCAGTGTCAATTTATGCCAGGCTTTAAATAGGATACTCTGCAATGAGTTTATTTTCTGGTAGTCTGTAATCCTTTCAGGCTAGGTAACATTAACGAGCGGCAGCATTACTGTGGCTGGTTTTCTTTTGATCATGCACAGCCCTAGTCAGGAAATGGGTGAGGAGCATGAGTCATGATTATATTACCCTAATGTGACTGCCTACTAAAGGTCTTCTTTTTGCCGCCAATATGCTTTCCTTTGACACTGCTTCTGAAAACAGAACGTCCATTTTGGAGCACTTTGAAATATTGACCTTTAAACAGAGGGATTTATGTTCTTTTGCAGTCTCGAGGCAAAGTTTTAAGTGGGAGCCCCTGCAGAGCGCAGAGAGAACACGAGCGTCTGCAAAATGCGTTTCCAGAAAGCTGCAAGGGACAGGACTTGACTTGCAGTACATTAGGTCTGCTTGGGTTCATTGGATACAGTATGTTTCCCTGACCTATTTAATTATTCTATCACGTTGCCTGCACATTCAAGCTTGAGGTCCAGTTGTCTCTCTATACAGATGCTGTCATCTTATTCAACATTTGGCTTATGCTGTGTCTTAGAGCTGTACTTATCTTTTGAAATATGGCTGCAGTAATGGGAAGATAGATGCTGACTACTGGCTGAGGTAAAACTTGAGTGTTGAGAAGGTAGCTTTAGTGGGATTTCAGACAGCAGTATTTCAGACGGTTTGATGAAATATAGGGGGCTTAGGGTTTGAAAGAAATGTCAGCTGCTAATCAGTAAACTAGCTTTAGTACTGAATTGCCACTGTGCCACTCTGAGTATTCAGACAGTGCACCTCTGTACAAGTGCCGAGTATATTGATTTATTTCAAATTAAACTGCCTAGCTCTGCTTGGTTTTAAGAGGACTATGTGAAATATGGCTGTTGGCAAAGAGAGTGAATGTGCTGTGATACTACTTAATATGTACAAGAAAAAAAAGAAGTCTGATCAGTTTAGTACAAGCAACTCAAGTTAACAGACGTGAGTGTCTGTGGCAGAGAGATCTCAGGAGAAAGTGGGGATGGCTGCGCTGGTGTCCACTGTGATGTGTCCCTGTCAGCTGGGGCACGCCACAGGTGTCACTGACACGCTGCAGAGCACAGCCAGAATGTGACATTCTTTCAGTTGTCACTTATTCCTCCAGATTATTACCTTTGCTCAACTGGTGCATTCAAATAGTGGAGTTAGTTGTTAGGAGTATAGTATAAACTCACAGAGGAGGTGTCACTTCTATTTTTTTTCTTTTGTTTCATATAAAGGTGATAAAACAGTTGCTTTAGTTATATTAACAATCCACTTCGAATTGCATATACATAACAAAATTTTTGAAGTCCTATTGACTTCATGATTTCATCTCCGTTCCTTGAAGAGGGCCCAAGTTGGATCAAAAAAGAAATTCAGTGTATATTTTTATAATCCATTGAATAGTTTCCTTTCTTCCATGATCTCTAATCTCATCTTGATGACCATTCAGTGCACTGAAGGAGGCAGAACTGCAGCAGAGCAGAAGATTCATCGTTGTTCTTTGTAATAAAACAAATAAGTCCTGTGCAGCTCCATATTTTTCTGACCCCTCCACCTTATTGTTAGCCTTTGTTTATAGAGGGCTCTCTGGCGTTCAGGTTTATTTTAAACCTAGTTTATCAGCCACTTCAAGATGGTAAATACTTATTTCAAGAGAAAGGTTTTGAGAATTAAATGATATGCATACTATAATCACTAGTTTTCCTATGTCACTTATGTGTTTCAAGGACACGATGAAGAATATTTGACTTGGAGATGAAGGGTGTTTGAGAACTGAAGGTGGGGAGTTCACAGTAGGGGGCTTTTGGTGGGGGGTTGAGGTTATTTTTTGTTTGGGATCTTGAAAGATGCCTTTTGTCAGGGGCTACCAGTTAAGGAAATCTTAAGCTAGGGATCTTTTTTTTTCTTTTAAAGAAAAAAATACCTTAACTGCAGTTGGAAAATCTTCATTTCAACGTAACAGCCACCTTAGGAGACCTAAGGCAGAAGCTAGTGGAGCTCCCAAGCCATTTTTGCATCAGAAGTGAATAAAATCTGGAGGTAACTCCATGGACATTTTTTATTGAAGAGGAGTTGGTTAAGAATTGCCATCCCTTCTTCCAGAACTCCTTACTCTCAAAGAGTGACATTTCATGAGACAGTTTAGCTGTTCAAATGACTTTTGCAGCTGAAAGTAGCAGTCTTGTTCCTTGCCTTGTCATCTTACACTCCTTTCCTGGTTAGTTTTCACCCAGTTCAGCATGCTGAACTGGCTTATAAGGGGCCAAGTGTGTACACACAGTAGGGGGAAGGGGCGAATGCCTTTCTGACAGCGACATTTATATTGGTCTTGAACTCTCTTGAAGCATTGCCATCAGTCACACTGCAGCTGTTGGTAAGCCTCTGCTGTAAACTGAGTCAGTGGGGAGGATTGCTGCTGCAACTGATTTGCAGTGTGCCTCATAGGTCTGCTTCCACATGGAGGGTACGAAGAACTGCAGTGCAGAACCGGTAACCAGCAGCAAGGAGAGAGAAATCCAGGGTGGGAACTTCGTAAACCAGCTTTAAAAGCAGAGCTAGGTCAGGGAACTACACCCTCCTGTGTCAAAAGAGAAAGCCATCTATGCTAACCTGCTCAGAATTACAAAGGGTGGGGATTCCTAATCCACTTAAACTGATACAGTGCTGGCTGACATCAAAAGAGACAGTAAAAAAGGGACCTGCCTCAATCCACATCTTCCCAAATTCTTCCATATGGCAATACCAGCACTTACATGAATGCCCTGTGCTGCGTCAGGCATCTGCTTTGACTAAAACCTCTTTGTTTCCAACCAGAACAGTTCCCCAACCTTTTAGGTTGCACATAGGCTAAGGTTACAGGGTTTTTTTTTGTCCCATTTCACGATAGTTTTCCTCTGGCTTAAGAAAGTGGATGGACAAGCTTTTAAGACTCTCTATCTGGTAGTTTATGAGTTTAAGGTCTCCAGCAATTTGCTCATCTGGTCTGCTGGCTTTGTAGGAGGAAACGTGTGACTGTGCTTCAGTGCCCAGTCTCTGATGTAGCATAACCTCACCTTGAGCAGCTGCATGAATTAAGGTGCTGGACTTTGTACTGACATGTACCTGTGCCTAAATGTGCATGGGCTTGCACTCACCCAATTTTTTAACCAACGATAAAGTTGAACTATATGGTACTAAATTTGTATGTATGAGTGTACCAGTTAACAAAGTTAAGAAGAAAGTAATGAAGAGGGATGTGTTTTGGTCCGTGGAGCTGAACAACAGAATACAGTGAGCTCATTAAATGCCTGCCTCTAGAGGAGAAAAAGTTTTTTATTATTCTAGAAAAGATGCTAACTTTTCAAAGCTGAAACAAGGCTGTGACCAAAACCTGTTGGAAGGTGAAAAAGTTGTTCCAGGAAAAAAATGGGAATTATTTAAAACGGTTTAATGAATGGTCAAAAGCACAACTGCAAAAACAGACTCTATAAGGCATTTGACTTAATATTGCATCACAGCCAAATCTTTAAAACATAAGTCCTGTGTAATGTCAACAAAGCACATATTAAACATGTTTAGACTCTCAGAGTAAATGTCAGAAGTAGGTATCAAATAGGGGTGCATTTCTATTGGAATAATGCAGAAATCTCTGTCCAGCATTGGGCTGCATAGTATTTTTATGAGAATCCTGCAAAATTGTTGTGGTACAAATTTGCAGATGATGGAGATTGATGAGGAAATATATCGATGAGAAGACAGATTAATCTCAACTGATTTATCAATTGACTGCTTGAGCACACTGAAATAAAGTATTTTCTTTTTCTGAGCTATGGCCTTGCTTTTTATCTTAAAGAATATAAATCCAGTTTATTTGCTGAAGAATGATAGCTTGGAAAGCCTTTTCCTTTTTTCTTTTTCTTTTTTTTCCCCCCCCATAAGAAATAGTCTTACTGAACAAACAGTGTAATATGAGCACCAGCATTAGCTGTAGTGGCAAAATTTGTTGCTTAAATGAATATATGGGTATCTTCATCCCAAGAAATAGAATGAGGGTGCCCACTCTGAACTGAGAAATGGCAGTTATAACTAGTTTCTACTTCTGCCAATATAGTTAATCCTGGTTGGAGAACTCTTTTTTTGTTTGACCAGCACAAAAACTCTAAAAGTGTTTGTAATATGAAGCCACCGTGAAACTACTGGGAAATTCCTGTTGTAAGATGGTGAGGATAGAAAAAGACGTATGATCTTGTTTATAAACAAGGCAGCAATGATGGGAAGAAATTATTTTTATCTTTGTATATGCTATGAGGGAGAACAATATTGAAATGTTCTCACTAATTCTGATCTCCTCTGAAGAGGATGCTGGAAAATTGGAGGGGGTTCAAAGGAGGGAGAGAAAGAGTTGTATTTGAAGGCTTGAAATTACTCCCCCACCATCGCCGCATGAGGTATTCCCCCTGTTCACTTCGATCAAAAAGGGTGACTGGGAAACAACTTGGTTAATAGTCAAGTACCTTAACAGGGATGAAGGTTAGTGGTTGATAAAGGGCCTTTGTAATCTCAGACTGAGACAAAGTAAAATAATAACTGGAGACTGGAGCCAGCTGCTTAAATTAGACAGTAGACCCAAATTAGATAACTTCAGGAGCTCTTTTCTGCTGTGCTAGTCCAGCTGTTTGAAGGACAAAGTAAACTATAAGAATGATTTTATTTTTTTTCCCAAAGCAGGTTGCCCTTCCTTTATTTCTTTTCTTACAGGCTAATATGAAAACTCTTAAATATGTGAAATACCTAATTCATTTCAATATAATGCACAAGTACTTGAATGGCTTGTAGTTGAGAATGTTCCCTGTTTGACATGATTTACTTCACCTTGATCAATTTGAACAGATACCATGCAGGGAAAGGTGGTGAGATTTGAAGCAGTCAACAATTGAAATATGGAACTTGGTTTTTCTTTGTTCATGAACTTAGGTGTTAGGGAGGGGAAAAGAGAAGGGTCCTGGAGAAATGGAAGATAACTGTAGAGAAAGACATGTATGCAGCCTGGCCATGCCTTAATGGTTGCTTCTTCGGGTGGACGGCTCACAGCTAGTCTACTCTTTGTCTTTGATTTATGTGGGGAAAAAGTATTTATAGCAAGGGAAATGAAAATGTATCTTTGTTTTTCTTACATTTTCCTTTCACTTTCCCTTCCAAAGATGACTGATAATTAATTAATTCCTTTGCTTTTTTAAAAAAATAAATTTCTAGCCAGCTAGTTTATAGCTTATAGGTTTTCCAAGCTTTCCCTGTCTTTCATTAGTATATCTGTATTATGGAGCATATTCACATTTCCTCCACCTACTCTGAGCAGTCAATTGCTTTAAGAATTAAAGCTGTTTCAAGCTGCCTTGGAGTATTTAGCCACTATTAATTTAGAAAGATATATCAGGTGGAACTCTGCAGGGCTATCTTCCATCTCTGTTACTACCAAATATTTTCGTGAATTATTTGAATGCATGGTTATTACATCCACAGAAGATGTTAAACATGCAGAGGCCAAGATTAAAATTCAAAGTGATCATGACCATTTGAAGTGTCTGAAATTACTAGAATGCAATGCAGCATGTACAGAGGCTTTGCTGCAGGGTAATAGTCAAGAACAAGCTGTAGAATAACTAGCTAGGCAACAGCTCACTAAAGGAGCTAGATTTTTAGTGGACCACAAACTAAACATAGGCCAACAGTGTTGTGATGCTGAAAGAAAAATGCAGACACTCTATCAAGAGAAAAATTGAGACACTGGCTTGAATATTGTGTTTGCTTTTGGACATGGTTAAAGAAAGATTAGAGCTGAGGGGAGGAAGACTGAAAAAAGGTTGGGGGAAGTTATCCAAGCTCCAGAAACCATGACCTGTGTTGAAAGATTAAAATATTTATGTTGTTAAATCTGAAGGAGAAAAGCCTGAAAGGAGATGTAGAATGTATAAAAAATAATGAACTGTATTCATTAGGGCCCCAGGTGGAGCATGAGAAACTTCAGGTGCGTGTTCTCTGATGACTAGCCTCTGTGAAGTAAATTAATGTGAGCAGTCTGCACCTGTAGGGAATTTTAAGAGGCGGGTGGACAAACATCTCCCAGGACTAGCAGAAGGCATCTGGGTCTTTGCAGGAGGATGGAGGAAAGAATGAACTGCATCATAGGGTCCCCTCTTGACCTGTGTTTCTGTAGATGTAGAAAGGATTGGGATTTGTTTTTCCTTCATTTTCTAAAATATGTACATGACAATGGGGTAGAATAGGTTAAATTTGATCTAGGAAAGTAGGTTGAGTGCAGTTTGAGAAAATTGGTTAAACTGAGGTCTGATTAGCCTGCTTGGTTTTATAAAGCAATTAAAGCCATAGCTTTAATCAGAAAGGTGCAAATTCTTTGATGGAGGGAGAAACAAAGGGGCAAGGACTTCTAATCTGATCAAGGAAGGTGACTTTAATACAGATAAATTCAAAGGCTGGGCGTCTTATAAACAAGGTTAATGTAGATGAACAGTCTGGAGGGAGAAGTGTTACCACCCGATTTGATTCAAACTGCTTAGGAGGTGGTGGCTCTATAAACAGAGGCTCACTCGTGGCTTGGTCTAGAAGTGGACAGATGTATTACCTTTCATCTTCAGAGGCTGCCAGTTGATATGGACGCCTAAGTCCACAGGAACATGAGAGGTAAGCTCTGTGGTGCATCATCTGCTGCCTTTCTTGCACCTGAAGACTTTGCTGTACTGAGAGTTTGTTTTACCAGCATTCAGGAATTGTAACTGCAGGAGTTGAAGCCTGTGTTACAAAAACAATAAAAATGCGGTTTGCACTGATGTTTCAGGCATAGTGACAGTATCAGCATTGACGAATATATTCTCAACTATTTGTGCTGCTGAAAGCTACTGGTAGCTAAAGCATAAAATGAACCCCTAAAGCCTGATTCTTCTCTACTTTCACGTACTTCATTGTGAGAAAAACTGCAACAGCTTATTCTGTAGTTTGTGTCTGTCTTTTGCTGTGTTACTGTATTCTCATTTGGATATTTAATAACATACAGACTTTGTTTTCTCCTAGTGACTCGCTCCATAAGGTACTTCAATGTTATTTTAAACAGTGCTTTGGAAATGGGTTTCTCTTAAGTTCGTATGCTTCTAGACAGTGATATGTAAGGCAGAGCCCTTGGACCCTTGGAACAGATTGTCCTGTAGAAAGCCCATAGGCTTCCAAGAGCATGCACTTGATTCTATTCCTGCTCTGTGGAAACAGGATTTTCTTTCTATCATTTCTTTGCCTAGGACACTTGGGATTGTGCATAAATAAAATTTTGCATCCTTACCCTTATTTGTCTCTGGCTTTGTAAGCTTAGCTGTTGAGATATTCGCTGATAGTCTGTCCTTTTAAAGTTGACTGTGCAGAATAAACTGAGGCACCCATGGAAAACTGAGCTGTGAGGAAGGTGATGATTACTGAGTGGACAGAGGATTTGTATGGCAGATTAAGAAGTGCCTCTGAAAATATTACTCTTTGTTACTAAGCAAAACACTTACATGAATGTGTGAAGTGACAGAAATGAAAATTTTTGCTGGGCTGAAGTTTCTCTGGCTTGGCTTGTGCTTGGAGCTTGTTAGGAGAGGGGTATCTCTAACTGGAAGAAAAATCCTTTCATGTTGTTCTCTTAAGTTCTCCCACTGTAAGCTGGCAGTCTGGGACTGTGGAATTGTGGTCATGCATTTGGTTTTCTGATAACTTCTCATTCAGCTTTCCAGTTTGACTATAAATTCACTTGGTTACTGGTTTGAAATTAGTCAAAACAGAAACTCTTTTAGTGACAGTATCAGAAAAATGTCTCATTGTAAGACAAAGTGAACTTCACTATATGGCTTGGTATCAAGATTGGAGTGTGTTCTATCCCTTCTCTTAGCCCGTGTGCAGCAGTGCTTTCGTTACTTGCTGAGTACAGGGAGGGTGTAAGGTTCTTGTGAAAATTCTGTGGAATTATTGATTTTAGTTTTGCAGGAGTTGAGCTGGAGGTGTAATCTCGTTAGGCCTTTCTTCATTTGCTGAATTTGGATTTTAATTTTTTTTTTCTTAATAAAATGCATGGTTTAGTGTTTGATAGGAATGGTTGGACTCGATGATCCGTTGGGTCTCTTCCAACCTGGTTATTCTATGATTCTATGATTCTAACTATTTTTTTTTAAACCGCCTGTTATCTGTTGATACAGGTTCTTCCTTATTCAGTTGCAAATGAAATACGAGGAACAACAATATTTTAGGCTAAGTGAATGTTTCCAGATTTTCAGTATATTTCATCTGTTCAAAGTAGCTTCAAATCTGTACTCCTTTGGGCAGTAGTTGACAAACAGGATAGGTATGCAGAAATGAAGCACAGTTGCTCTGAAGCCTATCAAGATTGCTGTATGTGGAAAGCCTGTCCGTTGAGGAGGCAACCCTTATCCTTTATTTACAAGGTGTAATTTGCAGAATTTTTAATGGAGTGTCTAGTGAAATCTGCAGCAATGGTAGCTTTTGTTTTCAGCTTGTAGTAAGCACATAATTGAAAATTCTTCTCTTCAAACGTAAAGCAGCTTGCATGGGCCCAGTGGAAGGCAAGGCCTTCACAAATACAGAGGCTGCTTTATAGAGAAGGATTATAATTCTTGGCACCAGAATCTCTAGCAGCATCCTCTGAGGCAGTGTGGTTTTACACTGCCCCTTACTGGTTCTCTCTCATAATGCAAGAACTAAAGGAGATCTGGATGCCCAAAAGTTCGCTCTGTTTTGGGATTTTCCAGTTCCCCCTCAGCCAAGCTATGCGCTAAATAAAGTACAATGCTCTTATGTTTTGAAAAGGATTATTTATATTAAAAGTTATTTGCACTTAATTTTAGTATTTCTTCGTGTTCAGATGTTTCATTGAGTCCCTCAGGTTTCTTTGAAATCTCCTATTGGAGTTTGGCGATAATGGTCTTTGATGCATCAGTGTCCAAACTGGTAGAAGCCATGAAAACTCTGAACGAACTAGGATTTGTCTTTCACTTTTAAACTAGCGAGCAGCAAGCGTGACTTTGAGCCACATGGACACTATATTGCCATACATACTGACTGAATGATCTCAAAGAATGGATAATTTGAATCGGGGAATTCTGCCTGTTATTTCTGAGAAGTGAGATAGAGTTGAGTTCAGTTGATCAGTTGAACAGCTTCACTGTTTGGCAGTGTTTGCTAAGAATTGTCTAATTGTCTGCTTTTTAGAGTAGAGGGTGCTTTGTTTAGCTAAATGATAATCAGTATGGAGGGGTGGAGATAGACAACATGACAGTGCAATGAATTTTTCTGTTTAAAACTGAAAGGTAACCAAGTTGACTGATCAGTTCTTTCATCATGGGGTGCGGCACAAGTAGAGATTTTATTTAGGATTCGCTTTTGTGTCTTCGAGTAGACATGGAATTAAGTTGGTGGAGTTTTGGTACATAATATGAGTCTCCTAGTATTCTGTAGATCTCAATTAATTACCATTTTGTTGTGTAGAAGGAAGCTTTTGAAGTACTTTTTGATTGCATCAATCAGTTACTATATTTTCAAACTTGTGCTTAAAAGCATGAAATGTCCTCATACTTTATAGAGCATTGAGCTTATTTTGTATGGCAGCTTTCATCTGATTATATCTGTTGTACTTTTTTGGGAGAGGGCTTTTGAATGATATCTGAAGAGCAGTTAGATATCTGATGGGAATCAAAAGACCAAAATGCTAACCTGGCTAGATTCCCAGTTCCCCTTGTGATGTACAGTTAAGTACCCCACTGTAGGAACTAATTACTCAGGTTAAAGGATTTATGAAAATTCTTAAATACTTCTTGACAATCTGGCTGTATACCAATACAGTGCAAAGTCTTAAAACTGGTGATTCCTACTGGGCTTTTTTTGATGAAGGAAAATACTTGCTGGGGCGTGAATAAAAGGCAGTAAAAATAGCCCTTGTTACAGACAGCTTTCCTTCACTTATTGCATAGAACAGTCCTTCTGTGCAAAACCTGCAAGCTCTTTTGTGGGCTGAGGATGGTGATGGACAGTGTGTGAGGGATTTGGGGCTGATTATTCGGGTAAGGAGTGACCTGTGATGCTCTGGTGGTCCATGGACTGAATAGGGAAAAGTACGAAGATGTCCAGGAGAAAAATGCATTCTTATTCTGAGATTGCTCATGAGTCAGAAACTGGTACTGTCAGGAATAAATGCACCATTAAAACATTAAAGAAGAGTGGTTTTCCATAACTTGTTGATCCAATAGCCTGTTAGCCCTTGTGGACTGATTTATCAGGCTTTTCAGAGACCATATTCTAGTAGGAAGTCTTGGTTTGCAAACACTGTTTCATTTGGTTGCACAGAGCAACTCTGAGTCACCCTGGCTCTTGGCCTACATAATTCTTGAACTACACCCTATAACTAATGAGTATGAAGAATTCCTGTAGTCTAAGGATTGTAGACACAAGAATCAGTCTCTTCTAAACTACCTGCGTTTGGATGTTTCTAACTAATTGTAAAGATGTGTGTAAAGACTAGCACATTTTAAAAATACCTAAGCCTATCCATTTAAATGGGCATATTTACTAGAAACGTTATTGGTCACAGTTTGCCAGAGTTCCAGTGCTAAATGGGGGTATCGGAAGTTCTCTAGTCCAAGGTAGTCTACTCCATTTCCAAAAAGGATTCCTGAGTGACTCCGTTGGTCTTCCTGACTCTACCAAAAGCTTAATGTTGTTGAATGTTATAAACGTGTTTCTGCATGTGCTTTCAAAGGTCAGTATTTTTGAATGCCAGAATAAGAAGAAAGGTTGAGATAGTGATATTTAGCAAAAGAATTGTGCTCAGCAACCGTGTCTAAGAAACTCTGACTTCAAAAAAAGCTATGAAGTCAGAGAAAGGTTAGCTAGCCCTTGTTAATCAAAACTCTTTTTATCTTGCCTAATGAAGGGAAGCAAAATCATAAAGCTAATCTGCAGGCTGGAACTGTCAGTACCATGACTGAATTTTTTGTAGAAATAAGACTGAATGAACCATGAAAAATAAATTAATGATAACCTGGTTTTGTATCCCATGCAGGTTTTTTCAACTTCTGGAAGAAGCAGGATGTTTGGTTGCTAACTGATCTGAAACTTGTGCTAAACCCTGGAAAAGTCTGCAGTGGGAGACATTCACCTGCACACGCCCCACAGTTCTGTGCATCAGAAGAAAGGGACTTCACGTGCAAGAGTGGTTCAAGATGATGATGATGTAATTTTGATAACAGTGAAGGTCTCTTGAGAATAACTGACATTGTAAGAGGCTTCTCTCTCCCTCCTCTTCCTTTTATTTTTCTTTTTTTTTCTTTTCTAATAACTTCCTCTCTCAGAAACTAGAAGCAAGATGCCAGCCAAGACACCAATCTACTTGAAAGCTGCTAACAATAAGAAAGGGAAAAAAATCAAACTAAGAGATATCTTGTCTCCTGATATGATCAGTCCCCCTCTTGGAGATTTTCGTCATACCATACACATCGGAAAAGAGGGACAACATGATGTTTTTGGAGACATCTCCTTTTTGCAGGGCAACTATGAGCTATTGCCTGGAAATGAAGGAGAAACCAGAGTTAGTCAGTCTGGTGGCCACAATGAATTCTTAAGGGCGAACAGCACTTCTGAATCCATGTTTACAGAAACTCCATCACCAGTGCTCAAAAACGCTATCTCCCTTCCTGCCATTGGGGGTTCTCAAGCCCTTACATTGCCCTTACTGTCACCAGTGACATTTAATTCAAAGCAAGAATCAACCAAGTCATCAAGAAATCCTAGGCTTAGCTGTGAGCCAGTAATAGAAGAAAAATTGCAGGAGAAAAGTCCACAGATGGAGGATGTTGAAGCATACAAAGATGACGTATGGGAGCAAAATGGTGGTTCTTCACATCTTACTAATGGTAGAGACAGTCACTCATCCAGCTTTTCTGAACGATGCACTGACTGGCAAACAGTTGATTTGTTCAATGACAGTCAACTTTCATGTGAACTAACCAAGACAAAGACTAAGTCAGAAGAGTCTCTTTCAGATCTTGCAGGCTCTCTTCTCTCATTACAACTTGACTTGGGACCTTCGCTTTTGGATGAGGTCCTCAATGTAATGGACAAGAATAAATCTTAGAACTGGTACTCCCTTCCTCTTTATAAGTGAGTCACTTAAACAGAAAAAACATAGTTCAAAAGTAGAGACACTTAATCGGCTGTATTTGCAGTTGTTTGACGGGTTTTCTAAAAATGTTCTTAAAATACTATTTTTTTACCTATTGTTTTCGATGATTTTTGTTACAATAAATTCTCATAGCAGAGGATAAATTTTAATAACAGTTTTCAGCAAATATGAAATGTTTTTAAGTACCAGTATTAATGATCAGAAACTTAAGAAACAGTTTGAGGATGATACTGATTGTGACATTTGATTAGTTCACTTCTACAGGCTTCTGAATGTATGAGAATCTCTTTAAGAGTCAGAAAGGAGACTGATATTGATTATTCACTTTTATAAATTATTACAGCATCACTCTACAGGTAGGCCTCTTTCTAGAACCTTATGTTTGAAGGTTTGATAGTGTTTTTCTTCATTTTGCATAGTACCATTTCTGTTACACCTTCACTGTAACTACTTTCTTGGTCTTACACTACCGCTCCATATTCAGGTGTGAACAATTTGAAGGCTTTTTCAGCTTGGACACCTGGTCCAGAGTCTCAGCTGCTTTAAATGAGTGTTCACAGATTTACACAAGTTGAGGCATGGGCCTGATATTGTATATGAAATGATATGTTGTAAACAGGTGACACATGCAAGATATTATGGTTAAATTATTTTAAAAGTTGAAATATATTTTTTGTGTGCATATTGGCTTTTTAACACAGGCGCCTACACGTACAGTATCTCATCAAAATAGTCGCTTGGCATTATTGGTGCTCTTCTGAAAGTTGTATATTTGTGTGTTTGAAAAGAAATATGTATCGATACTTCTTGCTTTTTTCTTCATTTATTACCACACATGCTTAAACTTGCAGCAGATTATTTCAATTTTTGAAGAAAGCACTGGTTATTCACAATGCTTGTGATGTGTGCTGCCAACAGCCAATGTTTGGGAAATGTGGATCCCTTAATACAGTACCTACATGGATTGCATACATATTTTGTGCAATACAATAAACGAAACTTTAAATTGCTATGGCTTTGTGATTCAGTACGTAGCCTTGCCAAAACAAAGTTGTGTTTTCTGCTGTAATGAAGTAGACTACAATAGATTTGCAGAAATATGGGACCAAGGGGTCGATAAATTCTACTACCTTAATTCAGCTGACTTCTCCAATTTGGTTTACTTCCTTGGGGTTTTAAGGGCAGACTCCATGTAAGTAGGACACTTTGGGATGTACGCTAGTTTTAAATAATTAGAGACAAGAAACCTGTACTTTGGTTCTAGTGAAGGTAATAGCAAAGTTGCAGAAGCTTTCTCTGAAGTATTTAGGTAAATTCCTGACACAGTCTGTAGACTGTTCTTCATTAGAAAGCCACATTTATCTGTATCTTCCTATCAGAACATGGGAGTCGTGGATGATTTAATACACATCATATTTATCCTTAAAATTTCTAGGGAGCGAATGCTGTGTAATTCCATTCTTTCAGTATGTTTTAGGAGCACAGCCATCTATTTCCAGATAAGCACTTACATTATTGAGCATTAATGAGACGTGCAGCTACATTCTCCCATATTATTTCTGTAAATGAGGAACTGAGATGTAGAATGGCAAGAACTGTGTTTATTTTTAAGATAAAGCTTAATTGCCTTTGACTTCATATTCTGTGTGTGTAAGCCTGGATTAAATTTCCAGTCCATTATGATCCAAGAAGAATGCTAGTTCTGTGACTATACTGCTTTTTGTATTCTAGAAAGCAGGTTCGAGCCTCTGCTTGGGCACGTGCTTCTTATGGGACCTGGGCATTTAGAACCTAATGAGATTTTAGGCCATAACTTCCATTGGAAAAGTCTGTTAGTCATTAGCATAGGGGAAGTTTGAGTGAAATGGAGAATCAGGTGTTTTCTGTGTAGACCAGTAATACCATGATTAGAACATGAAAAGTGTTTGCTGAATGAGAAATCTTTGCTTTACAGGGTTTCTCAAGTATGTATTCTCTAGAAAGCAGGAAGAGATTCTTATAGTAGCTATTGCAATTGTGTTATTTTTCCTTTGTCATGTATTACATTTGATTTCTTAGCTTAGTCTGCTGAGAAATGTCTCACTATTGCAGGAGGTTTTTGTCTGTATTATCCTTCCTGTATGATTGCTCTTCTAAATGTACAAATCCTTAGGTCTTGTTCAGACTACCCACTCTTATCACTAAAATAATAACCATCACGACAGGCAAAAAGAAATACTGTGTTGTAGAGGAGAACCTTTGCTCAGGTCAAGAACAGGATTTCTCCAGTGGCAAAGTAGATTTAATCTTTCATTAAAGCCTTCTTGTTACTTCCCTCAGAAGCTGGATCCCTGAATTGTTCAGATCTGCTCAGTCTTATATGTAAAGACCTAGAAGATGCAAAGTTTAAATGTGCTCAGCTTCTGTTCTGACATGGTTTTCTGTAAAATACTGCTTTTTGTAATCTGATATGGCATTTCAGCTGTCACAATACAGCTTGTCAGCTCAAAACCTTGACTATTTCAGGCTTGTGAGAAACTTTGCCTTGATAAAATTCTTAGCAGAAATTAGGGGGAGTTAGGCAATTTCCTCAAAATCAAGATACTGCTGCAAGTTGGCTTTGGAACAGAGGACTAGAAGGAGTTGCCTTGCATATTACATCAATTTTCTGTAGCCACAGGGAAAAGGATGCTGACTGTGCAACTGCCCAGAAAGGTCTACAGATGCTTCACAACTCTTCCAGTATGCCAGAAAACACTTCCCCATCTCTTTTGTTAACCAAGAGGTACAGTAAAGACCTAAAAATGTAACCGAAATGTGCCAGGAGAAGAAAGCAGAAGCCATAAAGCATATGTTTAGTGCCTGCCTGAGTAGTTGCTAAATTCCTCATCTATATGATACTGCAAGTTGGAATATGCACAATATAATACAAAAACATACCCGAAAGTCCAATAATCACATGTTTCAAGACCCCTTGTCCCAGTTCACTTGCCAACCTACCTGGAGTGATTAGCATTGTACTGAGTATATCAGTGGGAGGTAAAGAGCAAGCTGAATGCTGGGAAGTGTACAACAACATATTAATCTTTTTCAGATAATGTCTAATGTCTGATTTGCTCTAATGCCTAAAGCAAAACAAACCTCCGAGGTAGGTCACAGCTCAAGGATGGAAAGCAGTCAGACGAGGAGGCTGGCAGAAACACCGAGACAGAGATTTGATGCAAACACACAATTTATCTGAAGACAGTTTCTTTTGACAGTTCCTTGTACAGATACATGAAGTAACTAATGACTTCTGTAGCCTTAATTACCTCCCCACCTTGACAAAGTTACATTATGTTAATAAAATTTGCTCATCATTGACATTTATTTGAATTCACGCCCTTCAAAGTTTAATGTATTGAAGGTATCCATTTCATTTCACCTGTTTACCCATACCACTACAAAGTGTGTTTACAGGACAGACCATCTGGATTTCTTGGCATATGGGTATAAGTAACTTTACAGTGTGTGAACATGATGGAAAAGGGCAGCAACTCTGAAAAAAAATATCTGAATAGAGTAATAAACAATACCTCATTTAAGGATGATTTGACTTCATGGTCCTTTTTCCTTTTTGTATTTGTTGATATTAACAAGGAAGCTAGTTTTCAGGGTTAGGGCTGAAGGATATTCTCTAAGTTGTGTAAGAAATTCTTAACAAGCCACAAGAACAGGCTGAGGCCAAGTTTCAGAAAAACATGGGAGGACTTGACTCCTAGAAGGTATATCAGTGCAATTTTTTTTTTCTTTCCTGCTAGAATTAGTGAGAGAAGGGATGCTTTGGGTGACTGCATTTTTTAGAATCCATCTAACATGCTATTAGATTTTAGTTCAGTACAAATGAAGGAGCCTTGGGCCATTATCTATTTACCCACTTAGCAAATTGCTAATGCCATTCTAGAGCACCTATCTGCCTTATTAAAAAATGCTGCAGTTTTACAAGGCAAAGTGCTGATAGCCCTTCAAGATTCACTCTCGGGAAAGTCAGGCAGAATAACACCTGCTCTCAGTGTGTGAGTGTATTATCTCTACCGTCAATTGTGTTCTTGGTCAGGAGGCAGACTCAGGCTTTGAATACAAGGAGTGCACGAGTGAGCATCGGAGAGGAGCCTTTGTTCAAGACAGTTCCAGTCTTCCAAGGCAGGGAAGCAAGGTCAGAGCAAATGGGTGACCTGAGAGACAATGAATGACTGGGGAGCAAGTATGGAGGGGAAGCAGAAGAAAGGTCCAAGAGCAGGTCTAGTTGGAAGGCATAGGAATGAGGATCTCAGATGAGCACCGCTGCTGCACATAAGGAGTTCTGCTTTATCTGCTTTGTCAGCTGTGAGGATTTTGGTTTTCTTTCCTCTGGGCGTGCTTTATTCTCCCAGGTGCTTTGCCAAAAGGGAAGTCTGGCTCTCTGGCTCTGTGGACTACATCTTTTGCCATACACTGGCTAGCTGTGCTTGTCACAGTCTGACTGACACCAAGTTTCCTCCTGATGCACAGAAGCTGACATCCAACAAATTTACAGTGCCAGGACATTGTCCTCCCATCCTCCTCCTCCCAGGCTTATATTGCCCCAATTCTGTGGGAGAATTTTAAAAGCAAATGAGACATAGTCATGGAAATGCAGTAAAGTTAAGTTAGGCCAGGCTCAATCCCTCAACAAATGATCAACAAATGATAAGTAGTCATCTGGAAATTTCAGCATATGACTTGGGGGTTATAAATCTAAACTACATTCTTAGGCAGTAGTATAACTTAGTATTTCCCAGGGGAGCAGATAGCTCCAACAACCATTCATAGTGCCAATAAAGTTAGCTTCACTAGGGAATATTTAGCTTTGCTTCTCTCTCCTTGGGGGAAGAGGTAGATTTCTAGGTCTGAAATGACACAGATGAGTGTTAAAAGAACATAAAAACAGCTGTACTTGTTCACATCAGACTCCATCTAGACAACATCCTGTTACCCAAGAGCCGAGTGGCCAGGGAGGAGTACTGGGCACAGAAGGCTGTTGGATACAAATTTTCTCTTTGTACATGTATATTCACTACTCTCAGTCACCTCCTTGTGACCCTCTAGACTCTCTTACTGGTCTTGGGAAGTTGGGATGCCCGAAGGCCAATTTTAGCAGTAAAGGCAGTGTGAAGGATGCATCTAATACTTTAGTCCTTTCCAGAGCCCCTGTTACCAGATCCCCACCCCCTTTCAGCATTGAGCACACATTTTCCCCTACTGTGCTTCCTATTGCTGCTGATGTACTTGCACAAGCCTGTCTTGTTGCCCTTCACATCTCTCACAATCACACCACATTCAGTTCAATGGGTTTTGGCTTTCCTAACTTGGTTGCTGCGTGCTTTGACAGTGTTTTTGTATTCCTCTTGGGTCACTGGACTCGGTTTCAACCTCTTGTATGCTTCCTATTTATATCTGAGTATGGAAATGAGCTCCTTGTTCATCCATGCAGGTCTCCTGTCATCTTTGCTTGATTTCCTTCCCATTGAGATGGGCCTTTCATGAGCCTGGAGGAGGTGATCCTTGAAAATAAATCACCTCTCCTGGATACCTCTTCTCTCCAAAACTGCATCTATGGAATTCTTCCAAGCAGATCTCTGACACGTTAATGTCTGCTCTCCTGAAGTGTAGGGTTGTGGTCTTGCTTTTGCCTGACTTTCCTCCTCTCGAGATCCGGAATTCCACCATCACTGTACTACAACTGAGGCTGCCCTAAGTCTTCAAATCCCCAACTGGTTGTGATCCATGTGTACTAAAAACACATTATATGCTGTAGTATAGGATAAGCTGTAGACTACTCATTAGATGCCTACAGTTATGGTGCATACATAAAAATGTGCACCAAGAATAATATTTAAGATGTGCATGCTCACTGCCACTATGTTTAGACAACTAGAAGAAAAAAACACCTTAACTGAAAACATTTACGCCAGGCTCCTTCGACAGCTGCTTAAAGGCAGTATCAGAATCAAAAGATTTTAAATGATCAGAGTCCCAAACAGCTATCATTGTCATCTATTTTATATTGTAATAACTGGATGGTCTGTTTGTTTTGTAATATTTATTCTTTTCACAGGAAACCGAATTTCAGACATTACTTTCTGTTTCTGAATGATACTGTAGCACGTTTGCCCAGGGCTTCCACATATTCCTTTTGGACAAAGCACTGCTGCAGTACAGAAAAAAATCTGGACATATATTCTCTTTTTCTTCATCTGAATTTCTAGCAAATTTTGTCAGGTGGGTTGGACAAAATGTGAGAATAGAGTTATTCATAGTATTCCTATTTCCTCTTCTGCCAGAGACACATATCTGCAGTTCGTGGTTCATGTATTTATGTTTAATAATGAATTATTTTCTAAACTTACTATTTTATCCAAACTGCTCTCACTAGAAAAATGCAGATGGAGACAGAAGCTTGATGAGCTGACTGTAAATGTTGACCTTCTGCATCCACATGATTGCAAGAGCTTGGACTGCATTTGGCTTATGAAATTACTTATGAAAGGAAGCCACAAATATGCTAAATGTAAACTAAGATTCTATAGTGAGCTGTATATCCTGTGACAGTTTGGGGGGAATCCTAACCACACTAAGGACATGCACATTGAGGAATGCCATTTCTCATACTGGAAGTAACATGCTTTCCAACACTGACAGCCGTGCTTGTGCTGGTACAGTGAAGGGAGTTTTACCAAGCATTGCCAGACAGACAATCAAGCTAACAGGAAGAACAAAGGGAGAGGGAAAAATTCCTCCAACTACAGTATTAACCTGAAATTGTAGGTACTCTTTGTTCTAGCATAGACTTGAACTATGGGCATGAATTTAGGCAAATAAATTAATCTCTCCACAGCTGAAACTGACATCACTACAAAAAGAAAGATAACATTGTGCTTCTATCAACTTTTGTCTGTTCTGTCAAATTAGAAAAAAAAAATTGCAGGTAAATTGTTTGGAGGGCAATGCTTACCCTAAGATACCTGGGGTATCTTAGCAGTGCTGTTATATGGAACTGCAGTGCTTTACTAGACTGTACACAGCACAGTATTGTAAATATATATGCTTAACAGAATGTATAAGGTTTCAATGATAGATTCCTTAAAATTGTATTTCCATAAAATTCCATGAAGAACTATATAATTTTAAGAAAAATAATCTAGTCTTTGCTTTCAGTTTGAAATGCAATCAATCATCATAAAGCAATATGATTCCATGACTTGGAAAAGAGGGCAAGATGGGATAATGATGGCTTCATGAAATCCAGTATTCAGGGATTACAAGCAAGGCGTCTAATTTATTTGTCTGTTATTGTTTGTCTTCAGAACTGTGCTGGGGAGCAATGACTGTTTCATCCTGTGTCTGGAGAGCAGTTACAAGAAATAATACAACACATGTCCAGTAACAGAGGGATATTCACATGTTGGCAGAGATGTCAGGCAGAGGTCAAATTTGCACAGAATCAGTTAAGTGTGAACAGGTACAACTAGACCACCATGAAACAACTCTCTGGTTAAGTTGTCCTAAATGAAGCATGAGACACTGAACACTAGTAGTATTTGTAACCTTTAATCTGACACTATTCCTAGAGCAAGCAAGCAAGAGAAATGTGCATCCTTGATTACTGCTGCATCATGAAAAATATTTGTCCTGTTAATACTGAGGATTATTCCTTGGTGTGGGAGTAATCAAAGGATATTTTCCTTGCCCACTGTTATTGAACGGAAGCAGGAAAACTGTAAGCAGTCTACATGTAGTGTGGCACCTTTCACCATTTTCATTTCATCAGGGTGGGAGAGAGTCATAGAAAGAGGATTATTTTGCACTTCATGCCACAAAAATAATGGCTTTGAAAGCCCTGCACATAGCTGTCCCACAGCCTGTAGGATGCTGTGGCATTGGTCATTGAGTGTCTCAGTGCCTTCACAACAGCTTTAAAACCCTCTGTTTTCATAGAACAATAGAGGAACAGTGTACACCTCAGCCAGGATCCTTCAGTAGAACAGCATCAAGACATAGCTAAAGCATGCCTTGCTCTGCTCTGACCCATATTATAGAGTCATAGAATCATAAAATACCAAGTTGGAAGGGACCTTATTGATCATCTGGTCCAACCTTTCTTGGCACAAGCATGGTCTAGACAAGTTGGCCCAGGCCCCTGTCCAACTGAACCTTAAGTGTCCCGTGTTGGGGAATCTATCACTTCCCTGGGGATATTATTCCTATGGCTGATTTTTCTCATTGTGAAAAATCTTCCTCTTGTGTACAGTTGGAATCTCCCCAGGAGTAATTTGTATCCATTACCTCTTGTCTTTTCCATGTGACTCCTTGTAACAAAGGAGTCTCCATCTTTTTTGTAGCCATATTATGCTCTGATCTCAGACAAGATGTTGCCAGGGCATACGCTCACAGTCAGAAGCCCAAAAGCACACCAGTTTATGCATAGTCCTAGAGATTTACCCTGCTGTAACTGTGGACTTTTTCGTTTTCACCATGCGCCTTGCAAAGTTTTGCAAAGATGAAAGTCTGCCCACCGTGCCTTGCTTTCTGCGTATCATATAACATGACAGGAAGCAAAGTATAAATTACACACTTCTCCAGTTTTAGGTCTCCTCTTGCATTTCTGAAAACTAAAAATGGATAAAAAGGAGTCCTACTGCCTGCTTCTCTCTACTGTTAACTTGCATTTGCAAGGTGCATCTGAAAGCTTCCTTACTACATTAAATCATAGCTGTTTAGCCCTTGGTGTGTTGGAATCATGCCAGTGGGCAAATCTGAGAAAAGAACACAGGTTAGTGGCTGACCTAATGAGTAAGGCAGCTTTTTCTGGTATGGAATAAACCTAAATCTATACAATTATATGCATATTAGGACATAAATACACACACTTACACAAATAAAACAGCATTGCTAATGCATCACGGTTTTTAAGAGCTTTCACATCTGTAGGAGCAGGGAGAAATCCTGTTCTGTGGAGTCTCTTATGTCTAAAAAAGGCTTCTGTCATGAGAGCCTTTTCTGCATTGAGGGAGTACAGGCATACTAAAAGGGTCTTTCTCTGCTGCCTAGCTGCTTATTTTCATCAAGTTTGTAGCAAACAGAACTGAACCATTTACCTGTCCATCAAGTCTAACTGAAATAAACCAAGGTTTTCGAAAGTGCTTCAAGATCTCACACACATACCAAACCATAGTGAGATTTCCAAACCACAGTTCTTTAGAAAGCGAGGCTAATTGTGTGCTGTGTTTTATCCCACACTGAAGTCTAGAAAGTCAGGCAAAGCATAAACTGATGCTGAATTTGACTTAGTGTTTTGATATTCAGATGTGTGCTAAGTACAAATATATTTCAATACTAAGAGTCCAATTCTGGGCTATTTGTTCACTGTTTCTTAACACATCTTCTAATCTGTTGTGGACAATTCTATCTCTTCCTTTTAAGGAAACGTCTTGAAGATACAATTTAAACTATCTCGTAAAAGGTTCATCACTGTCAGGCAGAGAGATGTACAACTGGGCTTGCACGTGGCTGTTTTTCGGATTCTGCAAACTGTTTCCTTTTATGGCAAAACCTGTTGACAGGACAAACTTCCACTTCACTTCACTCAAGGGAGGTAGATATATACTGTTATTTACATTCTATACCTGCTTGTTCATATTCACTATTCTTTCTGCCAGCATTAAATTTCTGTTAAAATTATTAGTTGATGCATTTCAGCCTTTTAGTTCAGTCAGATCTTTTTATTTATGCATGCAAAAAGTCTGCACATGACGGAGTCAAATTAGGGAGGACACACGATCTGAAATACTGAACTTTGACATTTTCCTTCTAAAACTCATGCAATAATACATCCAATCACATTTCCTGATTAAATCCCCATTTCTTTTGAACATGTTCTCCTGTCCAGTTAAAGAGCAATTCTAGTTACAAATGTGTGTATGCTGTAGGAGGATTAAAAAAGCATGAATCTTTTTTTTTCACTGTTAGAAAGCTGTGCTGCTGTGAAGTATCTTTAGATATTCTGACTGAATAAACCAGGAGTTCATCACTTGAGCTGCAAAAGAACACCTTGAAAAAACCAAATATGACACCATTTTGATGGTTTTCCTTTTTTCCATAATTTAAATTTTGCTTGTGAAATAGTATTTCCCATACATTCTAAAAAAATCAGTGATGTCTGGACTTGATAAAGAAAAGGAAGTTGAGAAACAAAGAGATAACTCAAATCCATCCATAAAACTGCAACAATTTACACCTGTGAGGGATTCTCACAGTACGAATTAGGTTTGAAGAAATTAGGATTTCTCTACTGTAAAACTCCTTAACAAACTGAAAGCTGTTGATCTGACCTGAGGATAAGCAGAGTCCATGTGAAGTTTCTTGCTGAATGTCCTTCAGATCATTTTTGCAGTGAAGCAGGGTTTAGCTCCTGTGGAATGAAGGAATAATTATCACTTTTAAATGTATTATTTATTAGATCTGAGTGGTTGTCAGAAAGCAATCAGAAAATGGAGCTGTCTATGGGAAATTATATGGTTTTATAATATTCCTCTAGACCTGAGTTTGCCCCCCTCCTTTTCCTCCCAGTTCCTTGCAACAACAAACTACTGAGTGTCTTTTGTCTGGCCACCACCCCTTGGCAAGTATAGAGCACAAGAAATGTGTGCAGGAATCAATGCTAAGCTGGGAAATCCTTCACAGAATCCACAGTTATACTTCCAGTAGTACATAGGTGGCCTTGGAAGTTTCCCATTCAGCCCAGTTTAGACCATGGATCTGAAATGTAACCATGAGAGAATCCTACTCTGTAAGAATATGATTCAGTGTTTCTCAGAAAGAATAAGGTATTTCTTAAACTCATAGATAATCACCACTTGTTCTCTATGCTAACTTATCCCTGATGTTTATCTTGGGGGAGTTTCAAGATGATCTCATAAATCTTCTGCATCTCATCCATTTATAGGATTATTTTCCCCTTCTCTTATTTGCACTGCTAGATCCAACTGGCCCAAACCCTCCCTACAGTAAGTGCTTTACACCAGAGTTCATTCTTTTATTGTGTTTTATAAATAAATAGTTGAGATCTTTGGCTAAGATAACCCATTAGCTGAATATGCTGAAAGAGAATGGTACTTTTATAGTCTGCCTGCAAGCACTTACTGTAATAGATGAGCAGTTTCTTCTGATCAAACAAAATATAACAAGGAATTTAAAACCAGCAAATTAAACCTGACCATAAAGAGACGTGACTCTAATGCTTTGCTTCTAACTGTCTGTTTAAGACTTGTGGATAGGAGTTAATCACTTCAAGGCAAGCTGCACCCCCAAGTAAGTCCTAACTGTGTTACATGGAAATGTGGCAGCCCAGAGGGCAGTTCTGAGTCTCTCTCCAGCAGCAGGACAGGAAAAAGACAGGTTGTCTTTAGAGACCCTTTTATCTGTTCTGGAAAGAAGACCAGAAGGACTGTCATTGATAGAATGAGAATACAAGGCCACGAGTCCAAAAGTCTAAGAGGTTATGTATAGTCTCCAGATGTAGTACGACAGGAAGAGAATTCTAGGAACAGTCATAAGCCTGCTCATATGTTAAGGGAAAGTCTATTTGCCAACTTATTTCTTAAAACAGCTCTGCAAAACTTAAAGTAGCGCTGAAATTATTTCTCTAAGTTCCTAAGGTGTTTAAGAACACATATACGCGAAGAAACTGCTCTAAGGAAATGGTGAAGAATCCTTTGTTAGACACCTGCCTGTGTTTCTCAAAAAAAGTTTTAAAAATTAACATTTTATAACAGTTACGAAAATTACAACAACACTTCTTCCCCACTTGCTTTCTTTTCCTAGTTGTAGAAATAACAAGAAGATCACAAAAATCAGAACATGTCTATATGTCTGTCAAGTTTACTGTAGGTAATCAGGCAAATTACTTTTATATTTAGTTATTAATGCAATGAGATCTGAAGCTTATCCTTCGGTTCTACATGTAACATTACAAATGTAGTAAAGCTAAGTCCCAGTCTCTCTTGCTCGTGAGGGTGCCTGGACTCATTTCATTGTTCTTGTGGAATGCAGCTGCTGTGTGAAGGTCCTGCTCACAGCTGGGGAGGCAACAGCTGGAGTTATTTCAGTACATGTTTGTTTGTAGACTAGGTCTTAAAAAGATAAAACTGCATTAAGGATCACAGTTATCAAGACCAATCTCCCACATCATAGCTAGTCTTATTATATAGTCTTTTTATAGCTATGTCAAACTCCATCTTAAACCCTTTGTTTCCACTGCTGCTGTCATAACTCCAGCATTTTACTCTTGTAGCAATCTTCTCCTTGGTTTTCCAGTCTAAAATCATTAAGGGCCAGTTTGTACCCTTGTGCCAATGCTGTCTTTTACCCTAAATAGCTTTTCATCCTAGTGTTTACTCCTCTTCACCAGTGTATTTGCCGACAGCATTAGTTTTCTCACTCGATATTCATTTTGCTAGACTAAACAAGCTGCTCTATTTAAATCTCTTAAAAGGCCCTACATTCTCTAATGATACTTCCAGCTCTTTTTTTGCAAACATTTCAGCTTAAGTTCATCCTTCCTGTACACAGATGAATACGCAGTTTCGCAAAAGTGATTTCACTAGCACCTGGACTTTCCAACGTGTACTGGAAGAGCCCGCTGGAGTCTTGGGCCTCGATTAGCATTAGTGATTCCCTACATCCTGCACAAAATGAGAAGCCACTGTGGACCGCAAAGAGTGAAGTGAGACGCTAGTGCTGGCTTTTGTTGCCAAGTAGAGAGCCTGCCACGCAGTGAAACAGTTAGAGGCTACATTACTGTATGTGTTTTTATTCCTAGCTAAGTGCCATGGTAACACAGTCCTGAATTCCTCAACTTACAGATCACTGTGGTCAAACCTACTTCTGAAAGAAAAGTCCAGCCTTAGGCTTTAGCAGGCGTTGTTTGGACACCTAATAGCACTGAAATGCTTGAAAGAACCTAAAAGTTGTTGAGCTCTTGTGTGATGTTTTTCCACAGCACTTCCAGGTGACTGTTCTCAAAGCAGTGGTTGATTTTGCTTTGATAGAAAGCTGGATTGTGCATTTGAAAGGAAGACACTTTAGACCAGGATACTATCCACCTGGGTACTATTAGTACTGTATGCTGCCTTAATGACCACCCTCCTGCACCACGACCCAGACTAGAAGTGAAACAGTTGGTTTTCTGCAGGTCTGTTCTGGAGCACAAAGCTGTTGTCACCAGCAAGTCCTCATGAAGTGTAAGGATGCACCTGAGCTATACCTCTCCTGCGCATTTGTGGTGGCAAGAAATTTCTGAGAGTTTTCATGTAGTTTCCTTCTCGTTCTTTATTGATGAGGTGCCGCAGAATCCCATAGATCTGTGAAGGCTGGAATCTGATACAGCTGAACCACCACTGAGGATTATCATCAGGATTGGGGGAAATGGAAACATACCAGAGGTAGCTCTCAACCCTCATAGGAACAGTGGCTGTAATGTATTGTGTGAATATGATTCTTATTTTCTGAGCAAATTTCTCATTTTTTCATGAAGGGAGAAGAAAAAAATCCATCTTGAGTGTATCTAGACGTATCTAGTTGCAAAATCTGGTGAAAACTTGATGTCATTTAAAGCAATAGCAAAATTCCTTTTGGCTTTCCTTGGGCCTGGATAGCCTGGATGTTAACTGTAAGGTATAGTATCATAGCTTCCATTTGTTATCATCTTTGGTAAAGAAAAAAATTCTGCACATGGTTTATTTTTAATGTATTTTAATAGCTGCAATGCAAACATTATTGCAGAGAAGATGAATTACAGCAATATATGACAACAAGCAAGAGATCCTCAGCTGCTGAGAATTGTTACAGCTTAGCTGAAATCACATTGTGTTAGCAAAGAATGTTCCCCACACATTTAAAATACAGGAATAGTGAAGGTGTTAGGAACTTTAACCGTGTGGGAAGGAACTTAATGATTCACTGTGGTTTAGTATTGAGAAGCCCTAGCTTCGTGGATTGCACAAGTTCTCCAGACTCTGTTAGAGAAACCAAATACATACTCAGCATGTAAAACATAACAACTTTGAAAGAAATGAAGCCATTGTTGTATATTACTGGCTGCAAGCACAGACCCACAAGCGAAGAAGTAATGTGGAAAAATTACTGGAAACACGTATTTAAAATACGATACCTTCCAAAATAATTTCTACAAGCAGTAAGAATTAATGCATTGTGAACAGAACAGTGTTTTCACTGCAAACCTTTAAAAAGGAAAAAGGTTTAGCACAAAAAAATCTGCAGTTAAATCTCTGATGATTTAGGGTTTTTTCTTTTTTAAGTGTTAATAATTTACCAAGAAGCTCAAGGGTTTTCAGAATAAATCTGTGCTCACTCATTTTCAAGCATCTTTGGGGTTTTCCTTTTGTTTTCAATTTGTTCTAGTCACATTCCTTCTGAGTAGGAAAAATAAACCAAGTATTTCTAAGATATAAATAGTTTAGGATGAGATGAGTAATTAAGTGAGAAGAAACCAGAGTTGATTGGTGATAGATCTAAGTGACATTATAATGAAATTTCAGTCTTTCCTACTAGCTCAGCATAGAGGAGGTGATGATTTTTTGAAACAATGCTCCATAAAATTCAACATATTGCAGAAGATTATTGTACCTCCCCCTAAAATAAAAAGTAACAACAATAAATACATATGAGAATTACCTTTTAGTTTGCAGAAGACATGCACATGGTGACACATTAGGCCATTTCAAGAGTTTCCAAGGTATTCTTGCTACAGTTTTGGACCCTGGGAAACCAGCCACCCCCACACTCAATAAGCCTTACTTTTCTTCACCTGTCATCAGCTCTCACTCACCTGCCTACTTTGGAACCTGCTCCTTCTCAGCAGGAGGAATAGTAGCTAGCAAGGAGGAGGTACGTTTTTGATGATTTGGCACCATTCTATTTTATGGCACCTTTAATATTTGGGGTTTTTTTTCCCCTCAAAGTGTAAGAGTACAAAGGAAAAGACCACCAAGGTGTCAAATAGTTTATGCCTCCAATTTATCCCAAGGTTCACAATGCTCACCCTCCTCTAATAAAATTAGTAAATAGATATAAATACACAACCTTTAACACCCCTTCCAACCCAAACCATCTGATGATTCTATGTATTTGCTTTATTGAATTAATTAGTTATTTAGAGAACTTATTTTAATCTCTCTTTAAAGATTTTTAAAGAGACAATAATTGAAATGAAGCACATCGGTTATACATTGTCTTGCCATACTCCATTTTTACTTTTACTGCCCTGTAGGCTGAGCATCAATGCGTCTGTTATGGTGAAATAAAAGAGCTTAAATGAACTGAAAAGAAATGACTAAGGCTTCCTTGATCCTCTTTTGCCATTCACCTACTTAACATTCTTCAATGTTCCTTCAATTTGAAAGATCTGTGCTATTCAATTACATATTACAAGCCACTTTACACAGTGATGGAGGAATACTTTAAAGGTTAAAGATCAAAAAGTGAGTCCCAATTTAAAGGAGCAGGTGCAAAGCGAAGAATATTACATACCATTTGTTGCTGGTGAAGGGAGTAACATCCACATCACCTAGTAGGAGAATGAAGCTCATTGATAAAAACTGTATAGCCTTCCTCTGTATTGTAGAACAGTTTTCTAAAGTTAGGTTTAGGGAACAGGAAAGGGCTTATTCCTAGATGAGACATAGATTGCTAGGGGAGCCTTATCTACAGTAGTTTTACTGCTATAAGGTTTTACAGAACTTCCTTAGTGCAGATGGCCATGCTTATTCAAACACAGCTTATTCTAGAAGCTGTATGAGCTATTTCAGTGCAATTCATTTACATACATGTACCCACCCAACAGCCTTTCCTGCATATAACTATTTTGGTAAAACAGTACTCTTCTAATCAAAACAGTAATAACAGTACAACTTTTTTAACTATATCAGATTTGAATGACCTTTTGCTTCTCAATAGTCCCACAGTGGAAACTTCTCTCTCTTCCTTTCTAGGAAAATCTCATCAGATTAATTTATCATAGAAACATCATCACAAGGAAACAATAGATTGGACAACAGAGATCTTGCAACCTCAGTCACAGAGCTGATGAAAATGTCGAATTTGTTTATACAAAAGGCAGTGTGAAAAAAACAAAATTATCAAAACTCGGAATGCTGGAAGGTTAAATGTAAAAATAGTCATTTTAATCTCTAAACCAAGCCAAGTATTTGTGCTGCTTAGAAGCACCATTGAAATTATTCAGCAACAGAGGAGCATTCTCTGGGGTAAAGCAAAATCAGGTTCATTTATACTACCTCCTGTTATTGTAAAAGAATACTGTTAGAGAATATACAAATGGTGCTAAGTTTAGAACGATTACCTGCTAAGCTTGTAATGGAAGGGTTGTGCCTAGCTAGAGAGCTGTTCCTTGGGAAAGCTTGTGCTCTCCTTGGATTTCTGCTGGTAGTAAGCTACCATCTCCTTGCCATTCACAGCAACGTTTTCCTTCTCATCTAGAATGAAGATGACTGCAAAGATAATGGAAAAAATGGTAAGGCTACCAGCTTCTGTCAGTATGAGCAAGTATCGTAGTTGAAAAGGGTCTTGTATTTGGGTTTCTGTGCTCTACCTTGACAAAGACTCCACAGCTTGGGCTTCACTTTTGTCATGGTAGTAGAAATATTGCATATATGTCAACTAGTCCATCCCACCGGCTCAAAAAGCAAAAGTGGTCTCCTTGGCAACAGCCTTTGAGACACAAGGAGGAAATTCTCCAGTCTCTCTGACCTGGAGGCTCAAACCCTCCCTCCGGGGCCCAGCTGCCATCTTTTGTCTCTCGCTTCATTTTTTAAATATCTTAGCTTTGATCTGTGTTTATATTGACAAAAAGAGTCTGTATAAAATAAATGAAGACAGCTCAGCTGTATAAACCTGCAGGCTGGCTCAGCAAGAGCCGGAAGCAACAACACTGGAGATACATAGAATTCTTCAGCATAGTCCATGAACATATAGAGACAAGTAAACTGCCATTATTACTGTCTTATGTAGTTCTTACAAAGAAAGTAAAGTATGTACGTCCACATGGACAGACAGCAAAGGCCACTTACGATCTCTCTTCTGTGCAGATGTATAGTTTTATCAGACCTGACTTAACACCAGTTCTGCAAATATTAACTTGTGTTTAATTTTAAACATATGAGAAACCTATTGACACTAGATGTCATTTGTAAAACATTGCAAGATCAGGGTACCTATCATATCTGTCTGTTACATCCACGCCAGCCTAATGCAATATAAGGAACTATGTTAATATACCAGTTTTTCTGCTGCTGGCTTCTTATGTGGAAAAAGTTAGTAGGTCACTGAATTACCACTCTTCTGCAGCTGTGGTGCGGAAAAAGCCTGATAAAGCAAGTGTAAATCAAAAAAAATCACACTGTCGTGCTCTGGGGAAGCCTTTTAAGGAACAGGACTGAATCCCACCTGTATCGTGTGTTCAGTTAGCTCCCAGCTGGTAAAAAAATCCCCAACATTAAAAGCAGTTGATGCTGTTGGTCATAGAAAAGCTCTAATCCAAGGAGTGCTGACAGGGTTATGGTCCTGCTTGAGTGACCAAACAGGCTAAGGGTAACTACTAACACAAGTGGCAGTAAAAGTTTTGATACAGGGTCCTAGTTGTTGCCTTTTGCTAGGAGTTCTCTCACTGTTGGTCTGCCACTAATAAGTGGGCATTTCAGAAAAGGAATGATATGCCGTCTCTAGTCAGAGTTTTTATGATGCATTGCAATGGCTGGCTTACATGGTAATGAGGAATCATAGAATCATAGAATAATTTGAGTTGGAAGGGACCTTAAAGATCATCTAATTCCAACCTCCCACTAGAATCCTGCTCCAATGCCAGGCTTGATGGAAAGCTCTTGTATATATACATGTTTATACTCTGGTTTGCTCTCTCCCCCTACAAGTAACTGAGTGAGCCATTGCCTAGGATCAAGTTTGTTTCCCTTGGTGGGGGCACAGCAGTAACATTCAATGTGCTTCTTGTCTCATTCTGCTATTGCTTCATTGCCTGAGAAGACCTACAGATCATGTTAGTTTATGGGCCTGCTTTTACCTCCGTTTTTTTCCTACACTGTTACTCATAAGGTGGGAACATAAGGCAGCTTGCACAAATATTCCACTGTGTAAATCAGCCTGGTCCTAAAACTGAATGCTAAAATTCAACTTGTAAGTAAACACATCTAAACTGATATTGAAGTGGAATTACTGCTACACTTTAAAATGGTTTTGTTAGGAATGCAAACAAGTTAGTGTTAGCCTGAGATGTTTTCATTTATTACTTTATTTGTAAGAAAAAGAAAACATGCTAATAGTGCTAGCAAACATCAGAGCTAAGCAATTTCGTAGGGTCATTTTACAGAAGAGTTCTGGAAACCTTCTGTCTACTGCAGCTCCTAGATATTAACACAAGCAGCAGACTAAACATTTGTCCCCTGCTTGTACTGCCAGCTGACAAATGAAGGTAATTAATGGGCAGCTGTAAGGTGGAAAAGTCTGGAAAATACCAAAACTTGTCATCCTGAAATGCATAGAACCGATGCCAGAATATTGATTTAACTGCATTACTGTTGCTAAGTAATCTTGTATAGTTTTACATTAGGTATTGATTTTTCTAACTTATTCTTTTTTCCTTTTTCCATCCAATTTTCACTCTGAACATTTATTGCTAGCTGAATGTTAGACAAAAAAAAATATCTCACATCAGGTGCAGCTCTTCAAGTCAACAAGTAATAGGACTTGACACTTGTCAGGTTTTTTGAAGTTAGTTTTCAGTTTTGTTTTGTTTGGGGTTTTTTTTTTTGTTTGGTTTTTATTTTCAATATAATTTCTGCTAGTGGATAATTACAATGAATGTACTTAGTGAAATTAAAATCAATGGCATCTTTGTCTTTTGGGGAAATGGCCAATACAGGGGAAAATGATATTCCAAGTACTCTTTTGGAAGTAGTCAATAATAAATGAAACTGAAAAGTGAAGACACAGGGCTGAATACCACTTGTGTTACTCTGGGCTGATTACTTTCTCTAAAATCCATAGCCTGTAAGGTGAATTAACTGTATTTGACCTTAACTGGAGAGTATCCTCCAAGTTCACAGTTGTCTGCAGGCCACTCAGGGCATCTGTACTTCAGTGGAATCGAAGAAGGAACACTCCAGCTTCAGCTTTCAAGTCAACTTTGTTAGAAAATGCTTGTCTGGAAGGTTATTGGCCTATGTCTTGTTATGTACAGAGGATGAAAATCATGATTTATAGTAAAAAAGGATGATTATAATGGTCTAACCTGACCTGACCTCCTGCCTATTCTGTCCGATCATTTCCATGGTTACTTCCAAAACTTCACTGGAAAATATCTTTTTATAAAGACAGTCAATTCAAATCTATGGACTGCAAGACATACTGAATTTTCCATGCCTGTGGTAAACTGCTCCAGTAGTACCTCAGTCTTAAAAATATATTTTATTTCCTGTTTAAAAATTGCTCATTTAAACTTCAACCACTGCATTTTGCTGTGCCTGTATTTATACTAGAAACTTTAACCTGCCTTTAACACTGATAAAAAAAATTCCGTCTATGGGATGGGAAGACGAATAAAAGTAAGGCTAAAAAACAATGGATTGGCTCTCTCCAGTTTTCCAGGAAAGTGATAGAAAGATATGTTATATTCATTGCTAAATTTTATCACAACCAAGAGAGCTTTCCAAGACTATGCCAATATGAACATGTTATTAGAACATGTTATTCGGTCAGTCCATATGCAGATCATAGTGCTTTCTTCTATACAGCATTTTTCTCATGGGTTTATCATGTGACTTTTAAGAAAAATATTCTCATCCCCCTTTAGATAAGTTACAGGAATTTGTATGATCACATTGGCTTGCACAGGGAATCGGTAACTTTGGTCTCTAGAATAAAGTTTTGGGAATGTGCACACATAGGCATTGTGTCAGGTTATATTTTTCATTCATGAAAGCGGCTCAGCCTGCATTTCAGCCATTGTAGCATAACAGTAAAATAAATTCTTAAATACTATAAAAGTAATTTCTGCCCTAGGAATTTTTTGTTTGTTTTAGAAAGGAGAAAACTTATTGCTGGTAACCCTTGTGAGCAGATGACTTCTTGAGCCAAGTCCCAAAGTGGTGACCGTTCTCCATTGGCACAAACCAGTGACTAAGGGGAAAGTCACCAGACTGATGTGCCTGGGCTTCAGAGTTAAAACTAAACAAAGACAGAAATTTAATAAACGGATCAAACATGGTTGAGAAGGAGAGTTAATCCCTCCTCCCTCCTCTTTCCACTCCTTCTGCTGCTGGCTGTGCATCTCCTGTCTTACGCTTGCTATGACATATCCTGGGCCCTGCTGTGTTCTGACTCATTAGTATGGCAGGGACCTATTCAGTTTTTCATTGTGTTTTTTGTGTGCGTGTGCGTGTGCATGTGCTATTTTAGCTAATGGAATTGGCCCTTAAGAGGGGCTCTGGCAAGTGCAGGCACCAGCCTGATGGTAAGGAGTAGAGAGGAGACGGTTGAGCATGCACACCCTCTTTGGCAGCAGCAAGCTCTAGATCAGCCTAAAAACTGTGCCCTTTGAAACCGTACTCTTAAGTTTATCACAGCATCATAAATACATGTAACACTGAAACGAAGAGACCTGTTGTGGATCCAGAAGGCAGCGGGGCAATGGGAGCCTGGAGAATCTGGTGCTGCCCAAAGCAAGATGGGGAGAGTAGATGGTTTCTCTCAGGTCTCCTGCTCTTTCTGTGAAGATCCTGTGTTTATTTTTTCACTGAAAGCGTTGTCAAGTACTGGAAAAGGCTGCCCAGGGAACTGGTTGGGTCACTGTCACTAGAGGTATTTAAAAGCCATGTAGATGTGGAGCTTAAGGACATGGTTTAGTGGTGGAGTTGGCAGTGCTAGGTTAAAGATTTGATTCAATGGTCTTAAAGGTCTTTTGAAACATGAACTATTCTCTGATTTTATGATCGCTCACCCCATCCTGTGCATGGAGGTGAAGCAGAGGCAGCTGCAAAGCAGCCCCGTGCATAGAGGTGCTGAGGGGATGGCAGGGTTGCAACAGCCCAGCCAGGACACGTTGGGTCTGTGAATGAATGATGCAAAGATGAACGCGGCTCAGATCTCATGAGTGGTAAGCTGACAGCCCTAATGTCACATAGGATCTGAGGTTCTTTGTCAGCATGTCTGGATTTTAATGATAGATTCAGCCACACGTGAAGAAATTTTGGACAGTGATAAAGACTTGAAGTGATTCTTTTTGTTTCATGTCTATCACTTTAACCTGCTGGGTAAAAACATAGCAGTTATTACCAGAAACATGTAGTTGTATGGCTTATAAACTATTCCAAAAAGCATCCCATGCTACGCATGTGGCTATTATAAAAAGACTGTTGTATTGGATTGTGAAAATAGAAATTATTTACCCAAATGGCAAAATGCTTTTCTGTGTGTCTTCTTGCTTCTGTTCTGTTGCTGTTTCATGCTTATATTGAAGATCTATATTCCTGGGCAATTTTTATTTTCTCCTCACTCTCTTTTGTACTGCTATGTATTTTGTTTCAGTCTGTTGCCTCCAATATTTTCATGCTTTTGAAGTATAAAAATGACATTATCATTCAATATTGCTTGATATTTTCATAGATTTATCACTAAGCATATTAATATTGATTAATCATATTTAAAAGTGTATATAACCAGAATTTTATTGTAGCAGAGGAAAAATCCTAGTTATAAAATCCTACCTAAATACTTTAATACAGCACAGTGCTCTAAGTCATGAGTAAAATGGCTGCTATTCAGCTGTGTGGATCTGGTGATGAAACAAACCATGAAAATAAAACTGATGAAAACTAGAAATGAGAGAGAATAGTATTCTTATGCCAGTTTAGACAAGACTGACAAAAAAGATGCAGTTTTGCTCACAGAATTAAGTCTGTAGCTTTCCTTATACCCTGACGGATTTGGTGCCCTTTCACGAGGCTGCTGCTGCTCTCATAGAGCACATTTCACTAGTATTTGCAAACCACCTCCATATGCTTTCTAACAATTTTTAAAAGTAGAAATATTGCAGCATTATACTTAAAATCCAGATTTATCTCTGCTAAATAGAATATGAAAATTATAAATTCAAAAGCTGCCGGTGCAGTCAGAGATTAGGCTAACATTTATTTTAAATGAAATTTTCAAAGCAGTGGCATTTTTATTTAGTTTCTAAATTGAAGAGAAAATATATGATAACCGCAGGATATTTACTATTATCAGAGTAATGGCAGCACCATTGGCTGGACAGACACCGAAGAAAAGGCCAGGTTGATGCTGAGTTGGGGCTGTCGTAGCAAGTCAAAAACCTCGATGAAGTCTTGCTGGGCCTGCCTGAACAAGGCTCGTGTAAGGTTGGTTTGGCTTAGTAGACATGGGAGGTAAAAATTGTCAATGTTTTTCATTTGTTCAGTTACGTTCTCAAGCTTTAGACTACATGGTTTCAAGGTTTTCAAGGTTTGCAATCATGATGGATATAAACGTAAGGGAAAGGAAGGTAAAAATGCAGGTATTACAATAAAGCAAATGACTCCAGGGCTTTGGGCTTCAAGTACACTTCATATGTGGAAGGACTCAGAATAAAAGTTAAAGGAGTTGGCAGTGCTGATGAATGGTCTGTTTATTTCAATGTCTTTTGCAATGACAGAAAGATTGTCCATGTAACGGTCTTAACATGTGTCTATTGTTCTTGCTATCACCACGTAGGTAATGTAGCATATGGTAGGGAAAAGGATTGTAAAGAAATGTGGGTTGTAAATGGCTACTGCTGCTATGAAATGTTGCTACAGGAAAAACAACTGTACACAAAGTCCTGCACATTCTTCAGTTTCCAGCATGGGGTATAAACCGTTTGTTGTGTGCATCCTTACCAATGGGTTTGTAGCCTTTTCTGCGTGCTGACCATGTGTCTAGGATACTTCATCTTTCACAGCCCGGCATGAGACTTAATTTACTATTCTCTTGCTCTTCTAATTCTTTGGAAAAAAAATGTGGTCATCTACATAGTTATTTTAATACTATCTATTTCTATACTCATTGTATGGTTTTAAAAGCTTCAGTAAATGGTTTTGACCTTTCAGCGTGTCTCTGATTCTAGTCTCAGATTTTCACCTGTTTTTTTCTTATATGTTCAATGAGTGGAGCATCCAACAAAACCAAGACTGTAATTTGGCTCTTGCTGTTAGTGGAGTAAATAAACGATAAAATTATTTGCAATCTAACCACTTTTTACACACCTACTTTTAAAAGCATGGACAACTTTTCTAGAAATTCCTCAGCTGCAGCTTGTAGGAACTGAGGTGGGAAAGGGGGAAAGTGTGTTGCATGTCGTGGCTCCCTGCTTTTGTGTTCTTATGTGGGAGTACACTACCCAGAATTGGCAGAACTGGCTTTCTGTGCTGAGGGGACAATGGACCTGGCCCATTCTTGTGCTTAGAGACTGAGAGCATTGTAGCCCTCAACAAGACATTTCACAATACCAGAATAAATATTGACTGCACAGTTAACCTGAAAGAGTTGAGTTTAATTTAGCTGCTTCTACAAACTGCTTCTTAAAGGCTTTTGTTTGCTCATCACCACTAGATCTTAAACAGAGACATTGTGTTGCTATGGAAAATAGTGAGCAAGCAATAACAAATGCTTCACATAGAAGCAAAGCACCCTGTTAACCATCATCCATGCAGACACGACTGAGAGTGGAAAAGAAAATATGGGGAAAACTATGAAACCAGTTCCAGTTTTCATTCTGTCTTTAAGTGAAATATGACCTAATTTTCTGCTCTCGGCACTGCACAGTGGCATTCATGTGATCCCGGAGAAGAGGGTCATTTGCTGATAGCAATTTGATTATTTGAGAATACCCACCACAGTCATGAGTATCAGTCTGCAACAAGAGAGTCTGAAAAGCCTTGCCTAAGTTACACTGCACATATGGACATCTTATGCTGAGCGAAAAAGGAGAAGCGATTTTTTTATTCTATGATTTTATTAATCCCAAGAAAATTCTTCATGAGACATATGTGGGAATATAATACCCTAAGTCCAGTCAAACTTCATCTTGCCTCCAGGCTCTGAAAGCATTGGAGAAATATAAATTAGGAAAATTTGACATTGGCCTTGATCTTTGCTTTCCCACCTAAGATGCTTTCCAGGGTCAGTCTTGAAATTCAACACAACACCATTCTGTTGGAGGAAAGCAAAAGTTGCACAGTAGAGCTATTTTATTTTAAAAACGAGACTGCTATAGCTTTATTTTTTAAAATGGTCACATAGGACCCAACCTATTTTAAACAAGTGAATCTTTTTATTCTGAAGTCTCTGCCTTTTTTCCATCTATCTGCAGTTTTCTTTTTATAAGGTTCTTGACTAAACAAAGTTAAACTCAGTACTCATACAGGGTACTGAATCTGACGTTGTGACTCCTTTAATTTGCTTTGCTGCACCAGAAAAATAAATTGATCATTAGTTACCAGGAAGGTAATGTACCTGCAACATAACAAGGTGATCCTGCAGAGAAAGTAACATAGACTTTTCTGGATATCAAAACCATGCAATAATATTTCACTTCTCCCTTCATAAGGCATCAAAGAGAGCCTCGGGTACTCCAGTTCAAACCACATCACAACTGAAGTGTCCAAAGAGAATCTAAAGTTTCAGAATCAACCACTGCTATGTAAAACAATGCCACAGGAGCATTCCCATGTCAAAGCCACAATTTTTATAGCTAGCTGAATAGCTCTTTCAGGCAATGAGCAATCAGTTCAAATATATACCTTATTCCAACTAAAACAGAGATCCACTGTAGATCTGTTCATGGAGAGTACTTAGCCTAGACTCTAATCTCTAGAAATTGGCATAATTTGAAGGCTCTCAAGAGAACAAACACTCAAATTACAGACTGTTAAAATAGGAAATATGCTGGAGTTCTACTGGCACAACTTGTTGGACGTTTCTCCAGTTATGCGGCTGTCCAAATATAACTGCTTTGTGTATTAGTTTGAAAGGCATTAAAGGTCATGCTTTCTATACATGAACTGAGACAAGGACTGCAGATCTGATTTGCAAAACCAAAAAAAGATGCAAGGCCTCAAGTGTGGCCCCGAAGCACGTCCATGGAAAGCTCTTCTACAGGTATACCATGATGGCTATAGGGACCGAGCTGGCTTTGCATAGAGGACAGATAGAGATCAGATGTCTGTCTTCCATTGATGTCTTGAGCTGCTTCCTAATTTTCTGCCTTTTACAGCCTAATGCCTCAGGAGATGACCCTAGTTATTCCAAAAAGCCATTCAGCTCCATATGGAGGCAAAGCAGGACAGAATAATGGTAGTGTCTCCTTCAGTGCCTAGAAAAGCTGAGCTCATGTGAAGGCAGCTCACATGCATAATAACTGACATGATATTGCTCCTTCTTTCTTTCTTATCCCACTGAAAGCAGAAGATTATCCAGTCTGCGCAAAGCAGGATGAATATGAAAGCAATACCATGACTGATGGCTTTGTCCTGAGTTCTGCTCACAGCTGAATAGGAAAACATATATTCCCGGGGTCCTTGCTTTGCAAAGAAACTGGAGTTCTTCCTTCCAACATTCTTCTGAATCACTAAAGCTGGCTCAAGCAACTCTATGGAGCTGTGAGTATCAGGGTGGAGAGGAAAAATAAGTTGATTTTGAGGTTCTGTGTTTTCGACAAGACAGGTAAGAAAGGAAAACCCGTTTCTCACTAGTAAATGTGACCGCTTCTCTGGTACTGTGTTGTTTTCTTAAAAATTATTTCTAGCTGAATCTTATGATTTCTGAGGACTAATTTCACTGTGAGTGAGTTCACATCAGAAGTATCTTAGGAACGTACCTGTGTTTAGACATCCAAATGCATTGAAAAGAACCTGTCCTGAATAGAAAGAGCAAGAGACTTAACTTTATGTACTCTAGCATAAAATTGAAGAATCCTCTGCCACCTAAAAATCCTTTATGTCCTCAAATCTTCCTTAACACAGGACATACAAGAACTCTAGTTTTAACCTATTGTGCTATCCTTTGTGAGGCTGAAAACAAAGGATATTTTTCCCCAGTTACACCAGTGTAATTGTGGACTTCTCTTGCAGACATTAAATTTTACATCAACTTTTCAATTAACTGTTCTCAAAATTAATGAACTAGATAAAATAATACATTAAAAATAAAATTAATTATTTGCTCTAAAAAGCATAAACTGTCTCTATATCAGTTTGAATTCATATCTGTGATGGGTTTGGCTGGGATAGTTAGATTTCTTCATAGTGGCTAGTATGGGGTTATGTTCTTGATTTGTGTTGGAAACAGTGCTGTTCATGTTCCAGCTAGTGCTGAGCCCTGATTACACAGAGTCAAGGCCTTTTGTGCCCCTCACACTGCCCCACCAGTGAGCATGCTGGGGATGCGCAAGGCACTGGGAGGGGACACAGCTGGGATGGCTCACTCTAAGTGACCAAAGGGTTATTCTGTGCCATATGATGCCATGCTCAGCATATAAGACTGAGGGAAGAAGAAGGAAGAGGGGCAAGTTTGGAGTAATGGCATTTTTCTTCCCAAGTAACAATTATGCATGGTGGAGCTCTGCTTTCCTGGAGATGGATGAACACCTGTCTGCTGATGGGAAGTAGTGAATGAATTCCTTGTTTTACATCGCTTGTGTTCATGGTTTTCCCTTTACTTATTAAACTGTCTTCATCTCAACCCGTGAGTTTTCTCACTTTTACTCTTCTGATTCTCTCTCCCAACCCAGTCAGGGTGAGTGAGCAAGTGGCTATGTGGTGTTTGGTTGACAGCTGGGGTTAAACCATGGCAGCATCATGAGTGGTACAGAAAAAATACCTTCCTTGTGTAACAGGATCTCTGGAAGTAAATATCAAGCAATGATAAAGAGTGGATTTTACTTTTAAAACCTCAGTTTGTGGAAAGCTCACTGAAAATGGTTAAAGGTCTTGAGCTTCACTGACTGGCATTGTCTGCAGTTTCTAGTGGAAGACCCATGAAAGGAAACAAAAATGTGCCTGTCATTTGGATACCAGGGCAGGAATTTATGGGCTGACTTTCCATCACATAAAGCTGTGTTCCAAATCCTCACATCAAAACATCTACTGCTAGAAAAAGCTGTTTGAATGGTGTTTCGGCAATTTTGAATAATTTAGGCCTGCACATTCACCTGGATTCAAGAGCAATTTGAGGCTTGGAACTGGGACTTTAGAGCTAAAATAACATAAATGGAATGACACGTGTGACTTTCCAGGATCTGGAAGCCTGCTTCCCTCCAGGTCCCTAGCTTATTCAGGAAATTATCTTTTTTATAATGTTGACATTCACATACACAAATGGGAATTTCCTGGACCTGACACTGAAACCCACACAAAAGGCAGCAGCGGGCTCAGAATGAAATGAAGTGCTGAAGGAAATAAGAATAACAATCTTGAATTTCGTTTATTGTTCTTTTTCAAATCTTTGTTTGGCAATGTTTCTATGAAAAGATTGAAGCTTAGAGTTTCACACATATTTAACACCTGGTTAAACACCATGTAAAGCCATGGCAATGGCCAAATACATCTCATTAAGGAAAACTTGTGACTACTGTCCTAATTAAGTCCCACACTTTTCTATGTACTGTCATGAATTGATTCTCTAGAAGCTTTTTCAATAAAATGTCTGTCCCAATTAACTGTGTCCAAATTAAGTGAAATGCATTTTATTGAAATAACCACCTCTAGCTGTGGTTCTTTATATCATTTGAAAATATGTTTCTAATAATGCTGCTTGCAGGACAGCAGAAGGCAAATGTTTTTACAAAATAAACCAAAAATATTGACATTGTAAAAGAGAATTCTTCTTGACACCTGTCAGTATTTGGTCCTGCGGCTGTCATGTCCCCTCCTTTTTTTGACTTGCTGTATGTACTAATTTTCACCAGCATCTTGACAATGTTCTGGCTTCATATCTTATGTGGAGTGCTACAGATTAGTATCTTTTACCTCCCTTCTTTCACCCCCAGAGGTCAGAAGATTATTTACATCACTTTGGAGCGGTCTGCTTCAGTAAAAATCCATGAAACAAGATTATCTTAAAGAAAGCGATGTTGATTATATTGGAAACTAGAGAGAGGAATTAAATGAAACAAAAGTTGAACAGAACAAACTTCTGTGTATCTGGCAACTGCACAAAGCCTAGCTCACCAGGTTACAATCTCATAGTTATTGCTGATACATTCAAGCATGCTAGAAAAATGTATCAGTTCTCATCTGACCTTTCTTCTCATAATATGGTCCACAGATCTGTTAAAACAGGAACTTCAGCCAGCAGCAGCTTCAGGGAAGAACAGTCCTGGCAGTCATGAACAGCAGGGAAATGCTTCATCCTTTGAAGCTCCCTTCAGCTGAGAAAGCTCTCCCTTGTTAGGATAACTGATATCCAATATTTTTAAAGTGGTAGGTTGCGCCAAATATATTTCGAGGTCAAAAAAACCAAGCAACTGTTTCACCAACTGCAGAACATGGCTATTTCTACCCAGTGATGACAGCATCTCCAAGCTCCAGTTCCAGCTTTCTGCTAGACGTGTCAGTATGTGTTGTCCTTTTGAACAGATAAAAGGAAATCTTTAGCTTAGCTCACACACACTTTTGCATTTCTCTTTATAAAAGCTCCACTGATCTGTCACTGGGGAAAAACTTTCCTCAAAGGAGAGAATCAGAATTATTCTTTAAATGCAGTAATTCAAAATTAAATTTATTGTATTTAAGTATGTCTTCTGCAGACAAAGGCTCCTGCCGTAAGGAAGGAAACTGCAGAGGATGAGGCGGGCTTATCAATGAGCAGAATTTAATGTGCTATAATAGCTAGTATATTACAGTCTTTAATACAAAAGACAAGAATACTTTGCCTTCAGATTGTCATTGCTTTTAAATTAGGCTTAGATACTTCACCAAGTCTTCAATATTCCTTGAATTTCTTTAGTTGGTGACTGTCAGAAAGTTTTAAAAAAATGGCTATCACAATTAAGATAGCTGGTTTCATTATGGGAATCTATCAGCTTCAGGTTCAGCAGCCTATCATGCTAAATAAAAAGAAGTCAAAAACGTAAATCATGGATGGAAAGTGCAAGGGCATCCATTGAAGTATTTCGGTCTGCACATCACTGAAGTTGTGCAGGATTGGAATGGGGTTGGTGGCCTAGGAAATTCTTTAATACCAACACATGAATGAAACTTCTCAGGACAGGGAAATCCATCTCTAACACAGAGATGTATTCATGGGATGCATTCCTGTTCTTCTTGATTATGAAATTGAACTGTCACACCTAGCACCCATCTCTTATCCACTGGAGGATGAGTGCTCTCTCTCTTAGGTGCCTGTTGTCAGAATCCAGTTGCAGTAATCTCTTCAAAATGTCTCATTTCCCACATTTCCCTAGTGTGAGAGCACACAATACATAACCAGAACTGACATGAGATTACAACCACTTAGAGAAAAGTGTGAGATACACAGCGCTCTGAAAGAGGAACGGAGCGCCCGAAGCAAGAGCAGAGAACAGCAGGCATGACAGCCTTAAGACAGCTTCAAAGAAGGGAAGAAAGCCATGGAAACAATGATGTCAGACAAGAAGTAAGAAACTGAAAACAAGGAATGGAAACTATTCACTATATTTATGGCAGGAAGGAGAGGTTCAAAGGTAGTAGAACAGGAAGAAAACACATAGGAGAGTGAAAAGGCTGTGAAAGTGAGGTAGAGGAAGTGAAGACAGCTAGGGGAGGTTAGAGACTGAGGCAAACATCATTAATTACGAGGAATGAATGAGAAAGGGGGAATTCCATTACTTGAGACTTGCATTTACTGTTGACAAAAGCAAAAAGAAATAGAAACAGAGAATGAGGAAAATGTTTGGGGAAGGATAAGAAAAAGAAGGGATGTGAAGATATTAGGATACAGTGAAGAAGAGTAGACAAGCAAAGATACTGTAATGCAGACAAGGAGCACAGGTGAAAAAAAAGAATTCAACCCCCCCTCAAAATGAAAAGGACTTTCCTGTCTTAAACCATCAAGGCAGGAGAAAGATGAGGTGATCCATTGTTCACATATTCTTTCATTTTGCAGAAGACCATACACTCTTTGCAAATTACAGAAACAGCAGAATAACCTTAGTTATCATAGCACATACTGCTGCAAAGCTAATCCTCTTCTGGATGCCCATGTTAATTCCTCCAGAGATTACCTTGTCTTTCACAACTACATTGAAGGATGAATATAAATGCATCCAAATGTATTTGAAAGTTTCCATTTATCCTCCTAATCAGCTTTAGTCCTGTAATTGTAATGACTGACACTCACTTTGCCTGAACCTTTCCAGAGTAAACCATTCTTCCAGGAAACCATTCACCAAACTTACCTAAACACACGCCAGTATTAATTGGCACATTCATATGAAGTAACAGAGACATAAGCACAAAATAATCCTTGCTATGTAATGTAATCCTCAGTGTTACAGATGAAGAAGCTGACTTAGAAAGGCATTTGGGGACAAAGATGTTTTATTGTATCCTAGAGACTTAGGCAGCTGTCTGTACTGCTTCTAATTATGATTTCACTATCAATTGGATTCATTGCCCCAAGAAATTTACTTTGCATTTCAGGTTAGTAAGCATACTTTGAATTCTACGTATTTTATAAGAATGCTGCAAAGCTTGCCTAAATAGTAGATTTATCCTGAATGAGATAAGAAAATATAAGCTAAGTAAGAGTAATTTTAGAGTGTTTCTATAAAGAACTCTCTAAGGCTTTTTATATTTACTAGCTATTCAAATCTCTCAAGCTCTTTCCATTGATTTCAACAGGCATTGAATTATACTGAAAGTTAAAGCCCGACTGAAGCATTTATTTAGAAAAAGATGAGGTAAACTGTGAACCACTACATTCTCAACATTGTGATCAGGTCACAAAAAAAAAAAAAAAAAAAGTGGCTTGAAATAAGTGCCAAACATTTTTTTGAGAAAATAAGTGCAATTTCATACCAGTTTAACGGAGCAGCCATTTCATGAAGCAGTTAACCAGCTGCTCGCACGTGCCTATTTCACTCATGCTAACAAAATTGTTCAAATACTGATAATTGAGTACTACTATTCATATGCAGAATCAGACTTCCAAATGCTCATGTTTTGTCTGTATTTAAACCATTCTTTTTTCTACCATTCAAACACATGATACACATTGCAGGATACTTACTGTGTAGGAGGCCACAAAATGTGCAGCAAGGTTGCCTGGAACCCAATCTGTCCAAACATAGTAATATTATCTATAAAAAAGTAAGCTGTAAAATAACAAACTGAAGAAAATTACTATAAATTGTGCGTATGTATATGGACAATAAATTGTCTTAGAAGGAAAACAGGCTCAAATTTCCCCTTTCCACTCCTTATTTCCTATCTGAAGAATCTTATCTTATTGTTATTCATATTTTTGGGGCTTGGAACACATTCATTTTTTCCCACTAAGCTGTTTAGTAAACCACAGTGTTATCCATTTACTGATCAAACCTTAATTAGATTACTTACATGCCAAAATAACCCCAGTCACTTGTGTGAACCACAGTAGTTTAGAAGGAAAGCACAGGCACTGAAGCCAGATCCCCCTCTCATGGGGAGCAGCTGCCTGCAAGATCACAGTCGTGCCAAGGATACCCTGTGCTCTGCAGATGGTTCCCTTCCATCTCAAGTCTGAAGACAGAGACATATTGAACAAGCCTTTTGTCACATTCCTATTGAAAAGTTAATGGCCAACAACCAAATCTGAGCAAAAAAGAATGGTGCAATATTCCCCTTAAATATAAAAAACTGTCGATGGCCTTTTAGCAGTAGCAACTGACTTGGTATTTCCTAAGCAAAGACTTGATTGATGATACTTGGAAGGGATAATGATTTCAAATATTAGAACTAGGATGGAGTTAAATCCTTGTTGATTGTAATGCATGCCTGCTCACACCAGTTATCCTCCTTTGCCTGACTGAAGATTAATACTCTGTGTATATATTGTAAGGGGGAGAATGTTGAAGCAAATTCCTTTCCAGCATTTTTTACATGCAGTCAGAATTTTTTTCTCCTGGTAAGGAAATGCTATTTCCAGAATTTTATACAGAGCAACTGCAGGAAAATGAATTGAAAAAAACTTAGTCCCCAGTGAGTAGGACCTTTAGTCACAACAATGTGAGTGGTGAAAACCTGCGCAGCAGAAATTTTCCGTAGTACCTATCAGTGTCCAGTGAGCAGGGCACTCTGTATCTTATAGTCAGACTACATCCCTGCAGCAAGCTTGATGTATGCTTCATATAACAGAATCTTTTTAGGTGTAAAGTGTAATGAACAGGCCTGACAACAGGATGACCTTTCCCTGAGGATCTGAGAATAATCACTACATGAAGGCATAAGGATAATTTTAACAACTTTTTGCACAGGTTAGTTTTGGTCTTCTTTTCTGATGGCCATTTACAAATGAGTGTCATTCTGTAGCACCAATACTTCCTACGGCTTCAAAATGAAGCAGGTTTTTCTTAGAAATGAGAAGCACGCCACAGTTGTGAAATGCCATTGCAGATCTTGCCAGCAGAAAGAGGGAAAGAAATGTTCTTAGCATTCTGTAACAACAACTGTCTCTGTAAACTAATTTGTGTTTTGTTTAACATTAAAATCGCAGTTGGCTTTAAACAAATAGTGGCACGAATGAAATGAACTGGACAGTTGATTGGAAGAGTGACAGAATAGAGACTGAAGAGACACCTTGTTCTTAAATCTTAGTTAATCCACACCACTTTAATTTGTCAACCCACAAAGAAGTCAATGGAACCTGCAAACTACAGGACTCAAAAACATTAAAGTCCTGCTGTTAGTGCTTGATTTTACACATATTGAAGTGATATCTTGATGAGTGTATTTAGTATGTTAAAATGCAGTAATAGTTATAATGTGAAAATGGAGTAGCCTCTGCTCCTCTGCAACACCTAGACCTAACAACTTTGGCATTTAACAGATTCAATCCATATATAAGCAAGTGACACAGAAATGGCAGGATTTCAACTCTTTGTTTTCTTTCCTGATCTTTTCCAGCACTTTATATATCCATTTCTTATCAATTATCCCTCCAGTCTTGTTTCTGATGAGGGCATTGCCTCTGACAGATCTGCATGTGTACTGCAAGCTTTCATCAAATCGCCAAAATTACTTCACTCTTCATTTGAGCCTTTCCCCACTCAGTTTAGGAAAGATAAAGGCATATGTGTTTTCATTTCCATGCATACATACTGATCTTGCCATTCTTTCTAACCATAAAGAATATTTTTTTGGACCAGCCTTCAAAAAAACCCACCTCCTTTCTATCAGACCTTAGTGTGACTACAATTGTAGCTATAAATTCACAGACATTAGCATAGGGGTTTTTTCAAATTAAAGTATAATGAAATGATAAAATTGTAATACATTTTTTAGATTAGCCTTTTAACATTTATATATCCCATTATTTTATGATGCTTATAAGGCTTAATACTTACTGTAATTTATTTTACTTAGTAACTGTCATACACATTCCCTTCAGACATCATATTCCTCATCTCAGGTAAGATAGGGGCTCTACTTTTAAAATTTAATAATATGCAAAGCAATATTTCATCATAGTATCCAAGAAAACGTATGTAAACTGCTCCCTTTCTTAGTGCCATAAAGTAGCACCTCCTCTAATATTTCAGAAGTCTTAAGAAGGGCTTTTGTGAATAGCCCTCAGAAGCAAAGGGATATGAAAAGCATCTGTGAATAGCATCTAATATATTTTGCGTGTATTTTACAGAGTAGACCTCTACAATAAAAACAAATTTTACTTTTTTGTTATTGTCTGTGACCTAAGACTGCTGACACCACTAAGCAGTCAAACTTAATATCTGAGTACAAAGTAGCAGCTTTTTGTTTAATAGTGTCATTTCTTGACCCAAAGTGAAATTTTGCTGCTTCTTCTCTTAAAAACATTTTGACTCTATATCTGTGGATGGCTTTTTCAAGTGACTGCCTTGTGAAATGTGGTTGGTGTTTTTAGTGTGTTGATGGGCTGCACGTCCTAGGCTATTTAGGCAATTGCTCAACTATGTAAATTTCTCTGTTTTCCATTTCCAAAATCATAAAGCAACACCAGGAAAAGGCAGCAATAGGGATTGCTCCAGATTTGCACCATTTAGACAAGATAAGGCTGCTTCTGGCTTTATTCTAGACTAAGTTTCCCCATGTATAACATAGCATGTAGCAGGGGAGAACTTCACAATAAGTCGCACACATCAGAGGACAAGGTAAAAGTATCTTTTTTCTTATCTGCAGTTTATGTTCATGTCTCATTGGCAAAATCCCATCTCTCTGATATTATGTAACTACATATTTCTATTGCTTATACTGCTGAATGCTGGGTAGAGCACTCACCAAATCAGTCATCTATGAAGATACTTGGCAGTCACTGAAAATCAGAATAGAATCCCCAGAGGGTGAACATATTTCAGTTTAGGTTAATACTTCATTTAAAAAACACATTCTTGTTCTATTTTGGTTTTCAGGATGCCAAAGAACATGTTCTGGGCATGATTTGTACTGAAAATCAAAGAAAATTCCACTTTTTCCTATCGCATAAACCTGCTTATCATTTATAGATAAGATCATTAGAACAAGCTCAAGTTGAAGGGAAGGATCTAAATCTTTGTGCTATTAGTCAAACATTTATGAAAAAGTTTCTTAAAACTCTGTAATAAATAACATAATCAGTTCTAGCAGTGTGTCCTTGTTTTCTTTATATTTTCTTCTATAAATGGCCAGTGAAGAGAAAGGTTAATTAAAAGTCTATTATTTCTAAGACACAAAACTACTTTCCAAGCAATTCTTATCACACAAGAAATATTCCAGAAAGCTCATTTTTTTGATAGTTATGTAAAAGTCATCTTGTTCAGAGCTCCCTGAAATTATCGTTCCAGCCTATGGAACAAAACTTATTAAGTAGCTAGGAAACTTTGTTATGAAAAATATAGTAACGCTTGCTCAAGTGATATATATATATATGTATGCATGCATACACATCCACCAACACAGGCATGGAGAGGGAGGTGTCCAGCATTTGTGTGCTTTTATCTTGGGTTTGAAATGGATAGAATTCTCTGATTTAACTTATTGGGAGTACCAGCCTAAATTTTTTAAAGTGGCTACTTAGCTGAATTCAAAGCACTAAGAAGATTCTGATTTTCAGAGGGAAGTTAGGTTTGAAATTTAAACTATGCCTATTTTTTATTGGAGTCACCTTTTCAAAGTGCAAACATCTAAAACACATCTGAGTCAGGTATTAATAATAAAATCTGTGACCGAGAGCTTTGATGCATAAAGACCAGAATTTTGACATGGTGAAGGAGACAAATTATACACCATGGGCACTTGGATACTGCGGAGAATTAACAAAACAACATTAAGCTGTTATGAATACAAAAATTATTTTCATAAAAAAATCAGCTATAATGAAAATATAACTCTAAAAAATCTTCTACCATAAGTTCTTGCTTCATTTTAAAGCTGTTCTTAAAAATAATAAAGATCTTTAAATTAAGAAAAAAGTAGTTATAACCTATCAGTACCTATACAATTACCTTTTCCGTCATATCTTCTTTCATACACTTTCTGTCCATTAAACAAAACTTATTCTGTCTTCTTATTTCTATTCAGCAGCTAAAATCAAACCAAAATCAAAGCATACAAATTGAATGATATACAATAAGTTTCCATTCTTCAATGAGGAGAAGCCAGGCTATTCTCCAGGCTGTAGTACTCCTGACAGCAAGAGGTATGAAGGCCCAGCCCTGTCTGCTGCTGCAAAATAAGAGCTCAACTGCCACTGAGAAATACTGGCTATTTCCAGAGTCTTACGCAGGTATTTTTGGGGAGAAGGGGCTTGTGCATATTTCCCGAGTCTTGCCTGGTCTAACAATTCCGTGCCTGTTGCACGTCACACATCAAGATCTGTCTTCACTCCAAGGCTGAAGGAGAAACAACTCTAATTTTTCCTTCTTCCATATCAGTAAACAAAAGACTTTTCACTTGAAGATAGTTGGTTGAGGGTGCTATTAGAAGTTTTGAACAAAGAGAAACATTCTATATCCTTCTTCAAACACAGTAGGGGTCGTGTGGCACTAATGGTTAATTTTCACATAGTTTCTGTGCACAAATAGTATGTGGTTTGGAGGATTAAAATAAAATTCTGATCTCACTGACATCAGACGAGATACCCCAGTGATTAATGTGGTTCTTGGCTTCCCAGGCAGCCATTGGAGTCAATGTGTTTCTAATAAGATGGAGACTCACTAGGGGCCAGGTTCTCTATTACTTTAAATTGTAAGAGTAGCAGGAGTTGTGTAGAAGGTTAGTAGATGGAAAATGTTTTCTGCTTTCCCTAAGCTTATGCCCTCCGTCCAGAAATTCAGTTGCTGCAGTCCAGCATTTGTACTGGCTGAGCTTCTGACTGAGGCTTACTTTATAAGCCTTTTACGTAATAATAAAGCAGCAAATGCTTAATGTTGTATATTTGCAAAAAAAACCCCTCAGTTATAACTGTTTCATTTCTCACTTATTTTGGTTTGGGACAGAATTCTACCCGTTCACCTCTAAGTAATTATTTTGCTTGTATTTTCAAAAGTCCTCTTGTACCTACTGTTTACACGAATGTTCAGTACAGTGGTAGCTTATATCCATTAAATGTACTACTGAATGAATTATTTAATGCAATCCAAACACAAAACCTGTGGCTGGATAATAATGATGTAATGGAACAAAATGTTGTATTAGGAGATGAAAGTTAATTGAAGCGTCACACAGTCAGACCTGAGTAATTTCAGACCAGGGAGTTGCAAATAGTCTGGCAAGTAGCAGGATGATTTGCTGTTGTGTCCCTGCTGACAGAGAAAGCCTGGTCACATCTTGTAAGCATTCCATGAGCACTTCTGGCAGCAGTACAGCACCCCAAGGACCACTGCTGGGGTGTCTGCAACATCAGCTTCCTGGCACTGGGCTCTTTTTCCAGAATAGGGAAGTTGCTTACCAATAGCTGGACTTCTTCAGGATATGTGTTTCTTGGCACAGCAGAGTGAGGTTTTTTTGCCTGCTCAGCACCTGCAGCAGTGCTCAGCATCTCCACCCTCTCAGCTATCCTCCCCAGAAGGCAAGACTATGCACAGAAGCGGTGCTATGGCCCTAAGGTACTCCTCTTGCCTTCATAATTCCTGTGCATCTTCAGGGATCCAGGAGAGAAGGGCTGGGGAGAAAGCTGCAGGTATATCCATGGATAATAAAAACTGAAAGAATCCTAGTTCCTAGTAAACTCCCTTTTCCTCTGAGTGCTTTTTTATACATGAATTCACATAGTACGTGACTTCAGGCAGTACATCCAACAAACCTCTGTGTAGCTGGAGAAGTGCCCTGGTGTCCTTTAAATAAATCAGGACAGAAGGACCCATTTTTTTTTCATGACAGAGCAGTCTTGTGCCTGAAAATATCTGTATTTGTGTAGTGCAGCTACAGGGAGGGTGAATGGAGTCCAGATGGCAGCTTTGCACTTTGCAGAGAGGAAAACAACCTACAGAGAGATCACTAGTACCATCTGAGTTGTAGTGGAGGTTCAGGTCATACTGCGCTGCCCTGTCTTACTGATGCTTACCAGTTTTTAACATCATCTGTGATCTCTGTGTGGAGATAACTGACCCTTTGTGAGCCTTAAGACACAAATCTCAAAAGCCAGAAAAAAAAATTGTGTGTTTTTCATCCCGTCCATATTTTTAAAAAATTATATAGATTATAGCGAACATATGAGACTAGTTTAGGCAGAAAAACTCATAGATTAATTTTCAGCTAGGATGGAAACTGGACTTTCTCTCAGACAGAAGCCCAGGAGGAGTCATAAGCATGACATTTTCAGGAAATATTAAAAAAAATGAAAAGGCTGTTTTCACTGATATGATGTAGGGAGCTCCATGCGGACCTGTCAGGGACACATTCAGCTCCTCCAAGGACTGGGAGTGCTATCTGACAGAGTCTCTCACTAACACATCAGTGAATTTCACAGTAGTGAATCAAGGAAGGCCACAGCAGCCTCTTACCCTGAGAACTGGTATTCTTATAAAAAGATCTTCTGAGTATTCATTGCCTGGGCTGACAGCTCTGCTGCTCAGTCTCACTGAAGCACAGGCTAGATTGTTTCATGGCAAAAATGTACCAAACAGAACAAGAGATCTAATTGGCTTTGTAGGAATACAGAAATATAATCCTTTCTAGCACTGACAACTGAAGCATTTGCTATGTAAGGTGCTCATGTGCTCTACATGTGAGAACTAATTAACCTCTGTGCTGTCATGTGTGAGCTGCTGCTGTTCAGGAGTGCAGGTGGTGGACCTGAACAGGGAAAGTCTGGTAGTTAGGACAGGACCAGGGTGAGCCACCCATGTAACAGGAGAGGACAAGGAGGGTGAACGTTCTGACTGCAAGTTTTGGAAACCAGGCAGCAGCCTTGCTCCTGCAGCAGGGAGGAAGACAACAGTGTGTACGGGCTTCACAGTGTGAGTGTAAAAATAGTCAACTGCTTGAAAAAGAGGAGGAAAAAATCAGTCTCACCTGCATGACAAATTGACACGTCCACCACATTAGCATATACATTGCTTTTCATTTGTATAATATTACATGTTTTCATTTTAAAGTAATTACTGACACTTAGTTCTATATCATGACAGAGAATTTAGCTCCCTTCCAAAAAAACTTGCTCTGTACAAGGAAGTAAAAAGATGGGCAAAAGCAGGAGCAATATCTATGTCTTTTCAGGAAAGCTTAGAATCCTTTTCCAGTCCACGAGTGTTAACACTAAAAGCAAGCAGGCATTTATTCTGCACATGCTATACTGATGTCCCAAATTCCAATTCAGTACGCAGGCTGTTCTTTGCATTTTGCTTCTGAACACAGACATAATAGGAAATAATTTCATTTTTTTTTCGCATGATGCACATCTTCCAAAGTCCTAGGAACATACAGCCTATATATTGAACTGACTTCATACCTCCTTTTTAAACTGAAAAATACAACAGTAGTTCCCTGCTAATGATAATCTCTTTTCCGAATGACCCAAATTTTAGACATGGATCATAGTGGTCATTCAGAAGATTAAGCAATGAAATTAAAATTACTTTATTTCTATATATCAAGTGGCTAGTTAGGGCAGGGACAATATAAAATCACAAGAATGAAAATAAGAGATCATGAATTATTATGTTGTATGTGAACATTACTATACGCTTCTGTACATTTTGCAGTTCTTCTAATCTTATGCGTACATACAAATGTTAACGTGTTTTAATGATTTGAAAAAAGTTATCATTTTGTTATTGCACGATTACATACAACAGTATACTTTTCAAATATTTTTTTTTCCAGTAAAACTTGGTACTCTGGAATATGTAAGTATCTGGTAATCACAATAAAAGTAAAAGAGCAAAGCCTTGTGAACAACACTGTTAGTAACTTCCATTGAAAGCCATTATATAGAAAAGTATTTTTTTCGCTCTAGAAAAGGGTAACATGATTGTAATTCGGGAGGAAAGAAGGTCTAAGCTGGAAGGAAAACATCTTTCCAGATAAATCTTATTTGGTATGTGATCATCACACTGTGAACACATTACAAAAAGGGACAAATTCACTTACCCTTTCTAGAGGAACTGGCATGAAAGAAGGAAAGTCTATTTAATATAAATGTCCAAGAAACAAATCTTATAGAAAGCAATAGCTCTGTGCTGAATTGTATTACAGAGGCCAAGGTGCCAAAGATTTAAAAAGTAGATGAAGTTGAAAAACAAGTGCATCTGGAGATGTTTAAGAGAGAGGTCAGCTACAGGTTTCCAGATGGCTGATAAAAGACCTGAAAAGAGAGAATAAGAACTAGTGTCCTCATATGATATAATTGCCATCACAGAAACATGGTGGGATGACTTGCATAGCTGGAGTGCTGTTATGGCTAGCTATAAATTCTTCAGGGATGATAGGCAAGGAAGGAGAGGCAGTGGGGTAGCCCTCTTTGTTAGACAGTGTTTTGATGCCCTGGAGCTTAATGATGGTATTGATAGGGTTGAGTGTTTATGGGTAAAAATCAGTGAAGCATCTAACAAGGGAGATATCGTGGTGGGAGTCTGCTATAAGGCACCCAGCCAGCAAGAAGAGGCTGATGACTTATTCTGCAAGCAACTGGAGAAGCCTTGTGATCACTAGCCCTTGTGCTTGTGGGGCACTTCAACTTGCCAGATGTCTGCTGGAAGTATAATACAGCAGAGAGGAAAGAGCCCTGCTGGACCTGCTGTGAACAGAGAAGGTCTCGTGGGAGATATGAAGGTTGGAGGATGCCTGGGGCATAGCGATCACAAGATAATAGAATTCTCAGTTCTAGGAGCAGTAAGGAGAAGGGTCAGTAGAACAGCCACCTTGGACTTCTGGAGGGCAGACTTTGGACTGTTCAGAAGGCTGGTTGATAAAGTTCCATGAGAGACAGTCTTTAAGGCCAAAGGAGCCCAAGAGGGCTGGATGTTCTTTAAGAAGGAAATCCTGGTGGTGAAAGAACAGGCTGTCCCTGTGTGCCGGAAAATGAGCCAGTAAGGGAGAAAAGCTTGGCTGAGCAGAGGGATGTGGGAGGATCTCAGAAAAAAGAGGAAAGTATATGAGCTTTGGGAGAAGGGGCAGATATCTCAGGAGGACTACAAGGATGAAGTGAGATCATTTAGAGAGAAAATCAGAAGGGTTAAAGCACAACTAGAACTTAGATTGTCCAATTCTTTGAAAGATAATAAAAAATCTTTCTACGAAAACAACAATAAGAGGGCCAGGGAGAATCTCCATCCTTTACTGGACACAGCAGGGACATTAGTGACAAAGGATGAGGATAATGCTGAGATACTAAATGCCTTCTTTGCCTCAGCCTTTAACAGTAAGATAAGATGTTCTCTGGGTATTCTGCCTCCTGAGCCAGAAGACAGGGAGGGAGAGTAGAAAATGTTCCCGTGGTCCATGAGGAAATGGTTAAAAACCTACTTGGCCCATTAAACATTCACAAGTCTATGGAGCCAGATGGGATCCACCCAAGGGTATTGAGAGAGCTGGCGGAGGTGCTTCCCAAACTCCTCTCCATCATCTACCAGCAGAACAAGTCACAAGGAGTGACTGAGCAACCTGGGATTTTTTACCCTAGAGAAGAGGATGCTGAGGAGAGACCTTACACTCTCTTCATCTGTCTGAAAGGAGGTTGTAGAAGTGGGTGTTGGTCTTTTTGCCCAAATGACAGGTGACAGGACAAGAGGTGACAGGCCTCAAGCTGCACCAGGGGAAGTTCCGATTGGTCATTAGGAAAAATTTCTTCACTGAAAGCGTTATCAAGCACTGGCACAGGGTGCCCCGGGAGGTGGTTGAGTTACCATCCCTGGAGACATTTAAAAGATGTGTAGATGAAATGCTTAGGGATATGATTTAGTAGTGGACAGGTACGGTTGGACTTGATCTCAAAAATCTTTTCCAACCTAGGGATTCTATGATTCTAAAAGGCATCATCTAAATTAATCAATCACAAATATTTTCAAGTTCAAGTTTAGCTTGGAGAAGGTGTTTAGTTTAGCCCTGATTTCCACTTTACTGAAATTATTAAGCTGCAGTCTTCAGAGTCTACTCAAAGTCACAGAAACTACTGTATGTCAAGATCACACACATGCTCTTTGTTGAGGAAAAACAGTTGTCCGTTTGTCCTGCTGATGCAAATAAGGTCAAGGGAGTTCAACACCTGCTTTAGAAAAACAGGCTTAGTAGTTACCACATTTTGCTATAACAGGTGCTGAACTCATCTAACCTTGGTCATGCTGGGAAGACAACTGTTTTCAGCAGTATCTGATGGGTGGAGTAAGTTCTGGTATGTTTATTAGCAATATTTGTACTGTGGTTATATCTTTGCATTCTTCTGGAATGTGATAGCTAATGGGTTTGATTAGGCAATTGAAGTCTCTTCAATTGGACTTCTTTTGGCTTAAAACTTCTGTATTACTTCAAGATGGGCGAATTGAAGCTGATACTTGTTTGTACTCATACTTGTGGAAAGTGATTCCTGGGGCTGCCACACAAAACAACAAAAGGTAGATCTCAATCTGCAGCATGATGCTCTAAACCATAATGGCACAGCACAGTAAATTGCCTAGTCGCATAAAAAACAAGTCATAAAAAAACCGAAAAAAAAATCAAAAAGAGACCACTAAATCACAGTTAGGCATTGTTACAACTGAATAGCTCATGTACAACTTCATAAACACTTCAACTGGTGCTCTTAAATTTCTAGAGATATTTACTTTACTCCTCTAAAGCACATTAAAGAAAAGGGATTCTTTGTTATCTAGGACTACTTAGAATTTTTAGCTGTTCACTTAACACATCATAATGTCTGTCATAGGTTTTCCTAAAACACCAGGGAAAAATGCATACCTCAGGAGAGGCATAAATCTCTTAAAAGGTATTAGTGCAATTAGGTAGGTTACCCTGTAGAGGTGAAGTGCCTGGTAGTATCAGTGGATTTTAGTCCTGATTCAGTAGAGTGCTTAAGCAAGTTCCACTGAAATCTGTAGGCAAATATAGGTGCAAGTTCTTTTCTGAGACATGGTCTTTAATTGTTATTATACTGCTTCTGGGGGATTTTGCCTTTCAGTTCCCTGTGAAGATTCAGCCTTACAGCACATGACAGGGAGATGTCCAAACATAAATTATACGTCTGCTGTTCTTCTCCTGAGTTTTCTTGGTGTAAACCCATCCTATCCCAAATATGCAGGCTTGAGAGTTGTGTGTGAAGCCTTGTATATCCTGTAACAAATCTGCAAGAAAGCCGAGCAGTGAGTTTAATATTTTCAAGTCTGTGGATGTTCACATAGAATCACAGAGAAAGGTTGAGGTTGGAATGGGTCTCTGACAACTGTTTAGTCCAGTCCTCCCTGCCCAAAGCAGGGTCAGCCAAAGCATGTTGCTCAGGGTCGTGCCTCGTTGGGTTTTCAATTATCTTCAAGGACAGAGATACCACAACCTGCCTCAGCAACCTGTTCCAGTGTCTAACTAGCCTTACAGTGAAAAAACCTTGTCCTAGCATGTAAATGGTATTTCATGTATTTCAATTTGTGTCCTCTTGCCCTATCACTGGGCACCACTGAGAAGTCTGGCTCTGTCTTCTTTGCTCTGCACCATCGTATAGTTATACACACTGACAAGTTCCCCCTAAGCCATCTCTTTCCCAGCCTGAACAATCCCAGCTCACCCAGCCTCTCACCTTATGTCACTGTCAGGAATTAAGATAAGGTTATTGCTCTCCTGTAAGAGGCTGACACCGTTTGCCTGAGGGACCTTGCCCTGGAAACAGGTAGCAGTCCTGCTGAGACAGGTTTAAGTGAAAGCTGCTGGCATGCAGAGACAGGCTCTAAGGGGAAACAGCTCATTTTTACTAGGGAATGCTGATTTAGAGTGTAGACTAAGTCATCCTGGAAAAGGGATTCTAGGAGTGGCCACCTGAGGCAGAATATATGATCTTTCTTTTTTGGTATAATCTTATCATGGTGGGTTTTGAAAATTAAAGACAAACACCATGAAGAACATTTTCACATTGCAGGAGAGCACTAGAAGATTGAACTGCTTTTCACATATATTACTGAAGACTAAAATGTTATTACAAAATATGTCTCTGAAGCATTTCATTTCAGTACAAGCTTTGCAGACAAAGTATGAATAAAGGGATGCAAGGTTCATACATAAAGCACAGCCCATCAAAACAACTGGCTTGTGTACTACCATTTTAGCTCCCTGATTCAAGAATCCAAAGGGTGTTTCTACTCTGACTCTGACAGCCCTTTGCATGACCCTTACAGACTGTAACACAAGTCTCCTATATCTGACAATCCCGGGCCAGGTCTTACTCGGCCAACTGCAGATCTTTCTTTGCTACTTTTCATTGCTAAGTCTGTCTTATATTGGGGAAATTCTGAAACAGTGAGGTAATCTGGCTCTGTCATTACAGTTAAAATTAATTTGCCTGCCTGATACGATACTACAATGTTATTTAAATCCATGATAGGATGTGAAATATGCTTCCTTTACCTTTCTGTGTTCTGCTTCCTCATAACACTGCAGGGTTATTGGTGTTTCTGATGTCCCTGTAGATAAGAATATCCTGACATAAAAGATGAATCCCAAGGGACTGAACAAACCGAATGGTCAGAAGAGCTGACAGACCAGCTGTCACTGTATACAGAAGCCAGTGAAAGAGAAGGTATGTGATCTCTTCACTGGGTGCAAAATTCTCATAGCTGTTTGGGCAAGGAAGTTCTTTCTATTTGTTGATCCTGGAGATGAAATCATAACCACTCAAATGTGAAGAATTTATATTTTAGTCATTTCAGAAACGGTTGAAGAACACTTTTGCCATCACGCAAACAGGCAACACCCACTAAGCATGTAGATATTTTGACTTCCTGCTCTCTCAGCATCTGAGAGCCTGTTTGAGTAGGAGGTGCTCCTATGTGCTGAGTCACCTCTTTTCAGGGTATCTACAAAATGCTCTGTGTTCTGGAAGTGCCCTGGCCACATGAGGAACCACATGCAGCTGCATGATGCAGCTGCAGTTGAAGAATGTGCCTTTTGGTAGGTCTGTTTTCCAGAAAGACCTCACAAAGCTAAGGCAGAGGACAAAAAAAGTATCCAGTTAGTGTCAGTGTTAAAAAAATTGAAGTAATTACTCTCGGGGGAAAATAGTGTAGACTGTGCTTATGGAATGCTGAACTTGGAAGTTAGTGGTTACTCCTCAGGGAAGAGAGCTAGCAATCTTTACCAGCAGTTCTCTGAAGTCATCAGCTTAAGATACAATAGCTGTCAAAGATCAAAAAAAAATGTCAACTTTCATGAGAAAGGGCACTGAGAATATAACTGAGAGCATCACTTTGCTGCAATATAAAATCTTATACTTGGATCTCGGGCACTATGTGCAGTTTGATCCTCACATCACAAGAAGGCATAGTGGCGTTAGAATAGGTGCGGAGATATGCAAGAGAAATTATTAGGGATGTCAATCTATGACATTAAAAGGAGGCTTGAAGAGCTAAATCTTCAGTTTTGAGTTGAGAATGCTCAGGGAGAAATGTGATTGTACTCAATGAAGTGAATGTAGAGCTGCTAACTCACCAAATCCTTTGGTAATAAAACTGAGTGTCACCCATTAAAACTAATGGAAGATGGGTTTAAAACAGGTAAAGGTATATATTTTTTCACACAGAAGACAGTCAAGTTCTGAAATTTGTTGCCACAAATTTTAGAGATAGGTAGTTTCAGCAGAGGATACAAGGAATTGGAAACTACTGGAAAAACATGCCAACTGCATGTTAAAGAAAATAAACGGGAATTCCTTAATTAATGGTGGTGGTCACAGGAGGAGTACTAGTGAGACAGTGGCCAAGAGTGTACGCTTTCCCTGAACAGCATCTCCTGCTGCCATTGGCTGAGGCAGAATAATGGTCCAGCACAGCAGACCATCTCTTGTATTTTTATTTTCAACATTAGGCTCTACTGAGATGTAATTTACATCTACCTCACAGCATCCTAGGCTTATCTCTTTTCCGTAGCCTTCAAATTGCAGAGCAGTATATTAGATCAATCAAACATTTCTAGTGCAGGGGATGATGGAGCAGTAGAGAGACTGTAATGACATGTAGAATGTGCATGAGAATCTCGGGAAACTTTCAGAGGCTGTGAGACCTGATAAAATGATTAAGTCATCTACTCCATCTCATGCCCAGCTCTTTAAGGGCTTCTGTCAGAGGAAAGCATTGAGAATATCAGGCTGATAGGCAGTAATAACAAAAAACCTAAATTATTCCTTCTGATTCTTTCTGTTTGCCTTCTGGCTCCTTCTACAGGACTTGTTGAGTGTAGGATTACAGGAGGCCATGAACAAGCTTAAAATCTGTGCCCTACTTAGCCACCTCCAGTTTTGTATGTGGGAAGGAAGTGGCCTAAATCTGACCCATCTAATATATATAATATAGACCATGGCATGTAATGTTTTGACAGCTTAAGTAGATATATGAGCACCGAACTGGTAACTCATTCAAATCAAAATTGGTATGCCTCCTATCTCAGTATTGCAAGTTCTGGCTTTAGTCAGATAATTGTGTTTATTTTTTCTTTTCCAACAAGATAATTGTACATATTACTTCAGCCTCTGGTATGTGTTAGTCTTGTCTAGCTTTTTTCTAATGCACTCTCATGAAATTTTAGATACAGATATCATCTGCGTCAGTATAGGAGAATGCAGGTGCTGGACAGGAGCAGCAGGTTGCGAATGTATTATTCCTGCCTCACAAAGATATTGTTTAGGTCAAACTTCAATCCTCCTCCCTGAAGAACAACACTACACGGACCATGTGAACAGATCGTAAATAGGCTGATCTTTGCAATATGCCTGTTAGGAACTTTTCCATTCTATAAATCAGGAGCTTAGAGGCAGAGAAATTTGTGTTTTGTCAGGAGAAGTCAATGGCAGAGAGACAAGAAATAGCTCTGGAATGCCTTAACTACAAAGTTCTTGTAGGCCAATGGAAATGATGAGCCATGGAACTAGTCTTTTGGGGAGTTTGACACAATTGCTGAGCACTTTGAACAGAGCTGAGGAAGCCACTGAAGGATCCCTGTGCTCATTTTGTTTAGGTTTTGAAACTCAGTTAAGGTAACTGTGTTGCTAGAGCTCAAAGGAGAGAAAAAAATGATAAAAAATAATTAAAAATTACTTTTATAACACAGAAGCTGACACAGGTCTCTAGGAAAAAAGCAACCTTACTATTTCCGAAACACATGAGAAATGAAATGTCTGAACAAACCTTGCTCATTCACAGGTTCTAATTGTGACTGCAATCTCAATTGATTGAATGACTGAGACGTGGTTCTGTATGTCTGTTTCTCCCATTTAATGGCTCAAGTTAGATTGGCCTATAAACACACTTCCTACTGGCTTTAATTTTTTTCCTGCATTCCAGGGGAATGATACTGATCATAGTAAGGTGGGTTGAGTTATTTGGGCAACAGGCTAACTCAGGTACAGAATACATCTGGCCCTACAGCCCTTAGACAGGTAAGAACATCTGGTAGTCTGGAGTTCTTCTTGTTTTGCAAGCAATCAAATTCTTTTCTGCATTTTTTAACCTAGTATCAATGAAGGCATAAAACTGAGCAATTCAAAGATTACAAATGAAGAGATGCAGTTGTTCAATATCTTTTTCTCTACCAACACAAAAATGAAAGAGTAAGTCCAGTGGGAACATATTATACATGCACATAGTTGTACCAGATAGCTTAGATGTATTAACACATTTCTCATATATTTGAAGTTTTATGTCCCTTACTGGAGACTACTGAATTGTTTGATTAGGAAAGCCTGGAACCAAAGACAAGAAAATGAAAAAAAGAACTGGAAAATCCCCTGTGATATGATGCAAAACTGAAAAGGAGAAATTGTTATTCAAGGCAGAGAACATTCAGTTCTCTCTGATGATTTGTGAAGGAATGAATGAGGAATAGTAATTAAGTGCCTAAATCTGCTTCACTATACGCTCTTTGGGTTATCCTTCTGTTGAAATGATTGTATCATTTCTCTGTAGCCACAAAGCTACAGTAAAAGATGAATTCTGATGCAGTCATTGGAAAATATATGGCAGAGTAATTTTTGTTATATCTGGAGAAAAGCAAAACACATAATCTTTAATGTTCTGTGCATCTTATTTCTATACAAATGCTCTTTGGTTGCACAGGCAAATCTAAAAAATCCCTTTATAACTTTCATGCTTAGACTCCTGATTTTTAAGTAATGAAGTTGTATTAGTCATTTAAATGTTTAGGATGGTCAAGGACTCTTTAAATAGGTAATATGTTCTTCAGAACTTTTTTCTTTTGTTGCCATTTATGAAATTGCTTTGATGTTACTATGAGGATTTTGCTTCTTTTCTTCTTCCAATATCAGATCTTATGCTATTATCCTCCTGAGTTTAGCCTGGCATAGTGCACTCTATTGCAGTACCATCTATGAGGATTAAGATGCATTTGTTTTATATGCATCCTGTTCAAAAATCAACAACTGGCCTCTATCTCTCCTTTTTAAGAAAATCTTCAGAGATTCAGCACATTCTTACATCAAAGAAAGGATTATTATTTAGAAAATATTCAAGCATAAAACTATTTAGGTAGAAGATAAAATAATGTGACCATTAATCACAGAATCACAGAATCACAGAACAACCAGGTTGGAAGAGACCCACCAGATCATCGAGTCCAACTGTTCCCATCAAACACTAAACCATATCCCTCAGCACCTCATCCACCCGTGCCTTAAACACCTCCAGGGAAGGTGACTCAACCACCTCCCTGGGCAGCCTGTTCCAGTGCCAAATGACCCTTTCTGTAAAGAATTTTTTCCTAAAGTCTAGCCTATACCTCCCCTGGCGGAGCTTGAGGCCATTCCCTCTTGTCCTGTCCCCTGTCACCTGGGAGAAGAGCCCAGCACCCTCCTCTCTACAACCTCCTTTCAGGTAGTTGTAGAGAGCAATGAGGTCACCCCTCAGCCTCCTCTTCTCCAGGCTAAACAACCCCAGCTCTCTCAGCTGCTCCTCATAAGGCCTCTTCTCCAGCCCTTTCACCAGCTTTGTTGCTCTTCTCTGGACTCGCTCCAGAGCCTCAACAACCTTCTTATGGTGAGGGGCCCAGAACTGAACACAGTATTCGAGGAGCGGTCTCACCAGTGCCGAGTACAGAGGGAAAATAACCTCCCTGGACCTGCTGGTCACACCGTTTCTGATACAAGCCAAGATGCCATTGGCCTTCTGGGCCACCTGGGCACACTGCTGGCTCATATTCAGTCAGTTGTCAACCAACACCCCCAGGTCCCTCTCCTCCAGGCAGCTTTCTAGACAGACTTCTCCTAGTCTGTAGCACTGCATAGGGTTGTCGTGCCCCAAGTGCAGGACCCGGCATTTGGCCTTGTTAAACCTCATCCCATTGGACTCAGCCCAGCGGTCCAGCCTGTTCAGATCCCTTTGCAGAGCCTCCCTACCCTCCAGCAGATCGACACTTCCACCCAGCTTAGTGTCGTCCGCAAACTTGCTAAGGGTGCAATGATTTCTTTATAATGATTTATAATGATTTCTTTATAACTCAAAATTTCTTTATAATGATTTATAATGATTTCTTTATAACTCAAAATATATAGCTGGTCTATATTTTAATTAATCTGAATTACTTTTTGTTTCTGTGGTTACTCAGTCCTTCAAATCAATAATTTGAGGTGGACAGAATCCTTGCATTCATAGACTTCCAAATGAGTTACAGCAGTATGTTTAAACACCACAAGGAAACCATTAGACCTACTCATGCTGCATGTGGGGCAGAACACTGAGGCTGTCTTCATGTACCAGATTCACTGCCGATGCAGACAACGAATATGAAAATATGACCCCAGCACTGTGCCTAATGGAGCACACAAGCTCCTGGGTGCCTAAGCACCCAAAGTGACTTAACACAACGTTAACATATCCAGGCAGGCTGGCTGCTGGCTGGCTGCTTGTGTCCACAAGTCACCCGCATCAGTAAGAGACAGGCAGGTTGATGCATGTGCACAACCACTCCCAAAACTGCTTTATAGAAGAGGTGCAAACATAGCTCCTAGGGATGATTAATTTCTGCCACTTCTTAGTTTATCATTGACGTAATCTCATGTGGAGGGGAAGGGGCTAGCTAAGGGGTAGCATGAAGAATGAAACTGATGTTATTGGAATCATGGAAAAGTGAATAGATAAAGTAATAAGCACATAGCACCTGTGTTTTGTAGTGATGGAAAGGGGGAAATCATGCAGCATGATTTCGCCTTCCCTGGAGGTGTTTAAGGTGCGGGTGGATGATGTACTGAGGGGCATGGTTTAGAGATTGGTGGGAATGGTTGGACTCGATGATCTGGTGGGTCTCTTCCAACCTGGTGATTCTATGATATGATTCTATGAGGCCAGCTGGGGAGTTATAAAACTCAGTATGACAAGAGACATTGACAGGGAAAAGTGACTTGCACTTTTCTGGGTGCGTGATGTTTTGCACCAGGAGATGCTAGCTCATTAGGATCCCATTAAGAAAGGCACTCAGACTTTGTAAAGTGTTACTGAGAATGCCGTTCATTGGGAATAACAATGCAAAGAAAAGGATAGGAAATGACACGGGAGTCAGCTTTGTCAAGCATGTTCAGCCTTGACTGTGCAGGCCAGGAGTGAAGTGTGTGTTCTATCAAATATTTTCTGTGTGTCTTATACATGTAGCAGTGTCATCTGAAAAGTCTTGGTTGACACCATCCTGGCCCACTCTTGCCCTTCTGCCACCACTTCTGGTTTTGAACCTGCCATGGCTTGTACCAAGGGGAGCTGAAGGGCTACTTCAAAGGCAGCCTTTTGTCATTCTCCCCAGTTTCTCAGAAGAAGAAACATCATGTCCCTCTTTAAAAAAATCTATCTATTTAAAAAAGAGACAGGCTGACTGAACTTCAGTTCTTGGAAAAATACCAAACCGGGTATTTAAACAATATATTTGTAATTACTAGAAGGCCACGGGGTAATAAGTAAAGAGCTGGATGAACTTACAAAGAACATGTGATATAGCACTAATCTAATTTCCTTCCATAATACGGTAATTGGCCATGTGGATACTGGAGAAATAGTAAATGGCCTGTCTTAATTTGGTCTTACATGATATAAGCAACTTGGGGATATATGGTAAAGCAAATTTAATAACATGGTGAATGGAAAACTTTTTCAAAAACTATACTCAAAGGATAGTTACTAATGTTACTCTGCCAAAATAGATGATTGCATTAAGTGCATTTAGAACAATTTTTCCTAAATCAATCTTTTCACCCTTTTTGCTAATGACTTAGATGACTGGGGAGGGAGGAAAGTATTTTATTTTGTTTTTTAAATATTAAATAAATACGTAATGTTTTGATAAGGACAAGTAAAAAGCAGTACACTTTGAAAATATATATGCATGACTGAAAGATGGAGAACGAATTGTTCCATGGCCTTTCTGGGCAGAACAGTTAGGAGACTTCGTAGATCACAAACTGGATATAATGAAGGATGCATAAAAAGGTGTAAGACACACCTTAAAAGTACACATTGTAACTCTTCCAGTTAGCTCTGGCAAGACCTCATCTGGAACATTATGCTCAGGCTTGGGCAGCCCATTTTAAGACATCTATAAACCAAAAGGAAGCAGCAAAGATGATCAGAAGTCCAGAAAATCTGACCTCTGTGATCAAAATGATGACTTTTGTTTAGTCTAGGGAAGAGAGAACTGAGGAGAGATGTGAGAGCAGTCTTTAGGTGCATAGAGACTGCCCTGGAAGGAATAGAAACAAATTGTTCTTCATGTTTATTGGAGATCAAGAGAAAATACAATGTGCTTAAACTGCAGTATGGGGAAATTCAGGTCAGACACTGGGGAGGACTTCCCAATTGTAACATGATTAAGCACTGGAACAGATCCCTCGCAAGATATTATACTTCAGGGCCCTTTGATCCTCTTCCAGCCTTCTTACATGGAATGAGAAATCCCTCCCCAGCAGTTCAGTTTAGGAAATGTTTTGTGTAAGTGGAAATGAGAAATGCTAGAAGGCAAGGTGTGGAGACTATCTCATATTTCGGATTGCATGAAGAGAGCTGGGTCATAGGAAAGTTTGTGCAGAAAGGATAAGGTGGTGTGAGCAGATGGGGTCACTTAGAGGTAGAGGAGAACAAAATGGACCTAAAACAAATGAGGTTTTGGTAGATGAGCCCCACTGTGACTGTAAGCAAGGATAATAGGTGGCCTACTACATTTGATACTTAAGTAATCGCCAGATAAACCCATTGAAACTGTAACTCTAACTGAAATATCTCGAATCTTCTAATTTTGCATCATTGTCTAAATAATACAATCTAAATGTGGCATAAGGCATTTAATAAATGCATCTTCAAACTCTCACTATTTGATCAAATGTCTGTCAATGGTGCATTACATTGTAAAGATCAACTGCCTTGTGTTTCATGAACTTGTTCGATAGAAGAGCTGCAAAAAGATTTCATGCAAGAAATGGTATTTTAAGAGCAAAGCATAGGCTTTTAAAGAAATTCTTTCCTTTTTCAGTGCTTAGAGTACACATATATGCTAGTCTACATGTATATCAAGTTGCCATTCTGAAAGATTACTCTCCCATTATTTTGTACATTGTTGAGCCTCTTTGGGAACTCATGCTTTGTTCATTTGGCTCTCAAAGCAATCTTTTCCTTCAGGGTTCAGTATTTTATGCTACACAGTGATAACCACGGCTGCCCAAGGCCACATGGTGTTTCAGGTTTAAAAAATTAATTTAATTGCATTAACATAATGTTTTAGGGACATTCATAATGGAATTCTTCATAAACTTCCTGGGCAACTTTGGTTCCTGCCTTGTCATCTATAGTACACTAGTACCAACTAGTGTACTATAGTGTACTATTTCACTTGTAACGGTGAACTGGTAATACTTGAAAAAATATAGTGGAAAGCTATAGCTGTGGCTAAGTACAGTGAATACAATGTTATATTCAACTCCAGCTAATCTAAAAATATCCCTCTCAGATGAACATAACCCTCCTCCAAGTGTGTTTATGTGATTAAAGTAAAAAAAAAGCCAAAGTAAAAGGAGTAGAGTTTAGACCTAACTGATGATGTGAAAGCAAGTAACCTGTTCTGTGAATATGTATTTAAAAGGTTATATTGAGTGTGTATTGATGTGTGATAACTGTATCTAGAAATTCCCTTCAAAAATGTGTCCTTGGCTAAGTATGTTTGCACAACAAGGATAAGTTTCTGCCTCAAAGAGTTTCCAAGCTAAATAAACAAGAAAGTAAAGGGATGGAAGTACGCAGAGAAATCAGTATGTTCAAGATTTTGTAGCCAAGGAGTTGGAAATACTATGAGTAGCATTTTTGAGTCCCAGTCCAGTGACTCAGTGAAGAACATTGCCTGAAGAAATCTAAGTTTTAAGTATTCACATTCTTGAAGATCTAGCTGTGCATGGCTTGCTCATAGTATTTTTGTTGAAGGATATTTGTATGAATAAGGTGAAGCCAGTTTAGCCTTAAAGTTTTCTAGTTTTTCATTTATTTAGGCTGCTTATATGCTTTCTTGATTTGATAGATGATCTTACTCATAAAGATATATCATGAAGGTCGTGGGTCTTCATCAGACTCTCCCCACTTTTCTCTCACTCTGCTTTCCTTTGTATTGTCTATTCTGTGCAAGCAATTATTAGCAAGTTTCTAGTGCCACATAGAGTATCTTCGTTATTACAGAAGCCCTTTCAACATTACTCGTCCCCTACAACTAGTCCTTTTCTTTTACATCTCTGAACATGAAGGTCCACCTACTTCGTCACGTTAGCGCCATTCAGGAGCACACTCGTGAAATGGGTCTCCTCATAACCCTAGCTTGTGCACTTCAGTTTCCATCATGGAGAAACTATGGAGTGCACAAAATGGATCCTTCCAGATAAAGCCTAGATAAGAGACTCTCCAAGCACACTTCTGATGCATTTGAACTGCTAATAAGCATTCAGTCCATGGGATGAGACTAGTCCTGTGTGTGAAATACCGAACGTTGAGGCTGGGTCCTCTGCAATGTGTTTCATTCTGCAGATGCAATCTATTGCACCGATTGCCAATATAGACATAGACAAAAATATAGTATCTATCTCCCTAATTTGCGAGGTTTTGCTACAGCAAATGCATTGAAACAGAACAGTATTGGGACAACTATATCAATGGCAGAACTCCACAGAATTCACTGGCATTATACCCAGAATGATAGTTACCAATTATGTCATAAAATGTGTGAATCTGTATCCTATCATTAATTTAGGCAAAGCTGATACAAAATGTCAGCTCTTTAATTGTATATCACCTCAAGGGGTGAAATAAGTATCTTCCAGCAATAATTTATTTACAAGTAGGAACTATAAAGTACTTGTGAATTCAGATGTATATATCTCTGTTAGATAGAAAGCCTATAAATCTTACAAAGTCTGTTATGGGAGTCACAAAATTACTGATAAAAAATGAACAAGTTTACCAAGAAAGAAACCATGTTTAGATTTCAGTTTCATAAATCCTGCTCATGACATTACTCAGTCTCTCCTAGGAATAAAGATCCTGTATGCAGCACGTAGAAGTTTGGTCAGCTGTGTGACTGGATTTGGAGCATATTTATGAGGAAGCTTGCATCCCTTCAGTGAAGCACAAGCATGTCCAGGGGATCTGTGTCCACACAGAGTCCAGTTCCTTCGTCTCTCAGATATGTGGCAAAGAAATATGCTGACACCATAGGAAACTACCTACACAGCATTTGGCATCTTGGCAAGGCTTTAGGCAATCTTTGCACCTTCTAGCGACACCTGAGGGGCTGGAGAAGTGTTTAGTTTAATTTAGACAGCACTGTCTGCAATTTCCTAAGCAGTCCATGGCATTTAAACACCTTTGAATGTATTCTTTTAGACTTCTGAGTGCTTCTTGTGCTTGGAAAGGAAGAGATCCCAGACGAAGTTTTATGGTCACCTCTTTATATTGCTCAGGCAATCCTCCCCTAGAAAAACACAGACATTTAAGTCTGTTTATACCATCTGACACTTTGGGTTGCTCTGAATCTTGCATTAGAAAACCTTGTTTCCTACACGTAAGATATCAAGCACATTGAAAGACCCCTAGTCTTTTGAGTGGATTATGTAAGCCAGTGGTCCTGACAGCACAGTCTCAGAGGATATACTGAAGAGTGATCGTCTTTTTATGTAGCATTCCCAGGATTGCTAAATGAAGCCTGTGGAGAAGATCTGCTCAATTTTTTTTTCTGCATTTCTGTTAATAGTCTTTATAAAATTCTATCAGTTTTCTGTCTTCTTACATTTTATGGCTTTTCCATCAGTACTTCCTCAAGTAAGGGGAAAATATCTCCTGGATGTAAGTTTCCAGGTTTGTCAGAAATGTGAGGAACTATATAAGGGTGTTCCACTTGGTCTCATAGAAAAGTCCTACAAGTTTAAATTTAATTGTTGCCTAAAATTAGAAATAATCTGAAAAAAAAATCCCGTAACCTCACCTAAAAAGACGCCTTATTGTTAGTACTGCATCCTGTCCTCCCAAATGTTTCTGCAGTCCAGTGCTTTGCTCTCTGTCTCAGCTGATTGATAATTGTCAGTCCTATAAAAGAGGGTTTTGTCATCTTCTTTCTGTAGTTTTTCTCAGGCACCTCTTTCAGCTTTCAGTGCTGCACTGTAAGCTCCAGATCAGATCCCAATTTCACGTATAGCGTGTTGAGGGGACTATGGCCCCGCTCACAGTTTTACATTCGCTGTAGTTTTATGAGCAGTGCTTTGTTTCAGTAGAGAACCGTGCTGGGCCCTGGGCGCTGCTATTCTGCACCACATTAGGTCATTTCTACCAAGGCAGGTGTCACTGTGACCTAATGGAGTTTTATAAAGTTTGTATCAGTACTGCTAACAATGCAAAGGGCAAATGCAAGGATGAGTTGGACCCTAGCATACTGAGTTCTCTTAGTTATATAGCATGTGAGCACACCTAAATTTCAGATTAAAGAAATATGTGACACATTTTCACAAAAGATGATAATTCACCTCAGGCATGAAATGACCTTTCTCTTCTTGTGTTTTGTAAAATAAGCCCCTTGCACATGCAAATGGGATGGCAGTAAATAGATAGTTCAGCAAAATCTAATTCATAGACATGAAAATGTATACTCTCTACCCTCTGGCAATATATTCCAGTGTTTAAATCAATCTTCATGTTTCTTTTAAATAGTCTTTAAACCTGCTTCAATGGAAAAATTATTTCAAAGTTTGAAAATATACTCTGTCATATTATTTATGAATTCAAAATATTTTTCCAGGGCCATATATTATTTCTAAGCTTGTTTCCCCAGGAGTCTTATTATGAAATGAACTTTAAAGCTTTAGTTGGAAGGTGAATTTAATACCAGTCATATAAAATACAGAGTTTCATTCCTGCAAACACATCTGTGTCTAACTTTAAGCTGATGACTATTTCTACTAACTCAGTAGAAGTACTCTCACTGAAGTTAAGTACATCTATTAAGTGTTTGGAGGTCTGGATCTGAAAATACCACAATAATAATCATAAGTAAATATTTGTACAGCCTTCTCTTTCTCTAAATGTTTAATTCTCTGAGCATCTTTAGGATTCCTAGTTAAGAAGTCTGTTTTGCAATATTAAAAGTTTTGGAGCAAACCCAAAAGCTAGACCTCTGCAGACCTTGCCAATTTTGATTTACACAGGCATCAACAATTTCTGGATAGTACAGTTCTGGTTTGTATCCCTGCAACTTAAGATTAGTAAATTGTGTTCAACTTAATACAGACAAAGAAAATTTAGTAACTTCAGTTGCAGCATTATAAAATATAAATGTGCTGGGTTTGGTTTTGATTGAAACCAGAAACAGGACAAATAGTTGCTTATTTAGAAATTCTTTACCGCAGGTCAAATTTAGAAAAAATAAGTTTGTTTTGGAGAGGACAATGTTTCCAACTTGTCTAGGCTAGAAAACCAGACCTTGACTGAAAACATTGAAATTCTTTTTTAGAGAGAAATTTGCTGTTAAATAAGTGTAAAAACAATTTGACACCTTTTTAAGTGTGCTTGTGAGAACAAGCACACGTTTCAGTTTTGACTGCCGCATTTTGTTTTAAATACAGTTTATTTTTCTTATCAGAGCCAGAAAGATAAAAAAGGAAGGAAAATGAGTCTCCCTTAACAATACATTTCACAAGCACTCAAATATACTTGCAATTCTGCTTCATATGATACATTTTAAATGAAGGGTGCATGTTCGATAGGTTTAGAAATACATATTCTTTTATTATGTATTCCATATTTGCTTGTATTCTGCCTGTGCACATTCTGCCACAGCCCATCAGCATTAGAGTTTCAGAGACTGACAAAAGTTCACAGAAGATGCGTGTAAAGCTTTTGAGGAAGAAAGACAGCTGCCTTGCAACAAAATACAATGTATGTGAATTGAAAGCAAGTACAAGCTTGCCACTGTGGTCCCAGTTGCATCCATGGGTAGATCAGTATTAGCTTCTGTAGAAAGTGTTTAGAAATACTGAGGTGAAGCATATTTCCAAAGGGGCATAGAGAGGGCCCACAGATCTATAGAAGGGTATGTTGTTGATACAAAAGTGGTGAGAAAATTGAGCTATTTTGCACATTTGGAGAGGAGAAGCACAGCTGTGGCAAAGGAACCAACTTCTTTCAGAATAAAAACCAACCTGATGACAGCAGGATCCATTTGTATGCTTGTGGAGACAAGTATGACTGTCAGTGAGTGGAATTTAGTTGTACATATTGTCAGGAAGTGCTGACCATCACCAGGGAGCAGAAAGGTCATTATAATAGGAATTCTACCTCAGTTTAATTTATTGAGTGTAACCGATAGGAAAATACCAGGAAGCAATAGAATCTTAATGCAAAAATTACCCATTCAATTTTGAATGGCCTTTGTGGTGTAAACTTGAGAACATTTACAGTGTATCAGTTGTCATCTTTATTTTCAAGCAAACTTTCACTTCAGTTCAACATACAATTTCTCCAAAAGATCTCAGAAATTAATAATAATGCTAATATTTTAAATTACAGAAAAGTTAAACAAAACATAAGCACAGAGGAAATACTGCATGACTGCTATTACATGAATTCCACTATCAATTAAATTAAACTCAACTGCAGCATTCAGTGTCTGCAATAAAGAGAAAAGAAAGTATCTGTTTGGAAAAATCTAGATATTACTACATTCTTTAAAAAAAAAAAAGGCAAACAAATAAAATCACATACCAGAGTTGTCACAACCTTGCGACAAATAAAACCCCTGCATCCTGAAAGCTACTCAAAAAATAGAACGAATTGTTATAAAATATTCCTACCCAATGAAGAATTCACAGATTCTTGAAGCATACAAATCCCAGCTAATTCCAAATACCCCCAGTTCTCCTAGCTCAATATCGTATAGAAATCTCCCTCTCCCTGTCACATCAGCATTGCTTCCTTCCAGTGTTCTGCACACAAGTTGAAAGGATCATCAGGCTTCTAGAAAAAGTCTTATGTTTCTACTCCAATACCCAGAGTTGCAGCAGTAGGCAAAAAGAGAAGGAAATAAACACCATAGAAGTCAGAAGAAGATTGACAAAAGTCTTTCTTCATCACTCTTCACCTTTTCCATGCTGAGTTGTGTTAGACTTCGAAACTGGTTTCCTTTCAAAAAGTGAGAAATAGAGGACAAAACCCCAGATACCTCAAACAACGAAGACTTACAGAAAAACTGTCAAACAAACAGTCTCTGGGAAATACCAAGGGAAATATCAGTTCTTGTAGTTTTATTTCATATAATTAAACCCAATCTGTAAAAGGTTTGCACTAGTAACAAAATTCAATCTGCTAGAGTAAAACTCTTCCTTGGAGCAAAAAAACTATCTTTTATCCATCTCTTAAATAAATCTTTGCCAAGAAAGTATACATAGCTTGAAAGTTAAACAAGATATTTTTGTTCCTAGCTACCCACAAAAGAACATCCTTGAATAGTGTTTTGGAAATACTGCAGCACAACTAAGATAGAGTGTAAATCATAAAAAGAATATTTCCTGCAGCCTTTGAAATGTTCTAAAGCAGACTTGAAGTGAAAACAAAGGTCTTTTCTGTTGCTTAATGCCAAGTGAATATTCCTGTCCAAGAAATGAAGTTATGATTAAGATCTCACCAAAAAAAAAGTCCTGTTGTGTTTCAAAGACAGAAAATATTGCAATGCTTGGATATCTAATGTTTAAAGTAAAAGAGCATCCAGTAAGTAATACTCGATAACTGCAAACAGGATTTCATGACCTGCTGGGAAAGTGACAGCTTTTGGCCATGCTCAGATCACAATTATAAACGTGATTTTAAAGCGGAAAGGAAAATCTGGAATGAAGGAAGAGGGCTCACAAGAGAACAGGGAGAAGGGTACAAAGAGCTTTAATAATTAAGCACCTCAAAAAGAAGATCCTTTATTTGAACTCTACTATGAGAAAAATGTGGGAAAAGAAGCAAGCCTGTATTTTCTCCCCACTCCAGCCAGTCAGGTTGTCTGAAGGAGCTCTTGAAGACAGAGGAAATTGTTCAAAGGTCCTTTTATGGAGGACCTTGATCTCCCTGACATCTATCAGAGTGCACATTGACTCAGCTTATTAACACAGAAGCAAAAGCATGTTTGCACTAAAGTCAATAGTCAAATTCCCATTTAATGCCCTGATGTTATCAAAGGTACTTCAGGAGTTTATCTCAAGATATTTGGTAGACACACAAAGTTTCCATTCAGACTCTGAAAATTCTTGTTTCTTGTCTCAGAATTTGTTCTCAGAACTGGCTTAGTAGCTGTGTGTATCTCCCCTTTGATAATGAAGACTTATGAAATACCACTGGAGCTCCACATACCTACTGAAGGTATTCTGGTCTTTGCGTATGTTGAAGTTTGAATCTTCCTGTCTGAGCTAAGGGGACTAGGAGAAGTCTGTCTAGAAAGCTGCCTGGAGGAGAGGGACCTGGGGGTGTTGGTTGACAGCCGACTGAATATGAGCCAGCAGTGTGCCCAGGTGGCCCAGAAGGCCAATGGCATCTTGGCTTGTATCAGAAATGGTGTGACCAGCAGGTCCAGGGAGGTTATCCTCCCTCTGTACTCGGCACTGGTGAGACTGCTCCTCGAATACTGTGTTCAGTTCTGGGCCCCTCACCACAAGAAGAATGTTGAGGCTCTGGAGCGAGTCCAGAGAAGAGCAACAAAGCTGGTGAGGGGGCTGGAGAAGAGGCCTTATGAGGAGCAGCTAAGAGAGCTGGGGTTGTTTAGCCTGGAGAAGAGGAGGCTGAGGGGTGACCTCATTGCTCTCTACAACTACCTGAAAGGAGGTTGTAGAGAGGAGGGTGCTGGGCTATTCTCCCAAGTGACAGGGGACAGGACAAGAGGGAATGGCCTCAAGCTCCGCCAGGGGAGGTTTAGGCTGGACATTAGGAAAAAATTCTTTACAGAAAGTGTCATTGGGCACTGGCACAGGCTGCCCAGGGAGGTGGTTGATTCACCTTCCCTGGAGGTGTTTAAGGCACGGGTGGACGAGGTGCTGAGGGATATGGTTTAGTGTTTGATAGGAACAGTTGGACTCGATGATCCGGTGGGTCTCTTCCAACCTGGTTATTCTGTGATTCTGTGATTCTGAGACAGTATGTGAGCAAATAGCTGCACTGGATCCACAGAAAAGATGAGACTTCTTCATAAATTAGAAGGTGTCTTCACATCATTACCCCATTTTTTTGGCTGACAGTTACAAAGATGAAAGCAGAGTAAAAAAATTTTGGAATAGAGGAGTTATGTCTGAAGTTTCAAGTTTTCAGTCTGCTCAAACTGATTACCAGTGGATAGACCTTCATTTGTTAGAAATGGAGGAAAGTAGGAAAATGAGGATATCACAGTGTCTTCTTTACTGAATATTACAAAACAGTAATTTCTAGCATCATATAAACAAGTGATAAAATTATCAAAGTTCCAATCTTAAAAGCCATCAGTACAGAAACAACATTAATTACACAAGGATTCTTCAAACAGATTTCTAGAAATGATCTGTTTAGTAAATACAAATGCTCTAATTTAAGTGGAAGCTGGACAGCTGAAACATCATTTAGAAAAGTATTCATTACTAGATTCCAGACATTTTGAAACATAATCTCTTTTGCTCTTATATTTGTGTCCAAACATTGCTAACAGTGACTTTTAAACGATGTATAATACGTGTAAGGTTAAGTTGATTCAAATGGAAATGGCTCACAACCGCATAATGGAATTACCATCTTGGAGCATTCTATTTCAATATCTTACAATGAACTATGTTTCATATAAAATGGTAGATTCATTTTCCTAATTCTTGAAGAGGGTAAGTGCAGTCAATGCAAATATCAATAATCCTGTAAAGATCCTCACTGATGTATTTCAAAGGAGACAAATACTTTCCACTTAGAAGAAGGAGAGAAAACAGGAAACAATGGCATAAAGTGGAAAACATAAAACATGGGTTAGATCGATTAATCTGATAAAGTCCCCAGAAAATATTACTACCATCATTTGCAAGATGCTTGTACAGATGTCTTTGAGTTGACAATGCTTATTCAGTTTGGGCCCGACTCCTGATTAACACAGTTATGACACTGAAATCTGTCTTTCTACACTTCGTTATGCATCTGATTACTGTTGACATCAAAAAGAAAAACAGGACCTACTTGTCAATCAGTTTGACAAATGATAGCAGTCCTAAACTCTCAAAACCCCTACAGATACTCCTATGAAAAGTAAATACCTCCCTTCAGATGACATAAACATTTTGACATCTCGTGTCAGGAGGTTTTGAAACATAACCAAACCTGAACACATACAAAATTAGTGTCCTGGCAGTTATATCTTCTGAAGAACACCAATGAGAGAACTCCCAAACTGATTCTGCAAAATATCAAACATTGTCAGCCTAATCCAGCAAAATCTTCATGGATGGACTTAAATAAAATATTAGGGTCACTGAAATCAACGGGGCCTACTCTAACAACAGGCAATGTGCTCAACACCTTGCAGTTTGATAACCTCAATAAGAAATGTAAATGCAAAAGTCAATGTTCACTTTCTGATCCCACTACTCTTTCCTTCATCTTCTTCCATTTCTGAGGCAAAGGTGTGTGTGACATTCATAAGCAACACATCTTTTCTTTATCACTGTTTCCAAGAAAGCTGAGAAATGTCATTTTCTGCCATAGAAAACCTCTTCAGTTACAGCCACTTTCCAAAACAACCGCATTTTTCAGAACGTAATCTATTAAAGTATCCAGTGCCAGTGGCTGCCTTTACATTTTCACGTGCTTTGCAGTATAAAAATTATGGGGTAGCAGTGTGGTCTGAGAATGGAAAATAGTCTGCTCAAATAACTTAGTGTCACTTACCTTGTTGTATAAACTCAGTTTGCAAATATTCTTTACCTCTTACCTTCTCTTAATCAACATTTTTCTTATTAATTTCAACTTAAAGTTGAGCCCAATTTAAAAAAGAAAAAAGACTGAATAAATAAATTGATAACTAGGTGAAAGATATATTTATTACAAATGAGAGACTCTGTTTTCAGATAGTCCTAAGTATGTGACTAGTGGTGTCTCTCAGGGGTCCGTACCAGGACCGGTGCTGTTTACTGTCTTCATGAATGCTATTGACAGCAAGATTGAGAGCACCCTCTGCAAGTTTGCAGATGACGCCAAGCTGAGTGGTGCAGTTGCCACACCAGAAGCATGGGATGTCATCCAGACGGACCTGGACAGGCTGGAGATGTGGGCCTGTGCGAACCTTATGAAGTTCAACAAGGTCAACTACAAGGTCCTACACCTGGGTCGGGGCAATCCACAATTTCAGTACAGGGTGGGGGGTGATGTGATTGAGAGCTGCCCTGCAGGGAAGGACTTGGGAGTGCTGGTCAATGAGAAGCTCGACATGAGCCGGCAATGTGCGCTTGCAGCCCAGAAGGCCAAAGGTATCCTGGGCTGCATCAAAAGAGGCGTGGCCAGCAGGTCGAGGGAGGTGATTCTGCCCCTCTATTCCTCTCTTGTGAGACCTCATCTGGAGTATTGTGTCCAGTTCTGGAATTCTCAACATAAGAAGTATATGGAGCTGTTGGAACGGGTCCAGAGGAGGGCTACAAAGATGATCTAAGGGCTGGAGCACCTTCCCTACAAGGACACACTGAGAGAGTGGGGGTTGTTCAGCCTGGAGAACAGAAAGCTCAGAGGAGATCTTACTTTCCAGTACCTGAAGGGGGCCTAAAAAAAAGCTGGAGAGGGACTATTCATAAAGGCTTGTGGTGACAGGACAAAGGGGAATGGGTATAAACTGGAAAAGGGCAGATTTAGGTTAAACATTAGGAAGAATTTCTTCACCATGAAAGTGGTGAGACGCTGGAACGGGTTGCCAAGGGAAGTTGTGGATGCTCCATCCCTGGAGGTGTTCAAGGCCAGGTTGGATGGGGCCTTTTGCAGCCTGATCTAGTGGGATGTCGCTGCCCATGGCAGGGGGGTTGGAGCTAGGTGATCTTTAGGGTCCCTTCCAACCCTAACTATTCTCATTCTATGATTCTAAGTCACCTTTAAGAAAACTTGTTAAGCCTGAATGTTAGCCTAAGAGCTAAAGCCTGAAAGGGAATTGCTTCCTTACTGAAGATCTGCTCCACGTGCTAAGTGAAACAGGAAAACAATCCTCCAAGGAACTGTTATTATTTTAACATGTGTAGTACAGCAATAAAGCATAGTCATAGTCTTCAACCTCAAGAACAAAAAACCTCTTTTCTCATCATCCTCTCTACAGCTTGGTTTCTTGCCTCTCCTTGCTCCTCTCACAGTTGCATAGGGAACTGATGAGGATATCATGACCCTTTTGCAGCCAGTCTTTTGAATATTTCCCATAGCTAAGTCATTAGGCTTGTAATATCAAAAGCTTCTATTCATTTGTGGAGAAAAGGCCTGAATTTATCCTTAAAAGCCTCCTTATAAACCCTGTTCTGTAGACTATGTTTTTATTTATCAGGAAAGCAGCATTACAAGAGATAATCCCACAAACCAGGAAACCGTAATTTCTCATGACTGTTTATTGGTGTTTTCATAACAAGCTACTTCAACACCAGCTATTTGAAAATAGTTGCTCTTGTATTTCCCTGGGGGACAGCTGTCTCACATCAGAAATGCTGTTTTGTGAGCAAGTTTCAGTTGCTCTGGTAACAACCTTTGACAAGTTCTGTCTGTGAGGCTGCAGAGAAGAGAAATTGCTTGGAGGAGAGGTCCAAGCCCTCTCATTGATGCTCTGGCTTTGCTGTACAAATAGTACCATGTTTCTGAGAGCCGCCAATAAGTACATATCAAAGAGTACATTCCCTGACTGTCATGGGGTATTACAGTGAACGAAAATTATGAAATAAATACACTGGTTAAGAGTTAGCCAGTTTGATTCTATTAATCACAGCACATAAGAAACACAAGTACATTGTTATGCATAGTCTTGCTTGAATATTGCACTTTTGAAATGGGGGTAATGCAGCTGCCAAGCCCACTATGTGTTTTTGTATGAACATCATCAGAGCTGAGAGCGCATAGATTATCAATAACACCAGCCAGTTATGCCATCATAGAAGGCTATCACATTGGTCAAGCACGATGATCCAGATCCTGTTTCCTAAGCAATGTGATACTAGAGGTGCTTCCCTCTGTTATTCTAGGATTAATTGTTTTTCTGACTTAAGTAACATTCTCAGGTCTTTTTTGCCACTGCCTTTTAGCAGTTTCCTCTTCTACTTTTAAATTAAATTTCTACCATACAGTGTTTTACGTTTCATAATAAATGGTCATGTTTCAAACATTCTTGTAAAATATCAGGCAGACACTCCAAAACTGAGACTGGATTTTAAATAAAATTAAAATATAAAAGTATTAATGTATTTCTGGTGCTCTTTAAACGTTTCTTGCTGTCAGCATTTAAAATTTGTATTTTGAAGTTTTTCCCTCAGAACTAGAGTGCTAAAAATTTTCCTTCCTTTTTTTTTCCTGTAAAGGGAACATCTGGATTCTTTAATTATCCTTATTATAGCAGATGAGAATCTCAGGGAATAACAACTATTGCAGGAGTGTTAAAAAAAGTAAGAACTGAGAGCACTGATATTGTCCTAATTTGATTAGTACTGAATCCTTATAATTAGATTTGCAATCAGGAATAAGAAGAAAAGAGTTACAATATAGATTCTGCATGTAAATTTGCATAGTAATGTGTGGCGCATTCACAGCATGGTGATATGCATTAGTATAAAATCCTAACATAAATAATTCCAGGACTGCTGGCATATAATCAAAGCAGTAAAGGAGCAGAAGAAAGGAGGCCACTACAATGGGAAAAGGTTATTGCTGACAATGTCCTATAGCATAACAGCTATAAGTGCTATAATCAGTGCAGAAAACTGCTATATGCATTCTACCAGCAGATTTTAGGACGTATATTTCATTGAAGATGAAGTTCATAGGTCACCAGTGGTTTCAACAGTGAATTTGTGATGACTGAAAGTCTCAAAGAACATGAAATTTATGGCATGCAAAAAGCAAGCCTTGCTTATTCATACACTTAATTAGATGTACAATGAAGGCTCCCAACAAAGATTTTGACCCTCCCTGGGCTTCAGAAGCCCACCTCACAAAGGGGTTTTGCAGACTGCTGCTGTGAAAAATCAGGAAAAAATGAGCTTCCTTTCAACGGGTTTGGGTCTTGCAAGGCCAGCAATGATCTAATGAGATTTTTAGAGAAGTCACTGCAAAATGTAATGATACACCATGCTGAATGAAATAGATATCCTGCAGGAAAAAATCATACATGATCTTCTAGTTATTGGTAATGCATGTATATGAAGGGATGGAATTAAGGATTTACAGACAACATTGTTATTCTTTATGTCCGAGGCCATCACAATGAAACACCAATGTTCTTTTATATAATTTTGATATATTTCTTACAGTTCTGTATAGTAAGGTATCTCCAGTCTAATAACTGTTCTATCAATGTGGAAGTGAAACTAGAAATTATACAAGAGCAGAATATTTGTCTCTGACTGTTTGATTACATATACTCATAATGATTGTTTCATTATTCCCCTCTCCATCTTACATATGTACAGGCAGAAGGAAACTGTAGGAATGGTAATAACATTGACTGAAATATCAAAACAAATCCATATATGTTGTTTGAATAAATCTTAACGAGTATTTAAATATCATAACATTGGAGTGAAGTTTTAAACTCACTAGAATGAACTCTTATATATAGACTTACAGAAATTCACAGGGACTGTATGTATACAGAGCATTTAAATTTGTCCATAATTACAGTGAAAAAGACCAAATTCCGCTCAAGGGTGTCATTCAGCTACATTGTTGCCCTCTTTCTCACAGACTAGGTAGTATCTTCTTCCCAAGATATTCTTTCTGGAGTTTAATAGCGTTTTTAACTCTGTCTAATTGCCAGCTATATGTCTGCTCTCTCAGGACCCGAGAAACCAGAAACTTCCTCCAACATTGTGAACAAACAAAGAAGGAAGTAGTGCAGGAGAGGTAAGTAGACCACCTAGGCTCCTTTAAAGCCTTCTGGGTCTCAAGTGTTTTGTGTTATTTCAGTTTTAAATAATGCTTTTTCATTATGAATGATGGGTCTGATGACTGATGAAGACAAGAAAGTACCAAGAATACATATGAATTTACTTACTGTCAACATTTCTAGGGATGTAAGTTTGAATACAGCTGTATCAGAGTTGCTGCTTCTCCTGCCCACATATGTACTTTATTTTTTTTCTTACTAAAGAAGTGGACAATGAGAAATGCATTGGCAGTTTGTCAAACGAAACATCTGTACCCTTAACATATTAAAACACACATTCAAGTTACGAAAACTTTGCAGCACTCTATTACAACAGAAGAACACAGTAGGGTCTCCTATTCCACTAATAAGTTAGAACTTGCTAATACATGTCCTAAGACAGTTGTTCTTGTTAATTATGTTCTTGTTTCCTGTGCTGAACACAGTAAGAAGTTTCGATCAAATCAGCCAAAAAATTCCAAATGCAGTTGTGGCACTGAAGAGGAATTCAGTTCGGAATTCACTGAAAGCATTTCAAGATTATATCTCCTCTGATTAAATACTGCAGTTTTCCACCATTTTCAGGGAACAGGCTACAAAAGCCTTTGCCACAAACACACATTTGTGGCACAAATTAACAATTCCATTTTCAGTCTTAAAATGGGAAGCACATTGAGGAATTTTGTCTTCTCTTCCAAACTGCTTTACGTTTACGTTTCAGCTATTTTCTTGTGTGGTTTCAGTCTCCTGTTGCTAATTAGAGCAATCTTGGATGCCATCTTGAAATAAATAAATAAATAAAAAGACAGGTTATTTTAAGGTTTTCTTTCTGGATGTAAAATCAATAGCACTAACAGAGACTGCATTTTTCCATGTGGCTCATAGGACATCCTAATGAGTTGCTGTGAGCAGTAATTAAGGTTGATCCTTTTAGTTCTTTCTTTAATATTTCCTCTTTTCTTTGCTTGCTACGTCTACTAACAACAGTCACAGAAATGTGAATCACATCAATATCTTCTATCCTAGCAAATGTGAATATCAATTCAGTTGAAGATTCATCCTAGAGATCCCAAAGCAAAAGTGCATGCAGAGGCTCTGGATGACATGTTTACATTATTTCAGAGCCACTGATAAATCATGCTGTTAGTCTCATAAAGCTGTAAAGTTTCCAAATAAACAAGACTTTGATAAGAGATTAATCTTCTGAACAACTCAATGCTTTCACATGCAGGAGAATTTATTTTGGAAAATGTCACATTATCTGTGAATGGGTTAACTCTCCAGTTCCCTGAAGAAAAACTATTTCTATTCCAGTAACAGTGTTTCAGCATTTTTCTTTTACCTGTTTTCTCAAATATTCCAATTTTATGTCTCAATATTCCTTTTCCTCCTGTATGTGTAATTCCTTCCTTGTGGGTCAGTATACCCTGTCTGCACCGGCTAGCAAAAAGTTTCCAAACAAAATTTAGAGTTTAGATTTAAGCTACATGATTCTGCAAATAAATGTGGATCCATTTAGCAAAATGGTTTTCCTCCCTGCCGTATTTTTTAAGACTGGAGTTTAACAAGGTCCTTGAACTTCTCTTGTTCCATTTAAATGGTAGAGTTTGATGTCTTTGCTTTCTCCAAGACAGACTCTCATGTGCAGAAATCAGCTGGACCTCAGCAGCTTTCCTGGCCACCTGTATAGCCTGTTCCTTCTCTCAGGAGCTTGGGGAGAAGCTGGTCGAAGGGTTTAACAAAAGATGTTGCTTGTTCTAAAAATATTGCTCATTTTAATACCCTGAGGCTTCTAGCATCTCGTTGAAGTATCAGGGTATCCAAATAAATAGAGACCTAACAGAGTGCTCAGTTCAGCCAAATAAAACATAACCCTGTAACACTGTTCTTGGGAAGTCTTTTCTGACAGACGACAGACAACTGAGCATCACCAAAATTTCCACACTGTCTTTTCCCTCTCTCCTTTGTCTCCACTTCCAAATAATAGTTAGCATCTTGTTCATAACCAACACCAGTGCCAGCACCTCTTTTCATCAGTGTGCTCAGAATTGAGAACAGATTCCTTCCTGACCAGATCGATGGCACACACAGCATGGGGTGCCTGGCTTTTCACTGGGTACCACAATGCCTAATCCTACATCCCAGTTTTGCTTTGGAAGGCATTAAGGAGCTTGTGGGAACAAAATAACATTTACCAGTGTGGATAGCCAGCAAATCAAAGCAAATTAAGGGAGTCACTTATTCAATACTGTAGATATACTGACCAAAAATACATTTAGTGGTCACTCCAATTGTCTTACTCAAATGCCTTTTGCTACCATTTTGTGTTAATTACTCACTGAAGTGAGTAATAAGCCACATCCATTGTTCTTCTTTGTATTTTGGAATAAAAATTGTTATGTTGTAAGGCATTACGTGCAGATATTCAAAACTGTTCATACCAGCCTGCAGGGAGAATTTCAATTAGGATGAGTAACTAACTCAACATTTTCAGGAGGCTGCTTTTTTCCACACTAAAATCCACATTTTGCATTTGAAAAGCCCAGACTGTTGGTTGCTATTAAATATTCTGTCACAAGTGTAATTTTATCCTTATTTGAAGGCCATTTTACGCCTATAAAATGGTGCCTTGGGAAGATAGGGTAACTAAGGAGCAGAGCAGATCTTTCCCCTCTATCCCCAAAGCTCAGTCTACACTGGAAAGATCTGGACATGAGGTACTAGATTACTCCTGGCACTGCATGACTGTGCTAGCCAGCTGTAGCCACAAAGCTCGACTCCTCTCCTCTTCCAATATTTCCTATCAGCCGTCCCTGCCATATTCTGGCAATTTTTTTTTCCACATCTTCTCTCAGACTCCTCAAAGATGCCACCAAACTGCTACTGTGGGAACAGGAAGGGTGGTGGAACTATGGCAGGAGAAGAAAGAATTAAAATTAACAGGAAGAGAAAAAGAAAACCCATATTTCCTCTCTTGCCCAAGAAATCTATGCCTGCAAAATACAAGGCAACCATGGCTTAAATGGGATATGTGACATTAGAAATGGAAAGGCAGCCTTTTTTTCTCTTGCCCTTAAATCCTAATTTAAGCAAGACTGTATCTAAAGGTTGTCCCTGGGAATGACATCAGTTCTGGTGAGTACCATAAGCAGAAAATAAAAAAACAGAGGTATACAGAAACTGTGACGGTAAAAATGAGAAAGACTAATACGGAAACCGTGATGGTAAAAATGAGAAAGACTAAAAATAAAACACACATTATTAACAAAATTGCTTTTCCCAAGGATTTGTCAGTAAAGAAAGAGATGCTTGAAAAAGACCCAAACCTACATTCATATTCTCTTTAACAGAGGTGTTTTGTAGCAATAGAGGTTCATGCAATATTTAGAGCAGATAGAAACTGCGAAAACAGTCTTGCTTTCCAAATCCAAGTACCCTTTGGCATCTTTACTTATTAAAATTATCCAAGATTAAGAGCCTATTAGAGTTATGCTTCAGTGCCTCATAGCTTCTGGGCTCAATGCTGATTGATTTGCAATGGAAAAATTATGATTAATATCACTGAGGTAAACAGCACTTCTTTTACTGAAAAAGAATATCAGAATCAAAGGCATAACACAAACTGTCTGAACTTCAGCTACAGTGCATATAGGCAGGAATTTCAAGAAGGAAGTCCAAAAAGCCTACAGCCTCAAAATATTTAGTACTTAGAGATCAGAAGTTAGTTAGACATCTAAAGGTAGATACCATACATATTCGGAAGAAACCTAATCTGAGAATTTAGTTCTGTTGTTATCTAGCTCTTCATGCCTCTTTGCCTATGACCCTTTACAGACCTTATCTGAAAAAATCTGCTCAAAGGATGCCTCCTACACCACATGTTCAGTTTCTAAGGAGAGGGCTGAGTTGCCAGGAACCTGGGGAGGAACAGTGCCCCTCCACTTAGAGCAAGTAAGAAGAGGCACTCATATGAAAAAAAAAAAAAGACTCTATATCCCACAGAGAATACAATCCACAGTGCACATTTATTGGATGAAGGAGAAATAATTCAAGAAAGCTGGTGCTAGAGGCCACTTTTGGAGCTGAGGAACCCTAATACAGTCTCCAGTTCAGGGTTGTACTTTTCCTGTGGTCTTGCTGGCGCTGAGACTCTTGCATTATTTGATACTCAACACAAAATAAAGTCAAGACAGAGCTGCTCAGGAATTTGAATGCTCTGAGCAGAGATGCTTTGGCTACATAAGGCGCTAGGAAAAGTATGTGTGAGTGTGTGTATGAGTGTGTCTGTGTGCCTGTGTGCGTGCAGTATGGCCCCAGGATATGAGGAGTGAGACCACACACTGGAAGGGAGAGAAAAAGTAGCTTCAGGAGTCTGAAGGTTTCTCCTGTGTAGGCTTGTGGGAAGCCTGGAGAGGGTGTCTCTTGGATTAAGGCTCTGGCAGAAAGGGTCTTTAAGGGGTAAGTGAAGAAGTTGTCATAGGTTGTTCATTTTTTTCCTACAGTTAAAGAAGTGGGATTTATACATTCCTGTAAGTCAAGTTGTGTGAAACATATGTGATTGAATCCATTACTAAGTTTTCTTCTTTTCTTCTTAGAACAAAACATACTGCTAACAGTGGTAGCACATTTTCCTCTCTGCTCATGGGGAACATGAAGATATTTTTAAGAATTTTTGTATTTTTACATTTCAGTGCTGTGCCTACCAGCTCACTGCTGCTGTCCTTTTTTTGTGGTATTCAAAGATACTATTATTTTATAAAACCAAACTTCAGTTATAGTCCACCATTTTGATCCTTTTGTTTTGACATAACTCAAATAACTCTAAATTCTCCTGCTTGCCCAAGAAGAAGATAGACTGGCTTCCCATGTTAGCTTCATCAATTGACTCCAATTAACTCTAAGATTGAAGAGGATGCTGCATCTCAGATCCATTGAACTACTCCAAATTTATCTAAGAAATAAGAGTTTGGGTCTCAGCTGACAAGCATAGACCATAGTGGTGTATGTTACCTGGCTTTTCTCATTGTCATTGGCTTTGTCAACAAAGAAGAAGAGAGGCTGACAGGGAGATGCACAACTGAAAGTTCTAGACAGTCTGAGAGGGGCTTAGTCTCCCTTTGTTAAAGGCAGGAAAGATGGTGGGGAAGTCATTCAGCTTTCTTTTGAAAAGACCCAGAAGACTTCCTTTTTTCTCTGAGAAACCCTCTGACTTCGAGGAAGAAGACTGTGTCTACAGAAATAAAGATGGCTCAAGCTTAAGAGACATGAATGAGCTACAGGCTGGCTGCCCTGTTTTAGTAGTGCCGCCTCCTGCAGAGACAAGGGAAGTACATAAAGACCTTCCCTCTGACCTCAACAGCCCAGTAATACTGACATCTTTTAAGATGTAAATCTGATTTATATACAAATGATGCACTCCCAAATTCTGCTTGAAGTGAGACAGTGCTTATGATTCATATTTCCTGCCGCTTGAGCACCCAGGTGAAATTTCTCTCCACTTACTGTCAGCAGTGGCCTGGGTCACGCTTAGGCTTGGGCTCAGCCTCAGCCTCAGCTTCTACAGCAGCTCTACGGGCTTATCCCATCAGCTTCCAGTGATGTGAACTGTACTCTGCATGGCTGTAAAAAAATCCAACATGGAATTTAACCGAATAAATAGTTTAGTAATGAATATTACAAAGTAACCTTTTAGTTGGTCTTTTTTTTTAAACAGGGGATGGATGTTTTGCTGCCAGTCTGTGTGTTTATTTTCCAGTTGCCATAGAAAATAATTGACCTATTTTCTTCCAAGAATAAATATCTTTATTCGAGTTCTTTAAAAAAACAGGCAGCCAAGGCTTGCACTGAGGCCCCACCCATGCTGTCTGCTGCTACAGCCCACAGCGGACAGATTAAGCTTTACCATTTTTACTAAGGCTTTTGAACTGTTGGATGAAAATGTGTTTCTTACAGTACATTTCTCCTGCTGACTCCTACTGTTTCAGACTAGAGATGTGGTTCTAATGAGAAGCCTCAGGAGATTCAAAATGTAAAGAAGGCAAAACAGCAGCATCATTGTTCTGGGCTCATTGTTATTTCCTCAGCATTTCTTTAAATCCCCAAAATAGATAACTAAGCCACCTTTTGGAATGTTTTTTCCTGGTCATTCCTTTTTCTTTTCCATGCTTTGCATATACAAAGGCTTCATCAAAAGCCCACTGAATTTACAGGAAGAATTGGTGGCATGAGTATTTCAGTGCTAAGAGGATTATCCTTTGTTTTTTTCCTCACCGACGTAAAATGGGGAGAGGGAAACCTTTAGAACTCCTCATGCAGCTCCTCTCTGAGCACCAGGCCATATGCTCCATTACTCTCTCTATAATCCCAGAATATGTACTCAAACCCTACTCCCTTATCCCTGATTATTCACCTCTGTACATCTTGTTCATGTTTGCATACTGCAGTTCACTTGAAATCATTCTAAAATTATTTCTGCCAGATTAAAAGCAGTGTTTCTCTTTGTATATTGTGGATTTGTTTTTTCTCATTGCTGCTAAGCACTGTGCTGAATCTTTGAAAGTTTTATCTATTGCTTTGTCCAGCAACATCTCTGGTCAATATTCAGTGGTACACCTGGCAAGTGAGGGAATCTCATTATGACTGAGAGTGTCTGCAGCACTCCTACCTTATTTGCTGAAAATATGGAAGCATATGGTAAATGAGGCACAAGGACACACAGGATGAAAGAACAGTCTTGTAGTTCTAATTTGATTTTCTGTACCTGAATAGGTAGTTCTTAGGAACAACAATGACTGCTGCTTCTGTTCTTCTGCAAAAGAGTCAGCATTTTCACACTCATCTACTAGGCAGTCAAATATATTACCAGGAAGGTTAGGCAGATAATTCCCGATAATCATGAGTACACCTGTGTTGTTCATTGAACTGTGTTTGCACCAAGACTTGCTGCTTTTCTTTGTATGAATGCAAAGCCTGACATGGCAATGGGATCAGGCACATACCAGGCGAGAGAGTCTGGGCAAATCCTGCACCTGAGTGCCTGTTAAAGCGCCCATCTCCACAGGCACTTTGCTCTGTCTGGTGGGTACCACTCTTCAGCCAGGCCAACAGGGACAGGCCCAGGCTGTGCTCTAAGCAGCAGGGATGCACCTGGTGTGCCACAGCAGGTACTGCAGGTGTGAGCACACGCCACACACCAGATCCTCCTCTGCTCTACAGACTTCCATATGATAAATACCATAGGGACTGCTATACATGGTTCCCAAGCATATCAATTGCATCTGTAGAGCGGAATCGCAGTAATCCACATATCCTGTCTCCCAGCTATCCTTATAGAACATTATGTATGCTTTAAAGTCCAGTTGTTTAGACCAATCCAGCTTATTTGTAAATTCCTTTTTAAAATATGCAAACACACAAAAATATGTTCTTAGTGCACGTTTACAAGATTGTTTCAGATATTAAATTAAAATTGAGCATAGCTGGAATTCCTGAGGTGAGTAAGACTAATGACCGTTGGGAAAAGGAAAGGGAAATTATTATTTACTTAGTGTTGGCTGTAACACTGAGTTAAAAAAAAGGATGGTTTTGATCCTGTGTCTTCCCACTAAGTTTTCATGTATGTGAATTAAGTGATCCCAAAGATATTAATGAGTCTCACTATTCCAGTGTGACAAATTACTTTATGTTCTCCATGGATTGATAGTCAGATAAATAGAGGCAGAGTTTATTTTACCTCTCAGCAGATCTTTCAAATATTATTAGTGTGGCATATTTCCTTTGTTTTATTTTATTTCAAGTTGAATTCTGTTTAAGATTTTGGGTCACTGCTTTATGCCCTTGGGCTGGGTACAGATCTTTAAGCAAGCCACTCTAAATAAGCAGTAGTGATTTTCATGTGATTGCAGATCACAACAACACTGTCAGGAACATTTTCTTTAAATGCCATGTCACTTTCACCTACTGCCTTCAGGCCACTCCATGACACGCAGTAAGTGTCAGGCAAAATGTCGCATCTGGAAGGAAGAACTTGTGTGAACATTAAACTGGAATGTGGAAAAATGGTGTCCCATACCCTGTAATCTAATATTGCTCTGCCTTAAAAGGGATGTTTTCTCTATGTAGATGTGTGTTTAACCAAAATGACTTCTGCTTGAAGTTCAGCAGAAGCTAAACTTATCTGTTTACCCCTGACTTTTTTTGGGAAGCTAGTTCTTGCTACAGTGGTTCAGTTCCAGGTCTTTGTATATTTTGCTGACTTGATAAAAGCCTTTAACAAATAAACTCAGAAAATGGAAAGGAGAGGAATGAAATTAGTTTGTCTAATGGCATGAGAACAGCAACCTTATCCTAAGACATGAGAACAGTATCCTACCCTTAAGACCCCAAGTCTTAAGAGAGTCCCTATTCTTATACTTCGGAAAATGCAAGTCTGTGAATAGGGAAGGTTATCTAGTGATGCTTCCCTGGTGCATACTCAGCTCAGGGACTTAAGAACTTGTGATGCATTCTGTGAAGTGTTACTTTTCTGTTTGTTTTAAATCTGTCACCCATTAGGTTTATTTGCTATCCATAGTCCTTGTATTAGAAAAGACAGTGGACAATTAACTAATACTCATCTTTTCTTTGCTTCTCTCTGTTTACAGAAGTCTATCACAGACTGCGTGCCATTCCTCTCAGTGAAGCCATTGTTCAGCTTCAGCAGTCCTTCTTGTTCTTCTCTTTATCTTTTCTATTTTTATTATAAACTTTTTGAGATGATGGCACCGGAAATGTACAGTTTTCGGTTTCTGGGTCCACTATAGATTCATGCCATATTCTTTTCCAAATAATTTCTAGCATTTTAGCAGCTTGGTTGTTCATTAATAAGGACTTACCTTTCAAATTCTCTCTCCTGAGTGGCACAAAATATTTCTGAGTCTAATGTGCATAGGACTGTTTCACCCGCAGGCATCACTTTACATCTATGCGCTCAGTTTCACTTGTTGTTTTATTACTTCCTTAGCAACATAAGGATCTCCTGCAAATCTTCACAGTCAGTTTTCATTTTCACTACCCTGAACAATACAGTATCATCAGCAAATTTTGCCACTTCACCGTTTAACACTTTTTTCAGCTCACTGATTATATTCTTTATCATAGTTTTTATGGTTTTATCTGTGTGAGGCCTTGATGGCCTTGAATTCTTATTTCTGACAAATTTAAGAAATTCCTTTCAGTTGGTATCAAGGTGGTTTTAAACAAGAAGTTACATGTGACGTTTAGTAGCTCAGCTATTTCAGACTTGTATTCCTTTACAACTCTGCTCTGAACAATATCTGGGTATGGTGATTCATTACTATTCAATTTGTTGATGGTTCCACTTCCACTGACAATTCAGTCCATGACGCATCCTCAGATTCATCTACTGGGAAGAAGGAGTCTGATGGGGTTGCCAAAGACTTCAAAGAGGGCGCAGCTGCAAACAGTTTTTTACTGTTTCTGCTCTGACCTTATGTTCTCTGAGTACTCCCACTTATGCTTGGCCATCAATTGACCTGCAAACTCCTGGTTGGCTTTTTATTCCTCATCTCTTTGAAGAAGTATTTATATGACATTCTATGTCTTTTTCAAGTTGTTCCTCAAACTCTTTTCCAACCTGCCTTCACTTCTATTTAACCAGACAGTTTTTATATTATTTTCCATTTTCCTCCTTTCAACATAGCTTCAGATATATGAAAACCTTCTTCTTACTTCAAATACCTTCCATTAACCTAATATTAAATCCTGTCAATTGACTGCCTTGGGCTTAGGTTGCAGTGTGCTGATATATCTGAAGTCTGTGTGGTAGAAGTCCTGCCATCCTTCTGAACTTTTGATATCTTGTCTATAAATACTTTCCATGTTAACTGCAAGCATTTACTCTTTTAGTTATTCCTTTTAGGTATTTTCTTCAATAGGATTACTCATTTATCTATAGCTGCTTTTCCCCCCACACTCCAATCAAATACTTCTGAAGTAGATTTTGGAGACTTGATGTTCTCCATAATTTTAAATCTAGGTGCATAATAGTCAGCGGTTCATTTTCAGCCACAGGGAGACAGTTTTTCTTTCTGACACTATGCCATGTACTGTCTTGTCTGCTTGCCCATCTGTGTGTTGTCCTGTGGCATAAGCTGCATATGTTAGAATTTAGAGCTCCTTGGTCTTCTTGCCAAGTAGCATTTGTTTTGTCCACTTTTTGGCTGAGAGCTAAAACTTTTGTTGAAGGAAGTTTGAATGACTAGCAATAAATAGCTTAAAATGGGCATGGAGACAAATCTGGTCTTTTATACCCATCAGTGATTTCTGCAGCACTGATACAACAACATTCATTGGTATCAGTGGGAACACATATGATGATGATGTTTGACCTCCACAGCACCTGTCTCTTTAGTTTCCATTCCAGAGCCTCTGCCATTGCCTTTGGAAACTTGCTGCTGCCTTCTCACTTGCTTGAATATCTAGTCATAACAGTTTGCCTTTATGCCGCTTTCAAATATGACAAGAGATTCTCCCTGTGTCCTACTTTCAACTAAGAGGTCAAGAACCCAGTGATGCATTGCTTAACTCAAATGGGATCCTCTGCATTGCAACTGCACTTTTTTCCAGTGAACTATTCCTGTTCTGTAACTATTTAACTGGATCAACATTCAACTTGCCCTTTTATTTTGAGGCAGAAGGATAATTATATAGTGCCATCCCAGACTCTGAAATGAAACTATCAGTCATACAACAGTGTCATCACATTACATTTGAAAAATCAGTCTGTTCGTATATAACAACATGTCAGCATCCCTGCCTCTGCCCCCAAGCTGATTTTCTTCCCTATACACCCTCTTCAGCTGACCTCAGAAGCAAGTCTCCTAAAGTCCCAATTTCCATGTGATAGTATAGAACAGAGCACCGGGCTTACTGACCTCACTTAACACTTTATTGGTGAATAAGTAAATTATTAAAATGCATAGAGGAAGAAGGAGGAAAAAAAATGAAACTGTGCTATAAATAGAACAAGCTTTCTGCTTGAGAGTTAGGCAGTCATCCATACTCATCTTCTAAATTATTTAACTCAGTGCTGCAATTCATTTGTTTCTTCCAGCATGAAAAAAAAATGCATGTGTTTCTATGGCAATACTCTGAATTTACATTGAGCTGAAGAGCTAGATAGCCCCTGATATTTTACAGGGTGGGTTTTTTTTATCTGTTTAACCAAAACCTATAAACTCCAGTTTACCTTTATTTTTCAAAGATATCTTTGAGGTTAACACTGGGTCTTTACACTGATGAAAGCTACACACCGTAGAAAAATGAATAAGGGAGGCTTAAATTGGCTTCATCAGGATGTTGCAGCCTTGGTAACCTTGACATAAACCAGCTGCAAGCTACTCATGATAAAACAGCCCTGAGATGAATCAGTTTTAATAATACTTCTGGCTTGTGTGCCATTTTAACTGTATCTAAAAGTCCTCCAGGTTTATTGAGTTCAAGAGATAGAGTTATTATTCAATTTTATTTGCATGAGTCCTGTAAAACTTAAGCAGTAAGCTCCCCATGTGCTATGTACTTTAGAGGGCCCTAAGTGTCCCATAAAGAAGTTTGTGGTAAATCCCATACCGCTGAGCTGGGTAGATGGACCCAGTTGTAATCATGAAGCAAACAAACAAGTCTTACATCTGTGTACAAAAAGCCAGAGAATGAAAATTTTCATTCTCAGTTGCTTCCTTCAGTTCTGATTGATGGGTGGGCCTGGAAGTGCCTGATCTGTCAGGAGTTGTGCCCCTACAGTACCTTACAAATGGTGCAAGGTAACTCCTCCTGTCCACAGTTCAGTAAAGTTCACTTTAAGGTGAGTAAATGTAACTATTTCAACTTGACTCATCTAAAGTCCTGAGTCTAGCATCGCTTGCTATTCTGTTTATTTATTGTCTTGAGTGATCAAAAGTATGCATGTTTTACCAAGTTTCCTCAGTGCACAGTGGCTTTTACAGCTGTGTTTAACGTTGCTTAATAGTGGACTGAAAAGTTTTGGGACTGAATCTGCATTACAGCTAGTTTGCAGTCAGCCTCATTTTGAAGACAAATCTAAGTGGTAACCAGGCAAAGTTTGATGGCACCAAATTCTTCTTTGATTTTTCCAGAATGTTTTGCCTCCCCTCTTCTTGTGAACTTATTTCCTTAGCTAGGGCACAAATCAGAAATAGCCTTGAAAGGCAAGTACCATTACATCTCGACTTGTCTTGAACAAGGCACTTCTGAGGATGATTTGGATCATGATGTTTGAATCTGAATTTACCAATCACCCGAAATTTAAAGGATTAAAATCTCATTGCTGGATCTCTATCACAGGCCTTTTTTAAAACAAGGAACATTTTACATCATTCTGAGAGTCTATTCAGTACAAAACAAGATTTGAGAACCTCTACATGCTCTTAATTGTGAACTTACCACTAAGAACTGCAGTGATAAAATCACTGTATCTGTCTGGCACCACAATTCAAAACAGTTAAATAAATAAATAAAAATGTCAGAGAGCACTCTGACATTAACCTATGAAAAAAAGGATTTTGGAGTATGAAACTGGATAAACTCTGTGCCATATCATTAAGAGTTGCAGTAGTGGGATAGAAAATAAACATAGCTTATAAAAGCACATAACATGGTAAACCAAATAAGACCTCGGAGGTAATCCTGCATAAAGGGATTCTAAATATTTGAAGAGAGATTCTCTTAGTGAAGAACCCATTTAGCAGTATTGCAAGTGTCTCTAACTGCTGGATATTTGGGGATCTGTCAGTTTAATCACAGCATGTGAGTTGAATGACAGTAAATTCCTATTAGTTTTGTCATTTCCTACCTTACAGCCCCTATTTACCTTCAATCAAGAGACATGCATGAACAGATGTTGCTTCTACATTTGCAGAATGAAGGAGGGGTTGTGTAGACACCCTGATTTCTTGTAATTTGGCTTAAGGTAATGATCTGAACCTTCTTTTCAAAAAACATCATCAACATTTGCAGTTGGCTGCATTTGAATAAATTATATAAATTACTCACTATACTCACTATAAACATACTGGAATTCCTCTTTCTCGTCAAAATTTGAAATGCAAATAGCAATTTAAAGTAGCAGAGAGACCCTCTGCAAAACAGAAACTCACAGCTTGAGAGAAGTCCTTTTACAAAACTGGATTTGCTGTCTGGCATGACTGGATGATGATCTCATTGCTGTCACCAAACCAGAACGAAGCTCTGGCTGGAGCTGTTCAGGAATTTCAGGGCAAAAGGTAATGTCATTGGAAAATGCTGAACCATCAAAACCAACATATTCTTTGGAAATAGCTTGGTTTCAACAAAGTTTTCCCCAATCACAGTGATATTTCCTTTAAAAACTTGCCCAATTTTCTGACAATTCATATAGCAGGCTGTTCAGGAGTTTGTGTTTCCAAGATTTAAGCTCTGGCCAGTTCTGTCCAACTCTGGCAAAGCTTAAAATGAGTTGTGTTGGAGGGAGTTGAAGACCCAAAGTTTACAATTTGTAAGCATAAAGGTGGTTTGTGGAAGACAGCACTTGACAAAATATAGAATCATAGAATCATAGAATAACCAGGTTGGAAGAGACCCACCGGATCATTGAGTCCAACCATTCCTATCAAACACTAAACCATGCCCCTTAGCACCTCGTCCACCCGTGCCTTAAACACCTCCAGGGAAGGTGAATCAACCACCTCCCTGGGCAGCCTGTTCCAGTGCCCAATGACCCTTTCTGTGAAGAATTTTTTCCTAATGTCCAGCCTAAATCTCCCCTGGCGGAGCTTGAGGCCATTCCCTCTTGTCCTGTCCCCCGTCACTTGGGAGAAGAGGCAGGCACCTCTTCTCCCAAGTGACGGCGGACAGGACAAGATACAGAGGAAGTCCATCTAATTGGTTGCTGGCTTCACAGCCCTACTTCTGAGCTATAGCAGCTGATGACAGCTTCTGCAGAAGGAAAGTCAGGTCCATTGCTCAGCCCTTCTGACAGAATACCAGACCAGAAATAGTCTGGCACAACAGACTCCACCCTGGCAGTCTGCTAGGACTGCTTCCCTCATTTCCGTCCCTGCAAAACCTCATGATGAAAGGGGAAAGGCCAATCAGCCCAGCATCAGGAAGGACAAGGAGGACATTACCATTACAGACTTGGGAGGAGCGAAGCAGCAACTCAGAGAGCATCTCTTCATAAATCTTGCTTGTACAGGTTTAGACCTGATCTAGGGTTTGAGAGATATAATTCATATTTGGACTAGATTTTCTCCATGCTTACAGAACATGCAAATCCTGGGTGCCTCCTCTTCACGCTAGACAATGGCTAGAGGCCTGTAGGATTTCAAGCCCCCTGCCTGTCCAGCTGGGGGTTCTCTTATTGCCTATGCCCCGAGGTGCAACACCAAGCACAGGAGCACTTGGGAGCCTTAGTTCGCACAGAGGCTCACAAGACTTCCCCTCTCCCCATTGGATGACTAGGTGCCAAGTGTAGACACTGCAATTTTTAGGCTGCCTGATCTGGGGTTAGGAGCCGGAAAGCCAAGACACAGACAGGGGCTGTTGAATGTCCTGGGCTCTCTGCCAGAGAGCAGAGCACTGCACTATTCTGCGGGGCCGCAGAAGCAAACCCAACGGGGAGTCCCCAGGAGATAAGTCAGCTTCGTTGCCTTTGGGAAAAAAAAAAAGTAACATAACAAGAAGATTGGAGAAATTTGTGGAGGATGAAAATGACCAAGGCTTCCATTCCAGGCCAGAAGGGAAATTTCCATGTTTCAGAGTACAACAAACTAAGTTCTACATAGTTTTAACGCAGTCTCAAGGTCTTAATCAATGCAACTGCTTAGGCATCTACAGACTCATAGGGGCAGAGCTAATTGCATGCATGCTCCAGCCTTTCACTTGGGAATGTTTTTGCTGTGTATTCAGACTTCAGAAGACAAAACACGTATAGCTCACACTAAGCTGGTACTCCTCTCAATTATTTTTTTCAGGACACTGACCTTCCTGCCTCTCTTGCTGTGATTTACCAGTCAAAATGTTGTTGATACCTACAGCTGCCTGTCTCTATTATAAATGCTTCAGGCAGCTGAATGCATCACATGCATTGACCCTAAATATAAAAGCACTTCACTAGCACTTTCTGTCCTTGCTCTGTGGTAACCATAGAAGCAAGGCTAAAGAATTGTTGCATTTCATATCTTAGAATCATAGCATCATAGAAGTATGGATTAGTTTGTGTTGGAAGGGAACTTTAAAGGTCATCTAGTCCAACTCTCCTGCAGTCTTAACACTTTCAGCTCATGCTGGTGCTAAGGCCTGGATGCCAGAAGAATATCATCACGTATTTCTTCTGAGCCTTGCATATGTGCAGCTCATGACAACAATATACGGAAAAATCATATGAAAAAAGAGGTCACTCACATACCTGGACTCTCCAGTGAGAACTTTAAAAGTATTGTGGTGAACAGGCTGCAAGCTCCTTCTTCCTCTGAGAGCAGCTCAGCACAGCTCACCTCCAAGCTGGACTGGTGCTGGTGAGTTTATCTTTGCCATCCCTGCGAGCCTGGCACAGTAACCCTCACTGACAACTACACTCAAACTACACACAGACTTGTGGAACTTAAAGAGTTGGAGAAGTATTGAGGAGGGGGGAGCATAATATGTACAATGGTCTGTTCAGACCCTAAAAGTCATCCTGGCCTTGACTTCCTTGGTCAGAGTAAAAGCTGTTGATGAAACAAGAGTTTTGAGCTGCTGTGTGACACGGTCAATCTTTTTAAAATATTCACTGAAGAAAGAACTTTCCGCTGGAGCACACGTTGTTTACAAGGCTGAATTCCATGCTGAAGCTGATATTTATAGCTCCTATGAATCTTTTATAGGAGAATGGCCCCTAACTGAGATAAGTTATGAGGCTTTAATAACACAAAGCTTGCAGAGGTCAGACAACATGTATGTTAGCCATTTTTTCTTGGTAGGCAATGCATTGCAAACAAAGAAATGGAAAATTAACTACTGCCTTGCTGATGTCAGCAATCATAATTACAGATTGCATAAAAAACAAATGAAGGAATATCTTCTTCCTAGGGCAACCTCCTAGGTGGCTGCTGGCTTTCTGATCATTGGTGGCTCATTACCTTGGTATTTTTGAGTTTCCTGTACATGGGAGAATAAGCAACCTGAAAGTTCCATAAAAAGACACAATAATACTATGCATTATATGCAACTGATTAGCATTTTTTCTCTTAATATATTATCAAGCCTGTTTTATCTGTATTTTTAGAGACACAGTGACACCCAGTGGTTGCTGATAGACTGACCCATAATTTAATTTGAGCAGTGGATCAGATCATTAACTAGCTCATATGCATTCTGGGGTCGGAAAAGTTTTCAGCATATGCTGTTCATTGAAGATTAAGTGACTCAATATCTGTTTCTATTTATTACCCAAGCTCTTAAGCTAAAATAAAATAGAAATACACAGCATTAATCATACTAAGAAAAGAATAAAAATGTCACTGGTCTCCATCTTTTTAGGTTACATTTTGTACTTTCCTCTGAAAAAATCCTTAAAGAAAACAAACCCCTACACCTCCAGATTCTTCTAACTTCCCACAGTAACATGAAATTAATGCAATATTTTCTTAGAGCCTTTGCTAAATAAAATTGTATTGGCATAGGTACAAGTCAAACAATTATCTGTTTTCATTTGTCACAAAACTTTTCCTAAGCAAGTCTGCAGAGGAAATATTCTCTATTTTGTCTGTAGGGCAGGAGATAGGATGGTTTACATTCAATTTGTTATTCCATCTTTATTATAGTATTTTGGCTAGCAATTCTGCTCTTACAGGTGACTATGTGTGAAGACCACTTTATATTTTCAAGAAAAAAGCTGGTTTGAATCTACTTTAAAGTGCAGATTGAAATTTTACTGTGGATCTTTTGCAGGAGCCAGGTCAGGTTTCAAAATGGAAACTTGGTGCCGGATTTAATTAAAAAACAAATTGCTCTTGCATCATTTTGACATAAATAGTTTCCTGCCTGAAATTAAGCTAATATTGAGGAATGATTCCTTATTTCCAACATATCATTAGAGACATTGATTGTTTATGCAGAGCAGCAGCTCAGTAATTCAAATACTTTTGATCAGAAATTTTTGTTGAATCTTTGCTGATGATTCACAGAGTTTATTCTTATATTCTTATAGTCGTAAATATGACAGTTGAGGGTGATTCTGTGCTAGATACAGACTAGCATTAGTACCCTGCAAAAGACAAGACCACGTGTGTCCAAGAGTAAGAGAAGGCAATGTGGCAGTGAAGCCCAAGGTCGCTGAAGATACTAGAGAAACTCCCAGTGACATCAGTGAGGCATAACTGACTGTGAGTGCTGGCCTAGATGATTCAGCTGCTGCAAATCCGCCAGTAAAAATCCCTCAACTTTGGGGAAGATACATGCTTATGCATTGACTAACATACTACAACAGTGTAACCTTGACCGTTGTGGTATATTAGTAAACTGACTCATTTTACAGGCTGTGGTTTTAATGAAATACTTGGGTTTGTCCTAAAGCTTGCAGAAAAACCTTGTGCTCACCCTTATTTCTTTGCATGTAGTGCCAGAAATGGTTTGCTTCCTATGGAACACGCATGTTCATTCTCACTTTCTAATCTGTTGTTCAGGAAAAGGGTTGTTCAGGCCTTTTTTAGGCTTACCTGTGACCTTACAGGCCCTTCTGCCCTGAGTGCATGAGCTCCCACCAGAGTTTTCCAGTTAGACGTTATTGCTGCTATCAGTGCTGAGCTAGGTGTGCTCCATGTTTGTACCTTCAGACCTTCAATTGGAAGTAGTCTGGGAGTAGAAGACCTAGGGGACTGCAAATATCAGAGCTGCTGTGTTATCTGTGTGCCATGAACAAAGCCTAGAAGTAGCTAGGTTTCTGCAAGAGTCTCCAGATCAATGAGATTCCTCTCCAGATACTGGGATACTCACACACTTGCAGAGGAACTACCCTTTGCTGGTTTTCCTATTATATTTTTATAATTTTGAGAAAATTTTCTGACTTAACATTGGCAAATTTATTCTTACTGTTATTTTCTGCCTTTTGGCAGGTGGCACCATTTGATCCAAATCTCAAGCTAACTGTTGAGGTCCCAGTCTTGAAAGAAGTTGAGCAGTTTCAACTCCCACGAAAATAACCTGATCATTCCTGTATCCCAATCAAAATTAGATTAAAGGCAATTTTTTTAAAATGTCTTTGAATAAAAAAATTATGCCAGGGAAGATTCACAGAAGAAGAGGAATGGGAGTAGAAGGGAGTAGAGTTAAAGGAGAAAAGGGAAGTAAATGCAGAGGAGTAAATTTAAAGGATTGCTTGCCATACGTGAAGGAATCTCTGCGGTTAGAAATAGTTCCAATCTTATTTTCCTCTCACTGGAACACGTTATTGTTCCACAAAAAAAAACCCCAACCTAACACAAGAAGGACATTAATGCTCTTCTTGCGTGCTAGCTAGTTATTAGAGACTCACAATAAGGAAGGTGATCAGAGAATATTTGTCACATGCCCAAACTACCCTCATTCAAGGAAATTGCCACCTCAGTGCATCATATGAGGCAGGTCAAGCCTAGGGTGAAGCATACTTTCTGTGTAAGAATTTTAATTAGCAATGAGCACAAAAAAATATATAAGCTGCTGAAAGTTAACAAGTGCTACTGTTTGAGATTTATGCTCAAATCCATGCTATGCACTTCCCTTTCCTCACCGCCATAATGGATTAGCAGTAACTATACTGGATAGTAATCAACAAATATTACAATCATCCTTCTAATCTTATTAGCAAACTTGTAAGAAGCATTAAGGACACATTTATACCACTTGTGGGAAACAGTCCAAATACAACGAATCAAAAGCTGCTTATCTACAGGCAAAAACAGCATTATATGACTGAAGGGGGCCAAGTTAATCAGAGCTACCAAGAGACTAATTCAGGTCCAGAAGACTGGGAAGGTAGATTAAATGATCGTTCATAAATCATTGAAAGCATATACTATACAGTATTGTAACAACAAACAATGATCTTCTGTAGGGTGCAGTTTCCTGCTTTCTATATATCTATGTTTTGACATTTTAAGTACTACATCAGCATCTTTTTATCCCTAAGCTGTGAATGCGTAGCAATGACACAATAACATTATAACTCAGCTTGTTAATCACCAGATCTTTAGGAAGGAAGGGGATAGACTGTGAAAACAAATCCAAAATTGTTCATGTTTATAGGCAGCACTACCATGCTTACTACAAGCACGTACAAAGTATGAAAGAATACGATCCAAGATATTTTAGAGGAAAACTAGGGAAAGCAACAAAGTGAATGTGAAAAATCACCTTTATATATGTTGATTCTACAATTTTATGTCTCAGGCTCCTTTGCTTTATAGGATAGAGGGAGAGGAAACTGATAGCTTGACATTATTTGTTCACACTACCTTTTGCATCTATAATTTAAGTCCTTACAAAATGTCTGTGTGATAATCTGCCTCATAATTTTTCTTGGTATCAAACTGAGGTTGGCTTGTCTACAATTTCTTCCTTTCTAGGAAAAGATACTGAATCTTCTACTTTCCCGCCTGCACAAATTTTCAGAGACAGCTGTCTATGGTTCAATGATTCTTTCAGGTTGTTCCTTACCTCTTTAATTGCAAATTAATTAGTTCTGCTCACCTGAGTTCAAGTGTTTTAGTTAAATAACTTTCATTTATCCTTACTTGCACTACAGTGACCTTGTTAAAAGTACTTGAGTAGGTACTTGATCAGAATGAGTCTTTCTGGTAATGACTAAAACAAAATCAACTTTGAAAAATAGTTTTACTTGCATCATTCATTATTTGCTTTCCTATTTTCTTTGGGTTTAGAGCTTTGCAATAGTTTATCTTTCTTTTTTATGTAATCTTTATACTTAGGATTTATATAAAAGATTTATGTGAACTTTTCTTGCTGCATTTTACATCTCTAACTGAAACTCAGTGTGAAACAAAGAATTTTTGATTTTATACTTATAGATTTTTTCTTCTGTTATAGAATTATGATCTGATTTTTTCAACACACGTATTCTGTTTGTAAACTTGCTATTACTATTCTTACCTAGAATTTACACAGCATCACTGGAGGCACAGCAGTTGACTACTTGGATTTATTCAAGTTCACTTAGTTCATCAGAGATTGACCTTACAACATTGGTTATGCCATACCCACTAGCTGTCAAATGATTTAAGTATAATAAGCGTAGCTTTCTCAAATTTCTCATACTTTCAGCTATGAATGGAATGGAAAAAAATCCCAACAAACAACAAAACAGATCACATTGCTAGGTGAACTCTTTTGATATATTTACAACGTCTTGATCACAGCAAATGGCTAGGCAGAATTACGTGTTTACTGTCTGCCATATTACAACCATCTACATTTTGATGCCATGAAATATATGGTAAGTTTTGCTAAAAAAAATACGAGAAACACAGCCTCCTGTTCAGCTACTGTATCACTTAATCAATAAAAACTGCCCCTTGGTCTAGAGACAGTAACTCATAGAAGATCAAACCTGATCTTCCCGTGGAACAAATCCAGTAGAAGCATTTTTTTGTCATGCCATCAGAGAGAGGATGGGTAGATATATGAATTGCCATCTCCATTTCAGTTGCTGGGTTGTGTGGCCCCAGCAAACATTACTCAAACTTTTCAGCCTTGGTATTCTGTGACTGACCTTGCAGAAACTCAGCAATAGGTCAGGGAAGGAAACTATATCACTATTGCAACCTCCTGACTTGTAGTTCATGTGGATTAGCCAGTCCTGGGATCAGGATGTTAGATCTGTTTGACTACAGTATGCATTACTAACTTGAAAGGAGCACTCTCATATTTTGTGACAATCAGGATACAGAACATATCAAGACTTCAACGCAAATGTGAAAGAAATTACTTGTCTAAATTAGATTATAGGATTTCTGAGTTCTAATAATGCATAAACTTCAGACCAACTTGTTAAAACATTAAATTTCTCAGCACCCTACAACTCTGTAGTGTGAAATAAGAGAGAGGTAATTACCTAAGATTTTTATATCAACTTATCATACTAATGTCATCATGTAGAAGCCATTCACATTCACAAGTTCATCCCATCAATAAGTCCACCTGCCGCAAAAAAAACATAGATGTGTTTAGCATGTTAATTTAATACAGGAACAAATTTATTAATAGAACAGATACATGTCAGGTTTTGTTTGAAAAATATGGTCTAAAAGAGACGACCTAGGGAGAATATGACAGAGGTCGACAAAACAATGAAAGTAAGGAAAAGGCTGAGTAGAAACTGACAGTGGGTTTGTTCTTTTTCCAGTACAAGAACAGGAGTCCATCAATTGAGTAACAATTTCCTCCTTGTACAATTGCTTCATACCTTGTTTGCTTAAAGTGTATGCTGTCAGAAACATACAGAACTGTTCCTGTTCCTTGTTGTAAAGCACGTTCCAGTTCATATCTATTTGAGATTTTACAATACAGTAGTTATCAAAAACCTGGCCTTCAGACAGGATTAATGATCAAGTTAGTAAATATTTCTACTACAAATAGAAAGGAGTGTATCTAAGCTGCATTTACTTAATTCATTCTTTAATGGTTTAATTGAAAGGTAACTTTAATTTAATTGAATTGAAAAGGTAAAAGGAAAAATTGAAAAGGTAGCTTTAAAAACCAGCTTTAATTCATAAATGAGATGTTCATTACTGGACTCCAATATAGTGACTAAACCATGAAGTCTTGCTGTTCAAAGAAGCCAAGGCTCAGGACGTTCCTTGCTAATTAGATAACCCTCACTCACGGGACTAGATACAGCAAGTCAAGCCTAACAATCCTAGACACAAATGTAAAAGCCATTTCAAACTGGATGATTTATACCATCAGCCTAATCCAATATTACTCTAAGACATTAGGAATAAAACTCCCCAGCAACTCTGCCTACCTCTCCTGTTACAGCACTTGGCTCCAGACTCCCCCAAATAAATCAGAAGATGACTCTAAACATCAACAATTCCGACTTCCTTTCATACAGCAAATATTACAAAATGTTCCGGTAAATTCACATACTTCAAGATTCTTGTATATCCAAACCCAAAATTAAACAAGATGCCTTCCTAAGGTAACAATTTGCAGGCAGATTGTATTTACAGCTTTCTGACAAGGCACTTGTATGCAGCACAGCTTTCTACAGCCTTTCTAAATACTTCTTTTCCCTTTTTCCTTTCCCTGGCTACTACAGCAAGCAAATTGTTTCACTGGTGGTAGAAGTGAAGCCAGCACTTGCAGACAGTTAAGATACATGGAAGAGCGGTTATGTATGAAGAGGTACAAGACAACACAAAATCCAGCAGACAAACTGGAGCAATTTGTGACTGCTCACATTTTTACATGTAGTCTGGGCATTAATCAATGAAGGTCACTTCTGAAGAGCACAGAAAAGGAAAAATTCATAAAATGCTGAGAAATCTAGCATTCTAGACTTCTAGAAATCTAGGTGAAGCAGGGTACTCAACTGATTTAGAACATTTATTTTTCAGAATCCCACCCTAAACTGAAACCCTAGGCAAGGTCTTATCTGGGAAAAGCAGTGCTAGGGTGCCCTCCGCTGGCATAGTCCAAGCAGGGGACAACTGGGTGCTCCTGCAAAGGGATCTGAACAGGCTGGATCGCTGGGCAGAGACCAATGGGATGAGGTTTAACAAGGCCAAGTGCCAGGTCCTGCATTTGGGGCACAACAACCCTATGCAGTGCTACAAACTAGGAGAAATCTGTCTAGAAAGCTGCCGGGAGGAGAAGGACCTGGGGGTGTTGGTTGACAGCGACTGAACATGAGCCAGCAGTGTGCCCAGGTGGCCAAGAAGGCCAATGGCATCTTGGCTTGTATCAGAAATGGCGTGACCAGCAGGTCCAGGGAGGTTATTCTCCCTCTGTACTCGGCACTGGTGAGACCGCTCCTTGAATGCTGTGTTCGGTTCTGGGCCCCTCACCACAAGAAGGATGTTGAGGCTCTGGAGTGAGTCCAGAGAAGAACAACGAAGCTGGTGGAGGGACTGGAGAACAGTCTTAGGAGGAGCGGCTGAGAGAGCTGGGGTTGTTTAGCCTGGAGAAGAGGAGGCTGAGGGGAGACCTCATTGCTCTCTATAACTACCTGAAAGGAGGTTGTGGAGAGGAGGGTTCTGGCCTCTTCTCCCAGGTGACAGGGGACAGGACAAGAGGGAATGGACTCAAGCTCCACCAGGGGAGATTTAGGCTGGACATTAGGAAAAAATTTTTCACAGAAAGGGTCATTTGGCACTGGAACAGGCTGCCCAGGGAGGTGGTTGAGTCATCTTCCCTGGAGGTGTTTAAGGCACAGGTGGATGAGGTGCTAAGGGGCATGTGCTTGATAGGAATGGTTGGACTCCGTTGGGTCTCTTCCAACCTGGTTATTCTGTGATTCTATGGTTCCCTTGCAGAGCCTGAAGAGGGAGGGAAGGGGGCTGAAAGGGCAGGGAGGACATCCAAGCTCTTTACACTTGAGCAAATGCTGAGAAATATCCAGAGTGTCTGGATCAGGAGTGTTTGTCCATCCTTTACTCCTCTTGTATGACAGGTCATCAGGAGGAGCAACTGTGGAAAATCTTCTCGCTGTCCTTATTTTAGGTAAATATGGGCAGAATGTCGATCCTCTGTCTTCTTCAGTTTCTGTTTTATGTGAAATTTCATTTGGATCTCAGCTGGTCTAAAAGCCCCTAATAAGAAAATAATTAAAGCAAGTTTCCTTTTATTATCAAAATAATATTTTAAAAGAAGCTAGTGAATGACAATGAATGCCTTTACAGTTTTTTGAAAACAGAGAAATACAATGACTTTCTTGCCTATGTTCATATGGAGATCATAGTCAGAATCACAGACAATGAGAAAACAATGTACAATATTTCCAAATAGCAAACAAGGTCTGTTCTTTGCTTGGCATGCTCAGAAGTGTTACAAAATTGCGTTTTGCTTCACATGAACATACATGTATTTTAATTGTACTTATTAAATCATACAACGCAAGTCACCCAGCCTATCGTGCAATCTCATTTGTCACTGCTTCTCTTTGGCACATTAATAAAATGTGCATTTGTGACTCATCTTACTGCATAATGTTCTGTCATTATCATTGGCCCAAGTTTCCACCTCAAAGCTGATCCAGTGTGAGATTCCCTCTCTTCCTCTTCTGTGTCCTTCCATTCTTTTAGAGTGCCCTGAGAGCTATTCCTCACATTTATCAAGAGGCACACTACTTTTGTTCCACATACTCCCAAGTCTCGTAGTAGCAGTATACATTCATAGTGTGTTAGGGAACAAGTACCAAACTTCTTAAAGGTTTTGACACTCAAATAAATAAGAATTACAATGAAGCAAGTCACAGTTTGCATTAAGTGCAAGCAATTCCTTGACATGGCATTCTTTGTTGTCATTCCTATACGTAACACGAGAAAAAGAAACACGAAAAAAAGGAAAAAGAAATAAAAATAGAAAGAAAACCAAGAAAATTAAGAAACAAAAAAACCCCACAAACCAAGAAAGGAGTCTAAAGGCTGGATTCGATGATCTTAAGGGTCTTTTCCAACCTGATTATTCTGATGCCATGGTTCTAAATTTGTAGAAAACAAGATGTATCTGCCATTCTACGGAGGCCACAGCTTCCAGAAGCATCCAAGATATCCCAGCAACACAGGGAACAGCACAATCATACCAGTGTAGGTAAATACAATCATAGAATCATAAAATATCTCTAGGTGGAAGAGACTCACAAGGATGACTGAGTCCACTCCCTCCTCCTCACAGGAATACCTAAAAATAAACCATATAACTAAAAGCACCATCCAAAAGCTCCCTGAACCCTGACAGGCTGGCTGTAACATTGTAAAGAGGAAGAGACATCAGAATTTGAAGGAAGCTTATTGCAAATGTCTTGTAACAAACAAGTTCCACATAATAGTTAAGAAAATGAGTTACACTTACCAGATGTCTTGATTGCTCAGCTTTTTAAAGGGGAAATCAAATTACACATGTATCTATCAGGCCATTTTGTATAGTCAAGACAGTTTTGAATTAAAAAGTAGGTTACATGCAATTATAAGTGATTTCACTGTAACATATCCACACAGAACCTGAATCCAAGTTGTATTTTATATAAATATAGACTTAAGTTATGGCTGGAAATGACAGAGTAGGAACTTTCCAGTCATGCTCTCTCCATAGAAAAAAGATTGGCTTTTACTTGATAAAAGTTACTTGAGAGAGAACTCAGAGTGATTTTCTTTAATGCATATATATATATGAGAAAGAAGGTTTCTTCTCCAAATCAAACCACTGCTCTAAAGCCATTTCTCATCTTGTAACTTTTTCAACTTAAAATGCATCCATATTAATACTCCACGGCATTTAATGAGTTCTGTGTGTGAAGTAGAATTAAATATACATGGCATGAATACCAAATTTAAGCCTGTTTCCCTGAGATATCAGGAGAAAAAGTGTCCTCTGACAATAAACGTGTTGGTTTTTAGCAGGAAGCAGAGGGAAGGAGCTAATGCCTGAGCTTAAGCACGGTTACCTGGGAGCTATTGTATTAAATCTAGTAGTTGTTGAACACAAGGAAAGTGAGATCCTGGTTCCCGATTCTTCAAAGCATAGACCATAATCAGAGACATCGTGTTCATTCTCGTATTATAAAAGGGATTGGCAACACCTCAACTACATTATTTTACAATTTCTAACTACTCAGGTGTCTGCAGGTCAGCCAAAAAAACTACACTTCACAGCACTGTCATGAACCAGATCACAAATAGACCACAAATAGATCACAAATAGCTTTTCTGGTTATCACACTGGACATTAGGAAGTATTTCTATACTGAGAGTGGTCAAACCTGGAATGGGCATCCTAGAGAGATGATCAATGCTCCAAGCATGTTGGTGTTCAACAGGCGTTTGGAAAATGCCCTTAACAAATCAACATGCTTTAAAATTCAGTCAGCCCTGAAGCAGTTTGGAAGTGGGACTAGGTGATCGCTGTAGGTCCCTTCCAGCTGAAATAGTCCATGGTATGCCAGGCTATTCTGTTCATCACAGTTGCTGCTAGCAAGGCCTGGTAAAGGGGCTATCTTGGATGTAGCAGCTTAAACTAAGGGAGAGGCTTATGGATAATGCATTTTAATTCCGAACTAAAAAGCCATTCTGGAGTGTATGCAATGTGCTACATTCTACATAGAAAAGAATCATTGAATAGTTAGTGTTGGAAGGGACCTCAAAGATCATCTGTTTCCAAACCCCCTGCCATCGACAGGGACATCCCACTAGATAAGGCCGCCCAAGGCCCCATCCAACCTGGCCCTGAACACCTCCATGGATGGGGCATCCACCACTACCCTGGGCAACCTGTGCCAGTGTTTCACCACTCTCATGGTGAAAAAATTCTTCCTGGTATCTAGTCTAAATCCACCCTTCTCCAGCTTCTACATCTGATTTGTTACTATGCCAGATTTTTTTCAAGACAAAGGAACTGCAGGAGAACTGTCCAGAAAACTCAGAGCTGCAGGGGACTACCAAGAATACTAATCATATATAGGGACTGGGCATAGCTTAAAAAACACCATGGATACTGCATATAAGTACTGAGAGAGAGTAAGCCCAAAAGAATGGGAAATCAAAAAAGGATCTAGGGTAACAGAATAGATATGGGATTGCATATAGAAAGCAATTATCAAAAGGGTTGCAGATGACCATGGTGATACTGGGGGTGTAGCCATAAAAAATATCACTGGATTGTAAAGATGGAGGCAAATCCTTCTGAACTGTCAAAAGGGAGGATGCATTTTTTTCATATCCATCACTGAAGGAAAATATTTCGGATGACGTTTTTACTCAAAAAGAAAGAAAAAAGTCCAGGATTATGTTTGAAAAGCTGAATATTCGCTAGCAAATCTTTTGGTGATGAAAAGTTGAAAATACTACTTTTAGCAGTATGCAGGAAGCAGATTACATGGGTCAAGCAGCACGTGGAAAGATATGAAGAGAATATCTCACTATAAACTGAGATGCAGATTTACAATTAAACACAGTAACAGGCAGATGGTAGGTGGGGGAGGCAGAGGGCATTGGCCGTGTGGATGAACAGCTTGTAGAAGAAAACCAGCAAAACTGTTGCAGATAGTGATGAGGGGGTGAAGCTGCTGTCCCAAGGTGCTGCAGATGCTGGACTTCTGCTGTCAACTTTCAGGTCAGTTCTGGGAAGTCAGACTGGATTCACGTCTTGCTGCATCAAAGCTGCCCACACAGAGACACCTTAACATCTAAATTCTTTTGCTATAACAGTATCTGTATTCTTCATGAATTTGAACAGTCTCACTAGCAAATACTAGTATATGTAATACATACTAGTACACCAGGGACTTAGAGAAAAGCCCTTTGAGACAGTAGATAAGCGAAGCACAAGATTAGACATCCAACTAATTCACTTAAAGTTTAAGTGACAACCTTAAATCACAGAGCCTCTAGTACAAGGGGGCTGTGTCTCATCATTTGTAGGGTCTTGTCAGCTGGCTTTCCGTGAGGATCATGAGCTGGAGAAATACCTTTATGGGGGAAGGCACTGAAAGTATGACGGTGGGCTGCCCTTAGTGGGGGCGTGAAGTGACGAGGCCTGATCAACAAGCCTAGAACAATAGGCATGGCAGGGGGGGTTGGAAATAGATGATCTTTAAGGTCCCTTCCAACCCAAACTATCCTATGACCCTATGATTCTAATATGGGTGACCCATGGATGATTCGTATTGCATTGCTACATGCGCTGCATAATCTGTAACTTCACACCTTCCTATTATCAGTAGAATTGTGCCATGCTATTCTTGGTGCACTGTGGGAAAGAGAGGCAGTAAGCAGCTGGAGCCAGAGACTTTTCATGTTTAGGGTGATGTTTATTCAGTGATATAAAAGCTGGATCTGCTGCAGGGATGGTTGTGGACCCCACTTACAAGTGGGCACACCACATAGGACACCCCACATTCTCCAGGGACAGGTTCTCCAAATCTTCACTGCAAAAAAGGGGCTTCTGCGGCCGCTGCAGACCTGGATGATGGTAACAGGACAATTGGTGTCATATCTTTCTTAATTACTATACTTATTCTCTTGTAGTATTGATTAGACTCATCGCCTTTAAAGCTGTTATTATTAACTTGTTAAGCGCTACTGTTGCCTCAAGCTCCGCCAGAGGAGGTTCAGAACAGATATCAGAAAAAAAAAAATCACGGAAAGGGTCACTGGGCACTGGCACAGGCTGCCCAGGGAGGCGGTTGAGCCACCTTCCCTGGAGGTGTTTAAGGGACGGGTGGATGAGGAGCTGAGGGGCATGGTTTAGTGATTGATTGGAATGGTTGGATTCGATGATCCAGTTTGTCTTTTCCAACCTAGTGATTCTGTGATAATTTGTCTCCTTTCTCGTTGTAATGAGCAAAACTTGATTTCACAGAGTACTCGGGCGTTTGGGCTCTGACACCGACAGTGCTTTGCGCTCGGCACCCTGCGGCAGAACAGGGGGCGAGGCTGCTCGGGCCGGGCGATGACGCAGGAGCCAGGTGAAGCCGTCAGCCCCTGCGCGGGAGGGGGTCAACGCGATACCTCGGCACCCCCTCCCGCCCAGCCCCCCGGGAGGGGCGGGCACCGGGGAGGCAGCAGCCTGGCACCGCGATGGGAGGGGCGGTCAGTGACGCCGCGCCTCGCACGCCGCCAATGGGCGGGGCAGTCGATAGCGCAGCCAATGAGAGGGCGATGCCGCAGCCAATGGACGGGGCGGTTGATGGCGCAGCCAATGAGAAGGCGATGCCGCAGCTAATGGGCGGGGCAGTGGATTGCGCAGCCAATGAAAGGGCGATGCGGCAGCCAATAAGGGGGCGGTGGATGCCGCCGTGCGCAGCCCGTGGGCGGGCCGGGGCGGTGCCTCGGGCTGTTGCCCTGTGAGGCGGCTGCGCGGTGGGTGCCGCTGCCAGCCGGGGAGGAGGAGCGAGACGGGGTCTAGGGGATCCGGACGGCTCCGGTGTCCGCTCGCCTCTCGCAGCCCGCGCCGGCCCCGCGGACCGCGGGGAGATGCAGCCCCCGGGCCGCCCCCAGCCGCCGCCGTACGCGCCCAGCAGCGGGGACTTCACCTTCGTGTCCTCGGCCGACGCCGAAGGTGAGTGCGGCCGAGGGCAGGGCCCGGGTGGCGGCGTGGCGGGGCGGGCGCTGTCGGGGCCCCGGGCGCCGGCCGGTGCTTGTCGGAGGATCGAGCCGCTTGTGGGGCCGGTGGGGAGCACGGGGTGGCCTGGGGTGGGGGGGACGGGCGGGGGTGGTCGGGTCCGGGTCCTGTCCCCGCACGGGACACCCCGGCGCTCGCCCCGCGGCTCTGAGGGCGTGAGGCAAACGCTTCTGGAACGGCATCAGGCTCGGCTGCTTCTCTGGGAGACGCTCCAGGGCTCCGCTGCCCTCTGGGCGAGCAGCCTCTTCCTAACGCCCGACCTAAACCCGGCAGATGAAGTCTTTCCTGCTCAGGGAACACGAGAGCGGTCAGCATCGTATAAAACTTAACATTCGCTATAATTATTTATACCTCAGCTCTGTAGAGTAGTCCTACATTCTCCCCGAGTATTACAGAATCACTGAGTGACCTGCGTGTGGAGGGCCCCACAAGGATCATCGAGTCCGACTCCTGTCCCTGCATAGGACAACCCAACATTCACACCGTGTGCCTGAGGGCATTGTCCTAATGCCCAGCCTAAACCACCCTGGCACATCTTCCTGCCATTCCTTCGAGTCCTATCATTGGTCACCAGAGAGAAGAGATCAGCGCTTACTCCTTCCTGTGTGAGGACGAAGCCCCGCACGTAGTTTAGGGGATGAAGTGTGGGTCAGCGTGCCATGAAGACCCTGAAAATGAACATCCAGGAGTTGCACTTTTTTTGATGGAGAGTGACCCTTTGGGCTCTGCCTATTTAAACAATAAGCATTCTACTTTATGTATGTATATAGTTACTGTTGTAATTGTGGATAGGGAATCATGTAAATCCTGACTCATCTGCCACACCCTGGTGAAGAATTATTAAAATGGAAAAACTACTATGGAATGCCTGTTCTTTGGTAAACTTTCCAGTCCTTCTGACAAGAAATACTAATCAACAGGTGCAGTCTTAGCTGTGGGGGTTTTCTTGTTGTTAGTTTTTGTTTGTTTTGCTTTTCTCCCTCACCTTGGCCTGAAAAAGGATCCACATACCTATCTGGATTCCCCTTGGAAGTATTTGTTGAGTAATGCTGAACCCAATCCAGTACAGCCACCTTTCAAGTGGGATCTGATGAATTGAACTTGGCTCTGTGTTCTTTGTAATATGAGCAAGGTGTGATCTCCTGCATTTTAAACTGTAGTTCTGACTGCAAACTGTTACACAGACCTAACCTAACAAACAAAAACATAAGCAAAGTTAAACAGTTTAATATTTCTAAATTAAAATACTACACATTTTGCTCTAGTTTCTATTAGTTTCTCAAATCTTGATCCATATGAAAAATAAAACTATAAGCTGTTTTATTTTCCCATCATATTCAGTAAGAGGTAGGAGCTGTTTCTGGGTAGGAATGCTGGAGAGGTGCTTGTAATTAAGTAAACAGATACTGTATAAAGAACAAACTGGTTTAGGGCTTTTTTTCCCCTTCTTGTACTGCTTTTTGAAAAAAAAAAAAAAAAAAAAAAGCAAAGACTGTCTTGAAAGTTGGTTTTCCACAGCACATAGCTCAAATGAGCCATGAGAGATACCTCAGTATTGCTTCTGTGATATTTTGCCTGAGACAGTAGTAGTGAAGGCACCCTAACTCTCGCTAGTGAGCATCAGAGTCATCAGTTCTTGGCAGATTCTTGAGTGCTGAGTTGGCCTGCTGTTAACCATCTCATTTGAAGCAGTCTAGAGAATAGGGGCTTGCAGATTTCTGCAAGCAAAAAGAAGCCTTGGTAAATCAGATATGTGTAGAAGTTTCCCTGCCTCAGGATGGATTGTCAGCAGTCGCTGAAAAAGGAGAAATAAATGGCTGGTTGGACTATTACGCTTGCTTGTTTTGACAGCCACATATATGTACAAAGAACAGCAAAAACCTCTCCTTGCAAAGCATTGTTATGTTGTAGCATGAACAAATATTTTTAAATGACAAAAGGGTACCAATGACAGTAGTAAACTTTTGAGACTTTCTCTACTGTGATGTCCAGGCATTAAGAATACATTTTTCCTTCCTCTGTAAACAGCGGAGGAAGGCTTTGCTTTTGTCTTGTGAGAGTAGTGTGTGTGCTGGTCCTTAGAGGAGCAAAGAAAAATTCCTTCTTTAAGTTACAGTGATGTTTACAGGGATTCTGTGCAGATGGTGTTCCTGGAATCAAAGCAATGGATCATTAACTCTCATGACTATGAAATGGCTGAAAAGCATTTATGGAGAAGCTTAAATTTAAGCTGGACTGGCCTGACAAGCTGATTTGGGAAGGAGAATTCTGTTAAATCAATTGCAATACTAAATGATCAGTGAACACTTCGGAAGTGCTGGCTGAAGACTGTGTGAGATTCTGTCACTTTACAGATTCCTTTTATGTAAAATTGTGTCGCATTTCAATAGAGGATGTTGCAAATGCAATTTACAAATGTGGCCTGGCTTGCCTCTGTGAGTGTGTGTTTCAGAAGTACTTGCTATAGCCAGGTGTTTTGGGAAATTTGTGCCTAGTAACTTTTTTTGTGTGAAGAACGCACAACAATGGAAGGGCAATGTAGAGTTGGATAAAAGAAGAGGTTTTGTCTCTCTCTGTATTTGTAATAAGGCTCCTACAGAAAATTAACATGTTGCTGTTGGGATTTTTCTTTTTTAGAAAATGGAAATAAATTATTTCCTAAAGGAATAATTATTCCCCTTTTCCATATTTTTTTTCTTTCTTCAAGTTGCTTTGTATATTTTCAGTTACTATTTTGTATTTTTCATCTGTATATAACTGAACACAATGCACGAATGATATTACTATTTATTGATTACTTTGACAGAGCCAGAACATAACATAAATAGCCCTTCATTTTGTTTGTTGAGTACTGTGGCCGAGCAAGATCGTAGCCTGATGGGGAGACTTCCTGTATCTCCTCTTATGCACTGGAGACTAAGGGTCTCTGATGGTGTTCTGTTTCTAACATTTTCGCCTATGTTAAAGGAAAGCTACAAATGAAAACACCTACAGGTGTTTTTCTTTCATGAAAAATTCGGCATAAAAGCAGAGAATGGTTTTGACTGAAACTGCCACCATGCAGGAATGGGCTCTGAAAGAATTACCTTCATCCACTACTTGGCATATGCTGAGACTTTCATTGCTTAATGCCTGTTATGCCTTTTAATTTGTAGTGATAATGCACAAATTGAAGCCTTTCCGTCCTACCATACCACTGTCATCAAAACAAGTTCCATCTAGAACCTGAAACTTGTTAATTTGAGACCTAAACCACTGTTGCTACTATTGTATTAAAACTAGAAGTACCTTTTTCAAATTATGATTTTATTCTATAGTTTTGAATATCTCATGGTGATGACCAGCACATGTAGCCTTATGTCTGTAGTTTGTCTTGCAATACTTATGAAGTCACATGGCTTTTGGCAAGACGTTATGTCTTTTTTTCCCTTTTTCTCTAAGATCTTAGTGGCTCCATAGCAACTCCAGATGTTAAGCTAAATCTTGGAGGAGATTTCATCAAAGAATCCACTGCAACTACATTCCTAAGACAGAGGGGGTATGGCTGGCTCCTAGAAGTAGAAGATGATGACCCGGAAGATAACAAGCCACTCCTGTATGTAATAATTCTTTTTGGGTATCTATCTTTATTAGCCATATAGGAAAAAAAAAGCCAACAACTCATAGCCTCTCAAGTTGTCTTGCCACCTTTTGCTGTGACTAGAGTTCTTGTTAACGAGTTACTTGACCAATGAGGGTTTTCTGGTACAGGAATGAAAACATTACAATTTTTGTTATGGGTTTTATTTTTATTGTAAAAGAGGCTTGTTATTCACTGTGGGGGAAGGAAGTAAAATCCAGTTTTATTAATCTCTAAGTATAAAGATTTTATGGCTTTTCTGCTCTTATCCGTTATCTTGTAGTGGTTAAGTTTAGATTGTATTCTTTCAGTCTTCTGTGCAGATGTTGCCAGTTTCTTAGTGCTGTCAAAGAATCAGAGGCTGAGACAGTTCTGTGGAAAGAGTCATGTTAAGTAAATCTAAGTAAATTCTGTCATTTATTTTGAAGTAAATATGTTGGGAATTATGCTTATTACAGTAGGGGTACTAGAAGCAGGATAGCACAAACTTTATTATCTTTGATGCTGTCTGATATTATAGAGGTAGATTAAAAGGATGTTAGTGCTGAAATACAAGAATGTCCTTAAAACTGAAAAACTCTACATCCCTTGTTGTTCATAAAAACTTTCCTCAGACACCCATGTTTCTCTCTTAAGGTTACTGCACTTTGAATCAGGTAGCCTGGGCCTTAGTCCTTGTTCTGCACCCAAGCAGCTTCATTCTCAGTGTCCCACTGTTTTCCTGTGTGAAAATTTTTAAAAAATTGAGCAGGAGAGTTCTCTGGAAAACTCATTTGAGAGCTTTGGGAGAGAACAGATGTCTGGAGAGGTTAATAATGAAACTACTACTTGAAAAGCACTTTAGAATGTGCAGAATTAGTTCCTTGTGTGAATAAGTGTTGTGTAAACCTCTACATTTTAATTAAGAAAAATGAAGGATGTGCTGTGGTGACAACAATGAATTCCCTCTTTTGTGTTACTTCTTATACCACAAACCCTAAGTTTGTGATTCAAAGAGAGGCAGGTGTTCTATGCTGTTGATTGCTGGGAGTGAGGTGAACGTGCCAGGGAAACAATCCATTTGTGGCAAACAAGATGAGTATAATCATCCTAACAAAAAAAAAACCCTTAATCTGACTTGTGCAGCAGTTCTTATGCAGTTCTGATTATTCCCAGTATGTGCTGTAATGAAGCCTTGTAACGTGAATCCTACTAAGGATTTAAAGAATAGTACCCATCTAAGGGAAATTAATGCTGTGCTACCATGCAAGTGCTTTGTTCAGTAGAGTGAGATGTTGGGGTTTTTTTAACTCTTTCTCATTGGGCACCCTTACTCCAGACACTTGTTTCCTATTACAGCTACCATCACTTCCTAGGATGAGGTAGCTGTCAGTTTCATACGAAAAACAGTTCATTCACATAAGAAACTGTCAGAAGCCCAAGGCAATGACAATTAGACAGGAACTATTTGTGTTACACAGTCTTCAGGGTAAGAGATAGGAATGCTACATCCCATTGAGATGAATGGAGGAAAATAGATGCTTCTAGCCTACTCCTTACATTCAGGGATGTGTTAAAGAACAATTTTGATTGTTTAGTCACAAGTTAATAACACCAATTCTGAAATAGTTTCAGTAATAGCAATCCTCAAATTTCCTTGAGACTTAATGAGCAACATTTAATTATTTTGTTTTTTACAGAGAAATTGTAGTGAATTGTGCATTTATTTTTTGCTTTAGCTTTTGTGATGAAGTGATAAATCAAGGCCTTGTATAAAACATTCATAAAAGGACTTAGGATATGATTCTACTTTCTTTTTTTTTTTCCCACCACTCTTGTCTTAAATGTAGAGCTGAGGGATATCTGCCAGGAAGTCTCCTGCGACTTTTCAGAGCTCCTCAATCATGACTTCATAACAAAGATACTAGCCTACAGTTTCATCTTAAGTTTCCGCTCATAAACATAAAATTCCCTATTACTTGGAAAGTCTGCTTCTTTCCCCATATGCTACCACAATCAAGACAAGATGTACTAGTTAAGAGCTTCTCCTGAAGAAGAATCTTTCTGTCAATTTGTAGCTTCTTACAGCTAGTTTGTAGCAGGGAGTGAAGAAGGCAATTAGAGAAGAGCAAGATCTGTTGATTACATGTATTGCTAGTTTTAATTGGCTTGTATTTATTTTTACCCATGTTGGAAACAAGCCAATAACTAAACAGCTGGCGTAAGCAGCTCTGCTGAAAACTATTGTGGTTGAAGCAAGTTAAGCCTCATTTTATTTAAAGAAAAACTGGTTTTATCTGAGGTATTTTGAATGGTTTAGGATTAGTGAATGTAAAGGTATCCGTTCTTGAACAATTTGAAATAAAATGTTTTTATAATGAGTGTGCTCATGGCAAACTGCTCAGACATCATACTTTTGTGTATGCTCGTGTCGGACTTTTAGGTTTTTACAGCAGTATAAATGCATTGTGTGTTCCTGAATGCTGGGAAATGTATCTTAAATGTAGGCTGTTAGGGTATGTTGTGTATGCTTTCTTTTCTTAGTCCTGTGATTGATTCTTGGATAATTAAATATATCAAACTGTGTTACACCAGTTACTGAATGTAAGATGAAGGTATAGTGCCACATTGTTGTGGATGAACCGTTCTTTTGCCAGTCGTGGCTTCAGAAAGCCTTATGGGTGACAGAGACTTGCCTGATAAACATACTGTTTGTCCCCAGACTTACTTTTTATGCTCTATTTCATTACTGTGGTGTATCATAATGCTCTCCTGCTTTACAATTTCAGAGAAGAACTCGACATTGATCTGAAGGATATTTACTACAAAATTCGATGTGTGCTGATGCCTATGCCATCTCTTGGGTTTAATAGGCAGGTAGTGAGAGACAATCCAGACTTCTGGGGCCCTCTGGCAGTTGTCCTTTTCTTCTCAATGATTTCATTATATGGACAATTTAAGGTAGGTGTAAGCCTTCTACATAGAAAGAAATCTGAACTAAACGTGGGGACATGATTGCTAAGCAATTGACATTCTTATGTAGGTAGAAAGTCTTTTCCTGACATACTGATGTGGGGTGTTTCAGATGCAGTAACAGATTGATACTAGTGGGTTTATAGTCATATGAGTGAATCTTTCCATTTTAATTGTGACCTTTTGTTAATGTACATTCTATGACTAAAAAATTTGCCAAAGAACATTTGTTTGGATGCCATGAATTTTAATTTCTTCATAAATAAAGCTACTTGTTTAATATCTGTTACATTTAGTCTTCATTAGCACTACTTGCTATTGTCCTCCCAGATTGTTTACAATCAAATAACCTTCCTCTTGTCAATAGACTTTTTCCGTAATTCCTTTTGAACTCTAGGGTGAATACCTTTTTCAGAAGCATTGTGCAGTTTTAATTTGCTTCCATAAACACCATTAACTTCTTTTCTTTATGTTCAGATTGAAATAGGGAAGTGGTATTATTTCTAATCACAGTCTGAATGTGAGCCGAGGTGATGCTGCTTTGGAAATCTTTGACAGACTGTATGTGCAGTTAGAAGTCGTTTTAAATACGGTGTATCATAGCACTGAGCCATATGGAAAGTAACAGAATGGGCTTATGCAAGGATTTTTGTGAATGGCGAGGTAAAATCATTCCCTTTGCGACCTCTGGCTCCCGCTCCCAGATGGTGTACGAAATGCTAAGAATTCACTCTCAGTATGTTGTTTCTGTGAGACTTGAAGTGAACATACTAAACCACTGTATCATTCAAGTCTTCTGGGTGGACCACTTAGCTACCACCTAGGCAAAGCAAGGACTATTCCTTGATCCCATGACAGATAAACTGCCTTCTGCACTTTGTGTACTTATTGTATACGAACAGTATGTCTAATGTTTCTTAGGAACAGCGGATTTAACTGTACAGATTTAAGAGTAGTGTATATTTGTGAGGAGGGAAAGCTAGTAGCTAGCAACAGGATGACTGACACAAGTACTTGACTTTAATCTGGTCCCATTCTTTTAGACAGTGGAGGAAAGTAGGAAATATAAGGAGGCCATATGGTATTTGCACAAATAGCATAAAGCTGTTATTTTTATGTATTTTTTTAAGCAGTGCTGTGATTTTTATTTGTCTTTCTCCTATTTGATTCTTCTGAGAATCTGGAACTTTTAATTAAGCAAAATATTGAATTGAGTACTAACTTCATTTTTATGTTCAGCGGTTGTGCATTTGGAAATACAGAGATTGGACTGATATTGTTGTTTCCTTCTAAAAAGCTATTTCAGAAGGGAGTGCTTCACTCCTGATCCTCCCAATGGCTCAAGTCCAAGAATAGTTAGGTTACTTTGAAGGTTCTATTAAACCAGAGAATTATTTTCAGATTCTTCTTCAGTTTAAGAGCAGAGCAATGAAAGAAGCAAGAAAAAAAATTACAGACTTTGTCCCAGGAATCTGGGGCCTTTTACTGAGTTGTAATCATTGTCAAGTTTGACTGAGAGTTAGAGTCCTATGATGTCTTCTGAGCGTTCTTAGTTTGAGTAAAGTATAAAGTGGCATCTTTATGCATGAAAGAAGCAGAATTCCAACTCTTTGTATTGGTCAGGCTGACTTTACAAAACACAGTCTCGGGCAGTTTCTAAGTGGGCAGGATGCAAAAACATTTAGCTACTGTTGTCTTAGCTTTAGTTTTAACTAAACCCTTCCTACTTTGCTACAGTAATACAATACTTAGAAAACATATTGTATATGCATTCTATGTTCACCAAACTTACCATTAATGTGAACCTGTAACGTCTGAATTTTATTCTCAGGTTGTGTTGTGATACTAAATAAAGCCATTATTGCCACAGTTCAGAATTTGATTTTGCGTAGTAAAATGCTTGACTGGAGTGAAAGTGATTAGCAGAAATTATTTTTCCTTTCTCACAAAGAAAATTACTAATATAAATGAATTATTTATCTCCTAAGGTTGTTTCTTGGATTATAACTATTTGGATATTTGGATCCTTGACAATTTTTTTACTGGCCAGGGTTCTTGGAGGAGAAGTAAGTACCTGTATGCAAAAAAGGACATGGAGGTAATGTAAAGTCTTTTGGCTACATTTTTCAGTAGCAGCTGGGTTTTTTTTGGTGTTTGGTAACCAACTAAGCATGGACGCAGTTGGCAAATGTAACATCTGCATTTCAGTTTCTTGGCCTCCAAAATAAAATCTGGAATACAGTCATAGTCAGCTGATCTTTCTATTTGATGGACTGCATGCTGGACGTGATAATCTGGAAATTTGTACTATGAATCCTAGAAATTCTAACAGATTCTTGTGATCTAGAACTCAAGTCCACTGCAGAGTGGAGAGGGAGGTGATTGTCCCACTCTATTCCACTATGGTGCAGCCCCACCTTGAGTACTGTGTGGTTTTGGGCACCACAGTATAAAAAAGGATGTCAAGCTACTGGAGAGTGTCCAGAGGAGGACCACAAAGTTGAAGGGGTTTAGAGGGGAAGTGGTATGAGGAGCAGCTGAAGTCACTTGGTCTGTTCTGAGAAGAGGAGACTGAGTGGAGACCTCATCACAGTTTACTGCTTCCTCAAAAGGGAAGGAGTAAGAGCAGATGCTGATCTCTTCTCTCTGGTGACCAGTGATAGGACTCGAGGAAATGGTAGGAAGATGTGCCAGAGGAGGTTTAGGTTGGTTATAGGGATAAGGTTCTTCAGCCAGAGGGTGGTGGAGCACTGTTACAGCTCCCCAGGGAAGCAGTCATTGCGCCAATGACAATATTCAAAAACATTTGGACAATGCCCTCAGACACAAGGTGTGAATGTTAGGGTTGCCCTGTGCACAGGCAGGGGTCGGACTCAGTGATCCTTGTGGGTCCCTTTCAACTCAGGACATTCTATGACTCTATGATTCCATTCTTGAGGGACAAGGACTTTACATTTTTTTGGTCACTGAGCTAAATGGGACCCTTTCTCCTTGTTTGCACTGCTCTTACATTGCATTGACCTTTATTTAAACAGGGTTTGTTTTTTTTTTAAATGGGGGCTAACAGCAGTTGTATAATGTCCTTGTGGGTAGAGCACCTACTAGTGTTTGTTTTCATCCTTGGGCTGATGTACTTCATAGAATCACCAGGTTGCAAAAGACCTCTTTGATGATAGAGTCCAACCGTTCCTATCTGCCACTAAACCGTGTCCCTGAGCACCTTGTCTACCCTTTTATTAAATGCCTCCAGGGATGGTGACTCAACCATCTCCCTGGGCAGCCTGTTTGAGTGCCTGCTGACCCGAGTCTGTAGCACTGCACAGGGTTGGGGTCTTCCTGTATGAACACTGTTTTGAAAGGAAAAGCTTATATGAATGTGATTGCCTGGCATTTCTGCATACTAGCATAATCCAGGTGCTCTTAAATTAATGCTTTGTGGCTCAAAATGTGGAATTGTATCAGAGTGTATAAGCTGGGGAGAAAGTGTAGGTCCAGTTTACACGGTTTGCTGTGAAAGATCAACAGCCATAAGATTGCTTGCAAGATGGTGTCTTTTCTTACCACTGTTTTTCCTGTTAAATCAAAAAGCCTAGCTGGTCCTGGGAACATTTTATGCTGTAGCAGGGGAAAATGAGATGTTTTAGTCCCCAGAAAGGTAAAAACAGCTATGGAAATACCTTGAACAAGTCTGTTTAAAATAGCCATAATAACTTTAAACTGGAAATTAGAAGATTTCTGTCCCTTAGAGGGATCAGGTTATAGGTCTGATGCCAAAAACATTCATGCACTTTATATATTTATTCATGTATAATGGATGTGACTATGTTACTGCAGAAAATTATATCTTTGCTGCTTGTGACATCCAGGAATACAGCTGGTGACTGAGAGGTCTCTTCTAGTTCTGTGCTCTTGGGTATCACTTGTGCACTCCACAGTGAGTGGCAGTTGAGAACCACGCAAGGTGAAACATGAAAATTTGAATGATGGGTGGAATTACATATTTTAACCTGTGTAAATACTTCCCTTGGAAGTGATAAAATTTTCATTTACAGTGTTTTGGGTTTTTTTTTCAAAAAAAAAAAAAACCCAACATATTTCTAAGACAACCAACTGATTAGTTACAAAATTCTATGGGATAGCATACAAAAAACAATTTTCATATTAATAAACTTCCTTTAGTTGAAATTTCCTGCATACCTAACACATTATTGCTATTCATACTGTTATAACAGATCAAATAGTATCTGGTAACAAAGATTGATTACTAAAGCTTGCTCTTATGTGCTTGAAATTTTCAGGTTGCTTATGGCCAAGTTCTTGGTGTGATAGGATATTCCCTACTTCCCCTCATTGTCATAGCACCTGTACTTTTGGTGGTTGGATCATTTGAAGTTGTTTCTACCCTAATAAAAGTAAGTTTAGTATCATCTGAGAATTGCTTACAGTTATTCTACATTTTCATAACACTTCAGGCATTAATCTGTTCAGGACAACATAAGGTTGTGTCAAAATATTCACAACTACAATGTGAGCTCTGTCATCCTTTTGGTCTAGCATGGTGGATGTGATGGCTAAGTGAATTCTGATTGAGATGTTTCTTTTGAGTACTTGGGGAGACACAGTGCAGTTGCTATAACAATACCTGTTGTTATTAGACCATCTTCTGTTTAAGTATTTTACTGTCCTTTAATAGTTGCATTAAAATTAACAGTATTATCATTTTGAGAGGAGGATTAAACCTTGAAATGAAGAATCTGAAAATAAGCTGTACTATCCCTTCCCCCATCATCCAGCTTATTTTTAGCTACTGCAGCATGAATATGACATTAGTCATTGTTCTGATATCTTCCCATAGTGGTAGCAGTACAAAGCTCTCAATATCCTTGGCAGAGAAGGTGAGTATTGTTCTGAGTTTGCAGATGTGGAATGTAAGGCACAGAGCAAGAATAACTTGCCTGATACCACCTGCTGTTGGCCACCTTTTATGAAACTAGTGACATTCCCTGATAGATCCCAGAACTACGTAACGTTTTTGAATGCTTTCATTACTTCTTAAAACACTTTTAGGTAGCTTTTGAAGTCTTGGAAAGGTTGATTGAGAGAATTCTGTTACTAGTTAAGCTGTATGCTTTTTCAGTTCTTATTCTGTTGATTTGATTGATTTTTGACCTTTTAGCTTGCTGGTAAACAGTATAATTGAAGTACAACTGAAGTGTATGATAAATAACAAAATTGCTGTGTTTGTGATTTGATAACTTGCAATTACTAGTAAGTGAGATACAGTCAGAAAGCAAATCATTAACTTGCCAGTTAACTAATATATAACTTGAAAATAAATATATACTAATGCAACCAGTGTTACCTGATCACTGCTAACAGTCAGTCAGCAGGGGGTGGTGTTTGATTTTGGGTTTGTATTTTTAACGTGGCAGTAGAGCAGGCCATATAATCCCTCAAGGGGCTTCAAGTCCATTGACGGAAATGTGGAAAAACTATGCTGGGGGCCCTTCGCCCTCTCTGGTATGGTGTTTTGCAGAATATTACTCTATTTTTTGCATGCCTCTTAGTTTTAATGTTTGGGATTTTTTTATTGATAGTCAGGATATTGCTTCAAGATAATGGTGTGCGATTACTTTTTGCTATAACCTTGCTAGTTTGAAATTTGAGTCAAGTTCATTGACCTTGACATCTGTTTATGAAAGTATGCACGCTTAATTCATATAGCGTAGTGGATATGCATAGTGTTGCTTTCTACCAGTCTTTTAAACTGGTTCTTTCTTAACTTAGTAAGCAATAAGTTTCTGATAGATTGTATTTTGGCAGGCTTCTTACTATGCCTGAAAGAGACAGGAATGTGAAGTTCAGTTACCTTGAGGTGGGGACACCATAATAAAAAAAAAAGCTTTTAAGCCAGATGAATCCTAGAACAAAAGACAGCAAGTCAGCTTTCTGGAATATACTGTAGGAGGAATAGTGAAGTATAGCAACTCTTTTGCTTAAAGGAAGGGGGAGGAGTTAATAGTTGGGGACAGTCAACACAGAAAGAGAAGTTATTAATCCAGTGGACCTTAAAATTCTCTATGTAAACTTATGGCTTGCCTTGTGGTATCTCTAGCATAGCTGCTCACTTCAGTGAAAACATCTCAAATGAAAATAACGTTTCTATTTGTTAAATATTTCTTTAAACTTAAATGAAAATGCAAGGTATATTCTTTGTGTGTGGGTAATTCTTTCCCCCAGAATTCTTTTTTGGGGTGCTTTGTTTTCATTACATTGAGAGAACCAATTTTTGTCTTGGTATTTGAAGAGATCTTCTTGTGGTGTCAGCTAAGACTGTTCATCTTCTTTTTCAGTTGTTTGGAGTCTTCTGGGCTGCATACAGTGCTGCATCATTACTAGTTGGAGAAGAATTCAAGACCAAGAAACCCCTTCTAATTTATCCAATCTTTTTATTATACATTTATTTTCTGTCCTTGTACACTGGCGTGTGATCTAGTGCAAGATGTGGCCAGAACCATATTTTATTCACTTGCAGACTGATAATGCGTAAGATTAAGGAGGCTGGAGATGATACAAGTGACTGTTTTGTATCCAGTTGTCAAGATGTTTTACGGTCGAAGAGCATATTTGTGTATATTATTTAATGAAGCAACTGTAGCTATATAGATTTGTATCAAAGTTCTAGGTTTGTTTAAGACTTCAGATTTTAATGAACAAAATAAAAGAACCTTGTGTTTTATAAGAAAGTGTAGCAAAACCACAACTTGATACCTGTGCCAAAAGCACCAGGACCAGATTACTATATTGGAGGAGAAAAATGAGAAGTTAACTTTAACAGTCTCAAAGTGCAATTTTTCTTTGGAGCTTAAACACAGCTGGCTTTTTTTGGCACAGCAAATTCTGTAGATAATAGATATTTATGAAACAGTCCTGATTGTTCACAGAATAGTCTGTAAAATCAAGACATGAAGATACTACTTTTAATTTAGTGCCTCAATTACTTTGATTTGGCTATTGAGTTTTTATAAATTCCAATTTGTTTTCAAAACATGTATATACTGTGTATTTTGTATCTATGGCTTGTGTGTAGCGTAAATACTCCTTGGTTAAGGATGTATATTGGGTTTTTAAAAATCGAAGATACAAGTATTTGAAGTCTTCATTTAATATCTCTGACCAAAGGAGCAAGATATTTACTGCGGGACGTAATTAATTAAAATGCATATTTAGAGAATCAAATTATTTTACTTAAAAGGATAAACTTAGAGAGAAATGGGTGAACAGGTGAACACCTTTCTCAACTGTACTGTTGGCTTAATGTTGGAGAAAAAAGATGATCTATCAAATTTGTGTGACTTTAAGCAATGTTATTTTATGATGACAAAATAAAAATGCTTCCCTAACTATGTTTTACAACATCTTGCTCTGTTTTGCTTTTAATAGCATGGTATTTAACATGTTTGCTTGCTTGTTTGTTTGTTTGTTTTCCCTCGGTACTACTAGTCCCTTGTAAAGAGAAATAAAAAGGACTTGTAAGGCCAGATTCTCCCCCCAGCCAAAGAAGGCAGAGCTACAACCTTAGTAACAATTACAGGCTTGCTAATTTTGACTATCCAAGGATTGTGTAGTAACATGATGACATGTTAAATATTTCCTATGCACTGTGTTCGTCGTTTATGTAATGGTAATGGTCCTTGTAGTAATGTTTCTCCACAAGGGAAGTCTGCTGAAGTTCACTTTGCATGATACTAACTTGGGCGTTTGCAATCTTCAGTGTTTAGTACTGCCAAATGGATCTTAAGTTTCTTAATATTTTTTTTGTTAACAGGAAAAAAAATCATTCCCCATGTCCCTCTTTTTTAAATACTGCAAATAAATTTCAAATATGACAAGGAAATAGCAAGGGCTGTCTTTGATCCGCAGTGGACACATTTCCTTATCAGAACTGTAGTTTGTCTGATTTTCAGACTGTGTAACTTGCCATTTTAGTAACTTATTTTTATCACTAATTACTGAGGCAAAGTACATATTTAAATTGCAGCACTACCAGAAACCATTAGCTTATACAGTCTACTTAAAACTGATGCTGGACATAAATTGTAAAGTAATACTCGAACTTGTAATACACCAGAGAAAAAACAGTAGTGATTGACTTTTCACCTAATTTTTGACTTCTGCCGAAGTTCTAGTGAAACTGTTGCAGAGTCATACTAAACTACACCAGCAGCTTAGTCCTTGTTTGCAAGTGTTTTGTGAGCATTCATACCATGTTCTGAAAAAACAAAATCACCAGTGTTGGCTTTGGAACCTTGCATGGTTCTGGTCTTACCTCTTTTTTCATTACTTGTTTCTTTTTTAACAGGAATAGCCAACTGGTGTTTGAAAGCTCAATCCAGACCCTGTGAATAGATGTTTAACATCACCACAAACATCATATAAGTCACTAGGCTGTTAAGAGAGCTGTAAGGTTAGTTCCTCTGCATAGCTGCTTATTTGATGTCCATAATGGATCCTGTGCATCTGAAATGATAATGAGTATTCAAAGGATGCAAGAATGTTCTATTTAATCTTGAAATACTTTAAGTTTCTCTATACTAATGTTCTGTGAAATTTATATTTGCAATTTTAACTGTTCCTTTCCACAGACCGGGCACATGTATAATATGCAATGTAGATACTCACTTAACATAGTACATATTTTGTACACAATTGCAAATTTGCACCTTTTTAATCTTAGTATGTCTAGGGTCACCTTTTGCATATGCTGTGCAAGAAAAATGTACAAAGAGCTCTCAAATGGTTCTCATGGTTTGTAATAACTTTGCATTCAACAAACTCATATTTTTAGATGAGGTATGTGTGTAAATACAAAGATGTATTTTATGAAAAATTTTGAATTAAACTTGTTTACTGAATGTACAAAGCTCATTTATATTTACTGAATTAAGACAAGTCTATGTACTTACACCTATCATCAATCTCAAGCTCTGAGGCTATAAATAAGGTTTTTGCAATAAGAAATACACTACTTCTGTCAAAACTGTAAGCTTAAGAGATGTAAACATCCATCTAGGAAGAAGCTCCCTTTCCACAACATAACACCTCATTCCAAGGTAGAGACATGACCATCATGTCTTAATAATGAGACATGCTCTTTGGATGATTTCTGTGTAGGGCAGCTGGACACGTACCTGTCTGTCTTTGTCTTCTACTCATCAGACCTACGTTGCTGATTTGTCAGAGAAGTTATAGGTACTTGAATAGTACATGAGATTATTTTAATAGAGACAACATCCAACTTTGGTTCTGCTATGTCACTGCCTTTATTGGTTGTCAATGTTTGAAGTAGTAAACTTAAATGCTGCTTATTTTGCTGTAGGACTATTTTGATTAGCCTGGGTGGCATAGAGAGCCAGGGGCTTTTGTGTGTTTGGTTGTTTTTTTTTCTTTACACAGACTTTGTATTTAAATAATTGTCCTGGTATAGGAATCTGTGTTAATTTGGGTCCTTGTACTAAAAATCTTCTTCTGTCGGAAATCACGTTATGTTTGAAGCTTCATTATATTTAAGAGCAGCAGTAGTCTAAAAGCTTTCTCAAATATTGCACGTTATTTAAGAATGCCTGAAGTTGTTACCTAGCAGGCAGAAAAGAAAAATCTCGACAATACCTAAGGTTTTGCTGTATCATTTTTTAAGCAGGATGAATAGCGGTCCAAAATAAAACACTTGCATAGGTAGAACGACTCCACTATTGGTTGGGGTGGGGGGGGTGGGGTGTTAAAATAAACAACCCAGAATTCAGTCAGGACCCACTGAGTGTTTACACACGGACAGCGCCCTCCTCCCGAAGGGAAGTGAAAGAAGAGCCCACGGAGAGGCGCCTCGACTCCCCGGCGCATGCGCATAGAAGCCATAAGGAAAGAGGGCGCCTCGAAGCGCGCATGCGCGCAGTGACCACGGGGGGGGGATCTCGGCCCCCGCGCATGCGCACAGCAACCCCGGGGGACAGGCGTCTTGCCCCTTGCGCATGTGCACGGCGACGCCGGGCCGGGCGGCCCCGCAGCCATTCAGGCGGCCCCGGGGCTGGAGAACTTGGTCTGCCCGAAGCGCGTGCGCGCGCACCACCCCCCCACCCCTTACACCACCCCGCGCATGCGCACAGCGGCCACAGGGGAGGCGGGGCGGTCCCACCCGCACTGAAGGACGGAGGGGGAGGGTGCACGCGCGCAGCGGAGCCCCGCCCCTCGCTTTGCCTCGGCCGCCCTCCCCCCCCCCCGTCTCCGTGAGGAGCGGCCGTTCACCCTCCTCGCCCCCCTCCTTCTCCGGGACAGTCCGGCGGCCGCTTCCGCATCCGGCGCGGTTGTGTCACTTCCGGCTCACGCTGGCGCTCTCCCTTTCCCCCTCTCCCCGGCCCCGGATGGTGGCTGGCGGCGGGCGCAGGGACTGTCAGTGAGCGGCTCCCCCCGCGCCTCTTGTCCTGAGGGCGGCGGCGGCCGGGAAGATGGCTGCGGCGGCCTCCTGCTCGGCGGCCGGGCCCGGGCCGGTGTCGGGCGGGCCTGGCTCCTGCGAGTGGCTGCTGCTGCGGGACGGCTGCCTGCGCTGCGACGCTGACGGGCTGTGCAGCCTGTGCTACCACCCGGCGCTCAACGCCATCCTGGCCGTGACCGCGCGCGGCGCCATCAAAGTCATCGACGGCACCTCGGGGGCCACGCTGCAGGCCTCGGCGCTCAACGGTGAGCGCGGGGGCGGCCTCGGGGCGGGGGCTCCCTCACCTCCGTCGAGCAGGTGTCGTCGCGGGCGAGGGTGGTGGCGGGGGGGAGGTGTCCGTCGCTGCCCCCTCCCTGGGAGTGTTGGAGGCCTTGAGCTGCCTGGTCTGGGGAGGTGCCCCTGCCCGCGGCGAGGGGGTTGGAACTGGGTGATCTTTAAGTTTCCTTCCAACCCGAACCATTCTGTGATTCCCCAGGTAATGTGGGGAGGCCCTGCGGGGGGAGAGGCCGCGCTCGGCTCAAGCCCTTGATGGCGGGGATTCCCCTGATTCTTTTTCATAGAATGGTTTGGGTTGGAAGGGATCTTAAAAATCATAGAATCATAGAGTAGTTTGAGTTGGAAGGGACCTTAAAGATCATCCAGTTCCAGCCTCCCTGCCATGGGCAGGGACATCATCCAGTTCCCCACCCTCCCCCCCGCCCTTCTTGTTTTCCAGGCCTGAAGGGTTCCTGCTCTTCAGAGCAGAGGTACTCATGTTGGCAGCACTGAGGCATTTTTCTTCTGTAAAAATGTATTGGCACGGTTATGAAAAGATTAAATGGGGATAGAAGGCTGTGATGGGTAGGGCTGTGATTTTTTATTTTGGTTTTTCAGGAGCTCCTGTGGATGACATGATGTTGAGCCTTCCAAAGATAAACTGTCATGCTGGATAGGCATAGTTATAGCTCTTACTGATATGTGATACTGTAGTAATTTGTTTATTGAGCCTTAGCCTTAGTTTGCTAAGAAGGCTTATTTCACAAAGGTATCATTTGTCTTATAGTTCAGAATTATTGAAGATCAGAATCCTTCATAAAGTTGTTTGATGGTGCAGTTTTGTATATATTTGCATAGTTCTTCACCCTGCTGTGTATCTTGGCCATCTCTGGTGTTAGTAACAGTATCTCTGCTATTACATTAACCAGGCACGATTATGTACTGACTTTGTGAAGGCTAAGACTGTAGCATCTCCATCGCTCTAAAGCAACTTTCTTTGTCCCTCATTAATGTTTTTATACTGTTAACAAGCTAGCTGTGTGGAAAAAGATCCACATGTCCTTAACGTTTTTTTCTCCTCCTTCATTAGTGGTTCTTAAACTGTGGTACTTGTCAGAATATTGGCCTGGAGGTGGGGTTGGTGGGGGTGAGGGAGTGATGTAGGGTTATTTGGTATGTTGTGAGACCAGCCCTTGGCACAGAGGGATATGTTTCCTACCAGTTGTGTGTTTCCGTGTTCAGGTTCTTCTTACAGTTGTGTGTTGCTGATAAGATCTAGCCATGCTGAGTGGTGGTAGTAACGGGTTCAGTGTTCGCCACCTGAACATGGCACAGTAATGTCAAGAATTGTACGGAGATGCCGGGGTAATATGTGTGCTTTCACCTTGAAAACCAGCAGCTGTGTTACAATGTCAAACTGAAAAGAACAGGACAAAAATCATTGATTTCCTTTCATAAGATAAAGTTAGTACGTTGTAAAGTGTAAAGGTTAAATGTTTGGGACAATTGAAAAAGAGTTTTGTGGAATTGTTAAGAAACTGTCAGCTGCTTTTGTTGTCAGTCACTTGTTCTGAAAATGAAGCTCCTGTGTGGTGTTTCCTGCTTTGTTCAGAATACAGATCACTACTTCTGTAATTCCCTGTCTTCTACCATGGTATTTCCAAAAGTGCTTTTTTTAATTAATAATTAAGTTTCTTACTTTTCTTCAAGCTGTTGCCAGAATTTGAGAATTGCTTTTAAGTTGTGGATGAGGAGGGTGTAAATCAAGGGCTTGATTTGCAATTGATTGTCTGTGTAGGAGATGTTTAAGTCTCATTAACAGAAAAAAATGACCTGCACATCAAAGCCTAAGCTGTTGTTTTATGATTTCCTGTGGTAGAATCCTTGCAAGGGATTTGATGTAGTATTTAAAATGCTAACAACAATTGTCCCCTAAATAGTAAGTATTTAAAAATAACTTATTGCTGTGCTTCGGTTATGTGCATTCAGTCATGTATACTTCCTTTAGTGCCAGTCTTTTCTGTGACAGCATGACTGTCAAAGGTGGATTCTATTCCTCCTCACATGAAAAAAACAGAATTACTTACAATCTACCCAAATTTTATCTGTGTGATATAGCTGATGATTACATTACTGGAAAAAAAAATCTATAGCCCTAGTTTATTTTGAAGAAATTTTAAATGAATGTCCTTGCAGATTCAGGCTGGCATCTCTGTCAGTAACCTGGTTCACCTCAGCAGTCGTTGTCTTTTGAGGCTGTTAGCAATTGTGTTTGCTCTTGTTCTCCCCCTTATCAGCCCGTCTTTGGAAAGAGGGAGAAAGAGGACTTCAACTGTTTGATGGCTACCCTGTCTGTGCAGTGTGAGCGCTTTTAATGTAGGACAGTTGTAGTTGGACACTATAGACCTGCTCCCTCCCCTGACATAAATGATAGGTCAAAGGATATTGTTGCTTCAGGGACTTCTGGTACTATAACTAAAAATAGAGTCCTTAGGAATTAAAACTACTTCTCTTGGGAGGCTGCTTGTCCTCTTTGGTAATTGGGGGTGCAGGTCCTTTGCCCTGCCAAAAGATTTACGTGGGCAGAAATGCAGTTGCTCATTACCGAAGGAAAAACAAAACAAAGCAAGCCTCGCTTTCTAGAAAGCAAACCAAGAAAAAGGATCCCTCATCAGGGAAGGAGGGCAGAAAAGGCAACACCAAGAAGACTCGGTGTTGCCTTTATTTGCAGTCATGGCACTACATGAAGTTTGAGTTTGTTCTCAGTGAAAAGGTTGAACCTGCGGATTACTGAATCTGATAAAGCATTGGGAGCTGCCTTAGTTAGAATGTTAATGAAGATTACCCTCTTTGGTGTGTAAAAGAGCAAGACAAAAGATACACAGCCAAAAAACCAGTTCAATTACAGACTGGATCCAAACATTGGATGCAATCGCTGGTCTGCATGCTTCAGTTTCTTTTGTGAACATCATTGGTCTGATGTATATGATAATCCAGGCATTGCTCCTCTGAGCCCAAACTGTAGGAATCCAGTGGGGATTGTGATTATTATGCCCCACTGAATCTTTGTCATAACCATTTCTTGAAAGTATGTGATCATCTTTAATTCGTTTCATATATGGGCACTACAGCCTATTCAGGAGGGACATGCAGTCATTTGCCACAGCTCAGAGCATGGTAGTGAATGAGGCTGTCATTGGTAAGGGGAAAATCAGGTGATCCTTTAACATTAATCTCTGTCTCACCTGGTCATGAGGTTGTCCTTCTTATTCTAGTAGGCCTGTTGCATGCATTTCAGAGAGCCAGACTGGGAGTGCAGGGACAGTTCTGATTACTGAATATTATGCATTTCTGTGTGTTTGCTAGTAGTGGTTAGTTGGGACTAGTTTTGAATCTGTCATGCCAGTCTATCAAGTACTTTGTTTTCATTTAAATATTTGTGTGGTTTCAGTTTAAAGTTGAATACTGGTAGCTGAAAAGCATGAATGATTCATCTCCAAATACAGCACTAAGGACGAGCCTTTCCTCTGCTTCAAAAAAGACAAACCAAAAAAGCCAGCTGAAAAACTGCAGAAGAATCAAAATAAACTTCCAGAATCATCTCCAATGACTCTCTTGGTGTTCCTAGAGATCTCTGATTTATCAGTTTATTCTGTTTATAAATAAAATAAGAAAACTGCTTGAACTGGGAGAATGCTGTAAATCCCAGAGAAGCTTGGCCAGGAACACACTAAGAAACTCAAATGTACTATCAGGTGGACAGTGACCATCTTGAATGTTTCTGTATGTGTTTCTAGATTAATTTGACATAGCGATAGCTTCAGAGCCTCATTTGCTAAAATGCAGAGTGTTTCACAGCTAAAGCTTTCTAAATTACTGTAGAGGCCCCAGCAGTGGTCAAAAAGCAGACTTCTGAGTTTGTACAGGGAAGGATTTGTTCGTTGTATATATGTACCAGTTCCTGTAGGGGAAACAGACTCTGCCTTTTCAACAGAGGCTCTTAGCTGCTGTTCTTCCAACAGAAGAATTTAGAACAAAATAGGTGCCAGCCCTGGAGGTTCACCTGTGGCAACTAGCTCAACACCATTGTCTGTCTGTCAGCATTCCCCATTTGGGAAGTCCTGTTTGCCTTCAGCTTAATCATTTCATACTATGGAGAAATATATCAAAACTTGGAAATCTATCAAGGAATATCAAGTTCTGTTGGTTGTTTTTTTTATTCCTTTCCATGTGATTCAGGAAGCAAAACCTGGAAAAAAGATTTGCTTTTCCAGCTTGGAATTTATAGAGGGCATGTACACTTCTTGGAATCTCTAGGAAGAAACCATTGGTATGTGCTGCTATCCAGTTCTAGGTTTGAATTATTTGCAGGCATCAGCAGCAGTTTCAACGGTCTCAAGCTCAATGTGGTAAAATTACTCAAGTTGTCTCCTTTATTCCTTAAAATTGGGGCAAGTTTCTTTATCTTCTTGGCTCTTATTTTCATTTGTTCAATTATGAGACAAAAATAAAACGTAAGGAAGGCTGTTGCTATTAATACAGAATTATCTCCTTGTTTACTTTTTCACCACATGGGAGGTATCACCAAATATCTAGTGATGCATTACAGCCCACCTTGCATTTGCGTGTACTTGGGTGGCACTGCTGATCTGGGTAAAATGCTTTTCACAGAGATTATTCCATTGATTTATGTGATCTAAAGGTCACTCATGAAAAGCCTTGAGCACTTGAAAAAATAGAGTAGGAGTATTGTTAGATCTGTGTTCAGTGTTTTTTGCCAGTAAAGATTCTAGACCATTGTATCCTCCATTTCACTGCTAGTTTCTTCAGAGTATGTCATATATACCTCCGTACTTGCCATGCGCCTTGCCAGACTGTCAAGATGCCATTAATTGGTACTTCCAGGGTCTGTGAAAGCACATCTGGATAATCTTCTGCAGAAGCTAAAATAGAAATCTCTTCTTTTCACATGCATTTAAAGGCATGTTTGCATTACTGTGTTCATTGCAGGCATCCAGAAATAACAACAGACAGCAATGCAGGCATATGTTATGTTGTCAGTCAAGATAGCACAACACTTTTTATTTTATTGACAGATCAGTCATATCTGGACTGATGGATTCATGGTTATCATCACAACAATAACAGTGTATTATTAAAGGTTGTGTAGTGCTTTTAATGTCAGAAATTTCCTAGCCTTCTGCAAATGGACTTTGAAAAAGGTCTTCTGCAGGAAGATCTATCTTGAAATGCTTCTTAATGATCCAAGGCAGAAATACTGTGCTCTGCATCATGGATTTCAACTTTGACTTGCTGACCTATTCCATCTCACAGGTAGTTAAGTTATTTCTCACTGATATGAAGAATTCTTAGGAAAATACTGATTTTCTACCTTAGTGCCAGTTGTGATCCAGCTTTGGTCAAGACAGCTTTTAATATGCTTATGTGATAAATCCTTAAGCTCAGGTCCTAGTTGTATTGTGTACTGTATTATAAAAACTGTAGGAGAAACTTGGCAGAAATCTGCTCTGACAGAGACAATTGATCAGTTAATTTCAAGAACGTTGTGAAAGAAAGCAGATAAATCTCTGTTGGATGTGAAGTAGTGGAAACACGGAGAAGGCTTTTGCCTGGTGATCTTTAGAAGCCCTGATCTATTTACTCTTCTGAACATTGCGGTAATCAGTGGTTTAGGTCTCATGTACTCTCCTGTCCTAAAATTGGCCCTTTCTAGCACCCCACCATAATGTTAGTTAGTTCAGTAGAACCCCCTTTCTGAGATTTTAGTTCTGTTGTTTGTAACAGTATTTTTATGGTTACTATTGCATTGGTAAACACAACTTGGGCTTCAGTGAAATACAACATCTAGGATTTTATAAAATAAGTATAAGTAAAATATGCCCTAGAATGAAAATTCACCTCAATTGTTTCTCTCAAGCTTTTAGTAATGGTTACAGTTGTTGTTTGAGGTTTTTTTGTATCATCTTAATCTGTTACTTCAGGTTTTCTTTCCAAGTTACTTTTAAATCAGGGAACAAAGCTGTCTATCCTTGCTGTTATAAGGGTTCTTTAATTCTCCCTGAACTGTGTCATGTCTTTCAAAAATGCTTCTTAAGCTGTCTTGGAGATGGAGATAAGGCTTACAACCATGTGGACTCTTAGACCGATAAACTCAAAAGTTGTCTATCCTAGGTCATGTTGTGAGATAGCTTGTTGTGTGCTGTCTGTTCCAGTAGAAATGGTAGCTGCTCACCATTTTTTAATTTTTAAAATAAAAAATTTACACATGGATCAGTTCACTTTCCTGGTGGTTCTTAAGTGATGCCATGCTATTGCTTTCTGTCTGTTAAAAAGCTGATAGTTAATGTTCCCTTAATTAAAATTACTGCTTGCAGTCACCAATTGAGTGCTTAAGGTTCAAGAAAGAACAGCTGTTGCCCTGAGTTCTTTCATTTGTGAAGTATACACGGATACCAAAACTTGCAGCAGCTTCTGGTTTCTACAGAGTCAAATACTGGATTGTGTATTGGCTCAATTCCATTTCTTCCTTGTCTTTGGGAAGAGCATCAGGGTTTGTTAAGGACCCAGTGCACATTGCTAGTCAAAAAACAGGCAGGAAGTCTGGTTTATGAAAAACTCTTATTTTGAAGATTTGCATGTATGTTAGAAGAAAGAGCACTCCACAGGTAAATGCGATGCTCAAAAAACGAGGGAGAAAAAGCATTTTTTGTTTTACAGCCTGGGTTGAAAGTGTAAAATTATGGAAGAAATAACTTGTCTGTCACATAAATGTAAACATCATTGCATTTAAAATTTTCATGAGGTGTTTGCTAGGGCTGTTCTGTGAGTATTTTATTGATAATTTTTTTAATGTGTAATTTAAGTGGATTCCCTCCTCTCATCAGTTGTCTTGAAAATTAGTAGCACTAGTGAAAACTCAAAGCCAGTTGCAAGTACTGGTTAATGAAGGCTTGCATAGCATACAGTCTGTTGGCAGTTCTTCAGTCCCCTGAATAGTGTGTGTAGGAAAAACTGTTTGATCCGCTGCAATTCCCTCTCCTGACTGAGTGTGAAGCACTCAGCGTCTGATCTGAGCATTTGGCAGCTGTAGGAGAAGTTTGATACATTCTGTTTACTGGGCCACAGGCTACAGAGACTCAGTAATGAAAAACTCCTTATGGAAAGGAATAGCTGTGAGGGGTAGGACTGAGAACTAGGATGGAGTGGCTGGATGATGGTGGGGTAAGAGTTAGAAAGGGTTAGGGGAGTAGGAATCTGCTTCCCGTTGTCTATAGAAGGAGCCTGGTGAGACCAGTCTTACAAGGCTTAACTTAGCTTTTCTGTATGTCTCCTTTTAATGACAGATCTAAAGTTAAAATTGCAGTCACCAGGTTCAAGTATTCCTATGCTGCAAATAGGGGTCTTAAATGTACATGGTCCTTCAATTTTGCCAACTTTTCTAAAGAACTTGAAAAGGCATCCTAAAGAGTAGTTTCACTTTTAAATGTAACCTAAACGTGAATGGATCTAGCTTCAGCTTTCCCGCATAGAAGCGGTTATTAGGAGAATGTGAGAATGCATTTAATTAATTTGAAGTGCTCTTAAGAATTTAGTGGAGTTGGAGGCTGGCGTACTAGACTCTGAACTGACTCATAATGCCAGAATGAGACCTTGGAGTTGTGCTAAAAATATGAAATACCAGCTAAACTCTCAGTGGTTATTGTATAAGCAATTACAAAAGCAGCTGTCAAGAACCCAACTGAGAATATAAGTCCATTCAATGCATGCATGTGTGCAATTTTGGTATTTCCATCTCAAAAAAAGTATACTAGAACTAGAAGCTTAAGGTGTGGCGTGGCTTATGTATGTGAGGCAGTATTCAACCTGATAAAGATGATGATAGGGAGGTAAGAGAGTGAGAGTGGCTTGCAAAATTCTGCACCTGTGAAAAATGTAAATTGGGAGTTGATTGTCTCTTCTAATACAAGAGCTGAGAACATCAAAGGAAGTAACTGTGAGAAACAGTAGAATACGGAGCTCCTGGCTACAGAACATTATGATTGCTAGGTATTTGTGGGATTACGGCAGTGTTGGACAAACTGATGGAAGAACAGCCTATCAAAGGTCATTTATATAAGAAATTACTTTTGGCTGAGAAGATCCACGAGCACAGATTAGCAGGGGCTGAGCATGTTACAGGCAAGTGTCATTGTATAGAGACCCTTTCTTAAATTCTTCACTAACCACTTGTTTTAGACCACTGTCTCGGACAAAACGTCAAGTTATACGTGTTTCCCTCTGATCCAGTATGGGTGCTTCTGTATTTGAGGTGCTGAGGGACATGGTTTAGTGTTTGATAGGAATGGTTGGACTCGATGATCCGGTGGGTCTCTTCGAACCTGGTTATTCTATGATTTCCTTAAAAGTAATGTCAAAAAGAGAAAGACGGGCCGTAACTCAGTGGTCTCACATAGCTGTTGAAATACTGCTCCAGTAACGGAAGACTGCAGTTAGATTTCTTCCTAAACCCTTTTTTTCTGCAGACTAAACAAGCCCAGTTATTTTAGTGTTTCTTCACGTGTTGTATGCTTCAGCCCTCTGATGTCTTAGTACTCTTCATGGGACTCTTGCATATGTGGTGGTATCTCAGATGGGTGACCAAAGCCAGACATCATGAATATGATGTTCTGGATGTGGGCTCAGAATTGCTGAGTAGAGTAGACTAATCTTTTACCCTGATTTACTTTCTGTTTGATCACCTGTGTGCTAACAGTTTTCTGTTTGTCAGGATCCCCAGGTTCTTTGTGTTGGCTTGTCACCTAGCCAGTTAGTCCTCAGCTTCTGTTGATGTATGTGGTTATATTCCATACCAGAGTAAGACCTTGCATTTGTCTTTATTGAATTTCAAAAGGTTTGTGTCAAGCCATTTCTCTGGCTTTTTGAGATCCTTTTAAAAGGCAGCCCTAGCATTTAATGCATCAGCTGCCCTTGGTTGCCTCCCATTTGGTGTCACCTACAGTCTAGCTAAAGGTGCAGTCTGTCCCATCATCCAGGCCATTGATGAAGATAGTACAGCTTATCAAGCTTTACTGAATGCCACTCATAACTGGCTGCCAGGTTGAATCATTAACTACTAACTTTAAGCATGATTTTCATTTAGCTTGTAACCCATCCATCTGTTTCTGAGAACTTCCTTCTTCTCCCAGCTTGGTATTTTGCAAGTTTGTTATAAAATTGAGGCTGGGAGAGCTGGGAAGCTAAACGAGACTGCTTGTCGGGAAACGAGAGTTTAAGAAGTGCCATAACTGGAGATGTTTTCTCCTGTTACAGAGACTGCAGGATACCCAATGGGTGAACTCAGATGCTCTAGCCACTTTAGTGACAAAGAGGAACTAGTAGTAAAATTTCATCTGGCAAAGTTTTTTTGTTGTGAAATGCTGCAATGGGAATTGCTCTTGACGAACAGGAACTTCCTGTTACTGAGCTGTGAAGGACTGCTTGTTTGTCTCTGTTTCTGGGTGGATGCTGTGTGCAATTTATCTATCTGTAATTTGTGAAACACATTTTTCCTGAAAATTTTTAGTCATAGTTTTTGCTTTGAGAAAAAGATTTGAAGAAGACACTATCCTCTGTGAGGTATTTGCAGGAGAATTGGCAAGGACTTTGATTTTCACAATTTACCTGAATTTGTGGGAAAGATTGTAGAATACCTTGTGAAATTTTTCATAATTTGTACTCTGGTGTAATAATATAAAGCTCAGAGAGCAGTTGTGTTCTGTACAGCATACAAGGTGACAGTACTGCTAGATACACAGAGATCTGAAACAACATGAAGAGCGTGGGCACAAAGAGCTCATCAGTGTCTTCCTGCTGATTTAGTCTCGGTATGAGTCTGTAGAGTGGAAGAGGAGGACTCCATGCCTGCAAAGTTAGTGAGACATGAACTGCCTTGATCTCAGTGGGTTTTTGTTTGTGTTCCTTTTAAGTGTTAATGTTAGCTTCTGTTAGTTGTTGCTTGATCAGGCACATCTAGTTAATATTCATGTGCAGTCTCCAGAACTTTGGCCCAGATAATGCATCTTCCTACTCTACTTTGTGTTATTAAAACCAGCTATCATATAATAAAATTGATACTGAAACAATTCTTTCCTGGTTGTTGCTAAAGGAAATGATAAACTGTAGATCATAGGTCTTGTTCTTGAGTAACTAAATCCAGTTTTGGCAAATAGGGCACCTTGTGATGTTAAATTGTGTATTTCTGCCTCTTTTAGCATTCTTGCTGTTTGGAGAATATTTTTAGTTTTCTTTCCTGTTCCAGCTCTGAACGTGTTTTTGCTTTATTCAGTCATTTGGACTGCTCTTCCAGGTGATGTTACAGATCGAGGTGTGTGCATATAGTGAAATCTAGAAGAGAAAGTATTGCTTGTGTGTAGTTGGTTTAAGCCCATCTACTTCATTTGTCTAAAACAGCAACACGAACTTGATTTCATCCAATAGATGAAATTTCCATCCTTTCCTCAAGTCTGAGAATGATTTTGTTTTGGGAGACACCTGTGGAGTGACTTGATGGTGGCAGCAGAGCACTTCACTGAGGTGGTGATTTGGAGCAAATATGGAGTTGAGGCTGCACTTGGAAGACAGAACTGCACTGCTGAAGATGTAGGGGAGCAGGAGAACAGGAAGAACAAAAGAGGATCTCTAACTGATGAGTTCAGTAATGAGGAGCAGTTAAGGTCTGATTGGGCCATGCCTTAGACATCTTCTTATTACTGTGTCCTCAGATACTCCTGACCACCATGTCAAATAGTTGCCTGCAAATATAGCGAATTAAGACACTGCATTCAACTTCAGGCAGTTGAGGTTTTTTTTAATTTATACTGTAGAACTGCCTCGGACTGCAGGTGTGCTCACCTTGGCAGAGTTGTGTTACTGAGGTAGTGTACAATGAGATGTTATACTTGCTAAATGTATTTTTCAGTGGGTTTTATGATTACATGAAATGGTAGCTATAGGGAAGGAACCTGCCTTGCAACAAATGAGGACAACTGATCTGTGTTTTTTTTTAATCCCAGGTGCATGTGGAAAATGTGTGAGAAGTAACTCAGCAATGTTTTGGCAAAAGGCATTTTTGTATCTAATGGAAAGCATAGTTTTGTTCTCTGCTGACCTGACTTCTGGAAGGAGAATTTCACAAGTCATAGTACCATGACTGATAATATTTCCTAAACTTTAAGGTTTACAGACAAGTTTCACGATAGTGAGGGGAAAATAAAAATTTTATTTTTAATTCTAACAGTAATGCTGTCTTAAGGACTTGTGCAGTTGTACTATCCCCTTCTCTTGAGATTTTGGATTATTGCTTTTTAAAAAGCTTAATGCTCAAATTTAATGGTACAAAGTTAATAGGATAGATGGGACTTTTGATCTCCTGAAACTTCTTATAAATTTAGCTTGCCATGGTTGCAGTATTTGAAATGAGTACTGAGTTATTGTTTGGATAATCTAAATTGGAAGTGCAAAAACTGATATCAGTGCACATGTGTTTTGCTGAGCTGATGAGATTTCTATTTCTCCAAATATTACTTTAATTCTTAATCTAAAAACCTAGTTGCATTTATGGATGTCCGTTTACACATTTGATTGGTCTTGGATCTTAGCATTATGGAATTAGTGCTATAAAGCCTGTGTTTACCACTCTCACTTTATAGCTGCAGATGAAAGTGTTTGTTTACTGTAATTTAGAAACTATTTGCATGTTGGTTTTTTTTGCATGCTGTCATCTGAAGCTTCTTGTCAAGAGAATTACTGACTTTGTGATATGTTTTAATGCCACTTCTGGGTAGCACTTTTCAAGGTGAATTAACTTTTTTCCATTACTAGAAAAGATCAAAGGTGTTACTACCGTCATTAACCTACATCTCTTCATAATGGTGGCTATGCATATTCAAGTGACAGCCACTTTCTCTTAGTTTCAACCTCAAAGCTTTCAAGCTCATCTGTGCCAGAGAAATGGAGGCAAGCTTTTTCATTCTTCTAGTTGTTGAAATACAAGGCTAATTCTCTAATTAGTTTGGTTCATCTTAATGTCTGCAGACAAGGGGGCACAGTAGATGCTGCTTAGACTGTCATGTGTTCTCTAAGCAAGCTGGTATTCTGTAGTTTTTTTTGTAAGTCAGGTTTTGATTTCTTTTTCTGTATTGTTCAAAACAAAGGCGGCAGAGGGGGAATGTTCCTTTTCTCAAATTCTTTATTTCTGCAATCTGATGTTTATTGGCTTTTAAGTTTTTATATTACTAGTTCTAAGGTCGTTAGAGGTGACATCTCATAATGTAGTATTCTCCTGGGCTTGTAATTCTAGCATGCTAGCAGCCTGCCAGGTTTTCTTACAGGAGTTGACAAAAGGCTTAATGATTTTTGTGAGTTGTTTTGCTTTTAATCTTAGACAGATAAGCCAGACATACTGGGAAAAGCTACCGTCCACTCGTTCCATGACTGAAAAGTGAAATTGTGAAAGCTTGAATGACTATTTCTCTTTCCACCACCAAAAGTTACAGCTGAAGGAATTAGGTATAAAATGAGAATAACGGTTGGGTTTTGATGATATGGTGTAAGTCATGAAGTGCCTTTCTGAGAAACTTCTGAACTGTGAATAACGTTCTGGAGATATTATGGCCAAAGTTAGTCTGTCAGTGTGACCAACCAAAATATTAACTAGGTCAGGGAGAATCGCAGCTGTTAGGTAGTATATTTCTTGTGCTGTAGTTATAATTTTTTGCATTGTTTCTCAACGGAGCAGATGTATTATGTTGATTAGACAAATTGTCTGTGTCACTGGCTTCTAAAAATTGGGGCTACTTGCACAGAGGATATTTGTTAGCCATTTGGTGATTTAGACATGAGGTTTGACTATCTTCTCTAAAGGAATAAAATAAGAAATGGTCTAGCTCCTATGGGCTGCTGAACTCCTAGTCATAGCGCATAAGCATGCTCCTGTGCTTGGCAACATGTAAGGAAAGTTCATGGTGTTGGCAGTGGCAGAGAAGGTGAGCTGCTTTTCCCATTTTCTCTGGGAAGGAGGAGGAAAGAAGAAAGCAAGCATCCTGTAGTGGCACATCACACTGATCACACTGAATAGACTGCATGCACCATGTGAATTTACTGAAGTTTCTAGTATAGGGCATCGTATACCTTTCAGTTTATTTTCATAAGACTTTCCAGTACATTGTTGAAACTAATACATTTAAAGACATTAAAACTTGTATCTGAATTTTTGTCAACTACTGTTTTCCTGTAGAATGACTTGCTTCCTTGCCTGCAGCTGTGTTGTCTGTAAAGTCTTGCATGAGGAACTCCAATATATTGGCAGAAATAGTTTGAAGCTGGTTGATTTGCCATTCAGAGGACCCTTTTATTTTATGGAGCTAGGACAAATGACTTCACAGCTATCAAGTGATTCCAGGGCTCTTGAAGTGTCTGAATGTTATAGCAATGATTACAATTGCAGTGTACTTCATGCAGGCGAAGGCGTATGTCCTATATTTTGAAAGAATATGAGTCATTGTTTCTAAAATTTTGGTGAGAAGGGCAGCTGACAGCTATTCTTGACCTGAATTTTTGAGAGAATATGCTACAAATGTAGTGTGGTTGGATTGATGTGCCCTATATTTTGAGGAATTTTGATTTCCATTTAACTGTATCAAAGCGAGAAGACAACAGAATTTTGTATCTGTCTTTATCTGGATACTTCATCTGTGTGCTAGCTACCTAAATAGTGATTTATTTTTTAATTATTCATAATAGAAACAGTATCCAGTGTCTGAGGAAAGAGGAGAAGAGGGATGGGACTTCAGTAATGCAAAATTTAATGAAACATGTTCTTGTGCAGCAACAAGAGATCTATGTTGATGACCCAGTGATTTCAGCTTTGATCTTCAGATGACATGTCCACGTACTTATAACATACATACAGTCTGTGGCAACAGCTTACACTTTCCATGTAGAAGGCAAATTGCATTAATTAACAGATAACATATTACATGGATTTAGTTTTACAGTCTTTAATATGTAATAATGTTGAGTAACATTAAATGTTTCTGGGGATAATGTTCATTGCTACAGCTTTTGTTTGTTTATATGCTTAGAGTCCTCCTCCACCCTCAACAAACTTCACTAGCCTGTTACTGACATCAGGAGTGCAGGGCTGAGCAGGAAAAAGCTACCTTAGTGCCTCAAGGAACACGTGTAGTATTTGCACATTATATGCTGTACTTAGCTTTCAGAAGTTTGAATCTTGATTTGCTTGGTGAAAGGGTGTTGATCAACCTTAATGGTAGTTTAGAAATTTTGTCTTAATTCCAAGTACACCAGGCATCTACATTAGGCCTGAAAACACTAGTTTAGGCCTCCTGGTAGGAGCAGGAGTTGAATGATGGCTTCCATTATAGGAATAAAATGGTTGTAGCTGTTGATGGGGTGTGTAGATTTTGGATGTTTGTTACTAAAGCTTGGTGGAAGTTGTGGTACCTAAAAAGATAGAGTTTTATCATCTCAAGAAGCAAAGATTTTGCTGAAGTGTTACATTACTTTCTGGAACTGTATTAAAGGTCTTCTATAAAAGCTGATTTCTAATCGGATCTTGGTTTTTGTCTTTATAGCTAAACCAGGTGGACGGGTGAAGTGTCAGTATATTTCTGCTGTGGATAAAGTGATTTTTGTGGACGATTATGCAGTAGGATGTAGGAAAGATCTCAATGGCATCTTACTGTTAGACACAGCTCTGCAAACACCTGTCTCAAAGCAAGAGGATGTGGTTCAGCTTGAATTGCCAGTTACAGAGGTAAGATGGGGTGTGGGGGTGTGGGTAAGAGTGTGTAAATAAGTGACAGAAGTACTGAAACCAGGCATTTGATGCTGGATTTCTTGTGTGTTATTAACGGCATGGAATGGAAAAATTTCTTAGTTATTAGCTGATGCAGGGCAATAGCTTTTTGCTGTTATCTGTATCTGTGGGGTGTGACAGTATCTCAAACAACTAAAGAGCTTCCTTCATCAAGAGGATGTTATTTCAGATGAAAGAATGTTTTAGTGACCAGAAATAAGGACTCATTTCCAGAAGTCTGTCTGCTTATGTATGGAATCTATATGCACTTCTAGAAGTCAATCTGGGCTGCTAGGCATCCTTGAATTTTTTTGTTTTAGACTTTCAGGGAAAAAGACAATTAAAGTCAACTAATATGGTGTTGCTACATGTGAAGAATTAATGCTCTAATCTGACTTTTCTAGCTAGGTCAGTTGGCCTAATGAAAGACTTTTTTCCCTGGAAATCTGGCTTCCCTTTTATGTTTGTACTGCCACAGCTGCAATAGGATTCCTCCTGGTTTGAGACAATATAACTAAGCATTTAGGATCACTTTGTAACCATTTTTGCCAAGAGTGTAACACTTAGGATTTTGTTGCATTGGTTTACCTTCGCCTAGCAGAGCATTTATGCTGTGATGTAGCATGTGCATTCTTATTTTCAAATGTTGCCTAATACAAGATAGCTAACAATTCCTTCTATTCTAAAGCACTTGGTGGTGAGGAAAGTAGTGCCCACCTTTGTAGTGGTCATGAAGTAATAGACCTGGGGAGTAAATCAGTACAATTTTAGTTACAAGTGAGATTCATTAATTGTCAAAAGTTGAGTTGGAGTTCAGCCTGGATAAGAGAAGGCTCTGAGGAGGCCTTATAGTGGCCTTCCAGTATCTGAAGGGAGCCTGCAAAAAAGCTGGGGAGGGACTTTTTACAAGGGCATGTAGTAATAGGATGAGGGGGACTGTCTTTAAATTGGAGTGGGGAAGATTTAGATTAGACATTGTGAAGATTTCTTCATGATTAGGGTGGTGAGGCACTGACACAGGTTGTCCAGGGAAGTTGTGGATGCCCCCTCCCTGTAAGTGTTCAGAGCCAGGCTGGATGGGGCCTTGAACAGCGTGGTCTGGTGTGAAGTGTTCCTACCTGTGACAGGGGGGCTGGAACTGGGTGATCTTTAGGGTCTCTTCCAACCTAAACCGTTCTATGATTCTGTGATTCAAAAGCACAGAACATCTCCTAATGGTAATATTTTAAACAGTGCTTCCAGTCACAAAACCAAAACTGGATTACTAGATCCAGATTCTGAGTCTTTAAAGCACTCTGAGCAAAGAGCACTTGTCATTCATCTCTGTGGGAAGTAAATTTATATTGAATGGTGCACCACAAACAAAAACTTATCCTGAGCATTGATTTAAAATATTTATGTGTTCATGGAGTATCAATTAATAGATGCTTATTATGAACCAAGAATCCATGAGGTTTTTAACTACTTGTCATGAGTAGAAGCAGCAGCAGTAAAGTTGCTACATAGAGGTCTCCAAAGAGACCTTTCCAGATTCTTCAGGCTTTCTGCCACTGGCATAATTTTACAGCTTTTATGCGCAACTGCAAAAATCTTGGCATGGGTGGCTGACTGTGGAAAGACTGACAGAGGTCAGCATTTACTTTCATGAAAATTTTGCTGTCATTGGTTTGCAATCTGACATGTTTCAATACAACCTATAAGTTTGTGTCAATTTTAGCTAAAGATTCTTTGGTTCTAAAGAGTTTACGGATCTTTATTTCAAGGTGAAAATAGAATGCTTCTCTGTAAAGGTCATTCCTGTAGAACAAAAGTTGGAAAATATTTGCAGTTCAGTAGGAACAGATTGGGGGAGTTCATGGCCAGATCAGTGAGGAGGAAGGGAGAACATTAGCAGTTTTCAGTTCTTTTAGTTTTAAAGAGGAGGTACTCAGGCCTCAGAAAATTTTTAGGAAATATTAAGCAAATATCATACAAAACCATCATTCCACCTCTTTCATTATAGGAAAGTCAACAGCCTTTTTTTTTTTTTAGTCTTTAGAACTTCTCTGCAAACTTTTATGCTTAAATTAAGTGATCTTTTTATATCATCTGCTGGTAATGCAATGCATCTTTATGCATTTCTGATCAGCAGCATTTACAAGTTATGGTGCAGCCTCTCTGCTGTTTTTACTTCCCTACAGAACACTGTAAATTTTATGAACTTCCATAATCTATCTTTTCTGTCATCTGCAAGAGAGTTGAAGTATAAGGTGCCACAAGAGTTGTAATTGTCTTTTTACTGAAATATGAGAAACTAATACAACCTTGTCTAGGGGTCTGATCTGCCTTATTTTGTCTTTCTCCCATGAACTGCCCAAGGATGTAACACAGTGCTCACTTGGCCCGTTCTATTTGGAGCAGTTTGTAGCTGTTTAAAGGACTGGCTGGCAAGCCATTACCCTTTAGAAGTACTTCCCTGCGTTTGTAATGTGAAAGATTTCATATAACACATTTCAGATGTTAGCCCACCTAACAACAGACGTAGAATACTCTGTGCTTTGCATATAAAGTGTACTTTTAAATCTGTCTCCTGACTTAATGTTGACAAATAAGAGGGACAAGTTAGAAACAGGTGGGACTTGATAGGAAAAAAAAAAGTCTATAAAGGGATATTTATAGTTGTCTTTTCTAGATCTATTATTTCTGAGTTTTAAGAATTTCTATATTCTGAACTAGCCTGTTTTCTTCTGCCTCATTTTTCACATTTGTTTTAGCACTGTTTTAAGTAATTCATCTCTAACTTTGTCGCAACGTTGTTTTTCTTATTGTCTACTTTTTTTAAAATACAAAACTACTCAGAATAATGTCAAGACTTTGTTCTTGCTCTTGCTTTTTGTCCCTAAAGCTGAACAAATCCTTTTGAAGGGGAAGCATTGGGTAACAGATATCTCCTTTTTGCTTGCCTTTAATATATGTTCTTTTTTACTTGTTTATAGGACTGATTTGTTTAGCATTTGGTAATATTGCCTTTCAGGGAATTTTTAGTAATTACTGTCACTATTAAACTGCTAAAGTTTATCCATTGATTAACCTACAAAGTAAATTTTGGGGCTGCTTGCTCAGCTCTGGTTCTTTTATGGTAATTATGCTGGTATATTATATGATAAAGAAGGGTAGGACAAATTACATTTCCTGGAGTAATTAAACAGGTATAATTTTTGTCTGTAGTTATTCAGCATGGATGTTGACTTCTCTTGCACATCTGCATTTCAGGCTCAGCAGCTGTTATCTGCTTGCATAGAAAAAGTAGATGTTTCTAGCACAGAGGGATATGACTTATTCATCACACAACTGAAGGATGGCTTAAAAAATACCTCACATGAAACAGCAGCAAATCATAAAGTTGCAAAGGTAAGAATTTCTCTCTGTACTATCTAACGTGGATTCCCAAGTCTAACTTGCTTGGCTACCGTTATTGATGCATGCAAAATGCGCAACCTACTGTGGTAGATTTTGTTTGAAGAGGATGGAATGTATAATCTGTTCCTTAGTTCCTCTGTGTGAAACTTAACTTGTTGAAAGAGCAGATGAGCTTAGTTTCTCGCTGATAAACCCACTGAGCTTAAAATATGAAGCTATTGACTTGCATTATGTCTATGTTGCTTTTGTCTGTCTCTTCTTGTATTATTTCTTGAAATCAAGAGACGGTGCAGGATGTGCATTTGGTTCTGGTTTTGACATTTTCATGATCTATTTGTATTTAGATGTTAAAATTTTAAAATATAAACTGGGCACTTTTTTCTTAATTTAGTGGGCAACAGTTACGTTCCACCTTCCTCATCATGTTTTGAAGTCTGTCGCCAGTGCCATTGTAAATGAACTCAAGAAGATAAATCAAAATATTGCTGCCTTACCTGTAGCATCCTCTGTGATGGATAGGTTATCTTACCTCTTACCCAGCGCACGCCCAGAACTTGGTGTGGGACCTGGTCGATCTGTGGACAGGTATATTAAGATGAAATAAGTGATGTATTTGACCCCTTTGTTGTATCAGAATAAGCTCTTAGATTACCTTATTCACTAAAGGAAGTCCTATTGTGTAGTTTCTTGCTCTTGCTCATATCACTAATCAACTGGTTAATGCACAATGCACTGTACATATCACTAAACTTAGAGAAACCTTTATGGGTGCTACAAGATTGTTTTGTTTGGATTCTGACTACAATAGCAGGCAAACTTAATTTAATTTGCTTTAAAGCCGAACATATACTTTCAGAAAGGTGACAATTGCAGCCCTAAGTACAGGTCTCTAGGTGGTATTGTAATGCATTAATGTGATATGTTCACCCAGGCTTTGCTCTTGATCATGTCTGATTATGGTCTTTATCTGAACAGTCAGATGCATATGACTAGTTACATACGTTACTGGCTTTACTCAAACTAGTACTGAAACCATACTGTGGCTGCACTGTTGAGATGTTCAGAAAATACTTAGCTTTAAGAATGTACGTATACCTCTTTTGAAAGACAAATGAGTGCTGTGTTTGCAACCAAGGAATGAGCATACATACTGTGATGTATCATGAAATCAATTCCTTTTCCATCATGCCAGAAGGTTATGCCTGCGTTCTGTGTTTTAGAAGTTTAGGAAGTTACAACCTTTGTAGAATATCTACATGCTACTTCGGTACTCTCTACTTACCTTCTATGTGTTTGGGGTCAGACTCGGGTCAGTCACTGATCAAAGTGATGATGTGTGAGTAACCCATTATTTTATGGGTTCATAAGCCAGCACTAGTTAGAATACTGATAAATCATCTAAGTCTGTAAATTATTTCCTTCTTGAAAGTTTCTATACAAGTATTATAGTTTCTTACAGTTCATATAATTTAATAAAATTGATATCATCTCATACTTCCCCTTCCTAAGCCTCCAGGTCTACCTGTATCTTACTGTATTGTACTTTTGATTAAAGCACTCAGAGATCTGTCTTTTAAGCTAGTATAATGTGAAGTTAATAGAGCCCTTATGTGGATGCTGCAAGAATAGTTTACTTCCTTGGTAGGAAAAGTTTAATATATACATTCTCTTAAAAGGTAACAAAAAAACTCCTGACACTGAGGGGCAGAAGCAAGAAGTGAGACACTTTTCCTTCTAGTAGCACTAGTTCTTGGTATGATACCAGAGAACAAACTTCTGTCAGGAAAACAGTAAAGCTGATATTTGTTTCTTATGTACTACTTCAGGTGAGGGACATGCACTGAGAGAAGGTGGAAAAGAGGAGCTTCTTTTCTTTGTACATATTGAATTGCAGAGGAATTTATATTTTGTTACTTAGTTTATTGTTTTTCAATATTGTGGTGTGCAGTGAATGACAAATGTTGGGACAGGTTGCACCATGTATTCAATTAAGCCTTAAGTATCGCTTTGGAATATTTTAAAATATGCATATTCATATCTGTTCAGCTAATAAACCCAAAATTTTGCGGTAGTTGTCATGCAAAAAAAGCCCCACCAAACTCTAGCAGTTCTGTTGGGCTAGATTCTGCATCATTCCTAGATGCAGAGTAGTGTTGGATATCAGATGCTTTTCTCAGTTAAGATTCCACATAGCCTACTTGGTCTATTTTATTAATCTTGCTTTTAAGGGGTGTAAGTTGTTGTATTGCTTTTGCTCTTTTGTTGAGGATGTACTTTAGGCACTGAAGAGTAAGAAATTTATAATTTTTCAGTAATTGTTAATAGTAGTTATCTATAACTTAAAATTATTTGTAGTGTTTCTAATTGTTACTAAAGCATTGAAAATCTCAAATAGTTCACTTTTTTAATTCTAAGTGGTGGCTTGGGGTAATGTAGAATTTTTCACTTTTCTAGGTCTTTGATGTATAGTGAAGCTAACAGACGGGAGACGTTCACTTCATGGCCTCACGTGGGTTATAGGTGGGCACAGCCAGATCCTATGGCTCAAGCTGGGTTCTATCACCAGGTAAAAAGTTTAGTTCTTCTTAGCATTTGTCCTCTATGTGAAGATTTGGAGAGACAGGGGGCAATTTTTTTTTTATTTTTTTTTAAATGGATTCCTTCACGGATGCAAAAACCATAATGAAAGTTTGTATCTTTTCTTTTTTTTGAATTTCAGTTTTTTTCTGTGCCTTGAGATTGCTTCTTTTTTCTTTGTACAGGTTGCAGCAAATTCTGTTCTGAATTTCAGCATGTAAAACACTTGTTTATCTTGGATCAATTTGATACTTAACAGGAATAAAGATGAAGTTGATTGTTACATAAAGTCTTTCTTTCTCCTTATCAGGTTGTGGAATAAATATCCCTACTTTTTATAAGTCAAGTAAAATAAGCAATAAGCTTGACATCTTATTATTACTCTAATTATACATTCCTAGTGGGACATACACTGTGTTGTAACAAACAGTGGTCCTACATCACATTACTCATTCATTACTCTTAATGAGTAAGTACAACCCCAACATTTCTTTCCACTACTTTTGCTTATTTCCATTTTTCATTCTCTGAAATTATTTCTAGTATAAAAAAACTTATTTATGGTATGAGTTTACATAATGATGGCTCTGCAGAACTTATCATTTGACATCAGTATTGTTTGCCTCATAATGTCAACTGCAAAGCCCGAGAGGTGTAAATGGATAAGATTTTTGGGAGGAATCCTTAAACTTGTTCAGGAGGAGAAATACAGGTCTTTCATATGTTCGAATTGCGTCTGTATATTCCCAAACATCTCTTAGTGATTTGAAATGTGGTTTTGAAAATGCTAAATTTTAGAGAAGGGAAATTTCCATTCTTTCTTCTTTCACTTCAGCCAGTAACAAATCTTCTTTGTAGAGGTGTGCTGTAGAATCCTTTATATTGCAGGAGACTGAAGGCATAATGGGAAATATTTGTTTAACTTGTGTTTTTCCAAGCATGCAGATGTACAAGTTATTCTGCTGAGGTTCTAAACTTTTTGAATCTTTTAAACTTTTTCCAAAGAAAGAAAGTCATAGCTTAGTGCGGAGTTCTGTTCTGTCTGTGGGGTGACCAGTGACTTGCACAGGTTTTGTTTCTGAATCTCTTCTATGGTAATGTGTATCTTTTTTTTTAAATGTGGAATACTGCCCCTTTGGTAGTATGTAGTTGGTGTCCTTTTATGTTTGATGTGATGCTTTGCTATGCTGCAAAGCATGGCAGGAGAGGGCTTGATCACCTATAGTGTTCTGTAGTATATAGCTATATAAATTTCAAGTGTTGTTTTTTTGTTTTTTTTTTTAATATAGCCTGCTTCATCAGGAGATGACAGAGCTATGTGCTTTACCTGTAGTGTGTGTTTGGTATGCTGGGAGCCTACAGATGAACCCTGGTAAGTTTAGTGATGCTTGGAGTAGACTAATTTTGTGCTAAAGAGGTAGAAATCTTGGTAGGACAAAGATCAGCATTATCTCCATTGGATTTCTGGCAAGTTTCTGGGAGTGTCACTGACAAGAATGGATTTACAGAATAATTCCATGGGACAAATCACAAAATAATTCCCTGTTACTATATCAAATTTCTGTGTAGTACTAAACTCAGGAAATTGTGGTTTTATTTCTTAATTCTGGCTTGCTATTTCATTTCAAATTGTTCTGTGTCGAAAATGACAGGCAACCTTTCTTTGCAGGGGTCTAAGCTCAATATCTGTCTGATTGTGACTAGAACATCTCTTTTTAAGTTCTTAAACTGCAGTGGCCACACAGTGCATTTCTGCCTTTTAGGTGATGTTTGTGAGATCCCTTATTAATTTCCTGAATCAGCTAAAATTGTGCATTTTGACAGATTTGCCAGACATTAATTGATTTTATAAGCGTTCTTAACATACTTTGTCTTTATTATTTGGTGATTTAAAATCAGTGTTTGAACCCATCAGATTCCTGACTTGCTGGAAACTTTCCCTTGTAATGTTACCTTCATAGTCCTTGTCTCCTCCTTTCCCTTGTTAGTTTCCTGACATTTTGTGGTAGTGCAATTGCTCTTTGCTGGTTTTTGTGCCTTAGGTATACATTGAGGTTAGAAGGGATTTTTTCATGCTTCTTGGCTAATGGGTCATTTAAGACTGTTTTTAATTTTGACTTTGTCAGTGTGGCTGTAGAACTAAAGTGAGGACATTGTTTCATCTTAAAGTTACTTATTATGACATTAAAATTCTAAGGTACCTTCTGTAGAATTTAATCTATACTTGTTTTTCTTGAGGTCATGATGCACTACTGCCTATAGCGCAAGATTTTATTTTTTTTTTTAGACAAACTAATTGTATTTAGAGCACTGTGTGTAGATTCCTCTATTTTAATATGAATATCTATGAAGTGATCATAGACTTTAATGCTGTCTATTGTTGAGAAACAGCAGTGGAAGTTGCCTTAGTACCTTCAGATCACCTGTATGGTTCAGTGCAGTTACAGTTCAAACAGTTCAGTTCGAGCTTCACTTCAAGGTCTGAGTTTGTATGTGATATGTTTATTTTTCATAGTAAGAAATCAATGTTTGCTATGTTTGTTTTTAATATGGAAAGGTCTGAACATGAGAGACATTCCCCAAACTGCCCGTTTGTCAAGGGTGAGCACACTCAGAATGTACCTCTTTCAGTCACACTGGCAACAAGTCCAGCACAATTTCCCTGCACAGATGGCACTGACAGAATCGCCTGCTTTGGATCTGGAAGTTGCCCTCATTTTCTAGCTGCTGCAACAAAACGAGGAAAGATCTGCATATGGGATGTTTCCAAACTTATGAAGGTATACAATATAAACAACCAGATTTTATTAAATAATTACTGATTAAGCATATCTCGATTAAAATCAAAGACCTCTTCTGTTTTTTTCTTGTTATTTCTCAGGTCCACTTAAAATTTGAGATCAATGCATACGATCCAGCTATTGTGCAGCAACTTATGTTATCAGGAGAACAGAGCTCAGGGGTTGACTCAAGGAGACCAACACTAGCCTGGCTAGAAGATTCATCTAGCTGCTCTGATATACCAAAATTAGAAGGAGACAGGTATGTCAGTCTACAAAATTCGAAATAAGAAATGCTGCTGCATAAGTGTTAAATGTCATTTAGTTAAGTCATGCTTTGTGAAACATAAGATTGGTAACATTTTTTTAATTACTGTGTATCTGTACACAATTCAGCACTTAAAAAACAATAATCTAAATTTCTATCTTTAAAGCCAGTTCCGTTTTATTCCTGCTGCTTCAGTTTTTATGCTCCACTGACAGAGATACCGAATCTCATTGCTGCCTTGTGGGGATGTTCCAGAAGCAGAGGAAAAAGAGGAAGGAATATAAGTTTTGGAACAGCTTTTCATTTTAGTTATGGATTATGCATTTCAGGTTTTGGAGGTAAAGGCTACTCACAGACATCTGGAAAGTGCTTTTCTCCAATTGCTTCTCTGTAACTTCTGGTTATGTCATTCTGAAAATAAATTATGTGGATGTGTTAGGAATTGCTTTCATTTTGTACCTTTTCCACATGCATACAGATTCTGAAAAATTAGACATCCTTGTCATGAGTTTTAGATATGCTTAAAGAGTGTGCTGCTGCTTGGAAAATGTGATGTGAGAAAAAGCAGTATCCTTTTATTTATGGTTCTTGCAGTCTGTTAGTGAGAACTCCTTTCTTATATTACTGAAATTCAAACAAAAGAGTGAATAATTGTTGGAAAACTCAAGTCAAAAGTGTTTGGAGAATCTTCTTAGTTTTACGAATGTTTTTTTTAAACTTCAGCACCTTTATAAGAGCATAAATATTTGGGCTTAAGCTTGGTGTGATACCTACAGTACTGCAGAGCAAATATGAGGCTTGCCCTCCTGAAAACGGTATGTAGAAATGTAGGCAACATCAGCATGTGGGGCCCAACAGCTGCTGGGGCTTAGACTTCTACCGTAGCATTAGGGCTGTAAACTCCTGGAGAGTTAAAGTTAAACCAGCTAATTTTCAGAGCTGGTTAAAGGACAGTACAATCGTACTGCTCAGAACTAAGCATCTTTCACTTCACTTGGTCTATGTGAAATTTACTGTCACTTTCCCACTCAAGGGGGAGCTGGTTGAGGATCAAAGTTCTGAATTGTTGCTCTTTTGTGAGGTGAAGATTAATCAAGTTCTCCCTGCAAAAAAAAAAAAAAATCTATTTCTCGCATGTCAGGAGGAAGCATACAGTTTGTTGAAATCTGGGGATTTGGTTTTGTACTGTGAGTAGTTTATACCTGAAGCTGCAAAGGCACTGCTGTTCTTCCTATGAGTAAATAGCCTGCAATAGGAAATTGTTTCTTATATTGGAAAAGCCAGATACTTAAAATCTTTGGATATTCTTAGGACTACTGAAGGGCTTGTTCTCTTGAAGAGGTATCTTGAACAGAAGCTGCTTTTATGAAAAAATTACTTGCCTGGTAGTATTGTTAAAAGCAACACATTGCTTATTAGCTACAAAATTGCCTTCGTAGATTTAAAGACCAGTCTGGCAACTCTTCTTTTCACATACTATTTTGAGGAATTTTGAAGAAGGTGTCATCATTTTTTTGAGGTTTTATTTGGGTTTGTTTTTCTTGGTTTGATTGCTGTAAACAGGCTTTCATTTTAATTGCATTTATGTCTGAAGTGTTGGAAATACAATAGTAAAATAATGTGAACAGAAATCTGGTCTACTAGTTTGATAACAGAGGAAAAAAATTCTTTATATTGGTACTATCTGTGACCAATGTGTCAATGGATGTACAATACTGACTAAAAGAAATGCCAGATTATAATAGACACTGCGTTTCTGATAGAATTTTTTAATTTTAAAAAATAAGAATGCTGCTACAATGAACCTGGTGTCATTCATGCATACTGCTTTTCAGTGATGATCTGCTGGAGGATTCAGACAGTGAAGAGCATTCCCGATCAGAATCTGTGACAGGTAGGCTATCTGCTCAGTGTAATAGTTTAGAGGTCGGGAGGGAAATTATTCTTCTTAGGCTTTTTTAAAAAAGCCTTGTTAAAAGCAAAGGATGTTATATTCACTGTATTAGCGGAAAAAAAAAAAAGATTGACCTTGAAAGCAATGCCAATGCTTAAGTGACTGTTTGTATGGTGGAGATTACATACAGGAGAAAAGAAAAACCTTACTTTGGTTAATAAATGTCCTGCTTGACAACAAGCATTGCTTATCTTGCTGTCAATAAAACACACAAACCATGTTAAAAGTAGTTGCTTAGAATGAGAACAAATTACAGCAATACAAAACCCTTTAAATTCAGAGAATTCCTAGAGAGTTCTTGTTTCTTGATTGTTCCCCTGTGGGTATGCACTTTGGAGTATTTTTCTTCCTGAATAAAGATTTCATATGGAAGCAGAATGGTGCTGTGTTATTTTCTTGGAGGTGGAATCAGGTTTGATGGGAGGGAGGATTACATGTTTATTTTCTGTAATCCAATTTACATCCTTGAACAAGGATCAGGAAGTGTGTGGGGGGGGGAAATGTGTATCTGATAATGTATACACATAATGTATTTGTATAAACACAAGGAAGAAGTCTTGATGTAAAAGGATTTATTTCAACAGAAGTATAAGCAGAGATGATGCTCTGTCCTTTATGCTTAAATTACCTCTTAATCTGGGTTTGTACGATGTCCTTTGTAATCTTTTCAATTTCTACATTACTAAGTGGAACTCTTCTGATTCATTGCTATTCTTGCTGTACTGTTTAATTTGATCAGGCATCTCTTATTAAGTTTTAATAAGCTTTTTATAATAGCTTGGAGTTCTTTTTGTTAGGTTGTCTGTTACATGATGGAAAGTATCAGGTTTTAGATTAAAATTACTTGTTTTTCAACTAAGATTGGAGAATGAATCTGCAGAGTTGCAGATTTTTGATGGCACTGGGATTGTCTGGCAAGGAAGAGGAAAAACATATGGCAGAACAAGAACTGAGTTGATTAGATTATTTGGTTGTCAGTATGGTGCTCTAGCTTAAGTGAAATAATTGGTAGGAGGATAATGCTGTTTGTTGGGAGACTTGTTACAGAAGCTGAAGTCCTATTCTCTTCACTTTGACTCTTGCTGATAAAATTAGAACCACTGTTGTATGTGGAGGGAGTGTTTCTGGGCCTCTCTTATTGTTTCTTGACTATCAAAAGAAGCAGCTGATGAGCTCTTCTATAAACAGCTGGGGTTAATTTCTAGATCAATGCCTCTCATTCTTTTGGGAGATTTCAATCTTCCTGATATCTGCTGGAAGTACAATAGAGCAGAAAGGAAGCAGTCTAGGAGGTTCCTGGAGTGCGTGGAAGACAACTTCCTTGTGCAGCTGGTGAATGAACTAACAAGGGAAGGTGCCCTCCTGGACCTGCTGTTTGTGAACAGAGAAGGCCTTGTGGGGGATGTGGCAGTAGGTGGACGCCTAGGACAAAGCGATCATGAGATGATAGGGTTTCCTCTTCTAGGTGAAGTGAAGAGGGTGGTTAGCAGGACAGTAGCATTAAATTTCCTGATGGCAGACTTTGAATTCTTCAGAAGGCTGGTTGGCAAAGTCTGATGGGAGACAGTACTTAAGGGCAAGGGAGCCCATGAGGGCTGGGAGCTCTTCAAAAAGGAAATCCTAGCAGCTCAGGAGAAAGCCATCCCCATGTTCCGGAAAAAAAGCCGGCAGGGGAAAAAAACAGCTTGGTTGAACAGAGAGATCTTGAGCGATATCAAGAAGAAGAGAAACGTTTATGGGCTCCGGAAGAGGGGACAGGCCTCTTGGGTGGACTACAGGAGGGAAGTGAGATTGTGTAGAGAAAAAATCAGAAGGGCTAAGGCTCAACCAGAAATCAGATTGGCAAAGTCTGTGAAATATCTTTCTATAAATGTATAAATAATAAAAGGAGGACTAGGGAGACCATACATTCCCTGTTGGACGCAGAAGGAACAACAGTGACAGGAGATGAGGAAAAGGCTGAGGTACTTAATGCCTTCTTTGCCTCAGTCTTTAATTGTAAAGAAAGTTGTTCCGTCTGTGTACAAACCCAGGAGCTCAAGGAGCAACCCAGGAGCTCAAGGAGCAAAATGAGGCTCCCATGATCCAAGAAGAGGTGGTCAGAGCCTTGCTAGCCCGACTAGACACCCACAAGTCTATGAGACCGGATGGGATTCATCCAAGGGTATTGAAGGAGCTGGCGGATGTGCTGGCCAAACCCCTTTCCATCATCTTCCAACAGTCCTGGAAGACTGGGGAAGTTCCACTGGACTGGAGGCTGGCTGATGTTGTGCCCATCTACAAGAAGGGTCGCAGGGAGGACCCAGAAAACTACAGGCCTGTCAGTCTGACCTCAGTGCCAGGGAAAGTCATGGAACAGGTGATCTTGAGTGCTCTCATGAAGCACATGCAAGAGAACCAGGTGATCAGGCCCAGTCAACATGGGTTCACAAAAGGCAGGTCTTGCCAAACTAACCTGATCGCCTTCTATGACAAAGTGACTCGGCTGCTGGATGAGGGAAAGGCTGTGGATGTGGTCTTCCTGGACTTCAGTAAAGCCTTTGACACAGTTTCTCACAGCATTCTGCTTCGGAAACTGTCAGCCTCTGGCCTGGACAGGCGCACACTCTCCTGGGTGGAAAACTGGTTGGATGGCCGAGCCCAGAGAGTGGTGGTAAATGGTGTGAAATCCAGCTGGAGGCCAGTGACAAGTGGGGCTCCCCAGGGCTCAGTGCTGGGTCCAGCCCTGTTCAATGTCTTTATCAATGACCTGGATGAAGGCATTGAGTGCACCCTTAGCAAGTTTGCGGACGACACTAAGCTGGGTGGAAGTGTTGATCTGCTGGAGGGTAGGGAGGCTCCGCAAAGGGATCTGAACAGGCTGGACCGCTGGGCAGAGTCCAGTGGTCTGAGGTTTAACAATGCCAAGTGCCGAGTCCTGCACTTGGGGCACAACAACCCTGTGCAGTGCTACAGACTAGGAGAAGTCTGTCTAGAAAGCTGCCTGGAGGAGAGGGACCTGGGGGTGTTGGTTGACAGCAACTGAACTTGAGCCAGCAGTGTGCCCAGGTGGCCAAGAAGGCCAATGGCATCTTGGCTTGGATCAGAAACGGCGTGACCAGCAGGTCCAGGGAGGTTATTCTCCCTCTGTACTCGGCACTGGTGAGACCGCTCCTTGAATGCTGTGTTCAGTTCTGGGCCCCTCACCACAAGAAGGATGTTGAGACTCTGGAGTGAGTCCAGAGAAGAGCAACGAAGCTGGTGAAGGGGCTGGAGAACAGACCTTATGAGGAACGGCTGAGAGAGCTGGGGTTGTTTAGCCTGGAGAAGAGGAGGCTCAGGGGAGACCTCATTGCCCTCTATAACTACCTGAAAGGAGGTTGTAGAGAGGAGGGTGCTGGCCTCTTCTCCCACGTGACAGGGGACAGGACAAGAGGGAATGGCCTCAAGCTCCGCCAGGGGAGGTTTAGGCTGGACATTAGGAAAAAATTTTTCACAGGAAGGCTCATTGGGCACTGGCACAGGCTGCCCAGGGATGTGGTTGAGTCACCTTCCCTGGAGGTGTTTAAGGCACGGGTGGACGAGGTGCTAAGGGGCATGGTTTAGTGTTTGATAGGAATGGTTGGACTTGATGATCCGGTGGGTTTCTTCCAACCTGGTTATTCTATGATTCTATGAAATCTCGAACAAATGGGATGATTTAACATATTGAAACTGTAGAATAGTGACTTTTTGCTTAATTATGAGGCTAAGTCCATATTATATACAGTATGATGCCTTTGTTTTCAATATATATTACGTTAAACCTTTTTGTCTTAAAGGGCATACATCGCAAAAGGAATCTATGGAGGTCAGCCTTGATATAACAGCGCTCAGCATTCTACAGCAACCTGAAAAACTTCAGTGGGAAATCGTTGCAAACGTTCTGGAAGACACGGTTAAAGATCTAGAAGAACTTGGGGCAAATCCCTGCTTGGCCAACTGTAAGAGTGAAAAGATGAAGGAAAAACATCTAGAACAACACAACATTCCCTTTCCTTGTTTATTAGCTGGAGGTCTATTAACATACAAATCACCTGCTACCTCTCCTGTTAGCAGTAACTCTCAGAGGTCACTGGATGGCTTAAGTAGGACTCGAGGCGAGAGTGTCTCGGAACAGGGATCAACTGACAATGAATCCTGCACTAATTCAGAACTGAATTCCCCTCTGGTAAGGAGGACTTTACCTGTATTGCTGCTGTACAGCATTAAGGAATCTGATGAAAAAGCAGGAAAACTCTTTTCACAGATGAACAATATTATGAGTAAAAGTATACATGATGATGGTTTCACAGTTCCACAGATCATTGAAATGGAGCTGGACAGTCAGGAACAGTTGCTGTTACAGGATCCCCCTGTGACTTACATTCAGCAGTTTGCAGATGCTGCAGCCAACCTTACTTCTCCGGACTCAGACAAGTGGAGCTCTATGGTTCCCAAGCCTGGGACTTTGGTTCAGTGCCTGCGTCTGCCAAAGTTTGCAGAGGAGGAGAACCTGTGTGTAGATTCAATCACTCCTTGTGCAGATGGAGTTCATTTGTTAGTAGGACTGCGGACTTGTCCCGTCGAATCTCTGAGTGCAATAAATCAAGTAGAGGCCTTGAATAATTTAAATAAATTAAACTCGGCACTATGTAATAGAAGGAAGGGGGAACTAGAATCAAGTCTTGCTGTAGTGAATGGCACGAGTATTGATGTAATCCAACATGAGTCACCAGCAGATGTACCAACTCCTTTAATAATTCAACCTGAACAGAGAAGTGTTAGTGGTGGATACCTAGTGCTTTATAAGATGAATTATGCTACTAGAATAGTTACTCTAGAGGAGGAACCGGTAAAAATCCAGCATATCAAAGACCCCCAAGACACAATTACCTCAATGATTTTGCTCCCACCAGATATACTGGATAATCGAGAGGATGACTGTGAGGAGCCTGTAGAGGAAATACAATTAACTTCTAAAAATGGCAGTGGGAGAGAGAGAAGATCTGAGATCTCTACTCTTGGGCACCTGGTAATAACTACTCAGGGAGGATATGTAAAAATACTAGATCTTTCGAACTTTGAAATTCTGGCCAAAGTGGAGCCGCCTAAAAAAGAGGGCACCGAGGAACCAGATATGTTTGTCTCTGTGATTTACTGTTCGGGCACAGACAGATTATGTGCATGCACCAAAGGTAAGACTCTTCTTTAATAATTTTTTATTTTTAATGCTTGGATTGACTATATTTGGATTGTATAATAGAATGTAAGAATCTAAATGTCAAAATGGTAATAGACAAATTCCATTGAATTTACGTACAGTTTAATTCTGTTCTAGGGACTGTGAACTCCAGTTAATTTCTCATGTTAAGTGTAGATTTTGATCTCTACAATGGGAATAACTTCAGGGTATGCCATGTGTACTGGTAAATTTGTTCTTGTAGAGGCACACATTTTCTTAAACCTAAAACAAATAAAAGTAATTCTTGTATGTAATTATTTCTGTGGTAGAGATACATGTTTCAGAAAAATGTCCTCTCTGTAAATGGTGATGTTGAGGACAAAGAAGATGCCTTATACCTTTTATATGTTATTCCTGTGATCAGTTATATCTTCTTTTGTACAGGGCTGCTGGCTCTGCTTCAGCATTTTGCAGTTGGGATTACACTTTATTGAGCCCGAGACCCAGACCATCAATGCAGGATTGTTAAATCTTTTTGAAAATTAACACGAGACGTTTTCAGGGAGGGGTTCAGGTAGAATGGGAGTGTAACTCAAGTCCAGGCAACTGCTATTTTGTAGAAGTTCCTAAACCACTACATACCTTCCTGCTTCCTTGTGTCATGTTGGGGCAGTGGAAACAGCTCTGGCTGCTATCCAGCCAAGCTCCTCCATGCATCAGTGTCTCATTTAGTTCTCCTGCGCTTAAATGCAGCTCTGTTGGAAATGCTTAGCCTCTCAGAGCAGTTAAGTTGATGGCGTTGTCCACACATTTAAAGTGAACTCCCACCAGTATTGTATTGAAGTTTATCTCTACTCGAAGAATTGTAATTGACTCATTTCTTCCTTACGTCGTGGTATCATGGTGATTACACACTCCTTCTATGAGCATTTAAGTTCAAATCAAATTTACCTTTTATTTCCAACAGATAAAGTCAAGCTTATTGTAAAAATCTTGTGTTTGATAAGGGCCCTTTATTTATCTTTTGCCTACCAGGAGTTTTAGCAGTAGAGATTTTGGATTCACCTTTTTCAGTACGGATGAAAAAATTCCGTGTTAGGAACTAATATTTGTGTTTGCAGATTCCCAATAGAAGCATTCATATTTACTGAATTCTTCCCATTTGGTAACTACTTTTGAAGAAAAGTTTGTTAAGCTGTTTTAGTTTTATTTGATAATGCACCCTTTTACCTAGTTAAAATAGAAGTCTGAAAGGTTAATCGCCGTTGTAAACTGTTGGTGTATCATATCCTTGTCATAATGCTTTTACCTGTACTTTGCTGATCAAACTCCAGTCTCACTTGCCAAACCTTGCTGAAGTGTTTTTCTGCAGAATTGTACCAATATTGATTCCTTCCATCAAATTTGTTCTGTCTTTCTTATATTGTAAGACTGATGATAAAAGTTAAAGAGCTTATTGTTCCTGTGCATGGTACTTTCTTGTCTAGCATTAGCGTGTATGTTGTATTCTTGTAGAGTTTGGTATTATCTAAACCTGTTTTGGGACCTTGAGTGTGAGATATGCAGGTCTGTTGAGTGGGGAGAATTTATTCTGTGTGCAAAGGGGTATTTCTCTTCTGTGTAGATAACCACAACCTCTGTTACTGACTGGGGTGTACTTCATCTTCCTCGTAACAGACAAACCTATCATTCTGCGTTTTCAGTAGATCTCTTTGTCCATTAGAATGCTGGATTTCAGAGTCTGATACTACGTTATGACTGAAGCCCTGAAGTCCTAATGTTTATGCCAAAATAAGATGTGTAAAGAATGACTCAATCTTAAATATTTATAAATAACTGTACTGCATAAAATTCAGGAATACTAGAAGAGAAAGCAAATAAAGAGACTCTATGTTTAATATGACTTTATAATTATGGATCTTATTGTACATTTGAATAATGATGTAAGCAACAGTTTTTGCATAATTTTTGTTGTGTCGAATCATAATTATCCTTCGGTATTTCTGCCATGAGTGATAAAATTGCTTATCTGCTAGGAGGCTGAAGATTTTTTTTTTCCTTAAGTGCAGTTTTCTTAGTCTTATTCCAAACATAACTTTGAGGTCTTTGCTCCTCTTTATTTAGTACCACGTATGGGGTGGTGCCTGCAGTCTAACAGCCTTAGGAATATGTATTGAAAGTAGAATAACTATATTGACTGATGTATTTGACATTAATCCTTCTAGCAAGTAGCTTCTAGAGCAAAGAAATGAATGAAAAGTAGAAGATTTAGAACCCTCATGCACTGGAACTGCTTCGATGTTGTTGAGAAACTGTTTGAGAACGTAAGCTGAGCAGCATCTTTCCTGTTTACTGGTTTGGATGGTGAGAGTAGGCAAATAGATACTTTAATGTCTGGAAGTCTTTGATACAGAATAGCCCTTTTTTCTGCTTATTGACATGTTATTTTCACTGGTAGATCCTATGATTTTTCCCCTAGCTACCTTTAAGCTATTACCGGAAAGAAGCCTGGGTGTTCCAGGCTTGGAGTGGTTTTATGTAAAGATATCTTAGACCTGCATTTGGCATCATCCATCTCTGTGAACTGGCAATAATTATCTGGCTTCAAAACGTTACTGCTTGGTGATGACAGTTCAGGTGTTTCTGTTTCTGCAAGGATTACACAGAGTGGACCTCTGGGGGAAAAGTGCAAGTATTCTTGGTTCCAGTTTGTTAAGCAGCATAATGGACTTTAATCTATTTGGTTTTTGCTTTCTTCTCTTCCCCTTGGCCAAGGTAGACCGTAGTTAATATCCCCATTAGTAGTGCTTTGTGTATGATTGTATGAGGGATTTAAATGTTTTGTCTTATTTTATTAATATGAAACAGCTTAATTTCTGCTTTTGTGGCAGAAAAAGTAAATTCTTTTATTATAAAACAGTGTAGATGGGCATTGTTTTTGAATAGGATTACAGCTGCGGAGTGGTCTTTTGGTGATATTTGGAGCCTATTACCTGATGTTTAAGAGGAGCAGGTATAAGTTTTATTGGATGCATAACTTTCCAGAGCTACAGTTATCACCTCTGTCTTTAGATCTCAGTTTTCATTTAATTATGTTCCTTTTTTTTAAACCACAGTCCTACACGAAATTACGTAAGAAAATGGTCCCCAGTATATAATCTTACCTTTTTCTGTTGTTGGATTTGTTTGAGATTGTTTCCTTCGTTTAGCTGCTTATCAGTATTTGCCATTCAGGCAGTTTTGTTGAACTTCACTTTAGAATATGCAATGAGGTGGAAATATCTGAAATGTTCCTTTTTTTTAATCTAACGTAAAGATGCAAATCTCTGCTTGTATTTTGTTTTGGCAGTTTTGAAAACTGTGCACACTTGCGTTTCTGGGAGTATTTTTTAAAAGTTCATTAAGTATTGCCAGCTTTTTGCCTTTCATTGTTATTGATGTTCTCCGTTGTCAAGTTAAGAACTTCAGTGTCTGAAGCTCTCTAAAGAACTATTATCGAGTAAGAAAGTGAAGTGGCATCTCACACAAATGCTACAAGTAGTGGAAATGTTCAGGGTGTTGTGGTGAAGCAAGTACTTTTGACGCAGACTATCTGATTGAGTAGGTGTTAAAATGTTAAAATCTGTATGATTTCTTTGAGTGCTTGAGTTCCTTCTAGTGAGTCACGCATTCTTGGTTTATGCTCACTTAATTCTTTCACAAATCTGTTTTTTGAATGTCTATGTTGAGTTGAGTTAGGGTGTTACAGTGAATGATTTCCCTGTTGAGTCCTGTTAAAAAAGCTAGTAATTGTTATTGTATTACATCTAGCAAAAGATCTCCCAACAGGAACTCAATTTGATTTTTAAGAAGTGGTTATATTGAGTTGTATCTTCAGTTTAATTATTATTATTTGGAAGTAGTTGAGGGGAAAAGCAGGGGAACTTTTTTTTTCTGCTTGTTTTCGTCATAAAGTGACAGGAGCTGTTATTCTCTTTCTTTTTAGCAGTTCTCTTTTCTGCCTGTATTGATTCAGAGCTAACAGACAAAAAGATCCAGCTCCATCTTAAGTTCCATTATCACCTTCTCACATAGAGCAATTCCTAGGTCACGTTGGATTGGTTCTTTTGGATATTGTCTATTTCTGAATTAGTCAGAGTTGGAAGACCCTGAACACTGAATGTAAAGCATCATATACATTTGAATCCTACTGACTGCTTTATGCTTTCCTTTATAAGCACTTTTTTATTTAGGTGTCTGTTTTGTGATTATTCTTTTTTTTTTTTATTTGTCTGTTCTATATATGTAACTCTAAATTATTTCATTCAGTGTTACATTATAACAGGAGTTTTTCTGGTCACTCCCCTTTGTTGGAGAACGTTTGGGTTTTTTTCTGATTGGAGTTTGGTATGTTGAAAGTGAGTTGTCTATGCTAGTATTTCTCAGCAGAACTAGATGGTACATTCATACATTTGAATTGATTCCCTCAAATTGTGTACCTTTCAATTATAACAGATTTCTTGCTCTTGAGTTGTAAATAGTCTTTGCTACTATATAGTCTTGTTTTTCTCTGTAGCTGCTTTCTGGTTTTGTTTGAGTATTTTATTTGCCTCTTGCATGTCATTATCCGTTGTCAGCCTTGCACTCTGGTGTATTTGAAGTTCAGGAATCAATTTAATATTTTCAGATTTTGCCTTCATAGGCAATGGAGTCTAGTGGGATTGTGGGGAAGTCAAGCTTTTTCTACATCAAAATGAGTTTTGGAAGTGATGCTAAGAGGTAATCTTCAAGTCAAGATCGATTACACTTACCCGTTCAGATGCAGAGTACTGATCAGCCTATTTTCAAAGTTCTTAAATGTGGTGATCTAATAGTTTAGTCACAAAATTTCTACTGCATGCTGTCCTGATGATTTTTTACCTAGCGTTTAGTCTGTATTATTTTTGCTGATTGGGACCATTACTAGCCTTTATGAACACAGCAAAGAAATTTCTTCAAAAAAGGAGGGGAAGGCAGAGTTGTTCAGGTACTGTCCTCCTCCAACCATTTGTTTTCCGAAGCTGAATATCTCCAGTTCATTTAAACTTTCCTTGGAGGCTTTGAAAGCAAAACAATCCTTACTCTCCCCTTCCAAAAGACTTGCTTAAGTGAGTCCACATGTTTTTTGATGAAATACCCAAAACCAGGCGCAGTAATTCTGCAGATGTCTGAATAGGATGGAAGAATTGGAAGAATTCCTTAGCAGCTCTGCAGTCTGTACATACCATGTGTGTGTGTACATAGTGAGAGATTTGCACTTTTGAGCAGGAAATTGAGTCAGGTTTATCTTCGGACTCACAAGAGCCTCTCTTATGGAACGTATGGCTAGCTGATTTTTCTTCATCCCCTAATAGTGTGTTTAATTATTTCTTACTACACATTGTAACTTTCACATGTCTCAATTCAATTACATTCTGTTCTTTCATAAGCCCACATAGAATTTTAAAGCAGAAGTCACCAAGAACAGTGTAAATTCTGTTGTAGTGAGGTTTTGGGGAAGCTTTCTTGAGGACATTTGAAAAATGTTCTGAACTAGAATGTTTAGAGCTAGCCCTTTCTCTACAGCCCAGTGGTAAGATGAGGACTACAAGCTTAGTGGATAGTTTCCTGTGGTATGGGTTTTCTTAATTTCTTAAATTATTCTGGTGTTGTTCAGCTGTGTCCTTCTGTTGTGATTTGCTGTTGACAGTTGTGTCACTCTTCCAGACTTCTGACAGAGTGCAGGATGTATTCAGGATACTGAATGTTTTACCAGATTGGCTTTGACTACATTGGCCTGTCCTCTGACATGTTCTTGTAACTTGTGCCAGTGCTGCTTTCCTGGAACCAATAACTGTTTTGTCAGAAAGAAGCTTGGGATTTATTTGGATGGATTTATGATTCTTATCTTCCTTTTGTATGACCCACCAGGTTCTTGAATCCCAGCAAACTGCAGATTTTAAATGAAATTCAGAATTAAATTCACAGTGTTTTGAATTTATGTGCCTGTTAGTTTTATTAAGTGTAGTGGTACCAGTTGTTCTCCTTTGTGATCACTGAGTAAATCAGTGTCAGCCTTTTTTTTTTTCTAGTAGTGCAGTGGAAGCATTTATCGCCCTGTCAAAGTGATGCAGTTGGAGAAGTCTTCAGTTAAACTACTAGTAACAGTATTTGCTACCTGGCTAGAAGTAGAAAGCACCAGATGAGTCACTGTTTCAGCCTCGTGTTGCACAGCATGAGCCGCAGTAATGAAAAAAAAAAAAAAAGCAGCATTGACTTTTGCACAGATGACATTTCCTGGCGCTTGACTACATGAACTAGGATATCCTTGAAAAAAATAGTTAGGCATACTTCGTCAGAAAGTTGTCTTTGCATGCGCTGGAGAACAAATGCCTCTTCTGTGGCACAGAAGCAAAGACACCTCCAGGGTTTAGGAAAGTGTGCACAAGCACAAATAATTTTAGTCTAATGCTGTGTAATTGAAGTTCATGGTGAACTTCTTCACAGAAGCTTTTTAACATACAATATAAAGAAGTGAAATATCTCAAGTTTAGCGCATAATATTTCTTGGAAGAGTGCTGGAGTCTTTCAGCCACTTGTATGGATGACCTGGGAAAGGCATTTTTTGCTGCTGTTGATTAGTGGCAGAAACTTGGTTTGAGAACCAAGGTTTTGTTTCTTTAAAACCAAGCCCCATCCAACCATCTATAGGATAAGTGATGCCTTGGCATAACTTTCCCTTAGAAACCCCCACAACTTTCTGAAGTTCCTCAGCATTTCTCCTGCTGTGAGCCGTAACGCTGGCAGATGGTGCAAGTTAGTATGTTGAACTTCCATTGCATGAATGTGTACTTTATTTCCAGGACAGGAGATTATCTGGTTTTGATCAGTGAGATCATTCTGATCATTGATCTTTGAGCAGTAAACAGAATGAGAAACAAAATGAGGTTTGGATTTTTGCCAAATGAAGCTATCAAGGTCTATGTTTTCTTATGTGTTCCTAATTCTCTTTGTTTGAGGAAAGCTGCTTATTTGTGAGCTGTTTGTTTTCAAGGAAACTCCTTATAATGTGTACCTGCTGGTTATGCTTTTATCTTGAGTTTTTACTACATATATTACCTCAAGTTTGTTTCAGATTACCTGTATAATTTGCATATCAGGGTTTGTCATAACATTAGTCAAATGCTGAAGGACAGTTTGTAATCAATTTTCAGAAAAACTAAGGAAGGCCTACCCTAGGGTTTTCCTCGCTATTTAAATCCCACTGATTAGGGTTTTTCTAACTCCTGAAATTGTTGATAGCTCTTCCCTTCCACCAGCTTCATGTAAAATTGAGCATTCCATCTCAGTAACTTCTCTGTAAATGACCGAATTCATTTATGTGGTGAATAATGGGCAACTTTCTTGAATGATTGCAGGCTTCCATCAAAAGATTGTGTCTGTTGAAAATTTTGGACTTGCTCTTTTGACTGTTGACCTGATCAGTGTTGTAATTCCAGGTTTGATGAAATAATGTCAAGAGCCCTTTAGTTGGAGTTCAGTGGGGAAGTGAATTTTCAGTTCTCAAATATTGACTTTTAAAACAAAATGTATGCATCCTGTACCAATGAGGTAGTACAGGCCATCAGTTGACGTGAAGGAATATTTTCTGTTTAAAATCATCATTTGAAATATGGGGAGTGTCATAGTAGTTATGATTAGTTTCTATTGGTTTCCTTAATTACCTTTTAACTCCCCTCCCTCATAATATTTTTTTTAACTTTGATGCCATTCCCAACTGGACTCATAATTTTTGTACCTCTGTATTGCATTTACCCTGAAGAAAAATTTATAATAGTAAAGCGAAGTGAGTAGTCCTGTGTAATGTTACTGGTTTTGGATTCTACATAATCACTGTCATAATTGTGTAGCACTTCAACAGCACGCCTGTCTTGTGAGTTGAGTTTAACTGCATGTGTGTCTAAACTTGCTTCTTTTGTCTGTGATGATTTTAGGTGGAGAACTTCATTTCCTTCAGATTGGAGGGACCTGTGACGACATAGATGAGGCTGACATACTTGTAGATGGATCCCTTTCTAAAAGTGTAGAGCAGTCATCAGAAGGCACCAAGCCCTTATCTAACCCTTCTAGTCCAGGCATTACAGGTAAACTGCTCATTTTTAAATGTCTTGTAAATAAAAATGTCTTTGTAGTTTTTGGAAGTTGCATGTTAAGATGATTTTGAGTTATTTTAGCATGCTGCTTTATACATATTTGCTGCCCAGAGCTGGAGTTCTGTAGTTGCTGTTTGTCTGTCATTGGTTATGTACAAGCATAATAAAAACCAAAACAACAACTCTTGTATAACTGATTGTTTTTCCATTCACTACATGTTATTTTAAATGTGTTAGGCAAAACCAGGTAATTTGTGTAGGCACTGAACTTCCTTCATGGTTTAAATAGGCTTGAGCTCTTTATTTGGAATTAAAATCATATGTTCATTATGTGGAATTGCCTTAACATTTCACAGAAGCTGTACAGCTCTATTTAATAAGACCGTACAAAATGTATTCAACAAGTATTGTTGCACACAGTGAAACTGATGCTGTTTATACTTCAGGCAGTGCAGTTGCTGTTGATAAATAAAACTTATGATGTGAGTTCTTGTATTTTTGTTTTTAGCAGTTGAGCCATGCTCAAACTCTGCTGTTATTTAGCTACTAGTCTCCTTCCCGGAAAGATTGTCTGTGCTTGGACAGCTGGAAATAATTGTTTGATATTGCCTAAATTCTATTTTCACCCCAAATATAGTATTTAGGTCTTGTCTTTACTGCACTTCTCATATACTAGTCCTGCCACTAGTCTGCTGCCTTTGTAGTATCCTGGCCCACTTAGGTAAAATAAGGAGTTGTATGAGTGGGTTTTTCCTTCTGTAGTTAGGTAGAAAGGAAAAAAGTGAAGGGGGCCTCCTTCTCGTAAGGGAGAAGAGTGAGTATGCAGGGTCTGGGGCCTCCTTTGTGGGCCTCTCATTCTTTTCTCAGCCCTCATCAAAGGTGCTGTAGTGTAGATAACTTACTGCTAAAACTTGACTAATCTAATTTTGTTGATTGAGGCTGAGGAAGATCTGAGTCCTGCTGAGGTTGTTAAAGTATGTGTGTATGTATTTAGTCTTGCTTTGAGTTTTAAACATAATTGTTTATGAACATGCTGTAAAACTATGTTTTTCATTTTGCTTTAATCTGCAGTTGTTGAAAATAGAGACACAAAGCATAATTATTTAGTTTGGAGGTTTTGGTCATGTCCATTGGGACAGGAAAATAGGGATGTACTAGGAACAGATTCATTGAATTGTTTGGTTGGAAAAGACCTCTGAGGTCCTCAAGTCCAACCGTACCTGTCTACCACTAAACTGTATTCCTGAGCATCTTATCTACCCACCTTTTAAATGCCTCCAGGGAGAGTGACTCAACCGCCTCCCTGGGCAGCCTCTGCCAGTGTTCCAGAATAGATGACCTAGAATATAAAATACAAGAATTAATAACAAAGTATGAAAATAAAGAAATTGTACAGCAGAAATAAACCATTCATGTAGCTATGACTGAGAGAAGTGGTGTTCACTGTGGGTGGGTGGTGGTGGGATGTCTTTGTCTGCAGCTGTAGAGGACAAAAAAGGTAGTGAGAAGACTGAGTCACAGTACAGAGGCTGTTTCGGATCGTGGCATCTTTATTGTCAAGAGGCTACTTTCTGTCTTTCTCCCCAAGCCTCTGCTTGCAGTCAGCCTTGTAAGACTTCAGGTTATGTTGTGCTGTGATCATATAACCCCTGATTTTACTCCTCAAGAGGTGATCAAAAGAGGGAAGGATGCTTTTTGTTATAAGATCTTAAGTAGCAGTACAGTAGTTGCTGTTGTCTTCTCTGTTTTAAGAACCAAATTTCTTCTCCTCTTTTTCAAAGGAGCTATTCTTGAAGTTTGAAAACTGCTAGGTAATGCAACATTGTATATATGTGAGGGAAAGCAGTCTGTGGCTTTCTTCTGCACCATTCTTCTTTTGCTAATGGCAAGTAAAGCAATAAAAAGAATATGAATGTCCAATACATGGATGTGCTTCACTAGATGCGTAGAATGATTTGGTTTGGAAGGGACCTTAAGGATTCCAGACCCCCCGCAATAGGCAGGGACATCAGCTTATCAGCAGGTTTAAATGATTTCTAATCAGATGGTAATTTTGACTAACCTAATTAATCAAATTGGAGGTCATTATTGTTTAATTTCTGCCAATACTGTAATGGGCAAATTTTTTTATTGCTTTTTTTCCTCTTGTTCTCCTCTCCATCCAGCCTTCAGTATAGGCTTGAATATGGCTTATTGGAACAAAGTATCTGTGTCTTTAGATTGTGCAGAAGCTGCTGGTCCTCCTTAAGTAGTCATATGATTCAGAGAATGTAGTATTGTTTGATCTCAGTCTGTAATTGTTTCCAAAGAGTTGTTGGATTCACAGTAATGATCAGATACTGTTTTGCTGTGGCATCAAACTGAGCCACTGAAAGCTGCAAGGGAAGCTTAATAGTCATAAGAAACCAGTGCTGAAATGAAAGTCTGGAGGGAAGAGTTGAAACCAAGTGCTGGTTGCAGAGCTTTTAGTCTGAACTATCCAGGTTAAGGACACTAAAGTCAATCATACCACATTCTTAGCATCTAATGTGTGAATGGTTGCTAGGACTGTGCTGATGTTTAAGTAATGAGGCTGCCAGCATGCGTATGGATCATGACCAGACATCGCCCCCAACATTTCTAACATGCATTTTACTTCTTTTTTAATCAAAGTACTAAACAAGAGAAAACCATTTTTCTTATACTTTTGTTTTAGCCTCTTTTTCAGACAGAGACTTAGCCCAGAGAGTGGTGGTAAATGGTGTTAAATCCAGTGGAGGCCAGTTACAAGTGGGGTTCCCCAGGGCTCAGTGCTGGGTCCAGCCCTGTTCAGTGTCTTTATCAATGACCTGGATGAAGGTATTGAGTGCACCCTTAGCAAGTTTGCAGATGACACTAAGTTGGGTGGAAGTGTTGATCTGCTGGAGGGTAGGGAGGCTCCGCAAAGGGATCTGAACAGGCTGGACCGCTGGGCAGAGTCCAGTGGTCTGAGGTTTAACAATGCCAAGTGCCGAGTCCTGCACTTGGGGCACAACAACCCTGTGCAGTGCTACAGACTAGGAGAAGTCTGTCTAGAAAGCTGCCTGGAGGAGAGGGACCTGGGGGTGTTGGTTGACAGCAACTGAACATGAGCCAGCAGTGTGCCCAGGTGGCCAAGAAGGCCAATGGCATCTTGGCTTGGATCAGAAACGGCGTGACCAGCAGGTCCAGGGAGGTTATTCTCCCTCTGTACTCGGCACTGGTGAGACCGCTCCTTGAATGCTGTGTTCAGTTCTGGGCCCCTCACCACAAGAAGGATGTTGAGGCTCTGGAGCGAGTCCAGAGAAGAGCAACGAAGCTGGTGAAGGGGCTGGAGAACAGACCTTACAAGGAACGGCTGAGAGAGCTGGGGTTGTTTAGCCTGGAGAAGAGGAGGCTGAGGGGAGACCTCATTGCTCTCTACGACTACCTGAAAGGAGGTTGTAGAGAGGAGGGTGCTGGGCTCTTCTCCCAAGTGACAGGGGACAGGACAAGAGGGAATGGCCTCAAGCTCCACCAGGGGAGATTTAGGCTGGACATTAGGAAAAAATTTTTCACAGGAAGGCTCGTTGGGCACTGGCACAGGCTGCCCAGGGATGTGGTTGAGTCACCTTCCCTGGAGGTGTTTAAGGCACGGGTGGACGAGGTGCTAAGGGGCATGGTTTAGTGTTTGATAGGAATGGTTGGACTCGATGATCCGGTGGGTTTCTTCCAACCTGGTTATTCTATGATTCTGTGATTCAAGAGTAAGCCTTCTGTTTAGGGAATTGAATTTCTAGGTGGATCTGAGTGTAAAGTCTTGGTCTACTCATTGCTCACAGTTGATGGCAGGCAGCAGCGTGGTGTTTTTATGAAATCACTTCGGTGTTCTCTGAAACTGGATCTAAAAGATGCTGTAGTCAAGATAGAAACCACTGCATCAAGCTTTTGTCCATAAATTGTTTGTGTGTATTGTGGGGTTTTTTTTTTATTCTTTTCTGTTATTGGCATTCGGGAATGCATTTATTGAATTTTACTTTCTAGCCTGCATGTACAGCTTGGATACATTTTAAATTGTATTTTTAATAGGAGGAAATGTATCAGCCTTACAGAGTTGTCAATTTTAGATTAAGGTTGAATTATTATTTCCTTTCAAGGAATATAACTTTTTTGTGGTGAAGTGGTCTAAAATAGTGCTTTTTTTTAGACACAAATTGAAAAAAAAATGTAGTAGTTTTCCTGACCATTTAAAACTTTTTTTGCAAGTTTGCTATTAGAACTTCAACTTGTCATAACTCACAATATAATTAAAATCATGTAATTTTGCAAAAGAAGTCAAGTATGCTTAACAGTACTGGAAAGCTAGGTCCTTAATTTTTTTCAATTTTAGGTATTCATACCACTTTACATTTGGTTACTCTGAATTTATAATTGTTTCTGTTTGAGGGGGAGGGAGAATGAAGCAGAAGAAATCCCCCCTACTCAAAGACAGAATTGTTGAAGGGTCTGAGCTATGATCTCGCTTCATTGTAGTGTCCTCTAGTTAATGCGTTTCACTTATGGGAGTTAAAAAAATGGCATTTGTTCTACTGTTGAAATTAAATTTCTGTAGTGTTTCTAATTTCTAATCTCTTCAGCATTTTCCTGCCTTCTTGATTGAAAAACAGAAATCATAGTTGTTGCTATGAGAGTGAATTTCCTGATTGGGTATTTCATCTTGAGCTGCTCCACTTTTGAGGAAGAATTGTATGTGCCTTTGGGCTTTCAAGCTGGCGGATGTCATCTTATTATTCCAGTTTCACCCTGGTTTGCTTTTGCAAGATAGTCACTAGGTTCAAGCTTCACTGGGGAGGTGGCATTTGTGTTGGTGTGTTTAATTTATTCCCTTCCCAGCGTAGTGGCAGTAGTAGTTGTGTAGCAAACTTTCTCCTTTTGAAAGCCATCATTTCTTTACAAGTAAAACATTTTCTCCAAAATGCATTTTTAAGAAAAAATTCTCAAAATGTAAGAAAATTGACCTTGTGCATATCTTATTTTCCATCAAGTGTTCATTTTTCAGTCTGAGCTAACCTGATCATTTTTAGTATTCCTTTCTAGTGTTTCTTTCGATGTTTGTCTCTCTGGGACATTTTAATTTTCAGTACTTCTTCACTTAATATCCTTGTTTCCTGAGGACATGACTTGAATACGAAGACAAGAAGACAAAGTACTTGTCTAGGCTCAGTGTCTTTTAAGTATATTTTAACATAAAGCCTGCTGTCTTTTAACATAAAGCATGTTTGGTTTTCACTTACTCCTCTCTTAAAGTGAGTTGGCAGCCTTCCAAAATGTTCTAGTAGTCCACCATAAGATGAGTCTGTATGGATAAGCAGGTGCCAAAGTAATGTTTTAAACAGTGATGAAAGTGTTACAATTGCATAGTAATTCCATGTGTCTATTTTCATGAAATAGATTTTTTTTTTTTCATATGAGTCAGTAGAGGCATTAAAAAAGCAAACCAACCCCCAAATGTTTTAGTCAGCTTTACCTCATCAAAGTATAGCTGGCTAATTACTTTTTTCCTGATGCGTCCAGTCCAGTCCCAGAAAGGGTGCTCGGAGCTCTCAGTACTTTTTATTCCAAATGAGCTGTTTTCAAAGGGTACCTGCTTCAAGGCTGGGATTGTTCGGTTTCTTATGTTTGTTTTTGTTATTGTTGTCATCTGTTTTTTTGTTTGTTTGGGGTTTTTTTGTGATTGGTTTGTTTTAAGGGTGTTTGCTTTTGTTGGTGGGGGTTGTTTGTTTTTAGAAACTTCATGTAACGTGTAGTTTATATTCAAACTGATACAGGTGAAGTGTTTATAGAGTGCTTTGGAAAAGATATCTGTGTAGTACTTAATGTATGTTCTGTAATTATTCAGGAGTTGATCTTTTGGTGGACCAGCCATTTTCCCTTGAAACACTGACATCCCTGGTGGAACTGACTCGTTTTGAGACCTTGACACCACGGTTTTCAGCCACTGTCCCTCCCTGTTGGGTAGAAGTTCAGCAAGAGCAGCAGCAAAGGCGGCATCCTCAGCATTTGCACCAGCAGCACCATGGGGATGCAGCTCAGCACACTCGAACTTGGAAGCTACAGACAGACAGGTGGGTAGGGTAATGGTGCAGAAAGAATCATGTATGTTGGGTAACTAGTTCTTAGAGCTGATATAATCACAAGTTTCATGCTATTTAATTGTCTTGTAGTGTGCAAGTTTAAGAACGTGTACTTTCACAGGCGATAATCCCTTTTTGGTAGTTTGCAGTATAGGTATTTGTGAGATTGACAAAGTTGTTTTAGTGGACCTTGAGACAAATTGAAAAGTCAGGTTTTGAATTGGTGTATTTTTGTTTGCCAAATGTTGCCATTTTGTTACACAATTAGACAAACACAATTCTCCAGAATTATGGATATTGTTAATTGTTTCTGTAAGTCTGATTCACCCTTCTTATGCATACAAACATTCTCAGTACATTTTTTAATTGGAAAATGCACGCTGCGGGTGCCAGTATGACTAATTAGTTGTCCTAAGTGAAATTATATTGTAATTTATTTTAATATCTGAAGGTAGAATCTGGATTTATGTCTGTTCATGTCGAGTTAAGTCTTCATATGCGAGAGACATACTTAAAGCCCTAGTTGTGTCAATATTTTCATTGAAATGAGCTTCACCAACATGATATTTGTAGTAGTTACCAGTTTTTTTACACAGGGCGTGAGAACTTGTGATTACTTCCACAGTTGCTTAAAACCTACCTTAAGTAGCTCTGCATAGTTCGTTCTGAAAAATGCTTGGATAAAACAAAATATGTGTGTAAGTTATTGTGTGTTCTATTAAGGGACGTGCACAGGAGGCACTACAATATCTTTTGGACCAAGCTGTCACACACCTGTCCCACAGATGTATAAAATTTGGATTGTAATGTGGAATCTAAATGCACATACATTGGAAACAATGAAATAGCCAAAGGATGCTAGAGGAGCTAGAGATCCTAAGTGGATTAAAAAAGCTTGTTGTATAATTAAGTGAAAGCTAGCATATGATAATGAGTCATTCCAGGTGGGAAAACACATCTGCGAGATGATAGTTACAGGCTTTTCCAGGGCTGTGACCTAACATGAGCTGAACTGGTTTTAGTGAAATACTCGTAAACTAGGGTTAAAAGCTTGCAGTGTTACAGGCTTTATAACCTGTATTTGTCTTGTGGGATTTTTCTGTTTTAAGTAAAATATTCTGTATGTAACAAGTGGAAAGGAAGTGATTCTTTGCAAAATAACTTCCCATTGAAAAGTAAAATGCTGCCGGTATGAAGATAAAAGGAAGCAAATGGCAAAGGTAATGTCTGTTATTTGGAAGGCAGTAGGTGAGCAAGAGCTTATGAATATTATTTCATTAGAGGAAAAGAATCACGCCTGCTGCAAAATAAAGAAGGAACCTAGAGAGGTTTTGGTTTAGTACTAGAAATCTTTGACAGATGCGAAATGACTCATAGTGAAAATGATTAAAGTCCCTTTGTTCATAGGGTATAAATGTACAGTCTTAAGACTGAGAGCAATGTTAGCTCTTAATTAAAAGTTATCTGGGAAACTACTTGATTTTTTTGATTATTTTTTTGGTTCTTAGTATGAGGTTCCTTTTATCTTTTCTTTGGGTGTCTCATACTGATTCTTATCAAGCCATGGATTACTGGGTTAGATGAGTGATGCAATTCAATATGGTAATTCTTTTGTTTCTCAAATAGATAGAAGGAAATAATCCTGTAACTGTGTTTTAGGGAATAGCATTATATTGTACTAGTGCTCTTTCAATCCTAATTTGTTGTTTTAAAAAGGCTATGGAACAAAGAAAACAGAAAAAGCAGAGTCTGGTTTATGTTGTGAATTATCTAAAGATCGGTATTTCCCCTTCAGTGGAAATTTAACTGAAATGTTAAATTGGGTTAATCCTTTTAAATGAAGTACATGAATTTCTAATGTGCTTTAATAAAACAGTTAAATTTGAGTTCCCTGGCTTTTTCTCAAATTTATATAGGAAATATTCATTATTATGTATTCATCTTACACAGACATATTTGAAAATGTGAAGGAAGAAAGATCTAGGTATTGGTGTGCATTCCAATGTTTGAACTCTGGAAATACGTCTGCAGCTCAAGCTTCAGTTTTTAGTGGAAGAACAAACATTGAGGTGTTCTAGAAAAGAAATGAAGTGTGTTGGAAAATATTTTTTAGTTGTGAAAGTGATGGTATATTTGCTTATAGAACACAGTTGTGATTGTGTATTCTGCTTTAAAAGGGTGCTGTAGATTCAGAAAAGTTTCAAAGTTGACAAAAGTTGTTTAAAGAACGCACATTGTATTATCAGAGGAGGATGATGTATAGGATGGAAATGCTAAAATATTGAGAAATTAATAAGGAAGCAAATTTTTTTACTTCTTGGAAACGTTAACACAAATAAAGAAAATACACTTAAAATGAGCTATGAGAAATTAAAAACTCGTTTAATGGGGAGTTTTTCACTCATCACAGATTGTGGAGTTCATTTCCACAGGTATAAGATGATCTCTTCACTGTGGATTATTGTAAGACCTTTTGTGGAATATCATTTTTCTATACATGCCTATTGAGAGATACTTGGAACTTCCTTTGGGACACCTGCTGCTGAAGTCTGTTAAAAGTAGACTTGTGAAGTAGAAAAATGAGTTATTTGGTACTTGGACATAAGAAAACACCTGCAAGCTTCTGCCTGTTTTGCCCTGGGCTGCATATCCATCAAGCCAGAGGAAAGGCATGAGCGATTCTAAATTTGTAATGTTACCTTTGCTAACGGAGTTTTCCGTGGAGTTTCAAGATAAATTTTAATTAAATTTTATTTACCTGAGTTATTTGTACAGTTAGCTGAAAATGACTCACTTGCTTCTTAAATCATAATTGCATGCTCTCTTCTGTCCCTCCTTGATTTTTGTCCATCTCTGCTTTCTGTCTGTCTTCCCTCTCCAAATCACTGTGTTTCTGTGCTGCTTGTTCTGTAAAGCTGGTCATTTTGTTATTTGTACCTGGAATCTGTTATAAGTGTATTATAGTTGCCTGAGGGAGATATGTCCCTCAGGGATACTACAGTAAAAAATGGAAAGAATTAAATGTATTTGTACCAGACCTTAATCTATTTTAGGATGGTTTTTTCTGCACAATACTTGGTGTAGCATATTGTTTGATTTAGAATACCTTTTTATAATTTACATGTTAGAAAAATATCTAACCAATATTTATAGCAGCATACTCAGTTTCTTGGTGACATTGTTTAAAGTTTACAAATGGAGAAGGCCAACTTAAAACATTGTGAGGTAGCTATTATCATGCTTCCATACACTTCACTGATTGGTAGATTTTCAGCGTTTTTTTTCTCTTGTATTCATTCTTTTTTTTTCTATAAATGAATAGCTGGTATTTATAGTAATATGGAATCAATACTGTAATGAAGGGAATAGGAAATCTTTTTGCTAATACTTCTATTTGAACATCGGTTCACCCTCTTATCAGTTGGCTTTTAATGTGTTCTTCACAAAGTGAGTGTAGTTAACTGTGGCTTCAAAGACTTACCTCAGAAATTCCTGTGGACGTCAATGAATGCAAAATAAGTTTTTCTTTTTGTCAAAGAAAGTGTGTATAAATGGAGAATGCATTGGGCAATGCTGCCTACTTGAGCTGAATTTTCTCTTAACGCTGGGTCATTGTCTTCGTTCTTTCTGACAGCAACAGCTGGGATGAGCATGTCTTTGAACTGGTACTGCCAAAAGCCTGTATGGTTGGACATGTGGACTTCAAATTTGTTTTGAATTCAAACATCACAAACATTCCCCAGATTCAAGTGACTTTACTGAAAAATAAAGCTCCAGGCTTAGGAAAAGTCAATGGTAAGAAATAACTTCAAAATATTGTTTCTTTTCTCAAACTCATTATTCTCTGTGATGTGTATAAGAACAATTGCTTGAAATTGTGTAAATATTTTGGTTTTACTTATTTCCATTTTACTGTTTCTCAGCATTATGATCTGTTTTCACTTACCGTGTTTGAATGCAAATTGGGGAAACAAACTGGGAAAACAGTTTCAAAGTGCTCAGTTTTATACTGATAAAAATGCATAGCTCAAAAGTTGAACTGAATTATTTTTCTGTACTGCTTAAAACCTACACTCAACAGAAAAAAAGCTGTCAATGATGAATCATCCTAAAGATTGACTGATGAAACAAATTATGTTCTCAAGTTCTTAATGTATTTTTAAAACAATTATAGTAACTTACTCCAAGTCACAGAAGGAAATTATTTGCCAGTGTGTCTTGGATGCATGAGAGAAAATAGTAAGGCTTTTTTTTGACGACAGTAAATAAAACCTGTCTTCCTGGGGATTCTCTAGTCGTCTGGCTTGTTAACTAAGCTACATGAAGGCTGCAGTATGATTTCACCTTTTGTTCCTCATAGCTTTGACAGGTTAGACCAAAGTTATGAATGTTCTTTCCTTGGGAAGACTTCTAGCTGGGTTCTGCATCTTACTAGGCTCCCATGTAGGGAGCCTGTGAGGGGGTAGCATAAATTGAGAAGTCACTTCTTTGGCATGGGAAAGTTCGTTGCCTCCATTGGGATTTTCCCATGGTGAGAGCATTCATCGCATGTCCTCCTGCCATGTCTGCTAGGGATGGAAGGTGTTACATGCAGCGCTTCCTTTTGTTGAGGCATTAACTGGTTATCTTTACCAGGCCACCTCTTTTTGAAGAGCTTCTAGGAAGTTGGTGTTTCAGAGAAATCTTGCTGGTGAATATTATTAAATTGGCTGCTGGATGTAAAATGTGTTGGGGAGAACAATGAGAATGATTTTTAAAGCTATTTTTTTCCTTAGTACTTGTTTAAGTGCTAAGCAAAAGCACCCCATTTAAACAAGGTTGATGGAGTTGTAAATTTTAAAAAGGAATACAGACATACTGAATATCGTTGACTTGCTTTTGTACAACTTCTCATTCTGGAGCATCTGCCAGTGTATAACAACAAAACATGTGTGCTGGAGATGCTTCCTAAAGATATCCTATAGACTGGTGTTTATCCAAGAATAAAATATTCTATTATAGTAATATTCTTGGACAAGAATTTATTCTGTTAGGATACAAGGTGATTTCACAGATTTAGCAGAAGTGCAGGAGAGCAGTCAGCAGATATACTTGCAAGCTGTTCCTTACTTTAAGTCTTGAAGTAAAACCTTAATTTTAACATGTAGCAGAATTCTATCAAATAAAAAATTAGGACAGATAATCCATGTTACTCTTCCAAACAGAAGCTGCTTTGGTTTTGGCATGAGATTTAAAATTCAGTTCATTTGCAGATCTGGATGTCAGAATTTGTCTGAAAATCTTCAGCTATGAAACAAAAGAGTAGAAGAAACGCTAAACTCTTTTCCTTATTGAGCACATGGTCCCATGAGTTGGTAGTTCTTTGAAGATATTTGATTTGGCTGTACAATGAATTGACAGACCTTTGTATGTGCTTTACAGTACAGTGTATCAGATGTGGGACATGACAGAGCTCTTTCAGAAAGTGACATTTCAGTAGAAGTGTAGTAGAATTGGCTTTTTTTCCACCCTATCCATGACAGAGAAAGCATGGAGTGGAGCGTCAGGGTATACACAGGCAGTCTGGAAAGGGCTGAGAGACGTGAGAGTACCAGCAAGGCAGCCTCATCAAGGGCTTGTTTGATGCAGTAGGATTGGGCAGCCTCAACTAACCAATATCATCACAATCGTTGCATAGCAGTTGCTTCCTACCCTTTTCAATTATTGGGTTTTGGACCTCTATGACATTTACCTTTTTTTTTTTTTTTTTTAATTCACTACTGAATGAAGTAATAGAACACCAATAATTTCAGCATAAAGGAGAGCAAACCTAGATAATTTATATCTTTGCTGGATGTTAACCAAAATGTCTCAGTCTTAGGGAAAAGTGATATTCAGGATTGTTTGGTGTCTCTTAAAAAGATAAAAGTTGTCAGACTGAAATTCATTTAACTCCTCCCCCCTTTCTCTTCTCTCCTTCCATAGGGTGAGAAAGGAACTGAAATTTTAAGATGAGACCAAAGGAAGAACTGTAGGGGACAGTTTATTCATCTGTTTTTTATGAAAGGCACCCTGGAACCAGTTAAATGTGTAATATGTAATAACGGGATGGCCAGAGGCATAATTCTTCCAGTTTGGAACTAATGTTTTTGATCTGGCAGTTAATTCACTGTTTATACTTCTTGACATTTGCTTGCGTGTCCTCTTCATCTATGATCCATTAGAACCATTTAATTAAAGAAAGAGCTGTACTTAAGTGTTACCAAAATAATGTCTGATGTTCAGCAGAAGCAATTAAGTTATTTCAGACTTTCAATACTGGAACCTAATTACTTAGGAGTAATCTGCAGGTGTTTATTAGGAGAATGTAATTTGGGAAGTGTTAAAGTAAATGGGCTGTTTGCAGGTCACTGAAAGAAATATCTTCTTTAGCTGTTTGCTGCAGTTCAATTGCACTCCCAATATGAAAAACATGCCTAAATTAGAAACTGTTTTGGGCAGAAAGCTGATAAATTTGCTGTGAAAACTGTTTTTGTTTTCTGCGCCAAAGTTTATGAAATCTTGATAATATTTTTTTGTTCCCAGAAGCAGCAGTAGATAGACAGATCACATTTCCTTTATCTCCAGCTCATAATGTTGAAGCGGAGAGGAATGGAAAACCAGGACTGGTTGAATTCAATGAAGAAATGCAGTATATGGATGTAGAGGAACCACAATGTAAGTTTTATTTACCTTGTTAAACCTTGTATAAAATATGAACTTGGTTTTTTTCTTCTTTTTTTTTTTTAATGAAATAATGGAATTTCTCTGCAAAAATTCCTCAAGCATTTGAAATAGGCAACATTGACCGGGGCTGATAAATCAGTTTATCTCACTGATCTGTTTACTGTAGGAGTTGAAAGTTTAACACAAACAGAACAAAACAAAATAAAACCTAGAGAGTTTGGATGCTTAAAAGCAGATTTGTGTCTTTTTTAATTTAGAAATAAAGTGGACTGATACCACACCTTCTAACTTAAACTCTTACCCTGTACCAGCAGTATTTTAGCTGGTTTCCTTAGCTAGTTTTAAAAGAATTTTTCTTTGCATACCTGGCTTTTGTAAGAAAGTCTTATTAATTCTCATCTATATCAGACTTGCTGTGCCTGTTTTTGTAACCTTTTTTGTTAACCTGTACTCTTTCACAAAATCTGTTAGAGAGACTCTGAAAGACAATCAGGTTGGATCTGAGTAAGGCGAGCTACACACTGAGAATTGATAGTTGGAGTGAATCAGTTCCAGAATTACAATACTTTCTCTTGGCCCTTTCAATGGTCTTTAGTTCTTCTTTCCTTCTGTATTATCAGGCTTATCTAGAGCATTACTTTAGAGGTCCCTTCCAACCCAAACCATTCTACAATTCCGTGACTCCCAGAAAGATGTTGCAAAGCACAGGTTGGGGGGCGATCAAAGGGATGATAAAAGAAAAAGTGCTGGAAGGGTGTTTTCCATGCTGAGAAACAAGCAAAAGAGGAGTGAATGATAATTTCAATATACCATGGGAAAAACAAACTGGTCCTTAGAAGAAACGGTCCTGCTTCAGAAAAAAACAGGTTGTGGATCAAAATATACTGTTTAACCATTTTATCAGTTGTGGCTTTGCGCCAGTCAACATACATATTACCCGTATAATATAACTGAAGATGCGTTGAAAACTGTCATTTACCTTTCTAGATTTCACTGGAAAATGGCTAAAAATGAACCTGAAGTAATCAATAGTTTTTCAATGTAGAGTCTATGTATATTTAGTGGTCGGTTTGACATGCTGTATTTTTAACCCATGCAAATTATCAGATTTTGAGAGTTATTTATGAGTACTTCAGGTCCATATTACTCATGTTTTTAAGGTCTTCGATTGTGTCCATTTCTGGAGGAACACAAGGAAGATATACTTTGTGGTCCAGTGTGGCTGGCTACTGGACTTGATCTGTCAGGACATGCTGGAATGTTAACGTTAACGAGTCCAAAGCTTGTTAAAGGTAAACCAGTTTATTATGCTGTTCACATCAAGTATGTGTGACTGAAGTGCCTCTCATACTTCTGTAGTCAGACTTTTGGTTTGTAATTATTTTCACATTGACAAACCATATTATATAACACGGTAGTGAGTTATCTTTTCCAACTGATCTAAAGTATTGTAATTAATTTAGTTGGGCTCTTCTTGTACAGTATATCTGTGAAGTTGAAATCTGTTTGCAACCTGTCATAGTAAACTATGCAAATTCTTCCCTCTTCCCACCTCTCTTTTTTTCCCCACTTGTAGGCATGGCTGGTGGCAAGTACCGCTCATTTTTAATTCATGTTAAAGCAGTGAATGACAGAGGAACAGAAGAAATCTGCAATGGTGGCATTAGACCAGTTGTTAGAATACCGTCTCTAAAACCTCAGACTAACAAGGGCCATTCCCTTGCTTCATTGTTGGCAAAAGTTGCAGCAGGGAAGGTAATGAATAGCCTAGAAAGACATCTGTGTTAAACTTGTAGAATTGGTATGATTTATGTGATCTGAAAATGAAACAGCTGTTAGGGAATTTAAGATCCACTAAAAATTACATTTTTAAGAGTTGATACTGCATTCAAGGATCAGAGTTTGAATTCTCTTAAGTTGTTTCTTCTGTGCAAATTTAGTTGAAAGGTCTGTTCTGCCACTTTCCCATTTTGAACCCTTGGCCTTGAAACTTTGTTTCCATGAGTGCTTTTTGGTAGCTAATACACCTCATCCTGTTAGGAAGGGTTTGTTGCTTTTTTGGGGGGCTCGGGAGGGGGGAATTGATTATCGTAGTTACAAGATTGGATGTACATCTTGCGGATGTTATTAGAATGGTTAGAACATAATAAATAACAGAACATTAAATTTTATGTTCTGTATTAAAGCAATTAGTGAATAAAATCAGTCTTTTAGTACAGTGTTCATGCTGAGTGAGAGATTTTACTGAACTGTATGCATTTCGCTGAACAAGATATACAAATGAAGCAGTGAAAACCAGCATAATTGATTTTTTTTTTTCCTCTAAAAAATCAGGAAAAGCCATCTAGCAAAATTGAAGCCTCTAATTCTTCAAGAAAATCAGATAATCTGAGAGGCTGTGATTTACTTCAAGAAGTCTCTGTAACAATTCGAAGGTTTAAAAAAACTTCAATTTCAAAGGAAAGGTTAGTACCTGTTAATTCTAAAAAATATTAGCTTTACTTACACTTCTCAAAATACTTAGTTCTCAAAATAGCTCTGGTCAAATCACTGTTTCAAGTTGTCGTATTTTTGTACAGAAAATCCTGTAAATTGGGAGTTCAAGGGCACTGTGCTGTGCAAGCTGTGGTAGAATAGCACCAGGCATGAAATTGCATGTTGAGTGATTATATGTCTGGCTGGAAAAGGCAAGTAAGTTTTCTTGGCAAATTAGATAAACTATTTGGACAGATTTTTCTCAAGTTTCTTACAACACAGAGTATATTATTTGACAAAAAAAGTTTAGAACCAAACTTAGCTAACAGTGTTACTCAAAAAAATGGTTAAAGTCTGTATGGATTGGTACCACAGACCTAAGTATGAATAATAAATTCCTTAATTTGTATTACTGTCTGCAACACTAAAATGGTAACGCTGTCTGCATGGGCTTCAAGAGGTCACTGAAGCTGCACAGAGGTATGTGCAAATGGTTGCCGAAGAGAATTGTAGATGGTGGAAATTTGTTTAGGTTTAGAAGACAAGTTAATAGGGAAAAAAACCAAAAACTGAAGGTTGCTTTAATATACAGTAACTTTGGAAGTTTCGTGAGCAGAAAATAGAAAGATTTGGAATGTATACACAGGAAGTATCATATAAGCTTGTGTACTTGTTTTTCCTCTCTTCTAGGGATTGGGTTTTTTTGTTGCTTATAAGACAAGATACAAAGCTGGAGGGGCATTTTCATGGTAGAATGGCCATATTGGATAATTCTGTTTATTTCCCTCCCCTCCCTCCTAGAGTTCAACGGTGTGCCATGTTACAGTTTTCAGAGTTCCATGAGAAGCTGCTCACCACTCTTTGCAAGAAGACAGATGATGGTCTGACTACAGAGCACGCTCAGAGTCTTGTACTCGACACACTTTGTTGGCTGGCTGGAGTGTATTCAAATGGACCAGGAAGGTAAGAGAGAAATTGTGTTTAAATTAGTATGATGATTTCTCAGTATCGGCTCTGCTAAAATGAAGAAAGGTCTTATATGCTTCCCTAAAACATTTTAACATGTTTTTACAGCTCAAAGGAAGGAAATGACAGCTTGCTTTCTAAAACACGTAAATGTGTCTCTGATATAATACGTGTTTGCTTCTTTGAAGCTGGGCGGAGCATAGCTCACAAATGTGCACGATTTCTTGCACTATGCATCAGGTCAGTGCTGATTATTTACATATATCTTATTTTTGTATATGTTTATTTTATATATATATATAAAAAAATCTTGTGGGTTTTGCATGCAATCTGAATTTTATGCGTATGTTATTTTTTAACACTGAATTTATAAAGCAACAAGATCTGGAAGATCTGTTGGGAATAAATGTGATGGAGTATGACTGCAAAGAATGTCTATCTTTCCACTTCATCTTCTGGAGGACATTTCATATTTTGTTCTTAATTTGTTAAATATTAAAAGTGTCTATGTGTTTCTTTGTAGCAATGGCAGGTGTGACCCAAGTCAGCAGGGGTTTGGATCAGTTCTTCTAAAAGCTTTACTTGACAATATGCCTCTTTTGCCTGCTGCTGCAACAGGTGGTATGTATGCAGTGTTTGTTGTTATCAAAACACAGCAGTACATTTGTTTGGCATGTTTTGTTGGTTTGTCTTGTGAAATAAGAATTAAGTAATTGTTCAGTTAGTACTAACTGCTTTTTGGAGTGATCTGGTCAGGTGATATCCAAATAGGAAGTGTATATTTGTAGATGATGGAATTTTAAGCAAATCAGCTTGCTAAAAACAGAGTTCAAAGATACTGGCATTTTGAGGAGAGCTTATTTAAGTAAGTTTTCAAGAATTTTCAAAGGTATTCAGCAGCCAGAGATTCTGTTGGTATAAGTGAGTCGGGATTGTTTGTTAGTTCCAGGGAGCCTGACGACCCAACTGATGTCCAACTAGCAACCCACTTCTGTTACTTCTGCACCAAAAGGAAATTTTTAATTAAATCAAATTCCTTCCTCATCTTTGTTGCAGAATAATGGTATCTTAGCACCTTCTTGAAGCCACTTGAGGACAGATAGAATGGGAAGATGACTTTGACACTTGTGTTTGAGGTGGCAAGACCTGCTTTGCATTTTTCACAATATGACATTGTTGAATTGCATCTAGCTTGGCATCGCCAAGGGGGCTTGCAGGAAATTAGTTTGCAGTCCAAAATGCTAGTTGTTCTGTCACCCAGGCAGAAACATTCAACACACTTATTGAAGGTATGGAACGCGTAAGAGGAAGAAGAGGAGAAGGCTGAGGTTTGTGTTTCTTTATCGAACCACTGCACTATGCTCCCAGAACTGATGTGTAAGAAAACATTATCCAGCAAATACAGAATAAAGAAGGGGCAGTCAAAAACTGAGTATAAGAGGAAAGGATGAGTTCAGTCTAGGGTAAGGCTTGGTTCTGAAGGGATTCTTACACTAAGGGCTAGGCTAAGGCTATCAAGAATATTTTGATTGTTGTGCTTAGCAGAAGCAATGAAAGAAGTATATGCTAAGCTGTCCCTTGGGAACCTTTTTACTTTAGTTATGAATTATTTAATAGGAGAATTTGAAGTACTTGTGGAAACAAGTTATTACAGAAAGATTCTAAATTTAAGTCTCTCTAAAAAGGGGGAGAGTGCTTCCTAGTCTGTATTCAGTAACCATTAGATACTTCATTTATCAGTTCCATTGATTATGCTTCAAAATGTGCTTCCTGAGCAGAAAATTCACACCATGCTTCACCTGTTTGGTTTTTTTGTTTGTTTGTTTTTTAATGCAGGATCTGTGTATTGGTATTTTGTATTGCTGAATTATGTAAAGGATGAAGATTTGGCAGGATGTAGTACAGCTTGTGCATCATTGCTGACTGCTGTGTCCCGACAGCTGCAGGATCGGCTAACACCTATGGAAGCATTACTTCAAACAAGGTACTAAGAAATGAAATTGTTAACTTAAAACCCAACATACTAACTGTCCAATGCCATCATCTGGTGCTTTGAAAAAGGTTCACTGTAAAAAAGATGTACTTTTGCCATATTTGTTTGAGAAAGTATTAATTCAATACCGCTCTGAAAAATAGTACTCATTTTACTATCATGTACCACAATAAAGCAAGCAGAACTTGCAAGGATAAAGCCAGGTGGGTGTGTTACATGACTTGCAGCTTAGAGAACAATGAAAAAAGGATTTCAGACAGTATTTTAGGCGCTCTTGCAACATAGCAGGTTGTTTTGTGTCTAGCAAATCTGTCAAATTTCTACAGCCCGTTCCTGAAAGCATCTTTCTAAAGTAGTGGTGGGATGCAATTATTCTAAGTATTTTAAGCTTTTGTGTGTCTTAATAATTCTTATCTTTAACACCTAAACTGTCTCCTCCTGCTCATGTCTAATCTGAAATTTCTGTGCTGCAGCTGAAGCCATTTAAAGGTTGTGTCCTGTCCACTTTGGCGATAAAGGGCAGATTATTTCATTCTTAACAGACTTTGGATGGCTAGAGGATGTTTGTACCTTGACCTGTAGTCATTCTCAAAGCATTTCCTTGAGGTGTTTTCTTTGGTCCTCATCTTCCTTGTATTGTGGTACACAAAATTGTAAACATTATTCCAGTTCAGATTTCTTGGGAGTGAAACAGAAGAGGCGTTTTACATTGTTTACATTCATTACTGCATAGATCAATGTGTTGATGAGGTTTTTTTAAATTTTTGATTCATTCTTTGGTTTTTGTTGACATAACTTCTAAATCCTTTTCTGAAAAGTGTTGCTAATGCAGCTTAAAACTGTGCACCTGATCAATCCTGCTGAAGAATCAGTAAAAGGCACTGTCCTTATTGAAATACGTCTGGGTTAGACAGTATATATGTAAAGCCGTGCAATACATGCGAGTTCTGATCCTGTTCTACAGAACTTTCCCTTTTTAGCTACTATCACCGACTTGATTAGTTTAAGCAAAGTGTTTGATTTATTGTGCAAATAATCGATGTTAACATTGAACTGACTTATTTTATTGAGTTTGTAAGTCTGAGGTCTCAAACAGGCTGTGAAAGTACCTTTCTGAGTTCTGTCTGAGCTTTTTTGTATGTCTTGATAAATGCTTGTCAGTAGCATGTAGGACATGCTTGTAGAGCGACTGTCCTCTTAAAGTTGCAACCCTGTAGGTGCTTATAAGTAACTTAGTTGGGGAACGTGTTAAATGGGCTGACCTCTCATTCTCAGATTTTCTTTCCTTCTCTTTATTTTTTGAAGATCATAGCAATTATAGCTCTTTTGTATGATGTCATTTCCTGGCTAGCTACAGTCTTAACATTGTGCAGCAAAAAGCCTTGAGTCCACCCAATGTGGAAGCCTTTTAACATTCAGAGGAGTCTTGTTCTGCATTGTTGCTGATGTCATCATATTTGTGTAGATATTTATCCTTTTGTGACCACTCAATCAAAAAAAGACATTTAAACACTCCAGCCTTCTTGGCAGGCTCTTGCCGGTCAAATTGTGAAGAGTTAAATGTTTCTCACTTTTTTACCTACACAGATGATTGCTTTCTTTCTACTCCTGCTTAATAATTTGGTCTGATTTTCATTGTTTTCTTCTCTCATTAGTTGTTGATAATAGGTATTGCTAGACAAAAAAACTTAACAAACCCAACACTGATTTGGTTACTACTTTGTCTTTTCCGTTTTCTTCTTATAAAATCCTAATTGGTCTGGGATCATCATGTTACCTGAGCAACTGTAGTATTTTTTCCCCCTGCAGTACTGACGGAGTAGTAGTAGTAGTAGTAGTAGCAGCAGCAGCAGCAGTAGTGAGATTTTCTTCTGTTGAGATGTTCAAAGTACTCAGAAGTGTTGACTGGTATCCCTAGCAGCATTTCCTTTTTCTTCAAAACATCAAACTGAGGTGGAATTTCTTTTGCTGTTTTGGAAAACAGTATTGTGGTTTTATTGACTTGAGATAAATGTCTGGTTTACCACATGCAGGCATAGGTATTGCTGTGGCTAACTGTCTAATAAGCCTTGTAATTCCAGTTTCCATGTCTGAGTGTGTCATGTTTCTAGGACAGTACTACATCTTCAAAACGATAAAGTAACAAACAGTTACTTTGAAATGTCACCCAATAAATTACTTTAATGAAATATAACTAATTGATAATTTCTAAGATATTTCAATTGAATGAAAAGAATAATTTGGAATATAATAAATCCTGATGATTAGATACTTGGCCTTATTCTGTAAATAATTTAATATAAATTCTCATTATTTGACCAGTGCTGTTTGACATATTCCATTTGCAGATATGGATTATATAGCTCACCATTTGATCCAGTTCTGTTTGATTTGGAAATAAGTGGCTCTTCTTGTAAAAATGTATACAACAGCAGTATTGGAGTACAGTCAGATGAAATTGATTTGTCTGATGTTATATCAGGTATGTATGGCTAACAGTAATCTGTTGTAGAAGAATTGTTAATTCTTTGTATCTTCCTATTTTCCTTTACTGAAAGTGTGGTTTTATATTTTCCATCTGTTTTATAGCTGTACATAATGAAGTTCAAGATATTCTCATCCTTCGTGAGATATCTTACGATTCCTGTAGCCCTTAGGGCAAGAAAAAACCCTTCTTTTTTGGAATCTGTGCTTTTCTTATCCCATAGAAGATCTAAGAAAAGGCTAGAGATTAAACAAAGCTACTGTTATTCCCTTGGTTGGTCTCATCTAGGGAGTGTATGCCACTTCTGTTAAGCAGCTTCCTTGAGATGTGTTTTTACTAACTTAGACTAGCAACCATCTCATAGGCAAAGAAACCCAAATGGAATTTTCTGATGTTGTGAAGCTGCCATATGGCACTCTTCTACTTACATTTTGCAGATGTAATGCAATATTTTTTCTGTTTCAGAGGCACTAAAATATCTTAAAAGCCTATCTGTGTCTGTCCTCTCAGGTTAGTTCATAATTGAATCTTTAGGCCATGGAATATCCTAAGAATGAGGCAATTTTTACCTGTCAGGAAATTCTTTTCATAGCAAGTATGTTCATCAGTCATAGTGACTCCGTTCTTATTTTGTATGCCCTTGTTCATCTCCTTCCAATTGCTGCTTCCATACAACACCGTGAATTGGTTGGTATGTTGAATAATAGTCTAGTTTTTTATACTACCTTGCTGTATGATCTCAGTCCGCTATTTTCTTTCTCTTTCTCTCCAGTAACATCAATGTATTTTTGCAAGCTAATTTTCTCACAGTAAAGAAAGAACAGGGCATCCGTATATAATTTATTTTTGGAATTAAAGCTACACTATGCTTCTGCTGTCACATTTGATAGTTGACTTATTAAGATACTCTGTTCAGATTTGCAGCATCATCCATTTTAAAATATCCTTCCATTCATATTGCAGATGTGATAGTGTTAAGATTTTTGTTCCACACATGAAGTAATGAAGTATGTGGATTATATGTAATTGTCCCTTTCAACTCTTCATGACTTGAAATGACACTGTCAAGAAAACATTAGTTGATTGAGCAGGTATTTATTTCTCTTTCAGGAAATGGAAAAATAAATAGCTGTGCAGCTGCTGAAGGTAGTTTTACTTCCCTTACTGGGCTTCTTGAAGTTGAACCTCTGCACTTTACCTGTGTTTCAACAAGTGATGGAACTAGAATAGAAAGGGACGATGCAAGTACGTTTACTGGTATATACAATTTTTCATTTTTTTCCTACTTAGCATAGTTCCACAATATGATATTTTTAATTGGACATAATGAGCACTGTTTGGCAAACAGATTGCCTGTAGTTTTGTAAGTATTGTAAAAAATAGTTACTCTATGTAATGTTAAACTTCTTAAAGCTTTAAACAGGATTCCAAATTTATTAATCTGAATCAATTTCTTTGTGCTAGAGTGTATAACATACAAGCTTGGGTCATTACCTTGCAGTGTTGTGACCAAAGAATTCCAGGGCATTTGGTGGCTATTCTGTAATGAAAACGTTGCATGTATGATGAGTGTGCATAGTCTAAAAATCATATACTTTATAATTCAAGATTATGTTACTTTGTATTGAGAACTGGATCAAAGGAGATATTTCTCTTGCTTTTACAGTGCTCTTAACTGTTAGTAAGGAATTAAATTAAAGGTGTATTTTATCACTTCTCTTCTACACACATGTCTTTGTTTTGTTTGTTTCATGCCAGTGAGTACCTTTGGGGTTACCCCAGCAGTTGGTGGCCTCTCTTCTGGAACAGTTGGGGAAGCCTCGACAGCACTGAGTTCAGCAGCCCAGGTAGCTTTGCAGTCTCTCTCTCATGCAATGGCCTCAGCCGAGCAACAGCTCCAGGTGCTGCAAGAGAAACAGCAGCAGCTTTTGAAGCTTCAGCAACAGGTTGGAGGCTATTTGGCTATTTTTTAATGCTGTCTCTAAACTTCAAAAGCTGAGAAAGTAATCGCAGAGCTAGTCACCATGGTTTTATTTTTTTTCCCTCCATAGTGTATTTGATGGAGGAACAGCTCTGGGTCGAGGATCAGTCAACAAAATGCTGAGCATGTCTCCCATGCTGCTTTGGTCTTTCAGATTTGTTTTTGTGTATTTTGTGGGTGGGTTGGGAGTTTGTAATCAAAACTAAGTCTTCATACATAAGTATATGAGTCTGAAGTTGATAAAGCCCACTGAAATGAAAAGTGCAACTGCTGACCAGAGGAAATAGCAGTTATAAAGCCATTGTCGGTGTGAAGCTTGGATATGTTGACTCTACTTTGCTGTTCAGTTGTAGAGTTTTTATATTTTATGATTATTCTAGTTATTTAATAATTCGTTTTCCTCAGCAAGTGAGGTCAAATTGAATAGAATTTCATTTTTCAGTCTGTAGTTAGACATCCAACGTGTCTGCGTTGAAGGTATCTTGGATTCATTATATCTAGCTTTATAACGCAAGTTGAACTTGTAGTTCAGTACTGCTACTGTGTTCACAAGCAGTATTATCTGCTACATATACTACTTGATTTTCCACACAGAAAGCTAAGCTAGAAGCAAAGCTCCATCAGACAACAGCAGCGGCGGCAGCAGCAGCATCAGCAGTTGGTCCTGTTCACAACTCTGTGCCTTCTAACCCAGTAGCAGCCCCAGGGTTCTTCATTCATCCTTCAGATGTCATTCCACCCACACCAAAAACAACTCCTCTCTTCATGACTCCGCCTTTGACTCCACCCAATGAGGCAGTTTCTGCTGTTATTAATGCAGAGCTTGCTCAGCTTTTCCCTGGTTCAGTCATCGATCCCCCAACAGTTAACCTGGCAGCACATAACAAAAATACAACCAAGTCTAGAACGGTAATTGTTTTTCTTTGTTTTTCTTATAGAAACAAGCTTTATCAGAATCTAACTCGTACTTGAATGCTGCTAAATACCTGTTTATTTGGATAAGACGCATAAACTATGTCACTAAATTTAGACTGTATGAAAAATGGAGGACTTGGAAAAGCCACATAGAGTTGTTATAATGTCTCAGATGGTTTCTTACAGTTAAGCAAGCTCCAGCTATATAAGGAGTTATTAATCCTTTGAACTTAGTAGTTAATGTATTTTGGTTCTTGCTCAAATCTGAATTCAGTGAGGTGCTGTCAAAATTGTACGTCTCTAAATCATAAGAGGTTTTCTTATAGTCCTCTGTAAAGAACAGCTAATCATCAATGCATAGGTTTTAATGACTTAATCTTACTGATATTTTCCCACTCCTCAGAATCCACTTGGATCCGGTCTTGCTCTTGCAATATCTCATGCTTCGCATTTTCTTCAGCCTCCACCCCATCAGTCAATTATTATAGAGCGAATGCACTCAGGTAAAATTAGAATTCCTAATCATAATTTTCACACATTTTCTAATAAGTGAAATATTTTCCAGGGTCTTGAGTGAAGTTGCTTGGCTGCAGTCTCACTTGGCTTTCCAGAGACAAGTTATTCCTCAGTTTGCATTTCTGTTGTATCTGGAAGTTTAAGACCCAGCATTCAGTGATGTTTAAGTTGAAAAATCCTGGGAGCTGAGGAATATGTTGGGTCTCTGGACAGAGCACCTGTTCTGAAATAATGCATAAAAAGTGTAACAGCATAAATTAAATTGAAGCCAAAGTTTTCTTTTTAAAGGGTGCAAGCTGTAGTGAGAGATTCTGTGATTATGCAGCTATGTTTAACCTCAAATATACACCTTTTGAACAGTGTATGAACAATGGCTTTACTGTCTGAGTAGTGAGATCTCTTTGCTGCGTTGCATGCACTGGTATTTTAGGCAATCCATTTTTTTTTTCCCTAGGAGCAAGAAGATTTGTGACCTTAGATTTTGGAAGACCTATACTGCTAACAGATGTATTGATTCCCACTTGTGGAGATTTGGCTTCTTTGTCAATTGACATCTGGACTTTAGGAGAAGAAGTGGATGGAAGGCGACTGGTAGTGGCTACCGACATTAGCACACATTCGCTTATTTTACATGACTTGTTACCGCCCCCCGTTTGTAGGTTTATGAAGGTAAAAGGAGATAGACTGCATACTCTTGTCTTTTAAACTCTTGATATCTTTTAGTATATGAACTTTCTCTTCAGTTCTTTTCAAACCAGATGTTAGTTGTCTGTATTTTTTTTTAATTAATTTTTTAGTTGATGCTTATTTTGTTTTGATACAATTCTGTTACAGTATAGTTGTGTTCTCTTTCAGATCACTGTCATTGGTCGATATGGTAGCACAAATGCCAGAGCAAAAATCCCATTAGGAATTTATTATGGTCATACCTATATCCTGCCCTTTGAAAATGAGCTGAAACTAATGCACGATCCCCTCAGAGGAGAAGGTGAAGCTGCAAATCAGCCAGAAATTGACCAACATTTGGCAATGATGGTTGCATTGCAAGAAGACATACAGTGCAGGTTAGAAGAAAAAAAATATAAGCAGTTACTAGTTGTTTTAACTTAAAACACTAGAATATCATAATGTGATAGATGGGTTTTTTTCTTCCTATGATCTTATTCAGACCAAAGACGATTGTCTTTGTAGAGTTGTTACAGTGAATAACTATAGCAGTAACAAAGGCCACACTGTGGGGGTGTTTTTCAGTATCTATTTTAACAGTGCATTCAAAATGACCAGAATTTGTCTTCTGGCAGGGTGACTGTCAAATGTATTTCTCATTATTAATACCTATTGAATCGTGTATTGGCATGTTTCCCTTTAGGTACAATTTGGCCTGTCATCGGTTAGAAATCCTTCTGCAGAGTATTGACCTGCCACCACTCAATAGTGCTAACAACGCACAGTACTTTTTACGAAAACCAGACAAGGCAGTAGAAGAAGATAGTAGAGTATTTTCTGCTTACCAGGACTGCATTCAGCTACAGCTTCAGCTCAACTTGGCTCACCACGCTGTGCAGAGGCTCAAAGTAGCTTTAGGTGCAAGCAGGAAAACGCTGAAGGAGCAATCTGATCCAAAAGAGTTGATTCAGATGTCATCCACTGAACAGTTACGCACCATCATTAGATACTTACTGGATACTTTGCTTAGTTTGCTTCATTCTTCCAATGGTTAGTATTTTTTGAGGTCTTATTTTTGTCATGTTTGTAGAAACAATTTGCAAGTGCTTCTATTTTTTGATCTGTACTTTTCAATATAAAGCTTTTAAACTATTTTCAGTCATGTTTTATTATGATTTTAGTAGCTGGTAACATACAGCTTCATCAATGGTAAGCTGACCTAACCACTTCTTGCTCCTCAATAGGGCTAGGAGAGGGTGTCAAGGGTCCTGATCCCTTTTCCCTAGTCCTGGCTGCATATTCCTTTGTTCAGATAGTCATCTGATCCTTCTCTGGGCTGACTGAGTTTGCTGAAGTAACAAAAGACTGACCAGGCAGAATACTCATGTTGTTTTCTTAGGCAGAATCAGCTTGTGGAAGAATCTGTGAGATTTGAAGCCTTTACAAGACTGGGGATAGATTAAGTAGTTAGAAGTGGGGAGGGGAAGCAGAGATAGCTTCTGGGGGGAAATGAAAAACCCGGTATCTCTACTTAGTTTCGTGATTTCTAATATCCAATAAGGTTTTTTATTTCCTAATCTTGCCATTGAAAGAGTCCTTGGAGAAATGAAATTGAAAAGTCTGTGTAGGAGTGGTGGTTGGTTTGGGTTTGGTGTTGTTTTTTTGTTTTGTTTAGAAAAAAAAAAGTCAGAACATTGTTCTATTGATAGATAAGTATATGTCTTGTAATTCTTGGTGCCAGTTTGTTCAGAGTGTAGTAACAGGACAAGAGGTAATGGTTCTAAGGTGAAAGGGGAATATTTAGATCAGATACTGGGAAGAAATTTTTTACTGTGGGGGTGGTGAGGCACTGGAGCAAGTTGCCTGGAGAAGTTGTGGATTCCTTGTCTCTGGAGGTGTTGAAGTCCAGGTTGGATGAGGCTTTGAACGACCTGATCTAGTGGAAGTTGTCCCTGCCTGTGGCAGAGGGGTTGAAACTGAATGATCTTTGTGGTATTTGCACTGACAGGAAATTGATTTGGTTTTGACTAGTGGCCTGGTCTTTATGGGTTACCAACAAATTACCATGTCCCCATGGGTCCCCTCCTCCTCCCACCTTGTGCCAATTAGCCTAATCCTAATAGTCTTAAAAACTTTCTAAGAACTTTTGTCGTTTTGTGTTTTCAAGGCATTGTCTCCTTAAGTTACTTGTTCTCTTTTCTTACAAGGGCATTCTGTTCCTGTCGTTCTGCAAAGTACTTTTCATGCTCAAGCTTGTGAAGAATTGTTTAAACACCTGTGTATAAGTGGAACCCCAAAGATACGATTGTATACTGGCCTTCTGCTTGTTCAGCTTTGTGGAGGAGAAAGGTGGTGGGGTCAATTTCTCTCAAATGTTCTACAGGAATTATACAATTCAGAGCAGCTTCTCATCTTCCCACAAGACAGGTAAGGTATAGGTCTATATTGATACATTACCCATGGATCACTTAATTGCCATTGTTTGTAGTTTAACATTGGAATTGAAAATTGATTACAAGATACTTACCCATATAGTCCACTGATTTAAGAAATAGTCAAAAGAAAACACGCTGGACATAGGTGTCTGATTGCAGTTACTAATTGAACCTAGTTGGTGCTTGCACCATAATAAGTTGCTACTTTCCTTACTTGCAGATCTTTGCATACCTCAAAGGATTGCTCCCCAGTGTCAAAAATTGCCTTCTCCTTTGTCAGGTGTAAATGCATGTTCATCATAGAGTTGCTCTTCTAATGCTCTTGGAAGTAGGGTTGAGACTGGGAAGCACACTGTTGGCATTTAATATAAAATATTTCTCTGAAATAAGAGCAAATGAGCCTTGAGTTGAGCATTGAATGTTAGATGTGTTGATTATTTCAGGTTATTGATTGAGGTCTTTAATATGGTAAACATTAGCATTTTGTTTTATCAAACCTATTTGCTGTTCTGTGGCTTTCTGACACTTACATTTTCATAGTTTTAAAAAATAAATTAAATTAGAGATATAAGAACGGATATAAGAATACATGTCCCTGCTGTTCAGTATATTACATGTAATAAGAAATAAAATGGGTGGGATCCTATTTCAGATGTCTGAAGCAATATGTTCTGCTGACCTCTTGAGGGTGAAAGAGAAAATGTTCACCCTAAAATACTGCATTGTCCTTACAAGAACACAACATGAAATCCAGTTCATGGGCCAAAATACTGCTTTCTGTAGCAATCTGCTTGTCCCCTGTGAAAATCTAGGGGGATATTATTCTTTAAGGGGTGTTTAAGAATATTACTGGATCTGAAAAAGAAATAAAGCTTTTTCATATGTACTTTTTTTTTTTTTAGGGTCTTCATGTTACTTTCTTGCATTGGCCAGAGATCGCTTAGCAACAGTGGTGTTTTAGAAAGTTTGCTTAATCTGCTGGATAATCTGCTGTCACCACTGCAACCACATTTACCAGTGCACAGAAGAACTGAAGGTAACCCGCTAATTTGGGAAACTGTATTTCCGTATTCGCCTTAAGCTAGAAAATTGAGAGACTAGCTCACAGGTTTTGATGTATTAAAAGAAGAATTTGTGTTTTTACTATGTTTCAAAAACACAGTTGTCTTTTAAGATGTGAAGAAACTTCTCGTTCTTTAGGTGCTAAGCGATTCTCCCCCAACCCTGCCCCATTTAAAGCTGAGAAAAATCTATTTGGTTGCTTTTAATTCAGCTCAGATGCTTTAAAGTTTTAACAAAGTAGAGATAGCACTCACTGTGTAGACAGTTGTAATGGTTCTAGTGAATGACTTTGGAGTTCAGCGCTTTGGAAAGAAGTGCCCTTTCTTGCTCATGAGAACCTTTCTAAGTTTCATGCTTTAGAAGGGAACTGTGGCTACGGAGAGAAGTTTGTTAGGTGTATCTTCATGGTTTCTGCAACTACATGGGCTTTTCTGGAATCACAAGGAATATTCTCCAAACTTCATTTTCTTTCAGTGTTTTCTTAACTGCCCCAAGTTTGAAGAAAATGCTTTTATTTGAAAACACCAAACTCTAGGCTGCTTCATGTGTTGTGTACGTGTAGCACAGCATTGTAGAAGATGTGTTGTTTAAAAGTCTTAGCACTGTCAATTGGTAAATGCCAGCTCAGACTCTGTCCTTACTTTTTACCTTGCCTCCTGATGTAAACAAGTTTACAGCTAGTGTCAGAAGCTGTCTTACTGCTTCCCGTTGGTCTACTGTGTACTCTTTCTATCTTGGCCATATCCTGCTATAATCTCTAACTAGTCTGAGGCAAACCCAAGCTCACATCTCCTCTACCTCTGTTTGCGCTCTCCCCACAGCTGCCAATTCCTTTCATAGCTCTTGCCTTACTAGTTGTCCTCACGCAGGACTTTAGGAAGCAGAAGTAACTGATACTTCAGAGCTTTATTTGCTGGTCTTCCAGCTTCCTTCCTCCTGGACATTACAGGTGAGTACTAGGGCATTATTATGTGTGGTGGAAGCATCAGGTACAGCAGAAGAAATTCCTGGTTGAGAACTGTCACACATAACTCAGTGTCAACAGAGTAAAAACTTACTGGGGAAAAAAGTCAGAAAAAAAGGACAATCGGAGCAAGAGGTGAGTGTTTTGAGCAGAGAAAAGCTGTAAACTTCGAGGCAGAAAAAAAGGAGGAGGCAGAAGACACTTGGAGGGAGGCAGAGAAGCTGAAAGTTTTGACCTTTAATTTAAGAGATTAAAGAAAAAAGAAATGCAAGTGTTTAACCTGAAGTATGAAAAGGTATATACTTCACTGCACAACAAGCTCCATTGTTTTTATTCTGCAGACCAAAAAGGTGTGTTATGGTCACCAGAGTTATTCATTTCTATTCTTGCAATTTAGTCTGCAGTTCCTGTTCAGGTCCTGTTACAGGGAGGTCTCATGTTCCTCTGCCTGCTTGGGGTGGGCTGTTTTTTGCCAGCATGGCCAGGAAACAAGAGTTAACAGCCAGGGCCTTCATCCTATTGTTTGGGCTGCCAGCAGTTACATGTGATTTTGGACAAGTCATTTCTGCACCTCAGTTTTCTTGTTTGATCTGGAATTAATAACAGTTTGGGTTAGTTAAAGCTTTTTTGAGGTCAGTGCCTGAAAACTGTACTGTAGTTAACTGTTGCTCAGCACAGTGTGCAGATAAGAAAAAGTGGTGTAACCTCTAGTATGTATGTCTTTGCTGTATTGATATTATGCAAAAGAATGCTGTTTGCATAATGACTGTGATTAAGTGGTCATTAGTTGTAGGTTTCTAGTCTTTATTGAGCACTCATGAGCTCACTTTAGAACTGTTCATTTAGATTTGTTCATGCACACAAAGAGTTTTCTTGTGTGACTTTTAAATATAAGTTTTTGTTCCTCTTCTGGCTGTACAAAAATGCTGCATTTAATGTGTGAGGCTGAAATAGGCAATAGCCAGTCATTAGTGCTACCAGCATGGTTCATCTAGTCTGAACTCTGTCTTGGCTTTCCTGCATCTTATTCAAATGCCTACGTGAAAATACACTGACAAGGAAGTAAAAATGAAAGTGTATGGGTGCACAGTTATAACTGTCTTGTTGGAGCCCTAGTTGGTGGGGGAATTTCACACTATGGAATTTGAGACATTTATGTGCTTTAATGCAAGCAGCTGTTATTCTGTATTTGGTATTTGGGAAATTTAGACGTACGATTTCTGAACTTTTTGGCTTTAACAGCAGAGGTGAAGCTTTTGACTCTGACTTTATCAGACTGACAGCTGTGACATGTGCTCTTGCACCTGAGTTCTACACTGCATATTTGACTTCTTCCCTCAATTTTGAGTGCTTAGACTCTTGCCCTCATTTAAAAAAAGAGAAAAGGTGAGGGAGTAGGAATATGTGCTATCTAATGCTTTTCATTATTTCTTTATAACTAGTTTGTTGTGGCTTCGAAACTTTATTAAGGGACTCAAAAATATTTATTTTTAAGGTGTTTTAGACATTCCCATGATCAGCTGGGTCGTAATGCTGGTGTCCAGACTACTGGATTACGTAGCTACTGTTGAAGATGAAGCAGCCACAGCTAAGAAACCTCTGAATGGAAAAGAGAGGGAACGACTTTTGACGGGTATGCAATACTTATTATCAAAACTTGCTTCTATGGCTGTTGTTTTAGGGGCTGTTCAAATACTTAAGATGTATTTTCGATCTGCTTGAAAAATGAGGTCTTAAAAACAGATGTTGTAATCATTTCATTTGCACTGTTGTCTGCTTTTTTACATCCCTTTCTCCTTAGAAATGAGAGGAGGAGCTCTCATTTTTTTTTTTAGTGAAAAATACAGGATTGATTTTAGTATGTAAAATGTCTGTACATTAACCTGTGACTCCAGGGGCTGGGAACTGAGAGTACAACGTGTTGAGACAGTTTGTATTGTGGGAAGGGACAACAGTTTGACTTCAGAACTGCTTTGGTATTTGCCATGGTATTTGTATCTAGTATTGTTAAATGCATTTCTTATCTGTTTACTTTTATTATTCTTTGATTGGATTGCTATGGTTTTCTTTGAACATATTTTCTAAAAATGCAAACTAAAGCTTTTGTGTTACGGAAGCTGTTCAGTTATTTTTAGTTAGGGCAGTCTTGCTTACCTGTTTGTGTTCTCAAAGTAATGAAAATAAGATTATATCCACTACATTTTAAAATTACACAGAAATATTACCATCAGTGGTGACAGCTGCCTAACACTAATACGAGATAGATTTTGCTTTTGTTTAGTATTTGGTATGTGGCAATGCTAACTATTGCTGCAGTGTAAATGCTTTTCTCTTGAGTTAAGTGAGGTTTAATAAGATGGATTAATATCTGATTTTTTTTGCTGTTTCCATTAGGAAACCAGTGGAGTTTTATAAACAATAGCCTTCACACTCAGAGTCTGAGCAGATCTACCAAAGGCAACAGTAGCCTAGACAGACTGTATTCCCGAAAGATCAGAAAACAGCTTGTGCATCATAAACAGGTGACTTCCAGCACGGTATTGGCTATTTTCAAATAAATATATCTAATTTGTTATATATCTTATTTCTTGAAAGAACAGCTTTGGCCTTGGGTCTTATTCAGCCTTGCTTTTGCATAGGTCTGGTTCTGTAGCTAAAGGCTGCCTAACTTCTTTGACATTTGTTTTGAACTGTGGGACTTGGGGTCTGCTGGAAAAAGAGATGTTGGAGTTTACCGTTGCTCTGTGACCCGTATTGGACAATAAATATCGTTGACTTTCTAGATGAGTCTGGGTACACCTGAGTGCAATCGCCTAAGCTGTAATCTGAAAGTTCTTAGTTCTAAAGACCAAAAATTCTCATTTTTAAATGCAACCATGCAGGTTTTATGACCCTGGGCATGTATGTCTTGAGCTCCTTTAAAATACTTTGTCTTCTTAAACTTCATCTATTCTGGGTCTGCTAGTAGCCATTCATGATGTCTTAGTTAAATTTGTATAAAAACTGTTTCTTAAAAGCTGAGGTTACAGTTTTAACTGAAGATTGCTATCATACGAACATACTGATCCTTTTAACATCTTATTGCTTAAATTTTCATATTTTCCTATTAACATTTTCTTTTAGCAACTTAACTTATTAAAAGCCAAACAGAAGGCCTTGGTGGAACAGATGGAAAAAGAGAAAATACAGAGCAACAAAGGATCGTCATACAAACTTTTAGTAGAACAGGCAAAACTAAAGCAGGCTACTTCAAAGGTATGACGCTCTGAAACTGTAACTGACTTCTTTTCCTTTGTGTGAAAAGACCTGTTCCTGCAAATTCATTGTTATCCTAAGTTGACCTTACTTTAAAATGTGGTTTCATAGCTATCAAGTATATTCTGATGCTTAAACAGCACCTGTCTCGAAATTTCTTGCACTGTGAAAAATAGTTCATCTTTCTACGGGGTTTTTTTTAGGTAGTCATGGCCAAAATGACTAATAATATTGTAGCTTTGGGCATGCCAGTCATATTTTTAAAGTTTGGATAATGTATGCCAATAGAAATGTAAATAAATATTTTATATGGCTAACTTTTATGCACGATACTTTTCTGGATGTTCTCCTGTTTAAGTAATAGGACAATAATCATGCCAATCACTGTCTCTCTGAACTAAAAAAAATTACTTTTAAGAATGCTCTCTGAGCTTTCTCAGCAACTTCTTAGCTTCCTAAAAGTTTTTATCATGTAAGTTATGGCATCTTACAGGAAGCCCCACATAGTGGATGTAGTAATTAAAGAGTTGTTTTGATTATGAGGTGAGGTGCTGAAATTTAGGGATGTTTGGAGGTGGCAACATGGACTTTGCAGGGAACACAAAAAATTGTGTAAAGTCTTTCCTAGCTACCTTTAAAAATCTCTTTGAATATTTACTTTTTAGTTGCAGGAGTACTACTGTCTGCTAGAATGACTGAAAGTAGGCCCGTGGAAAGAAGTTATAGAATATTGCACCTTAAAGATAATCTGAAGAGAAATCTTGGAAGAACTTCTGTTAACTATGGGGGGAAGGGGAAACCCAACCAAAATTTAAATGCCAACATACAATTAAACCCCTACATTTTCACTAACTCTGCTTGTCATGAGCTGTTCTTTCCTGTGCTGTCTTCTGCTTTATTCCTGCAGGTTATGTCAGGGGGGCTACTCCACTGGTGGCCCCCTTGAGATGACATTATATGAGTCATTGGCTGAAATATGCTGTCCAGCTCTTAAAAAGTTTCACTTTATAGCAGCCACATTGCATCAAAAAAAGCATGTTGACCAGTGCAGTGCCTTAACATCTAGTTGTGGTGTTGCTGTACGCTTGATAGTTGCATTTCATGCAGTTTTTACTACTTCGCCTACTAATCACTTTCAGTTATGACAAGTTGTGAGTAACTTAAAAAATGTATTGCATTTAGGAAAAAACTGAAACCCTTGTGTTAGTAAATAGTTCCTTCTCTGGTCTAGCTACTGCTGCTTAAGCTACTGCTTAAGCAGTAGCTACTGCTTAAGTGAGTTTGTGTTATCTAATTTTAACCCCCTCATGTAGCTGATAAAATTAAATGAGCTGCTAAATGTGTACCCTTGGTGAATGGGAGGAATAATAAAAGCACCTGCTTTTTTCCATTGAATTTATAGATATGTCAAAAAGGTGGTAGTTTAGAGCCCTGATCAAGTATCAGGCTAGTTCAATTTAAGGTGGTTAATGGACACTTTGTACCATGGAACTGTTAAGAAAGTTAGAAGTTACTGATGATTTACCTAATGTGGAGAACTGAGAAGTCAACATTCTTGAGAGGGTAAATTCCCATATTAGAGTATTATATATGCTATTTGCTTCATGGTAACCATAGCTTTATTTACAAGTGTGGAAATAGGAAAGAAATTTCTAAAATAAATGTTCTCAATATGTTTTATTGCAAATATAAAGGCTTGAGTGGCACTTGCACAGAACTGGATAATTTGGTTATGGGTCTGACACCTGAGATAACATGCTGCCAAAACAAATTTCTGCCAATAAAGCCTTAATTCCATTCCAGATTGACATATATTCTTTGACTCTCATTTTTTAGTGTTTTGCAATTGCTGTTAATGCTGCCTCAGAATTTCACTGGGAGGGGATTAAAATGTGTTGTTTCAAATTTAATTTCTGCAGCACTTCAAGGACTTAATACGCTTACGTCGGACTGCAGAATGGCCTCGTTCTACTTTAGATACAGAAGTATCAACAACAAAAGAAACTCCAGAAATTGAACCACTTCCATTTACGTTGGCACATGAACGTTGTATTTCTGTCGTGCAGAAGCTGGCACTCTTTCTCTTATCCATGGACTTTACTTGTCATGCAGATTTACTTCTGTTTGTTTGTAAGGTAAACTGAACATGGAACATCACTCTGTAGCTGCAGTGGAGTCTGAAGTGAATTACCTTTCTGTGATATTGCTACGGTTTTGCTGGCTTTATGGTAAAAATTAGCAGCAGCATTAAAATTTCTAGTATTTGCTGGTGAGGTAGTTCTTCTGATCTGTCACCTTTTGTGTAACTTATGATATGGTAGCTTCCAAATTGCATAGAAAAAGTACTTTAAAAAATATATAATTATGCTTGTAAAATTCTAAAATACAAGCTAGTAAAAGCACCTGATTTCTTGTAAGCAAAATATAATACTCATAGAAATTAAAGTTACATATTTTCATAGTGCTAAAAATGAATAGACATATATTTCTTTTTTCCTATAGGTTCTTGCTAGAATTGCAAATGCTACAAGACCAACAATTCATTTATGTGAGATTGTAAATGAAACTCAGTTGGAAAGATTATTGCTGCTTCTCGTTGGAACTGACTTTAACAGAGGAGACATCTCTTGGGGAGGAGCATGGGCTCAGTATTCTCTGACTTGTATGCTGCAGGATATTCTAGCAGGTTTGCTTTAAGTTCACATTCTTCAGAATATACATTACATTTGTAACTTTCTTTGATTAGTGCTTCAGAGTTTATTATATTAGCATCTGCTGACACTCAGGATAGTAAAAAAAAAATAATTGTAACAATGAGATTCTTGTGTAAAAAAATACAATCTAAAGTTGCAGTTACAGTCAATCCTGAATTATGGGCTTGTATGTTGAGAAGTTAACATTTATATGACCATGATTATTTGAACTATTCGGAACTCTTCCCCTGGAGGAAGTAACCCTTAGAGAATTTAGTTAGGTGAAGAGAGAGAGACAGTTGACATAGACACTGGGATGTCAATTTGTGACTGGAATAAAGCTTGAAATTGAGTTGTCTGCTTTATCTACTACATAGGAGAGTTGTTGGCACCCATAGCAGCTGAAGCTATGGAAGAAAGTGCTTTGGGAGAAGATGCTGGAGCTCCTGCTGGGGAATCTGATGACTCTCTCCAGCAAGCCACAGTTCAATTAGTGGAAACGATAGATGAGCCTTTGACACATGACATCACAGGTAAATTAGTTCATAATCTTGACGTTTGTATATATATGTATGCTGAAAAAAAGTCAGACCTTTGCTGTTACTCATTATCAAAATATCAGTAAAGTATTTTTGGTAACAGAATAATTAGATTCTGAAAATGTAGGCAGCATATGAGCAATTCTTCAACTTAGTTTTACATCTGGCAAGGAAAGAAATGGTTTTACAATTTTATGATCTGTACTTGGTAGTATTAATACTCTTTAACATTCAAAGGTGCTCCACCTCTGTCATCTTTGGAGAAAGATAAGGACATTGACCTTGAATTACTGCAGGACTTGATGGAGGTTGATATTGATCCTTTGGATATTGATTTGGAAAAAGATCCTCTTGCAGCCAAAGTCTTCAAGGTATGGCACACTTGAGTTTTCAGGGTAACCTTTACATGTGAAATAGTAAAATTCTTCCATTATTACAGTTCTTGATTAGTGGTATTCTCTATCTTTGACCTGGTTTGAGCTTTTCATAATGGTTAATGTAGAATGACAGGAAAGATTGTATTCACATTTCAGATATATTCAAGTCTCAGTTGACCCCAAAATATTTCGCTTTTGCATTAAGGTATCTGTACAAATGAGGTTCTGAGTTTATTCGTACTTTAGCACATTAGAGACAACAAAAGCATAATACAGAAAGAAAATAAGATCTAGTCTTATCCTTTTGTGTTGAGTGCCATTTGCTTCTGTCATTGATCTTAAGCGTTAATAACATTACTATGGCATTTAAAAAAAACAAGTCAGCATTAGCCAGTGCTCAGACTATGAAGAGAAGAAACTAACTTCAAAAACTATTTCACTGTGGACCAAGAAAATTATTTAATGCTTTCATGCTTGAAATGTCAGAAGTAGTAAAATTACGTTTAGGTGTAATACTCTATGTATATATCTAAGCATATATCTAACAAAAACATTTTGATTGTGAAGAAAAACAACTGTTCTGTATAAATTATTGAGTCTCTCTTCTCTGTTCATAAATACGACATTTTCAGTTGGAGTTTTCCCACTCCTCTTACTATTGACTTAAACCTTCAGCCTCATTTGAAGGAACCTGAATTATCTTTCTTACCACTGGCTCAAACAACTGAATTTTCTTTTTTTTTCCCCTTTATCTCCTCATATGTCCTTCCACTGATTACCCTGATTACCTGTCATGTAAAATTTTTTCCTTTAGTTCTCAGCATAACAAAATATTCCAGTGATTGCTTAATTTTTGTTATTGATACTTCCCTTGTCCTTTTTTCTGCTATCATTTCATTTGCCAGTGCTCCTTAGTCCATTTAATGCACAGTCATCTTGCATGATCTTCATTCTTAATCCTTCTTATGATTTACTTCTGTATCTGTAAAGTGACAGCTGATGTTAGATTTTGCCATTAAAAAGACAGACAGGTGTACACAGCCTTCCTGTATGCTTTTGAAGTGTGTTAGATGATGACAGCTGAGTAGAGATTATTCAGCTTTCTTTTGCACAGCCCAATCCAAATAATCCCTGAGCCTCACTGAGGCTTCAAGGTACTTCAGTAGCACAGCTAATAATACAGTATTCAGTCTTGATAAATAACTTCTGAGAATATGTGTGATACTTCTCTTTCAAATTTACGGTATGATACAAATGTGTGAATAAAAAATGATGATAATATTTTCAAACTGGAGTCTTGAATCTTCAAGACAGGTAACTGCGTTGTTGGATTTTGACAACCACTAAGGATTCAGTAGGTTATACTGCAATAAAAAGTGAAGCAAATCTTTCTAAAGCTATTGGATTCAATCTTCTGGTTTAAAATTTCTGTAACTTCAATGTTTATTGTTACCAAGTCTATTGTTGTAATTGGGCAGTCTTAAAGAGTTGATGTTTATTTTTTCTTGTTTGTTGTGTTTGCTTTTTTAAGCCTATAAGCAGCACCTGGTACGATTACTGGGGTGCTGATTATGGCACCTACAACTACAATCCTTACATTGGAAGTGTTGGAATTCCGGTTGCAAAACCACCAGCGACTACAGAGAAAAATGGTTCACAAACTGTGAGCGTATCAGTCTCTCAAGGTAAGTAATGAACCAAAGTTATCTTTTCTGTGGTACTGTATTCGACACTTTTGCATATCAAATTATGCTAGCATTCTCTATGTGCATTAAGTGAAAAGAATTAAATTTTCTATATGACACAGTTTTTCTGTGGTAACTGAGAATATTATGTGAGATTTATATTTAAAACAGCCTAACAGCAGGAAGTCTTATTTTCTAACATTTCTGAACACATGCTTGTAGGCAGTTTTAAGTCATTGCTGTTTTTTCAGGAAGTCTTGGAAGCACTGTGTAGTTGGCTGATACTTCAGATAGTTGTCTTGACCCCTAAGAAATGAAGTGGCACACGTGTTTAGTTTGAAATAGCATTCAGCTTGTGTGGTAGATGTCTTCTCTTGCCATGCTGGGGAAAAACAGCTTTTTGGTACTTGTTTGGGAGCTCCTAACTTACATAGACAGGCTTTAACATATGCTGATGTAGGCATGTGTGTTATTAAAGTCCCCGTGAAAAGTATTTCACAGAAATTTAGAATTTTACTAATTATTTATTTCACATCTAAGAATCTTCTATTCAATTCAGAGTATAAGTTCTATGTTCTGCTTCTGTCATATGTAAAAGTGAATCTTCCTCTTAGTGATACTGAGGGGTTTTTTTGTGGACATTGCACAGGAAGTCAGTAACTAATTATATATGTCTTTGCTATTATTCAGTTTTCCCCCATTTGTTGCCTTTTTTAGCTTTAGATGCACGTCTCGAAGTTGGACTTGAACAGCAGGCTGAGCTGATGCTGAAAATGATGTCCACCCTGGAGGCTGATTCAATTCTACAAGCATTAACAAACACATCTCCTGCATGTAACTAACTATATGTTATCAAATCATTCTTTTCACATAATGACCATGATGCTTTGAAATTTGTACTGATATTTTCTGCAGCTTAGGAGAAGTTATATTTCACTTGAATTTTCTTGTTAAGCTGAGCTTTAGATATATTTATTTATTCAGGTTTTTAATTGTGTACACATATTTAAGACATTTTGTGACACTGATCAAGTATGCAGGGTTCCTTTTACACTGGGTAATAGTACAATGGAGGAATTATTTTCATTTTTCTATCAAGGTGAAAGTGAATGTCAAATCTCCTGGTTTTGTGAGGCTTCATTCTTGGGTTCAGTGTGAAATTTCCGCTATTTGAAAGCTACTCTGTACTAGACAGTTTCACCTGTTGAGTGATGAAACTGAAAATATTTGAATACACTTTTGAACTCACCTTTTAAGTAAGCTTTATGGTATAAAATCATGATGCTGATTTACTTTTGAACATACTTTCAAGTGAGTTACACTGCCCATCTTGTTACGAGGTGCTTCTTTGTAGCTCTCAGAGTACCTTAATATGCATGCAGTTATTAGGAATAAGTTTAGCAACATCCTCAATCTTTATTTTCTGGAAGTTTATTACTGACTCTGGTAGTTTTACCATAATGCATGAAAGAGATATTTGAGGTTTTTGCAATGCCACAGTGTTAGCAGGACACTCCTGTAATACATGTTTGGCAAGGACTCTGAAAATATATTTAAAAACAGGTTTTTTGTGAAGATGGAGATGTCTGACATTCAAGTATGCTGTTCCACGGTATGATTGATTTAAGGCATACCCTTTCCATCACAGCATTAGCCTCTTACAGCAATCAATAGTCCAACTTAGCTGAACACTATGTTCAAGATTTTTGTAAATTATAAAATAAGTGTTTTCCTCTAATTATAAAATACAAGGAAATAAATATGAAATTACTTTTAGCAACTTTTGCAAAATAATTTGGGGGGGTGGCATTTTTTGTTTTGTTTTCTAGTAAGCCAGTCTCCTAGTGGAACGGATGATGCGTTGCTAAGAGGATTACATGCTGCTAACCAAAATGCCCAGCTGATTGTACAGTTGTCATCTGTACCTATGCTGAGTGCATGCTTCAACAAACTCTTTTCCATGCTACAAGTCCACCATGTTCAGGTATAGACTGTGGACTTTGAAATGTTTTGATAGTATTTCTCTCTAAATTTGAAAGTTGTTTTCCTGTATATCTTATGAGCTAGCAGGCAAGTAACCTGTTACGTGCTTTATTGCTTATGGAGTTGTCATGGACAACAGTACCAATAATATAATAGACAAGGTGCTGAAAGCTTTTATCAAATGGGACGTTTCTTGTTACAGTAAAGAAGAGTCTATATGTTTTCATATTCAAAAACAAGTTACTAGGTTCGCTGAAAGATAATGATTTGCCTATTAGCGAAGCGTCACTAAGGATGCGGTCTCCATCTGTGAAGATTTTCAAAACCCAGCTGAGTAAAACCCCCAAGCAACCCAATCTTGATAGGAATGGTTGGACTCGATGATCCAGTGGCTCTTTTCCAACCTAGTGATTCTGTGATTCTATGATTAGCTGTCTTAGATGGACCTGCCTTGAGCAGAAGTTTGGACTGAATAACCTCCAGAGGTCCCTTCCATCCTGAAATATCCAGTGATCCAAAGTGCTAAAACTGGAAGTATAGTTTTTAATAAGTCATTGGTTTAGCAATGCTTTTCCTGATACATTCAAAGGAATATCATCTGTCCTATATGTGAGTGATTAAGTGCCTGCCTACCTGTTCATATTTTAATTGTGTAGCTGACTCCATCCCTCAAGTGTTCTTTAAATATCTCATCCAAAATTCAGTTTGTGGGGTAAAGGACCTTGATGATTCCCCAAATATCTAAATAGTTATTTACTTTAAAGGAGTTATTCAGAGTAAGCATCAACGCCTCTCTGATAGTAAAGGAGTTTCCCACTAATTAAATTGGCATTTTGAATTATTTCAATTGACTTTTAAAAATGACTTGAATATATCGAGACATTCCTAAAGCTTACAAGCAAACCCGTGTTACAGATGTATGCTTATGATACAGGCATTTCTGAGCAGTGTGTAAAGCTGCGGTTTCTTTACTAAAGTTTGAAGAAAATTTTTACGAGAAACAACTACATTTAGAAGAAATAAATTACAAAAGAATAGCGGAAGCATTTGCTAGTTATGCTGAATTCCCTTTGAATGTTATGTTTGTCAGAATCTTCAAATCCAGTAAAGGTGAGAGTGTGAGTTTGTGTGTTATCAGTGAAACTCTAGCACCTGGGAATGTAGATTAAAATAAAAGCAGGTAACCTTTTGTGCTCTGGAGTTTTAGAAAAACAGTTGAGTTTGATCTGATACTGTATTTTTTCCCCCTTTTTTTCAGCTTGAGTCCCTTTTACAGTTATGGCTCACGTTAAGCCTAAATTCCAGCTCCTCTGGAAGTAAAGATAGCGGCGCTGACATTTTCCTTTATAACGCTAACCGAATACCTGTCATTTCCTTGAACCAAGGTAAAAATACAATAAATATGGAATATTCATTCTCAGGAAGATTTTTTTTAAGTTCTCAATTTTTGCTTATAATCAAAAAGTATTAAGATAAGTATTCGAGTAAGATCAACATTGAGATGATTTCTGTGTTCTTATTAAAGAGCTCTTTGGCTCGTTAACTTAAAAATTTTGTAGCTAGTATGTAATTGAGAGATGATTCCTTGAATTTGCATAATTTCATCAAAAATTAAATTGTGAGATTTGTGGTTTACTCCCAAGCAGACTTTTTAAAAGGCAGTTCTAAGATGAGCTGTGCACTTGTATGTAATTCTCTGACAATTTTTTTTCTCCTTATATGATATCCTGTGATCCCTTTATTATCAAGGGAGTCATTGGAAGGGGAAGCACTGCTATGCCTTGGCATCAGTCTACTAGTCTAGTACAGAGATGTCCAATTTCTTTCTCACAAAGTAATTTGTATTGTCTACAAAAATGCTTGATATCTTGGTGATAGCAGGCATTTGTGCTTTGGGCTATAATGAACCTGTTTTCTCTGAGACATCAGAGTGTGGGCATAGTAGAAAGTTTTGTGGGCCAGTTCCTGTGAAGTTTTGGTGAGGCTTCTTTCCTAATTTCCTGCAACAATAACTGTCAAAATGCAGTAAATGCAACAAACAGTAATATTGGTAATAATAAATATAGCAACTTACAGTAAAAGTAAGACATTTATAGTAATTCATGAAGATTAAAGCTTGAAAAACATGTTTTACTTGACAGCTTCAGTAACTAGCTTCCTGTCAGTTCTGGCATGGTATCCTAATACCTTACTCCGGACATGGTGCCTTGTGCTTCATAGCCTCACTCTCATGACAAATATGCAGCTTAATGGTAAGTTGTCATTGTTTTTTTTCTTTTATATTGCCTATTTTAGTGGTGTACAGATGAGTATTCCCATCTGAAGGTCTACCAGAACTTTCCCTTCATTGTATGTGTACTTTTGTTGGTTCTCCATAACATCAACCTTTTCAAGAGTGGGCTCCTTGAATTGCTTGTACTGTGGAAACTGAAACCCTAGTAGTAAAAGAGAAACATCACTTCTAGTAAGTTGACAATGGCTCCTAAAAATGAATTATAGGACTAGCTAATGATCCTTGGGAATTAGCTTTGTAATATTGAAAGAGGTAGCAGAGAGGAAGGATTAAGGTGCTGTGCAAGAAATTGTTTTTCTTATGCAGTAGGAATATTTTTGTAAATTTGCAGGCACCAATCATTGCTTATGTTAAGCTGTCTGAAAATAAGCCCCTAGGAACTGAATCTATTAAAAAAGAAATCCAGCCCTTTCATTTAATTTCCCTGTGCACAACAATTTATTTCACATTCTGTATATTATTCCATAATACATAAGAAATAATATCCCTTTTTGAATGAGATTTTGCTACAAGACTGTTAGAAATTAAAGGATGTCATTTGTAAAGGAAGAAATTAAGCTCCTACATGGCTCGCTATTCTTTTGTAGCCTTGTCCTCAAGGCTAAAGAAAAAATCAGGTAGTAAGAACTTGGAGACTGGAACCATTTAAAACCTACATGATAGACCAAGTCAGAACTCATATAAATTCTGTTTTCACTCAAAGCATATGACTAAAGACAGTAATTACAGAAGAAAGAAACATGGAGCCACCTGAAGATCACACATCTATGAAGTAATTTGCCATCCTGTGATAGCACAGCTCATCTCCATGGTTTTCCTCAAAGATACTTATGAATCTCTTTTTTTCATATGTGCCATTTCAAATCATTGCCCTTGGGATGCACTTTTTTCTTCAGGTTTTCACATTCTGACCCTTTTCTGTGTTATTGTTTAGAGATCAGTCTCACAAAAATCTGCTGAAAGTTTTGCTATTAGGTGAAGCAGTAGAGGTGTGAATAAATTAGTGGAAGACAACTGATATTCTCAAATTGACACCTCCATCTTATTCTTGGTATTTGAGAGTAGAACATAGCCTGAGTTGTGGCAGAACAGTGCCTGCAGTTAACTCCTGTGTTTTCAACACTTGGGTTTGTCAGTGTAGACTAGCAGTCTCCAAAAACTGTGTACCACTGAGACCATGTGTAAATCTCTTCCAAGTGGTTTGAGGATCAGTGTTGTGCTCTGACACTGACAGACAGGCATGTGTGTCATTAGATATCATTAGATGATCGTATTTTCTGGTTTGGAAACTGAAAACCAGCTTAGAGGTGGGTCACAGCTGATTCTCTAAACAGTTTTTGCAGGCTGGCATTTTAACAGCGAAAAATTCCCATTATCACTATTTTTTCTAAACCATTGGATCTCAAAGCCTTCTGAGTGAACCTTCTCTTTAAGTTTGCTTTCTTTAGTTGAGATGCATTATTGCCATTTGATACACATATTAACATTCAGCTATTCTGTTTTCCCCAGTCATTCATTGAAAAAGAAGAAAGGAAACAAAAGAAAAGGGAATAAAAAGGAGTGGGCAAAGGCGCAGTGCTTTGTCATATTCTTCCATCCATTCTTGATAAGGGTTTTGCCTTATCTGTGTTTTATCGGTAGTATCTTTCAACCCACTTCTAAACTATTGTATTCTGAAGGTGACAGTCTTGGTCACCATTTCTTCAAGAGACCAATGAATTAGAAGACCTTGTCATGAGGCAGTTCTAGAGATCTCATCCTGATATTATTTTCAAAGCTGTTTCTTAGTTATTTTCCGAAACATGAGATCTCTAAAGTAATAATCAAGGATTTTTAGTTGGGTTTATTTCCTCTACCTGAGAATTGTGAGATATTTTTCAGAGATAAACCAAATACCCCTGGCCATTTGTTTTCAGAACAGTGACCTTAACTGGTTACAAGATCCAGAGACAGTTTTTGCAATGATGATATTTAAAATCAGTATTTGATGGGTGACATGTAGAACCATTTAATGCCATGTGAAGGCAGGTGGGTAGAAGCAAATCTACAGTGACACCTGGCTAAGAAGAATTTCTCAGAGCTACAGTTGCTCAGCTGGCATCTCTCAAATCATTCTCATAGTGCATACTCATCTGTTCCTTTAGCAAGAATTATTCGTGCTCTCCTCACGTGCCCTTTTGCTTATCTTTTATTGTTGTCACCAGCAATACTGTTTGAGAGCAGTGTTTTAAGCATAAATGTTATCTCACAGAGCAGATGATGTAGATGCATCCTGAAATCTGAGTTAGAATATCACACAAAGCATGTCAGACTACAAATACAATGTAGGAAAAAAAAAGCAGGGTTTTACATTGCAGTGATATTATCAGCTGTTAAATTGGAAATATAAAAATAAGCTAATGTAGGAAGTAATGAATATGTATTTATTTAATTATGGCTTCAGCTGTATCATTAAACAGTAGAAAAACCATGGAGTCTTCTAATCCTGGAAGGAAATGAGTGGAGGGTTAGGATGTGGACTTGGCTGCTGCTTGTGAAGAGGAGATGGGCTGGAACTGTCAATCTGGGAAAGTTCTAATGTAACATCTGCTCATGTTAAGATGTAAAGTCTTCACAAATAGCCAGATTTAATTAATTAGTTAACAAGTGAAGATGAACACGGCAGGGAAAAGCTGGAGTTTTTAAAGAATGGTACCTTCAAAGGAACACTGAGTGAACAATTGGCTGAAGCTACACCCCAGATGTGCCTTGTTCAAAAAAATGCAAGCATATATATTTTAAAAGCTGTAGTTCAAGGACAAGTTTGTCTTGTTCTGCTTTTTAAAAAAGAACAACAGTGAATAGTGGTTTTACTCATTGTTATAGACCTCATAGGTTATTCAAAGTCTCTGAAGAAAGTGAAATACCTTCTCTCTGTGAAGGTCTCATACAGAAATGCAGGAAAAGCATGGAAGTATGTGTCTCTTTCAAATAAAAGTATGAACATTTCGTGAGCTTTGTCCACTTATTTTTAAAAATAATTTGGACTTCTGGTCTCTTCCAACCAAAATGATTTTATGATTCTATGTTTATAGTTTGTGAATAAAAAGGCATGTGATAAGGAAAAATCTTGCTGTGAATTAACTACTTCTTTCATCTTCCCATAAGGATTTGTTCTCATAGCAAGTGTCTTTCTGACGCTATTTTATTTCATTGCTCTGAAAGCTTTTCAACTAAGATGGAAGCAGTTAGGGTCTAATTCTGTTTTTGATAGAAATGTTGGGATCTCTTATTTAATTTAATATTTTGATTTGATTTTCCTTAGTTTAAGGCAATTATTGTGAATGATAAACAGAATGGTTCTTCTAACAGCTGCTCTAGTTAAGAATCTTATCTTGGGATGTGAAAAGATGCCAGCCTTCTGTAACAGAGCATCATTTCCTCTTAATTTAGTCTTTTATGTGTGATGAGAGAGTCTGAAGGAGAACACACCTTCAGCATTTAATAACTTGTAACTTTGTTTAGATACATATAATATTATAAGAATACATATTTTGATTCAGTAGGTAGCTATGCTTTCTTGAAGCTGTGTTTTGAATGGATTCATTGTACCACTACTGAATGAGTAAGACTTCACCTTTAATGCAGCTCACTTGTTTTATCATTGAAGGATGTCATTCTACTTCTGGTCCTCAGAGTTATCTGTTATAGTTTTAGTCAGTGACAAGAAGTCTCTGAATGTACCAAGGACAAAAGCATCGTGACTATTTGCTGGATAACTGAACATGTCATCTCTTTCTGGCAAACTAACTGACGCACTGGTGCCCCATTAAAGTACTGGACTAGCAAAGAGAAGCCAAGCAAAATGTCTGTATGTATAGCTTCTACAAAATGAAACTCTATTTTCAGGAATATTTCATTAGTATGCTTGGAACAGTTTTGGTGGTTTATAGCCATACTTAATGGGAAAATCTTCACTCAAAATTGTAGTCCTGAGTAAACAGCTTTCAGTAGCTGATTTTGCTGAGAATATTTGCACATCATGAAATAAGTATAAGGGGCATACTTGATTAAAGTTACAGTTTTAATTTACATGTCTTTATTTTTAAGCTGGTCCAAGCAGTGCCATTGGAGCTCAGGAAAGTACTGCCCAATTGTTGGTGTCAGATCCAAACCTCATTCATGTGTTAGTGAAATTCCTTTCCGGCACTAATCCTCATGGAACAAATCAACACAGTCCACAGGTATCTATCAATTAAGAGAAAAACTCTTTGTAGTAGTATTTCAATATGCTTGACATGAATGTGTTATTCATAATGTATTACTTCCTTGGCTTGTTTCTTTTTTTGGTTATAGTCTTAGTTGGTTCTAATGAGCAGCTATAGGGAAGTCTGCGTTGGTGATATACTCTTGAGTAGTGATTGTACATTTTTAGAACTAGTAAAAGAATTGGCACATGGAGAAAATGCCATGCAACGTGTCAGTAAATGTATTCCATGTTAAAATTTCTTAGTTGAGTGCATGAAAAAGTAATTGAATTCAGTTAGTTTCCTATAATCTTGTTCATTTGGGATAAAAATGCCGATGAACATGATGTTTATATATCTAATAATTCCAGAGTTGAAAATGATGGTTTTATTTTATGCCTGTTCTCCGAATTCATAGGGTGTTTGCTGTTTCTCCTTATTTCAACTAATATTTTTTGGCTTTTTGCAATCTTTGAAACATCTGTGAATAGTGACCAAAAAAAGCCCAAGTTAACTTCATTGTATTTAATATTTGACAGGAGTCTTAGAAACACTTAGTTTAGGAGACAGAAAATGCCTGGTACTTCCAGTATTTTCCAGAAAACACATAGGCTTTTCCAGAAGCTGAACATTGAGCAGTGCCATTAATTTAAAGCACTTACATGTAAATGTGTAGCTTGTGAAAAAAAACATTCCAGTGAGCACAGACCTGTATTCTTTGTGAAGTGTAGTTTTTCTTGCTGAAAAGATAAGTCGCAGGCTGCAAAATTAGTTTTGGACAAAGAACTGAATTATTTACTTCATCATGATTAGAAGTAGAAAAGCACACAATATAAATTGGTACAGAATAGTTCTATTGGGAAGACTCTGTAAAATTTTTCAGAAAGCTAGTTACTGTTCTGTTCTTAGAAAATCTTTGTTAGATACAGCTTAATGTCCTTAAAGACATTTCGGTTTATATAATACTTACTAAATTGCCTTTCCCTCTAGGTTGGACCAACAGCGACGCAAGCTATGCAAGAATTCCTTACTCGGTTACAAGTGCACCTTTCTTCAACTTGTCCTCAGATGTTCAGTGAATTTTTATTGAAATTAATACATATACTTTCAACAGAAAGGTAAATATTAACTATTTCTTTCCTATTGTACCCTCTTCAAAATCTGTGAGAGTGTGAATGACCACTGTCCTTGTGTATGTCACGCCTTGTCATACTGCTTGCTTTTGCTGAACCAGTAACAGCAGAATCTGGGATGCTTCTGGCATGTGGAAAAGTGTGGCTGGAATCTACACACAGCTGTCTGCGTGTGAGAGACAGTGAACAGAAGCACTAAAAAGCTGCTTAGACTCCCCCACTGTACTGGTTAGGCTTATTGACGTCTTCCCACTAGTGTAGAGGAGTGCCCTGTCCAGGGGAGAGATAAGATCTTATGACTTGTCTTTTACAGCTCTGCTTCTTCAAGGCTAGGCCAATGGGCACAAGACTGTTGCATATATAGCGGTATGCAGAAATTGTGACATTTGTTTGGTCTGAAGTATATTGGGAATTATCGTTTATTTCTGATATTGATGTTCTGCTCATCCCCAGACAAATACTTCTTATAACTGGGGGTGAGCTTACTCAGTTTCTGGCTTCCCAGTAGATGGCAGTTTGGTATCATCTATTCTTTAATTATACAGAAAACAGTTTTGGCTTTTTGCTGGTTTTGGCTGGGACAGAGTCAATTTCCTCCATAACACCTAGCATGGAACTGTGCTTTGGATTTTTGCAAAAACTGTGTTGGTAACACAGATTTCATTACTGCTGAGCCCTGCTTACACAGAGTCAAGATCTTTTCTGTGAGACCCCACCCCACCAGTGAGCCGGCTGGGTTGCACAAGAAGCTGGAAGGGGACACGGCTGGGATGGGAAATAGTGAATTAATTCCTTGGTTTGCTTTGCTTGTGCACATGACTTTTGCTTAACTCATAAACTGTCTTCATCTCAGCTCAAGAGTTTTCTTGCTTTCACTCTTTGATTCTCTCCCCCATCCCACCTGAGGGGAGTGAGCAAGCGGGTGTGTGGGGCTTAGTCACTAGCTGGGCTTAAACCATGACAGGCTTTCTCTAAGAGATTTTACCTCAGTAACTTAAATTGGATCAGTGGAGTTTACCAGGTTACGTTGATGATGAATCATTTAGACTAGAAATGTCGTAATACAGTAAAGTCATTAATTCAGTGAGTCTGGGAATGCATGTCTACATGCCACAATTTATTTGAAATAAGCTGATGACACCACTAAATGGATGGTTTTGGAAATGTGTTAAATTTTTTTGAGACAAACCAAAGGTGGGACTGAAATGTTATAAAATGGAAGCAATGTACCAGAAAAGGTTATTTCTAAGTCCTCAGGTAGTTATTGAAATACACCAGGTCTGATTAAAGCATAAGGTTGATTGTGAAGAAAAGCATTATTTTACTGTTGGAATTAATTAAATGTGAGGTTTTTTCTCCAGGGCTATTTCTATAAACTGAGTTGTTCTGTATTTAATTTTTAAAGTTGCAGTAAGATTAATCAGTATTGAAAGATATAGAGAAATGTGTCCAAAATTAGTAACTAACTCACACTTGAAGAATTAGCACCAGTTTTATTTTAAATGTACGGATTCAAAAGATTCATTTTTTAGTCCACCAGCAAACATGTAAAAGCAATTCAAAAGATCAGCTTGTCTCTAAAGGAGATCCTTCAGGCAATCAACCTACAAACACTAATCTGTGATAGTTTGAGTAACTTCTTATGATCTTATGTACTATTTAGATAGCCAAAACTTGACTGTTGTTCTTCCTGCCTCAGGGGAACAAAAGAAATAACTATGGTGAGAAAAAACATTATGATTTCCTGTTATCATTTGGATTATTTAATTTCTGTTGAAGTATTAGATGACTTTTTATGAAGTTTCCCAGCAAGCATGCAAAACCTTTCACCCACAACTGAACAGTACTGTATTCCCAAGCCTATACCTACAAGATGACATGATTTTATTAAAAAAAAGATGGATTCTAGGCTTTTTCAGAGAAAACATTGATCTTTAGTGTTTTCAGGAAAGTGATAGCATGAACAAGTTCTACAGACTGTGTGATAACTTTTATATTAAGAAGTTATGCGTGCTTGACGGATGTGAAAGATAAAATTGTGCTTCAACATGCATTTCTAAAAATGGTTGGATTTTTATTTATTGAGAGTCTAGTGTGCTTTCTTAATCTTAAAAATCAGGAGGAAAAAAAAGCACAAACAACAAAACCTGTTTAAGTTGTTAATATTGAACTATGAAATCTCTTTTTTCTTCCTTTTTCTTCTTCTCTTCTTTCTTTTTCTCTTTCAGGGGTGCTTTCCAGACAGGCCAAGGACCCTTGGATGCACAAGTGAAACTGCTGGAATTTACCTTGGAACAGAATTTTGAAGTTGTATCAGTTAGCACTATTTCTGCAGTAATTGAATCTATAACCTTCCTTGTGCATCATTACATTACGTGTTCAGACAAAGTGATGTCTCGCAGTGGCTCAGACAGCTCTGTGGGCGCTCGAGCGTGTTTTGGAGGGCTTTTTGCCAATATTATCCGTCCAGGTGATGCAAAAGCAGTTTGTGGAGAAATGACAAGGGATCAACTTATGTTTGATTTATTAAAGCTGGTCAACATTTTAGTTCAACTGCCTCTCTCAAGCAACCGAGAATATAGTGCCCGTGTTCCAGTAGCAAGCAGTACTACAGACAGTGTGTCTGATGAAGAAAAGGTTTCAGGAGGCAAAGATGGCAATGGAAGCAACCCTAATACTCAAGGATCAACAGCGTATGTGGCAGACTTGGTGTTAGCAAACCAACAAATTATGAGCCAGATTTTGTCTGCACTCGGCCAGTGTAACAGCAGCGCTATGGCAATGATTATTGGTAGGTATTTTGTAAATAAAATGAAAGATCTTTTGGGATGGTAAAACATTTAAAGCTTCCACAAACGCATAAATTGAGTGCATACATGAAAGAATGTGTCGCAGAAATGCTAGGAAAAGAGGGGCCGATAAGTAGTGAAAGGGAGGGCAGGTTTGTGGGGAAAAAAAAAATACCATGAGATGGGAGACTTAATTAAAACCAAATAAGAATGCTTTCGGCATTTGAATTTGCTGAATCTCAGAATGGTCAGTGTTGAAAGACGCCTTTGGAGATTGTCTCATCCCACCTCCCTGCACAAAGCAGAGTCAACTCGGAACCTGCCTTGGAGAGCAGCAGGTTGCTCAGTACCTTGTCCAGTTGGGTTTGTAATTCTCTGAGGTTGGAAACTCGACAGCTGCTCTGGAAAACCTGTTATGTTGTTCATTCTTAACATAGAAAAGCCTTTTTCTGGTATTTAAATGGCATTTCCTGTATTTCAATCTGTGTACATCATGTGCCTCGATGCATAGATTAGGATTAGTCTTCAGTTTTTACTATAGACACGTTCTCTATGTATTGTATTATTTTCTTTTTTTTAATTGTTACAAGTTACAATTTAGCCATTGCACAGAATACAAACTTCTCTGTTCCTGTGTTTTACCAGAAATCTCATGAACACTTTCTAGGAGTTCCAGTTGTATATTTGTGGGTGGGATCTTCCTGCTACGAACAAATGAGGAAGCTGATGATACAGCAAAGTCACTGTTTGTCAGACATGTACCTAAGATGTCTTATAGAGATTGTCTTTGTGACTTGCTTATGAACTGTGATGGTAGCATAGAGTTTGTTTGCACAAAGTAAACCACTGACTGGAATACCATAAATGTTACTGCACGTGCAAAACTGGGAAAATTTTTGCTGGAGGATATGCAGAGAGGTCGCACTCTGTTGCAGGTGTAATAGTAGTAAAATTTTTGTTCTCTTTTTGCATGAGAGTATGTGAATATTAGACCAGTGGTTCATTTTGTCATAAAAACAACTGAGGGCAAAGCAGTAGCCTCGAGCAGTCAAATTAATCCAACAGGCAGAGCCTGGTTCGCCCTGTTGGAACCTTCCTGAAATTAATGCAGAACATCTCCTTCACTCTGGATACTTGGTGTTGTGCAAATACGCAATGAACACTAAAAGTAGTTTGTCCTGGGAATGATGATTTATTCTCAATATGTGGCTTTTTAGGGGTGAAATTGAAAAATTCTTCCCCTCAACTTTGATGTCTCTACATCACCAATTGCTGTGCAGCGGTTGTTTTGTATTTTTTAAAAAGACAATTTGGAAAGATAGTGTTGTTTCAAAATCTTTTTCATTGAATTCAGGGTACTGGGTCAGCTGATCCCTTCAGTGGATTGTTGCTCTCCAGGTTGTTTAATATAGGTTATTGAAACTAATTTTTATGTGCATTTTGGGAAGATACAACACAGCTATTTGTGATTTAAGTTTCTTTGTGAAGAACTGTATTAAGCTTTCTCCAGACAATTTTGATGAACAAAACATTTCTCCAGGACTGCAGCCAACTTTCATATATGATCCAAAACTCGGTTATCAGTGTATGGTAGTAAACGCAATAGCTAATGCAGCATGCTAGCTACCTAGGAAAGATAAGTAAAATGACATCTGTATGTGTGTACTGATAAATAGTGGCTCTAGTGTCATAATTTATGCCGGTTAGGTTAATTTATTGCACCTGATGAGCCAGCTGGTTGGGAACAAGGGTGGCCTTGATACACTCTTCACATGAGGTTAAAACATTTGTTGGATTTTCTTTTATGACCATTTTGTCTATTTCATTAGGTTTTTATGCTTTTTCAGTTGACAGACTATGAAAATCATGCAAGTAACACCATTCCCCTCCTATCCTGCCTCCCCCTTGCCTCAAAGTCTTCACAGCAAACCCAACATAGTTGGCTTCAGCTCCATTGTTCATTCCATTTAACTTTTCTTTCTCTTTCTGCATCCAGTCCTTATCAATATTTTCTTTCTTGATAGCTTGGAGGTGATCAAAGTACTACAGCTGTCAGTTCTCTTGCTGGAATGTTTCTCTAAGGCATGTTCCAAAGATAGCTTGAACACATTATTTTTTATTCTTATTTATTAGTATGCCTTCAGTTTCTCTAAAAGGAACAAGATCATTCCATCTATAAAACCACTTTTAAAAGTTGTTCCAGATGGATATCATATGCCAGACAGTTATATTTGTGGAGGTAATCTCTTCCCTGGGAAGACTGTTCTTTTCCTCTCCATACTCAGTTTCAGCAGTGTGTAGTCAATATTGCTGAATATTGATATTCAGTAAATATTCATGCATAAATTCTGAGGTGTAACGCTGTAAAGATAGAGGATAGGTGTTTAGTAGAAATATGTATGTTAAATGGTTTTGATTGGGGTTTTTTTCGGCTGCCCAAGCGCAACTTCATTATTACCTGAAAAAAAAAAAATCTTAAGTACTACCTAGTTGCTTCTGGCTAGGAGTGATTCCAGTCCTTATAGTTCCAACTCTGTTTCCTTATAGTTCTTAATCTGTTTCCTCACAGAGTAATTACAGTCTAATTACAGTCATTTTTATGGTCTTACCTAAACTGGATTTAAATTCTCTGACTTCCTGAGTCATGTCTTCCTATTTATACTATAAGAAGGTAGCATGTATCTTGGAACACTAATAGTAATGTATATGATCCTGAAACCTGACCCATTTTTAGATTGTAAAATGCTTATAAACATTTAATGGAAAATAAATGTATATATCCTTGAGTTCCCGTCTGTGCTGTAATGGTTTGTTAGGTTTCAGCTTCTGACCTTTGAACTGTTTCTGTTTTCACTAAGGTGCAAGTGGCTTACATCTCACTAAACACGAAAACTTTCATGGTGGCTTAGATGCAATATCGGTTGGAGATGGATTGTTCACTATCCTGACAACACTTAGTAAAAAAGCAACAACAGTGCAAGTGATGCTTCAGCCAATTCTTACCTACATGGCCTGTGGGTACATGGGAAGACAGGTAAGTTTCCTTAGTTCTGCTGTGCTTAAAAGAGATTATAGGTTAGTTGATACTGTAACCTATAATAAGCTCAGAAAACTGAACTAGTGCTATGTAAAAGAAATGTCAACAGTTTTCCAAACTCACTTCACTTTGATCAAGTTAGGAAGCCTCCCTCCATTGCCCATGGTGGAGGGAGAGTTTCATTGAGGAATTTTGACAGTCCTGTGAATGTTCTTGGCTGAAGGCTTGAGGATGGATTGAATGTTTTATTATATTTGGGTGGCAAACACATTTATTGTGCCTGTTAGTGGGTGTTTTAAATCTTCCGTGTTCTCAAATCCTTAGCTGCTTACTCCTGGTAGTTTTATCCCTTCCTTACCACTTCTGCATAGGAGTGAACCATGTGGAGCATGATATTGCTGTTTTGTGGTAGAGAGGTCAACTATGGTGGCCTTTCCTCTCTGGGATTTATACCTGCTAAAAGGGGAGACTAACGCATACTTCTGTCATATGAATTTTGCTTGATACTGTGTATTTCTTAACATTTTCTTCTAGGGTTCTCTTGCCACTTGTCAGTTGTCTGAGCCACTGCTCTGGTTCATTTTACGAGTGTTGGATACGAGCGAGGCACTGAAGGCTTTCCATGATATGGGTAAGAGTACCTTTTCCTTAGCTGCACCAAGTAAAAGGTTTATTTTGGAATTTTTGGCATATAAGGAGTACAGGTATGTCTGGAGAAGCAAATTTACTAAATAAGCCTTAGCTTCCTTAGAATCTGATGCATGCTTCTGAACAGTGTTGGTTTTTTTCCCCCCCACCTCCCCGACCTGCATTATACACAGGTGGTGTTCAGCTTATTTGTAACAACATGGTAACAAGCACAAGAGCTATTGTTAACACAGCAAGAAGTATGGTTTCAACTATTATGAAATTTCTTGATTCTGGTCCCACCAAAGCAACAGACAGCAGTTTGAAAGCTAGAGTGCTAGCTTCTGAGCCTGATAATGCAGAAGGAATTCACAATTTCGCACCTTTGGGTAAGTGATACTTCTTTCAAACATTAAGTTTTTGAAACAGAGATTGCTGTTTTTTCGAGAAGGTGCTGGGAGAGAAGGTTAGCCCCTTCTCCACAAGTAATAAGACCTTGTGAGGATTGGGGAAAAAAGGAAAGGGAGTGATCTGTATCTGATGTAGTCATGGGTCAAAGTGGGCCCCTTCCTTCTCCCCTAGGTCAGGGCAGTAGTTCTTCTGTAGACATGCTAGGAGACACTGATTTCACTTAAGGCACATCAGATTAAATAGAGCTGTTACAGAAGCGTTGCGAACAGTGGACAACATAGAGCCAAGCTAGGTCAAACATTGCAGCAGAAGCCTGGTAAAAATCCCGGGCATATATGGTGGTGGGTTCTTGGATGCCTTATTTCCCAACTTGCAGAGTGCTGCACTTCTTGAAGTTTTGTGCTACAAGTGCATCTATCCTAATATTTTACTTTCAGACAGAAGTATGCTTTTGAAATTAACCTTCTGGTTGTCCTCACTTACGGCGCTCTGATTCTCTTAATCTGAGAGACAAACTCGATTCTTTTGGAATGAAAGTCTATGAAAGTGTGTCCAGGAATTCACCTCCAGCTGATACTAGGCATTCAGCCATGTGGTCAGACTAGAGCTACTTGAAAGTAAACACCTCAAGTACTTGTAGTTTGAACGCCACAAATCTTGCCTTCTTGTGCTGTACTCATGCTGAGATTTGAAAAATAAGTATCTGCTGTGGTCAGGTTTTTCTGATTTGGATGTCTTTTTTAGAAAAAGGTTTTTATGTGAAAGAAACGTTTTTAAAGAGAAAGCTTTGCAGATTTGGGTTATCAAGTCACTTATGTTATCATTGTAATATTTAAACGCTTAAAGCCTTCATTATGTTAACTGTGAATGAATTGAATTCAAGTTCTAAGCATAATATTCAACCTGCATGTTTTTGGTTGGTTTTGTTTTGTAATGAATTATTGATAGAAAGTTTAGCAAATTTTCAAGCACATGTGTATGCATGCGGATATCTAAACTGCCTATTGTGAAATGGTGTAAAAGTAGAAGAAAAATATCTCAGCGGTTCTTCTTATTATATGTGAGACATTATCAATAAACCAAAACAGGTGAGACAGGAAAAAAATGTTTTCCACAGTTAAGGTTTTAAATTAATCTGGGTTTTATTAATGAACGTTAATAACCAATGTTAATGGTGCTGGTTTTGAAGGTTCCATCACCTCAAGCAGTCCCACTGCCCAGCCTGCTGAAGTGCTGTTGCAAGCTACTCCTCCCCACAGACGAGCTCGGTCTGCCGCGTGGTCATACATATTTTTACCTGAGGAAGCTTGGTGTGACCTCACGATTCACCTTCCTGCAGCTGTTCTGCTCAAGGAGATCCACATCCAGCCTCACCTGGCATCTCTGGCAAGTGAGTAGATTCACTGACGATGCTGCTTCGAAAATGTGAATAGGATTTGGGAACTACATAGGAATAGGATTTGGAAACTATAGAGAGAGTAAAATAAGGGGAACTAAAACTGCAGGTTGATTGAAAACCACCTGTAAAATGATTTGAAAAGCTTGCCGATTCTACTTTCCTTCAGAATGGAAGGCCCTGCCTCTGCCTGATTTCTTCTAGCTCAGTACATGTTTTGTGGCATTAACTTCAAATATTCCCAAAAACTTGTCAAACTTCTCAAAACTTTTCCTAGTGAGAATGTGATATGGTCAGGAATCTTCGGCAAAATGGGTTTGTGTGGTGGTTGGAGTAAAGCACAAGGTTTTTCAGCTCTTATTGTTATAGTCCTGCTAGGAAAACATGGCATTTACACTACCAGGAGTTTTCCTCATCTTAAGTCTCTGAAATAAACTGTATATACTGTGTATCAAAATGCTTACGCATTTTAGCATATACCCTCACACAGGTCAAATACTCTTCAGTTGTAGTTCTGTAGCAGTGTTTGCCTAAGATAATTTCATTCATCTTCTGCCTATTTAACACGTGTTTGACAGAGATATGTGTTTAAGACTTAAAATTCAAACCAGTACAGATTTTTAAATAGTATTAAACCTTCTTCTCTTACTCTGTAGCTTGCCCTTCATCGGTATCTGTTGAAATAAGCGCAGATGGTGTCAATATGTTACCTTTGTCAACTCCTGTTATCACAAGCGGTCTCACATATATAAAAATCCAGCTGGTAAAAGCGGAAGTTGCCTCAGCTGTCTGCCTCCGTCTCCATCGTCCTCGGGATGCCAGTACACTGGGCCTCTCTCAAATCAAACTGTTAGGCCTCACAGCCTTTGGAAACACCTCGTCTGCAACTGTCAATAATCCATTCCTTCCCTCTGAGGATCAGGTCTCTAAAACAAGGTAAGCTGCACCGATCAGTGGCCAGAGGTGTGTTCGTGCTAGTTCATGCTCTTGTGTTTTTTAATGATGTTTTCTGATCTGAGTCAGATTTTTCAGTAGCAAACTGTATTCCTGAGTTTTTGTGGTGTAATGTTAACATTTGCAGAATCTATTTCAAATATCTTAGAAAATTTGCTTTTTTTCCCCTCTTTTAACAGAAGGCAGACATGAGCATTTCACTTTTTTTGGTAGCGTGTTTAATCTGCAACTGTAAACAATGTGTTTCATCTCTGCCATGGTGGCAGATTTCAAAGGATAGGAAAGCATTCCGAGTTCTGTTTAATGAGTAGGCAGTTGTCAAGAAAACTGAAATAGCAACATGGTTTTTTAGCCCTACCAAAGTCAATGCAGTTATGTAACTATTGGAGCAGGAATAGAAATAGGACAACAGGACATTTTATGGGAGTCATATTTAATATTGCTGTTTGCCAACATTTGCAAAATAGGAACTGAATGTTGTGATTCTGGCATATCAGCAAGATTTCTTGTCAAAAGCTTTTATTTGGCTAGGTGGCATCTTGCGTTTTGTACTCCCTTTTTAAACAAAAAATAAGTAAACCCTTAAGGATTTAAAAACAAAGAAGTGTTAAAGTTTTCCAACTTTAAATGTACTTTTCAAGATTTATTATTAAATGCTGTACTGAACAATATTGTTAAAGAACAAGGGAGACATAGGAGAAATGCAGAAGCTAACACATTTTTGATGTCTGCTTTTTTTGTATGCTTTTCAAATGAGATTCACTAAGGTTCACTAATCTATTTTAGATGTGTATGATGCTAAAAGTCTGTAAAGCCAGCAAAGCTGTACAGGTGTATAATTTTAATGCTGGCCACTATTGCCGAACCTTTGCCTTAAATATGAATAAATCCAGTGGTGTCTAAGTGGGGCAATGTCCTGTGCTATATTTCACATTTATGTTTTGGCCAACTCCTTTTAATGTAAATACCCACCACCACCCAAAACAACACAACCTCCACTCTGCCTTCCCTCTATATAAACACGTTCCCCTCCACCTTCCCCCCGGTAGGTTGGCCCCATTGGAAGAAACGTGCATGTGAATCAGGAAATCTTGAGAAACTTCAGCAATAAGACTTGCAGGCTTTTAGCTCTTCCTGCCAACTAACCCTGCTTTTCTTACAGCAAAAAAACAGTAATTATGACAGCATTACTAATGTAAATTTCATTGTGGTCTTAAATTCATTCATTTCGATTTGCTTTTCTCAGATAATGTCTGATTATTTCATAGCAGTTTCTGCAGTGCTTGTGCTAGAATCTAATACAGATTATGCTATACATGAAAAATAAAAAACCTAAGTGATACATTAGCTCTTTTTCATGTTTTCCTTTTCAGTATTGGATGGTTACGACTGTTACACCACTGCCTCACTCACATAAGTGATTTAGAGGGAATGATGGCTAGTGCTGCAGCACCCACTGCTAATTTGTTGCAGACATGTGCTGCTTTACTAATGTCACCTTACTGTGGTATGCATTCTCCAAACATTGAGGCTGTGCTTGTAAAAATTGGGCTTCAGTCCACCAGAATAGGCCTAAAATTGATTGACATTCTTCTAAGAAACTGCTCAGCATCAGGGAGTGATCCTGCAGGTAAGTACAACGTTATTCTTTTCAATTGTTGATTAAAAACACTGCTTGTACGAATGTACAAATATAGTATATATCCATGTTAATTTCTGATTCTGAATTTCAGTTGCCAGAACTTGTCATAATGCTTTGTTATGCTTTAAGGTATTACAGTCTTCATATGTGACTAGTTCTACAACAATAAAGTGGTGCAACCAGGGTACTTTTGATTTTGGTGTAGAAGAAATGATTAGATGAATGTTTTGAAGACATCAGAGCAGGGCGTGTAGTATATTCTAAGCATATTTTTCTGTAAATGCTACATCTAGATGTTTCAAAATAAAGAGCATCCATAAGTAGTCTTAAGGAAAACAAATGAGGCAATATTTGGGCAGTAACAGTTTGTAGGACTCTATGAATTCTGAATGGCACTGAGTATTGCAAATACAGGTGGAGGTACGTAATCAAGACACTTGAGCAACTAATCTATATCCCACAGCAAAATTTCACAGTAGGTCTTCTGTTAATGTACTGAGGGGTTTGTAATTATGAATCCATACCACTTTACTTTGCTGTTTTGTGGCTTTTAAATGAAAGGAACTGAATTCATATATTTCCTGGTTTGAAGTTGCTGATATTAACAGAAAATACTCTTTACAAAATGGTTTCTGTGATTGTATTGTCATGAGTTAATGTTTCAGTGTAGCCTACCGTCATTTGCTGGAATGCTGTTAGATAAGAGATTAGTTTCCTACAAGTCAGGAGATTGACCCAGTGAGAGTACGAGGAATGGGAAATAATCTGAGAAAATCCTAAGCCTTAGTCCCCATTGATAGAAATGGGAGCTAAATAAGCTTCCATTTTGAAATAAATGTTCACCTCTGTGAAGCATGAGGTTTGATGGCTCTGTTGGAACTAGTTATGCCTTTTTAGAATATGTTCAAGAAAATCCTACTAGTTAAACCTTTAAGTCCTGTATTTGATGAATGTTGCAGTGATTTTTCCTTTTATAATAAGACTGAGCATTGCACTGAACATATGAAGTAGTCTTGAGATAGTGCTGTGTATAAGAATTGCATCCTTATGTTAATGGCAAAACTCAGTACAATGTTATATTGCAATTCTATAATAATTTCATTAGTACTTTTAAAAAAATACGTATGTAAGTACTTCTATTATTTCCCCTCCCCCTCCCTTTTTTTTTTAATGCGGCAAGATCTGAATAGCCCTTTACTGTTTGGAAGATTAAATGGTCTCTCTTCTGACTCCACAATAGACATTCTTTATCAGCTTGGAACAACTCAAGACCCTGGAACAAAAGATAGGTAATGTTATTTGGATTATTGTGTGAAAGTGTATGCAAAAAGAATCTACTAAATAGTGGCGATGTTACTGCACAAAAAGAGACTTTTAAAAATCTCTTTGTTATTAGGTGGCTTGAAAGTGCAGAAATCTAAAGAAGCTTTCCAGCTTTTCTTCCTAGCTCCTCGTATCCTTTGCAGAGAATGCTGTCCCTCTTTTTTCGCTCTTTGAAATATGATAAACCTTTTAGTGTTCAATTAATTTTTCTCTCAAATACTCAGAACTCAGATACTTGCCATGTTTTCGTTCTCCACAGAAAGCTCACATTTTGCTTTGCAAGATAAGTGGTTTTAATTGATGTTTCGCATTAGTGATTAAGTCTTGAGAAAACAGACTTTGAGCTCACTCTTGAACTTAGCTTCTAGAGAAGAGATAGATGTGTAATTCAGATTACTAAAAGACATCAAGTTAGTATGAATTTGCATATTTCTTTGACCCTTTATAATGTACTACATCATCTTCCCTTCCAGAATTCAAGCATTGCTGAAATGGGTCAGTGATTCCGCAAGAGTTGCAGCTATGAAAAAAAGTGGCCGGGTCAGCTACATTTGTCCAAATAGCTCGACGAGGGAGTATGGTCTTTTGATGCCATCTCCTTCCCATTTGCATTGTGTAGCAGCAATTTTGTGGCATAGCTATGAATTGCTCGTTGAATATGATTTACCAGCATTACTGGACAGAGAGCTTTTTGAGTAAGTAAAGCTAAGTTTTGCATCTCATACTTTTTGTAACTAAATTATTTTGTTCACTGAAATTATATGCCATGATGTGTGGTCTTGCAGTAGAAGCGGAAATTGTCATCCCTGAAGCTAATTAATAGAGCAGATACTCAAAGATAATCTAAACAGGTAGTTTTGTAAGTCACACAACTGCACTTCACATATTCCTGGTATAATTGTGTTTAAAAACAAAAATCCGAAACAGACCAGCAAGTCCCTGTGTATATACTTGCACATATGTGAAAGGTAAGCTATTGCATGGTTTTCTTTGTGTTTTTTTCTTTATGGATAACTCTGTTGTTCTTATTGAAATAGAATGTTTGCAGTATTTTTCACAGTACTTCTAAATCATAATCTTCGTTAGTATCCTGTTATATAAGCATTATTCTGTTACTCGTGGTATTCAGTACCTTAAACTAATAACTAAGAGCTGCTGAGAGAGATACTGGGCTTTTTGGAGTCACTATATTTGTTCCAGCCGTAACCTGATTTGAAAGAAACAAAACATAAAATCTTGAATTATGAATTCGCTGGATATTGAAAATATATAAGCTAGTGCCCCTATTTTATGATGCTTAACCATCTTTTCTGTTTAAACAAAAAAGAGAAACCGCATTTGATTTGTTTCATGTGTATTGTAGAAATACAGCTGTTAATTTCCTGCATCTCGTAAAGCATTTTCCATTTGTACCATTGAGTTAAATCCCAGTTAAAGAAAAGAGCTTTGATAGCACATAATTTTTTTGTTGCTTTTAGGAAACATTCATGTTTTTCTGCTACCTACTATGATCTTTAGGCACAGTCAAATGTTCAAACACTGGGAAACATACAAGTTATGGTTATTGGAACAAGCACAGTGAACTCTGTAGGTACAATATGGTGATCTTTAGATACAGAAGTGCAAGCTAGACCTTTTCCAGAAACACTTCAGTGACAAAATCGTATAAATATTTGCTAATTCAAAGTGAGCTTGTTCATTTCAAGAATCAACTTAAGGATATAAAATTGCAGGTCAATTAGACCTTTCAGGAATACATTTTAACAGAACTGCTTTTTCAGGATGGATTTTAATAATTCTAACATTTGAAAAGGGATTACTCTTAATAAAAGTAGACTTCCTAAAATGGATTGCCCATTTAGATTTATACTATTATAAAAATGGGTCTCACATTTGAACTCCTGTCATTTGGAGGAGAGTCTGTTGTTTCCATCACAGGACAAAATGAAGGAATACTGCTAAAACTATGGTACCTAGTGTAAGTATACATGTTCCAACATAGCTCTGGTTCTCTACATCCTGACAAATAAAACTTTGTATCAGCCAGCACCTAATTATGAAATATTTTTTAATAACTATAGACGTTTTGCTGACAGATTTAGAAGGGCAAATAATTCTTCTAAAAAACACTTCTCATCTGTATTCCTAATTTTCTTTGATATTTTAAGTTTTGAAATACTTTCACTGATTCTAGCTTTAACTCCTAATTTCTCCTTCATGCGATATTTTCACATTTATCTTGTATGTATTTTCCCATCTTTCCCTTTTCCATTTCAATATTTTGGCTAGTGGATACTAATCTATTCCTTTGGTATTTTTTAATATGTAGCTGGAAAAAAAAATCTTATTTTTCATAGTGCATAAGCTTACCCAGAAACTTTTCATGGAAGGATTCTGTGAATATGTAGTTAGCAAATAGTTTAAGTGTACCTTTAAAGTGCTTTAAATGGACTTTGGGAGATTGTGACTATCTTCCCAAAGTTATGGGTGACAGGGATGACTTTTTAATGGTTTGTCTAGGAGAGAGTTTTTATCAGCCATTCATTATACTGATGGTAAAACAAACTTTGTTTAGACCCATGTTCTAAGGGACTCTTAAAACTGTAGGATAGACTAAACGTAGAATAACATTTCCGTCCGGAAGAGGGAAAAACAATCCTTGTCTTTAAATGGGGATGTGATCTATAATCATACATATAAACTTATATAAAAACCTTACATCGAAGTGCCACAAAATGTGCATTCACCTGTGTATGTAAAGGTTAAGGTAATGTAGCTTATGTACGGTGTCATGGTACTGTGAATGCAGTTTGGAACTCTGGTATTTTTTAATATACTTCACCTACTCTGAAGAAGTCTGTATGAAGAAATTATGATTTCACTATTTTACAAATACCCGTTCTGAAATTTAAGATGAATAATAGGAGCTAAATTAGGTTTTGTATTCAGTGCCTTCAGTTAGCATTCAGGCACGTAGTATTGTGATGGAAGAGTTGAAAAGTAGGTGGGATTTTAGTATCTCTGTGGAATAATTCTGTTGTTAACTTGTGTCCTGTGTTCAGGTTGAGTAAGGATAGCAAGAGTAACACTCAACCAAAAAGATTGTTGCAGCTTTCATTTTTTGCAACATCTTTAGGTAGACTTCTATTAAAACGCTTTTTTAAAAACATTTGGAAACATGTTAAAATACTTTCAGTTCTTACAAAGGACTAAGAACTTTATATAAAGGAGCGTGTGTGATCTTAGTAGCTGCAGCTTGGAGAGTTGAAAGCATGAAGCAGTTGGCTCAAAAATGCTTAAACTACATGATAGCTGTCAGAAGGCTGAAGCCGTCTTTCATGTGCAGTATGCCACAAAAGTCAGCTTATTTCTGTTTTAAATACAATATGATGAAAGAAATTTAGGTACAGGGTTTAAGTGTATGGGAATGGCTTTTGGGTAGTCAATGTCCTCCTGATACTGTGATCTAAATGATGCTTTCAAGCTCAGCACAGTGTGTTTAACAACAGGTTCTACAGTAGTTAAACATAAATGTAGGAAGATGGTTTATGAACCAGTGAAGAAAAGGGACTGTGAGTGGCAAACTATGTGTTGACATGATTTTCTGTCTTCTACAGGTCATTGTTTAACTGGTCCATGTCTCTTCCCTGCAACATGGTTTTGAAGAAAGCTGTTGATAGTTTGCTTTGCTCAATGTGCCACATCCACCCTAATTATTTTTCCTTACTTATGGGGTGGATGGGTATTACTCCTCCTCCAATGCAATGTCAACACAGACTGTCCATGACTGATGACAGCAAAAAGCAGGACCTTAGTTCTTCTTTAACAGATGATTCTAAAAACGCACAAGCTCCTCTTGCACTAACGGAGTCTCACCTGGCTACTCTTGCTGCCTCATCTCAGTCTCCTGAAGCTATCAAGCAGTTACTGGACTCAGGTTTGCCTTCACTGCTTGTAAGAAGTCTTGCTAGTTTTTGCTTTAACCACACTTCTGGCTCTGACTGCACTGCACAATCAATTGATATCACCCAGGACAGGCTCAGGAGGCATCATGTTCCACAGCACTTTAATAAAATGCCTATAACGGCAGACCTGGTTGCTCCTGTTCTCAGGTTTTTGACAGAAGTTGGCAACAGCCACATGATGAAAGACTGGTTGGGTGGCTCTGAAGTCAATCCCTTGTGGACTGCACTTTTATTTCTGTTGTGCCATTCTGGTGCTACTTCTGGAGGACACAATGTGACGACACAACAGACCAGTGCAAGATCTAGCTTGCTTTCTTCAACTGTAGCAACAGGGTTGACCACTCAGCAGCGGACAGCAATTGAAAATGCAACAGTTGCTTTCTTCTTACAGTGCATCTCTTGCCATCCAAATAACCAGAGGCTTATGGCACAGGTGAGTGAGTTTTAATTTATTTTTTAATAACTACAGCCAATTCTCAAAACATTTTACTTTTTTAACTTTATTTAAAATAACTTTTTTTGTAAGCTGTCATTGACTGGATGAATTTTGTATTAAAATTGTTAATTTGTTGGTCTATCATTGAAAAATATAAAAATGTTTTGGTGTGTCCATCCAGTTCTACCTATAGATTTGTATTCCTCTTGGTTTAGAGGAATAAACTTTAGACCAAAATACTATATTCAACTTGATAGGTCTAAACTCTTCTGAAATGGAATTTGAAAATCAAGCTTCATACGCGTCTTATGTTCTAGTAAGTTAAGGAGATTTGCTGCTGAATTTGCTTGCACAACCATATACCTTGTGCTATCTCTGTCCAGGGAGATGTGGGCTATTGCAGAATATGGCTTTGCATTTGGCATTCTAGTGCAAATGCAGCTATTTTCCTCACATTTATTAACCTTGCAGACCTAGTTGAAAAGAAGTATAATTAAAAAAAGGTTTTTCAGCATTAAGAATGGCAATTCCCTCGGAGCAAGTAGACTTCACTTAAGAAAATTCAGCACCATTCTCTTTTAACGTCTGGTAGTAATAGTGCATTATGTGGTGGGAAATCTTTGCTTTAGGAATTTGAAAGCTGTTTTTCTAAGCACTTCATCTTCAGTTTTTATCTTTTTGAGTTGTCTATATGTTTACAATTATTTTGATGATGTAGTCAGTGTTTTGAACTTTTTTATATATAAAAACTTATACACTGCTGGTATTTTCTTCAGTGGTGCTCATTTCTGATCTGATTTGAACGACAACTGGGAGGATAGATCTTAGTCACTGCCTATTATGGCTCTGTAGAGTTATATTTTAGAGACCTAAATATAGAAATATTTAAAATCTGATGTCATTTTGCATTCCCAGGTTCTCTGTGAATTGTTCCAGTCTTCTCCTCAGCGTGGGAACCTCCCAACCTCTGGAAATATTTCAGGATTTATTAGGAGGCTTTTTTTGCAGCTGATGCTAGAGGATGAGAAAGTGACTTTATTTCTTCAGTCCCCGTGTCCAGTAAGAAATTTTGATATTCGTGTGGTCAATGTGGAATAAATTTAGCCTTAAAGAAATCTGAGTGTATTCAACTTTGAAATATCAGACAGAAGCTTTTCCTGCTGTACGTGTTGCAGAACTTTGGAATGGAGTCTGTTTGTGAATTGTAACAGCATTTTAAAAGTGAATTTAAGGCACTGCTGTAAGGCAAAGCCATCTTGTTAAAAATATACTGCTTCGGAAAAAATTGGCAACTGAAATTCATCTCATGGAAGACTTTTTAATAGGCTTCTGATGCATTAGCAACAAATACAGATACTACTTCAAGTCCTTCTAGCAGTTCTTCATTGTCAGTTTCATTAAGAAACAGACATAGTTTTGATGCTTCAAAATTGGCAGAGATCCTACAGCATTACCCAAAACACCACAAATAAATTCTTGAGTGACAATACTTGAATCAATTTATAAAGCAGATGTGTACTTTGTACATCCACATGATTCACCATTATATGTTAATTATAATTAATGACTGAAGTGCTGTGCTCTCATTGAAGGCTACAAATAAAGAAATACAGGAAGAACAGAAGATATTAAAAGATCTGATACTCCCATACAAGGAAAAAATATTTTCTGCTTTGGTTTCTGCTGTTCTTACTGCATCTCAGAAATAAAGTACTACATGAAATATATGACAGGGAAACGGGATAAAAGAGTATGAAATGGAAAAGGAGGAACAAATTCAGTTGTAGCAGTTATTTGAATGCTTGTTTTAACTTGACTGAGATTAATTATTGTGGCCATTGGTAATTTAAAGGTAACATCAAGTTTTCTGATAACTTATTTTCCATACAACAGACTTATACAGAATGTTACTAGATATGTAAAAGCAGAAAAAATAACTTGAAAAAAAGTTGTCAGATAATTAAATTTCTTCTGCTAAAACCACCAGGAAGCAGTCTGTTCTTACTGAGTTGATTTCTCCTCTAATAAACCTTAGAAATAATGTGGATGTGCAGCATATACTTCTAGTGTACCAGCAACATAACCTTTCAAAGACTGGGTCCCCATTATTATCTCTCAAGTCCTTGCCAAAACTGTATTTATTGGAAGCTAAATTCTGGCTTTCATGAAGTATTAATTTTATTATAGTGTTGCACAACAACAAATTGGCCTTCTATGTGAATATCAATAAACAGTCCTCCTAATGATAGCAGGAAGGGGATAAGGGGTATTCTTATTGCAGAAAAGGCTGTAAAATGTCACTGCAAGCAAAGAATGGTACAGAACGCAAACAGAACTCGAGCTAAAATATAGCAAAAAAATAGATATTAAATCTAGAATAAACTTCGTCCTCAAATCAGAGTACTGGAGAAATGACATCTTTCTCTACTCCATTTTTGTCTCATATACGCATTGTAAAATAATTGATTTTTTAAAAACAATTATGATATCATACTGTTTCTGACTGTAAAAGTATTCTAGTCTTTTGAAGCAATTTCTTTTGGGTTAAAAAATTTACTTTTTCCTGATTTTATGGATTTTCACTGCATACCTCCAGAATCGAAGGGTATGTCATTTTTCATTTTCAGCACACAAAAGTTGGCTTTATTTTGCTACAGGGACTCAGTGAGAACTTAGTGTTTTAACTTATTTCCGAATGTTAAAGCCGGGTTAAAGGTTGACCGTTTTTCTCTTTCAGCTGTACAAAGGTAGAATTAATGCTACTAGTCATGTAATTCAACATCCGATGTATGGAGCTGGACATAAATTTCGTACTCTTCACTTGCCTGTCTCAACAACTCTAGCAGAGGTTCTTGATCGTGTGTCAGGCAAGTTTGCAATATTTCATGTTTTATTTTTTTTTAAATACAGTTTCAAAAAAAACCAAAACACCTGCACAAACCAAGTATATCTAAAGTAGTACAGATTTGCACTCTTAATTAGTAATATGAAACTGTGGTTTAAGTTGTAAGCCTTTGCATATGCCTGACATGTTCCATGTAAAATGCATATTTACTAATCATAAACTATTTTTTCCTTCTATAGAACTAAGGTAGGGAAGATGGGATTTTTGTTTCATTCTTTTTTGGTTGATTTTGTTTGTTTTTTGTTTTGTTTGCTTTTTAGTATTAATATCCCATGAAGATTTGAGAACACATTTGGAAAACCATACAAATGGTGTTGAAAATAGCAGTTTTTAAAATGCTTTCATTTGGTCACTTAAATATTCCCAGACTATGTCAACTAAATGTCATGGAACTTGAAAGTTTAATTCAAGATGGGGATGAAATAATGCTGCTATGAGAAGGGCATTAATGGAGGCTCCATCCATTTTGTGGTTATACATTTGCCTATCATATAAACGTTTGAGTTTGCTTACTAAATGGAGATTAAAAGAATAATTTACTTTTAGAGATAAATTTTAAAATTATGTAGAGTGAGGGGATAATATTAAGGCATGAATTTGTTAGGGTTTTCTGAAGTTCAGTACTTTCAGTAATGCTACTTAAATACCAGGCCCCCCCAAACCATAGTAAGAATTTTGACACCTGAATGGTAGATAGCTTAAAATAAGTCTGACCTTGAATTTAACTGTTTATTTACTACTTCAGGAAATAGAACTATATGTTACAAGGGCCTACAAGGAAGCTGGAAAGGAACTATTCATAGAGGCTTATAGTGACAGGACAAGGGGGAATGGGTATAAACTGGAGAGGGGCAGATTTATGCTTGACATAAGGAAGAATTCCTTTACCATGAGAGTGGTGAGGCACTAGAACAGGTTGTCCAGGGAAGTTATGGATGCCCCTTCCCTGGAGGTGTTCAAGACCAGGTTGGATGGGACCTTGGGCAGCCTGATCTAGTGGGACATGTCCTTGCCCATGGCAGGGGGGTTGGACCTAGATGATATTTAAGGTCCCTTCCAACCCAAACTATTCTATGATTCTATGCTAAAGATTAGGGCTAGTGATCTATTTTTAAATTTAGAGAGTAGAATTGATACTAAAGGTGTCATGTCCATACTAAAGCGCTGTAGGTAAAACTAGGCGAGGTGCAAGTTGATTCTCCTTAGGTAAGAAGAGCACAATTTTTTATGCAAAAAATCAGTTTTAAGCATGTCTCATCTAAAAACAACAAGGGCAGAGGGGACAACCCCAGCAGTTCCTTTTTACTCTTAAGATATGGGTCTTAGCACTAGCAAAGAAAAGTCGAAGATCTTCACAGCAATTATGATTTTGCTGGTTTTTGATGTGCATACACTCAAGTTTGTGCATACGTATCTGACTAAGTATTTATGTTATTATATGTAGACATATTTTTCTGTGTAATGTTTCAGAAATCAGTGCAGGTCATCTTTAATTTCTGAAGCAGAACTTTGTGGAGTTCAGAGATACTATTGCTTTTTTTATATCTACTGAAGATCTTTGCATCAGAATTTTTAATAAATTCATATATGCCAATAAGTATGTTACCTAATAAGGTGAGAGAAGTACAATAAAGATATTTGGCAGAACATTAGATAGAACAAGATGTGCTTTGGGATTTTAATTAAACAATAGCGAGGCCTAGAAAAATGCTTGACACTTAGCAGGCTATTCCCTGCTAAGTATTTATGATAGAATTCTGTATTCATTTACTATCTTGACACAGCTATGTGTGCAATGTGACCAAGGTATTTTAGATCCTTGTGCAGTTTATGGTCAGAATTACTGTAATGGGTGGGATAGTTCCTATGTATGAGGTCCAGGTCAATTGTTGAGCAGTGACATAAACTGGACTGAATAGCTGCCTCAGTGGTATATTGTGGTCAGCTTGATGGCCAGTGCTAATAGGGACTGGGAAGGGGAATGTGATGATGTGATATTCTGTATTGTCTGTAACTGAAGCTGATCAAATGCTGACTTTGTAGGGCACCATAAGTTTGTCATTTGCTTTCATTTTAAATCGGAAGAATTAAAAGAACTTCAACTTTTCCAGAATTATATTTCAATCCCTCATCTGATTTCCATGATTGTATTAAAACGTTTGTGATACTTTTATGTCATTCCATGAAGTCCATGGTTAGGACATAACAAAGATCTGATTATATGAGGAGTAAACTGCATGTTTGGGGTGACGGTGGGAGAGAAGGGATGGACTTGGGGTAGAAAGGGAGACTGGCACCACTGCAGCAATAGGAAGTCATGAAAATCCTGTGTCAGAGTCTGTCCCTTGGCTTACCTTCTTTTTTCTTAGCTACACTGTTCGTGTCTTAAATTATGCCATACTTCCCACAGAAATATATCACAATAAGCATGTTCATTTCATACATTTCACTCAGTGTTTTAAAAAAGGGGAGGATGAGTGAGGGTGTCTAAAGTCATTGCTGAATCTGCTACTCGCATCCTTTCACCATAGGAAGAAAATGCATAGTATCACTGCAGATAGGGTTGTCTAGGGTGAGTGCCAGTTGTTTTGTATTTTATTCACCTTAGTCTTAAATTACTGGTCTTGGTTGGTCAGGAAGATTAAACAACAAATCTAGGTATTACCTGAGTACTAAAAGTATCATTACTTAAGCTTTACCATTGTCTTCAGGCACAAATCATAATATATATGCAGACAGGTCAAACTGTATCTCTTTCAACACCTCGCCCACTGGTAATATACAGTTAAAGGTGGCTGAATGGTATTAGGTCCTGAGTCTGTGGTTGTAACTTAAGACTGATGAGGCAGTGTGGAAAAAGGTTGTTACTCAGAAGCAATTAGAGAATTATTTGGCCATTTTGGTGCCAGTGTTGCACCTTACAGAGTGTGAAATTGTCTGTTGTCGCTAGTAATCAATGATTTAATAGTTGCTTGCTAATATTTGTGATCTACACTACTTGAACCAAAACAGTTGAACTGCAGGAATCTAATGTTCACTTAGATAAACAGCACAAGGTTTGGATGTGTAAAGTACTTTAGACATCTTCCAGTTTCAAAGGAAGAATCATACTTTCCAGGAAATTGAATCAGTATGAAATACTAAATACCCAGACCTAAATACAACAATATAATAAGTCTGCAAGTGTCTCTAAAAAAAAAAAAGGGTTGGGTTATTTTTGTAGTGTCATTGCAGGGGTGTTTTGTTTTCATTGGTGTTTGTTTTGTTTATCTTGTTTACTCTCATTTTTGGTTTTAACAGGAATTTTCTTGGCTTATCAGGCAATGATTTTAACTTGTTAAGTGTTCTAAATTGTCAGAGGACAGATTTTTTGGGGGGAATTTCATGATGCCTTAATTGATAGATATTTACAAGACTATTACTGCCTGGGATGAAACTCTAATCCACTAAAATAGTTGAGAATAGCCTTCTTAACAGCCTAGAAACTGTAATAGAATTAACTTGATATCTTGAAATGCCTTTCTCTCCTCTTCTTTTTCCCTGTATAGATACACCCAGTATCACAGCTAAGCTAATTAACGAACAGAAGGAGGATAAAGAGAAAAAGAACTATGAAGAGAAAGAAAAAGCTAAAGCAGAAAATGGATTTCAGGACAATTATAGTGTTGTTGTTGCTTCTGGTATGTTGGGTTCTATTTTTTTTCTTCCAACTTCTGAAAATTTAATCTTTCAGACAGTAGAGGTGGGGAGGAAATCATATCTACCAACAGTTCTTTCTATTACTAGTTATGGTTAGAAAGATCGTAGTGCGCAGGTAAACCGTCTGCCTGCTAGGCAGCAAAGATTGTTTTCTGGTAGAACTACTGCCCTCATCAGATTATGTTCTTTGACAAATTTGTACCTAAGTGTGTGTGTCAGTGATAAGTTGTGGATGCTGTTGCTGGAGCATTTTCCAGGGTTTTGTAGAGGTAAACCTGGAGCCTGAATTAAATGGCAGTATATTAGTATTGGTGTACTGTTGCTGTTATCTCTACCGTTTTGCAGTGGCTGGTGCATCACAGTTTGATCACCTACTCCCACAATATGCTTTGGAAAGAAAAGGATCCGTATATTTTGCATGACAACTGGTGTGGTACTCTGCTAAAAAACTGTTCGCAGAATCCCTAGGTTGGAAAAGACCTCCAGCATCATTGAGCCCAACCATTCCTATCAATCACTAAACCATGCCTCTCAGCACCTCATCCACCTGTTTTTTTAAACATCTCCAGGGATGGTGACTCAGCCACCTCCCTGGGCAGTCTCTGCCAGTGCCCAATGACCCTTTCTGTGAAAATTGTTTTTCTTATGTCAAGCCTTAACCTCCCCTGGTGGAGCTTGAGGCCATTCCCTCTTGCCCTGTCCCCTATCCCTTGGGAGAAGAGGCCAGCTCCCTTCTCTCTACAACCTCCTTTCAGGTAGTTATAGAGAGCAATGAGGTCACCCCTCAGTCTCCTCTTCTCCAGGCTTAACAACCTCAGTTCCCTCAGCCACTTCTCGTAAGACTTGTTCTCCAGCTTCTTCACCAGCTTCACTGCTCTTCCTTGGACTCGCTCCAGAGCCTCAACATCCTTCTTGTGGTGAGGGGCCCAGAACTGAACACAGGATTCAAGGAGCGGTCTCACCAGTGCCGAGTACAGAGGGAGAATAACCTCCCTGGACCTGCTGGTCACGCCGTTTCTGATCCAAGCCAAGATGCCATTGGCCTTCTTGGCCACCTGGGCACACTGCTGGCTCATGTTCAGTCGCTGTCAACCAACACCCCCAGGTCCCTCTCCTCCAGGCAGCTTTCTAGACAGACTTCTCCCAGTCTGTAGCACTGCACAGGGTTGTTGTGCCCCAAGTGCAGGACCCGGCATTTGGCCTTGTTAAACCTCATGCCATTGGACTCAGCCCAGCGGTCCAGCCTGTTCAGATCCATCTGTGGAGCCTCCCTACCCTCAAGCACATCAACCCTTTCACCCAGCTTAGTGTCATCCGCAAACTTACTTAGGGTGCATTCAATCCCCTCATCCAGGTCATTGATAAAGACATTGAACAGGGCTGGACCCAGCACTGAGCCCTGGGGAACCCCACTTGTCACTGGCCTCCAGCTGGATTTCACACCATTTACCACCACTCTCTGGGCCCGGCCATCCAACCAGTTTTCCACCCAGGAGAGTGTGCGCCTGTCCAGGCCAGAGGCTGACAGTTTCTCAAGCAGAATGCTGTGAGAAACTGTGTCAAAGGCTTTACTGAAGTCCAGGAAGATACATCCACAGCCTTTCCCTCGTCCAGTAGCCAAGTCACTTTGTCATAGAAGGCGATCAGGTTTGTTTGGTAAGACTTGCCTTTTGTGAACCCATGTTGACCTGGGCCTGATCACCTGGTTCTCTTGCATGTGCTTCATGATAGCACTCAAGATCACCTGTTCCATGACTTTCTCCAGCACTGAGGTCAGACTGACAGGCCTGTAATTCCCTGGATCCTCCCTGCGACCCTTCTTGTAGAAGGGCACAACGTCGACCAGCTTCCAGTCGACCACTGGAAGATGATGGAAAGGGGTTTGGCAGGCACATCCGCCAGCTCCCTCAGTACTCTTGGGTGGATCCCATCTGGCCCCATAGACTTAGATGGAGATGTAAAATAGAGATGTTAGACGGAGATGTAAGAATAAAAACATAGAATCATATCATAGAATAACCAGGTTGGAAGAGACCCACTGGATCATCGAGTCCAACCATTCCTATCAAGCACTAAACCATGCCCCCCAGCACCTCGTCCACCCGTGCCTTAAACACCTCCAGGGAAGGTGACTCAACCACCTCCCTGGGCAGCCTGTTCCAGTATCCAATGACCCTTTCTGTGAAGAATTTTTTCCTAATGTCCAGCCTAAATCTCCCCTGGCGGAGCTTGAGGCCATTCCCTCTTGTCCTGTCCCCTGTCACTTGGGAGAAGAGGCCAGCACCCTCCTCTCTACAACCTCCTTTCAGGTAGTTGTAGAGAGCAATGAGGTCTCCCCTCAGCCAGAATCACAATAGAGGATTTTTGTCCAAAGCATTCTCATTCTCACAACTAATGTGAAGGTCCTTTTGAAGTCATTCATGTAGACCCTTCTCCAGAACTGCTATGGAGGTTGTAGATTGAACATAGTAATTTTGCAGTGGTACAAGATTACTGTTCAGATGATGGCTGTGGAGATCGTTAATCTCTCAGTTTGAAGTTCTAATATATGTGTGAGAGAGAGAGAGAGAGAAATGAGTGAACTTCAAACTACTGTTTTTCTCTCTAGCTTTCTGTCTTCGTTGAGCTACCTCAATTTCGTTTATACTTCATGAAGCATGAAGAAGTGATGCTGATTTCCTTTGACTTCTGGCACCAATATTTCTTAAGCTTTTTATTTCAGGCTTTTAGATGTAGATATAATTCTAAACTGAAGTGTTGGATAGGGCGGCAGTTTCATGGATCTTGGTATATATTTAAAGCAGCACAGCTGATGTCAATTACAGCATCTTTATCTGGCAAGTAAGGTGCTCCTTAAATAGGGTAAATGTGTTTTGGTAATATCTGAACTATTAATAGGCCCAAATGAAGAGTTAAAAAATGAATAAAGAATTTAGGAAGAAAGAAGGAAGGCAGGGCATAGGGCAGTCAACCATGTCTCATCCTAGCTGCATCTCTGATCATTCTGCCTGTTACAGCCCATTCCCTATTTAGAAGGAAGCAGACTTAAGATTTTCCTTCTTTTTAGTTGAGTTTGGGGTTTTTTTTCCAGTTAAGCAAAATGGTTTAAGTGTAAACTTATTTCATTTGCATTTGTTTTAACTACCTGTTTGTGAACGCTTTTCTTCTTTTGTCTTTATCTTTTCATATATTCTGGGAGTTTTTTTAGTTCATGCCGCTAGTATTTAACTTGCTCCCTATTGGTAAAATTAATAGAGTCTAGAAAGAGAATTTGGAGCATGATCTTCCCGTGACAAGCTAGCTTAGTATACCAAGATTACTAGAGAATGTCTTGTGTGTTACAGCTGCTCGTGCCAATCACCTGAAGCCAGAGGGTATTGTAGTATTTCAGGTGTGGATGTTAGTTTTGCAGCTGCTCTTGGCTAATGATAAGGTAGTATTTTTACGTGATTTTGTATCTTGACTTGCTGGCCTTTTTACTTGGTATGTAAACTGCATAGATGGGTACATGGTGGTAGTGTAATTTTACTGTAACCTAAGTCAACTTAAGTAGTCCCAAAATATGGCAGCCTTGCTGTATAAGCTCAGTAAGCTTTTGATATACCTGTTCTGCCTTTTGATTTTCATACAGTGCTAACTTGAAATGTTTTAACACAGGCAACTTTAAAAGAATGTTTAAAGACACCTTTCGTAATGGGGTACTGTTGATACTGCAGCTGGAGTCACCTTCGTAAGCCAGACAAGTGGTTATTATCTGTAGTCTGTGCTAAAATGTCTATCAGTTTAGAAGTTTTTGCCTTTCTTGCTTGCAATTGAAAAAACAACCTAAGATAAGTTTTACTGTAGGGCCCGTTTAGGGCTTAGGGGGACACATAGCCTCGTAACTGTAAAAATACCACGATTGTATCCAAATATATTTTGTATATGGATGCTATTCTGATATTTAATTAGCCATTACTGAAAAATTAGACCTTTCTGCTTTCATTGAAGCTATTGAGTACATTGCATATTGGCTAACTGACATTATTAAATACTGGAATGATTTTTCATTTTTTACTTCCGTGCTAGGTTTGAAATCTCAGTCAAAAAGAGCTGTTGCATCCACACCTCCACGTCCACCATCAAGACGAGGAAGAGTGATGGCGGATAAAGTAGGGACCTCTTCTTCAGGAGGAGAATCTTCCAGCAAGACCATTAGTGTTCCAGTTTTTCATCTATACCATAAGCTTCTACCAGGTAGCTTCAATGACTCATTCTAAATTTCAGAATCATGGTCTTTTTCAGTGGCTGATATGTCATCAGAAAACAGACGTCATGGTAATCTTTCTACTTTATCTTTATATTGAGCATCTTGAAGTGTACAGCCCTTCTGCTTAACAGCTTTCAACTGGAAGTGGAGCATTGTCACAACGTAGTGGCTTGACAGAAGTAACAATTATGTTGATCTCCCTGGAAGTTTAGTTCCTTGTTCCTAAACAAAATCTCAAAAGCATTTCCACTTTCACTTGTAAATAAGAGAGGGGTGTGTTCATAAGGTGACTCACATTTTCTTTTATCTGCAAGGCAGAACTTAACTGGCATTTGTGCCCTATCATTTCTTGTTCTAAGTGGGCAGCCAACTTGTACTGCGTGTGGAAAGTTGATTTGCCAGTTTAAAAACGTTCTTGAATTCCATAATACCTCTGTTTTCAAAACCACGGTGTCTTAAGCAGTTAGTTATGCTTTATGTACTCACATACTATCAGCTATCTGGACAGAGCCAGTGGCAATGCTATAGTTGAAGTATAATGAGAGGTCCTACAGAGAGATTGGTATGACTGGAATTCTTAACCTTAGATCAGGGATAAACAACAGGAAAACGGGTGAAACACTGCTATGCAGAAGAGCTTCATATCTGTTTTATAGCATAAAACAAGGTATTTTTAACTTCCATTTCGTAAGATACCAGCTTCCACTGAAGAAACAGGTTGTTACTGAAGACCTTCCTGCATCTTGCGTTACTTCATTAAGTGTAGTCAAGATTAAATGGGCATGCTAAGTGTATTATATGATCCGACTCTAAAACATTTCACTAAATGCATGAGTCTCATTGCTGTTAGGAAAAATTGCTCTGGCTTAAGAATAACTTGTAAATTCAGGGAAAAACATATTCTTTCTGAACAACAAAGTGGCCAAAATCTTGATTTGAGTAGTCAGTTTGGGTTGTATTGCATGTGTACTTCAAGTCTTCATTGCTGCCAAGAAAAGTGTTTCTGGCAGCCCCATTCATTTTCTCTTGCCGAGATATGTCTTGAAACAAGAATAGGGCTGCGTGTGGAACTAATAGGGCTGAAAAAGAATTGTGGGTTTCTTTTGTTCTCCACTTCTTCCATTTCAGCTATTTTACTTTATGCTCACACACCTTCATGCTACCACATAAAAACATGATGCAGAGTGGGGTTTAATAGTAGAGGACAGGCAGTACCCACTTAAAATGCACATTAATTACAGCCTTATCCATTTGTTATATATGCCAAGTGCTTGAGCTGTCAGCACAGAGCTGCCTTAGGGAATGCTGGCGTGGTTCTTTTATGGTTTATTCCAAACTGATAAGGCCCCTTTACCTAAAAGAATGAATGGTAAAATTAAGGCCTTGGTTTGGAGCCAGATAATATTTAATCTACTTGGCGTTTGTGGTACAAGTAATGAACAGCACCTGGACATGTAAGTTAAAATAACGCAATCATAATTTGCCTCTCTGACTCTATGCCATTGTTGTTTAGGCCAACCATTACCAGCTGAAATGACACTGGCCCAGCTTCTGACTCTGCTGTATGACCGGAAACTCCCTCAGGGATACCGATCAATAGATTTGACTGTTAAGCTTGGTTCCAAAGTCATCTCAGATCCAAGCTTATCAAAAACAGACTCATTTAAACGTCTTCATACAGAAAAAGGTGAGTCATCTTAGTTTTTTGGCATATGACTTTTTAAAATCGTTTTATTTTGGACAAAAATGAGTTTGATTTTTCTGGTAACAAACAGCAGCTTTCTGTATATTCTTGGGGAATGTTCATAAGCCGTTCTCTACAAGATAAGTGCTATTCATCGTGATAAAGAACAAATTCGTTGCCTGTCTTCAGACTGTATCTATAAGGTGCACCATTATGGTTGTTCTGGTTTCACTTTTATTCATTATTGTGTTATATATGATATGATTATATGATTCTATAGATACCACGTATTTTATTTCCTGGCACATATATCAGTTCTCTGTATTAAATGTTTGTGCTGATAACCAGGGCAGATAAAGTAACACAGGAGCTGTTGAAAACTATATTGAATTATAGAAGCCTCTTCAATTTTTTTATTGCAGCAACTTGGGTAATTAAATGCTTCTTTGGGAATTTTCTTCAGGCCCACCTAAGCAGGTCTTGTAACTCTAGCTTATAAAAACATTATTTTTAACATTTTCTAATATGGTTTGTTTCTTGCTAATGCTTTTACTAATTGCTTGCTATCTACTTACTCATAGTGCTGAGGGAAGGCGAGGGAGGAGCTGTATCCCGGGAAGCTCTTGAAATATTTCTATATCATTCCTTCAGTGAAGGATTTAGAGGAATGGGACCTTGAAATTAAGCTATGGTGATCTGCTGGCACAGCATGGGATTACAAAGTTAATTTGTCTCTTTTAAGACAGGGGCTTCTTTTAAAAACTGTTCACCTGATAGATCAGTCTTTTTCTAGAAGAGATAACAAAGAAAAAGAAGAGTTATAAAAAAACCTCTTGCTGTCTGGTCTGAGCTAAGTATTTCATGACTGTGTAATGGCTGGATATACAGATCTCTCATGCTGTTGATAGGTCTTTCTCTTTCAAATAATATTTTTATTTTCTTTTGCTGTTTATGTAATTTCTAAACTTACAATAAATATTCTTTTGTTTGAATAAAACTCAAAAATCATTAGAGGAGGTTGAGTTTAGTAGTAGAACTGCATGTGAAAACATAAAGGTCCTCCTTGCACTTCTATTAGAGTTACTAGGGTTTATTTTTTTAAACTTGAGATTAACACTTTTGAATTTATTTTTGTCATTACAAATCCATTGATCTGTGGTGCTGTACAGCAAAATATTAGTTATAGACAGATGTCTCACAATCACTGCTTAGCGGTTTCGAAGGCTAGCGCGCTTTTTCATTACTTGTTTTTTAATAGCTCTAGAAAACGTTCTTACATATCAGTATTTCCTTACTTGCTACCCAAAGTTGAGATTATCTGTGCTGGATAGATTTTATAGCTTCACATGTTGTCTCTAGTGCTGCATTTACTACTACTGTACTTGAGGAAAAGTATCACTTCTTGATATTGTTTTCTGTGTGCCTTTGAGATCAGCACTTTTCCACAGCTACAGTGCATGACTTCTCTGAAAACTTGCAGAACGTTGATGGAGCTGAAATGGCTTAAATTGGGTTATAAGAAGATTAACTAAAGCAAGTACTGGAGAAATATGCTTAAGTGTAACTCCTTGCAGTGATATTTGAGATGTGAAAGGAGTAGCGTTATATTTATAATGAAAGATCTGCCTATACCCTTACTCACTGACAACATTTTTTCAAGTGTCTTTTGCAGAGAAGCATTTGGCCTTAATGATCTTTCTGTGCTTTGTGAATATCTGTGTGTTTTCTTGTTTTCCTTCTTTGAGAAGGCTTATAGCTTTTTACACTGTTAAACAGAGGTGAGAGTCTTCCTTCAATACCTTTAATTTAAAACTTTACTTATCAAGAAAATCTACGCTTTCTTGTGGTCTGAACAATTCATATCATTGCAAGCAATTGAATTGTAAATCACATTCAGCCTGCATGGTGGAATCCTCCACGTGTCTGACGGAAGGTGGTCTCTTGCTGAGACCAGCATGTTTGCAGACTTTCTCGCCCACTCACTCTCTGTGGTGATAGGAAAGACTTCAGCAAAGGTGATTTCTGCCTGTATCCTTAAGAACAGTAGACATCAAAGCTGTATGTGCTGCAAGTGTTATGTTTGGGCTCATTCTTAGGAGGATTATCCTGCTTTGGAAGCTTACATGACCTTTTCTGTTTCTCATAGTCCATCAGGTTGAATTAGAGTGAATTGATGTACGTACTCCTACATATTGCTGTTTTGAACTTGTTAAATATTTTGGTCTTATTGCTCCCTTGTAATGTATTTCTCCCACAAATCCATGATGTCCTTAAAAGTTGAGAATTAGGATGGGAAATGACCTACTGTTTCCTATTCTCTTTCAAATTAAGGAAGAAAAGTAATATAAAGTATCTGTGGTTAAAACTTAAAAGAAATATTTTTGTAGCTGCTTGAATTATGTTTTTAATTTGCTTCTATGTTTTTACAAGTGTATAATAAATGATTATGTGTGCATACAAACATTTAAGTATAATAATAGATTTTCAGCATGGTGTCAGGCTGCTCACAACGTAGAGATACTGACGCCATTTGATCTATACTTTTGTTGTGGGCATATTGTGAAAACTTTGAGAACCACTGCATTATAACGTTTAAAAACACGATCTCCAATACAGGGATTTTTTTAGATGAAATACATCAAATATTTACTGTGAATTTTGCCTCTGGTAATGAGCAACGAGGATTGATTTCTTGACAAAAATTAATTGTGGTAGGGTTCCCTATACACAATCTGTGTGCATCAGTGTATAAAATTATCAGTTTTGTCTATTGTACAAGATACTAGGGTGCTGAGTCATGAACTGGGAGGATGGAGGCTAGTAGAAGGTTAAAAATAGACATCTTGATCTTTTTTTATGAGGGAGAACAGAATTAAATTGCACAACTTTGGCAGAGGGGCGTTTTGACACCTCACAGGCAGGAGATGTGAAAATGATAGTTGTGGTGAGTGATGGATGATATAACTGTGGACAGTGAGTTAAATGATAAGAAAGGGTAAATTAAAAAAGAAAAATTCTTGTTCAGCATTTTTGAGGAAAAAGCAAGACTAATTTGAGTAAGGTTATCTTTCCTTTATTCAGCTATAAATTCGTTATCGGAGAGTAACAAACCTACTTGTATCTCCTAGGTGAAAGGGAGTGTTAAAAAATGTCATATTTCCAAAGTTAACAAAATCTTGAAACCATAAATCTAATTCTAATAAAACATAAAGTTCTAATAATTAGCATGTAACCCTATATAAGTAAGTAATCCCAAATTATGACATGGATCTGCCGTCACTGGCAGAAGGTGCCACAAATACTTTTTTTTTCTTTTGATATTCTTATACTCATAAATTCCAGGCTCTGACTCAAGTTCTGCTTCAGAACAATCCTCCTGAAGTCCACTTTTACTTGACGACAAAGAGATAAACACAATATTGATGATGATAATGTATTAATTTATCTTACTTCTGTGTTTTTGTAGAGCATGCCGATTTACTGGGACCTTGTCCTGAAGATGAAGCCATCAGTCCTGGGGATGAGTCTATGGATGCAGTTTTAGATGAATCGCTTCTTGAAACCTGTCCAATACAGTCTCCGTTGCAAGTTTTTGCAGGAATGGGTGGATTGGCCCTTATTGCAGAGAGGCTCCCTATGCTTTATCCTGATGTGATTCAGCAAGTAGGTGAAAAAAATCTGTTTAGAGAAACATGCTAAGAGTGGTTTTGTTTGTTTAAGGGCAGTATTTTCCTCGTATTTCTCTATGGCTCAGTTTGACATCACAGTTATGTAGGGAAGCTCCTTTAAAATAGGCAAGTGCATAACTCTACAGCCCAGTACAGCTATACATGCTGCTTCCTTAGACATGTTATAGGCTGCTTGAGTAGCCATATCCATGTGGAACAAGTGCATGAATTCATTGCTGCTGTTTGCCTTCTGTTAATCCATAAAATAAATGTCATGGAGGGTACATTAACATAAAGTTGCTCATATACTATTAGGCCATACTTGCTTATAATTTAATTGCTCGTGTACATGTACCCTCAGAGGGTTTGTTATGGTGAAGTGAAATTCAGTTCTCAAAGCAGATTGTATAATTTATTTTAGGTTTATTATTATAAAAAATAAATGACTGGCTAATCTTAATTATATTAATAAATAATATATCTGAAATTAAAGCATAATAATAGGTATGTTATTTATTTGCATACTTATTATAATATGCATAGAGTTTCTCTGGAGGCACTGACAGACGTTTCAGAAGTGTCAGTAGTGGCATTAGTGTGGAATTACTACTTTGGCTGCTGTTCCAGGCACGCAGTCTTTATTTTAAAAAGGAAAAACTAACCTGTGAGTTACTCAAATTCTATTTGGCTATATTTTTGAAATTTATGGCTGATATTCCTAACAGGAATGACTGTGAGTATTTATTCCCTTTGAAATTAAGCTAACCATGGATTAAGTTCAGTACCCTGACTGCAAAGCTACCCAGTTCCGTGAAGATGTTTTATAGAGGTTCAAAAATTATCAGCTGTTTCAAAAATCCTCCTAATTTGTAGATAGTTAGAATAATCACAGCTAGACAAGGCTTTGGCTTTTAATTAGGAATTTGGTATTTTGAATAAATTCTGCAAGGGCTTTTCAGATTAGTCTTTACCCATTTTAGATTAGTCTGGTGGTAGATACTAGAATTTTAATTGTGATTGCATCAGTTCATCTGAATAGCATAAAAGCCTGAAACTTCTGTGGTGTTTCATATGAGAAGAGCCAGCATATCATACCTTCATTTTAACTGTATGACTGTGTATGACTGTTTCCTGGGGAGTTGTACAACTTTTACCCTGTTAATCTCAGATTCCCATCATAATGCCTTGCTGCATAGCCCTCTGTGCAGTGAGTTCATAAAACAGAACTACAGATTGTTGCGAGAGCATAATAGTAATAACACCTGCCAAATCAATCAATTGGAAAGGACCACATGATTTCCTCCAAAACTGCTAAGATACCCAAATTTCTTCTCATTTTTTAAAGGCTGTTCTTCTTCTTGCAATGTGTAATTAAAAAATAAACATTTGACTTAACACTCAATGTTTAATGTTTAAAATAATGTTTCCTATTTTACAGCCTCATATAGAAAATGATCTTTGTATTGTTTACTTTAGCCTAATTTGTCTCTAGATTAGATTTTAAGATACTGTTGCTTGCTGTTCTTTGCAGAACTTTCTAGAATTGTATTGAAAATGAACAAGTACACCTTTTTGAGCCACTTAGCCTGGTCCCCGTATCTGTAAATGGGAGTGTATTTCATGTGACTTTTCAATGGTGTTCTGTATTAAGATTGTGTGTCCTTTACATCCTAACTTTAATAAAATGTTTGCCTGTGTGATTAACTAAATGACTAATGTTTTTCTGTTGTTTTTTGTTGGTGAAGGTGAGCACGCCTGTGGTTACTTCAACCACGCAGGAAAAGCAGAAGGACAGTGATCAGTTTGAATGGGTTACCATTGAACAATCGGGGGAATTGGTGTATGAAGCACCAGAAACAATTGCTGCAGAACCTCCACCGATCAAGTCAACAGTTCAGACTATGTCTCCCATACCTGCACATTCTTTGGCTGCCTTTGGTTTATTTCTTCGTCTCCCGGGCTATGCTGAGGTGCTGCTAAAAGAACGGAAACATGCTCAGTGTCTGTTGAGATTGGTGTTGGGAGTTACAGATGATGGTGAAGGAAGTATGTGCTGCAATTATTATGCTTCTTTGTAGACTACGTCTAGGTTATTTTACTTACGTTTGTTTATACTGTAATGCTTTTAGCACGAAGATCAAATTGCTTTGTGCAGAACTGTTGCTAGCATCTCTGATAGTCTGTTGTCTCTAAATACTAAATTTTGTCTCTCAAAGATTTGTTGCAATCATCAGTATTCAAGTGTTCTCATCTAAATGTCAGAGTAATTGTAAAATAACTGTTTATAAAACTTGAAATGACACTGTCAAGATGACAATGCGTTCAGGCAAAGGTGCGAGTAGAAGGGGTATGCTCAGCTCACTGAGTTAACAACCAAATGCAGAATAATATGGATAGGAGCATAGCTACAGCAGATGGAGAGTAAACTGTTGAATAATACTGTTTTAAAAAAGGAGTGAAATACCTCTAGATCATAGGGATCAAATTAGCTGAGCAGGAACTCTACCTTAATGGTGTGAGTTCAGAGGGAGAAATGATGGGGGTATTCTTTGATGAATGAACAGATGAGCTGAGAGACAATTTGTAGTCAGTGTCTTCGCAGCCAAACCTGGAATTCTGCCTACAGTTCTAATATTTGTGTTTCTTAATGTGTGTGAAAGACGTTTTAGTACTTTATAGACATTTCCTTTCATTATGATATTGCAAAGAATACTGTTTTTTCTATGCAGCAATCAACTGAAGTTAGTCTCTATTCAGCTGCCTATAGAGTGGTGGACAACATGTAGCTTGTAAGACTAACTGAGAAACTACCCTTCGGTTTACTGTCCCTTCTGTTTATGTTTTTATTTGTCTTGTATTTAGGTACAAGACAGTAGACAAGACCAAACTGGATAACAAAAATCCAGTCTGTCTGCTTACTCACACCTAATTTGAGTAGTAATTAACTGGTGGGCTACATGCAATCCCTCTCATTTTTATGTCCTTCAGTGATTCCAGTCCCTTGCAATTGCAAACAATTTTTATATCTTTTTTTAAACTTTTTTTATGAAGGTGACCAACTCAAATGCTTAAAATTTGGGATGCTTTTTGTGTGTATGTGTGCACATCCGCTATTGCTATTGGAATACAGTTCCAGAACATCATTTGGCTGCTTTAATTTTCAGCCTAAATTTATTCATATCCAGTTTGTGCCCGTTTATCATTGTGCCAGCATTGTTCCTCTTTATAAATAGCGCTTCTTTCTCCAGTGCATTTGTTGATGGGAATTGTATTCCCTCTTAACCTTTGTTTTTGCTGGACTAAACAGTTAATTTCTCTGTTTTCTAAGCCAAACATCTGAATTCAACTCTTTATGAAACATGGGATCTATTATACAAAGTAATCCACATTAGTTCTCTGTATAAAGCATTAACATTTTCTTTTTATGTTGGAAATGCATCTTTTCATGCACCTAGACTCTCTTTATCCTCTCACATCATGTGAAGAGCTGCACTTAAAAATCCATGGCTTATAGATTAAACATGGATTCAGTTGTTTGCGAAGATAAATCATAGGCAGATGCTTAAATTTTTTTGTCTCCTTGTCAGTTGGCTACACCTGCAGTTCTGGAAGTCTGTCAGATGGGCTTTTTTCCAGAGGTGTTCAGTTTTATTTATGAAGATCCCAGTCAGAGGACTTCCTGCTTCCTTCTTGTTAGTGTCTTTACGAAGAGTATCAGATAGATATGAGCTAACTAGTGTGTGTATAGACCCATATACATACATATATAGGCATGTATGTTTGTAATGTATTTCCCTTTAGACCTCTGGATGATGATACAGCTGCAGCGCTAAGAATGAGGGAGAAAATATTGTAAAGATACTCAAAATAAGAAGCTAATTTCGATCTTGAAGTATTTTTAGTGTATGAAGTATTTTCTGTTGTCGTGTATCTCTTTTTACTCATGCAATGGGGAAGGAATGTGAAATGAGTTGTTAAATACAGAAAAAATTGAAAGAATTTCCCAAATCAAATTACATTGCATTAACATGTCACTCTACTGTTTGAAATGTGGCTTTTAAATTATTTTTGCTCATAATGCAAGAGGGTTAAAAAATTCAAGTAATTCTACAAAATTAAAACATGCAGCTCATCTAATTAAGATTATTTCAGTATTTCACCTTGTTTTCAATTTTAATAGCATCACAGCTTGGATTGTGTCAATGACTTTAACAGTTTGGGCACATGAATATGAAAGAAATTCTACACCATGATAAACTGCAGCTTCTTGTCAGCTAAGCTTCTATTAGCTGGCCATGTGTGTTCTTTAACTTGCTGTAGCTGGAACGCTAAAAAAAAATTAAAAATAATTAGTCCATCCACTTCAGTTTTGTTCATTCTGAAATACTACCTGAAATGCAGTGAAATACAGAAGTGTACTCCCTGTTATTCACCAACTTGAGTTTTCTCCCTGAAGATGGTGACTCAGATTTTATAACTTTGGTTCTTAAATCCACAAAGGAAATAAAGAAACATTCTTTCTTCTACACTTTTCTCCTGTTGAAATTTTTTTGTGAAGAGAAACCTAATATTAGATAGATTTCTGTAGGCAAATGCTTAAGTCCTTAGTATATTTCTATATGTGTTGTTTATAAACTATTGCAGAGATTAACAGGCTGTATTGAACAATTAAAAGAAAACATTGTTTTGATATCTCTCTTCTTAAATCTAGGTCATATCCTTCAGTCTCCTTCAGCAAATGTGCTTCCAACATTGCCCTTCCATGTGTTGCGCAGTTTGTTCAGCACTACCCCGCTGACTACTGATGATGGAGTACTGCTTAGGCGGATGGCACTGGAGATTGGGGCCATACATCTTATCCTTGCTTGTCTGTCTGCTCTAAGTCACCACGCACCAAGAGTGCCCAACTCTAGTCCCAACCAGGCAGAGGTAAGCTCAGCAGCAGAATGGTTACCGCCCAAAAGCAATAACTGTTTCATTATAGACTGATTTCTGCAGAGTTGGCATTTGAATGAAAATAATTAGAAGGTACTTGATTAAGTAATTGTCCTTGCCTTGCAAATAAACATAGTAATCATGAAATTTATGCAACAAAGAAGGCTTGTCATAAGGCATTAAGGTGTAATCATTTTCTTTCACAGGACTTTCTTTGTGAGTGCAGAAGAGGCATAATGCTCAATGGATGGTGGTTCTTGAATCTTTATTAGATAGCAGGACCTCGTTACCTTGTTTAGCATTCATCATCTAAACTCTACTGGCTGCAAATTACTTCCTCTTAAGTGCTTCACAAAAGTAAATGAGTTGTGAAAATTAATCAAGTAATGCAGTGATTTTTTTTTTTAATACTTCTTTTACTGAGAGGAAAATGAGACCTGAAGACAAAAATTTTCCATAATGCTCAACATCCCATCTTCAAAATTAAACTTTTGCAATGTACTTCCTATATTATACCACCCTCTATTCAGAACCTTTGTCTCTTTAGTACTGTTGTGGCAGAGTCTTGCATGAAAAAGTTCCTGGTGGCTAAGTATGGCTCAGTAGCTCCAAAATACAGGGCTGTCCATATTTTAGCAGCTCTGATACTGATGAGGCGTTGAGCAAGGAAGACATGAATCTATACCTGGGAATAATTCATTTTAATGGCTAGTTAGATTAAAGGGGAAGCTGAGATACTCTGCTTCTAAATGGGGTATGAGGCTGCTGACACATTAACACCTTAGCATTTTTGCACTTTTGGAGGGAAAGGGCAACCATTAATTCTTACCTTTGCTTCAGTTCTACTGTGACCCCTTAAACAGCTTGCTTTCTCCTAATTCATATCAATCAAGTGATAGATGGTAATTAGAAACTAGAAATCCATCAGACCTACATCAAGGCTTGTATTTCTGGGGCCAGGCTTTCCTTTAGGTGCTTTAAGTCAATGATCATGACAGTCGTCGAGTGTTAAAGGCACAGCCTGTTCATGAGTGATGCAGCAAGTATTGTCTATATAAGAATAACCATACAGCTTTTTCATCACCAAGATGCATTATATACCTAATGTGAAAGATAAATGGTGATTCCGGACTACTGTCAGTGAGTTACTAAATAGGTGATAACTTTTTTGCCATTGCACTCTATTTATACATAATTTCTTTTCCCTCACGCATTATCTTTAACAGACACTGAAGAAGATCTGAACGGAAAACAGAACTTTTCAGAGCTGTAAATCAAATATTGCAAACTAAAGTTGGGTTACTCACTCACATGAGCTGGTTTTCAGTAAGGTTTATTGTCGCTGAGTAACTCTAATGAAAGTAGCAAGTTTTCATCGCTTCAGAGATGACTCATTTAGGGTGCTAAATATATAACTAGGAAGGCATTAGTTAAAAAATGCTTATCAGAGTTTTTTCTACATCCTTTTTGCCAGAGATCTGGTAAACTTTCAAAATTAACCGAAGTACTAAAACAGTTTCATAAGGGCTAAGCAGTATAATATCAGGGTTATGTTAGTAAAATGCACTAAGGCAAACTAAAAAGCTGTACAAGCGCCTTTGGAAAAATGGTGTTTGTCAGAACATTTTTACTGACAAGGCATTTCCCCCTCCCCTTATCTGGAGAGGGAAATAGTGTGTGTTGCAGTGACACAGAGACTGTTGTCAGAGCTCTACATGTAACTCCTTTTGCTATTTTGAAGCATTTATTCAAAACCACCACACCCTTGAGCATCTCAACATCGGTTGTGTACTTTTGATAACATTTTTACTCTCATCCCCTTCATCTAATGATGTTATTTAGCTTAACTAAGTGTTAAATAGGTGCATTACAGAGCTGTGATGTTTAGCAATATATTGATTAAGTAGAAATTTAATACCTTTCATCATTTAAACCATACTAGTATCCTAAAAGAGAAAAAAAAAATAGGACTTACAGTCCTAGTTGAATTGAAGGATCACTTGCAACCATTTAGAGCTGACCTGTACCAACTACTACATGCCCATGAATGTCTTTGCTATGTAAAGCTTTGAATTTGACTGGATCCTGATGATATCTTTATGATGTTAATAAGTTGGGATTACATTCTTCTGCTGAACAAAGGCTTTCTAAACACAATGTTATTAAGATGAAAAATGTTAAATTGCTGTGACTTTTTTTTTTAACTCAGCCACAGGTGTCAAGTACACACAACAGTGCATCAACAGAAGAACAGCAGTTGTACTGGGCTAAGGGTACAGGGTTTGGAACAGGCTCTACAGCTTCAGGATGGGATGTTGAGCAAGCTTTGACTAAGCAAAGGCTAGAAGAGGAGCATGTGACCTGCCTTCTACAGGTGTGTAATAATGAAAATTTGATTCATGATTAGTACTTGGAACATTAGGACTGAATAGTAAAAATGGAGCTTGTATTTTTTTCAGTCATATAGCAGAGTAATTATGGTACTTGGGGCGAAAAATAATTTACAGCACCTGTCTACATGATAAATGTTATAGATCATATTTTGAGAGAGGCTATTTTTGAACATCGGCAAGCTGCCTCATAAAAAAGAGCTGTGTGGGTAAGCCTGGGTGACAGTTCTGAATAGACAGTGAACCAAGAAGCATTCCGATTTATTTCCATGGAGTTGTTGTAAAGTCTGTCCATTAAAGGAGGAGGATGTGGGAATAGGCATTTTGTTTTGTGTGCCAGTTTATCTTACTTATTCATTTCTCACATGTTTTTCCTCTTCTCTAAGGAAATGTGCATAGCTGTTCCTGGTGCATGAACATGTTATGCCCTTATAACAAAATATCACTCAGACATACTATAAAACCACGAGTATGCAAATTAGATGATAATAGTAAGTAACAAGTAAACATCCAGGTCTTTGTAAAACTCTGATGCCTTCCCAATGCCTCACTAAGGACAAGAAAATCCTGCCTAATTAAGCTTTTCAGTCCATTGTAAAATGTAACCAATTTTCAGTCCATTGTAAAATGTAACCAACCCCTGTTATGTAAGATATCAGTGTAGGGAAAATGAGATGCTACCTTGTCATCAAAAATTTTATTCACAGAAGTGTCAATAGCATTAGCTGACCTTATTGGTGAGGCAGAGCACAAAGGAGATGAAAGTCTGAAAATGCCCATGCCCTGACTGATGAAGATATCGCTTTGATGTCATCAGTTATGCCAGTCACCGTAGATTACAAGGCACGGGTATCATGTCCCTTACAAAAGCAAAATAAATAAAACCCACAACGGTTTTCCTAGGTGAGAAAGAGGAAAATTACCTGAATTACTCTTGATGAAGCTCCTAGGCAGTATTCTGTATTACGCCATGTAGAGATTTAGCTGTAACTGTCATAAGTCGTGAGGTAAAGGGGCATTTGTTTTGGGCAGTCAGCAATTGTAGGAAGAAGGAGAAAACCTTTCAGCATTTTGCTGAAGATGTCAATTGTACCACAAACTGCCTGGTCCCTTATCTAGAAAGGTTGTTAAGAAAAATTTTGATCTATGAAGTGCTGATGAGATGCTGCAGCAAAATACCATGGGTGTTAGGTTTAGAGCAAAGAGAGAGGATGAAAGAAAGAAGAGGCTAAAAAGGTGAATAGAGCCTAGATGATACAGCTTTTCAAGCCTTGAAGTTCCTTAATTTGAAAGTACAACTGCGTGAATCGGGCCTATGGAAGTGCATTAAGTTGTATGTCTACCACACGTGGTAAGGGCCTGTGAACTCAGCAAGAACCACCCTTGGGAGGAACAGGAAGGTGTGCAGTTTTGAGGTGACTCCACTGCCATCACTTGAGGGGAAGGCTGCTCTTTAGTTACTGAAGCAAGAGCCACACTCACAAGTGATTGTTTCAATTAACTGTCATGCTCAGCATAAGGTGTTCCATCCAAAAGGAAGTTGCAGGTGTTCTTAAAACATCTGCATTTAAAAAAAAATATATATTTTGTTGGTAGCGGGTATTCTGAATTCAATGGGATGGATAAGCTGCGCGTCTCAATGATGTGAGGTGGCAAACTCCTGCTTCAAGTAGCTCCAGCAGTTTTGTCAAAGTTCATATTAATTGATCTCTTCAAGTAAATCAGATTTATAGCGTTAGCCGAAGTTGGAACCATAGTCAAATAATCGTATAGAATTTCTTTTGAGAGGTCTTCAGGACTGCTGAAATAAGTACCAGTACTGAATTAGCAAAATAGGTAGTGAAGTATTATGGTGTCTTCCTTCAGGAACGAAAATCAAAGTTACTTTGCCTAAAATAAACCAGGTTTGATTAAATATTTTTGTATATTTCAGGTTCTTGCCAGTTACATAAATCCTGCAGGAAGTACATCAAATGGAGAGACTCAAACTAGCCATGAAGGTAGAGGGCAAAATAGCAGTGCTCTTCCGTCTGTTCTCCTAGAGCTTCTCAGTCAATCTTGCCTCATCCCAGCCATGTCATCATACCTCCGCAACGATTCAGGTAAATGCCATTGTCTCATTCTAAATCAAAACAGGCATCCTTCTGTCAAATATGGTTTTGTGTAAATTATAGGTAGTTCAGGCTAATTTCAGTACGTTTGCCAACTTAGAATTGCAGTAATGGGACATTCACTTGAATCTGAGAAAACAAAATGATAGTGTTCATTGAAATATTCATTTGTCAGAGTTTAAACTTTGTTGGTTTAATCTCTTTTTAAAATTTGAAGTTTAATTCTTTAACTGTTGGAATCAACAGTTAAATGCTGTTTTAGTCTGAAAAGTTTGTTTTAGTTTTTCTGTAGAAGATAAATGGAGAGAGAGAGTACTTTATACAAGCCTACGAATCTTATTGTGAAGGAAAATGTTAATTTTGTGAGGAAATTGAGCAAGTGTATGCATGAAGTTGGTAAATGTTGCATGTACCAGGGTAATTTTCTTTCACTTTGTTCAGAGCTTTTTCTGCTTTACTTATGAAATATAAAAATAAGCCTCAACAAAACTGCAAAATATTTTAGATACATGGGAACAATGAAGTGGTTGGGATTTTTCTTAAAGGAAGCACAAATTAGTTACATATTGTCCTGATTTTAAAACAAAGACGACTTGATAGTTTCACCCCGTATGTTGTATCTTGCTGTGAAAACCATTTCAGTTGTACAGGGTAGTGTCAAGCAGTATGATTTAAGGAAATACCTGTGTAGAAGTAATGGCAAAACCAGCAGACTAGATTTGTGATTCATATTCAGCCTCACTAGATGACAGGCTTTAGTATATTGATAAGCATTTTTTCTTCAAATAACTGCCAACCTGAAGATTTTAAACACTGCCTTAGCCTTAGGTTGAATTTCTTTGTAAGGATAGATATAATCCTTAAAGTAGCAGTTATTCCAAATCTGAATAATTTGCTTTTGGTCCCTTACTTTGCTTGCTGTGGTTTTGGAGTAACTGTTAAATGTTTTGTCACATTATTGCAGTTCTTTGCCACTTGTAGGGTGTGGTGACATGAATTTCTTGAAACAATGTCATAGCTTCTTGAATTACACAATATATTTTATCCTGGGGGTAAAAGAGAAATCATCTGTGTCTTAAGTATTTACAAAACTATATAGGACTAAAACAAAAATGTGGTTCTTCTAATCCATGGTAACTAGGGCATTGCGTAATCTTGTGTGACGGAATGGAAGTAGTTCAAAAAGTCTGCTGGGGCCTTATAGTAAAAAATAAAAATAATGTAGATGTTTCATTTGCCAGTCCACAGTTTGACACCTCTCTCTAATTTTGCAATGAATTTTTTGCTTCTATTTTGCACATATTACGCTGATGAAAATGAACTCTGCAGCTCATAGAGCAGGCTCATTATTGTTTTATATTAGGTTTTCATTTGCAATAAAGTAATCTTTCTAACAGATACTTATAAATTCTTCTTTGTTGAGGTAGAAAGGAAAAGTCACTGAAAGATCTGGCAAAAATGCTGTGTTATCTAAAGGATGAAGCTGTTGGGTTTGAGTTATAGATGAATCAGAGCTATTGAAGTTGTGTTTTGCTGTTTTTAATAGAAAACCGTATTTGTCTATGTAAGTCACCTTTAACCAGGGAAGAGCAGTCAGATACTGATAGAAGAGATGAGCTGTGTGGCTGGTGGAGAGAAGTTGAGACTAGTTTGACTTTCAGGGACCGTTTGTTTTCCCAAAGTACAAAGAAAAGGCAAAGTTTCAGTTACAAATGTTCATTTTGGGTATGTTTTCCACCACTGGACTACAGTTATTTGTGATGTGTGGGTAGGGGATGTTCGTATGTTGTGCTTGTGAAAAAATAAAAATTAGTAAAGATTGAACAAAGCAGATGCTTCTTGCTTTTTCATAAATGGATCTATAGCTCTTAAAGTAGCAGCATTACACTTAGTACATTGATCCAAGCAATAGTCTTGAATGCTTCACACTGTGATTGTTCAATATTATATACATAATCTATAATAAACAATGTTCTTCTGATTAAAAAAAAACCCAAACAACTGATGTAGCAGACTTTTATCAATCAAGCTTGTCTTTGAAAATTAATAGAATATTGTTATGAGAGGGAAATGTGCAAAAGGCATGACTTCTGGCAAGAATGTCTTCTCTTCATGAATATTTGAGTCAAATGCATTTAGTTTGAAAGGAGTCCCCAAAACCAGTTTGTCTTGGTGACAGCCAGGCTCAGTTCCAGTGCAGTAATTACTGTTTAGTTCAAAACCAGACAGACTCATTAATGTGAGAATTATCTGAGTTGCAGGTGATACTGGAGCTCTCTGTGTCACTGGCAGTGTCAGGAGACAGCTAACAGAACCTGACTGTCGCAAGAGAGGCAGAGATTGAGAAGCTCTGGAGCTATCTCAAGCTCTGATACAATGCTCCTAAGACTAAAAAACTCCCATCTTTGGTAGGGCTGCACGCCTACTTAGGGGGGGTAGCGAAGAGAACAGCATTATTAGTAACACTGATATACATATTCTAGTTTTCAGACCAGCGTAATGTGCTGGACTGAGAACACCCAATACAGAATGCTGATGGAGTGTTCCTGGTTCTGGCACCCCAGCACACCCCAGCAGGTACAAGCTGTGCCCAGTGCAGTGCTTAAAGAAAACAGCAATTTTCAGCAGCTGTAACTTTCTTAGACTTGAATGGATGCTGTTGGTACCAGTTAAAGGTTACCCTTCTGCTGGAGGTATTCCTCTACTAGATTTTTTATTTTGATGTGTGTGACTTCAGTAACAGTGATCTTCACGTATAACATGTCTGCCATATGCATAAAATTATGTGAGGAAAGTTTTCTCTGAAGAAATATAATAAACAATGAAACTGCTGGGTGTGCTATTTCCCTTTATTGCACAGTAGACTGATACCATGATGGTGAAACAAGAATAGTATTTTGGTATTGTTGAGAACTTTATATTTGATTTAAACATGTTCAGTTGGCTGCAATATGATATATCCTGCTTGCAAAGTTGTTTTGGCAACATTCTTGAATAACTGCAGTATCAGAATATAAAATTGGCCTTTGTAACAGTTAAAACTTTATCTAGGTATTTTGCTGGTTTAATATGTTTTACTGTCCCTGCTCAATTTGCCTAAAACATAGGTGGACTAGATTTTTGTCTAGCTTGTTCCAGGTAAAAGGAATGTTGATCAGATAAGGAGTACTCACATACAATTTAATCTTTTAGAAACCTCACCTTGAAGTAGACCTTTACAAACTAGATTGCTCTGACACATTCTGCAGCTTCATCTACATCAGAGCAAGGTGATTGTGAAGTCCTTGAAAATTGTGAACTGACTGCTTTCATTAATTTCCATAATTGCTTTTTTCTTGTAGAGAAGGAAGGTTTATCTGTCTATGAAGGACTTTCCTTATTATGCAAGATAGATGATAGCTCTAGTCACAAGGAGCAATAGCTGCTGTAATCCTCACTCTTTCTTGATCATCTTTTCCTGTGTTTTTGTATCTTGGTATGGTATCGCTGTGGGTTTTGTTTTCTTTCATGTTATTAATGAAAGAAGCTTATCTTTGTGACGTGGTGAGGGTTCTTTTTTTACATTTTCATTTATTCCTTGGTACCTAATTCATGTTTACATTGTTAAAATTGATGTCGTTCTTTCTGTATCATGTAACATCTAGCACGTATGTATTGCTGAGCATTTATGCACATTTCACAGCAAAATCTGTTATGTAAAACGTTTTCACTGTTGTGAACAGTACATTTCATTTGAAAGCATTACTGCTGTGGGAACTCTTTCAAATATGGGGACATTTCTCTCCTTGAACAAAATGCGCAACAACAAAATTTGAGCCGTGCAACAGGAGGTTCCCAGCAAAAGTGTGACTGTCATGTTCTAGTTAGACTACATGGCCATTGTGAAGGTTTAGATTTTGCTGCCAAAACTATGGTCTACTTGATTGATGGACCTAGGTTTATGAAGACTTATGTAGGCTAATATTTAGAAGTAGGAGAGAAGAAAGCAGTAGTAATAGTAGTCTTTGTAGCTAACAAGATTTATAGAAAGAAGGCAGCAGAAGGGGGATCATGACACAGAAGGAAGATCAAGTGACTTCTAGGACGGGGGCTGTATATATTTTTATGGACTTGGACAGCCAAAAGCCTAGTGAAGTTGGGGTTCGTCAGTGATACCACAGTATTGGATAGAATTTTCTTATTTAAAAATGTAGTTGTACTAGTTTGTTCCTAAACTAGTATCTAGAAAGCCCTGGGATGACTTAATTTTGTTTAAAGCTGAAGAATGAGAGAGGTTTCACACCACCTCTTCTTTGGAGTACAAGCCTCGTGGCAAGTTTTTTGATTCTGCAAGTTCTCTTTGCTTGAATTTCCAGGCTTACAGGGAGATGGTAAGGATGTGATTTTTAGCTGGGGGTTTCCTGCATCTCTCCTCTTATCTCTTTTAGCCACCCTTCCCTGTTTGGTGGACAAAGACTCCATGTGATGTGGTCAGCATAGCTTGTGTTGTTAGATTAGCTCAGTCTCCCTTGAGTTTGACTGCTGAGAAGACATGATGCATTTCTATGTGAGGGCTTTACTATCAGGCCTCTTGGACAGCATGTTCCACTTTGGAAGAGTCCAGTATTTGCTTTTAATGTGCCTTCCGTAGTTTACCAAGTTGAGCTGCTTCATCCTGCTGCCAAATACCTCACTGTGAACTTTATTTAGTAAGTACTATGGACAAACCTGTTGAAGGTGAACCTAAAGAATTATTTTTTTTTTTGCGTTTTTGATATACCTTTGTTAGTTGAGTCCATTAAAGTCATACTCTTCAGACCTCACCTCCTTGCCTTGGAGCTCAGGCTGCAGTAGATTTCCTGCTGAAGTGAAGTATTTCTTTTCTATTAATAACACTTATTCTAAAGGCATTATGTGATGTTGCTTTGCTTTTTGCAAAGTCGTCCAGTTCGCCTGGACTGAGTAGGCCAAGTACTTTAGGAAGCTTGTGTTCCCTTATGAATCTCTGAAGCTGGTACACTGAGTTCACTCAGCTAAGAGTATTAGATCTTCATCCAGCCATTGCTGAAGGTGTGAAGGTACTACTGCAGCATAAATGTTGAATCATCATGAAATTCTGCTTTTCCCTGCACTACTGACATTTCTCTATGAAGAAGTTGTTGAGGTTTTTTGCTGTTGAGATTTTTATGCATATATTGGATTAAAGGTATAAACACCAGAGCTGTTTATTGGAGCTTGATTAACTGAAGTTAGGCTTAGGTCCACATGAGTACAGAGGTACAAGTGTAACCTGTTAAGAGGGGATATCAGACTTCTGTTCTAATACAAAAATATAACTCATATGCCAGGGCAGTCTCTTAAGATAACATCACCCTATGACTTCCTTCAAAGGGTCAAAGCTTTTTGCTCCAAGTTAAATTAGAAATACAATGACAATTTGGATAGCCAGTATATAATTATTGAAGCTAAAAATTTTACTAGTTTCAGTAATTGTTAATGAACTCATTAATTGCTAAAAGAATGATACTGGGCCTTTGCCACAATTGGTTATAACTTTGAAATTGCTTATCTGTTTTACTGTTAATGTTTACAAAAAAAAAAGGTGTGATATCTTATTCCAGTGCTGGTGTACCATTTGATTGACAATTTCACGAGTTATACACTGAAATTACATGAAAAAAATGCGTTTGTTTATTTCACAGAATTGACAAGTTTTAAATAACTTTAGCATCAAAATAAACAGCAGTAATTTCTACCTGAATTTCTGTTGCTGTTCAGTTTTCAGGTTCTTGTAACCTCTCATTTTAAGCCCCATTTCAAATACCCTTGTATTATGACATTAATGCAGTAATATCCATGAGTATGTAGATATAAAATGCAATAATATCCGTAAGTATGCAGCTATAAGAAGCACATTGAAAAATGTAATAACTTATTGACTGTATTCTCGAGTTTTAAATAAACATGAATAACAGGCATAATTCCTTTAGAATGTAGCTCTGTTGTACAGAATGATTTGGTGCTTCGTGTACTGAAAATGAGTGTACAATAGTAAAGATTTGCTGTAGAGTATGTAGAATATATTTTCCTGTATGTACATGCTTCCTTCCAGTGCAGCCTCAGCTCTGTTTATAATTTTTTCTGGATGAGCCAGTATTAACTCAGAGTGGCAAAACCAGAACATACCATCTTCCACCTTATTTATCCATAAATCAGTGTATTAGTGTTGTTTCTGCAACTGGCTGAGATGTCATTGCCAAATTCATTCTGTTCTAGATCCCTGACCTTATTTTATGCATGTGCTTGTTCAGAAGTGATTTCCAAAGGTTAAGGTTGATTTAGCAGTTATGAAGTTTTATACAGTAATAGGCTACCACCTATGTGGGGGACGTCTTTGCATTTCTTTGCTTGTCATTTTTTGGAAGGACCGGATGCAGATTTACAGACTACGAGAAGGAACTGAGCTGTTTTTCAGAAATGTAGCTCCTGTATTGTTCTTCTCTGGCATGTGTAATATCAAGAATGGCACATATTTAAAATAAGTATCTTTTTTTTTGTTTGGTTTTTCTGTTGTGTTCTTAATCCTAAGTTCTCAAAAGTAGCTTTTCTATTAGAAGATATGTGAGATATATTCACATATATAAAAACTTCTATGTTCTCAGACTGCCTGTGGCTTTGGATCTAATTCAAAAACATACATAGTTTTAATTTAAAATAAGGAGCTATTTTCACCAATTTCATTAGTGTAATTGCATGTTCCAGGAAATATGCCTGAGTTGCATTTCTGGGCTTCAATCATAAATGGTACAGAAAGGAAAAATGTCTGCAGGAGCTGGTTCAGAAAGTGAGAATACACTCTTCTGAGTAAAGATGTGAAACCTGTTTTCCATGCAACACCATGAATCCATGTGTAATATGTTTTATTTAATTTGAAAATAAGCATCAAGATGAAAATATGTAAATTGTATTTGACCTATGTTAAATGCATTCTAAAAATGGCGGTATAGAAAATGTAACTTCAGGTTTTCTCCATTCTTATTAGCGTGTCATTGTAACTATAAGGATTTCTTAAAAGAAGTACTGGAACTATTTTTTCACACCACTTTAAAAGATTTTTAATTAGAAAAGCACACTGTCAGTATAGCATAATGATTTCAAATACAGATTCGGTAAAGGCAAGAAAAGCTAATTTTTTTCAGCTTTCCACAAGACTAACAAAAATGCTGCAGAATATAGTCAATAGTTAAAATTTTATTTATAGTATTACAATTTTTGGTATAATAGTGTTGCTGTTTCCACACTTATTATACATTAGTGTAAGTTATAAGCCTAGGTTATGGTGATCTAAAAATAAAACCCCTTTGTCTGTTTTCTGGTCTCACCTATGAAGAGACATATTGCACAAAACCGTAGAAAGCATCATGGGGCTTGCTTTATATGTATTTATATATTTATTTAATCTCTTTCTATGTTCTGATTGTTTTCAGTGTTTGTTTACATTCCTTGTCTTGCCTGTTTAATGGCAATAAACCAGTGCCATGTCTGTTACTGCTATTTTGATTTCATCTGTTATCAATCAGATTATGCATATCGTATGCTTTCATTTACGTAATTTAGCATCCTAGCTGGGCTCACAGATACATTTAGCAGTCATTGATGCAGCGCCCTTAGCCAGACACTTTGCTCTGGAATGTTTTTCATAATCTTTTCAGACAGTGGGGTTTTTTTGCTTTAAATTTAGAAATCATTCTTACCATCGCTGGTCTTTGCACTGTGTGCTGTGCAATTGATGTTCAAAAATGTCATCAAAGTGTAGTGTAGATGTACACAAAAACAATAACAAATAAATTGAGCACAGTTCCAATAATCCCAAGCAACGCTAAAATAGATTCTTCTTTTTCCTCCTTCTCCTCTTGCCTTTTTACATCTTCCAGCGTTGTGATGGCAGAGGTCCCCATTTTTCCTGCAAATACCTTCACCAGTATTCTGGCAGCTAGCTAGAAGAAAGAAAGCAAATGGTTAATCTGATCTGACAAACATGGAAGCTATGATCTTTTAAAAACAATTCTGTACTACTTCACCCAAGATTTCTTAATGCTATGTTTGTTGAGTTGCATTTACCTTTTATTTTATTTTTGTGTGAACATGTTCTTGTTAAAGGTAATTGTTTTGTAGAACAAGCCAATTAATATGCTTTAGTATAAAAATTTTCAATTTGTCTTTAGCCAGCTAATCTGTTTCTTTATGAAAAATCAAACTGATGAAAGCAGGTACATGGGCATTGTCAAATACTCTGAAATGCCTGGGGTGATGATGTGAATTTTTAGCTGTTGTTAAATGTTTAACTGCACAGTGCAAAACCAGTTGAAAATATTCATGTCTACTGTTTTCCACCACGGGAAATATGCCTTCTTACTACAATATCACAGTCTTTTTTGGCCAGTGAGCCCTACGTAAGCTGAGATCTTATCCTTTTACTTGTTTAATAGATCAGCTTTTGGACATCCATGTAACACTAAACATTTAACAGAAAATGTCTGTCTCTTGAAATATAAAGATTGTTGTTATTACATATGTTTACTATTGCAGTATGCCAAAGGACAATGATACTTTCATAGTAACAAAATTCTGTGCAATATAGGAATTTGGGAGACATTTACAGATGCGTATATGATTTATTACCTTTTTTGTTGCAAAAGTGAGGTTGACAGGTCGTCTCTATTACTTAGCTGCTCTTGTACTAATAATTTACAGTCAGATATCCTCTAGAAACATATTCCCTGTAAAATTATATTCATTGGTGACTGAGATGTTGATATTATATGTAATCTGCTTTGCTGTTCAGATTCAGAAATTTCTAACCTTAAGACAAAATTTGATTGGGATTTCTACTGGTTCACATAACCCAAATTTACTGAAGATGTGCAATCATGTTTTATAGTGCAGTAGCATTTTTATCTCCTGACAAACATCTTTAATCACTGGAGATAAATGTATTTCTGCTGTGAGTCTAATTAAAGCCATCAGCTCAGAGCATCTTTCACAGAAAGGTTTTTTTTTTTAAAAAAAAAGGTATTTCTTACCCTACATTGCATCAGGAATAAAATATCATCAGACATGCTTCTTACTCGTCAATTCAGTGGCAGACCAGGCTTTTATCTTCATGAAGGGGCTGCTCTTCTCACTCAGACAGACCAGATACGAGCATGAACAGTTCCTTGATGAAGTTTATCGGTGAGGACAATAACGTTACAGAATCTTCCAAATGACTGGCCTTCTCTCACAGTAATCCACTAAAGCAACTGTAGTCGAAAAACAGCAAACCCCTTTCTGGTAACGATCCTCGCTGTTGACTAATTCTCATTAAAATTGAGGATTTTTTCCCTTAGATGATGCAGAGCAACAAAATGCATGCTGTCTGGTTTTGTCTTTAAAAAAAAAATAAAAACAGCTCCTGCTTTTATTCAGCTACACTTAGTTATTTATTAAGACTTCGTAGAAACCCAGCCTTTGATATACTCTTTGTGGCAGCCGTCTGAGAAGGCTTTCTCACGTTGACATGCTGTAATTCCAAATGCAGCGAAGTACGTGCAGTCACACTATGTAATTTTAGTCCAGCCTGAAAAAGGATGAAAAGAAGTCTGCTTCGCTGGCAGTAGTGTGAACGCTGTCACACACCTGCATTCAGAGCCGCTGGAAAGAATTCCAAGGTATTCTTCGGAGCATTGCATAACTTAGCCAGGCAAATCTACAGAGAGGAATGACAGTGGCTTTAGTTGCACACTGTGGTGAGCTGTGACATTGATTAAACATGCACTTGGCACTTGCTGAATAAAGAAGGAGCTATGAGCCACCCTTGCAGACAGTGAGTTGCATAACAATGTGCGATGGCTCTGCTGTTTCATTGTGAGGCCCGGCACATTTTAATCCTGTACCACCAGAGAAACTGTGTGCAGTGTAAAGAGGAGCAGAGTTAACTGTACTTCGGGGTTTTCGGAGGAAGTGCTGCATGACAAATGGTGACATTAAGGCATTCAAGCTGAAACACTGTTTCTGCCTTTTGTCTTTTTATGCTTTGTTTGACAGGCAATTGTTTCTATGGGAAATACTACTTCTAACGCTTTTCCTCTTTTTATTCCTCACCCCAAAAAATGCAGGTTAGTGTGCAGTTAATGAAACCACAGACTTAAAGGAAAATATTCTTTTTATTGCATAGGAAGCATTAACTCGTTCTTTTTCCTAGGTAAATCAGAGAGGGGTTTTTTTGCCTGCCCTGTTGGAAAGGGGAGGGGGGCTCTGCCAAGCTTTCTGTTCTTCCCAGTCTCTTCAGATAAAAAGCCACAATCTTAACCTCTGCAAGGAGCTATTTAAAAGAATTCTATTCAGTCACATTTTCTATGAAGGCTACACATGCAATGTGGTTTTGTTGGTACAGCATAGCTTCTTGATATGAAGGCAACTATATTTTACATACACTGGAAAACTTATTTTTAAGGAAATACTTGCAACATCACGCAATTCAGAATTAAAAAGTACAAAAAGCTTATGTATATGAAAAATCAAGATATAATTCATCACATTGAATTCAAACAGTAGGAATGTAACTGGAAACCCCGATTACTTCCGAGAACAGCTTATTTCACAAATCACAGGGCATTGTTTGAAATTCAAAGAGGGTAAAATCGTTGCTTTAAATACTTCTGTTTTCAAATGAATTTACTTACATTTTACTTTTTTTCCTCATTATTTTTCTAAAGTGTCTAAGTACATTTGTTAATTTCTTAGTAATGTACAATACTGCGTATTTTACGTGTGCATTATTTTAATGCTAAATACTGTGTTTGAACTGCTGTCATTTGGATGGTACTTGATTTGTCTTTACACTGAAAGTAATGTTGTCTCAGTGAAATTGTTTGACTCTAGGATGATTAAGTGATTAGGTTAAATTTCTTCAGTATAGCTCCCTTAAAGTATATTTTAGTATGTGTATATGGGTTTTCCTTTTGAGCTCTTTCCTTGTTCTGAAAAGGCTGCTGCAACTTCACTTGTTCCTGGTTGTTCCTGGAATTGTCTTCTCTACATACCTTGGACATATTTCTGTGTTCGTTTAGATCCTTTCAGAGATACAAAGATGGGGAGATTTTCTTTTACCTGTGCATTCAGACCCTTCATGTTGCTGAAAGAACCTAGCAGCGACCAAATTTTCAAGGCATTGTACTGTATTAACCCTCACATGTTAAAAATCAAACCCTTTCCTTTCTGAAAGGGGGGATGCAATGTGCATCTTTTATTTAAAGATTAATTATGTATTTGTATGGTAAGAATCTGTCACCTTGTCAACACAATCAAGTGTAAAGATTCAAAATCAGCAGAGGAATAATTTCTTGCAATATTATCGAGTATAAATAGTGATAATAAAGTAAATTCAGCAGCTCCAATGCAAATAACCAGCTAATTAATGCACAAATAACAGCAAGAGAGTCACGGAATATTTCTTGGCCTGGTTATTGCCATGATTGAGGTCCCAGTGGTCTACTATACTGGAACTTCAGTGGCTAAGGTGAACCTAGCCATTTGGGGCTCCTTCTGCACGCAGTCGAGGGGGAACAACATCTCCTGCACACCATGATCCAGATCCAACGGTTGCTTGAGTATCTTGGTTTTATGCCATTTCTCCCTTCCCGTCCTTCCATTGTATTGATATGCATGTCTGTGTAGACACACTGTGAACTGGTTTGGAAGACCCAGCCAAAAATAAATCTTTAACAAAGCATGTTAATTAGTAGCTGCTTAAGTTTTTTAAGAGTTGCTGTTTGGGAATAAAAAAAGAAAGGTTGTTAGACTTAACGTTTCTCAATTGGAAATGGAGGAATTCATCCATGTTGGATGGAAGCTGAAATTTACCATGCTAGAGTGCATGAGAGAATATTTCATGCAAGATTTTTCGTGAGTGAAATGTGATATAGGTTGATTTGAAAAGGCCTTGATTTATCTGTAATATTTGATGATATTTGCAAAGAGGAGTGGGTATTTTTACATTTTGTGTAAAATAACATTAGAATCTAGGAGTGTATTTTATACAAGTGGGTAATAAAATCACCTGATTTTGGCTTGAGCATTACAGTTACAGAGTAACTTGGGTTGGACACTGGTATCCAAAAATGTTCTAAATTTAATTCTCTTACTTCCATCTGGGCAGAGCTTTCAAGCACTTAGTAAGACTTTGGCAACTCCTTGGTAACTGATTTATGTAGCATCCCAGGAGCAGAACAAATTCTGTTGATTAGAGGTCATTCTGTTCGTTACCGCTGATGTTTGAGCATTTGTATTGCATGGGAATAGACCTGAGGCAATACAAATGTGTGTCATATTTTAAAGATATCCATACTTGAAGATGAAGTTGCCATGCTGTCTTGTAAAGTCTCGGTATAAATTCAACGATTTACAGTCTTGATCTTTAGATGATCATTATCCTGCTATATGCTACTGCCACAAGTAGTGTGGTACACCCATAACATCTCATTTACAAAAGGAACAAGTACAAGAGTACCAAAGTGTAAGTTTTCTTATTTCTCATTTTTTTTTATGGATTTCTATAATTTTGATTTTCACGTACTCTGAGATTGTTCTGTATGCTCTATCTTTTCATTAAAATAGCATGTTTTGAGTCAGATGTTGTTTGCCCTGATAGAGAGTAAATGCACTGAAGATGATTGCAAGTTAAAGCCGAATACAAGGCAAGATTTGAAGGAGAAATGGAAAGAAAAATGTAAAGACCTGTCTAGATAGAAAATCTCTTTAGGTTAAAATACTGTGATGAAATACAAAAAATCATTTCTACACGTCCATGAATACTGTTTTCCCTTGTGCTTATTCTGCTTTTTCCCCAAGATGCACAAAACTACTTGAAATGTAGTAGCACTTGCCTCCTGTAGGTGATGTGTTCAAGATTTTTTTCTCTGACAGCCCCCACAAACTTACCTTTGTGAGATCTGACACTTTTTCAGTTAAATTGCAGAACAGTAGAGCAAAGCTATGTCTGTTGGGAGATGCAATAGTATGCACAAATGAAGATGAACTGGTTCGCTTAGCATAAGCGAGAAGAGGATAACCACGCTCCCTCAGTCTTCCTTAGTTTGCTTGGGTTTTTTTTCCTGCCTCCTGAGAAGTAAACACAGCTAATGTTTTATTTGTGGGAGGTGTTAGCCTATTTTTTGTGAGACAGATTGATGTGTGATACCCTTGAGTCAGCAGTGATGGGCATGAGACAGATTTTGAAGTATTTTTTTTACTCTTCTGTTGAGAAAAGTGGAAGAACTTGGATCCCTCGTCTGTAGCAACACAAGTTTCTTTTAAATTTCTTACTATTCTCATTCACACCTTTTTCATATGTTTGATCTCAGCATTGACTTGATTTAGACATCTGCTTTTGGAGTAGAGCTTTAATAACAGTTTGTTTAAAAGTCAGGTGATTATCTGAATGGTTAATAATATCAGATTTATGAAAGAAAATACTGCTGTTGCAGAAATTTGTTGTAATTTAAAGGGCCAGTTATGAAGTATGTGTTGAGACATGGCATTGTGACCATCTTTGAGAATTAAAAACCTAGTTGTTACAAGGAATGAAGCAGCTTAGATTTGATTTGTAATTGGGTACTGGATTACATGGCAGGTAAAGCACTTAGTCCTTTAAAGGCTGAGGTTTGCCTACTTCAAGGAGCTAATGGAAGTATTTTTTTCAACCAATCATTATATAGCAGAGATAACTGAGAGACTCTAACGTCTGCTTCAATCTTGATCTGTTTCTGTACTGCACATTGTTTTATATGGCTTTTAAACATGATTCCATTAACTGGAGAGTTCGTCATTGATTCACACAGCTGGTGGTGGACTTTCAGCTGCATGTGCAGAACATACTTCAGACTATCTTGCAACCTCTGGCCCCACTCATTTGATCACAGTGAATTAAAGTGAATGTTAGGTTTTCTAGAGTAAAGGACGTTGTGTTGGAAAATAGTCAAGAAATTATCAAGTAAGAAATGGGAGGGGTAAAGGTTAGATTTCAATGGGGCTTCTCATATCTTGCTTTGTTCTTCCTTCTCCCGCTTCTCACCCACATATTCTTTGTCCTACTGTGTAAATAATTCAGAGTACTTTTCAGACAAACAGTCTGGAATCAAGAGTGAGGTGGAAGGTTTTGTCTGTTTGTTTGATTTTATGAGCCTTAAATCACAGAATCACTTTTTTCCAAATGATGACTAAGCCACTGAAGGTGCTCTTTTTTTTTTTTTTTTTTCCAAAAAGACAATACTGAAAAAATACCCAAGCAGGGTTTCTTTCTCATCTGAACTCCACTACAAAGTCTTGAACCTCTGTGGTTGCAGGATATTATGACTGTATTGAAAGCATGAGCAACAGACCACTTATGTATCTGTATCTGCCTGCCAAGGACCTGTAGTTTTTTTCCTATTCCCCTTTGGATCTACCTGGACATTGCTCTTCTGGTACTAACGTGAGATACAGTTTTTTGACAGACCTTGAGGCTTTGCACCTCACTGTGTAATATGTTCTATGTAAAAACTGTGGTCCTTGCCTTCCTGCCTCTCACAGATGAGTTACCTTTTTTAATAAGCTTTCAGGAGAAATACAGTTAGATGCTGATCCTTGCTACAAGTATATGTAGAAGCTAGTAAATCATACATGAGATTTATTGTTAGGTTAATATCATTCCTGAAGTTAGTTTCTTTATGTTTATTTTGGATTACTAACTTGAGAAATAAAAGGTAGAGGCTGTTGTTTTCAAAAATGTTTGGTTTTAGCCATAAGTGTTCCATGATATTCTCTCTGAACAGACCATTGCTGTCTTATGACAGCTGTGTAATTTACAGAAAAAGGTACAGGTTACTGACATGACTATTTAAGGCAAGCTTCTGCCTTGTTTAGAATGGAGGGAGCCTATCCTTTAGATTTCCTAGTCCATTTATCTCATTGTGAGCATCCATGAGCATTTCGTCAAGGAGTTCCTTTTTTCCCTTCATTAACTGGAAACCACACTGGTAGCTGTATCTCTGCTTGTAGGACAAGACTAGGAGTCCAAGTACTGGACTGGTTTTCCTTCTGAGGGTGATGGGTAAAGACATTCAGCAGGCCCTTTAAAATTTTAGAAGCCACATTACGTCTTTCAGAATTTCCAGAGTGTGTATTACTGGGCCTTCCACTTTTTTCTTTCTTTAGTCAGAGAGTATATAATCTCAAGTGGCTTTGTTCAGACTTCGTAGTTATGGTTGGGAATATGAGTGCTCTGTGTCTGAAATAGATTAAGAAATAGTTGTCAAAATGACATTACCAACAAACTCATTCCTTTTTAAGAAGAGAATATGACATTAGAGGAGAATTTGTTACTGTGCTGAGTGTTCTATGCTTCCGTATTGTATCATAGAACGCAGAAATGTATGATTTCTCTCCTTTTTTTCTTTTCTTTTTTTTTTCTAAACTCTTAATGCCTTACTGGTCTGTGTTGCTAAATCTACAATAACGCCTTGCAGGGCACAGATGCTTTACTGGTACACACAAGAGACTTCTGAAAGGACTGCAAGTAATATATTTTCTTTTTTTTTTCTTTTGCCGTATTAGTGGCAGCACAATTGGATAAGCTACTAAAAATTTCTTGGCCAAACAAACTAGCAATCCGTTTCTTTCTGTTCATGTACAGAGCAGATTGCTGGGGTAACTTCTAGGTGTTTTCACTTTGCCTTTCCTAAGAGCGAGCTCACTGTATTCTCAGTAATGAGTTTTGTTAGCTGAGGTGTGTAGCTCAGCGTACATTTGAAGAGGAACTTACCAGAACCTTGAGGTGAGGGCTGGATTTTGTTTTCAGCAGTTGAAAGTCTTGTTTGTTGGTCAAGTGGTAGGTCTCGCTTACAGTAACAGTATCACTTGTCTTTTATTTCTTTTGTGGTCTTATTTTCTCTCCTGTTTTTGAAAATAAAAACTGTAAATGTATCTGGCATTTCCTGCACTTCTATGCTGATGATTCTCATTCATAGCATTTGCTTTCTTACTGTTCTCTGAGGTTATTCATAGTACTGAGTACAAGTCAAAGGAGACAGGTCTCTGTGGCTGAAGAAGTCTAGAAAAAGGGTTAATCTATGGTAGATTATTCCAACACACAAACTCCGCCTTTTTTAAATAATAGCTTCTTGTCCTTTTGAGTTAGTCTTACTGTAATACTGTAACATAATGGAAGATGATCTATTTTAATAAGTGATGTAGAAACAAACTTCCATCAGGTTGCATGGAAGATGCAAATTTTCCTGTTCCACAAGTCTGGGGCACAAAGATGGTTTTACCCATCAGTTTTGGTGTTCACTTAAACTGGTTTATAAACTTACTGCATAGCTATTTGCACTTTTAGGCATTTTCAGTATGCAGTGAGTGCAAGGAGTTACGTTTCATTTAACCGAGACACTGGGAGGCTATTAGACTTGACTTTTTCTCCTCAGCCTGGAATTTGCGCATTTACCAAAAGCCTGTCTTAAACTATTAAACAACCAACTATTCTAATATGCTAAAGTGATGAAGGTTCTCCTTTACGTATGCACAGAGGCTTTCTGGGGCCAAGCAAAATAATTAGATATTTTAAGGCAGAATGAGATTCCTAAGTAGCCTTCTTTCTGTCCCCTGAGAACATGATCTTGTAGATGTGCTCACGCATATACAGAGTTTGCCATGAAGTACAGGAACCGCATGTCCTTTCATTCCAGTGACAATGTTGGTATCCCCTGCTGACAGTCTGAACGGAAGACCCAATTCTTGGCCTTCTTCCATCTGCAGAAGCGATCGTTTAAAACCAACCCACAACTCGATAATCTAATTTTGAATTTCCACGTCGATTTCTGCAGCATGTGCAATGAAATGGCAGGTTTCCATTTCATTACTTTCAATTCCCATCTTATTCTAAAATACTAGAGACTGATGGGCTGGAAGGGGTAACACTCAGACTGAGGACCATTTCAAAGTGGCTGCTTGCCCACTCCTCTGCCAAAAATAGTGAAATCACTATTCCCTGCTCCAGTGAAGGGGTGATGAAAGCCAGATTAACTTCCTTAAAAATCCTGCTTGGTGTTCTTAGAGTAGTGATACCTTTCCTTTCATCTTTGTGGAGTGCCTGCACTTGAGACACTTAACGTGAGGTGGTAGGCAAGCTTACAACTGATCTGTTTTGGGTTTATTTTTCCTTTTTCAAGAAAGATTTTTGTCTGCAGCATATTCAAATCGTGGGTTTTTTTCCTCTGCAGAAAATACTTTTCTTGTTTTCTTGGCTAAGCAGAAGATTAATTTGATACTTCTAGCTTACTTTTAATATTAGATTTATTTCATTACATCTACCTCAAATAGAAATTATTGGTTCTTTTTATCTTACTAAATGCTGTAGTAAAGAGGTGTATTAATAATGAAGCCTTTTTTTCATCCCAGGCAAAAGACTTTATTTTCATGCAGTCTCTGAATGCCTTTCTTTCTATGTATCTATCTTTGTATCTTTTTTGTATCTTTCTTTTCTCTATGCCTTTCTTTATATCATTTTATAGTATCAAATGGATAGCAATCCTTTAGCTTTACATTGATGCTTCCTTACGCTTGTTTTCTAGTTTTGGCGAACATGATTTGGTTATAGCTTTATGCTTTAATTGTGTTTCTTCATATTTTGTTGGTTTTGAAGAACTGATGCAGGGTAAAACAAGCAATCTTTCAGAACAGATATTCTTAAAAGTTGCAGTGAGGTTGGATCCCATGGCATTACAGACTTCCTCTGCAGTGCTCTGATCGCTTCCTTTCTATACTGGTGTCTACTGGGCCGTTTTTCCAAACAAACAAAACCAATGGATATAGAATTTTGCAGGTTTAGTTTTCTCTAATTATTCCTACTTGATATATTTCCGTTATCAGCAACTGGATTGTGGCATGGAAATAGTAGTATTTCCAAAACTGGAGGCCACACATGTTTTTAGTAGTCACTTGTGCTGTAAAAGCTCAGTTTGGGTTTTGTCTTTTGTAATATTGGAGTTTCTTTTTCCTGTCCTTTTGAAATATAGGAAATTGTGTCAACTGTGCACACTAGCCTAATGAAATAATGGCTCATGTTTATTCTGGATTCATAGATATATTTGTGACAAATTTTTAAGTGTTGTTTGACTTCACTTGTAAACAAAGCTTTCCTGAAAATACTTAACTTCACCAAGATTCAATTTTCTTCAAAAATAAGCAAACCAGAAGTAGTTAGGAGCAATGGTCTGCTCTCTTGAGCCACATCATTGCACTAACTCCAGATGACTGACCAAGTAACTTGAGCAATGCATTTTGCTCCTATAATTGGACACAGTTTTCCTTTTATATTGCAGTTAAACTCTTATTTTTTCCCAGCATTCCTAGAAGGCACTTGTAAGAGTAGTAACACCAAAACAAACCAAGGTTGTGAGCACATTATCACCAATACTGGACGGTAACAGATGCCTATGGAAGAATACAGGGATAGGGCTGACATAAGGATGCTGCCCTGGTATTGCTGATATGTGGCCAAGGGTGGTATCTCTTCATTTGTTAGCCCTTGATGGCTTGTTCTCATATGAATTTACCCAATTACTTTTGAAACTATAACAATATTTACATTCCCAGCATTTAAGGCTAAGCTTTTCCAAGCTTAACAGTGATATATTGTGTAGCGTATGTTCTTTTACAAGTGGCACTCTTTCTTCTAATTGTGTCCCAGTTCCTTTGAATGTATTCATCAGTCCAATTCATTTTTTTAATGCTCAGAATTAAAAAAAACACCTTTATAATGTGCTTCATTAGTCACTGAGTCTGCAAAGTCTTTGTTTATTTCATTTTGGATAGTGTAGCACCTCATACCATAGTGTGAGTTGTTTAGTTACGTTTCTCTTGTCCCTTTTCCAGTTCTATCCTGCCTCTTTGAGAAAGGGGGAAAATGCACACAGTGTTAAAGTGGTACTAATGATTGAAAGCAGTCTTATTAAGAAATCTGATTTCTCTTCACCTTTTTCTAACATTTGATCTGATTGGGGGGAAGGGGGGTTTAACTGCTAATGGGCTCAGTGCTGACATCAGAAGAGTAAAATTTTAAGGCTGTTTGTGAATGATAATAATGATCAACTTGGAGCCTGACACTGCATGTTGAATTCAGAGGCCCACCCTTCTTGCATTGTTTTACTGCTCTGACACAGGATTTGTAACTCATGACCTGTAAGGGGGCTTAACCCCCTCTTCTCCTGCTTCATTATGCAAGGCGACAAGCCTTTTGTGATGCCAGCTTTTCTGATACTCAGAACGGTCCTGGGAAAATGCTTATGTTATTCCTATAAAAAGAAGTGAAGAAACAGTCAAGCTAATTAAATTACTACAAGATTCCAGTATTTAGAAAGCTTTTATTTTATTTTTACCCTAAGACTAATGTTTTCTTAAAGAGATCTGATTTTGTAATACTCTGCAGGCAATCTTTTTTTTCTATCAGTATGGAGCAGAGCACAGGGTGTTAATTAGGCCTATTATAAAAGAGGCTTGCCCTGGGTTGATTCTGAAACAGAAAATCAAGAGGCAGCAGAGCGTGACGTATTTGGAACTGACACTATTGCCTGCAGCGTGAACCGCATTCATACATCATATGTTTGCAAAGATGCAGTAAGGGCGGGCTGAGGAACAGCTCCAGTTTTAAAATATTTAGCAAAAGGAGGTGGGGCCCTAATGGAAAGACAGTGTGTCTCACTTACGCTTGGCGATATCTGTGGCCACAACACTGTATTTGAAGGCTTTGATTAAAAATACAAAATGAGTGTTTCCTTTGTGTGGCTTTCTTTAACAGTGGTGTTTGTAGCTACTGAGAGTCTTTAATATGATAATGAGATCCTGAAATCTTTAATTTAATCATGGCTGTGGCATTTAGGCTTGTGAATAAAATACTGAGGCATCAAAACTATGTCCTTAGGAATTACTAAGTGTGTTTTAGAAATGGTGTAAAATTGACTGAACTTTAAGATCTGTTCTTAAGCTATTCTGCTGTAAAAAAAAGGTAAAATAAAATTAAAAAGAAAAATATAGTGGCAGGAGTGTATGGTACTGCAGCCATGATCTTAACATTGGACTTAAACTCTGTAGTAAGTAGCATGGCAATGAGAATGTCTTGATTTACTCTTAGCTTCTTAAATTGATGGAACCACTGTCTTTGAACTTTATTACTATAAAAGAAAAAATGGGGATTTTGCAGAGGATGTTTGGATACACTGTAGTAAATTTTTAGCACTTGTGCATGATGTGAATAGAAGAGTTTTATAATACAGCTACTCTGTGTAACTGTCAGTGGTTTTCTTTCATATTACTCAAAACAGAGGCAGGATTAGATGGCTACTTCTGGACAAATATTTAACACAATAAAATCATTAGTCTTTCCACAAATATATAAAGCCTTATTGAAATAGGAGAAAAACAGATATGAAACAAAATAAGAAATGAGATTTGAAAGCATCTGTTTGGTTACTGGAAACTACCCCGTGCAAGGAGGCGGCCTCTTGGAATAGAAGATGAGAGCATAATTATAAAATCAGGTTTCAACTTCATATTTGAATATAGAGGTCAATTTGTTGATTTCAAGTTTTAACCTGTTTTCTTCCCCCTTCTTGTCTCTCAGATGTAAGCCCCTTACAAGAATTTTTGGTTTAAATTCACATTCCCTGTGTTAAGCACTCACGCCAGAATGCCTTTTTCTTTTCAGTTGTTTCCTTTTAATTGTCTATTTGTGACCATCTCTCTCACATTTGCAATAGCAGATCTTTAAGAAAACAAATAGAAGGGCTATAATTTGGAAAGAATTTTCAGTGATGCCTTCTGCTGTGGCTGCCGATACACGCTTCTTTCCTTCAACAAAGGCAGAAAGTCAGTCATGTACACTGGTGAGAAAGAAGAAGAAATTGCACCAAGGAAAAAATAGTCATACTTTTGTAGGCCTCTAGAATAAATGAAATTCAAGAATTCCTTAATTTCTCAATTACTAAACTTCCATCATTTATGTACAGGAGATAGCTGTGTACGTACTCACAATCCGTTCTCATAGCACAGAAGCAAGGAGGATATACATCTGGCAATGTGGTCTGTTTAAAACTGATAAAAGTGTTTGAGGTTTTTTCCCCTCAGAGGTCTAATTTACTTTATTTTCCATCAAGTTTGTAGGCTCCTTTGGGGTAGGAATTCCTAGCCTGGTCACAGTGAGAATCACAGTGGGAAGGGCTTCACATTGCATGCAAGTAAAGCAGAACTTGTCATCATTTTCTTACAAATTACTCTTCTCTATTTGTTTCTTTAATCTGCTGTAAAGTGTGAAGATTACGGAATATAATGGATGTGCTATATTAATAGTTTCCATTAGTTTAAAATAAATGTGCATATTCTTTGTGATATGTTTTAAATATCCTTTGCAATGGAAATAAGTTTTATAATCTTATTCATAGCCAGTTAAGTTGTACTGAGGATGTTAAATGAATTGCAAAAAAAATTTATTGCTGTTCAGTACTGTCTATTTAATGGGCCATTAGGCCTGGCTATTCTTTGGATATTGTATAATATTAAAAGAAAGCAAAGGAGTATTGGACCCTGTTGGGCCATTATCTTGTTGCTTAGAATCATATAATAGTTTGGGTTGGAAGGAACCTTAAAGATCATCTAGTTCCAACCCTCTTGCCATGGGCAGGAACACCTCCCACTAGATCGAGTTACGCAAAGCCCCATCCAACCTGGCCTTCAACACCTCCAGGGATGGGGCAGCCACAACTTCCCTTGGCAACCTGCTCCAGCACCTCACCGCTCTCATGGTGAAGAAATTCTTCCTAATGTCTAGTCTAAATCTGCCCTTCTGCAGTTTATATCCATTCCCCCTTGTCCTATCACCACAAGCCTTTATGAATAGTCCCTCTCCAGCTTTCTTGTAGCGCCTTTCAGATACTGGAAGGTTGCTATAATATCTCCTCGGAGCCTTCTCTTCTCCAGCCTGTCCTCATAGGGAAGGTGCTCCAGCCCTCAGATCATCTTTGTAGCCCTCCTCTGGACCCGTTCCAACAGCTCCATCTCCTTCTTACATTGAGGATTCCAGAACGGGACACAGTACTCCAGATGAGGTCTCCCAAGAGAGGAATAAAGGGGCAGAATCACTTCCCTCAGCCTGCTAGCCACGCTTCATTTGATGCAACCCAGGATACATTTGGCCACCTGGGCTGTGAGCGCACATTGCCGGCTCATGTCGAGCTTCTCATGAACCAGCACCCCCAAGTCCTTCTCTGTAGGGCTGCTCTCAATCATGTCATCCTCCATCATGTACTGAAAATGGGGATTGCCCCGACCTCAGTGCAGGACTTGGCACTTGGCCCTGTTGAACCTCATGAGGTTCTCACAGCCCCACTTCTCCAGTCTGTGCAGGTCCTTCTGGATGACATCCCATCCTTCCAGTGTGGCAACTACACCACTCAGTTTCGTGTCCTCTGCAAACTTGCTGAGGGTGCACTCAATCTCACCGTCTGTATCACTGATGAAGACATTCAACAGCACTGGTCCCAGTAGGGACCCCGAGGGACACCAGTAGTCACGGATCTCCATCTTGACTTTGAGCCATTGACTGCTACTCTTTGAATACGACCATCCAAACAGTTTCTTATCCAACGTACCATCCACCCATCAAATCCAAATTTCTCCAGTTTAGAGAGAAGGATGTTGTGGGGGTCGGTGTCAAAGGCTTTACAGGAGTTTAGATAGATCACATCCATAAGTTTACTCACGTCCACTGCTGCGGTTACCCCATCATAGAAAGCCACTTAGTTGGTCATACAGGATTTGCCCCTGGTGAAGCCGTGCTGGCTGCCATTAATCACCTCCATGTCCTCCATGTGCTTCAGCATAGCTTCTAGGAGGATCTGTTCCATGATCTTCCCAGGCACAGAGGTGAGACTGACTGGTCGGTAGTTCCTGGGGTCGTCTCTTCTACCCTTTTTAAAAGTGGGCATGACATTACCCTTCTTCCAGTCACCAGGGACTTCTTATTGCCATGACTTTTGAAATATCATGGAGAGTGTCTTGGCAACCCCATCTGCCAATTCCCTCAGGATTCTGGGATGCAGCTCATCAGGTCTCATAGACTTATATAGGCTCAGGTTCCTCAGGTGGTCACAAACCTGATCCTCCTTTACAATGGGAGGTGATTTACCCACCCTGTTCCCCATCTTGCTGTCCCATGACCCAGGAGGGGCGAGGAGAGTGGTTATTGGTGAAGACTGAGGCAAAAAAGTTGAGTATTTCCTCCTTCTCTTCATCTGTCGATACATGATCACCATTTCCAACCATGGTGATCATGTACATGTGTATGTATATAATCATATATGTATGCAATTTAACATTATACCTTGATTCTGTCAATCTGCTTTTTAGTTATATTAAAGTTGTAATTACATATGGATAGTCTTACATGTTTGTGAGAAATAGGTCAATATTGGTGATGAATGGATGTATGTATGGAAAGCAATTGAAATGTTTTGGAATCACACACACAATCTTTCTGAATGTTAATCCATTGTTTCCCAGGAATAAGTAGGCCATGTCTAGAAGTTTTAAAAAATGTGATCAGTGCCTTACAATCTCATGACCTTTAGGCATTTGTGAAACACTGCAGTTTTCAAAAGATAGGGTGCTCAGCAGTTTATGAAAGTCAGGACTTCTTAAAATAACTTCAGTCAGACTCCTCTTCCCTCCACCTCCCCCCAAATCAGACTGATTGTTATTAGTGTATAAGGGAGATCTGGTTTTATGAAATGCCTATTTTTACCTATTTAGCCTTCAGTGCCTTTCAAAATTGCAAATATTTTGGCAAGAGGCTAACTGAATTGTAGCGATTCCGACATTATCCCAGTAAACTATGAGATGTTTTCCAGATGTTTACCATCCCACCTATCTTAGTAAATGGCATTGACCTTGCTGAGATTTCCAGTCTTCAATAACGTGACACAATAATTTTTAGACCTGAGACATTTTTTTGATGCAAATTTTGAGTATATACATGTGCTGCCTGTTGTCCAGAAAGGTCACAGTGAACTTTGTTGTTAATTAGCAAGGATACTAAGACACTGGCCTGTTTTTTGGATGTGTCCTCTCATCCTCCTAGTACTTGTAAATCCTGCAATTAAAAAAACAAAGGTGGTAATAAAGATGCTGCTGTTACTATCCTTTAAATCAGCTGTCTGTGGTAGCGCTGGGATTCCAGCCTTCCCGAACAGTGCTGTCATCGTCCTGCCGCCCGCCCTGCGGTGGTGTCGCCCTGCTGCTCTCTGTGCCCTCCTGGCCCTGCTCCCTTGCTCAGGGCTGGCACAGCTGCCTCCCAGCCGCAGGCAAGGGGCCGTTCTACAGGTCTCCGGCAGCTGGCTGCTCATGCTCCAGCTTGAGTGGCAGTTTTTAGCTTGTGCTCTGCTTCATGTTCCACTGTTTGAACTGCTTAACTGCTGGTATAGCCACAAGGTGAGACCTTGATATATGTTTACTGAATGCAAATTGAGAAGCACATAGGAAGCTCACAGAGGAAGCAGACTGAGTTAGGCAGTGCAAAAGCCACGTTCCAGGCACTGTTTTTGGAGCCTGTCCTGCCAGCCCTGTTTCAGGCAGATAAGAAAGCAGGATATAAACTGAGTGCAAATCCCTGCTCTGAGTCTAGTAATAAAATAAGAAATTTTTACTTCGTTTTTGAGGTAAGAATGCGGCAGATAATAGTCATCTGAAGAAACGCTCAGGAAATCTAGGAAAAGTTCACATAGACTCTCCTGGGTGGCAGTTCTGTTTGAGAGTGAGCAAGGACAAGCCTCTAAAGTGGTCCCTGGTTCAGGGAGTGGGACCTTCCTCAGTGGTTCACTGCTCCACAGAATCGAGGAACACCAACAGCGCAGAAGTGAACAGATGTGAAAGACCCCACAGTTGATGTCTAATGGCCCGGACGATCGAGGCATACTCAGTGCGAGTCCGAGAGTACCAAACTGAGCTGATTGGAAAAGATATTTGTCATTATTTAATGGCATTTTTGACTTTGGGATAACAGAATCCTGGATAATTTATCCATAATTTTTACAAAGCCAAGAATATAATCTCCCATTTTCATTTTCTTAGTACCACTGTGTATTTGCAGTTTGGTGTCCTTATGTGCATGCTCCATGTAAATCGAAAGTTGTTAGTGCCACCTTATACAACTGAAGTACTCACATTAAAATAAAATTCTGGCGTATTTAAGGTGTGTTGATGCTGTTCAAATTATAGGTGTGCTATACACAAAAGTATTTCTGTTTTGTGATGTGTTGGATTTTCTTTCGTATACAGGAAGCTACCTTATTTAATTCAAGTAACATGTTATACCCAATTCAGTCAGACAGAAAATAGTGGGAGATGTTCCCAAGGCATAGCATACTTGGAAGAAAACAGTGGATTACATTTAACACTTGTTCTTCACTTAAAATCCAAATTGCTAGTATCTTAGTTGGTAAGATACCTGGAGGTGGGAGGTCTGATAGTCCAAAGGTTCCATTGCTTCTATTTGATGGAAATAGGATTTGTTAATTTGCAGATTTGTATTTTATGTTTTAATCTGTGGGTTTAGTATCTTAATTCAATTCCCTTGAAGGACTTTGTTACAGGATCTAAATTTTGTTTAAAAAACTGAAGCATTCCTGACATGCTCTCCATGAATATATTATGGTATCTAAAGGGAAGATGTAGATCATAAATCCCAAGTAAATAAATATGTTGCAAATATTAAAAGCAGTAAAGATGATGATGGAGTCTGAGTGATACAGCCTGCATGTTCTGGCTTGAACACTGCTGGACTAGCATGAGCCTCTGTCAGTCCAGAAAGGTGCTGTTAGGACATCAGTAGATGCAGCTGACCACACGAGGAGGAGATCGGCAGGTTAGAAAACAGCAGATCTGGGCCAGGGGCGTATTGTACAAAGGAGTGTTTTGTAGTCCTAGTGGCTTAAATTTAGTTGCCGTACAAATTTAGTGTTATCTAATTTCATGTAAATATAGTGATTAAAAAGGCTCGATTAAGAAGTCTTAATTTTAACGTACTTTTTTTAACCTACTTCAGAAAGCAGAGCTGTGTCTGTAGAAAACATACTGTAGTCGGTTTGGCATTCTCTTTCAACTGAAAGTATAATAGGCACAAGGAGTAGATTAACTGCCAAATAAAGGTAGTAAACAGTAATTTGCCAGCTTTCAGTTCTTCACAGCAAGTTTTTCTAATACTTCGAGATATCCAGTCTTGATAAACATTTTTAGGGTTTGGATTTGGGATGGGGGGAATTTTGGCATTTCAGACAGGCGAACACATTTTCATGGATCATCATTCTTAGTAAGTATAAAAAGCCTTGGACAAAAGTAGTGTAAGACACATAGTGATATCAAGAAATTGAGTTTAGAAGAGTATAGGATTAGGGTAAAAGAAATTGGGAGTTGTTCCCTAAAAGGTTGTTTAAATTGATACCAAGTGAGCACATTTCATTTTTTTCACATGGGAACAATTGTGAAGCAGTGCAAGTGGGCTTAATCTGCTAAAACCAGAAATTTTCTTCTATCTTTCTGGAAAACATTTCATTGTAAAGTTATGTCAGTTTAATTTCCCTCATGACAGTAATTTTGAATTTAACTCTCCATTTTGCAAAGGAGAGGGCAAGCAAGCTTTGAAGGATTTGAAATTATATATTCTGGCCTCATGAAAATTTCATGGTTAAAATAAATAAATGAAAGGTTTCCAGAAGTGAAGGGCTGTGGTTATCTAATAGGTTGTATCTCTCCTTCACTCACTATCTTTGTAATAAATAGCTATGGATTACATTGAGGAGCTGCTTGATCTGTAGAATTACAGCTGGGGGAGGTGGTTTCTGGCGAGGGGTGAACTGCAAGGTGTATGATCTTTTTGTCCTGTTCTTTCCCCAAAGCTACCCGCCCCCCCTTTATTTTTTAATTGACATGCCAGATCTCTTTCCTTTTGTTATTTTAAGGCCATTTTACATGTTGTGAGTATTTTTCTGTGGGTATTTATTGTTCGCTAGAGACTGAGCACAAAGAATGGAGAGAGCGAGAGAGAGAGAAAAATGTAAGAACTGACACATAACCGAAACTGGTTTTATTAATGCCAGTGTTTAAATTCAATGGAGCTTGCTTTAAATATATGGAATAGTTTGACCCAGGATATCTTTAGAGCCAGGATACCAGACCTGACAGATTAAAGCTTTGTTTCAGTAAGTTTTCTTTCTGTTCAACACAACAGAACTTTACCCAGTTAAGAGTTTGTACCATTGTAAGGGTTTCAAAATATGACTAGCAAGCTGTTGATCAAAGAACACTTGGTAGAAATAAATCGAGCTTTAAACCTCTATAGATCTGCTGTTGAATTTTGCTTGGCTGTTTATACTGTCCCATCACGCTGTATTTAGAGCTAAGGGTTTGGTGACAGGAGGTGAAAGTTTGTGATATGCTTTAGCTTGGAGGGCAAAATGTGCTAAATGAAACATTAAAGAGTTGTTCTGTGCTTTGTTCTGTCCTAATGCAAGTTGTCAGGGGCTTTTTGTTTGTTGAGGGTTTTTGCTGGAAAAAGCATAAATTTATTTTACCATAAACTCAGTCATTTGTAAATACTTTGAACAAGAGCAATTTTTTTCTGCAGTTAGGTTAAAAATAGCATGTCCTAGGGACAGAGGAAGCAGCTGTGTTAAAGTATCTGCGTATTGTTACATTTTCAGGATTTCTATTAATGATACAAAGTCAGTTGAAATTACATCCGTTACATATTTGTCCAAGCAAGTGGAAAAGAAAAATAAACAATGTGGTGCTAGAGAATCCATTAGAATTGTGTGCCTCTGTCTGTCTTTCCTAGTCAGAGGAGCTGACGTCTATATTCTACCCACAGTTAACTTCTGTGATATGTATAGATCACTCTGAGCAACTCTAAGACAGTGAGGTTTGCCTGCGTAATATATATTCTTATTAATGTTTACTGCTTTGTGGTTCTTAGGCTGATAAAATTTATGTCTTCTTCAGAGTCTTTGCATGCTCTGAAGAATGCATGTTTTTTAAAAAATGAGACTTCCTCATTGAAAGTAAGCAAGCTAGACTTCTGAGTAGATAATATATTTGCCCAAAGGAGAAGATAACTCTAAATAAAATGGATAATACGAAAGCCTTTCTTCATTAATACTATTAAAATCAGCAATTGCTGCCCTGTTACACCATAGGTTGCAATTTTTCCCCCATAGATACTTGTTTGCAATTACTGTCTGCATACAACTTGAGCCAGGATTGTATAATAAGTTTTCATTATATAAAAGAAATTAATATGGCTTGTAGTAATCCTGTTCTGTACCTTGTTAGCACTTTTGTCCTCTTCTGCCTTGTGCTAATCTTTGTTTTCCAGGTATGCAAGGTGATTTTTTCTGAACAAGTCCACTAAAACATTTATAAATTGATAATAGAAAATAGAGTATTTTATCATGAATTGTCATTAATATTTTAATACTTATTAAAATCTAGCTTTTCTCTTTCAATCATCTCTTTTAAGAGTGGAAGGATCATCTTCAATTTTAGTAACTTTTGTAAACTGTTTTTCTCTTTTAGTTTTGGATATGGCCCGACACGTTCCCCTTTATCGAGCCCTGCTAGAGTTACTCCGTGCTATTGCGTCCTGCACTTCGATGGTACCATTACTGCTTCCTCTGTCAGGAGAAAGTAGTGAAGAGGAGGAAGAACAGTTGGAGTCACAAGCTTCTGTTGGGACTTTGTTGGCTAAAATGAAGACCTGTGTAGATACCTATACCAACCGACTGAGGTAATCACTGTTATCATCCTTAACCTTTCTTTAAACTGTATTTTGCACTTATGTATTATGAATATGGAAGTCAAAGAAGATCCAGTTCTGTATATTTATTTGAATGGGTGCTGCCGTCCCGATGAGAATATGCCATCTGTTTGATATAGATTTATGTTCAGATATATATACACACACATATATATATATGTATTCTGTCTTACTTTATTATTTAAAAGGAATTTTTTTTGTATGATCCAAAGAAACTAGGAGGTTTGTGTACTCTTCTCTCTTCATCGGTAACTGCCCACTGAACAGAAAGGATTGCTGCTCAAGAGTCAGACAGCTTCAGACCTTTCTTAAGTTTCTTTCCCTCTTCAATGAGGTGACTCTTGTTCGCTGGCAGGACTGTACATTTCCTGCTGTCAATTTGAAGGCAGAACCATTCCTCAGGATTTGTTGAAGAAGTCCATTCTGTAAAGTATGGGATTGGGGAGGGCCAAACTGAACAGTAGTTTTTATAATAATTGTCCCAACTATCTTCTGTATGCTTCTGTGCTGCTTTTCCCTTTGAGTAACAACCAGATAACTCAATGGATTCTCCATCAGAGGCTAACAGAGAAGCCATTGGCTCCTGTCAGGAAGAGTAACATTCAGGAGGCAAAAGCTTTGGGAATTATATTTTGTGATGGAACCCCAACGGTATAGATGGTTGAAAAATTTTGACTAGTGATACCTGTTGATGTTAAGTATGAAAAGCATGTTTCCATGCATTGGTGATGTTATGACAGCTAGTTTGGCCATTAGGTAATTTGGCCATTACCGCAGCTGTCAGAGGTGAGACAGTATACTGATCTGAGTTTACAAACAAATGCCCTGGAGTAATACATGCCAGACTTTGGGGTTCTCCAGCCTCCTCTGAGAAACTGTGTTTGACAGTTCTTGTCACTCACTCACAGTTTGGCAGAGCAATTAGCAGTCAAATGGAAAAGTATCTGTGATGCCATTGGGCTGTTTAAGTGTTGCAGTGTAATGTTGTGTGAGCTTGTTCTGCACGCTCTCCAGAGTTCAGCTGACTTTTTAAGGGAACTCATAGAGACAAACCATGAATAACAGTTTCTTTCAGCAACCATAGACCAGCCTCTAAGTAACTCTCTTTGTAAAATGGTTATGAAGGCAATAATAAGCACAGATTATCTTCCAGGGAATGTGTGAGCCCAGTCTAATTGTTAGCAGGTTTTCTTCCTTGATTTTGGCGTAGTTCACAGTTACAAGACAGTTCTGTTTTGCAAACATGGTACTGTTGTCCTGATATCCCTCTGGCTGGCTTGGTCATAGATACTGGAGAAGAATAAAATGTAGAACAGCAGTCTTTTTCCTGTTCTACTGAGTTAGAACCAGTACCCATACTGCAAAGCCAGTTTTCCTTCTAAATATTCTCCTTTGACAAATTAAAATTAATTCTGGATAAACATAATGGAGCTTTGTATTATTTTAACAGCAAAAACTACTTACTATTACCTTCTTGATGTTTCTTTTGCTTTTTCTGACTGTTCCAAAGATCAAATCATCTTCTTGGAACACTTTTGAGTGATTAATGTGGTGCTGCTTTACGTTTGCTCTTATCATCAATTGTCACACTGCAAAACTACGGCTTCTAATCTTCAGAAATGCTGCTATCACTTAGATCTGTCACCTTCTGTGAAATGTTGGTCTTTAGTTGTGGCTCGCAGGGCAGGAGGACCTATTTTTTTTTTTAGTCATTTGACTGATTAATCAGTGCTGCATGTGACTGCTGTTTGAAGGGACAGTCACCGGGGTGGGAAGAATTCCCACCATGCCTCCCAATACCTCTAGCCTCTGGGAGGTGCTGTAACTGGTACAGATTTCACCAGCTTTCCATCTCTGTTCCTATATGTCTTCAAACATTCTAGATTCCAGAACTTTGGATTTGGGAGCTTTTAATGGCTGAATCCTCTTTTTATACCCTGACTGAGGGAGCTGTAAAAGCAAAAGCTGCAATACAAGTTTTCATTTCTTTCTTTTAATAATTTTGTGCATCCAGCGGTTGTTTGGTTTCTTGATTCTGTTTTCTGGCTTCCAATGTTAAGATAGCTTGTTGGGAAATAATACCCATCCTTCCATGCAAAATTTAGTGCTGTCCCTAAGCGTATGCTGAAACCTCATGAAGGGAAGGTAAATATAATGTCAGGAAAAGGCGTGTGTAGAACATTCCTCCTCCCACTATTAAGTGGCAATATTTACCAACTGATACCAGAGAGGTGTTCTGAGAGGGAATTCTATTGTTGGGAACGCTTTCTAGTAACTCCTGATGGACCGAACTTCACTTGTGAAACTTTCTAATCCTTCTTGACTGCTGAGATTGTTAGTCTTGTGTGTCAGTCATGTGATGTACCTGTGGTGGGATTTTTTTTGCTGACTTAATGCAAGAGAAACAGAATTAGGAAGGACAAATAACAGTTTTATTTCTTGGATACCCATCTAAAATTTCAGCTTGTGCTTGCTGGCAGTCTTGTTTAGATCATACTGTATGTATTCTTCTTAAAAATAGAGAAGTAGTATATTTGGCTTCTGTGTAATTCATTTCCAGTATAGATGTATGTATAAAATTCTCCATCACAGTTACTTTTTTTGCTAGTCTGGTCATCTATTAGCCTCGGATTTCATGAGCATGGAAACCTATATCTTCTCATATCTTCTCATGTCACTTCCCCACATTGAGTTCTGAAGGGTTTCTTTGTGAGTGGTACAGAACTACAACTCATTAGCTCTTTTGAATTTGGTAAAATAAAATACGGTATGTCTAGTCCTTCGGTGTCAGCTTAGGATCTGAAAACTAAGAATTCCAGAAGCACGGTCAATATTATTTTAAGAGTGGATGAGTGTGTTAAAAATTCCATTGTTGGTTCAGTCACTTACTTGTACAATTTTCTTGTGTTACTTTGATATACCAGCATAAAAAGAAATCTTGTCTGGATGGTTTACACGTAATAATGTTTGACTTTAAAGCAGAATATAGACAAGGATGAAAACACCAACAGCCTGGAATCATTGGAGTGGAAGGTTTTAATTCTCGGCATTTTAGTTGAAGGTTTGCCAGCAGCATAAGCAAGTGTTGGCATGAGTTTCTTAAATGGGACAATCTGCTGCCCCTTTTAGGTCAAGTGCCAGAAGAACATAGTTATGGGATCTGCTTTCAAAGACAAAACTTTCATCTGAACAGCAGTTCTGCTTGCATGTCTGCCAAATGTCATCTCCATGTTGGAACAACAGTGTCCACTCAGATACAGAATTTGAAGGGGAACATTTTCAAGTTTGGATTCCAGTTAGCATTTGATTTCATTTACTTTCAAAGGCTATAATAGTCTATTAGTAAGCTGGGAAAATTCTGGATAATGAAGAAGACATTCAGGTATGAGGTGATTTCTCACAGCTGTTTGTTTGACTGCTGGAGATTCAAAAGCCATCACTAATTTGAGAGTGGTCAGGTTTGTGTAATGGCTTGCCACAAAGGCTGAGTTTGAGACGTTTGTTTGCTGTGATGGCCGAGCCCTCTGCTGCAGAGAACTGCTGTGTAGGGAAGCAGGCTCATCTGAGCTACCATCTGCTAGCTGAGCATCATGGCAGTTACATTTGGCAAAATAAGCTGATGGCTTATATAGAGGATAGCAAGCCTGTGTCTAAAATTCCTAACTATGCTTTCCCTTTCCATGTCACCCTGGCCACCCCTTTGATGACAGAATTCAGTTCTCTCTCAAGCAATTATCTTCACATTTCTGTCACTTGTCATGCTGCTAAGGCTTCATCCTGCCAGTTCCAAGGTTGTCTGAATATGTGGCCCTGCCTATCACTCTATTGTTATGACCCAGTCAGAGCTGAGGTCTGGCTGCAGGGAACAGTCCTGCAGCCTTTGCTGGTTTGGGATGCTTCAGCTTTGTTTATATGCAGTGCTTGAAGGCTCAAGGAGGAGAATGCTGAGCCATCTCACAAGAGGTTACTAGCTTTCATCAGTGTTTATCTGCAAGGCAGGTTCCCTTGCTTGGTTTGCCTGATTTCAGGAGATTGGCATAAGAGTCTGTGAATTACTGGAAAGAACGAGCTTCTACTTGGTACCTGTGGAAACCTACAGAAGGTGAGGGCTGAGTGATACCACAGTTGCAAACCTATGGTGGATTTATCCCGAGACAGAAAGTGTCAATACAAAACTGAGCAGAATTCTGCTATAAGCACCGTCTCTGTAATAAAAAGGGGCTGAATGCTTCACATGCTTTATTTTTTGAATACTTTGATAACAGTGTCATTCTGTATAATCACGTTTACCTTTAAGTATTAGGCATGGGTGAGTAAGTATTAGTATTGGCTTTAAAAATTAAAGTTGCCTTGGGAGTGTATCATTCATTATTCATTTAGCACAGTGTGAAGAGAAGGCTGTCATCTTCCAGCACAAGCTAAATTAATGGCCTAAATTATTAGCATGTACGCTGCTGTCTCTTCTAGCAAATATATTAGCGACTGTCATCCCTTTATATATGAGTTGACATGATTTTGTCTCTTTCTTCAATGATTGGAAGTCTAAATTAAATATTTTGCTCCTCCTTCACTCTGAAAATGGTAACGTTTAGATAAAGGTTTGGCCTGTATTAAATAACTGCATTAAACATTGCTTCACAAGCAGAATCTTGGTGGAAAGAAATGTACAGCATAATGCAGACATTTAAATGTTTTCTAAACATAGAGGAAATGTACAGCAAAATATTCATATGATTATATATGACCACAGTCTAATGAATATTATTGTTTCTCCTGTTTCTTTAGAATACCATTTAAAAATCAATATTTAGAGCTCAGGAGTTTGATAACACTGTTAGTTTATCTGCATACATGAATTCTCTGCAGGCCCCTAGAGTGCAAGGAAGGAGCTGAGGGATCTTACTGGCTTTGTCACTTCAACTTGGGTATTCTATCTCCACATTCATATTATTTTGGGAGAGCCTTGTAATTCCCAGCAACTCCCTCCATCAAGCTGGGACTCTACTTGTCCCTCTGAAACACTCCTGTATCCCACACGGCTTGGAGAGAGCCCACTGCGGCTCAGATCCAGACAGGGGTGCAGCAGCTCTGTAAAAGAGGAGGTGACACCAAGAAGGGAGGATGATGTTTTCTCGACTGACACTTTGGTTTGCTCATGTCATACATGCTCACAAGCAGTGGAATGATCACCACGTTGTTTTTTCACGTGTACACAAAGAGATAGCATGTGTATCAGATTACACTGAGAAATGGGTCTGGGGACCTAAAAATCATCTTTGGCATTGCTGTAATTTTGTCCTTAGAGGAACATTCGCCTGCCCTGGAAGTTCTGCTTCCCACCTCCAGGACCAGCCCTCACAAATCCTGTTGGAAGTATTTATTATAATTTAGGATCCATACTGAGGCCACAGGAGTCTTTGACCTCTACTTCTCCATGTGTTGTAAGATTCATCTATGTATCACTTATATGTAAACCCCATTCAATTTTTTCACAGAGCTTTGAATTACATTTGTAATCTCCACAAGTAAAAAAGCACTGATAAGGATTTTGGAAAGTATGAATGGGAGAGGCAGCTGCTGCTTCTTTGTCTTAATCTGTTCCTCAAATGCTGCCAGACACTGTTTAGCTCTGATTCTTTCCTCCTCGCTTTGAGCACCTGAAAGCTCGGTATTGCTTGAAGTCCATAACAGGCTAACATCCTTTTGGATTAAATCTGGAACAGTGAAAATGTACCATGCTGCAGTAATGGATTTTGTTATTAATGCACTGTAGGGATATTCTCATTTGATTAGATGCAGTACAAAGACTTTAACTGTATCACCTCTGCGGAATAGTTTGGAGACTCATTCTTTATGCATGATTTCAGTCTAGATTAAAAGACAGAAAGGATATAGTATGTGGAAGTTGTTAAAATATGTTTGGGATATCAAAGCATTGCATTGCTAATTTTTCTTGTGTAGCTAGCTTTCTGGTTTGATTCTAGGCATGGTAGTGGGAAAGAGAAAACCAGTGCTTCTTGGCTAGTGAACTTGTTTGGGTCTTAGAGTGAACAAGTGCTATTAAAATAAACAAATTACAGAAATTGCAGTGAAATAATGTAGAGGCTTTTAGTATTAAAATCTCATAAATTTTGCAAAATAACAGTGTAAATTTGTGCTAGCTCTTGGAATGTGGAAGCTTTTAAATACGCACATTTAGGTTACGGAGTTATCAAATGCCATGTCTTCATATTCAGTTGAATATATGTGCCAGTAAAGCCTAGCTTATTAAGATGTAAATATTTAAATACAACTTAAATTACTAGCCTGCTAGCTTCTATCAACCCACAGTGTTAGTATGTACTGTATTTTCAAATGATCTCATTATAAAAATTTGAACTGACATTTGAATTTGCACTGCATTGACTATAAACATCCAGTATAATATAGAAGCCTTCTGTATTTGTAAGACTTTTATGTTTCATTAAACTGATTATTTGAATAAAAGGCTTTAACTTCTATAACCCAGAAGAGAACTGCAGAGAGAGACAAACTTTGTTTTTGAGCCACTCTTGTGATGCCTAGTCTATCGTTCATAGACATGCTGTGAATTTTTACCAGAGGTTCACTAGTGCTCTACCATAAGTGTGCTTTAAATAATTGCCAGTGTATTCTGTAGTGGGAAAGAGTTTTTATTACCTACTTAGGGATTGATTTTGCACAAGGATCTGCATGGGTGGATGAAACCTGCATTCATGACATCCTCTGTTAAATTGATTTTGTAAGCTTTTCTAATACTTCCTGAAAATCCTCAAACATAAAGTCAGCTTGCAGCGTAACAATCAGAAGTACTAGATGGCTGAAGCAGAAACTAGCATACTAGCATCACTGGCTTTGTTTTCATATTTTTAGTCTTCATATCAGATGTGCTTTTGTTTATCAAATCAAGACTGTATGTTCAGTATTGTCTCAGTTTATTGCTACATTCAGTGATTAACCTGATACACAGACATTCACTTTTAGAAGACTTGTTTTAATATTGATCCTTTAACCTTTGGTATTTTTGCCTAGTGACAAATATGCTGAGTATTGTATGACTAGTTGAAAAATTCTCTGAAATGCTATATCCTATTTCTTTACCCAAAACAGATCTAAAAAAGACAAAGCTAAAGCAGGAGTAAAACCAGATAGTTCTGATCAAGAACCAGAAGGACTGACGCTTTTGGTACCAGACATCCAAAAGACTGCAGAGATAGTTTATGCTGCTACTACCAGTTTGCGCCAAGCAAACCAAGGTAAAAAAAATACTTTTATAACTAATGTGTAGTGTTTATTTGTAACATGTTCATTAACATATAATGTATAAATTAGTTTAAAAGCAGGAAAAAATACTTCATTCCCGCCCCCCCACTACTGACAATATTTTCAAAGGTGTCTGGAACCTTGTGGTAGTCTTAAATGCTTCAATCAGGAATAATTCAAGTGAGAGTACATCTCACAACTTCCAGTATGATTATGTACCACTTTTTTTTTGTTTTGTTTTCTTTTGTGGCATCTGGTTGTCTAGTGAAGAAAATTAAAGACTAAGTAACTTAATCAGGGGGATGGATTTTAAAAAGGGGTATATAATCAGCTCGTGATTTTGGAGGGCGCATCAAGAATACATGTGTGGCTGTCTGTCCTCACAAATGTATGTCAGGCTTCCTAGTTTAAATATAAAATAATAAATTAGAAGAAACAATAAAGGAATATTCATAACAGCAGCAGTCGTTAATTATTTCGTAGCTGAGATTATGACCTTTATTTACTTTGAGCTGTTAAGATAATGAAATACGTGGTAGTGAGAAAAACAGATTTATGTATTGTGAGTCATCTCCAGCTTTGTGACTTCTCTGCAAACACTGTAACCATAAAGTGTCATTTCAAGTTAAATAGTCCCCAGATGCTTGCTGTACTTGTCTCAGAATTACTACAAATAATCATCACATTTTATATAACAGAGAAGAAGATGGCTGAATACTCCAAAAAGGCTACTGTGAAGCCCAAGCCTTTGTCTGTTTTACGGTCTCTTGAAGAAAAGTATGTGGCTGTCATGAAAAAACTCCAATTTGGTAGGTTGAAAGAATGAATATTTGTGTTTTAGAAAGTAGATACTGAAGAAATATGTAACCCATTGGCAGACATATGTGACCACTGATATTTTTAACATATGGAAAATTAGACAATTCTGTATCTTCAGGTTGCCAGCTAATGCAGTCTTTGAGCTGATGAGAATGTTTTAAGCATCCACTAGATTAATTCAAGGGACTAGATGAATTCAATTATGGTATTCATCTTTTCATTCCAGTAATGATTTATGAGTCTCAAATTATATTGAAATCTTAGCAGATTTGTTTTGAAAATTCATGTATAACTGTATATATGTGTTTGTTAATGGAGCCTTTATTTTTTAAATAGAAGAGAATTCAGATTAAAAAAATGGGGGGTTTGTTTGCTTTTTTAAAAAAATTAAACTGTATTAAACTTCATTGTGTACTTTCATGGAAAGCAATATGTTGCATTTTGGAAATGTGGTGGGAATTGTTGTTTATTTTGGTCGCAAATGGAACGTCTTCAATAAAAAATTCATAAGGAGCAAATAGAATCTCTTCCAAAAAGTGCTATAAAATTACGGCAAAAACATAGTCTATGAGGGTTTTTTCAGTTGCATGACAGCATTTGCAATCACATATCTTTGCTGTTGTATTAGTGAGGGATTTTCCTTTTAAATGTTTGTGGAGCGTATGCCAAGAATAGGAGGTAGGAAAGTTTGTAATGGTAGCTTTTCACCCTGGCAGCCATGCAGTAGATTTTGCATAGTAAGTGATTAAACAAAAATAGCTTCACTGTAATTTTTAATGATTCTTTAATAACATTGCAACCACCACACAAGTAAATACTGTTGACGCTCTGTTTCACGCTGATTCCTTTATTAGCATTATTATGTTTTTGTACGTATCATCAGATTCCTGGTCTGGAGTAGCTGGTATCTTTCCAAATCAGCTGTGGTGTATATCTGACCAGTTGCTTATGAAAGCTTCTAAACTTGCTGCAGAAGTTAATTCCACTGACGGCTGCTAATGCTTTGTTTTCTGTGATCACTGTATTTTTTGCATTACTATAATGCAAATTTAGCTTTCCTGATTTTAATACTCAGAATCTTTATCCAACACTAATCCATTATTAACTCCACTGTTCTCCTAATGCATTAACGTTTTCTTTTCTTCTAGATACATTTGAAATGGTTTCTGAAGATGATGACGGAAAATTGGTTTTTAAAGTAAATTACCACTACATGTCTCAGGTAAAAAATGCAAGTGACGCCAACAGTGCTGCCAGAGCCCGACGTCTTGCCCAAGAAGCTGTGACTCTTTCAACGTCGCTGCCTCTCTCATCTTCATCCAGTGTTTTTGTGCGCTGTGATGAGGAGCGGCTTGACATTATGAAGGTAAAGAGGCCAAGTTATTTTTATTTCCCTCTTTCAATTTGATAGATAAATGTTTAAGAAGGTGCCTCAAATCTTGAGAAAATCCGTGTTTCGTATGTACTTTAATTATTGATCAAACTTTCATGTAAGTAGTAGTATTTTAGAGTCTGATCCTGATTTCTCAATAACTTGGTGAGGGCAGGGAGAGTCCACCTACTCCAGGAGTGCTCTGTTAGCCAAGCAGACTTCACAGAGCAAGGTTCATGCTTCTTCCGCTGTTCTAATGGGAGAAGTTTAGTTTTGTTACTCCCTTATGGCCAAAAAGTATCTTTGCGTATGACTACTTAAGTCAATTAAAAGCAGTCGGAATTGACGGGTACGCTGAGTATCTTTGGACATGAAGTTTGAAGAAAAATTCTGTGAACAACTTTCAGTAGGGAGCAGTTTTATCTTCTTTTGGTTTGCTTTCCATTTACAATATGGAGATTACAAGCAGAGGGCTTCACTTGCTCAGAGTATAAGAATGAACAAGACTAGCAGACTGCATACGGTGATGATGTCTAACAGTATTTTCTGAGAAGTAGCATATGGAAATGAAATGCTTCACATAACTTCTAGAAGTCTCAACTGTGTGACAAATATAAGGGTTTTTTTTGAAAACTCTTCTTTTTTTACAATGGTAGGTTCTCATTACTGGTCCTGCAGACACTCCTTACGCAAATGGTTGCTTTGAATTTGATGTGTATTTTCCACAAGACTATCCTAATTCCCCTCCACTTGTGAATCTGGAAACAACTGGGGGCCACAGTGTGAGATTTAATCCAAACCTCTACAATGATGGCAAGGTAGGACAACTTTGTTCTTCTGAGTAGATGTAACAAGGAAGTGAAATGGATGAAACATTTTTTCCTTTTGCAATCAAATGATTCACTGCTCCTTGCTTACTGGAAGAAGTGTTTGGTTAAAACTGGTCTTCAAACTGTAATGAAGTGATTTTTACAGTTTCAAAGGGGAACAATGTCCTTTCTGAGTAGTCTTGAAATTTTTTTAAAGCCCTTATGAGCTGGATTGGACCAAAAAGCATTTTGACCTAGAAAAACGTTCTTTTCCACCTCCTTTGCTAAATTAACCAGGCAGAAATCTATTTTGGCTAGCTGAAATACCCTTTCCATGGACATTATCAGCTGCAACTGAATATGTTTGCCAAGTGCCTTGTCTCTCTTTTTGCATGCAAAAGTGCTTTTTCTTGAAGGAAGATAAAGACTTCTCTTAACCTCAGTATCCATCATAAAAGAAAATATAACTCTAAAATGTGGACTTAATGACAGTTTTCTCAAAAAATAATAAAGCTTTTGGACATAATACTAAAAGTTAAAACAAACAACTCTTCCTCCTTCCCTCCCCCATCTCCTTGGTATATTGTAGCTCATTCTAAAGGCTTCAAAAAGTCAAGTGCGTATCAGAGAGATGCAGCTTCTATTATATTAAAAAATAAGCACACGTTAAATTTTCCACAGAGCTGTGGAGATGGCTATGTGTTTGTCTCCACCAAAGCACAATCCCACAGAATAGCTGTGGCTAGAGCACTGCAGCACTCCTTCAGCTTTTCTTCTGTGTAAACATGTAATCCATAGGCTAATATTTTTCCCTTATTCCACTGTTGTTCATGCTTCCTGCTTTCATAAACTCTTTTCCAGTAATAGACATGTGGGTTTTTTTTAACATGAACACAGGACATAATTCATGCTAGAGACTTTATCTCCTTTTTATTTTGCCTGGCATTAAGTCTTGGCAAATACTCACCTCTAAATTTCTTCTGTTTAGATTCTTTGTCCCCCCTATCTTTCATTGTTCCATTTCATGAAAAGTGTGAGAACTCTATAGATTTACCTAAAATCTAGATCGGTCATAAAAGTTAAAGAACATTTTCAATTCCTTGATAGTCTGTGTGGCAGAAACTACCTTTCACATGATTGTCTTTCAAAAAACCACAACAGTAAGTATTAGAACAGTATTTCAAGAGGAAGGTAAAGAATCTGATAGTATTCATTATTCTTTTATTTTTAAGCTCTAGAATCCATAGGTTTTCCTTGAAGAGAAGTAATCTACCTTGCTTTGGCCTTGTCCTTTTTTTTCAACATACTGTTCTTGCTTATCCACCTTTTTTATCTGCTTTCATTTCAAATTAGTTTCATAGGAAACAAATCTGTTTTTTAGAATGCAGTTATACCAAAGTTTGCTAAAAAAATTAAAATGTAATGTTAATATTTTGTTCTGGCCAAGCCAATTTTATCATAAAGTGTGTCTGAGGTATTAATAATGTCACCTTTTCAGGTGTGTTTAAGCATACTTAACACGTGGCATGGGAGGCCAGAAGAGAAGTGGAATCCCCAAACATCAAGCTTTTTGCAGGTGAGCGTTTCTCCCTTCTCTTCAGTAGGTGTGACTTGGGAGAGGTCAGTGGTGAGTTGGTCCTAAGGATTCTTTTTCTAGTACTTTTAAAACAGAATTTTCTTCCTCAAATTAACATAAATAAGACCCAAAGTCCAGAAAACATCCTTGGAACACTAGAAAAGAAACACTGTAGATAAAGCAGGTTCTTCAAAGTGCTCTTTCCAACCAATACTTTTATTGGTCTTGTCTTGAAGAATGGCTGTTCATGTGTGCAGCTTATTCCTGCACTGCTTGGGCTTTGCTTGAATGATTTCAAGTAGTTAACAAGTATTTAAAAAGGAAAAAAGAATAGAAGGTGGCATCACCTCCTGGAACTTGTGTAATGTCTGTATCACAAGCTATTTATGGTGAAGACAAAGCAGGCTTCACATTGTGAGAGATAAGAAAGTGAAGTGTGCCAGTGCGAATGTAGGGGGACTCCTCCAATGTCTGCAAGTATGCTGAGCAGAGGAATAAAGCTGAAGGGAGTTAAAATCTAGGTATGCTGTGTTCAATAATAATTAGTGTTAAATTAGTCTGGAATTTATTAGGACATAATAGTCTTTAAAACCTCCAACTTTACGTCATAGAAATGCACTGACTAATAAGCACCTACATTAAATAAAAGCAAAGCTTGTAATGGCTTATTTCCTGTGACACTTTCTGAATTTATCCCTTCCTTGGAGTAATTATTAGACAGCAGACGGTACATTTTCTATTCCAAATCCTAGAAGACTGCAGTTTATGTTTCAGCGTAGTAGAATTACAACCCTGAGCTTCACCAGAACAGATTTCATCTTGTTCAGGAATTGGCTTTGGAAAGCTGATTGTTCAGTCTCCTTAAAGTTCAAGAATGGCCTCTCCCAGTGTGTGTAAGCCAGGTAAGAGTGGCAGAAAGCCAGCATGGGTAAAAAAAGAACTCGTGCCTAAGCAGAACTGCAGAAGGTAAGAAGGAACGAGGTGAAAGGCTACTTGTGTGAAATAAAAGACATTGCCCAAGCTATCAGGAGAGGAAGTGAGGAAAACCAAAGCTCAGCTGGTATTGAATATGGCAAGGGATGCAAAGAGGAGCAACAAGTGCCTTCTCTTCTCCAGCCTGAACAATTCCAACTCTCTCAGCCTGTCCTCATAGCAGAAGTGCTCCAGCCCACCAGTCATCTTTATGGCCTCCTCTGGACCCATTCCAACAGCTCCATATCCTTCTTATGTTGGGGAATCCAGAACTGGATACAACACCCCAGGTGGGGTCTCACAGGAGCAGAGCAGAGGGAGGATATCTATATCTATATCCATATCCATATCTATAATAGAAAATTTAGAAAAGCAAAAAAGCAAAACCCTGTACATCCAGACACATGTAAAGGCCACAAATCACCAGAACACTTTAGGTACCTGAAGGCTTGGACCTAAAGTACTCTCCCTTGACTTAGCACTTTCGCATTAGTATTTTCCCTTTTTTGATGTCGTGTCATTTTCTGTCTGGAACCTGATGTTGGATGCAAATTCTGTATATTTTAATGCATTTATCCATATTTTAGTTTTTAAATGTAACATAAAATAGCCATGGCTAGTTGAATGCATGGCAGACATGGGAGACAACATGATGGTGCACACAATACCATGCAGCAGCTGCATGGAGCACCTGCCTGAGAAACAGGGAAACTTGTTTAGTTTTCCTTCTCAGCCCAACGAGGGATGCTAGTCCACATTTCCCACTGTGGAGCTACCTGCCTTATCCATCAGGATAAAGCCTGAGCTGCCCTAGATTGCCCTTCTGCTCTCTAGTTAAAGCATAGCAGCTTCACAACTACAAACAAAGTGCCAGGGCACCAAAGGAATAAAGGTGTGTTCCTGTGAGGTTATGGTGAGACTGGGATGGGTCATTCCACTGGTTAGTGGACTGTTGCTTTGATACGAGTTGCTGGTTTGGCATTATGTCTGTGGAGCGAGTACACATCACAGAGGTTATGGAAAGCTGGAACACTTTATGCTGGCGTTGCTACAAGAGAAACTAAGCAAATGCCACGCTTAAGCTCAGAGCACAATTACTGAGTTGTTGAGGCAAGGCCCCGTGAAAGAACCGAAGTCTTAATTGTGGCTGACACGCTATCGACCTGAAACAAGCTGTATGTTCTGCATGTTCCAAGAAAAAGAAAGACTGTTGTCATCCATACCCAAACTCACAAACTGGGCTGCTAAATTAGGGGATGGCTCCAAGCTTTAAATTGTATCCAGGCTGGGAGAAGAGTCAGTTCCAGAAACAGCTGCCCTGATACTTTTAATCTGCTGGAGTGGATGTCTTGCACCCAAGTATGCTCAGTGCTGGAAATGCTGTTCTTGGGCATGTAACATGTCACAAGTTTTTCAATATTTGAGGAAATTTAAATGTTCAAATCACCATTTTTAAATCTTCACACTTCTGGAAGTAGGTTTGTGTCATGGAACTATTATCCCTAAAGTCCTTTCTGGACTTGGTTCTAAGTACATAAGAAAAGCCTGTCTTTGATTTAAAGTACATTTCAAAAAAAGTCATGTTTTTCTACCTATCTAACATTTGTGCATGGAACAGTTTTCACAAGAAGTTGACAGGGCCCAGCATCCCAATATTGGAAAAATTAGCGAGCCATCAAGTCATGAGTTCACAATGCAGATGTATTTGGATTCCTAAGTGCTCTATGTATCTATTTGATTCTTTGTTTCATTTTAGGAATACTTGGGCATAGAGTTAAATGCCTTGTAGGGATGTAAGCATCTATTCCCACATGTACTTGATAATAGAATTGAAAGGGGGAAAATTGTCATTTCATTATCACAAAATAGCTGGTGCTTTGTTGACAGAGTGCTGAAAACCTTTCTTTTTTTTTCTATCTCAAGAGAAATACCGAGGGTTTGTTTTAATGGCATATGACACAGTGTTGTATGAAAAATCTGAAACAAAAGGGCTAAAAACATCTGTAAATCGATTGAAGGCATTTGAAAGAAAAAATGGGAGAGCATGTAAACCAAGATTAATTTCACTGCATTTCACCTCCCTTCTTCCTTTTCCTTTGAGTTCAAACTCAGAAGGATTAGTGAGCTCAGCCACAGGAAAAGTTCAAGAACTGTTGACTGAGAACTTGACAAATACATATCTTCTCACAAAAGGGTGCAATCAGACATCTGTCCCTTTAAACGTTTTCTTCTGCTTACATCTGCATTTTGGGGTTTTTTTTTTAATATATATTTGTCATTTTCTCAGCACTGAAGCTAAATACATAGTTGTAAGACTTACATCTTATGGTATCCTCAACATAAGAAGGATATGGAACTGCTGAACAGGTCCAGAGGAGGGCTACAAAGATGATCTGAGGGCTGGAGCACATCTGCTGTGAGGACAGGCTGAGAGAGCTGGGGTTGTTCAGCCTGGAGAAGAGAAGGCTCCAAGGAGATCTCATAGACACCTTCCAGTATCTGAAAGGGGCTGCAGGAAAGCTGGGGAGGGACTATTCATAAAGGCTTGTGGTGATAGGACAAGAGGGAACAGGTATAAACTGGAGAGGGGCAGATTTAGACTAGACATTAGGAAGAATTTCTTCATCACAAGAGTGGTGAGGCACTGGCACAGGTTGCCCAGGGAAGCTGTGGCTGCCCCATCCCTGGAGGTGTTCAAGGCCAGGTTGGATGGGGCCTTGGGCAGCCTGATCTAGCGGGAGGTGTCCCTGCCTGTGGTAGGGGGGTTGAAACTAGATGATCTTTAAGGTCCCTTCCAACCTAAACTATTCTATGATTTTTTTGTGCAATAACAGTTTTGGTTTGAAAGCGCGGACATTCCCTGCTTGCAAGTAGGCAGTATTACAAATGGCAGCACTTTGCCCTAGAAGTGGTTTTGCATACAACGTAAGCAAAATTGTGTCTATTTGTGAAAACAAGTAGGTGACACAATTTTAACGTTTTGTTTATTCTCTTAACAGGTGTTAGTGTCTGTCCAATCTCTAATACTGGTAGCGGAACCATATTTTAATGAACCAGGTTATGAACGATCAAGGGGTACTCCGAGTGGTACCCAGAGCTCCAGAGAGTATGATGGGAATATACGACAGGCAACAGTCAAGTGGGCAATGCTTGAACAAATCAGAAATCCATCGCCATGTTTTAAGGAGGTAGGTTTTTTGAAACACAATAAATATTTTACTAATTTATTTACCTTGTTCGGGTGTATATAATGCAACTATTTGGAACATCATGCAGATGTCTGGTTTAGCCTCCTCTTTATTCCCTGGAGTAACTGATTCCAGAGACTGAAGTGAATAAGGATGCACCCATCATCACAGATTCTTTTATGGAAACAGGGAATGCACACAAATGGGAATGACCTGTAAGACGGCTCGGTGCACAGTCTGATAAAACATGGCTTGTGCAGCTTGGCTTATTCTTAATGCCAGGTGGTACATTTTACATTCCATGGGAACACTGCGGACCAGCCCTGCCAGTGGGCTATGGGTGTGTTTGTCAGTCAGAGTAGCTAACACCGAGTATTTTTCCAAGAAACATGAATTTGAAGCAAATATTAGGGCATGCTTCAGATACACCAGAACAATGCAAATTGGAAAAATACCTTAAAACCTGTTCCAGATTGTGTGTTATTTGTGGAAGGATCCACAAAACATCTGTGCTGAATCAGAAATCTATGCTTTTGAAAACAACTGTCTTGATGCTGATAAAAGCAATACTGACCTTCATGCATTCACACTGTCTTAAAAAATTACTGAAAGAAATCAAATTTCTAAATTTGTTTACATTCCTGGAAAAAAAAAATAAGTAACTCACCCATAGCATCATAGAATAATTCAGTTTTTAGGGACTTCTCTCAGTGTCTCGAGTCCAACACCTTTCTCAAAACAGGTCAGTTAGATCTCAGAGATTTGAACACATATGGCAAAGGATTCAAGGAATAAATTGCTGAAGATACACAAAGTAAGAGAGTCTGTATGAATATTAATGCAGAATGGCTGGTCAAGCATGAATCCTCTCCTGGTACTACCAGGAAAAAAACCCACATTTTCCGCTGAATTGCCATAACTGTTGCCTCTTCTAAACTGAAGTGCAAACCACCTTGTAGCATCAGCTATGCTTTCAATTGTCTGCATCCTAAAATGCTGAAAAAGCATGATTATTTTAGGATTATGAACATTGCTAAGTATGGCATCTCAGGGAGAGAGTAGTCTCCAATCCTTTCCCTGCTGTGCATAAAAACATCCTTTGGAATGCGAAAACCTCCTGCCATTAAAATTAGCGTCCCTTGTGGAATAAGAAACCATAGACACTTCACCTGCATGATGGGAGTTAAATATTTTATCCACATGCAGGTGGAAGAGGATGTGCTGTGTACTCTGGTGTCTTGAATTAATGAGGAAAAACATGGAGTTTTTTATATATTACCTCTTAAACATTTTACTCAATAAGTTGAAGGCCATTCTGAAGATAATATCATGATACACAATCATATAACCTCTGCAAAGAAGTCCTTTCTTGCTAGTGAAATATAACAATATCACTTCTGCAAAAATGTTCTCAAATTATAGTAAGCCTAAATGAATTGAAGATACCCGAAGGTGGTGGGCTGCCTGACAGTAGCACTCCATCCTTCTCTTCACATACACAGAAATGAAGTATAGGCAGTATTACAGCATTCAGTAAATGAACCCCATTTTGCTGTTATTGCACATTCTTCAAAAGAATCTCGGCAATATCCTACTTACTCTGCAGCTTAGCTTTATTACTACTTGTATGAAAAAGGTAGCTTCTAAGCTGGCATCTTGCCTTTCTTCAGGAAGGTAAAGCAATAAGGTCTGTCCAAATGGTGCTGTGTTGATGGAAAACCATCATTCCTTGCGAACAAATGACTTGTGCACAGCACATCATTACCAAGAGGCTGTTGTTGAAGACAACTACTAGCTTTCTAAATGTAGTGTGTAACTAGGACTGAGGTAAGCTGAGCCATGCACGCATGTAAATGAGAAGTAGCATTAAGAGGCCTATAGCAGTTAGTAGAGGTATCCTGAATGTTTGAAACTCCCTTCTGTTACCTGTGAACAGACAAAAATTTTGCTGCACAGGAGAGAACTGGTCAACACTTAAAAGCTTTGGATTCAGATTGGTTTGTTCTGGTTTAGGTAACTGCAGTTTTCATTTCCTAAGGTACAGTTTCTGTTTGCCCTGTGTTGAGATGTTCAGGCTTGACATCAGGAAAAAATTTTTCACAGAAGGCGTCATTGGGCACGGGCAGAGAATGCCCAGGGAGGTGGTTGAGTCACCATCCCTGGAGGTGTTTAAGGCACGGGTGGACGGGGTGCTGAGGGGCATGGTTTAGTGATTGATGGGAATGGTTGGACTTGATGATCCTGTGGGTCTTTTCCAACCTGGTGATTCTGTGAGATCTCTAGGACAGTACGATGAAAGATTTTGAGAAGAGATCTGAAGCTATGATAGCCTGCTTCTCTGAGGAGCGACTTTGAAGATAAGATCACTTGCTCCTGCATTAAAACCACAATCACACTAGCTTAAGCGCAGGGTCCTACCCAGTGCCTTATCGACTTCTGCAACATGAGAACTCCCTTTCTGCTTCTCTGATTACATATTCTCTATCGATATGTAAAGTGGCTTGGATCTTTCTTTACATATCAAAAAATGGAAATTATGCACTAGAAAGCATTCCATTTTCCTCTGATGCAGTAGATGAACTTTGGAGGAGCACTAGATTCTGTCTGCAGCTAAATGAAAATGTTTCTTATATGGATTATCTGAGCACTGATTTAGAGAGTACCTTGTTGTTAAGGCATCTACATTTTTGTTGGGTTGTGTTAGCAACCTTCACAATAATGATCATCCAGAAACAGAAATGCGAAGGCATCCTGAAAACTGAGGTCTAAGAAAGAACATACATCCTTCAGCTTATAAAATTTTTTTGTCTTCACAAATCTGATCTGTGTTCCCTTCAGTGTCGTAAATGACAGGTAGACTCAGGAGAGCTAAAGTGCCGGTCTTTGGGAGTTCTTCCAAGCTCCATTATGGATATAAGGCATGCATCCAGAATTGAAGTCAATTATGCTTTCAATACACAGTTTTTCTGTAGACAGATAGCTATATTCTCTAACCTCTAGAGAGAAAGATGATTTTGCCAATTACGTTGCAGTATTGCCAAGAACACTCTGTGCTCATAAAATTTCTTTGATTTTGTTGTTTCTTTCACCAGCCAGAGTTTTAGCAAACTGTTTCAGATGAAATCAACACAAAGCAGAGTTTCACAACTTCAGGGCTGATTGTTTGTATTTTTTTTTAACTCAATTCTGCACAGAAATACCAAAATTACTATGCAATTGAACACTGTTTCCCACCCAAACTGTTGGCAGTTCAACTGCTATTGCCTTGGAATTCTAGTGTCCTCAGAGGTGCTGCCTCTGCCTAGGGAATCTGACTGTGGTTGTGCCTCTTCCATACCCGCTGGTGTGATCCTTCTTCTCTACACAGAAGCATTTATGTTCCTATGCTATTGACAATGTTTCTGCTTATATTTTTTTCCATCCAGTCAGCAAGTGGTTAGTGACAGAAGACATGGTGCATATGCTTCCCACCTGAGCTTCTTTAATAAAACAGGACTGTGAAGCCACCAATAAAAGCCTTAATACTGTATCTGTGTAACTGCCCTAATGCAAACATGAGTGTCCATACATAGTGCCTGCACAGTGAGGTCGTCTTTTAACTGGAGAACATGTCTAACATTTTGCTATCACTTTCTTTCCCGTGGTGTGATACGGTATTTCTGTCACTCATTTACCTTTCACCCAGATAATACAAGTGAATGTTGAAATGGGAGATCGCACGTAAATCGTAGATTCATGCAGACTGGAAGACATATCCAAGCAAAACTCCTCCTCAAAACAGGATCAGCTTAATTCACACCTGGTTCATCAGGGCGTTTTCTAGTTGAGTCTTGGAAACTATCAAGGACAGAGATTGCACAATTTATCTGCAGCCTGGTTCAATGCTGAGTTATCCACGTATTGATTCTTGTCCCCCCCGCTCCCCAGGCTCTCATATCAGATTAGACCCACAGGGGTCATGCAAATTGTGTATTGCTAAAGTATATGGTTCTTAGAAAACACTCTGTTCCTTCATTCGGAATATTTTCTTACAGGTCATCCACAAACATTTTTACTTGAAAAGAGTGGAGATCATGGCTCAGTGTGAGGAGTGGATAGCAGACATACAGCAGTACAGCAGTGACAAACGGGTAGGCAGGACCATGTCCCACCACGCAGCAGCTCTAAAGGTGAGACGTGCTTTTATATTTTTATGTTCTTTAGTCCAAAGATGACAAATGGCGATGAAACTGCTCAGCAGCTGAGTTTTATGATAACAATTACAGAAAAAACAGCAACTTTAAAACATGTAAACAAACACGGGGTTTTTGGCTGTCAGGAGAGAGAGTGGTTTTTTTCTGAGTTAGAGTTTCCCTTAGAGCCTGTAGTGCCTATTTTCCTGTATATATTTAAGATACAGATAGTTTATTTTGTTCTCAGGGTGTGTGGGGGGGGTATGATAAGGTTGTACAACCAATTACAACCTTAAGTTGTGCTGAGGGTGGCTCAGATTAGACATAAGGAAAAATTTCTTTACAGAAAGGGTTCTCAGGCACTGTCAGAGGCTGCCCAAGGAGGTGGCATCCATCCCTGGCAGGGGATGTTTAGCTCAGGGGTAGGGTTTAGCAGTGGACAGGTATGGTTGGACTCAATGATCTCAAAAGTATTTTTCAACTAAACAATTCTATTATTCCGTGATTCTGTGAATTCCTTTCTAGACAACAAGCTGTTTGAATAGACAAGCAGTTATTAAACTGTGGCCTGTTACAATTACTTTTACCCTGTGTTAAACTTTTATCAACAGTTATAACCATTACACCGTTTCCTTCCATCCTAGCCAAGTACTATCATTGGCGTGTGTGAGTCCACACAGACAGCACACCTATATTTTTTTATACCTTTTTACTTTCCTTGAGAAGCAAAAAAAAACTTTTTAAAGGCAGCTTTTTTCTGGTTCTGGACTGGCATTTTTTCCACGTGACCAGTCTTATGAAGTTGCTGTTAGTCAGTCTGATCAGTGTGCAAATCTCTCTCTCTGTCTGTAACAGAACTCATAAAGACTGTGTGCTCCTTAGAAACGTATGTTTTGACTGTATGACCCACCTGGTCCAAGCCAGTCTCTGTTCTGATTACAGAACACAGAATTGACTCAGCTGCAAGCCAAAGAGCACAGCATTTATATCAACACGCTTGCGCTCTGTTCACTGCCTCTAATTTTTTTACTTCTTTCCTTGCCTTATGTTGCCTAGCATTGGCAAAAATACTGTTTTAACTAGTCTTCAACACTGACTTCGTTTTGTGTGTTCAGCGTCACACAGCTCAGTTGCGGGAAGAACTTCTAAAGCTTCCCTGTCCTGAAGGACTGGATCCAGACGCTGACGACTCCACGGAAAAATGCGGTGCCACATCAAGTTCCGAAGAGACAATGTTGCACGAACAGGTTAAACCTGGCAGCAGTAAAGATGTCCCCACTGATTTCAAGCTATGAGTTGCATTGACATGGACTTTCTAGACACAAAGGCTTTGAAGCACAAGCCAAATATGTCGATATTTGTATGTAAGAAGCTAATTATGTAATAGGTAATGAAATTGAAACTATACTATGCCCTTAAGGATATACAGTTTAATTCAAGATGATCTTTTATTTACCTGTACAAGAGTGTAAACTTTTTTGTGCTTTTATTTTTCAATTGTGAGAACCACTGATTGGTATGTTTAAAAAGTTATGTATACAAGAAATGGATAAATCGCTGATATATAAGGGAAACTACCTTAGGAAAGAATGTTTACTGAATGTTTATTATTTTTTTTTACTTGTAGAGTGAGGGCAGTTGTAACAAAGAATATATATTGGTCATTCTTACAGCTACTATTTAAAGTCAGAAAATTTTCACTGAATTTGATAGATTTTACGTTTGGCCATATATTCATGCTCATATTTGATTCTAAAGAAAACCTCCTGTATACTTCAATAAACGTTAAATGGACATGATCCCTCTTTTATGATTTACTGGTACATTTTTTAAATAAACTGCCATAAAATACGTTCCAGCTGAAGACTTGCACTTGTACGACTGAATTCATTACAGTCAACATATTTAATTTTATGCTTACTAATTCTAAAATGCCGATGGAATAAATGCACATGGTTTTACCTCATGCCAGAATCTGGACTTCTGAATTCATCTTTTGTTTGGCTATTTTGTGTAAACTAACAATATTCTAAATTTCTTAAGGGCTGTTCTGGAACAAAGTCATTTTCTCTGTTGCAATGTCTGATTTTTACATAACCAGCTGTACTCGAAGAAATGTCAGGGGCGAATGGCCACGCAGGACTTGACGTTCTGCAGTTCCTACTGTATAGACTTATTGCCAATTTTATACTTGCAGCCACAGATCCTGAACTAAAAAGGGTCAAGGAATTTGCTTGATTTAAAAATCAAGTCTTGCTCTTAGCTTAACATGTGTTACTATCACTGTTCTTAATTTTTAAGCAGTCCTTGAAGGACTAAAAAGTTATTACTGGTATTACCTCAGACTAACGACCTGTTGTATTATAAATACTACAAATCAGGCAGAACCGAGCTTTTTTGTTTTCTAGTCGTTCTTTGTTTATAAGTATCACGCTGGAATTTTTTCGCTTTTTGTTTTGCAATGTATTGTTTCTAATCATTAAAAATGGCACCAAATGGTTGTGTTCTTATGCTGATGGTTAACAGACCAAGGTATAGTTTTTCTGTCATATTGATACGCTGTGTTAATCCAAGGCCTGTCCTGACTGCACAGTACCTCTCACAATACCAGCTTCAGCACGTCTGAGTTACTTCAGGGGATCCTTAATCATAAAGCAAAACAAGCGCTTCTGTGCCGGAGCTGCTGGTAAATACATGGAACAAATGGTTTATGCCACACAGCACTGGTGAAGTCCTAACACTTTGACTAAAACAACACTGCCTTTTTCTAGACAGGTATTTATTTACCTTCTGTTGCTGTACAAAACTACTGGGATTCTCTTGTAAAGGCTCCAAAACCAAAATTACCTGCTGGCTTCCATCTGCATTGAAGTTAGTGGTTTCCTAAAAGCCCTTCATTTAGCGCTTAAACTGGCTGCCCACGGGAGCATGGGCTTTTTATAAAATCCTGGCACTTGTACCAAACCCAAATACGTTACAGCTGAAGATCCTCCTTAAACAAAGGCATTTTTTGGTAGAAAACCAACACTGAGATAAGAAGTACCTAACTGGCGTTGATTTGACGTTAAGAGGGTGGCCAACATAATTGTACCTTTCTCTCTAGTGTGTATTCATGGTATCATAGCAATGCTGATGTGAAGTCACTGCTGCTTAATTAAGCAGATGTAAACAGTTGCATGGGATATTAAACTAATTTTTATTCACATACCAATTATCATATTTTTCACACTAACCTTGAGCAAGAATTGTGTTGTACCAAATGAATGCAGAGATTCTGTCCTTAATAACTTCCAACTCTGTCTCACAGTCTAGTAAGTAAATGGTAAACTTGGCAACGGATGCACATTCTCATTTCTTTAGGCACAACACACAAGGAAGTGATGTTAAGTTTGCAGTAAAGTCACAGTAAGTTCTATGAGGTATGAAGACAACTGAGTATTTTTTTTAACCAGTTCCCCTCATCTTTTACCATGTCAAACAATAGAAACCTGTGTAGATGGATCAGACGTTGTAGCTGTCACGGTAAAGGCCTGTGTTTCAACTGTTGTGCTGGTTTTGTAGAAAATGCTTTAAAAAAAGGAACAGAAATTATTTTTGTAAGCGCAAAGGGCAGCAAGCCGTTAATTAGTTCATGATGGAATTTTACCCAATGGTTTCTGGTCCTGCCTTTGGCCCAGGATTCACCGCTGACACGTTGCCTTGCGATGCGGCGCAGGATGCTGCTGCCATCGGAACCGTTGTAGCCGCTCTGCTGAAGGAAGAGCACAGCACATAAGTCAACAGTCCTGACGCTTCACAGACGACAGTGCCAAGCTTTTCTGACTGATTCAATCTACATTGTCTGCTGGAGAGGGATCAGCTCGGTATCCATGAGACTTTGCACTCCATGAGAGCAAACACTGTGTTATATGAATTGCTCTGCATGAACACCTCTTGTGTCTCACAGCTGTAGACGTGGTGCTCTCCACGTGCAGACGTGCACGACCTCTCTGCAAGATTTAGTGGTTTCCTCTGGAGTTTCCTTTAGGTAAAACTTGCAGAAATGTATGAATTAATGCTCCTCTGTGATCCCACCAGCGCCAAACAGGAAAAATCAAAGGTGACAATCTAGAAAAACCCAAGAAAACCTGAAACGTAAGAACCCTGTAAACAATTTCAAGTTTCATTCCAGTAATTACATGTTAGATGTTTAGGTACTAGCAGAATAAAGCACCTGTGATGATAGATTGGCTCTACAGCAGCCTCTTTGGTGGTGTTGGTTGGGTTTTGTTACTGCTTTTCTTCTCTCAATCTGCAACGTGAGCTCAAAATGGAGCTTGTGCTCCAGGGGACGCACTCGCAGCAGGTGAAATCAAGTCAACACAGGTAAGGCAACTGCATTACTGATAGATTCTAGGGAGCTGCAGGGTTGGGGAGTGGGCGTCAGTGCTCTGATTGGATGATGATCTGTTAATTAGCAGGAGAGCTTGGATGAAAAGATGAAAGCTCCCATACAATACAGGAAATAAACATGCTACACCACTTACAATGGCTTTAAGCTAATTCAGCTTCTGTTTGCTGTATCAAATAAGGTGTTTGGTTTCTGGGAGGAATCACATTGTTAAGAAAACTTTACTACAAAACAATCTTCTTTTCCATGCAATAATGTAATCCTGCACATAGGCGCTTTATTAGGGAAGCTCTTCACAAAAATGCTTATGGTGTTACATGATCAAACGTTCTGTTTTACATCCTGAAGCAAACAACAGGATAAACAAACCACTGTATTATTAATTTACATTGTTTACCCATAAAAACCTGAGCACAAATCTAGCTGACCTGCTTTTAGGACTGTACTTTGTTTCTGAGGTCCTGGGTGAAGGAGAATTACTTAGGCTTCGGTCTTTATTCGGAGTTTCTCAGCTGTGTCGTCTTCATTTTTTGCCTCCGTGCTGCCTTTGAATGACTGTGGTTTAGAAGTGTTTTTTTCTTGTGTCCTTATTCATTTCCCCAGAACCCAGTCACCACCCTGTGGATTCACCTCCCTGGGCTGTCTACTCCCTGTTAGAAAACAGACAGAAATTAGAGATATTTTTCAATGGAAAGGAGAGACGGGTTTACATTTATCTTATAAGTAGCAAGTATAAAGTACTGAAGCTATTTCAGATACATGTTCTCCATTTAGGGGTTTTGACTATATATACACACACACATACACACACACATTTAAATACGTATAAACGTGACAGGTCTTGCAGTTACTTGTCTTCAAAACCGTTTTCTGAGCTTTATTTTCTCTCTCCTTTTCCATAGGGGGAACATGCAGACATTTGTATCAGAACATGGGCTGAATGGGGTAAAAGTAAGTTGCACAATTGCTGAGACAAATCACAGGTAAAAAATGTCATTCTCTAGAGATTTTGCTATTACTGTTTTTATTCTCCTAGCACACAAGTGCAGAAAATGCAATATCTACTCAGTGAATTACTACAGTGTAGCTCTAAAATAATCTCACCGCTGCCTCTATTTTTAATAAAGGCTGGAAGAAAACAAATCCCAAAGCACAGTGCTCCATCTTGATCGAGAGAGTTCTGCATATTGTGACCTGCTATCTTAGCAGTCTGCAATATCTTCTGTGCTTCTTGCCTCGGAAGCAAATTTTTGGCTCTTAAAAAGTGATAACCTGGTCCACTTAGTTCTTCAGCTATATTAATGCTACTTACTCTTCATATTAAGAGTGCCTGTAATATCTGCATCACTCAATAATACAATATCGCCCTCAGATTTCGAGAGAATAATGTTAGTTGGTAACATTTCTGTATAGAGATTGAGTTTAACCTTAGTAAGTTCATGAAAGACACTAAGCTGGGAGAAAGTGTCAGTCTGCTTGAGGGTAGGGAGGCTCTGCAGAGGAATCTGAACAGGCTGGATCAATGGGCTGAGACCAGTGGGATGAGGTTCAACAAGGCCAAGTGCTGAGTCCTGCACTTGGGACAGAACAACCCCATGCAGCGCTACAGGCTTGGGGAAGAGCACTGGAAAGCTGCCTGGCAGAGAAGGACCTGGGGATGTTGGCTGACAGCTGACTGAACATGAGCCAGCAGTGTGCCCAGGTGGCTAAGGAAGCCAACAGCATCTTGGCTTGTATCAGAAATGATGTGGGCAGCAGGTCCAGGGAAGTGATTCTGCCCCTGTACTCGGCACTGGTGAGGCTGCACCTCGAATCCTGTGTTCAGTTCTGGGCCCCTCCCCACAAGAAGGACATTGAGGTCCTGGAGCGTATTCAGAGAAGAGTAACAATAGTGGTGAAGGTGCTGGAGCACAAACCTTATGAATCGCAGCTGAGGGCTGTTCAGCCTGGAGAAAAGGAGGCTGAGGGGAGACCTTAGCACTGTCTACAACTGCCTGAGAGGAGGTTGTTGCAAGGTAGGTGTTGGTCTCCCAAGTAACAAGCCGTAGGATGAGAGGAAATGGGCTCAAGTTGCACCAAGGCAGGTTCAGATTAAACATTAGGAAAATTTTTTTCACTGTCAGGGTTGTCAGGCTGTTCAGGGAGGTGTTTGTGTCATCATCCCTGGAGGTATTTAAAAGACGGGTAAACGAGGTACTCAGGGATAGGGTGTAGTACTGGACAGGTACGGCTGGGCTCGATGATCTCAAAGGTCTTTTCCAACCAAACGATTTTGTGATTTAAAGTTGTTTAGTCAGAAGTTCAGAAAGGAAAGAAGCGGGTTCTTTATCAGTCGGAGACCATGCAGGTTGTTCAGTAGTGCAGCTTCTGATGGGAAGAGACCTGAGCTAATTTCAAGAACCAGAGTAAGCAGTGCTCTAAGAAAATCTCTTGGGAGTAAGAAGAGTCATATTCTTGTCCTCCTTAAAGACAATTAGACATGAGGTAACTGCAGTAAGACTTGCACACAACAGAAGTTGTTAAACCTTGAGAGTAATGCCCAGAATTATGCTTAAAACAAACATAAATGTATACTTGCAAAATTAAGGTTGATCAACTAAGGTTGCTAGAGCAATGAGTCAGACATGGTTTTACATGAGGAACGTGCTTCTCAAACACACCATTTTTTTAAATTGTTTTTACAAACCCGCAGACACTTCTCCGTTGCCTCTGTTGGGCTCCATGCTTCCTGCTCAAACACTTGCTGCATTTTTTCTTTCTTATTTGTCCTGCACCTGCATTCACTGTTCTTACCTACAGATCCACATCCACAGACAAGCACAAAGCCTTCAGTGCTTCACAAACTCTTTGCATAAAGCTCTAGAGGCAGAAAGCAGCCACATCCCAGTCCTGCAATAGCAAACACAGGAATAAATCTTAGAAAAAAACAACCCCCCAACCAGAAAATTAAAGCAAACTAAAATCTCATAATATAAAACTAAACATTGATTTGCCATCATTAAAGACTTCTCTCTGTTTATTCATTAAACATTTTCTCGCTTAACAGAAGCACATATTAGAAAAACAAATTGTGGGGGGTTTTTTCCATCTTTCTATTTTCTTTCAGATATTTAAAGCAGCATGTGATTTCCAAAAAGAATACCAACAGAAAATGTCCTGCAAGCTACTCCCGAACAATGGTTTGGATGCCTCCATAAGTCCTGTTCGCTCACCTTGAAAGTGTAAGTTTTCAGCCACAGAAAACTTTTGCCCATGCCTAAACCAGCAATAATGGTATCAATGCAAACTTCCAGGACTTTGTCAGTCAAAATTCCTTTGTGTGAAGCCTCTGGTAATAATAATAATAATAATAATAATAATAATAATAATAATAATAATATTGTTATTTTAAGCACGTCGGAAAAGGTGGCAATAAGTTGGATGTCATGCAGCTGTATGGGAGTCATGGCTGAAGCCCAGAGCAGCACAATTCCAAGCTCGGAGTCTGACAACACCTCTTTTAATGCTACACGAGGCGCATGTACTGGTGTGGTTAATGTAGGATGTAACAGGGCCGTTATCATATATGCACAATCGGCCTAGCCAAGCACTGGCATTCTCACATTAGGGGAGCCAGGCTGCCAGATCCCTGTGCGTGCTGGCTAGGAACAGTCCTGTGGGATGCAAGTCCCAGTCTCCATCCTGACTGCAGCTACAGTGCAGGCTGTCCTGAAAACCTTGTGAATGTTTGCTGGCACCACACCGTGGCGATGGTTCAAGAAGCAACAGCGGTCATGCGGCAGACCAAAAACTAATAGCCCACACCAGGACTGCTGGAAAGGAAATTCTATGGCTGTCAATAAGACCCATCTTCTCAACTACAACGTTGTCACTGTGCAGATCTCAACTGGATTTTGAGGCCGTTCCAGCCAGTGAAACTTGGTGTGATGTAGGACACTGAGGGGCTGGCCTCCAGCGCAGCAGCCGTCACGAGAGAAATCATGCGGCCATCTGGCTGGCTGCATTTTGCTTTAGTGAGGGGGATTCTGGATAAGTCCCAGGGCATTACGAAAGCCCTAAACTAGGGGAAAAAATATTCCTTCCAGATTCAATGCAATGTATCTCCCAGCTGCCTCACGATCACTAAAGGCAACAGAGTGTGCAGGGGGGGATCACAGTGGCACCGAGGCACCTGCTGTCATACAGCTCCCTGGGAGGCTTTAAACATCAGCAACATGAAGGGCCTAATAGAGACCACCTGATCCACATGACGGAACAGGGAAGACAAGGGTGGAAATTACATCCTAACGATGGTTGAGCTCGATACAGATTTCACTCAAGTTTAAAAAGCAAAAAAAAAAAAAAAATCCCTACTACAAATATACACTTAGTCACAAACAATTGCTGCTGCTGACAGCGAATGGAGGCTGAAGCAAAGGTTCTCCAGAGAACAAGAATATCCTTTTGTATCTGCACTGCCTACTGATGTGTTAAACCTCCTTCCACTCTCTTCTAGCTGTTCCTCCAAGGAAATCATTCATGTTAGAAAACAAATAGCCAGATGAACAAATGACACACAGCAGGGAACTGAACATCAATAACCTGTATCAGAGGAGAAGCCAAGCCATTTAAACAAAGAATAGGAGAACAACAGTACATGGCTCCTGATAAACAACTGTGTAATTCAGGAAAGATGGTTCTATCTTGAAGAGCTCTCAAGAGCCTGTAGTGCCAGCAGAAATCAATGAAGGGCAGTGCTGAAATTTCAAGACTGCATATAGAGAACTGCAGTAGAATGCTAAATTCAACATATGCAACTAACGCAAGACATGGAGGTGGAGTAAGCAATCATCTGAATAAAAATAACACAGTTAAAACACTTGTTGTGATACTGCTGTCTTCCTGAAAACGCTTGGTGTGACTTGCCTAAGTGTATTTTTAATTACTACTTTAAATACACTTTTGCTTTAACTTGCAAATGCGTTTTCAGGCACAGAATTAAACAGCAAGTGATTTTCCTTGCCAAGCGTTCCCTCAAAGGCAGTTTGTCCAGTCAATGTCACTAAGGACAAAACATGACCGTAAATTCATCCAGTTTTCATTTTCTCCTGATAATTCATTTCCCACATTTCAGCAACACTGACCTTCTATGCATCAAAGCTCCACTGAGGCAACGAGACAGTGCTCAGAACCCCAGGATTCATCATGGGCTGCAATGAAAAGCATCCCGCTGGGTAGAATCTGGGGTTCCACAGCAAAGCTTGATCTGTCATGCACAAATTATTCTGTAGTCATTCCCAAATATTACATCCTGTGACTGATGGCAAAGTTTCCATGCAGATTGAATTGCCAGCAGTATTTACCACAACCTTTGCCTTCTTTTTATAAGGCTGAATTTGTTCCATAAGCCCTCTGGAAAAAAAAATGCCATTATTTCCTGTTTTCCTAAATGTGTTTCTGTAGTTGAACAGCTTTTGCCTGAACAGCCTTTGGGTTTTGGCTCAGTCAGCAAACGTGAAAAAAATATTTCAGAGTTCTTATTTAACATCATCTTCTCTTCCTATTTCAGGCCTTTGTATAGGACTTATTACTTACATGACATCTAAGGAAAAAGACAGCTCTTAGGAAGCTAAAGGAAATGGTACAAGTGTCATTTTAAGGCATGTATCAGAAAAGATGATTTGCTCTTTGCATCCTTGTTAAAATGCTGTTTCGCCATTTGTATGACCATTCTCTATACAAAGTCCTCTGCTCAAACTCTGTTTTATCACAGAATCATGGAAATGCTGACCAGGAGGGAGAGCTGGAGGTGATCACCCTTTAGCTTGCTCTTCCCGAACCAAAACCTCCAGCTACCTCAACAACGGCCTGCTCAGAGAATACACGATCCAGGTCCCCGACTGTCACGACGGTTCAGACTGTGCTTCACGCTAATTGCTTTCTCCCTTTTGTCTCCAGTCCCAGTTATGCAGTGGTGTTACCATGGATACTCTGCATTTATAACTTAGTTCATTTACAAGACATAATTTGTGCATTTTAATTTACTCAAACCCAAATCCATTTTACAATAGGAAGAAGAAAATGAAGAAAACTGAGCATGGGTCATGTTTCTGTTGAGAAGGTCTGGCCGTTGCCAGTTTCCCTCATACTTGCAGTAAAGCCATTAATCATCATAAACTCATTTTGTCTAAAAGCAGAGGTAATATATTTTTTCATGTAAATCACTTCATTTTCATGACAGAATGATGTCAGAGAATCTAAATCGGTGATCTAATAAATTTTCCTTTTGGAACATTGTTTAGTATTAAAGGTTACTGCAGAGGGTAGGGCATGATTGATGTCAGCTGCTGGCAAGGAAAATGTAGGTTTAATTTTCATAAAATAGACCTAAATACTATATTGACACAGACACACTTTTACAGCCTGAGAAAATATATACATAACTTGGTGCTGTAGCAATAAGAACCGTGGGCCTTTCTAAAATATAAAAAAAAATCCAGTTCCAGCTAACAGTAAGATGAAATCTGTAAAAGACAAGTAAAATTAAAATTAACTTTTCAAGTTGTACACATGCTTTCATCCCCCTTTTTAATGACTCTTTTTTTTTAAGGATGATAATTTTTAACAATTTTTGAGCAACAATTCAGCACTTTGTGCTCACCATTTGTACACATACAGAGTTGAATACAAATTCTTTTAACTAAATTTGGCCATGATGTGCATAAGAATTCACAAACAATGAAACAGCAGTACAGTGGTGAAACATAATCTTTTTTCTCCCCCCAAAAGCAACCAAACTTGTCAAATTGCAGTCTACACCTTAACCAAAATGCAACTGTTTACTCAAATACCACAGCAGCATGGTAGAAAAGGAAAAGGAGACGGAAGGGGAGAGGGGAAAAATAATATGCCATATATATAGGTATATATATAGCACGATAGAATATGGAAGGAATGTGATCAAATCTACAAGTCAAAGCTGTTACTTTCTGTTTCTTCACATAAGGTCTCTCCAAGTCAAATTTTAGAAGAACTAAATGACTATGGTTTGATTCAAATCTTTTTCTTTTTCTATTTGCTCTTTTTTTCCTTTGGGGAAAATAGATGAAAATCAACTTGGTGAAAATAGGACAAAACAAAGCTTTTGCATAGCTTTAACCTCTTCTCCTTACTGCAGCAGTGGTTACGCTCCGTAACAACAACACTGCTGGGCAAGGCACAGCAATTCTCTTTCTTGTACAGCTGATCTAACCCTATGTGCTCTACAGCTCACACAGCCCAGCTACAATAAAAGAAGAAAGTCCTCTTTAAAACAGCTATTTCATATACAGAATAAAAAGGGAAGTGGGAAGCTGGATATCCACTCAGCTTTTAACCAGCTTTTAAAATGGGTTCCACAGCCTCTAGTGAGCACCATGTTTGCAGGGCTGGAGCTCTATCAGCTTTCCAATAGCTCCTTTAAAGCCAGCTTTTTGCACATAAGACCTCTATACCATCACTTACAGACACCCCAATGAAACGAATAACACTTTGCAGAACACCTAGTCTGAGCAAAAGAGAAATAACACTTAAAAACATGGATTGGTTCATTTTTTTTTATTTCATGTTCAAATTACACTTCAACAGCTGACTGTAAAGCAGTCAGGGCAGTTTATTTCTGTAAAACAGGTATGCAAGTTTGATACTGAACACAAATGTTTTAATTATCCATTTCATCCTGAAACACAGTATGCAGCTGTGTGCTTGATCTAACAGGTCGCGGATGTGGGAATGAGGATGATCCCCTCTTCCTCATTTCAGACCTACACTCCTACAGCTCTAGTGCTCATCTGACTAATTCCAGCACTGCAGCGTCACCCTTAATTTGACCAAAGAGCTGCCTGTACAGAGGGGAACCTGTCGTGAACTGGGGCCTGCCAAGGGAAAGGTCTCCTGGGTATTAGTGCAACCTCCAAGGAACGGGCAGGGCAACGCAGATGGAAGCAAGGGAAGGGTGCTAAGACCTCTCATTTTCAGAGGCAGTGAGCTGTTTGGCCACTTCAGCTGTTCATGCAAGTACAACATAAGCTCTTCTACCATGGTAATTTTTAACTTACCCCATGCCTGTTAGTGTCCTTCTCTGTGGGGGAAAAATTTAAAAAATCTATTTATAGATTTGACTAGATCCTTAAAGTAATTTGATTCACTATGACAGGAGAGTTTCTTGGTGAATTCAACTTAATCCTCTCACCAGTGATCCTTATTCATTTTTATTCAGCTTGATTAGCTCACAAATTTTAAATACCACTACACGTGCCCTGAAATATATTTTTGAGTAAGACATATCATTAACATGTCCTTGCAGCAGGAAAACCTTAGTACATAGTACAGGAAAAAAAGAAAAAAAAAACAACTAAAACCCAAACAATACATTAACTGTAAAGCATCCTCCTGGATACACAGTGAAAGCAAAAACAACTCTTCCCAATTATCTGCATACTGTCTGGGAATCCTTCTGCCTCTCACATGATACATCAAAATAAAAATGAAACACCTCAGGGACAATAAACCTTTTTTCTCCCCTCCTTCTGTTCTTATCCTTCATAAAGAGAGAAACAGTATTTCTGTAGTTGTATCTGTGTGTGAGTCTGCTCGTCATAAGAGAAAGCAAAATCAAATATAATTTTCTTTGTTCTGACAGGGATGACATCTCTTTCCCCATGATGTACGTTGGTAAGCTTTCTCCATTTGTCAATATTGATATGGAAGAAGGGAAAAGAAATAGATTAATGTGCAGTATCAAGTGCTTTGGATTATCTCTGGCTGTGGATTGGTTCAGTGGCATCTTGGAAGTTGCCACCTTAAATGAGGACAATCCTTGGTAGCAATCAGTCAGCACCTGGGATGAAATAACCCCCCCAAACAGAATTTTTACTGCTGACTCTCAAGAGTCAGGAGCAGAATAGGATCCAAAAAACTTTAGCTGAAACAAGTACAAATTCCTCTCACTACAACATTTTAAATTAAAACACTGTGTTCTTGAGTGTTGTTTCCCTGTGTGACTCCCTTTATCAATTCATAGACTTTTACATTCACTTATCTCATTCTCACTTCAAAAACTATTAAAACTTTTCCAACATTTGCATCGTTCTTTCCCTTTCTCATGCAAAGCTTGACTTCTTTCTCTAAAAAATGGTCTCTTCTGGTAATTTGAGGTCCTTTGCTCCAGGCTATTCAAGTAGTTTAGTACTTACCTCATACTTGGATGCTTGATTCTCTCAACTCCTACAGTATTTTCAAGGTTAACAGTAAAAAATTCACCATTTTTCCCCAAAATGGCAGCCTAAGTAATCCTGCTCCATCCAAATTATTTTCCAAGCTCTTCACCTTTCTGCCCCTCTTAAAAAGAAAATATAAAAGGGAATTCAGTAATTGAAACAATGACTCATTTGAGCAATATGTTAATGTAATGTTTAAATGATAATGACAATACTAATACAAATGAAGAGGGAAATGTATGCACTCATTCTCCATTATTGCTTCAACTTAGGAACAGACTGCAGCTCACAACTTTTTTTTGTAGCCTTTGATATTGACAAAAGTAGTCTATTTTAAAAATTCATACCGAGGCCCATTATCATTTAAGGCCATGCTAAAGCCAACAAATTAAACCTGCCAGCTATGGATATATGAAATTCCCTCTAACTCCCTCAACTTAATACATGCTGAAACCAATTGCTTTTTTTTTTTTTTTAAACTCACAGGACTTTAGTGTGCACATGTTCCTCACTCTCATCAATTTCTGCCAGGTGCACTGCTGCAAGCCAAAGAATAGCAGTAACCAACTCACAAAACTGTTGTACGCCGCATTTACTGAAGCAAAATGCCTCTTTCCTCTTTTCTTGACATCCCAGTGACTGCACTGCGGAACTGCTTTAACCACTGCACTTACAGGTGACAACATGCTGGTATCTTATTTAAATTCTGCAAGGGCACCATCTGCCCTGCATTTGAGCTATGAGGCTGAAATGCTCTTTATTCCAAGAAAACCAAGAGGTCTTTTGGAGAAAAGGATGCAAATTGTGTGTGGGAGGAAAATTCTTGTGCTTGGAAAATCCTAATGCACTCCAAAGAAACAAAGTAAACTTCAAAATACTCATGGTTAAGCACTGAACCACATGTCCAGATGCTTAATCTCTACCAGCAATGCTGCCACAACTTACCAGGCAGTTATTCCAGAACACGACACTCCGCATAAAATGCTACTATTAATAATTATTTTTCTTGTCAGCAACAATAATGAATCAAACCTCTTAAATGTCCACCTGCCCCCCTCATTCATCACCTCCTGAAGAAGATACTAGACCTCTTGATATACATGTATGTAAACTGGTACAGCGTGATCCCTCGCTTAGCTAGCAACATCCATTCCCACTGCCTATTTACTCTTTCCTCCACAAACATATTCATGCCATCTTTCACACTGCATTAAGGACAAAATAAACAGAAAACCCTCCCAGGTTTGTCTGCAATGCTACTTCTCAACACTCATTTTCTCATCCTTTTTCAGTATCTACCATGACAGCTCCTGCAATGTACTGATTGTATATACGTTATTTATGTAGCATTCAGCTCTTTTTTATTAAAAAAGATAAGATCAGACAAGATGCAGCTGTTCACACAGCTGGCTTATGAAAATGTTATTTTTTCTGCCTTTTACTACATTAGCACTCCACAGCATCTCCATGTACATCTTACAACCCGTTTTACCTTCCCACCTTAAAAACTGAAAGCATTTTTATCAGGGCCTTAACAGCCCTGACCAGCCTCACCTGAGGCCTCCACGAACACCTCTGCCCAGCGTCCCAGGAGCTCTATTTAAACCTTGCCCAGGGCCACTGTTTTTGCCTGAGCTAGGCTGTCAACAGTGTTATTCTTCTTCAGTTCCATTGCAGCTGTGGGTCCTGTTGGTTCTCAGCCACCCTTGTACTGCCTTGAGGCTGGACCTTCCTCTTTGTGGTGAGTTTGTATGATGATCTGAGCTTGGCTGAACCTGAGCACGGCCAATGGTCCAGCCTTCCTTAGGCACTGTGGGCAGTAGGGTCTGGCTGGTGTGACCCATGTCCCCCTCAGCTTGTTGGCCTCAGGAGCAACAAGCACTCACTCTGCCCTAACAGCCCTGTAGAAAGGACTGTTACCCAGTTCTTCTGCTCTGATTAAGATTTGTGGGTCCTATTTTAATAGAGTTGATTAAAAAAAAAAAGAAAATTACCCTGGGCAATGAGTAAGCAAATCAGCTCAGTTGCAGAACTTGACTCTTTTTCTGGAAATGGACAGGCTGCTTAATGCTCAGTTTATAAAGTGACTGGCACAGCAGGGCCTATGAGAGGTGCTACCCTAACATGAATAAACACAACTTTGGAGATTCAAAAAGAAAGGACCACATCCTTCTTTTATGTGAATTTGAAAATCATTATTGAAATATTCTCTAATAAAAAAAAATTCCTAGATCCGCAAATAGAAAAACCTACAAGTGCTCTGTTATGTGAGCACTCTCATTATAAGCAAAGCTCTAGCCAGTGGCACTGAACTGCACTATCAACATTAGAGGAAAACCTCACTGTTTTCTTGCATCAGGTGAATGCAGATGAATTGCTGTCAAGAGAAGTTGTTCTCTGTTTTATTTCATTGTATGGTTTCATCCAAGCTACTTGCAGCTTGAAGGTTATCCTGCACTGAACTTGCTGAGCTTCTGAGATTTGAAATCTGCCAGCTGCCAGAATTGGATGCAAAACCAATGAAACTAGCGAAACCAATGTAACTAGCGAAACCAATGTCTTGCCACACAGTAACAAGACATCTCTTTCACTTTTCAACTGGTCATTTGAATAACAGGCACAAGGTTCACTTACAAAAACTATAAGAGAATTTAAAGGTAGATATTCTGCTTGAGCAATCGGTACAGTTTTCTGAGGGCAGATATCTGACTACAGTAGCACTGAAGCAGGTGCTGCAAAACAAACAAAAAAAAAAGCAGCCTGCTGCTGCAATAGCACACAAAGCAGTAACATTTAGCATTGACTTTCTGTAAATTACAACTATATTTTACTGATCTTCTTCAAGTTACACATTACAGAAACTGTCAGCCTACTCTAAGGAAATTATGTATCCAGATGCATAAATGAGCAAGGATCTATCTCGCTTTTAGTTCTGGTGTATAGAAAAACATCATTAGGATGAAAAGAATGATGAAAACAGGGATAGTTGTTCTTTTTCAAAAGAAGAACCAAGACACAGTGAATTCATCTTCTAGTCATATTCAGCAAACAATTTTTCTCTGAATCTTCAAAAGCTTGGAGATTTCCACAGTATATTATTTTCCACAGTTACTTTTGACAATGGCTGCTGCTTTTCTTTGCATGAAGGAAAGAAGGAAAATCTTGGCTGGCCCTCAGCTCTTGGTGAGTTCCTTCAAAAGACAAGTTCTGAATGTCCCCCCAGGTCATTCTTGCCATGAAAGCAGAATTTCATATTTGCTTGGGGTTAAAAAGTGAAGTCTGCTACAAACCGACTTAGGAGTCCTGCAAGTTATACAAATGAATAAAGTAGTAGTAAAACCTTATTTATGTTTAATAATTTGCTTTAGGCTTCTTTACAGAAACAAGCACCAGACACTGTTTTATACTTGACTTCCACTATCAGCACAGCTCTGATGCCTGAGAGAAAGTTTTCCAAAGAAATGTTCAAAGGAAGATCCTTTAAAACTGGTTATTTCTGATTGGCTTGAACCTGTTATAACTGCTGAAAACTATCAGCTGTTTTTGGTTTTTTTTATTTAAAGCGTGATCAGCTTCAGAAAAGAAAAGTCTGGCCTCAAACACTAATCCAGAGACCAAACCCTGCCCTTCCTGACAGCATTTTTAGAATAGTAACTTAGAGTTGTGACCTCTTACGCACTGAGAAGCAGGAATCCCTTCCCTAAATAAACTGTTCCAAAAATTCACAGCTGTTTTCCTGGGTCCAGAAAAAGCTTTAAATGTTCAAAGGAAGTGGCCTGTGCTGCTGCAGCTGGGAACCACCAGGAAGTAGCCCCTGTGGCAGCAACAATTCCAGCAGCAACATTCAATTTCACTGAAATATAGAGAACCTAATGGTAGCATTCATGTTCTCTTTGAAAAAGCAGGTGCAGTACGAGTATTTTAATGAGATTATTTCATTTTTTTAGCCAGCTTATTTAGTCTATAATTTAAATTTAGCAAGTCCATGGATGATAAAGCCCAGCAGGCCAACTGTATCCTGGGCTGCATCAAAAGAAGTGTGGCTAGCAGGATGAGGGAGGTGATTCTCCTCCACTATTCCTCTCTCATGAGATTCCACCTGGAATAATGTGACCAGTTCTGGAATCCCTAACATAAGAAGGATATGGAACTGTTGGAACGGGTCCAGAGGAAGGCCATGAAGATGATCAGAGAGCTGGAGCACCTCTGATATGAGGACAAGCTGAGAGACCTGGGGTTGTTCAGCCTGGAGAAGAGAAGACTCCAAGGTGACCTGTTAGTGACCTTCCAGTACCTGAAGGGGGCTACAAAAAAGCTGAGGAGGGACTATTTACAAGAGCATGTAGTGACAGGATGAGGGAGGAATGGCTTTAAACTGGAAGGCGGAAGATTTAGATTAGACATTAGGAAGAAATTCTTCCTGATGAGGGCGGTGAGGCACTGGAACAGGTTGCCCAGGGAAGCTGTGGCTGCCCCATCCCTGGAGATGTTCAAGGCTGGGTTGGATGGGGCCTTGAGGAGCCTGGTCTGGTGGGAGGTGCCCATGGCAGTAACTGTATGATCTCTATGGTCCCTTTCAACCCAAGCCATTCTATGATCTTGCTCATAAATCCCTGTTAGGCCCTGCTACCAATCAAAGATGTTTCAGTAAGCTTATGTATTGTAGCTCAAGAGAAATTAAGACACCAAAAGAAAATAATTGTTAAATTTGCAGTCTGAGGATTTCAGCAGGTTTGACTCAACGAGGAGAATGTAAAGCCCTTTCCCTGTCATCTCTCCCTCTTGCATCTCCTTTTTAGCCACTAGGTTTTTAGAATTTTTTTTTCTCAAGACTGCACTAGTAACCTGAAGCAAAGCAACGCATCCTCCGTGTTAGGTCTGGAACAGATTGACAGCAACTGGCATTACAATGACAGGAACAGAAAAACCTTACAAAGAGAATCACTGCACATCAGAATCCAATCTTCCTCTTCCTTCCCCAGAAGACATCAGCATCAGTTATAGTCACAAATTCTGTTCCAGAACTGAAATCTGGAGATTTTAAGCTATGCATTTATTTTGCTGAAAAGAAGACTTAAGTGTAAGCTTGTCGTATTATGAAAGAAAATTGCACTGCTAATTGCAATATCAGACAGAAGTGAACAATGGCAGTGGGTTGCATTGCAAAAGGCAGCACAGTTTAGACTAGATGTACATTGATACTATGATTCTGTAAATAGATGTAAGTACAAAAAGCTACATTATACAAAGAGAAATTAAGAGACAGAAAAATTTACCAGGAAAAGTTTCCAAACTTGTGTGCCCTGAAAAGAAATTTTAAGGATCATGGTGAATATTAAAACAAGAGTTTTGCATACACAAGAGCTAGTGAGGCCTGACTTCCAGTGGATTTGTCTCAGCTGACTGCAAGCTGCAATTGGAGGTTTTTCTGCTCTCAGAGCACTCTTCCCCCAGGAAAATCAGGCTAGGAAGAAAAGTAATACAGGGGCCATATAGTTTCTTTCTGCTTCTTTATGTTAAGTGTCCTGTTTATTTTTTAATCCTTGTGGGACTAGGATGTTGTTGTTGTCCAATTATTGGGATTTGTTAATGTATTTTTATGTATCTTCATCATCTAATAGACTATTAAGTCTATTTGTTTAGGCAGTGAGTATGAACACTGTTATTAGTCCAAGCTTCTGGCAGGATCTTTTCCTGGAGGTTAAATGGCATCTTTCCAAATTGCACCTTGGCAGAGAATTTGGCTATGCTTAGACCCATGAGTTTTCCTTATTTTTGTATTTCTAAGTCATTAAGCAATGATAAAATCTTTATGATACCAAATGTCTTGAATTTTACAATTATTATTCTAGCAGTAAGGTAATAACTCAGTTTATAATGTCTTTTAAATTTTGCTCCCATGTGCTGCATTACCTCGTAGCTTCTGTGTCCACAATCTCAAGGCTTTGATATTGTGAGAACAAGTACTCTGCACATTCTGAGTGTGGGACCTTCCTACAGCAGGACAGTGTGTGTATTTTGATACCAGTCCTTATCATAAATAATATATAGTAACTGCTGTAGATATTTTAAGCCTGTTTGCAAAGGTTGGAATAATGCAGTAATACCTCAGAGTAACTAAAATATCTGTATAAATGCTCAGATGAGAGTTTTGATTTATAACAAATTTAAAACAAATTTGGAAGATAATTCTAGGTAATATGGGTGACAAGGAATTACATTTTCAGTTCTAGGGTTTAAAAGCCAGTTACTGAAATAAGGTTCTCCTCTCCTCCCAATTGCCCCATGTGCAAGGCTAAAGCAGATAAAAGATTCTGTGTCTGGATTTTAAGTCTGAAGATACAAATGTCTAAAATAAACTATTTCTGGTGGCAATGCATGATATAATAAACTAATAAATATGAAGCTTCTCTGCTATTAGGTTTATGCATTTAAATGCAGAGATGAAACATGGAGTCTGGAATACCTTGGCTATTAAAGTAAACAGGGGACACATTCAAAACGCAGTTCATTTGTCAGTCTGACAGTAGCCGGAAGACTTCTGCGTGCAAAATATATGAGCATCTGGCTATCAAGAATATTTAAGACCTTACCTATTGATCTCTTTCATCTGCCTAAATTAATTCAAGACTTTAAGATAACAAAAAAAGGTGATTAAAGATCCTATGCATATAAAACTCAAATCCCAATAAACAGTAAGGAGTAGATCATACAAATGCTGCTAAACAAAACCAGCAGCAGACTTCCCAAATAACCACTTAAAAACCTAGAAAGACCAGAAACCTGACTGCCAGAAATGGAGGACAGTATGACATATTAAAAAAAGAGACAGGGAGAAAACACATTTTTTGACTTTGTCACAAAGAACTTTAAGGAGAAGGTCATTGCAAGGGGAGATAAGGAACTGAAAAACAGGAAAATGTGTTTGTGATTCTACTCCATCTTTTTTTAACAAAAGCTCAGGACACAATTTTAATTACAAGTATAAGCTAGGTGTAACATCTCTGATAAAGACCTGTAGTTTCTGCAGACCTCAGGTTTCACATACCAAATCCCTGCTACAGGTTCATTGAAATTAGAAACTTGAAGGCTTCACAGAATAAATGGCCATATATTGGTACAGTAACTAAGCGATTTAAAGATACAAGCTTTAATTTACTTTTATTTATGCATTTTTAAGAAAGCAGGACCAAAATCGAGTCCCCAACACCTACTTTGATACTCCCAGAAATAATTCAACTACAGCAAAGACATTATCTTTATCCTTTACCTTTCTTCCCTTTTTAGTACTAGCATAGAAATGAGATGTAAATAGAAATAGCTATTATTCTATGACAGGAGCAAAGAGATGACATTAGAGGAGAAGCTGTTCACACTAGAAATCAGAGTAAATTAAGTCTTGACCCTGTGTCACACTGTGATGCTATCGGAATCTGGCTCCATGCCCATTAGTCTCAATCTCAGCTCTGCAATCTAAATTTGGCTATTAAAAGTACACTTGTAGAAAAGAAGCAAAGGAACACACAATTCTCAATAAACTTCCAAAGTTTACAGAAAAGTAATAAAGCATTATTTTAGAAGATGAAACCATTAAGTCTGAATAATACATAACTTCAAAAAAACACCCTAATAAAAATCAGCAGCAATTTCCAATCAAAGCTGTAATTCAACCTAGACTTTCTAAGGTCACGGAAGTGTCATTCCCACAATGAGACTTATTATTAATTTTAGCACTCTGTGTGGGTGCAATGAGGACTGAGAGAATGAGATAAAAGAGGAGAGCACAGGAAGAAGAGAAGCGAAAGTTCTTTTCCTTGTTGGTTTTGGGTTTTTTTTTGAGAAGCATTTGACTAAATGCTTAGAATCATTTGTCTAACATCATTAGACTCAAAAGTATTTAAGTATGGTAGAGCAGCACTGCAAACAGAACGTGTAGTTTTAAGCAACACACAGGCCTATTTATTAGATCACAACCATCTATGGAAAGATCTTATTTCCTTTTTCCTAACTACACCTTCAGTACAGCAGACCAGTAAAGTTCTATGCTAAGGAAAGTTGTTTCTCTGCCAGTACAGCTACAAAGTGTATTTTGTAGCTACCAAATGTGAATCCAATCTTCTCTCATCAATGTGATTCAAGCTTCAGAGAAAAACTTACGAAGAGACATCACAAGGAAAAAGCATCAGGGAGGTCAGGATATCATTTAGGCAAGATTCCTAACATCAGAAGACCACAAAAGTCCAAATGTGTGTGCTAAGCATCCTGTACATCCTCTTTATAGCAACTATTACAAATAGGAAGACTATCATGAACACTCTTAAGGATTCCCTTTCAACCATTCTAACTCTTCTCATAGGAAGTTCATAAAGGGAAGAGAAAAATTTGAGAAAGAAACCAGATTGAAGTTTAGAATTACTGATTAGCAGAAAAAAATAAAGTGAAGATATTTCAGTGAAACCTTCTGGTTCCTTAGCTCTTTAGCCGTTGTCATAAAACAAAATCAAACCAAACCACTTGTCCGTAAGGTTCAAGAAATCTTAATGAATTTGTCTTTGAGTATTCAGTCTCTATGATGATACATTTACTTAATTCAATTGAGGAAATTTCATATCATCATGCTTGATTTCTGTAATTTAAAAAAACTCATTAAAACTTAAGCACAAATGTATAAATACATTTTCACCACTCTGAAGTGCTCTTGCTGAAAAAAATAATTTGTAAATGAGTTCTAAGAAGGATTATTTGATAATAAGGGAAAAATCTAGCTAAACAATTTTAAAAAGTTTAACTTCATTAAAGATTGAAATGGCATGTAAGCATCCAGTATGGGAACAGTGAACTGGCCCTCAGCCTTAGAATTACTGCCAACTGTAACGAAAAACTGGACATAAATAAAATAAGCTTTAATTTCCTGGATGAGAAAAGGCAAGGCAGGAGTTCATAAAGTTCAATTAAAAAAAAAAAATGGACAAGAAGATCTGAGAATATTATCAAGACATAGGCAGCAGCAGAGACCCAAAATCTATTCCTTGGAAGTTCTAAGAAAAGATGTTTTATTCAGAAGGGCACTATCACTATGCCTCTTTAGCCTGTTCTCTTCTCATCTTGTGTGGGCTTATAAATTTTTAGCAGCAAATTCTGTAGGACTTTTGCCAGACATTAACTTTCATATGCTCTTTGCTTGAGTGTGCTGAAAAGACTTTGGCGGTAATACTAACACACACCTGAAAAGTCCTTGTGAGCAATGCAGTAACAATTCTAATGACTTCGTGGAAGGTCAGATCATCTGCTGTGTCATCAAGGTTACAGAAGATGATAAGCATAAGAAGGGGAAAAAAATTAATCACAATTTACAGAAAAAGGACAGTTTGGGTTCTGCCACAATCCTCACCTCCCCCAGCATAAATTTGGAAATCTGCCCTGAAAACACAATGTCTCAGCTCCGCCAGGGGAGGTTCAGGCTTGACACCAGGAAAATTTTTTTTATGGAAAGGGTCATTGGGCACTGGAACAGGCTACCCAGGGAGATGGTTGAGTCACCTTCCCTGGAGGTGAAGTATCTACTCTGTGTGCCATTCCTGGTTCACTCATTCTAGGACTTGGGGGGGAAACACTGGATATGCAGTGTTTCATCTCAGGCAGGATTGTTTTTGAATACAAAGAATGCACAGCACTGGTTGACCAACTTTAGAAAGACTTTTCTTTCAGTGGCTACTCATTTGCTTGTCTTATAAGGACTAGTATGCTTATTCTAAAGGGTTTAGATGTTATATATACAAAGGAAAGGTGAATGCAAATAATACAAATCTGCAACTGGTGCTTGTGTTACTGTCCTCTTCTGCATTGACAAGAGAGGGACTTCAGCTATAGCAAAGCCCCTAGAGATACTAGATGGCTTTTAATATTCCTTCTCCATTTGGTGGAGTAAACATTTGCTTCTAATACTGAAATAAATGACTTACTGCACCTGCAAAACAGCGCCTATCTTCTTGAAGAGGACAATCCTGATTGTAGATGGCTGTAAGAACAAAATCTTCAGTGGGAGGAGAACACAAAAATATGCAAACTGAAATTGCTACGAGGGAGACACAGCAGTTCTTTCCCAGCAGGGATGTCAGTACGCAATGAGAATGAGTCATTATGATGCAGCTCTGTAATTCAGACAACTCAAAGCCACTCTGGATGTCAGACCACAACATATTTTTGCACTGTGTGAACCCATACAAAGACAAAAAGTAATCTCCAGCTCTTAATAGACTCCCACACCTCTAACAACTTTCTGATAAGCTTTTTTCCTTTTCACCTTTCCCCCCTCAAATTTGTTACCATAAAACTGGTTTTAGCCAACTTTTGATCCTCAGTAAAGTGACCATATTGTTTTAGGCCATTCTTTATCAGCAAAGAGAGAGGTAATACAAAGCCACATAGAACCTTAGGCAATTTGGACAAATATTGTAAAACGAAGACTCAAGACTTTAAAAAAAGGACTGTTTTCTCTTCAATAATTTTTTATTCATAAAATTCAACAAGAAAGGTCTTCCTCTGAGATGGAACATAAGTCTAAAGCAACCCCTTTTCTTTCAATTGAAGCAGTTTAGCATAGTATGAATATTCTCCCTAGTCTCATGTTCAAAGTATGGTCACAGTGCCCTGTAATTTAGTTTGTGGCAGAACATGAATTAACATGCAGACATGGTCTAATCCCTTAGTACATGCTAACCTGATTTTATTAATAATTGCTACAATCATCCTTTGAACAGAAGGGATGCAAAATATATCAGCAGAGTTCAGGCACGTAACAAAACGTAAAAAGCAATTTCTCATCGTGTGCATTTCTAGACTGCTTTTTAGTCATAAACTTCCTAGAACGTTCCTTAACCTACAACAGCAGAAAGGAGAAAGAATTTCCCACAGAAAAAAAAGCAAAGCATAATTCTGCAACTAAAAAGAACAGCTGGAAAACCTATGGGAACTTATTTTTGCCCTACTAGCCACAGGAAGCCTGGAAGGGGACTGGAGTATAACAGAGAGCATTCACCTTACTATAGGATCTGAAAGATTGTACATAACATATACATGTCAATGAAAGTCAAATCCTGATCCTATCAATATCAAGAATTATTCTTATGGTAAGCAAGAGATGGTGAACGACGCCAACAGATTTCCTGATGTTTATGTCGTCTAATGATTAACAACTGTGCAAAATGAATGAAAAAACCTTGAGTGAATTGTGGGTGCTGGCAGTACCCAGAAAATTTGTGAGATCTGAAGAATCTTTTGGTCACCTTTGGAGAATGTAAAATATGAGATGCTTTCCACCAGCCCTCTGGAAGCCTGCTCAGAACACGTCAGTTTCTCCTTTGGGCAGCCAGAAGTAAAGAGCTCAGCAGAAGCAGTCATGAAGGACAGGGAAATGAGTCATTCTAGTCCACTGTTAATGATCTCATCAATCCTTCACTGTGTCAAATTGTAAATACACTGTAAATATTGGCAGGCATTTTGAGGCAGGTTTTGAAAGAGAACATTTATCTTGGTATTTTTCTTCCTAGGACAGAAAATCCTCAAAACAGCTAGTAGTTTGAAAGATCTAGGGAGAAACTCATTATGGAGAGTATGAAAATCTGTTTTAGTAAATATACTAGGTTGCTAAAGGTCACTCAGGCCTACTGGTGAATATTCTCTCTCCATCCACTTCCTTCCACTACAATCTAGTTATTTATTTTGCTAGAACCTTCTTTGCAGCTTCTAACATTTGCAGTCAGTTTTGCCTGGCTCAAACTTTGGAGGTCCAAGAGCCTCCACAGTGATGCCATTCAAAATCACATTTGAAAATACTGTAAAAAACCTGAAAAACTTCTAATAAATATTGCACAAGGGATTATCTAGATTAAACTTACTATATCAATTGAATTTCTGCCATTGCCAGAATTTGAGGCCTCCTGCCTTAACACAGGGTCCTTACACACTCTTTATTCCTCTGTTATTATAATTCTATCACACAGCAAAACTATGCTGAACTGAGATGGCAAAAAAAGTCGTTCTTTGACATAGAGGGCACCTCTCCCCCAATCACTAAATACCTCCATATCCAAAACATACATATCAGAGAAAAGAAGAAAATGCAGAAAGAAACATTTTTGTGCCTTTGCTTTTTTTAAAAGAAAAAGATACAGTGTACCTACTTCACCCTCAGGTCCAAGCTAAGGGACATTTTTCCAAACAGAAAACATGAAACTACATATTTGTGCTATTTGGCAAAGCCGTAAGCAACTGGGTGTTTTTTGGGATAGTACACTTCTCATCAGGCAGGGTGTAACTTACCACAGAACATTTAAGCTAATACCACTATTAAGTTTAAATCCTTCTCACTTACCACTTGGAAGAACCATATTGGAAGGTACACTGTAACATCTAAGAGTTCAGTGACTGTTCTGTAGATCTACAACAATTTTGGAATACAATTTGTACAAAATGCATTATTCCTTGATCACATAAGAATCTCGTTTCAGAACCTAAGATGGAAAGCTGAAGAGGACTGCTTATTATATTGTTGCGTTAATAAAAAATAGTAACAAAACCATATTAGGTATTTTCCTGCTTATTCACATGGAATATTCTGTAGTTAAAACACACCTTTCACACACAGTTCTCACTGAATTTTACGTTATAAAACGGGAGTGACGGATCATCCTCATTCTTTAAGTCACATGCCAAACCTTACTTAAGTCAAAAGTCACAGAGATACCTCAGACTTTGGAGGCTCAACATCAAAAGCAACATTGTAACTGATTTTCAAGCACAATTGGAACTGATTAACCAAGAGCTTCACTGTTCCATGGTGAAACGTGACGTGCTAGAAATTCAGCTGGGTTTCCAGAATATGCAACTTGTCACCTCGTCGTCATTTACTGACCATCATACTCAGTGTTCCTGTGAAACCTACCAGCCTCACACCAGAACAGTCTCACAGCAGAATGGTAGCCACCCTGTGACACACAGGTGTGACAAGAACCAGAACTATCCATTCTTTTATTAAAATGTGCCATAATCTCAAAAATACATTTCTGCTTACAGATGACCGTGCACTTTTCATACTCTATGTTGAAAAATACAATCACGTTACTGAATACACAAAACAGATGAAAGTTATCATGTAGCTTCAATGCAAGATTCTATCTGTTCCAGCTAAAATTTCTGTTTGAAGTAATGTGATTGGAACCAATTTTGTTCTGCTTTTTTTGTTGAGACCAACAAAGAGAATCCAATGAATGAAAGTCCTTTAATATTAAAAAGAAAAAAATTAAATCCTTCTCTCTCTTTTTGAAGTTAGCAAAGTAGGACAGACACTGTTGCTGTAAGAAAACCTATCATTCGTTATCGTGAGATGATGATTATTTGTAAGCTCATTTCAGAAGGCATTAAACCCTTTCCAAACTCAGGCATGCTACAACATGCTTATTTAATGAAAGAGTAATTTCTGAATTCTTCTTTTGTTTGAATGTAAATTGAATTATTTTCACATAAGCTTTGGTTTTTTTGTCTGAAAACTCACAGATGTAGTTGAGACAGAGTAAAGTTCTGCTAATTAACCAGGCAAGAATTAGTTTATAGAAGTTCAGATGAGGTAATTTCTGATGGAACAGAAAGGAGAAAAAAAAGAAGGAACAAAGAAGTATTTGCTAAATGAACAACAAATACATATCCATTGATATCAGGAAAGACAAGAATAAATGAATGGCTAAATTTAAGAAAAACTAATCTATTAAGAGTGGGAAGACTGCACCTCAAATCTTACAATTTTGTTTTACAGAGTATATATTTACTTCAGACCTACCCAATCTTTCTCATTATTTGTGTACCATACAAGAAGAGATTAAGTAATATTAGTAGATAAAATTTTCTAAATGATCAATGAAGATTAATGTCAGCGCTTTTAAGAGCATCACCACAGTATCGGGGAAGAGCTAACCACGGCTATTTGCAACTGGCCATGTTCTTTGCTGTACATTCTCAAAGAGTGGTTTCAATGACTTTCTTTCCCTACATTACACAGTGGCCTACACTATCTCTCCCTCCTATTGCTTTATAAAGGTTTTAGTAAGGGAAAAGAACTCTGTTGTTTTATATTGTTCCCATAGGTATCTGGACAGGTGCTGAAATGAACATAGGAACAGACCAAGGCATGGTCCTCACCCCTTCTTAAATCTCAACAAGCCAATTCAGCCACATGTCTGTATCCAAACCACCTTTAGGCATGCAGGCATCTGAACTACACCTGTTCAAAAGAAATCCTGCCTGGTAACTAACCATACTTCATGTTTTCTCTATTATCTTGCTGTTTAGCCTTGAGGAGGCCGAGGGGAGACCTTATTGCTCTCTACAACTACCTGAAAGCAGGTTGTAGCGAGGTGGGTGCTGGCCTCTTCTCCCAAGTGACAGGGGACAGGACAAGAGGGAAAGGCCTCAAGATGCACCGGAGAGGTTCATAGAAAGGGTCATTGGGCACTGGCATAGGCTGCCCAGGAAGATGTTTGAGTCACCATCCCTGGAGGTGTTTATTTAATAGAAAGGTAGACGAGGTGCTCAGGGACATGGTTTAGTGGTAGAAAGGGATGGTTGGACTCGATGATCTAGGAGGTCTTTTCCAACCTAGTGATTCTATGATTGTATGATCTACCTCAAACCTGAAACACCACTGTTTTTCTCACCTGTGCAGCTGAAAATTTGGTTTTACATTTTTTAACTTCCCAATCCTCTGCAAACGCTGCGTAAGAGAAAACATGAACACATCGTCCACTGATGAAAGCAAGTTCATAGGGACAGATGGAAGCTCCCTAGGAATGAGCTGGACTGGAGAACAAGTCTTACGAGGAGCGGCTGAGGGAACTGGAGTTGTTTACCCTGGAGGAGACTGAGTGACCTTATCGGTGCCTACAACTGCCTGAAAGGAGGTTGTAGCAAGGTCGGCACTGGCCTCTTCTCCCAGGCGACAAGGCGGGAATGGCCTCAAGTTGCAGCAGGCGAGGTTTTCATCGGATATTATAAAAAATCTCTCTATGGAAGGGGCCGTGAAGCCCTGGCAGAGGCTGCCCAGGGGGAAATGTGGTAGTGTCACCATCCCTGGGGGCGTACAGACAGCGTGCAGGACGCGGCACTTGGGGACAGGGTTTAGCAGGCACGGGACCGCTGGGCTGCCACTTGGACTGACCCTTAGCAAGTTTGTGGATGACACTAAGCTGGGTGGAAGTGTCGATCTGCTGGAGAGTAGGGAGGCTCTGCAAAGGGATCTGAACAGGATGGACCACTGGGCTGAGTCCAATGGCATGAAGTTTAACAAGGCCAAATGCCGGGCCCTGCACTTGGGGCACAACAACCCTATGCAGTGCTGCAGACTAGGAGAAGTCTGGCTAGAAAGCTGCCTGGAGGAGAGGGACCTGGGGGTGTTGGTTGACAGCGACTGAACATGAGCCAGCAGTGTGCCCAGGTGGCCAAGAAGGCCAATGGCATCTTGGCTTGTATCAGAAACAGTGTGACCAGCAGGTCCAGGGAGGTTATTCTCCCTCTGTACTCGGCACTGGTGAGACCGCTCCTCGAATGCTGTGTTCAGTTCTGGGCCCCTCACCACAAGAAGGATGTTGAGGCTCTGGAGAGAGTCCAGAGAAGAGCAACGAAGCTGGTGAAGGGGCTGGAGAACAGGCCTTAAGAGGAGCAGCTAAGAGAGCTGGGTTTGTTTAGCCTGGAGAAGAGGAGGCTGAGGGGTGACCTCATTGCTCTCTATAACTACCTGAAAGGAGGTTGTAGAGAGGAGGGAGCTGGCCTCTTCTCCCAAGTGACAGGGGACAGGGCAAGAGGGAATGGCCTCAAGCTCCACCAGGGGAGATTTAGGCCTGACATTAGGAAAAAATCCTTCACGGAAAGGGTCATTGGGCACTGGAACAGGCTGCCCAGGGAGGTGGTTGATTCACCTTCCCTGGAGGTGTTTAAGGCACGGGTGGACTAGGTGCTGAGGGGCATGGTTTAGTGTTTGATAGGAATGGTTGGACTCGATGATCCGGTGGGTCTCTTCCAACCTGGCTATTCTATGATTCTATGACTGGGCGTGCTTAGACCCCTCTTCCCGTCTCAGGGAGCCCCGCGGCTCGAGGCGCAGGGCGGAGACACAGACCGCAGACGAGAAACTCCGCCCGCCTCCCGCCTCCTTCTCCCCACTCTGCCCCGGGCGCGCGCCTGCGCGGCGCCGCGTCCTCCCGGCGTGCCCGGCGCGCGCGCACGTCATGGCGGCGCCCTGAGGCCGCTTCCGGCACGTGGGGCCGAAGGGCGCGCCGGCGGCGGCAGCAGCGACAGGGGGGACCATGCTGGCCCTGGAGCGCTCCCTGCTGAGGGGCTTCCCCGCCGCCGCCGCCGAGTCCCGGGAGTGGAAGCAGGGCGAGGTCGCGGCTGCAGGTGAGGCGGGGGAGGGACCCGGAACCACCGGCGTCTCCGCCGGGACCGCGGCTGCAGCGTAAACCCTCCCGCGCCTGGCCGGTCCCTCTTGTAGGGAAACATGGGGAGAAAAAGCCGGGCGTGGGCTGTTACCTCTGTTTTATTAGTTATTTAGTCACAGCTGCTTGAGGGACCAGCGGAGGGCAGCCCCTGGAGGGGAGTCGGTGAGGTGGTCGCTGACCCCAGCTTTGCTGCCAGGGGACGCAGCGGCTCTTAAAATTTGGCGAGAAAAGGCGCTGCCGTATCTCAGATAGGCTGGAATTACAGCTGTGGTAGAGTCACGTGCTGTGCCTTTTAAAACAGCCTTGTAGCGTATGGAAAGAGTCCTTTATCCCTACCCGAGCGCTCACTGAATTTTGGGAGAGAAACTGTGTGGAGCTACTCTGCTCTTCCTTCTGTTGCTTCTTGGTTAACTTTAACCGTTGTGCTCTCCGGGATTGTTAGATGGTGTGACTAACATCTGTTAGATCTCTTTTCAGTGAGAGCTGTGTATGCTCTTTGTGGTGTGTGTTTTTCTTTTTCTTTCTTTAGCTCTGGTCTGTTTTGTTTATTTATTTATTTTTTTAATTAGTCTGCTGCTGTAAGATGTGGAGAAGGCTATTCTGAATGAAGGTATTTTGCAGCAGGGCTACAAAATGATGGGATTTGTGATGATTCTTAGTCATTGTTTATATAGGCATTTCCTATCTGTGATACTGGAACTAAATGTAAAGACTGTGACCTTGAATTTGTACGGTGACTTACAAGGAGCTAAACAGAATCAGAAGCAGATTTTGTGTCCTTACAGTTAAGTTACAGTGTTACCGGAGAGAGTAAACATCAGTGTTCTTCATCAGTGTCCTCACAGCCAGTAGTTTATTCTGCAAACTAGTGTCGTCTAGGCAACTATAATCTAATATAAAGAAGTAGTCATTTGTCTTCCCCAAAGCACAGATTGGAGAAAGCTTCTCATTATTTTTGTTCTCTGTTGAAAGTACAATGTCAGCAGAGCTGCAAAACGTTTATGATTCTTTTGCACATGCCCTTCCAGCTGCAGCTTAAAATCATCTAGTACAAATGATCGCTTACATCACGTGGCTGATCACTGTTGTAAAGAAGAAAAGTAAATTGTGGTCGGCGGTGTGGTCCAGAAATAGCAGAATGAATGTATCTCTATCATCCATTCTTACCAAGTCATCCATCGCTCCAATTGAAATTGGTTCTGTGCTTGGTCTTCCTGTATATCTGAGATATGTTTTAGCTGGAGGAGTTTGGCGTTGGTGTTTGGTTTGCTTCCTTGTGCAGCTGCTGGCTGTGTGGATCTGTACCTGTGCTAGCATTGGCTGGCTTGGGTACTGATACTGGCGTAGCTATAGTAACACTGAGTGCACAAGAGCTGCTAACTGGAATGACAGATTAATGTTAAGGCACCTATCTTATGCAGACCCCTGCATCAACTAGTTTAAAACCAGTTAGTACATCTGCATGACTTGCAGCCACAGCTGCAGTGCAGGCAGATACTGATTTTCATAGAGTCATAGAATAACCAGGTTGGAAGAGACCCACAGGATCATCGAGTCCAACCATTCCTATCAAACACTAAACCATGCCCCTTAGCACCTCGTCCACCCATGCCTCAAACACCTCCAGGGAAGGTGACTCAACCACCTCCCTGGGCAGCCTGTTCCAGTGCCCAACGACCCTTTCTGTGAAGAATTTTTTCCTAATGTCCAGCCTAAACCTCCCCTGGCGGAGCTTGAGGCCATTCCCTCTTGTCCTGTCCCCCGTCACTTGGGAGGAGAGGCCAGCACCCTCCTCTCTACAACCTCCTTTCAGGTAGTTATAGAAAGCAATGAGGTCTCCCCTCAGCCTCCTCTTCTCCAGGCTAAACAACCCCAGCTCTCTCAGCCGTTCCTCATAAGACCTGTTCTCCAGCCCCCTCACCAGCTTTGTTGCTCTTCTCTGGACTCATTCCAGAGCCTCAACATCCTTCTTGTGGTGAGGGGCCCAGAACTGAACACAGGATTCGAGGAGCGGTCTCACCAGTGGCGCGATACAGGGGCGCGATAACCTCCCTGGACCTGCTGGTCACGCCGTTTCTGATCCAAGCCAAGATGCCATTGGCCTTCTTGGCCACCTGGGCACACTGCTGGCTCATGTTCAGTCGCTGTCAATCAACACCCCCAGGTCCCTCTCCTCCAGGCAGCTTTCTAGACAGACTTCTCCTAGTCTGTAGCACTGCACAGGGTTGTTGTGCCCCAAGTGCAGGACCCGGCCTTTGGCCTTGTTAAACCTCATGCCATTGGTCTCTGCCCAGTGGTCCAGCCTGTTCAGATCCCTTTGCAGAGCCTCCCTACCCTCCAGCAGATCGACACTTCCACCCAGCTTAGTGTCGTCTGCAAACTTGCTAAGGGTGCCCTCAATGCCTTCATCCAGATCATTGATAAAGACATTGAAGAGGGCTGGACCCAGCACTGAGCCCTGGGGAGCCCCACTTGTCACTGGCCTCCACCTGGATTTCATGCCATTTACCACCACTCTCTGGGCCCGGCTCAAGAACATTTTGCTCAAGAATAAAAGATTTTAACATGGTGAAGTTGCTCTAAGGGCTGCTGGATTGAATACACTGTGGCATATATGAAGGAAAAAGGAAAGATACTTCCTGTGAACCAAGCTGTAGTCTGAGTCAAGAACTTGGTGGATCTAAAGCTTCTTAAGAATTAAACGTAAAGCACTTCATGACTTGCATTTCTTTTGAAAGGCTTCAGTGGAGAAACATTCATGGATTCAAATCCACCTTAGTAGTTACTCTTAAGAATCTGGCTCCATATGCAGACTTTTCATTGACATAGTAAACTTATCGCAGGAAAATAGTTTTTATGAAGATAAAAATATATTAGTGAATATTCTAAGCATTTAAAGGAATGACTGAGCGGTTTCTGCATTTTTACATGAGAATTTATCCTCTGAACTCTTGCAAGTCTTGAACTATTTTTATTTGTCACGTTTCACCTGAAAGGTTTCTCTAGTCTGTGATATTATTGTCTTATCTACAGGATTTTACTGTTACACGCACACATGCACATAGTTTTGAAGGAAGAAAACCCTCTTGTGGTAATTGAAGTAGTCTCCAATAACTGCAGTGTAGGTATTTGACAGGGCATTCATGTATTTCTCCTGAAATTTCAGTGTGAGTTTGTGTTTTGCATTCACCTGACACTTTGTATTTCACTGACATTAATACAAGTTCTGTAAAGTTTCTATTGGATAAAGTGGTGTCTACTCCTGCTGTTCATCAGTTTCAATGCAACTGCACTTTTCCTGCACTGTAAATGAAGGTTCAGCCCTAGAAAGGGGAGTGGTATATGTTTTCGTTTGAACAGTTCTTGTAAGACAAGTTGTTTCAAAGTTGACACTGATTTATTTTTTTTCTGTTTTCTTTTTTTTTTCTTCCAGAAAGCGGATCATTATTACAGTTGATTTTTGATGGGAAATACGAGGAAATATTTTCAAATCCATCCATCCAGAATATTTTCAGCGCATCTTCTGTGACAGAGGAGAACATTGACAGCTACTTGGAGAAACAGGTCCTAGCATACCTGGACTGTTCTGCAGAGGTTGATAACATGGAAAGGTGGAAATTATTATTTATTATGTGGAAGACTAATAGGGATGATGTTTCATTTTTACAAAAGGCATTTTTAAATTTTGTACTATGTGACATAAGTCCTCCAAAATTCTTGTTGTGACAGGAAAAAAGAAAACAGATTTCTCAGTTTGTTCCCCAAGTACCCTGTGGTGTCTTTTCTCTATCGTTGTTTTGCTGGATAGTACTGTGACATAGAGTTTGTTGAAAGCACTAGCTTTATTTACAGTGGTTACTTCTGAAGCTACTGGTATAAAGAAGCCAACAAATTTAAATTTATGTTGCCATGTATTATCTAACAATTAACAGTTTTCCCTCTGAAATGTTGCATTACATTTATGTGGCTACTTGAAGTACCATGTAATGTTGCTTTCTGAACAATGCCTGTATATAAGTCTGATGCATAGTGAGGTTGTTCTACTCTTCTCAAAGTAAAATGAGTAAGGTATTACTCATGGATGCTATTCATCGACTAATTATGTTCTTCACAAGAGTTTCTCTGATTCTAATTGTACCTTCTATGCTAATTCTTGCTGTTAGTCTGACTTTACAGTTCGCTGTATAAATAGTGAATAGACTGAAATGTATCACCTTAAGGATAATAGAAGGAGAAAACTATGTATGTGTGTGTATGTGCATATATGTATTTGTTTTAAAAGATGAGGGTGGGAAAAAGTGTTGCTGAAAAAAGAGCAAAAGATTAGAGAAGGTAAACATAAATAGGAAGGTAATGTATTGCCAGTTAGTGTAGCTGAATACAAATGGATGTGTTTTGATATGACAGATATAAACCCAAGAGTTTTTGCTACAATACCAGAGAGAAACAAATAGTTGTCATCTCTAAAATATTGATTTGAGGTTTGTTAGTAATCGCAGCATGTCAAAACCTTATCTTCTAGTGTGGTATACAATATGATGTGCTTCTGTTTTCTTAGTTGGGTATTTCTTATCCCCTCCCCCTCTTTTCTTACCTTGTATTATTGATGTTGATTATTAGCTGGAGTTTAGATTTTTCAATATTGCTAGATTCTGGCATCTTGCAATAGTTTATTCTTAATTAGGCAGGTCAGGCAGCGTTTGAAACAGACCTAATCCTAATCTTAATCATTGCTTGAAATATGTTTCTTCTTGAAATGTGTTTTTTTCTGCCTTTATGAACCTTTCAGCTTCTTAAAGGTAATATTAATCTGTATCATGTATTAAGTAATACTTTGTACATATCCCGTCATGGTGATGTGTCATCTTGTCTTGCTCCCCCTCGGAGCTTTCATTGGTCTGTGTGCCGTATACGTGACTCTATTGCTGCTGTTCCACTGCAGACAGTAAAGCAGTTTGTTCCTCAAATGCTCATACTTCAGCTTTTTGGTCTTTGAGGTTTTTCTGTCTCTCTCTGCAACTCTAGGCAGGATTAGAACCCTCCTTGGCAGAAGATATGGAGGAAAATCTACAATATTTTACCTTTCAAAAGCAGACAGAGGGATTTCTGCTCAAAATTACACCCTGGGGTTTTATTCAAAACAAAAGTGTATAGCTTGAATTTTTCAAGCTTCATTAGTAATAGTTTCAGAAGCTTTGAATGATTTAGTGCTGAAGGAAGTTAAGTTGTGACTTTCTCTTGATAGAAAAAAATTCTACCGAGAGACAAATAATTTCCTATTTCATGTGGGCACTGCTTACAGCACTTAAATCTGTACCCTGTTTGTTGTCTCCAGTGAGTTTCTAGGTTAAAATGTGTTACATAGTTATTTTTCCTACCAGCAGGCTTTATGCCTTGTGATTGCTTTAAGGAAAGAATTAATGCAGCTTTTGCAACCTTTTGTTGCCTGTAATTTAAAAAAACCTGTATTTTTTATGGTGGTTTTTTTTTTTTCTGAGTGTTTCAAAAATGCAGCAAACCTCTAAGTTCTAGTTCAGAAAATTCAGTAAAACACTGGTTTTCTTGTGACTTTTGGTAGATGGACTTAATTCAAGTACGTGCTGCTTTTTTCCCCTGAACTGAAACTTGTAATTCTGGAGGTCAAAAAACTCAATGGAAGTTGAATTCAATCGGAAATAGAAAGTTGGATAATGTTAATCTTATTCTTTTAGCACAATATAAACACAGTACAAAGTATGGTTTAATAACAGTATTAAAAGAACTCGTAAAGAGTAACTCGTAACATTTTCTGCTTTCAAAACCATGGTTCTGTAAGGAAAATATTTAACAGTGTTTTACAATTTGCTGCAGCTTTTTCTATCACTTCAACTGCTTCCCTCCTTTCCTGGCCGCAGACATTTTTTCACTATGTCGCTTTTAACCTTTATGGCTTAAAAATGAAGTCTAAAATCATTCTTTACAATTAACTTATTGAATAGGAGATTCTTTTCCTTTTTTTCCCTGCTATTGCTTCTCACTTCAGTGGTTAACAGTTATCTTCTACAGAAAAAGATACCTTCATGGCTGTATTTTAAATACGCAAAATGTGGAAGATTTAGCTGTAATATGTGTTAACCATGTAGAGGAGGAATGCCTTTTTATTTTTTCCTGAGCTCTGTAAGAAGGAGGTGCAGTCATTGCCTGACGTACATTTTGCTTCTGAAGATTAGAAGGAGTAGCATGCAAGGTGCAACAAATGACAGAATATTTTTGGAGAGCTTGTTTCAAAATACCTCTAAGGTCTCTTAATATGTTTGATTCCAGTACCTAAGACAACAGGGAAATGTTGTTTTTGATTGCATATTTACTACTTCTAACTTATTCAATGCATAAATGAATGCCAAACTTTCCACAACAAATCCATACAATAAAGCTGGTTATGATTTCCCAACTGAACATAACTGCTTGTTATGGTTTCACTGAATGGTATTCCTGGTATTTCTCTTGCGGCATCTGATTGGTTAACTGGTGTGCTATATATATTGAAAAACAAAAAAGAATAAATTCTTGCTTCTTCTGCAGCTTAATTTGATGCATATGAATTGGAAAAAAAACCACCCCCAAAACTAAACAACCAAAATCGATGTGGCGTCTAATTTTGCCTTGACTTCTCTTCTGTAATTTCTAGCTTCACTAAAAAGTAAAGAACACTCCCAATACCTGCAACTTAATCAGCTTTTAAGCATAGCCTGTCTATTGAGTGTTTTCTCACTCTTATTTTGTATGTAAATTCCAGCATTATATGCGAATTTATCGATTTTCAAGTACAAATGCTCTATTATAATTTATTTTGAATTTGAGCAATTCAGATATAGCAGTATGAATATTACAGTAGAGTGTATATAAGCATCTCATTTTATATCATGGATCAGAATCCTGCTTGACTTGGTGTAAACAGTGTTTAAAGAAAAAATAGGCAGCAAAACCCCCACTCACACAGGGAAAGGAAGAACAAGATGGACAGATGCAGACATATGTTTAAGGAAATATAACAAATAAACTATGTAGTTCACCATAGTAAGTGAGAAACTAGCAGAACTCCCTCTGCTTTTCAGACAGCACAGAAGAGCAGTTTTCAGGCAGCCTCTGGGAGGTGAGGGTTTACAGGTTTGCATTGTAAGTGTGAAGGGCAGTCAGGGAGACAGAATGTCTTTTTTTTTTTATTATTATTCCTAAGAAAATAGGGAATAGACAAGGGAAGCTAGAATTTGCAGGGCTGAGAGCTTGGAATTGACTTTCTGGTGCAGAATGTGAGATAAGGAGACTGGTAGTTGGCCACGGGTCTGACAATGAGGGGGGAAAAAAATCAGTTGGTGATGACAAATTAGCCAATAGGAAGACAGTATCCCAGCCAAAGTAATGGAATTGGTTATCAGCTGTTGCAGAGGCCTTCTGCACTGATATAACTGTGTCAGGGCTTAAAACAAGTTTGCCCACCATATAAATGTCAGTAATGTTAAATTAAGTGTGTTAAATTTATTAATAGAAATAGTGTAAATTATAAAATAATGAGGTGTATCTGTCAAATCACAGTGGCAATATAGTTGATCATGCTCTATGTTATCTTTCTTTTCAGAAGGTTCAAAGCATGATTATTGTAGGAGAGTAATTGGAAAATATATTTCTGTGGTTTTTTGTGTGTAATGGTAATAATTTAGTATGCAGTAACTTTTAGTACTTTGTGTTCTGGACTTTAGAAGTTTAATAGTAATCTTAGATATGTATTAAAATAATATTTGCTGCTAGATAGTACAGGTTGAATAGTGACAGGTAGTAAATGTGTAAATGTTATCTTGTCTAGTTTGACAAGAACTCTATACCAGTCTTTCCTTCTTCTCTTATTCTCCTGAAGGCTCTGTTCTGGTTTTTTTGTTTGGTTTTTTTTCTTTCAGTGAAGCATTCTCATTGTTCTGCATCTTTGGACACATTCTTGCCCACCAGCTGCTTATTTGTATGTGGCTCTTCTATTTGACTTTGTTTTTTTTAGGGATTGTATAACACTTTAGCCTTTTGTTTCCATTTGAAGGACTCTGGCATCTCTAAGTCCTGTTTTACAGAAGTAAAAGAGAAAGAAAAAGACCATTTTTCACACCCCCCCAATTCGCTTATGCTTCTTAACTTACCAAGTTATTATAAATAAAACGAGCACAATTAAAATGTTAACGTTTTGTAGGCAGGAGACATGTTATGTATGTGTCAGGGCCTTTGTTGGCACGATTGATTATAACGCAGTAAGGTTCTAAATTATTAAAAGTCCAGAAATTTATGTAAATCTCCTAAAAGTCTGCAGCTGTAGAGTGAAAATAAACAGCTAAGTCAAACCAAAAAATAAAAATGCTGTTTTGGAACATAAGCTAATGCAGTATCTTTTCTCTGAAATTCTGAGGATTAGATGCATCCTGTGAAGACAGAACAGCCATGCAGTAGGCAAACGTGAGATAATCTGCATCCTCTGCTAATCTCCCTCTGATCACTGATAGTTTGATACAGCCTTAATTTTGAAACATAGGAACTAACCTTGCTTCCAAAAAGTTTGTCACTAATTGCAACCACTATAAACAAATATATTTTCAAGCCTTTTAGGTTTGCACATACATTCTTGAATACTACATTCATTGTATTTTCCTAACGAGAGAATGATTTTTTTTAAATAAATTTTATTTTATTTTTTTAAGGCTGCGCGTTTTGAATTAGTACAAGAACTAATCAGATCTGGTAGCCTTAATAATGCATGTGATATGTTGCTAATTGCTTTTCTTATCGCTATTGCAGGCAGAGGCTGATGTTTCTACTTGGTGTGGGCAGTTTGCAGCTCTTTGTTCAAAGCAATTGGACTGGACCTCCTGTACGGTTAAAGCTTGAGGACTTTGTGCCACCTGCATTGTTGCAGAAATTCTGTGAGGTATACTTGGATTTTAATAAGTGTCCGTTTACAGTCACTACTTTTCACAAATCACCATGACACACAGATGTGTTGGAGAAAGTACGTCTGTGAGGTGCAGTGCTAGAATGAATTGCCATGGTCATTGATCTTACTGGCTGCTGTTGAAAGCATCTTCAGCTATATCAGTTTTACAGCCAATGTCCTCAAAATAGTTACTCTGTTTCTCTACTTAAGAGATTTCCAGCTGGAGATGTTGGTTTTGGAAGGGGAAGATGTATTTATTATATGGGAGCATTTGCTGTAAGGGCGTTTGTGGTCAATAAACTTTTTATTTATTGATTTTGGGGTGCATTCTTAGCTGGATCAAAGAAAGATTTTTTTATAAATGGCTTAGAAATTTTCCCTCCTTAGGGTAAGGTAGAAGCTCCATGTCTTGCAAATAGCAGAATATCTGGCAGATACTAAGAACAGCAGATCTGGATGCTGAGTATCCTGTTGGGCTCATGGATGATGCCAAGTGAATTGTAGTATTGTTAATACAAAAATGCTAACTCAAACGGAGCTTTTGGAAGAGGGGGGGAACGTAGGAGATGAAACTGAGGACTGTCCATTTTATTTGCTTTGGCATCTTTTTGTGTAAATAACTAATTAACACCGTAACTTCATTTGTGAGATGCATATATTGTTTCTCATGGCAGTACCACACTTCCTATACAGACTCTCGTGCACCTGTGGTTCAGCACAGTTTCTCCTGGTTTGTTTTTTTTTTTTTTTTTCCTCTTGGAATTAAAGCTATGGAAAATACTGATTAATGCAGTCTATCAGGGAGTAACATACCACTAGTCTCTGCTAATGCTAAATCTACATGAGTTTGAATTTAGAATGTCAATGTGAGTAAGATACATACCATGACCAATGTAAATGCTGTGAACTGTGGAATGAGGGGAAGTTTGAGTATATGAAAAGTGTCACATAAAACTGTTTGATTTGTGTTGCATTTTTGTGGTACTTTTTTTGCAAGAATTCCGTAATTAAAAGTCCTGCCCTAGATTTGTGTGCATGGTTTTTATTTCTAAATAACTAATTCAGATACAGTATCTCTCCTCCTTTTTTAAGTGTTTATCAGTTTGGTTTATTCTTTAGAGCTGACATGATATGTATGTGGGCTTATTTTTTGCTCATTTTTTGATACTATAAATTAAAATCTCATCTGATGATGACTAAATAAAAAGTAACAGTAGAAGCCAAGTGTACTAAACCTCCTAGGGTATGAAATGAGTTAGTAGAAATTTTCAATTATTCTGTTTCTGAGGAGGATGTAAATTCAGTTTGCCCTTATGTATAATAAAAAAAAACAAAACAAACTAATTTTTTCTATTCTCCTTAATCTGTTTCTTATCTTTAAGATTATAGTATTATAATATCTGTGGGTTCTGGTTATTGAAGAACTCTAGTATGCTATGTTAGTGTATATATGCAGCCTGTAAAATCGGACGCTGCATGCCAGGATGCTGTCAGTGACAGAGTTCAGACCTGTAAAACACAATGTTCATGCTGTCTATTAACTGTCCTGTTTACTGTCTGTCATAATGGAAGAATGAGGTACTAATTGGCTGTTGAATAAGGGAATACATGTCTCCTGTTTAGTTTCTGTTATGTTTCTCCTGTGGCTATGGGTGTAATGCATTGAAATATGTTTACTTATGCTGAGGTGTAAGGAGGTGTTCCAGAAACTATATCGGCAAGAGATTAAAAAAGAAAACAGACCAGAGCATACTCGATTTCTAATGAGTACTGCATCAGGGTTTGACATTGCTGTAAGGTTTAGCTATTTATGCATTCATAAAGAAGTACTTTACCTTTATTTATGTTGCTGCTGCCTATATTATTGTCTTCTAAAATGTTAGTGGGCTTTTTTCCCAAGTGCACTACGCACTAACCTAAAATAAAATGTTCAGGTCTCTTCATTAAATGTCGCAATTCAAAAGCTTTTGTATGTTTTGAATTGTCGTTATGTACTTACTTTCCAAGCATTCTTAGTGTATAAACATTCTGTAAAAATGAACATCTCAATAAACTGACATTTTTGTACTTCCATTAATCCAGCTTTCCTTTCTTGCATACACAGATATTCACAAAATGTGGGTTAAAAATATAGCTCTGATTTTCTCCATCTGTTGTAATCTTCTGTATTTCTGTCATCAAGACAGAAAATACACCTCTTTAAAATAGAACTTCCATTTTTCAGGTTTTCAGACTAAAATGATCTATTCCCATGTCAGGGTTAAAAAATTGTCTTCATGTTTCTTTTAGCCTGCTCTTAGTAAAATCACTAACTTTTGGCCTTGCAAGGTCTCATTTATTTCAGGACTATATTCAATACTATTATTTTCAGAATACTTTATTGCCTTAGTCTTAACTTTCTGCTTTCAGGCTACATAACTGATGCCATTTCTATGCTTTGAAAATTTCACCTCTGGGTCAGTGGCGTAGTTTCATTTCTGCTCTAAGGTAACTTCTGAATGCATCATTAATTTCTTATGAGTGCATTAAGAATGCATGAGACTATAATTAATTTTGGTGAAGAACAAATAAAACAGCCTCTTTTAGATGAGTTGCTCGTAGGGGCCTCTCGGATGTCTTCCATGAACAATATTCACGATTATATGTATGTTATTTCCCATCCCTTAAATTGATTTTGGCCTTCTTTGTAAATGATGATTACATTAGTGTATTCTATTAGGATTGCTTTTTATATCCCACAGAATTGGCTTGTGCTTCTGTCTTTTGCGTCCATGCATAGAAGTAGTTCGGTAATTTTTAAGCAGAAAACAAGCTAGTGTTTTCGTTATTAGGAGTCTTTCTGTTTCCTGAAGTAACTTTGGGACTTTACTATAGCGGTTGAAAAGTCTGACTGATACTACCTTGAGTGTTTTAGGAAGTGACTAGTGTTAAAAAAAGATTTAAAAAGTGTTAGATATTAGTTAAAATGGATTAGCAGTTCTGGCTTTGAATTTGCTAGGATTAGACTAAAACATTTTTAATGAGCTAAGTGCTTGTGATAAGTTGGATGTAGTAATAGGCTACATGCGTCTTTAAGAACTGTCACTGTCTCCCTGCATGCAAGGGAATAAAAGGTACAGAGCTATTGAAGTTGGAGCATAGTAGTATGCGTACTAGCTTGTAGAATCAAATTTGGTATGTTCTGTAGATGATCAGGACAAAACTGTGTAGTAGAACTAATTAAGACCACTGATGATTGCAAGAATGTAGTGAGGACAAGCTGTTTTAGTTGTTTGTTGTCTGCTTTCATATTTGTAGGTAGGATGTATTTGGTAACGGTGAGAATCTCCATCTGGAAGAAGATCCCAATGTATTAATTAATAACACATGTAAATAACTGTTTGGAATCCTCCAAATACATATATCAACAGCTCCTGATTGCCTTTTTATGACTTCCAGATTGATTACAAATAATGAGATTTGGAATGCATTTGAATAGTTATTCCTATACTTATTTTACTGCTTCTTTTATGTATTATTTGATCCTTTTGTTGGAAGAGACTGTAATACCACTACACTGCTGTTGATACAAATAGCTGTGTTCATCTTTGGTAGGAAAACCACCAATGTATGTAGTACTAGTGTCTCAAATCCAGTATGATGCCTTGGCCTTGTTAATTTGAACTTTTGAGACCCAGATGCTTGGCTTCCATTAACATAAACTAGCCAGAAAGAAGAAAGAGTTGAATTTTAGACTGACTGATGTTTTCATGGTTTAAATACCAGTGACAAGTAAGATACAGGCTTTGAAGATGTTGCACATTTCTCCCTCTTGTGGGGAATATATAGAGGGATGAAAAAGGCTAGATGTGGAAGCAGTCTTGCAGGCAAAGATAATATACTAAAGTAGCCTCCAGCCTTGTTCTGCATTCCCTTGCTGTGAATATAGAAAGGAAGGGAGATACTTAATGCAGCCACATGGAAAATACTCTCTTCAAAATGGAGCAAAGTTACCCTCATAGGGAAAATGAACAAGAGCGTTAATAACTATTTCTACATGTAGCACTCGGGGAAGACTTGGTTATGTTAGTTCACTTTTATTGTCTTCAGTCTGCAACTCGGCTCTGCACGGGTCACCTGTTGCTGATTTGGATCATGAAACTGGAGACAAGTCTCCACTGTAATCTTATCTCCTTTGTTCAAAGTTTGAGGGAAGCAATTACAAGCAAACCCAGATTTCCCATCCCCTAAAATCTAGATTCAAGAGCAAATTCTGTTCCAGAGGACCAAATCTTTGGCTGATAACCTCAGTATGTCCTTCCGTATTCTGGAAGATGTATCACTTCTGCCTTGCCAAATGACAAGTTGTTATACAGTAGCCTTTGTACTGTTAAAAGCAGAGATTACCACATACAGATTCCTTATTTGAAAGTATGTTTTTCTTTGCCACCCACAGTTTTTAATTAATTCTTCCCAAGCCATTAGTCTGGCTTTTTCTGTCTTTGTGTGTGTCTGCACTCACCTTTTTAGATTTAGGGAAAGGATCCCCAAGACTGAGAAAGAGCTGATGAAACATTAAGAAGGCCAGTTCAGAGCAGTCCCTTATACAAAAGTGAAGGTGTACCAAATGCTCACTTTGCCTCTAATTATCATTATCAAGAAAAGAACATGAAGACTCTAAACTGCAGTCCTCATACTCTCTGTTCTCAGAGCAATTGAGTGTGAATGACAGCATTTTTTTTTCTAGTCATCATTACTCAGGAAGTAACAGTTGTGCTGGAAATACTTTTGAAAGACTGTGAAAGCTGAAAGAGCTGAAAGTACTGTCCAGCTTGCAGCTGATTTACAGCTTTAGTAGTAGTTACTTAGCAATAGCCATTAAGTTACCGTTTGGAAGTTGAATACAGAACCAGCTACATTTCTGAGATAAAAAAAACACGTATTTGAGTGAACTGGCCTTCATTTGTCTGTATTTGGTCCAGAGGTGATCAAATGGAACCACCTGCAGGTCCAACAGAAACTGGATGTTCACCTCAGGGATTTCACAGCATTATGTTCATAACGATATTATATTGTACATATTTCTGAGCTTTAAGAAAATTGTTCCTGAATAAAATAATTACATATTTTAATGGCAAGTCTGGTGAAGAATAGAGAAACTGAGCACGCTAACCCCAGTTTACTAGGTCAGGAATATTGTGTTAGAAGTTCTGGCTTGTGGCCGTTTTGAAATATGTGGATTTTTTGAGTTACATAAGATATGTTCAATACTTTGAATGCTTAAGTGTTTAAGCACAAGAAGGCAAGCTAAACATTTCTTTTTACTCTTAGCCAATACTTTAGAGATTTTTGTGAACTTAATTCCTAACTTTTCAGGTCTTGAGGCTGTAAAATCTTAAACGTCTACCTCTTCTATACAGCTGTTCTCTCATCTTATGCTACCTTAGGGCAGTAAATTCTGTTGTTAGAATTCTGCACTGATAATGCAGTCTTAGAGCAGGAGTTAGAAAAATTAAAGTTGGTTCAGGCTTTCTTGGCTAAAAAAAGGATATCTGCTTTCCTGTGTGGGATTTGCTTCATGGAAAAGAACATGAATTTGTTAAAATAGAAGATAGCAGTTCTTTGGCTCTGAGATTTCTTGGCTTACTGTTAAAGCCGTGACATGCCATCATCTCTCCCTTCTCCTTCCTCCCCTCTTTACATTCCTTGTAATGTTACATTAGCTGGAGTGAGCTCTCCCATGAAAGGATTTGAAATGTGAATTTGAGATTAATTGGTTGCTACAGTGCTTTGCAAGTCTAGATTGCTATAGCATGGCCAGGCTGTTTTAGAAAATGGTTCTGTTACAAAGCTTATAGCTTCTTTGCTTTCCCACTATTTTAAGTGTGGTCTGCTTTCCTTATAGAAATAATAAAATGTGAACAGAAGGAAAAATGTTTATGTTAAACTCAAAATTACATTGTGTCCTATTGTATGTGTGCATGTATTTTAAAAATGAATCTTTAGAAATACTGAATGATGAATTCACCTCTCAAAATCAGAGTGGATTTGTTGGTAAGGCTGTTACTTTCTGAATCACTGGAGGTGGGCAGGATCTAGTATATTGCAGTTGGTAGTTTCTTTCTTTTATTCTCAAGTGGTTTGTTTGACTATTGTGGACTTTGTTTTCCATGGTGGGATTGAAATAATGTCATGCCAGAATTATACTTCAAGTCAATAAAGTCCCGAGTCACTGTCTTAAATGTAAAAATATTTTTCCATGTTAATACAGGAGAAATAACTAACAAACATATGCAAATCAGGAAAAAAAGCCTGAAGATTACTTGGTCATTAAAAAGTGGGCTAGGGTAATAATGTGGCTTAACTTGAGTGTAACCTGTTGGTGAGGGTATTGAAAGGGGGGGTCAAATAACTTAGGAATTACATTATTCATTTAGTTTAAAAAGCTGAAATGTGATTCAAATATCTTCTCTCCATGTTAGCTAGGCTGAATAAGAATCTTTTTCAGCAAGTGACTTCAATGCAAGCTGTCATTTAACCTTCTATTTCCCCTCTATTCCTTTTTCTTGCCCCTTTCACACCAACTGAAAACAACAGCCCTACTTCTTTTAGTTTGCAAAGGAAACCTGCCACATGAGAACCAGGAATAAACTGATGAACTGGCGTCTCCCTGAGTCTGAAGATAAACCGTTTGAATGCTTTCATTGCAGTAAAAGGGGGAGAAGAATAGATGACTGACATCTGACAGTCACCACTGAGAGACAGATTCCCTGGAGAGCTACTTCAAGCCCATTAAGTAAAAGAATCACTGTAGGGAACATCATGGAGGGAAGCAGAAGCATCCAAAGCAGAGAGAGGTTTTTATTCATTGGACAAAAGGAAGAATGGCTCTAATATTGCTGCCCTTATGCCACTCTAGCAGGAAGATCTCTCTGGGGAAAGAGGAAGATTACACATATTGACATCAGTGGAGGAAAATCTAGTGTTCTTGAGTGCTGTAGGATTAACTTAATTAACAAATTACTTTATTTCAGTGATTATGAATTGAATGACATGGATTTACCAGAAGCTTTCCTCCCTGGGTCATAGGAAGGATTATATTACTGGAATGTGTTTGGGAATAGTGTTGACTGGACATACACATTTCAGGAGGGAGGAAATTGGAGTCTTTCAGATCATGTTGATATGGTGTATCAGGACAGCAAGAAACAAGGCAGAATTCCTCATGACTTAGTAAAAGGTTGAGACTTCAAGAGAATGATTTTTTTTTTAATGTTTTCAGCAAACATTTTCCTTAAATACATGGATAGTTACTTTTCTGAACTCTACATTACATATGTTTATAAACTTACTTGTGTTTACTTGTCATTTTCTTTTTCCATCCATCTTTCAGCCAAAATCATTGCATGCAGCTATTCTGAAGATGCTGGTTCTAGATGGGGAATCAGTGTATACCTTGACTTCTCATCCTGTTTTGCTGCTTATAGCCAGGATAATCCTTGTGAATTCAAGACACAAACTTGCATCTTTTCAGGTAAGAAATATGTGACTAATGATTATGATTGCCAGCTACTACTCATTAATTTGTTCTCTCATTGTTTTCTTCATACCTCCTTGAATCAGTATAACTTTTATTTCTTTTTCCTGTAGCTCTGAGGTTTTTCTCTCTTGGAAACAGGTCAGACTGTGATTATAATAAAACGCGAGTATCTTTTTTTCTTAACGATAAGCTATTTTCTCATTGTCTTCGCCAAAAGAGAAGAAAGATGCCTTCATTACCTTAAAAATTAGAACATTTAATAGGAGCATTTTTTTTAAAGACACTTTTTGACATTATTTGAGGGGGAGGAGTGAGAGGCAATGCCATGTAAGGCAGCATACATATAGTATGTCTTTTTTAACAAGCTTTGGTATACTGTTAACCATTAACTGCATGAACTCTAAGCCATGGGAAGTTGTCTCTTTTGTTTGTCATTGTTCTCTACCTCTTCTGCAGCAGCCATGTGAAGGCTACCTGAAATCTCTGTTGTACTTGTTAAAAACAATAAAATATGATGAACCTCTTCTCAAGAGGGTTTTTGTCTCTACCTCCTTTGTATTTTAGCAGCAGCCTGGTTAGTAGGAGGACTCTGTGGAACTAGAGGACTTCTAACAACAGCAATTCCTTTTTATTGCATTCCAGTTGAACAGAATTTGGCTGGAGATCAAAATGCCACATGGTCTCTCTTTATGCTTGGCTGACAACATCCATTCCCAGCTGGGTCTTTGTATGAGTGATGAATTAAACTGTGTGGGAGATGTTGGCTGTACTGCATTTCTGGAAGCCAAACCTCCATCATTTTCCTGGTTATTCACATATGACTGCTGTTGAATTTCAGCAATTGGGTCAGGGAGGCAGAAAATGTACCTGGTACAGAGAATTCCCTTGCTGCTTCCCCTTAGACTGACATAAAGAGGGGCCTTCTACCCAGTGGAAGTTCTGTTACTTGTGGCTACATCAAGTTTGGATAGTAGTTCAAAGGCAGCAGCTGATAAAAACCACTTTTGCCAGCAGGTTGATGTAGCAGTTAAAGCTTTTGTTTCAGGTTGATTCGAACTGAATTTCTTAATATTTTTGCTTCTTAAGATTAGTGCAAATAAATTTAAAATGGTAAAATACATTGAAATATATTATCTAAAGCATTAATAAAGCCCTGTTTTATTACAAAATGCTATTGTAAATGGAAGATTAAATACTTAGAAATAATTCAAAAATTCTTAATTTGGTTCCCAAAAGGCTAACATTGCTAACAGAACTTTGTAGAGAGCTCAGCTGGCTTACCTGAAACTTTATAAATATGTTCTGTTTGATTCTAACAATTCTGATTGGCAAGCATCATGGCTCAGGAAATAGTATCATTAAGCTGGATATCCAGTTGTGTGGGAAAATTAATACTTCATTATATAATATAAAGCAAAACTTATTTTAATTGCTTTTAGGTTTCTAAGTAAGTGATGAAATATTGGGATTTGACCTTTTTGAGGAAGTCTGTTTGTGTGCTTTTACTCTGTTCAGCCTGATATCAAAAGTAATTTCATTGTTTTTTGGAACAGGTGCTAATATTCTTTTTGATGATTCCTTTCTAGGGACATTAGTCAACTACGTGTGATTGGTTTAGATATTTTTGCTTGAGTACTGTACAGCATTTAGGTTGGTCTGATACAAGTTTACTGTATAAAAAGTTCAGAAGGCGGGTGACTTGCAAAGGCACTTAAACATCTGTTTCACAGGAAACGATTGCCATGCTAACACTAGCAGAGTAACAAGTAATCATTAGAGCCTGTGTAGAAGTATGCCCTGTGTTCATAATCTTAAGTATAATTTTAAGAATAAATATTATATTATCAATTAGCTTTTCCATGCGTTTCCACCTGGTGCATCTAGGGAGGGATAAGATATATGCTGGGGAACTTACATGTTGTATATGCAGCTTTCTATAACCAGTTATTTCTTGAGCTGTGTTTCAGTTCTGCTCTAGAACCATTACTTAGGTCAGTAAAGCGTTTGCCCTTCTTAAAGTCCACACACGAACATTAATGCTTTCAGTTGTGACTGTAAGGTGTTCTCATGAGCATTTCTGGTTCTCTTCCACCTCTCTTAGTCTCCTTTCTACCCTCAGCTGAAGAAATAAAATGATTAAACAGAACAGGAAAAAATGCATAGAAGGACAGTGCTGGATGGTCATAAATACTGAATAGCTCATATACAAAAAGTAAATAAATAGTCTGAGACTCTTCAAACTGGAAAGATTACTGAAGTGTGAGATCATGGCTGTCTATTAATGAATGTGACATAAAAGAAGATAAGTAGGAAACTTTTAATTAACTTGAAGTATCTGTGTTTTCTTTCAGACATTATCTTGGTGGACTCTGAGGTATGTGAATATTCACCAGCAGTTGTTAGAGGAGAGATCACCTGAGCTTTTTACTCTTGCCCAGACCTGTATAAAACAAGGTATGTTTCTTATTACTGGGTTTATTGGCCTGCAGCATCAGTTGTAAGATATCACAGGGGTGGGCAATTTATAGGCTAAGCTCTCACAACATGATGCTTATCAGATGCTTATGTAACCCCTCTGTAGGGGGGGACAGGATTCACTTAAATTGACACCAACTTGTGTGGCATGTGCGATTTTCCAGACTCTGAGATAAAAATGGGAATGTGTGATTGTAGACAAAGGTTTTCTTTCCCCATGTTTTATGCTGTTAACTTGTTGCAAGCTCATTTAATGCCATTCAATATGGTTTTCATTCCCTATTTAACTGGACTTGTTTTGGTTTGAAAAGGGAGTGTCCTCGTTATGTATCTTCATAGGAGACTTAAACTTTTTGCCAGTTTTCTCTATCATCACCTAAGTTTCGCAACCTGTTATCTCTTTGCATTATATATAGAGAAAATATGCAGCATTATAACTAGATTATGTAATATGTATATTGATGTTTACAAAAGCATGATGTAGGAAGTTAAAATGTCAATGTAATTATATTATTTGGATGTTTTTCCAAGAGGAACAAACCCTTAATAGACTGTTAACGTTTGCTACATCAACCTATAAAGCTGGAAAAAGGAGTCAAACGTCTACATTCACACCTCACCCCTTAGTTAGCTAAAGAGCCTTCATTTAACTCACAAACCTGACATTTCCAACGACTTACATTTAAGAAATCTCTGAATTTAGAGGTGAGTTGTCATATAGTTGGGTTTTTTTTGACAAAATCAGCAGTCTTAAAATGATGAAGTTTCATCTCTCCCCTCTCTTACCGCATCTTAATGGAGCTTTTCTGATTGGAACCATATGTAGGTCCAGGCCGTGCAAAGTGTATGTAAAATATGAAGTATGTTTTGGTCCTTGAAGAACTTCCAAATAGGTAACAATGATTTTAGTACAGTAGAGGAATTGACTGTAGGATTTTATTGGGGTGCTCAGCAGTAAAGAACACAGACTTAATGCTCCTACTCAGCACTAAATTAACTGGAGTGGAAGGGCTTTGTTTCAATTGATTTAAACTATGGGGTGTTTTTTTTTGTATTTTTTTTTATATATTATTAGAGAATTTTGAGCCAAGTTCTAGAGTTATCTTGCACAGGTTGTTGTTCTGAGTATTCCAGCGGTTTTGCAGTTCTGTTAGAGTACTGCAGTTCTTGTTTGACAGTATAGTCTTACTACATTAACTTTGGAGAATGCAGAGTACATGAAAACACTTTTGGATTCTGTTGAATACATAAAATCTGTAATAGAGAAATTTGCCACACATTTATGTGTCTGATTTTTTCTTCTTGCAAATATCAAAAAACTTGGAACAAAACTGAAAGAAAACTAATCATCAAATTAATTAAAATACAATAACTAGGTGATACTGGGTAGAAGTACAGTAGTTTGTGCAGCGCTGATCTGTGCAGAGGATGCTGCTGCATATGCAATTTAGTACTAAAACATCAGTCTCCAGTGAACTGTTTTGAGACTCCTAGATACGGTTTCCAGAGAAGATGATGCAAATTACGCTTGAATCTGTAGTGAGTTTTTTTCCAGATAGGCTTTACTGCCTGCTGCGTTTAACAGTTTCTTTACTTTGTAATTAAGCTGTCTGGTAGGTCAAACGGGTACTTTTGTATTCCATAAAATAAATACTTAATAAACCTTTTACTAGTTTTTGATTTGGGGTTGAAAAACGCTCTTGCTTGTTTTGTATCAACTCAAATAGAAAAATTTGTCATAATTACTGGAGAACAGACAATCAAATTTGGAAGCAGTTATCTTTTCTATTTAAAATATGTTGTTCTCAAGTGTAAGGTCGACATCATCACCTGAACAGAAGACAGTGTGCAGTGATTCCCTGCTATTCTGAAGCAGGTGTGCAAAACCAGTAGTACTCAGTACAGTTTCCAATCCACTCGGCCTTGTGCTGAACATGGCACGGGTTGCCAGGGGCCGTCTTAAGTTTGGGACATCAGTGCTTCTATGCAGCTACATCAGTACTAGTAATGCTGTGAAACTTTCCACAAATGTCCTTGAAGTCTCAAATTCCTAAACTTGTCAAGTTTTGCCATTAGCATCGTAAGTAAATAGAATAGGGAGTGGTAAGGCTGCTTCTCTCTATCACTTTAGTTTGTTAAAGCAGCAGCGTGTAAGCTTTTAGCACAGGTAATTTCATATCCAATTTAAATTGAATCAAATAATTCAATTGGAAATTTGCATTTTTGTGCTACACTAAAGAGTCAATGCATGTTTACTTTTGTATAAAACCCTCGATGCATTTTTGAGTACCTTTAATAACACCTCTGGGAAGCCATCAGAGTGGCAGTGTGTGTGTACAGGGTGTGGAAGGCAGGTAGAGATGGCAGATGTCCCAAACAATTTAATGAAATTTTTTATTTTTACTCTTTTTATAAAACCCAAAGCTTTTATTAATAAAGCAGATATTTTATTGTCCTGGGGGCATTATTCACTTTTTAAAAGAGAAAAAGTTTAATGTTAAATATGGACAAAAGTGTTAAAATCTTAGATCATTTCTTAATTGAGAGCGTACGTTACTTGAATGTGAGGTTAACATTCAGCTGACTTTCTCAATTTGGACATAATTTATTTGAAATGGGCTTTATGTTAAAAGCAGAGATTAAATTGCACAGCGTTTGTTTTTAAATAGTAGTCTCTTGAGGTTTTTTCTTTTTTTTAAGGATTAGGTTGCAACCTGCTGCATTCTCTTTCCTACTTTAGTTGAAAACCATTGGAGTATTATTTTTAAATTACCAAGTTGCTTTCATTAAACAAAATCTCTGATTTCAGACTTTGAAAAAAGAAACCTAAATTGCTAGGCAGGATTTATCCATACAAAATCTTATTAACTGACTTCAAAAAGCTGTGTAAAAACATGTCCAGGCTTAGCAGCTTTCTATATTAATTGAAAGATTCTGAGAGTTAACAAGTACTCTAAAATAAAGAAACCCAACCAAAAACCTAGGAGGTTTAAACAGTAAAATCTCTTCAGGCTAGAGTTGACTGCCAAACCTCTACATTAAAAAGTCAGAGAAAAATGTTTAAAAAAATCTTTGATAATATAATTTTTTCAAATAGTAAAAACTTTTTACTAATCTTAATAGAGCATGTTTGAAAAATTAAGCATCCATCAAATAACTAGCATCTGTGCTAGTCTTGATTAACAGTCTTTTTAGGTACTGTGATGCTATGAGCTTTTAAAGGACTCTATTATGGAAACATATTCTGGCAAAATAAAGAAGTTGAGCCCAAAGTAAAAAACTACTGTCATTCAGCAATAATTCTCAATAATTTTAATTTAATGGTCTGTATTTTACTATGCAAGGATATAATTTTGTCACTTATATATTTGACTGATAGAATTTAAATATACAAGAAATATGAGTACTTCTGTGCTGGATGAAAAAAATATCAAGTCCACTTTCCTAAAGGTTTCAGATTTATTTAAAAAGGTATCTTCTCCTGTTCAGTTGGAGAACATGATGCTTATCACTCAACAAATCAGTATTTATTAAATGCCCACCCCCAAAGAAAGAAGAAAAAAACCCCTAGAGATTCCCAAATCCCTATTCGTTGCTCAATATGCCGATGAAACTTTCTCATTTAAAGCCTGCTACTTAAGGAGGATATTACCTCAATATCCTCTATTGAGATTTCCTTTTTTCTTTAGCAGGTTGAAGACAATTCAAGTTGTTTATTTCCTGCAAGAGTAATATATCCCAATTCAAGTTCACTGTAAATATAAGATAAAACTTTTTTTATTCTAGTAATAACCCTGAGATATAAAATTTGAAAAATGCTTTAAATAGTGCGTATCTTCTGTACACTGACTGTAGATTTTTAAATCTGGGGAGGTGTAAAGTTTCTTTCGTGATACTTGAAATATATTTTTAAAATATCATACTCCTGGAATGCATCCTGATAGCTTTTCTTTTTCTTAATTTGCAGTGACAGAAGCAGAAACTGTATTCACAGGTGATAAAAGCTGGCACTTAGCAGTTCAGTTCCAGCTTGAGTGTGCCTATACATTTCTGTATTACTATGAGTATAAAAAAGCTAAACAGTGTTTCAACACAGCTAAAGACATAACGAAACTGCAGGTTAATCTTACAGGTAAGTTTTGCTTGCACAGTCTATCAGTATGGTTTGTTGGGTCAAGCTAACTTTTGTTGGGGATTTTTACACACCCAAGTAGAAACTGTTTTGAAAAAATCTTGACTTTTAATGGGTAGGACTTACTTATCTTCTAAGAATTAGCATTGCTTGGAATGTCATCCAGTGTTACAATGTCATCCCTAATATGGGTGTGTCTGAGCTGTGGTACTGCAATTGTTCCTTCTCATATTCCATATCAAATTCTGGGTGTAGTTGTCTCTGTTATGGGACTCCTAAAATTAGTTTGTGTCGTGATGAATAGATTTTCTGTGTTTTGTTGTTGTTTTTTTATTTTGTTTGGAGACACTTACAAAGAAGTCTGCATGGATCTAATGCAGTCTTTCGCGTTTTATGCAACTAGCCTAGATCTGTTCCATGTAAATTGCTTTTACAAGTCACTTCCAGGACTGTTGTTATCACAGGAAATAAGTAGAATGTGAAACTTCTGATGAAACGGAATATCTAGGATTCAATAACTATGGAGCCTTTATCCTTTCAGAACCTGTGCTTTGGAGCCAGACAGATCAGATTGCTGCACTTGTAACTTATTTTAAAATTACCTGTATAGATTTGTCACTGCTTGGTCTAGCTCATCCTGCTATATAATTAAAATGACATAAAATGCACACCTCTTCTGTGTGACAACTTCTGTGCCTGAGTAGACATGCAAAAGCCTTTATATAGGGGTTTTTTAATAGATTTATTAGTGGTAACTACTTAGGAATGGAAACTTGCTGCCTCCTTACCTATTACACCACTGTATATTGCAAGGCTAGCTGTTGCTTTATATTTACATGGGAACTGCAGTTACCCCTACTTATAGCCTGAGTCAGTTTAACATTTTATGTTAAACCCACAAACAGACCAAACAAAAAACCAAAACAATTTTTGTGGAATTCCATACTTGTTTCTTCAAAGGTTTTAGACGTTCACTTTGCAAAATCTGTAATGAAAATCTTGTGGCATAATGTTTTTGTGTAACTATGAGTTTACTATGTTCAGTGTTGCTTGCTTAAAACACAGGAGTAATTTACATTTGTTTCTTTGAAGGAATTGCACATATGTCAGTTGATCCTATCCCTTTTTCCTATGTGCAACATATCCTGTATGTGTGAATTGTTGCGTATGTGGCATGTGCCGCTAGCTTGATACTATAAGGTAGTTTTCTTTTAAAATTAACCTGTATTCTTTTCCTCTATTAAAAACATTGGTGCTTGTGGTGACACTCAAGGTATAAGAGTTTAAATAGCTAAGAACAAGTAAAATCAAAGTGGCAGGTGGATGTTCACTGATATTCCTCAAATTAGAGCTACGTGTTGGATTTTATTTTCCCCCTTTGAGGGAGATATTTGGATTTTGGCTTAATAATTTCCTTGAAACTAACCTAGGAAAAACACTTTCATTTGGTGGGCAAAAAAATGTTTGGACGCAGTGGAATTTTTTATATTTTTAATTACGTTACCAAGAGGACATGCTGGTCCCAGAGAGAGATTGTGGTGACATAGCCTCTTGGAAAAATGTTGTGAAACTCCTAAAAGTTCTGTGGGTTATCTCCATGAATTAGAATAGTTATGATGAATAACTAACCTGAAGGCAAATGAACTGAACTGAACATGTGGGAATTGTTGTCATTCTAGACAATTTCATTTGACATGCATTTTTTGCCTAAATGGAAGGAATGTTACATCATCAGAAAAGACTTTGCTCTAATGTAAAAATTCAGTCTCTAGCAAAGACATTTTTTAAGGCTATTGGAAGGAATTTCCTTTTTAGGAAAGGATTTTGAGAGGGTTTTTATTCTTTAATGGCTGTACTCCTTACTAGTTGAACATTTTATTATGGCATGGACATCTATGCTGTTTTTAAAGAGAAAATTAAGACCCAATATTTTACAAAGTTATTTTAGGGATGTGTGGATAAATCATACTTCTTTTGGCTTGTGTACTTTTTAAAGTTCTATTAATCCAGGTCTGTGCTGTATACATAATTTATTAAAAAGCATGCTTATGTCCCTCACAGTGAGTCACAGCCATCAATAATGCCACAAAACAATTTCCAGTAAAAGGGAAGATTGTGGTCCTTCTTGCATATAAATTTACTAAAATGAAGGGTAGTAGTCCAAAATAAATTTAAGGCAAACAGGTCTGGAGGATTAATAATGCTGAAATCAGAGGTCTGCATATTGTCTGCTTTATTGTTTACTTGCCTAGTAATGCATCCCTGGGAAATTGTAGTATGGAACAGAAGGCAAAGACTCCGTAGTTTTCCTGTCTTTTGTGAGGATTTGTGGTGGTATAAAGCAAGAAAATTTCCCCCCCAGCTTAAACACATGATATGTGTTATCCAAATAAATACAATTATGTTTTGTCCCTGTAGCAGCGAGAAATTCTTTGCTTAAAATAATAGGGGGGGGGGTGTGCATTAACACATCACAATTTCTGTGTGATAACAAGTAAATTTCTCGGTAACCGGCATAACTTCATGTTTTATTCAGTTGTTTTAAGCAGTAAGATGTAATAGGAAGTAAATTACAGCATAATGATATTCAAGGATTATTAGAATAGAGAACTGAATGCTACTGTGTAAAATTAGTATGAATCAGTACCCAGTATTTTAATCTGTGTCTCTCTTCTCTGCAGTGTGCCTTGTGATAGTAAGGTGATATTTTTAGAACGTTTTTCATTTCTTCATAAACTCTTAACACAGGGCTTTTGCATTAAGAGGAGTAATTGGCAGAAAAGGAGAAATCAGTTTAATTTCTGGTTTCCCTACTGCTCTCTTTCCACCTCCAGGAAGAGAAGGGGAATGACTGCTGCTTCAATTCCTGTGCTAGGCGAATCTTGCTGGCATTGGCCTCATCCACAGGCTTTTGTCACTTGAGCAGTCACATTGTCTTTACCTGAAAGAATTTGTCCTGCAAAATTTTCGAAGTTATAATTAAGAACTTGATCTTCATTGGTTCTGCAAAAGCAACAGTGGATCAGGATTCAGTTTTCTGTTTCAGTTATTTGACTTCCGCAGTTCACATTATCTGAGTGTTGTATCATAGTAAATAATAAGCGATTCAACCTCCAAATTTTATAGAGTAATTTTTAGCTCTATTCTTGGCTTACTCTCTTGAAATTATTATATGATTTCTCTGCAGCTTGCAAACAGGTTGCTAACAGACGTGTTTTCAATTTGGTATAAATGTCAAATTGCCACCCTAAAAAACAGTAAAAGTTGTCTAAGGATCAAATAAAGAACTGAAGAAACAACACTGAAAGGAATTTCACTTTGTGCATTCTGAATATTGATTAATTCAATAAACAGCCTTTGTTCGTTTCACACTCTGTTGGTCTGTTGTGGTTTCGTTTTCTCCCATGTTAATTTTACAGTATCTTATGTGCTGTATTAAGGTAATCTTGTGTCTGTGATCCTTCTTCATAGACCTAAGTCGTCAAATGAAGATATGAAACATTTAAAATGATGGCCTGTCAGATATTATGGGATTTTCATTTGCCTAAATATGTCGATGTTGTCATTAACTTTAGCAGGCAAATCGAATGGTTGTTGTGACTTATTGCTAGGGAATAAGTAGGGAACTGATGAAGTTTCATGACAATGAGTTTTCAAGAGACAATATGGTGGGTTATGGGGAATTTACCTAAAAGCGGCTTTGCAAGTCCTACTTAGCTGTGTTTATAGATTTGCAGTGTATATGTCATTTGTATCCCATAGCTAGCAGTGAGAACATGTGGTTCACTGTAAAGAGGTCAAGAAGAATTAAACCACTACTAAATTCCATAGCTTAATTCTCAATGTATTTCTCTTTTTATGTTACTTTTTTGTGAGCAACTTTCTAGTATACAATGGGATTACTGGTTTTCAGTGTTCATTAATAAAAACTTGTATTAATTTTCTTTAGGTGCTTTGGGGAAGAGAACACGATTTCAGGAAAGATATGTTGCACAGCTTATTGTGGATGTCCAAAGAACAGGTGATTTCCCTCTTCCTCACAGAGAACTAAGTCCAGCTCCAACACCTTTAGAAAGCTTAACAATGGTATGTATTTGAGAAGACTCAATTTCTTGAAATGAAAATGTTCTGAAGGTTTTTTTAGTTGTCTGCAAGGCAAAAAGCATGCGGTGCTTGGGAGAAACTTGCATATGATTTCTGAATGTTTTTGCAAAAGATGTAGGGCAGTTGTTTGTCTAATATTAAAGGACATGGTGTAAACATATGACCGTCTGCAAGACAGATGTGGCTACTCAATTAGAAGCATATTTGCAAATACGATCTTCTACAGTTTATGTGTTAATGTCTAGTGACTGAGAATGATGGAGGTAAGAAAACAGATGAGAGACAGATTTTCAAAATAGAAATGCACAGATTCCTAAGGACTAACTGACTTGTTTAGTACCAGTGTGAAGATAGGAAATCGGTCTAGATATTCCTACTGGCATGAATTATGCGACTTCACCCTTCTGGTCTTAAGGGTGTACTTCAATTACAAATTTCTCAACAACCACTGAATTATTTTGGGATGGCATTTTTCCTTCATGAGACAATGTTCGGGACAGGATTTAGAGTTATTTGGACTTGCTGAAGAAGCTAGAGATAAATTAAGGCATTATGATCCAAGATTTACTCTTCAGGTTGAAGAGCCTTAATAAATAAAGGTTATGCCTTCACAGACTTCCAGGTCAAGCAGGGATCTTAAGCAGAAGAACCTGACCATACTCTTCTGTTTCTAAATTGAATGCACAAATATCTTAGGAAATTAACTATCTTAGCTTTTCTTGTGTCCATTAGTAAGTTTTTACTGTTGTAGTAACTTTGATGAAAAGAGATTGGCTGCATGTATATCACAACTTGTACTTATATTGAAACTATGTATAGCAACCCATAACAATTTCTGTGAACATAATAATTCACTTTTCAGCCACAGATAACTAAGTACTCCTTAAATAATTTGTTCCAAAGTAAGTTTGATGGAAAGTCAGAAGTACTTGTTCAGGAGCAGAGCTTTTCAGAATAGCCCTTCTTGCCTTTACTAAGGAAAATATCTGGAGGTGCTGCCTCAGTGGGTTTTTTTTTTTCAATCTGTTTCTTTAATTTGCGAAACTCCTTTAAAAAAAAAACCAAAAAAAAACCACAAAAGAAAGAAGAGGAGGACCAGTTCCCTGTGTAAGGAATTTAACTGCGCTGGCAGAAGGCATGCTTTACTTACTTGCACTTTGCTGATACGTTGAATGAAATCCATAATTTTACAGAGGTCTGTGGTTGCTAGCCTGAAAACCTGCAGCTTGGGAGAGCACTTAACATTATACAATCAAGCTGAAACAGATTATGTATAATAAGAAGATATTATTGATAATGCTACAAGCAATAATTTGGGAAGGAAAATCCCGTTCATCCCTTATTTAAGTAGAAAAATCAGTATTCAGGTAGCTTGAAAGTTGCTCTGAATTCTGTTTGTCCAGCATGATAACCGCTGTACTTGTAGCAAAAATGGTTTGGACAATGCTTCCTTCTGCTAGCTTAGTCAGTTAGTTATCCTGCCATAATTCTGGTAAATTAATTTCCATTTTGTTGTTTTCCGATGTTCGTATTTTCCTTTTTCAACAAGTTGAGTTGGGTTTTTTTTCATATTTTGCAGGCATCAGTTTCTCTGCAACTATTCATATTTATTTTAAAATATTTTTTCTCCTCCAACAGAATTATGATTTAAATGATGATACACTGCTTAATGAGATAAAACTAGCAGATACTGATCAGCACAAGGTACCTGATTTGTGTGCAGAAGAGCTTGCTGTAATCCTTGGAATATGGTAAGTTAAGTCAATTAATTCAGATAAAAACCTGCATGAATCATTGTGATAATGAAATAATGAAGTGATGAGTTGATGGGATTTTTTTTTTCCTTCCTTATCTTACAGTCTGGCTAAAATGCTATAAGTTTCACATTATACGTGGATAGCGTTTTCAGTTACCTTAGAGTGAATGGTAGTGTCCAGTTCAGAATTTCAGCAGTGTTTCATTAATTGCTGTATTGTTTTCTTATTCTGGAAAAATCTTCTTGTTGTTTGTGCCTCGAGTGCAGGGTGGCTTTAGCTACTATATGGTGATGGCAGGTTTTGAAAATGTGTTTCAGAGTCTGCAATGGTCAGCTTCCTATGAGGATCAACCGTGTCTTTCAAACAAAATGCTGTCTTGATATTCAGTGCAGTGGGAATACTTGTATAAATTCAGAGCATCCATTGCTAGTTACAAGCTTTGGTACGAATTCCACATGGTTTTGCACCGAAGCTTTTTCTTGTCCTGGCTTTCAGGAATTATGTACTACATGGGTTTTAGAAATAGCACTGAAGAGCAAAAAACAACTTCAGATTTGAGGGTAATAACATGGGTTCTAATACTTATCCTCATTTTCTAATAGAGAAATACTTTTTCTATGACATAGTGGTCATTTATCTGATGGCAGTTATCACACACTTTTTTTGTGTGTGATTTGTTTCGGAAGTATTAGTGTGTCAAAGTGAAAATTGTGACCTTGATATAGTATTCATCATTCATACATTTTTCTGATCTCCGAGTTGCAAAATGATGGAATCTACAGTACTGCTAAAGTATGTCTTGCCCAAGCCAGGAGGAGGCCAGGAGCCAAACAATACATGAATGCTAGTTCCCAAGTCTCAGACTGGTGTTCTGTTTGTAGGGGCACACGGATGTTTTAAGACCTATCTTTGTGATAGGGTGTCAGCAGTAACAGGCCAGTGAAAGGCTAGTGAGACAGTTCAATATGCTAACAATGCAGCATCTGTCAGTTTGTTTGTGACATCAGGCTTCTTCTTTGTTTTGTAGCACACATAATATTTCTCTCCCTCTCTCCCCACACCCAAAATTTTCATATTTCCCATTCTTGTCTGTAAAGTGCAGTGGAAGTCATTATCATAGAGAAGAGGGTTTTCTTTGACATGCCCATTTCTCAGACTGCAGCTTTTTGAAGGGCCAGATGCTTGCCTGGTTATAGTCACATGTCTGTAATTTCAGCTATATCCTTTAACAATTCAGCCATCCACTGTAATCAGGAATTCATGAATGGAATATGTACTGTGGCTTTGTATTTTCTTTATTCCCCAAGGCTTAAGTTGTTTTCTTTTCAAGTCCATATCTAGATCCATTGTGAAGGCAAAGGAATGGAGTAGTCAGTGTAGACATAAGTCTTTTGCACTGATTCAAGTCAAGGCAAAGCCTTCCCCTTCTTGAGGAGCATTTTCATGTGCGCTGCATTTTTTTAACATAATATGTTCCTGTATTCAGATTATATTATTCTCCCCTGCTCGCAGCTCTCTGAAGGAAATTTTAATCTGCCTATTTGTCTTTCTCTTTTGTCCTCTCTCTCTCTCTTTTTTTTTTTTAAAGTGTAGAATTTGAGCGTGACATTGACTGACTGCATGGTAGGTTTCTTGAGCACAATATACCACTTTGAAACCACCTCTGTCATGGTCCTGAATAGCGTCTAGAAACCATCTTGACTGCAAGCTGTGCATGAATATTATAATCCAAGTGCTATGTGAGTTTGGCAGGACTCAAAGCAAGAAGCTCATTTAAGAAAATAAAACCAACCAACAAACCAAAAATTTAGTATTGATTCCCCAGAGGAATGGTAAATGCCTTTCAGCTGGTGGGATAATATTAGACAACTCAAAACTATTTCAGTCACAGATGGAGACAAGATTTTCTGTTCAGGCATGTTGCAGAGATGTTAGTTGAATGCTAGAGTGCCAGCTTTGGTAACTCTTCTTCTGAGGGGATTTAAGATACAATCCGTGTGACTGAGTGGCATTTAGGCTTGGATTCCTGGCTGTACCCCTGGTGTCTGTGCCAGCTGTTTGCATATCAATTTGCCAGGAAGCATGTACATATTTAAAGTATTTAGCATTGGCTTTTAAGCAAAACATACTTCTCAACCTTAGCTATAGCAAATTCCTTGCTTTTCTTTCATGCTTGAGGACTTCCTCATTTCATAATTAATATGTTGGCTTTGGAATTCCTTTAAGTTTCCAAAGTTGTTCTATGTAGGCTTTGATTTAGGTCTAGCACCACCTTAATGGTATGTGCTGTTGACTGCCATTGTCTGCAGCAGATGATTTTTCTCGTGCAGATACACTCTTAAAGACTGTCCTGCTTTGTTGAAGAGAGGCAGCCTGCAGGGTAAAGAAGAAGAGTAACTGTGATGAATTTTTTCCTGTACATTTGACTGTGTTTGGTAGTATTTGTTTTACAGCAAATGCCTGTAATTCAGAAATGCCTGTAATTCAGCTGGTATTTTTGTAGCTAATGTTAACTCAAAATCAGCGGCATGCAGAAATGTTTGTGGATAGCAGAACAAATATTGTTATGACTTCCAGAAAACGCTTCATTACAATTATGTTGCATATACTATGGGATTATCTTAATACACGTAACGTTTACTGTTGTGAAGTAAGTTTCATCTCAAGTAGGTTACAATGATCAAATGGCTAAACAAAGTACTATTGCAGTATCAGTACAAGAATTTTCATCTCCTCCTCCCAAACATTTTGAGAGGACATAAAATATTTTTTGAAGTGTTGAAATATCTTATAACAGCCTTTACAATAATCCAACCAACATCTCATACAATATGCTTAAGCAAGTTTGTAAATAATGTGCATGAGCCTGAATCGATTAGAATTTTTTTTTATACCTCTCTCTGATGCACAGATGTAAGGAAAGAGCAACTAATTTATTTGTAATCCACTTACATAAAAAAGTAACAATGTAAACTGTATCCAGCCAGCTGTCTGTGGCATCTGTAATTTGAGGCAGTTTCCTTTAAAGTTTTTGGTTAATCTATTTCTTTTCTGCAAATTCTTTTTCTTCCAAATAGTGAACAGTCTATAGAACTAAATCTAAAAGAGAAAAAAATGCCTCTTACGATAATGAAAGTGTAGCTAAAGCAAAGTATAGAGGGGGGGAAAGACCACCCCAGTCTACCTCACTTAAAATGGAATAGGAAATCTTGGAGTGTCCACGTTTAGTAGCATCTGTATAGGAAGAAACTGTCTAGAGGTGTCTTCAGGTCGTCTCCCTGCAGGAGTAATGCAGCCTAAGAGAAATATTGAAAAAAAAAATCCTAGGAGTGCAGAAGCATGAAAATACATGAAAGTAACCAGTCATGATGGGTATAAAATTTGTTTTATAGTCAAACCTTAAGACTATGGCCAGAACTTCGTATACAGCCTCAAACCAAACTTTCAGAAGGTGATGGAAAAAGATATTAAAGTTCCAATTTAATAAAAAAAAAATTAAAAAACTCCAAGAATGGGCCATTGTATGATTTAAATAATGTTTTCACAGAACTGTAGAATGGTTATGGTTGGAAGGTGTGGATGACCTTGTGAGCACTTGGTTACAAGAAAAAGGTCATGAGGCCCCTCGAAGCCTGGCTACCTAAGCTTAGTTATTATGTTACAATAGTTATGGCTGAAACGCAAGGCTTAGCAAGTTCAAAGCCGCTTAGATCATAGTACAGAACGTAGTGAGACTGAGATAATCATGTTTGTAGTTGTTTCTTTTTAAGAACTTGATGTTTAGATAATTATAATAGCCGTGGTAACAGAATAATGCAGTATTGTGTTATATTTAGACCTTTTGTAATAAATGACTAAAATAATGTAACCAATGATGAGCCTTTATTTTGCAATATGTATGAGCTAATTAACTAGTGTATATATGTCATCGCTTTATCCCTAATAAATTGAGACTTGTTGATCATCATCTGATGTGCATGTCTCCCGTCGTTTCCGACAAATGGTGACCCCGACGTGATAAAGGTGACCGTATATACGAGCCTTGTTGCCACGGCGGAACGACGAGTGGTTTGAGTCCTTACGCGGCGAGGACGGCTATAAGCGCAGGAGGAACTGCGCCGAGCCCCAGGTGACCGTATAGACGAGCCTGGTCGATACGTGCTGCCGAGACCTTGGAGAGCCGCAACAGCGCTGACGTTTTAAGGTATGGAGAGGCAAGCAGCATATGATTTATTTACCTGTTTCTTAACTAAGCGGCAGGTCAAAGATGTAGATTTAAAAAAGGAACTTCCAAATTTATTAGCATATGGTCAAGAGCAGGGTTGTTTTCAAAACCCGCATACTGTACACGAGTTGTCTGAATGGCGCAAATTCAGAGATAAATTATGGGAGGCAGCAATTGATGGGGACAAAACCGCAAAGAAGTTTGGTAAAGCATGGAAAATTATACATAATGAGCTGTTACAGTACCAGGCAGAACAAAAAGCCGCCGTGCATGCCACAGCCGCGCAAGATAAAAATAAGTCTTATATCTCTGACTGGATGCAGGTTCCTATTTTACCTCCCAGCACAAATACTGTTGTTCTACCTCCCCCTCGACCTCCTCCACCTCCTGATGCAGTTGTTCCCTCTGCGCCCCCGGCGGTGCCTCCACATTCTCTGCCAGCTGCTACTTCCCCGGCGCCCCCGGCGGTGCCTCCACATTCTCTGCCAGCTGCTACTCCCCCGGCAGTAGACTCACCGCCAGATCCACTCCCCTCTGATTCTATTCCAACCCCTATCAAGGTATCTACCACGTCTCCTAGCCTGAAGGGTGATACCTTGCCTGGTGCTGAATCGGATTTGGCCGAAGCCATGGCAAGGGAGCATCGAGAAGCATGGGCAACTTTAGCTAGAGAGGGTGTAGATACGGGAGATGCTGATGTGTTTCACGCGGCTGCTCAGTTGGCGTGCCCAGTAATTTATCATCCCTTGCCCGGCGGTGGATTGAATGCTACTGTAACAGCCCTAGACTGGAAGCTTTTATCACAGCTCCGATCCACTGTTAGTCAGTTTGGAGTGAGCAGTGAACCCGTTAAACAAATGTTAGATTATATATGGGATACACAGTTATTATTGCCCTCCGACTGTAGAGGAGTGGTTCGCCTCCTTTTTTCACCACATCAACAACTGCTTTTTAATGCTCATTGGCAAACTTTGGTAAATCAATGTCTAGCTGTGCAGCGAGACCCAGCAGATCCCCTTTATGATATAACTATGGAGGAATTAATGGGTCTGGGACCATTTTTGCGAACGGAGGCTCAGGCACTTATCGGCCCAGATAAACTACGTGAAGCTATGCGCCTTGTTCGGTTGGCAATTACTCGTGTAAAGGATCCGGGTGGTGTACCAGTTTACATGGGAATTAAACAAGGTCGTGACGAGCATTTTGGTACCTTTATAGCCTTTGTAGTTGAAGCTATTAAAGAGTTAGGACAGGGCTTACAGGAACAAGCAAAAGCCTCTCAATCACAAGTGTTAGCTGCTCTTGCACCTCTCCAAGTGTCCGCTGCGCAAACAAGGAATGCACAACCCAGAGGCCGGCCGAAATGTTATCGTTGTGGAGTGCTCGGACACACTCGGCGAGAATGTGCAGCAACAGGAATATGGTGTGCCCGATGCCGATCTGATACACACAATACTGGAGCTTGTCGCCGCAGATCGGGAAACTTCAATGGGAGCGCGACTCGCAGCTTCCGCGCGACGACACAAGTGGCACTGCCTCTACACTTTCGCCAGCAACCCGAGGCAGCCTTGGGCTCGACTTGGCAGCCTCAGTAGATACTAATTTGCTGACGAACCAGCCACACAAGATCTCAACTGGAATCATCGGACCACTAAAAATTGATGGACAACAAGTAGGAGCACTGTTAATTGGGAGATCCTCCGCTTCAATGTTGGGACTTTTCGTACTCCCTGGACTCATTGATGCTGACTACACCGGAGAAATCATGATTATGGCCCATACGCCGTTTCCACCTGTTTGTATTCGCAAGGGACAACGAATTGCTCAATTGATACCAATGCCACAATTAACCAACAAGCTGACTCCAATTTCTACTTCTCCCCGAGAAGACAAAGGATTTGGTTCTACAGGAGGACTCACGCTGTTAACAATGAACCTCTCAGAGCGTCCTAAACGTAAAGTTACAGTGACCTATCAAGGAACTCATACTACATTGTTAGGACTTTTTGACACTGGGGCGGATTCTAGTATAATTGCCCCACAATTTTGGCCTTCTGATTGGCCAATTCAGCCAGCTACGGTAACAGTTTCTGGAGTTGGGGGTCTAACACTGGCCCAACAATCACCTACCGTGACTGTAAAAATTGATGGCCGGAAAGTCTCTGCTGTTTTTTCAATAGTTCAGCTGCCACCTACTGTTCAATGTTTAGTTGGCCGAGATATTCTCGCTCAATTGGGACTGGTTCTCACAAATGAGCACCCTTTAACCTTGTAGCCATTGCTTGGTCTTTCCCAATTCCCATAACTTGGACAACTGATACACCAGTATGGGTTAAGCAATGGCCTTTAAAACGGGAAAGCCTTCAGCAAGCACATCATTTGGTGCAGGAACAACTTCAGCAAGGACATTTAAAATTATCTATTAGTCCCTGGAATACTCCTATCTTTGTTATCAAGAAAAAGTCAGGAAAATATCGTCTTTTGCATGATCTAAGAGCTGTGAATGAGCAAATGGAACCTATGGGGGCCTTACAACCAGGCCTCCCAAATCCATCTATGCTCCCTCAAGATTGGCCTCTACTGATCATTGACCTGAAAGATTGTTTTTTCACTATTGATTTGCACCCAAAAGACACAAGACGTTTTGCATTTACATTACCCTCTTTGAATAGAGAAGGTCCAGATCAACGCTTTGAATGGACAGTATTGCCTCAAGGTGTGAGAAATAGCCCGACCTTATGCCAGCTATATGTTGATGCTGCTCTTCAACCACTCCGGAGACATTGGAAATCAGTGATTATCTACCATTACATGGACGATATATTATTTGCACAAGCAACACCTTTTACAGACAAACAAGTAAATACAATTCGGCAAACACTTGCTCATTCAAAATTGATCATCGCTCCTGAAAAAATACAGCGCTCTTCGCCATGGAAATACTTAGGTTGGACTTTAACAGAACGTACAGTATCTCCTCAAAAGATTCAGTTAAATTTGAATCTGAAAACATTAAATGATGCTCAACGTCTCTTGGGAGACCTACAGTGGTTGAAACCTATTGTGGGCATTCCCAATGAACTTTTAGACACTCTACGACCATTACTACAAGGCACAAATCCTGCTCAAGCAATTTCAGTAACTCCAGAGCAGAAGTGTGTCATACAGCAAGTAGCAGATAGGATAACAACTGGCTGTTCGTCTCGTTTTATCTCATCACAGGAACTCAGCCTACTCATATGGCTGGGCCAGCATCATTTATTAGGAGCCATCGCTCAGATTTCGCTCTCCAGTGGTATCTTGACAACAGCGAAGACCTTCAGGAAGCCCTTTTGGGTACCTCAGCTAGCGTCAACATCAATTTATTTAAATCACCCCTGCTACAATGGATGGAGAAATGGCGCTGGTTTGCCTGTCCAAAAAGAAAACGGGATCTAATTCCCCAAGCCATCACCGCGTATACTGACGCAGGAAGGAAATCTCGAACTGCAGCCATAACGTGGCAGCAAGACGGAAAATGGCAACATCATATTTTGCCTGCAGAAGAAACAGACTCTCTACAAACCTTGGAACTATCTGCTGTGACTTGGGCATTGATGACTTTGACTGATCTTCTAAACATTGTCACAGACTCATTATATGTTGCAGGAATTGTGGAACGTATTGAAGACGCCTTTATCAAAGTGGTTCAAAACAAAAGACTATATGAGTTATTTCTCCAATTACAAAGGGCAATTAAACAAAGGGAAAATGCATTTTGTATTTTGCACATTCGTAGTCACAAATGGGATGTTGGTTTAGGTGAAGGTCCTATCTGGGTCCCAGCAAGGTGGACGAAGGCTGCACCGAAGGCTGCACTGAATGTTGCAACTACTGAAAACATGCTCCCGAATTCTGATAATGACGTGGATTGAGATCCTAGTTCTCATGATTGTGTCGTCGACCCAAGGTCACATCAGTCCAAGAACTAACTTATGGGTAACTTGGGCAAACAAAACGGGTGTAACCTCCTTTTGTCTCTCTTTGGCATCCGCCACCGACCCTTTTCAAACTTGCCTACTTGGAATTCCGGGGTTCAACGAGTCAGACTTTAAGGGTCTGACCAGAGGGAATTGTGATGTTCATACGAGGCAGGATGAATGTGCTGCCCGTTTGTTAGCAGGATTAAATGTTTCTTTACCTTGGGATCCCCAAGAGATCAAACTGTTAGGCAGTCGCATGTTGAATAGAACAGCCAATGAATATGGATGTTTTAAATTAGGGTTTTATATTTATAAGAAAACTGACAAACTAATGTGGTTAACACCTAAAGAATGGCCTTTTTGGAATGCCACATATATGTGTGGTGGACCTTCTTATGGATGGGCAAAGAATCAGACCATAATTTGGGCAAACCGCACTGCGATGAAATTGCCCCATGATCTTTATTTGATATGTGGGGACCGTGCTTGGCAAGGAATTCCCCGAAACCCTATGGGAGGCCCCTGTTACTTAGGAAAACTGGCTTTATTTGCCCCAAATGTGTCTGAAATTCATTCTCTTTTTCCTAACCATCGTCTCAAACGCTCCATAGCAGCGTTATCACCTGACTGTAATGATCAAGTGGAACTTTGGGGTCCGACAGCCCGAATTTTTGCATCCCTTGTACCTGGTGTGGGTACAGCACATGCATTGAATACTTTAGGGAAATTGGCATGTTGGATTGTAAAACAGTCTAATGCAACTACTGAAATTTTGTCTGAAATGGCACAAGATATGGATAGTTTGAGACACCAAATTTTACAAAACAGAGCTGCCATTGATTTTTTTATTATTGGCTCAAGGTCATGGTTGTGAAGATTTTGAGGGAATGTGTTGTTTTAATTTGTCTTCTAATTCTAAGTCAATTCACCAGCACCTGCAATGGTTACGAGATAACACACGAAATATCAAAGTGGTCTCTAATCCCTTAGACAAGTGGTTGTCCTCTTTTGGACTGGGTCCATGGCTCAGAACATTTATTATGTATGCATTAGGTGTAGGGATTGTGATACTGTTCATAATCATCCTGTTACCTTGCTTGCTGACTTGTTTGCAGAACTTAGTCCTCAACTTAATCCTCAAGACAGGAAGGGACCTTAAAGATCATCAATTTCTAACCCCACTGTCATGGACAGGGAGTCCTTCCACTAGAGCAGGTTCCTCATAGCCTTATCCAACCTGGTCTTGAACATCTCAAATGCTGAGAAACTGAGAGGGGATTATGTTTCTATTGTAACTTAGAAATAGCCTGAATTAGATCACTGTTAGAATAGATAACAGCAGCTGTATGTCAGCAGCTTGGGAAGAAAATACCTTCTCATCATTTGATTCACCATTTTTTAAGAGGGGAAGGCTTTTAGAGATTAGGTACTGCACTAGAAGCTTCTAAGAAAGCAAATGTCCAATGGCAGGTTATTTCCCAGTCTTTTGCTGTCTCTCAAGGGTCAGATCAGGTCACAATACTGTGTTATACTGAAGGTGCCTCAGCTCAGCCAAGGACTATGCAACAGTCTTGAGCTGCTGAAGAAAGCATGAGCGAGCTCAAGTTTTAATTTACAGTGATACAATGGATAATAATATGTTATACGCCTTATGCAGTGATCTGTAAAAGAGTACCTGAAACAGCTGTGTAAGCACTGAATAGCATTAGACAAAAGGATTTTTAACAGAATTACCAAATATGAGCTTTTGAATCCATTGAGTAATTAGGAAAAAAATATCCCTATATATGTTTCGGTAATGGAAATATTGGAAACTTGGGTTGGTGAAACAGGAAAACATTCAGCTACTTGAAATTTGAGAGTCTAATCTTAGCTGTCTGTCTGTTCTCTAGTCAATGGAGAAATCAGCACCTGCAAAGTATGATTCATTTCACTTCAGGCACTTGTTTTACTATCTTTGTTTTACTTGTTTTACTCTCTACATTTATCTGTATTTTTGCTTTGATTCTGAAGGAAGCAGAGACAATCAGCTAGATTAAAGGCCTAAAATTTACGTCGTTAAAGTTAGGCAAATTGGATCATGTGCTTAAATATACATATAATTGCAGTTTTCTTTGTGCTTTGTGGCAAGGTCATGCTATATAGCTTGTATAAGAAGTGTGAGGCTCCTCTTCATTCACAAAATTAACACAGCTGATAAAACTGTGTAGAAATACAGCAAATACTTTCCACATGTGCGTTTTTGTGAGTCTGACCTATCTTTTCTTCATCACCTATCTCATGCTAGTTCTCTGTAGTTTTAAGTAGTTACCTGAGGAACTTGAATTTGCATTGCCTGCACTTGCAGAGAGGTAATGTGCCAGGAAACATAAGCAAAAAATAACTCAGCGGTTTTCTTCATCCATCTGACTTGATACTGTCTTCAAGAATGGCTGTGAGAAGATACCTAAGGGTGAATAAGGGTGAAGAATATACCTAAGGCAGGGCAGGCATGTGTTGTTCTCTTCTCCGTAATACTTTCCTAGCCTTTAAACAGTGATTTCCTGAGCCTACTCTGGCTTGTTTGCCTGGTAGCCCTCAATGGATCTCTCAAGTATTTGTCATCTTCCACTGACCCTATGTAAATTTCCTGTATTGGACATCCTTTGGCAAAGGTGTCTGTCTGTGTTTTGTGTGTACTGCTCAAAAAACCCTCTTTCAGGTAGTTTTGGTTGCCAGTACCTTCATTTAGTGACTTAACTCTTTTATTTCCTAACAACCTTGAAAACTTCTACAATGTCCCTCTTTGGTTAGTCCTAGGCTAATCAGACATTCTTTTGTAGAAGTTTTTATATATTTATGAGGTATACAATATCATTATTCATCATTATAAAGTTATTCTAGCTCTCTGTTTCTGAAGTTTTTCCAGTACTGAATTACTGCTTTCATAATGAAAGGTTCTGAATGGAACATACTATTAATGAGTTGACAAACAAAGACTTTGTCGTATTTTATGTAGGCTTTACATAGTATACCCTAGTATGTTATTCTCCTACTTTCCTGATTAATTACTTACATTTTGATTTGCATTTTTAACAACTGTCTAGTACTGAGCTACTGTTTTCAAGCAGCTGCTGTGCTAAAGGACTGCTCCCAAACAGAAAATGTTGGAGCAGAGCCTGCCTCTTTTATCACGAATGTAGGACTGTGTTTCCTATTGTGCATTGCTTGGCATTTTTATTTTATTACCCTTTTGCGCTATCCTGTAAGTCGTTCTGCAGTTCCTTATTGTCTACTCACTGTTATTTCAAAGAATGTTATATCACTTGCAGATTTTCTTGCTTCACTATACATTCTCCTGTTCCGGTTTATTAATATTATAGCACACGGATCACAGCACAAAAACTATGCAGGATTACACTGGTGACCTTCTCCATTAGGATGGCTGATTATATAATTTCCTATCTTTTAATCAGGTACTGACCTTTGCCAAGACATTCCCTCTTATCTCATGAATGCTCAGTTTCTTTGAAAGTCTTTCTTTCAAGGGAAGAAAGGGACTTATAAAAAAAAATCTTAGAGACCCAAGCTGATTTCATCAACCAGCTTATGGATATCCTTGAGTGGATCAAACCTTCCAAAAGCCCCCAGCAGTTCTATGATGCAGGAATATTTTTTTATTTAATAGAAGCCTGACAGACTCTCCCTACATGTATTGTGAAAGGGCTGTCAAACACTGGCACAGGCTGCCCAGGGAAGTGGTTGAGTCACCATCTCTTAAGGTCTTTAGAAGACGTATAGATGCAGCACTTTGGGACGTGGTTTAGTGGTGGACTTGGCAGTTTTAGGTTTACGGTTGAACTTGATGATCTCAGGGGTCTCTCTGAACCTAAATGATTCGGTGATTCTATGATTTATGTAGTCTCTTCTCACTGCAACAGATTATATGCTTACCAGCTAGTAGTTACACCGATCCCTTGACACCAGTTTTAGAGGCTGGTGTCATTTTTATTGCTCTCCTACTGTCAGGCACTGAGGTAGTTTTAAGTGAGGACTTATGCACTCCTTTTAGTGTCTCAGCTATTTCATCCCAAAACTCACTTGAAACTTTTTTTCTTAATACCATTGGTCCTGTTAACTTAGTAGCATCCAACCTCCTTTGCAGCTTCCTAACTTCAGAAAGATTGTTTTCTCCTGTAATTTTCTCCCTTACCCAAAAAGGCTCTCTGGTGGGAATTTAAATATGTTCTTCTATAGTAAATGCTAGTGCAATACAGCTTCTGTGCAATGGCTTTTATACCAGGGCTGTCATATGGTCCTTTGAACTCTCAAAAATTTTTGTTCCTGCGGTACTGGAAGAAGGATATAGCACCAAATTTTACTCTTTGGTTAGTTACTCCTGAAACACTTTTAAAACTCCATAATTATACTGCTAGAGATATTTCATTATTATTATTTACTATTCCAGAGGTTTTGATCCTTTCTGTATTCTGCATTTTAATACAACTTCAGCTATTTGAAGAACACTTTTATTTTTAATAGCTTTTAACAGTGTCTTTTAACACTTTTCAACTTTTTAAATCAGTGCTTGAAACAGAGTATTTAGTCATAATTCAAAAAAGAGATACTTTGGAATTGTTCCTTTGAAGTCCACTGTTAGAAAATTATAGCTAATTAACTCCAAAATTATATAACTAGTTAGTTAAATGGCATGCCAAATCCATTAGGCTGCCAATGTAAATCTCATTAATCAGATTAAAGAATAACTTGTCATTTATAAGCTATTGGCGATTAGCTTTTGTTGATTTACTAGAAAATACTTATTTCTGCTGCAGAGTAGATCTTACTCTACGGTTCTGTTTTAACTGTCTAAAGAAAGTCTGTTTATCTTTGTTCTCTTTCACTCTTCTATTTCACTCAGCTCCCTAAGGCAGGATTCAAGAATTGACAGAAAATACCTTGCAAAGCTGAATGATGTGGTGATTAGTGACTTCACTTCGCACTGTTGTGAAAAGATACCTTGAATCAATATATTTTTACACTGATGAAAAATAAGTTCCAATTTTGTCAAAATTTTGGTTCACCTAGGCTTTTCACAAGCTTTGATCATGTCATTGAACATTCTGGTTGCCTAGCTGCTGTGATGTTCTTGTTATAATATTTGAAGTTTTCTTGCTGCCTTTTTAACTTCTTTGATTTTTTACCCTCATGGATAGAGAAATGTGTTATTTTTCACCTGAAGTCACATTTGTATTAGTGTCTAGTGTTTGGAGACTACCTCAAACTTACTATAAATATTTCTGCCAACAGCTGATATTGGATGAGGAAAGCAGAGAATTTTTTTATTATTTTCCTGTTTCCAGGAAAATATTCTTAAGTAAGGAAAAAAACCCAGTGATACATCTGACAGAATTGTTTCCTAGCAGTGTTGTCTGAAACTTTCAAAAATCCCACCAATAACCTGGTTTCTTTTCTGTGGGAAGATGTGTGAAAATGCATTACTGTAATAGTTAATAAACGTGAAGGAGGAGTAATAGTTAGCTTTTCTTCTTGAGAGTCCATCTTTACTGAACATAACAAGAATAAAAGGTGGTGTCAAGGTCTTCACTTGCTTTTTATAATCCTTTCTCAATGGTACTCAACCAGAAGTTTAGTTGGTACTTTGTTGTGGCCAGGTTTATACAGCTTGCTCAAACTGATGGTATTATGAAACTTCAGTATGAATGTTATGAAGCACATGTGGAACCTGTATCATGGGAGGTCCTTAGGAATAGACTGGATAAACATTTGTCTGAGTTTGGAGTTTTGTAGAGTGGGAAGAAGAATTGGAAGATTTCTCAGGCTTTCTTCCACTGTAGAAATCGTTGACTGTCAGCTACTCTGTTTGTATTCGTCCCTGCAATAATGTGCAAATATTTTTTTAAAGAAATTTTGATCAGTAATACCCTTCCTCTCTCATCCACCCACTGGCTCAATTTAATTTATTAGGTTCCTGTGTTGTTACAGGAGAAAACTAGGTGGGTTGATAACCAGGGGACTTTTATTATTAAAGAGGTGAAAAACCTTTTTTCATGAAACCTTGAACTGTAAAGAACCACAGTTAAATAATTTCAGTTCAGGTTCAAGAAATTACTTCTGTGTGAACTGACATAAGTGCAAGTGTAACCATATGTTTAAATATCTCAATACTTTGAAAAAAAGATGTACTTTTTATTATTTTGGCCTATGTTGCTGTGAATAATCATCAACTGTAAATCTGGTATGTTTTTAGATTCTTTATTATATAACTTACATGACAGTTCTAGATGTTACAATTTCAATAACTTGAGACAGCAGCTCCCATGTGCCACTTAGTTTTTGTGACAGCTCCCTCAGTCCAAAAACATTTTGCAGAAAGTTTGATAAGAAAACACTATTAAGAGCACTATTAAAGAGTAGATCTCCAAAGTTCCAGAAGAGGGGGGGGAATAAGGGATCTTATCTCAAAATAGAGGAATCTGAGTCTTAGAAATGAAACTAAATTATTTTTTTTAACTAAGATTAAAGGGAAAAAACCTTGCAAAAAAACCCAAGAACAACACATCCTTCTGTATTTGATATGAGGTTGTTGGAAGATGATGTTGAGAGATCAGTGTTGTGATACCCAGTAACACGCACAGTGTAGAGAGAAATTTTTAAGTACAAAGTAAAAAAAAAGTCAGCTTATTTCTAGCTTTCAGTAAGAAATACTGTTCTTCCTTTTGCTTAGAAAACATAAGACTGAAAAATGTGAACTGTAAGTATCATTAAACGAAAAATTAACTTAATTGTTGTGTTTGGAAAGGACCTCTAGAGTCATAGAATGGTTTGAGTTAGAAGGGATCTTTAATGGTCTTCTAGTCCAACTCCCGTGTAGTAAAGGAGGGATCTTCAACTGGTTCATGCTTCCCAGAGCCCTGTCCAGCCTGACCCTGAATGTTTCCAGGGATGGGTCTCCTACCTCCTGTCTGGGCAACGTGTTCCAGTGTTTCACCACTCCCTCATTGTAAAAAATTCTTTCTTTTATCAAGTCTAAATCTACCCTCTTTTATTTTAAAACCATTACTCTTTGTCCTGTTACAGCAAGCCCTATTAAAATGTGTGTCCCCCATCTTCTTTGTAGGCTCCCTTTTAAATATGGAAAGGCCACAATATGTTACATCTCCTGAAAGCCTTCTCTTCTCCAGGTTGAACAACCCCAACTCTCTCCTTCATAGGAGAGATGTTTCATTCCTCTGATCATTTTTGTGGCCCTCCTCTGGACCTGCTCCATGTCTTTCCTGTGCTGAGGACTCCAGAGCTAGACACAGGTGGGGTCTCGCCAGAGCAGAGTAGAGGGGCAGAATCACCTCCCTCAACCTGCTGGCCACGCTTCTTTTGATGCAACCCAGGATGCACATAGCCTTCTGAGCTGTGAGTGCATATTGTCAGCTCATGTCCAACCTGTCATCCACCGGTACTCCCAAGTCCTCCACAGGGCTGCTCTCAATCCCTTCATCCCTCAGCCTGTAGCAATACTGGGGGTTACCCTGTCCCAGGTGCGGGACCTTGCACTTGACCTTGTTGAACCTCATGATGTTCACATGGGCCCACTTACCCAGCTTGTACAGACCCGACTGACTGGCATCCCATCCTTCAGGTCTGTCAAGCACACAATTCAACTTGGCGTCACCTGTGGAATTGCTGAGGGTGCACTTGATCCTGCTGTCTATGTCACTGATGAAGATACTAAACAGTACTAGTCCCCGTATGGACACCTGCGGGTCACCACTTGTCACCGATCTCCATCTGGACATAGAGCCCTTGACCTCTGGGTGCAGCTATCCAACCCATTTCTCAGTCACTGAACAGTCCACTCATCAAATCCACATCTTTTGAATTCAGAGAGAAGGGTGTTATGGGAGACCATGTCAAAGGCTGTACAGAAGTCCAGATAGATGACATCCACAGCTCTTCCCTTGTCACTCCATCATAGAAGGCCGCTAGGTTGGCCAGGCAGGAATTGCCTTTTGCGAAGCCTGCTGGCTGTCTCAAATCACTTTCCTGTGTTCCAGGTGCCTTAGCATAGCTTCTAGGAGGATCTGTTCTATGATTTTTCCAGGTACAGTGGTGAGGCTGACAGGTCGGTAGTTCCCACAGTCCTCCTATCTACCCTTTTTTAAAAAATGCATGTGATTTTTCCCTTTTTCCAGTCATCAGGGACTTCACCTGAATTGCCATGGCTTTTGAAATATTGCCTAGAGTGGATTGGCAGCTCAGGACTCTGGGATGCATCTCATCAGGTTTCATAGACTTATATATATTCAAGTTTCTCAGGTGGTTGTGAACCTGATGTTCTTTTATAGTGGGAGGGACTTTGTTGCCCCAGTCCCATCTTGCAGTCCATCCCCTCAAGATGTGTGGGAAGAGGGATTACCGGTGAAGACTGAGACGGAAGCTGCTGGGTACCTCAGCCTTCTCCTTGTCCATTGTGACTGTGAGAAACCCTCACGATTCAAATAGGTAAACTGAGGCACGTGTCTTGTGAAGCAGCGTTATTTATTTATCCGCGATTATAATTGTGGGAGCACCCCCTTCTGACAAGAAGGAAAGTGCTCAGCCTTTGTTGAAAACCACACAGCTTTTATACCATTTCTTTCAAGGCAAACCCACGCTTTCCCAATTTTACAAGCTATACCAAAGCTATTGTAACACTGTTACCAGACTAATTTTTACATACTAGGTTTCTTACCTAATCTGTTGTTTATCAGCACTTATATTCCTAAGCATATCTTGTACTGTACCAGAAGAGCTACCAGATTTTCTTACATTGACTTATCAATCATTGTCTTATCTTTCTCCAAACTATCTGTTTAGTAATTTCTTAGTGAAAAATAGCTTATGAAATCATATTTTGCAAGAGGATTATAAGTTCAATTCAGCAAAGCCCTCTATCTTAATGCCAAAACCTCTGTTTTGTAGAAACACAGGCAGCCTAACTCACACATTACCAGTTTGCCAGTTATGTTCACTGAGGGGAGATTGGTGTGTACACTTTTTGACCTTCCTTTTCTGGCTAAGGTAGATGTAGAAGCCCTTTTTAATATTCTTTGAATTCCTTGCCAAGTTCAGATCCAGATGCACCTTGGCTTTCCTGACCCCATCACTTCACAAACAGGCAGAATTCTTACACACTTTCTAGGTTACCTGTTCCTGCTTCCACTGCCTGTGCATTTCCTTCTCGCACTTCAGTTTCACCAGCCAGTCTCAACTCATCCACACTAGTCTCTTGCCCTTCTTTCCAGATTTCTTACCCCGGGAATCAAGAGCTCTTGCATTCTCTAGAAATATCCTTAAAGATTTGCCAGCTCTATTCTGCTCCCTTCTCCAGCTGTGAATAAAGATTTTAATTCTCATCTCTGTGAATTCTTCTTGGTTTCCCCCTTTGGGTGCCGCAAGCAAGCGGTAATGCTGGTTAGAGAGAGATGGACCTATTTAATCATGTTCCTTGAGTGACTACAAAGAGTGTTTGCCCAGCAATGCTTTTAAGGAGTTAGTGTTCTTTTGCTTTGCAGAACCTGTATTCAATTAGTCATAGAATTTTAACTGAAAACAGACCTCTAAAAACAGAGAATGGATTTTAAACTGTTTAGGATTCGTAAAATTGTTGTTCCCATAAGCTTAAACTGAGCAAGACATTTCAATTTAGAGTGGCCTTTGAGAGACACCACTAAAATACCTCAGCCCTTTAAATGGCTCTTTTTCTGTGACTGCTTTTAGGTCTAGGCCTTGTTTTGTGTCTGCCAAACTCCCATTTGTTTTAAGAGGCTTCCAGAATTTCTGTAAGTTTGAAAAACATGTTCTGCATGATGTTATTCTAAAGATTAAATCAGGATTGTTTTATTTTCATTTGTTTCCTTCACAGTATAGACTTCCAAAAGAACAGTCCCATACACAAATTAACTGAAGAGGAACTTCTGGCTTTTACTTCAGTAAGTAATTTATCTGGACTTCTTAGCCTTCACTTAATTTTCCCTTAATATTTAAGTACCAAGGAGTAAGCTGTCAATCATGTTCAACTGTTTGTAGACACTATTTGTTTGAGTACTCAAGTGATTTCATTAACTTTTCTTATTTCAAGAAATTAAAGTTCAACCCAGTTTTGAGCCATCATCGTGCAGGATAAGCTTGACATCTGAAAGTCCGCCTGAAAATACACACAAAACATTTTATTTTTCCACGTGTCCTTTAGTTTTTATTATCGATATGTATTATAAGATTAAACCATACTTTTTTACAGCAAATTCTTCTAATGGCAATAATGTTGAAAGTGCTTTTTTTGACTAGTGTTTAAGTGGACTTCAAAGAGAATTTCAGCTTTATTCAGTCAGATTTATCCAGTCTGTATCAGATGTTCTTTTAGTATTTTTTCAATGTATTATTTTTTATTCAAGACAAAACACAATTTGCTTTATTCCTCGATCTTTTCTGCTTTTGTGTGGTTTTTAATAATAGCTTATGGGGAGGATGGAACATGGGGCAGGGGGAGGGGGAGCCTGTGGTTATATTGCCATTTTTGCTTACTTTCCAGAATGTTTGACTTCACCTTTGGTGCTGTAAAGAGGGCTTGCTCTCCTATACGTGCCTTGTAGTCTGAGACCCTTTTGCTATAGTAGTACCGCCTGAAAAAGTAAATTGTTGTTGAAAATTTGCAGATAGGACCTCAGTAAAAGTCCCTTTGATTTCATTTGAGCTAGAATTTTATCACTGACACTTGTAATTGAGAGGACTATATACAGTTATCTAAGGTTAGGTATGGTAATGTTTTGAGTTGGGGTTTTTTTGGGGTGGTAAAAGGAAGTTCAGTCTGTAAAGAAAGAAAATTCTATTCTTTTTATTGGATAGATAAACGTAAAATAGGTTGGTTTAAAATTAATATTTGTTTAGGTCACTGTGGTAACACGGTACTTGCAAGATACTGTGCATGAGAGAACCGAGTGAATCACTGTAAAACAGTTTGGTTTATGTAGGTTTTCTGTTTGCTGCTACGATGTTCATAGTGCTTTCTCAGGATACGGTTTTTGAAATATTCTGTTTTGAACAACAGTTTTGATTGTTTTTTTTTAAAAAGGTGCGAATAGAGAGCAGGAGAAAACTGAAATGCAGAAAAGTGAGACTGTCTATTCTCACTTCATATTGTAGTAATAGAAGTACCCACTAAGGGTATTAAAGAATGATGACCATTAAAGGAGAGGAAAAAAAGCTTACAGAAAGAATAAATATGTACGAAACAAGCAAATGCACATATATAACAAGCCATAGGAATGAAAAAGTTGGTGAACTGAGTACTGCAAACTTCTTAAAAAACGGTGGAACTATTATAGTGTAATTCTTCTGGCAAAAATAATTTTAATGCAAATGTGTGATATTTCAAGACAGGCATATAATCTTGTTAAAATAAAATCTGCCATATTTGTTGTTAAAATAATATATTTTAACTTCAGGGTTTTCTATGAAAACTCAATTTTGCTTCTTGTATTTTATTTCCTGTCAAACTCCCTGGAATTTCTTTGTACAAACCCTGCTTCAGTCTTCCCAGTACCCACTATTTTTTGTGTAATCCTTATGTGGAACTGCAGCCATTATATACCTGACTCTTGAAATAATTTCTCCATATATTCTATCCTTTTAATATTAAATGAAGTTATAGTGTGGTAACATAACATCTTTAACAAGATTGACCCTACTGCTGTAATGGAGTACTTCATAGAATAATGAAGGCAAGAGTGGAGGTTAGTTGTTTTAACAATTGAGTTTTCAAACATTTAAACACTCTTCAGGTTTTACTGCAGAGGAGAAGTCAAGGTAGCACATATACTAGGCAAGAAAGAGAATAAGTTTTACAGTTACCTTTCATTGCTTGACAGATGGTATTACCTATTACCTGAGATGCAAGAGATGTGTTTGATGAAGTCTTCATAATTATGATAAAATTAAACTGCATTTTTCTGCCATCTAGTGGCTGATTCCTCACAGGAGAGCTTTGAAGTCAGCTACAGCTTGCTTTACTCTTATAAGATCTCTCTTATAAGATCAGCAGCCACTATTGGGGTAGATCTCCAGAGAAACACAGCTGAAAGATACATGAAGGCTTACCTAGTGCTTTGTGCTCTGAGTAGCAAAAAAGTGCAGGGTATATAGCCATGAACAAACAATAGTGTAGATCTCACTAGTAGTGCAGAATTCAGTGGACTGCAGTGACTTAAAGAAGGGACTGGTAGCCTGAAAATTAGATGAAAGAATAAATTTCAATATCAAAATAGCATTCTTTTAAACTTTTACTTAATTGTAGGGACACAAATCAATCTTACCATTATTTTGATCTTGGGAGCTATGCTTCCAAGCCGCAAACAAGAACAAGTATGATATGTAACATCACCATCCCAAATTTTTCTGGAAACTGAAAACAGGAATCAGATATTAGCTTCTTTATGCCTTTTTCAATAAAGGCATCTTTTGTGGTGTTTTTCCACTTGAGCCTGGAATTGTGGATAGTCACTGTAGAATTTCATGGTAAAGACTCTGAGCTCTTCTGCATCTTTAGGTCTTAGTCACTGAGGCAAACAAATCCATTACTGTGCTCCCTGGCAATAGGGGGTGTTCTGTGTGAGTGTTAATGCAGCCTTGGCTCTTACACTGTCTGCTGGCTGGGTAAATAAGTGGCATCACAAATGTTATCACTTGTATTTAAGGTATTTACCAAGCTTTGGTACTACCTGGTGAAGCAGACAAATGAGCACTATATCAATGCTGCTCTGGTGATTTCTTAAGCCTCACTTAAACTGCTCTGTGTGTGTGTGTGAGCAGGCATCTTCTCAGCCTACATGTGGATTCCTAAATCTGCAGGCTGGTTAGATGGTTGTCATGCATTCATCTGATATCAGCTGAAATTTGTTTCCTGAAGAAAGGAGGGCATTTCGAGATATCTTAGGAAGCCTGAGAAATTGTAAGGCATTTTCAATAGATCAGTGAATTGTCAAGAGGATCCTCTTGCTTTGGACATTGTGAAACAAATGCATCTGACCTGCACTTTCTCTCCAGCAGAGAGAACTAAGGTCCAGATGGTAGGACAGGGGAAGGATGACCAAAATAAACTCAAATAGATGATGTGGTCCTGCCCAGTACTAGGTGTAGTTTGGCAAACAGGCATTCTAGATCTCCTGTTATATCTGTAGAAGTTGAAAATTGCTACATCTGTAAGACAGGTTAATTAAACAACATAGCTTACAATCCTAAAAATAACACTACTAAGTCACTAATAGCCACTGCTTGGTGACTGCAGTCAAATACAAAAGGATTGCTGCTTTTCATTTACTGAAGTTACTTGGGAATAGTTACCACTTTCCTAAAAGCACTAGCTTTTGTAACTATGAATTACTTTTATTATTGCTGATTTTTGAAGCAAGGGGTGCAGGTGTATTGTATCCTGTATACTTGTGTGTGTAGTCTCATTGGCTGGGATAGCTCCTCTTGGTACAATCATTTGGACTTCAGTGCTTGAGCTGTTCTGGTCAAATCTGTTCAGTTATCAGCATAAAATTTCAACTTTTAAGCTGTTAATCTATAGCTGAAATTAGATAAATTTCATTTACTTTCATTTTCTCTACTTACATTTAAATTGTTGCTCTGGTATCTTTACATGAGAACTAATGTAGTCCACATGCACTTAAGAATAAACAAAAAATTAAACACTTGCTTTTAAGGGGAATTAAGTATTCATTTTCTCACACACAACAGTTTAAGGGAACAGTCATAATGTTGTTAATTCTGTTATGCAGCACTTGGACTCCTAAGGAAACTAAGATATGTCCCACAAGCTACTTCAGAGACAGTTATCCAAATCGTATTTGGCAAACTTTCTGATTTAGCTAACTGAATACTGCATTTAAAACCCATTTTTAAGAGAGGGTCAGTAAACCAGTAGAGAAACCCAGTACTTCTCTGTTAGAATTACTGGTTTCTTCCTTATAATAATTATTTTTCCCCAGGGCTTTCTGTATGGGAAGTAGGAATTATATGATGCAAGAATCCAAATTTCAGTACATTCTTTTTAATGTAGAAATAGAAATGTGAAGGCTGCTGGGTTTTATGTTGGGCAGCATTTTTTCCCTAGAAGTTCACAGATGCATCACTGATCTCTGTATATTGGTGGCCCAGATAGCTTTTTAGGAAAAAAATAATTTCTCTTTGTAAATGAGTAAAAGTAAGATCTCAAAATCACTTTTATTAAGTATTTGCTATTTGCATTAAGACAATACACCAAACAGGAGATTAAAATAACAACATTGTTACACAAATGCACAGGTGTACATTACTGTGTATTTCTAAAAAGATTTTTTAAAAATTACATTTAAAGCTTTACAAAAGATGCCCATCGTAGGAACATAAAATTAAGAAAAGGAAACTAAAAAATCTTTCTAAAATGTAACAGTGTTCCAGGAATATATGAAAGCTCTATATAAGAACGAGTAAATCATCCTTTTTGTATTAATTTTAAGATTATGCAGTTCTTAGAGGGAAATTGGAGAAGGATTAATACTGGTATTGTGTTTTTCTCTTACAAAAGTGAAAAATATTTTTATTTAAGTAAGTTGATAAGATTAGGCAATGTAATACAAGTTCTTACAGCTTAATAGAAAGCATAGCTTATAGTTTACAAACTGGGGAGGTATTCAGTGTTTCATAGTCTGATATGACACTCCAGCAGAATATCTAGGATTAAGGAGCTGCACCTGGCCCTTAACATTACCCCTTTCCTCTGTCCTCATCCTCACTTTGCACAGGAGAATGGGCTTTGTGGTAAATGCCCACTTAAAGCCCAGTGTGGGAGGATATGACTTTTTTTCCCTTATTAGCAAGTTATGATCGAAGGTTTTTGAGTGGTTGTAACAGTATTAACCTATAGGAGACTAAGCAGAAAAAGCAACCACAAAATGTGGAAGAGAAGCCCCTTGTTTTGTGCTTCCCACATTATCCCCCTATTTGTATCCTTTGGAAAACCATTCAAGATGACAAAGGACGTACAGCGCACATTTTGAGAGCGTGTGTATGCATATATGAATACTTTTTCTGCTTTTCAGTGTAGTGAGGAGGCTTTGTGGGGGAGGAATTGGAGGGTGGAAGTGGGAATGCTTTGTTTTTCTCATCTTTTGTATGACATTTATGAAATTAATGTGGAGCTAGGCAGCAATCAAATCACAGCATATGATATTTTTAATGTTAAGCCTTCCTATGAAAGCCTCTGTAAAACTAAAATGCCTGTTGGGTTTCTAAAGAGAAGTTGTTTATATAGCTCAAATAAAAGTAGTGCATTTTTCTCTGTTGAGAAAATGGCTGCAGTTTTCTTTATGTTTTATAACCAGCAAGAGCATTGAAAAGCTCATTAAGAGTGCCATGTGTCTCTATTGCTGTAACTTTCGTGGCTTTTTATAAAAAGTCTCTTTCACTTCTTTTTTAAGCTGCATTGCCCATTTTGAATAGCCTCTGTTGGTTACAGGATTATAATGCCGCAAAGACTTTCTCTCAGCAAAGCCCTGCTAGTAGTAGTAAGACTTTTAAAAAATAAGTTAATTCAAACCTATTCTATTCTTCTTTCTCCCTTTCTTTCTGTCTTTTTTTTCTCTTAATCTAGATTCAACTAGATTTCTTGGAAGCGTATTCACAAAATGTTTGATACTTATGTTTACAATGTATTGTGGACAGAAAGTTAACCTGGTGTTGTCAGTTATTTTTGCTGCTGATGTATTATGTGCATTTAAATGTTGAGGGTAAAGTAACTGAGTGCTGTAGTACACATGTTGCAGCGCAGGGGGAGAAGCTTGCATTCCCTTCCAAAACTGGGATTGAGTAACAATCTGTTTGAAGTTATTTTCTTTTACAAAATATCAGGTTTCAAAACAAATGACACTTTTTATCCCTTTCTACTTTGTTCTTCTCTGTGGTCTACATTCTTCCCTGAGTTCCAGGGACCCACAGCTCTCCTTGCATCATACCTTACAGGAGACGATTCCTGATTTATTTTGTGCCTTTCTGAGCAGGAAGAAATTTGGGATAACCTTGCCTTTCTACAATAGTCTGCTCTTTCATATAATCTGTACAGAATTATTCAAGGTGTAGATTTTAGCATTCTCACTGAAACCACAGTGGTAAAAGAAAGTGAAAATCATGTTTAAATATTAATAGATTATTTACTTGTCTAAGGATTTGAGAAGTTAAGCAGGCAAATTTGATGACAGTTGCTAACATTTTTTCCCACAGCAGCTTCTCTTCTCCCCCTCCTCCTTCTTCTTTATCAATCAACAGCTCACTTATTTTTTCCAGCAACCTCTCTGACAGCCAGTTGATGTGTCACAGGCTTCCCTTCCCCCTCTTGTTTCCTTCACTAGTTATAACTATTGCAATTCAGTAAGAAAGTTCCTTGCAACAAGATGAAAATAAACCCCCGATTCAGCTAAATGCTGTCTGAGGTATCGTCTGAAGGAAATGAAACATTCTCACTACTTTGTGTAGAGCTTAATATTCCCTGATGATCAATACAATTTATGCTATCAGTACTAGCAGTCAATTTTTTTTTTTTTTTATTAACATTCTACTGATCTTCCTGTTTGGCTGAGGAGGGAGCAGATGAACTAAACAAGGGTTTATAACATAAACTTACATTTTTGTTCTTTTACAGTACGTGAGGAAGAATTATTCCTGAAGTTTATTTAGATGACCTAATGTATTGCCCTCGTTTCCTCTGCCTAATTTTAGAATTGTCCCTTAATTTGGTATTGTTTTTAATCCAACATTTCAAATATTACTCTCGTCTTGCTTGTTCCATAGCATCTGAAAAAATGGAAGTGGTTGAATTCCTGTGTGCTGGTCAACTTGCTACTGTCTCTAAGCAACTGAGTTGAATTTTCTTTGATCATGTCAGGTCTGTAGTTTGTAGCAGAAGTAGAATGTTTCTCATATCAGCACCTTCAACATTCTTTCTGATCTATATTAAAGATGAAATACTGAAAAAGTAACAGTTTATTTTGTCTTATTATACAATTTAAGATAGGTTTGATTAGAATGCCATAGTCCTTGAAATAGCAGTCATGAAGTTTTTCTTCCCCCCACAAGATGTCTTCTGAAATGTGTAAATCTGATAAATTTTGATTAATTTATCATCACTGAGTTGTCAGTGTTTTGTTGTTTGTGGGTTTGGGGTTTTTTTTTGAAAGAAACAGGCACGGTCAGTTCCAGCTACTTTGGAAAAAGTATAAGATGAACTTGATAAGAAGTAAATCTCTTACCCTGCTTCTGCAGGAATTACTTTTTCTATTTTCCCAAAACCAGGCATGAAAAGAATTAAATGTCTCCCATGCGTTTTTCTTTCCCCTCCCTCCCCCCCTTTCGCCTTTTTAATCCTAAAGGATTAGGTAGCCAAGTTACTGGAAGGGATTTCGAAATGGTATTTTATTCTGGGCATTTATTGATGGTCGATTTAAGATTTTTGTGGGTATAATGATGGTTAAATCAAGTTCTAAGTCTATAAACCATGGACATTTGAATGGAGAGGTAAAGGGGAAAGATTTGGGGCTTTTTACCTATTTTTGAAAAAATTTCCTGAATGCTTATAGTTGAGATTCAGCAAAATATCCATTTCCATACTTAGTTGTTCTCATTGAAGTAGACCCCATTCTGTTCAGCAGTAATCTTGGGTATGTTTTTGTATGGTGTGCTGCCCTTGTATTAGTTGGCTTCAGTATGTTGTGGAAAAGCATGGTACCATCTATTTTATAGAAGGATGAAGGTTAAGCAGCTCAGATTCTATGATTTCTACAGTATTTCCTTTACTGTCTTTTATTTAAAACCAGCAAGTTTAAGTAGTGAAATGTAACTTTGAAGTGCTGTTGATCAGAAATTAATATGATGAAATTAATTTGTGATACATTTAAAGGCATCTGCATGGAGGTTGTTGTGCACTTTATTTTTTACTTGTATTTACAAAATGCTTGAGTTCTAGTACTGATGATGTACTAAGCAGCACATTATGACTAAAGCTAGGGAGGGTAGGAATTATGTATTCTTGCCAGCAAACCCCATCACTCTTTTTTTTTTCTTCCAAAATACATTTTTACTAGGATAACATGCATAGGAAGAGTTCATACTCTTGTTTATGAAGATTAGCTCAAGAAATAGAGACAGTGCCAGCTCTTTTAGTGGACTTTCCAGGCAATGAACTTACCATGAATGAGTCTCATGATTACTGTGAGAAAATTCAAACACTTTTCTGTGTACAATTTATATGCATAGCATATATAATAATGCAGTATGGCATAATTACTTTTGGCATGTTTGAATTGGCTGCATTAATCATGGCAAGTAGAGCTCTTAGTTATGAAGACTATTCAAATGAATGCCAATAAAATGTTCAGAAGCATCATGTTTTATTTGTTCCAATTTGCAAGAATATTTTAAACATATTGAAACTATGTAATGTTTTTCTATCTGTTAAGCTGAGATTTGAGGCATTTTCTGAACTGAAATGAAAATCATGACACTAGACATTAGTTGGTGTAGTTTGATGTACTTAAGAAGATTTTACTGCCTTGTCTATATTATCCCTAAGCATATCTTGCATAATTACATTAGAGCATAGGCCTTTTTTCTTTAAAGATTTCAAGTCTTGGGTCAGCTAGATTTTCCTTCAGTACATTTGTCAGAATATGTTGGTCAAACACATTCTACAATGCCTTCTATCTTGTCTAGACAAAAGAAGAGAGAGAAAATAACTTTCAGTCTGTTTACAAAAGACAGTAGAAGATTTTTCTCTGCTGTAAAATGAGGTGTTTGATTTTAAAATTACAACACTTGGAGAAGAACAGCATATGCTTTTGCATTCTCTCAAATTAGTGTCATACCTGATTTGTTTTTTATCTTTGACTAGAACTGAGTATGTTTTCTTTGCCTTTTAGTTTAGTATATGTCAGCGAAACCCTTTCAGTTTTAGAATAAAGGGAGAGAACTATGTTTAGGAAATGGTTTTTATTTTGTTTTGAATGTCTTGCTTAGTTTGAAGGAGTTTCATAGCTTAGCAGTAAGACTCAGAAAGCAAGTAGGTTATTCAGTTGCTGGAATAAGGCCAGGTTTCTCATCCTATAGCTTATTGTGTAAGAACTGCCATGTGTATATTTATTGGTCTACGTATTCTGTATCTTTCACATACCTAATAGTAGGCACATGTTTGTCAAATCTCAGACAGCTGGGAAAAAGCAGTGCTTAGGGGTGCATGACTAAAATGATTGCCTCTTTTGTCTAAGGAAATGTCTTCGGATTAGAGATAAGGAAGAATTTTTTTTTCACTGAGGGCAGTGAAACGGTGGAGCCACCCAGAGAGGTGGTTGATGCCTCACCTCTGGATCCATCCAAGGTCAGGTTGGACGAGACTGTGAGCAACCTGACCTAGTTGAAGGTGTCCCTGCTTACTGCAGTGTGGAGCTGGACCAGATGACTTTGAAAGGTCCCTTCCAACCCAAACCATTCTATGACTCTCTATCCAATTTTCACAGTTATTTTAGTAACTGCTGTTGTTTATTGTTATAATACAACTGGACAGGTGCTAAACTGTTGCATTTGAATCTTAATCCATTGCAGCTTATGCTTTTGACTTCTTTCAAGTCTGAGCACATCCCAGACTTTGCCTTTGGTCTCTAACAAATTTATTCAGAGTATAGCTTCTCTCTACACAACTCTGTCAAAGCTAGGAATGTTACTCACTTTTGACTACCAAGAGAGAATTTTCTTTCATGCTCCCCAGCAATCTCCCACTCATTTTTTTCAGTATTAGTCATTTGTGCCTGTGTCAGCTTCCCTTTTTGTTTACTCTTCCATCCCATATTCCTCTCAGCCGTCTCCTTTGTCAGCTCTTGCCTCATGTTTATCATGTTTATCTCCAGGCTTTGACTCTATGCCACATAGCTCACCAAACAGTAATTGAGGCGTGCCTCCTGCACTCAATGTTACACTGATTTCTGAACACCAAGTATCTCAATATGTAGACTGCTGAATAGTAGAGACTGTTGTAGTCAGAATTCCTGTGGTGAATGTTGGCGTTCTAAACAGGGGAAAACCAGATATGACACGCTCCATGTAGAGTCCTGTCTGGCATTGTGTGGATTTTCCTCTGCTGTGCCTCACTGTTCTTCTACAAACAACTGTTCTTACAGACTGAAGGTGGTGAAGATGTTCTATAGAAATACTATACTTTGTTCTGACATAGCTTAATAGTAAAGTCAGTGACAGCCTTACTTTAGGTCACTGGTTTAAGCATGTAATTATTTCTGAATTTTTTTTGGCTGTTCCTGTTACAGAAAAAAATGTGATAGCTGGTTTTGACTAGTTAACATTATTATCAGAAGATTCTGTTGGAGTGAAGCTCAATGCTGCATCAGATAGCAGCAGTATATAAAGCAGTATTCTTCTGGAGAGATAAGAACCCCGTGCAGGCTTGCAGAAGAGTGGCTGGAAGGCTGCCTGGTGGAGAAGGACCCGGGAATGTTGGTCGACAGCTGACTGAACATGAGCCAGCAGTGTGCCCAGGTGGCCAAGAAGGCCAATAGCATCTTGGCTTGGATCAGAAACAGCGTGACCAGCAGGACCAGGGAAGTGATTCTGCCCTTGTTCTCATAGAATCATAGAATCATAGAATAACCAGGTTGGAAGAGACCCACCGGATCATCGAGTCCAACCATTCCTATCAAACACTAAACCATGCCCCTGAGCACCTCGTCCACCCGTACCTTAAACACCTCCAGGGAAGGTGACTCAACCACCTCCCTGGGCAGCCTGTTCCAGTGCCTAATGACCCTTTCTGTGAAAAATTTTTTCCTAATGTCCAGCCTAAACCTCCCCTGGCGGAGCTTGAGGCCATTCCCTCTTGTCCTGTCCCCTGTCACTTGGGAGAAGAGGCCAACACCCTCCTCTCTACAACGTCCTTTCAGGTAGTTGTAGAGAGCAATGAGGTCTCCCCTCAGCCTCCTCTTCTCCAGGCTAAACAACCCCAGCTCTCTCAGCCGTTCCTCATAAGGCCTGTTCTCCAGTCCCCTCACCAGCTTTGTTGCTCTTCTCTGGACTCGTTCCATAGCCTCAACATCCTTCTTGGGGTGAGGGGCCCAGAACTGAACACAGGATTCGAGGAGCAGTCTCACCAGTGCCGAGTACAGCACTGGTGAGGTTGCACCTCGAATACTGTGTTCGGTTTTGGGCCCCTCACTATATGAAAGACATTGAGGTCCTGGACCATGCCCAGAGAAGAGTGACAAAAGTGGTGAAGGGGCTGGAAAACAAGTCTCGGGAAGCACAGCTGAGGGAACTGGGGTTGTTTAGCCTGGAGAAGAGGAGGCTGAGGGGGGAGACCTTATTACTCTATACATATAAACTACCTAAAAGGAGGTTGCAGAGAGGTGGGTGTTGGTCTCCTCTCCGAGGTGACGGGTGATAGGACAAGAGGGAATGGCCTTAAGCTGTATCAGGGGAAGTTTAGATTGGACATTAGGAAAAATTTCTTCACAGAAGTGTTATCAAGCACTGGCACAGGGAGGGGGTTAAGTCACCCTCCCTAAAGGTGTTTAAAAACGAGGAGATGAGGTGCTTGGAGACATGATTTAGTAGTGGACAGATATGGTTGGAGTTGATGATCTCTAAGGTCTTTTCCAACCTAGTGATTCTATGATTTTAAAGATAATAATAATACATGCTTAAAAAGAGTTGACTAACCTGAAGAAAGCATTTATGGATCATGTTTCTTGTCTGTAGCCAGAGGCAGCAGTACCAAAAATTGAAAGATGAAAAGTCATGACTGATGGTCTTCCTGAGGAATAAATTTTTGTCAGTAGTTGTCAGTAGAGGATAAGTTAACCTACAGCACTATGTGTTCCAAAAACAGTCTTTGTCAGGGGAGAGACAAGGCTGAGAGTGGGATGGAGCAAGGAGAGCAGGGGATTTAAGAGTCTCTTGTGGTAGTTTCCAGGGGAATACCTAGCAGGGAGTAGGACATATTTCTTCTCCTGCATGACCAATCTCACTGGAACAAGTTAGAAAATATTCTCCGTTGGCACCTGTTTTCTCTTTCACCATTTTTTCAGTCATTTTCCTTGTTTGTCTGGAGGCTAAAAAAATTGCAAGTCTTCAGGCAGCATTTAACATTGCATAGAGTCTTGAGACGATGTATCTTTAAAATATGATATCTAGATGTTTTCAAACCAAATTCAGTGTTTTACTACCTGTGCAGAGAGCAGTTTCTTTAATATGCTTTTCAGGATATTATCGAAAGAGCACATGATGTGTGCTTGGCATAGATGGTGAAATTCCTGAGGCTGAGCAGTTAAAATGAGAAGTTCACTGTTGTTTAATACCTAGGGAAATCCTTATCATTGGTACCAAAGAGTTAAAGCCTAGTCATTTGAATCTAAAATCCTGATTTATTGCTGTTGAGATTGGGCCTTAGCAAATAAATGCAGTACTGTGATGTGGTGTGGAAGTCTGTACTTATGCTGTTTCAGGAGTAAATCCAAACCACAGAGCTGAAAAAGACAATGCTACTACAGTCAAATCTGGCTGAAGTTATTTTCAGCATAACACAGAATATGTGATATGTTTGGCACAAGAGAGCGAGTGTCAGTAATATGGCTAGACTCCATTCTATGTGAAAGTAGGAGCCATATCTTATGTGGTTTACTCTGCTAGTCATTGAAAGCAGTGTCTTTTAAATGAAATAATATCATCTTTCTTTGTGACATTTCCTTTTCTTCTCTAGTTTCTTCCTTTCCCTAAAAGAAATTAATTGAAAACCTCCAAGGGAAACTTACTTCTGAACTTAAATAGTCTCTCAAAATGACAAGAAAAAGCAACCCAACATACAACCCAAAGCCCATTTTAAGCAAAAGCGTTACAAATTTTAAAAAACCCTCTTTTTTAACTATTACTAGAGGATATAATATGTATACTACTTAGTATCATTGCAGGGCTTTAAGCTGTTAGAAGCTTGCTAAATAGCAGCCCACTGATGCCTGTTAACATGGAAGAAAAATAATTTTGGATTCTTAATAATGTTATAATAATTTCTATTTAATAATTTTAAATAATCCAGGGTAGATCTGCAGTTTGAATATATAAGCAGAACTGAACAATTTTACACTTGGATAATACTTCTGTACTATTATGAGAAAGTAGAAAATCCTAAGGGAGGGAAAAAAACTATAAAACATTTTCTTAGCAGAACCTGATTTGAGTCGAATTTTCCAGTGTGTCTAAAATGACTTTGAATTCTGATCTTTGTTCCTTCCATAGGTGTCTCTGAAAGTTACAGACTTGCAGGCATGCAAGTTAAGTAACAGACTGTTTTATGCAGGATCAAAGAATCATGTTTGTAGCTTGCTATAAGTGTTTTTGTTCTATTTTTGTTCCATGCAAGCTAATGGAGCTTGCTTCTCTGTATTTCTGTTATATTTGAATCCATGCAAAACTTTCTTTGAGTCTGTTATTGTTTCCACTGAACATTCTTCAGTAATAAGTCTTCGTGCTCCTTTCATGTACCTTTTTGTGTGGAACGTAAGAGGCTTCCCTTACAAGAGTATGTGTCTCTAGTGCTCGTTTTCTTTGACCTGTTTCACTGTGACGTGTATAATGCAGGGAATACTGGGTGGCTCTTTTAGGTTTATCTGCAGTGCTAAATTCACAGTGAGCTGGAAAGATGATCATCACACACTTGTGTATCTCCTACTTCTGGCTAGAGATCAGATTCCAGAATTCCTATGTCTGCATCAAATGAGCCCCTTTAGTTTCATTTTCTTAATAAAGACAATATTTGCTTGTTTCTGAGTTGCAGGGTTATGGAGTGAGACAGGAGATTTTCCAAGAAACACTGTAGGAACATCCAGCTTAACAGAGAGGTCAGGAAATTATTGATGTGTGTTCAGAAGACAAAAAGACTATAGCAGGGAGAAGAAGAAACAGATATGGACTGAGCTTTGGTCATAAACATTATTCTAATAAGTACTTAACCATTGCCCTGTTCAGGACTGAAAAATGTACTTGGGGAAAGGGAGAGTAAGTTGCTGGGTTTTGTTCTTTGCCTTTTTTTTTTTTTCCTGCATGTGAGAAAGCATACATAGAAGTAGAAAGGAAAAGAAATATGCGGACTTTTACAGGATAATATATTTATATCTATTAGTAAAAGCAGCAGATGTAGACTTGAGGTAAATTTTTTTTTGCTCCCTGTCTTTCAAAAATAAAATTAAATTCACTGCAGAGGAGAGCTGGCCTAGGGATGACTTCAAGTTTCAAATAAGACAATCATGGGGAGTGGAAAGGGAAGTTGGATGTTCTCCTAACTAATGATACTTAGAAGAACTGCGACTAGAGGTGAGGCAACCTCATTTTACCTGAATATTGTCTGTGTTGCCTTTGGTGGAGAAAAAAGAATGAACAAAGAAGTTGTGAAGTCTGAGGATGTTTTCTTTTGGGAAGTCATCCCCGTGTCACGGTCCACTTATAAGCGGAGGCATGATGGTTCATTTAATTTACAATCTCAGAGTGCAAAGGAAAAAGCAATAATTCAACAAGTCAAGGGAGTTAAATTTCAATCCAAACTGGAACTTTATTAATTGTGCCCATAAAGTGGCTTGTGATAGAAAGAGAGAGAGAATAAGGAGAAAGATGGGGAGAAAAGAGAAGAAGAAGGGGTTTATAGCTACCACTATGGGTCCACAGATGTCTGGCGTCTTTGGGGGTCCGAGACCAGAAGGCGTTCCACTGCCACTGTCTTCAATCAAGGTGACCTCACGGTGGGGAAGATCTTCTTTGAAAATTTAGCTGCTCCAGAGCTGTCTTTTATGCTAGTCGATACACCTGCGACGTGCCTTTGCCTGTGGAGATGTGCCAATCTCCACCTAGCAGGCCACGCATGCCAAGAGAGGAGTGTCTGCGGGTCTCCTTGCACATATGTTTCTTCTGGTGACAGTGGTCGACCTGGGGTCTCCCGATGAAGGCCAGTAGTAAGTCCAGTCATTAATTTTCCTGTCTTTTCCTCCTTGCTTCATGGATCTTTCACAATAGTAGGGAGTAGGGAGGCTTGGAGACAGGTACAAAACATTTTTGAGACAAGGAGGTAGGTACCAGTAGTTAGGTACAAAGCATTTGTTCCGTACCAGCTTTGGCTGTTTTCGTAAGGCGGGCATCTGTGATTTATACAGTCGCGTTCTGAGGCTTAGCACATGATGAGAAAATGTTGAGGCAGAAATTGATCCTTTGAATGAACCTTACACCCATCAGGACTTCTAGCTATATTGTCAGCTAAGTATGCTCAGCCTGAGTATTGACTGAACAAAGGAAAAGGATGCTATTGAATATGCAGTAATGTTATGCTGTTGCTGAGAAGCAGCCGTGTTGGGTATTTTTGAGCAAAGAATGCTTTCTTTTAAGGACAGGTAGAAAGATACTGAGGTGTCTTGCTACTTCTTATGAGGATAGTGACGCAGTATCTTTGAGCAGATAACAGTTTATTGCAATATTTTGGCAGAGTTTAACTTTTGAAAGTAGAAGATGCATTTATTTTGCAGAAAATTCACTTGTGATTCTGTTTTCAGTACTCCTTTCCAGTATCTTCTGTGAAAAGAGACCATACGTAGTCCTTTCAATGAAAATTATTCTTGACTTCTTTTGGTTTTTGTAGTGCCATCTACAGAAATAATAATTAATTGTGTTGCATTAGAGGAAATTAAGAAGAGTTGTACACAATGGAGTGTTTTGTTCTTTTTAAAGAGACGGTTCACTTTACTAATGGGGCTGCTGATTGATATTGCTTTATGTGTATGGTTGGTATACCGGCTAGCATAGTGTAATACTGAAACTGATTAAATATGTGCACTTGAATGTTTCTCAGCTTGGTCCTTTTCTTGAGTTAAAAAATATAGCAGGTTGTGTCGTACAGCTTAGATTTTTTTTCATTTTGAAATTTGTTGTCTCTAGAAAAATTTGGTTTAGAGCGTATCTTCACCACCACCCATATGAAACAGTCATTCTGGAGGTGTCTGCAGCCCCATGGCAAGTTCAGGGAAACATCACTGATGAGATTTAGCTCTGGAAGATACAATAACATTGTTGAGAACCTGTCTAGAGAGTTCATTGGCAATAAGCACCTCAATTAGGCATCGAACCTATGTGCATAAGCTAGGAACCTAGTTCCCTTCATAAATTCTATGGAAAGTAAGAGGCTTTCTCAGGAGGCCCTTAAGGTTGATGCTACCTGTTTAAAAAGAGCCAGGGGGCCTAATTTCCAAACTTTTCTGCCTGTTCTGGTGTAAATAATTGTCAGGTATCGGTTCTTTGCAAGGTAGATATCAGAAGGAGTAGGAGTTACTGCTTAAAATCAATGCAGTGAAAGGAAAATGTATTTCAAGTGATAAAAAGGATGGAATATGAAGATTCCTTTGGGTTGATGTTACCAAGAGCTACACATTTGCTACAGAAGACTGTTTGAGTGTGGTAAAAAAAAAAAAAAGCTGTGGGAAGTACAGTTAAAGTGAAATGATGTAAACCTTATTGTATACACTGATGGAATACTCTTAAGTCTTGTGAGAAGAAAATTTACCCAGTGTTCCTTTCTAATTTTTGAATTGATTAAGCCAACTAATGAGTTATGTTGTATTTAATGTACATTTGGTTGTGATAAATTCCAGATATGATAAATTGCAGAGTTACTTGCCAACTGAAATTAAATGAGATACTTAAGAACTTATGTTGCTTTTAGGTAAGTGCAATGTAATTGCCACTATATTGAATCTAATATTAATTTCCAAATTAGTCTAATATAGTCCAAATAACTAACTGTTAGCTAGGTTTTTAACATCTTTGCATACATTTTGCTGTGTGACAGACAAAAAGGAAACTCATAGGTTCAGATGGGGAAAAAAGGAACTTTCCTTTCTGTGTGTGTGTACGTGTACTTAATTTTTAATCTCTCAGAATTAATATTTTATTTCAAATGCTTTATTATCCATGACTGTGAAATCATACATGTGAATGCCATTCAAACATATTGAAGTATATAAAAATGCAAAAGAAAATCAAACAATGTCTTCTTGTTTAGTTAAATTTAATAAAAGGTACTCTATATTTACAATGATGTGATGTTACAGCTTGAGTACTGAGCCTTCCAGACAAGATTAGACAAAGAGAATTTTAGAAATACCATTCTAATTAAACTTGTTGCTTGATGCAATCAGTGACGGTGTTTTGGCCTTGCCCTTGACTTTTTAACACCGAGAGGTATTTCTTATGGCTGTGGCTAAGAACTTCAAGCCCAGCTCTGCTCATGATCAGCTAACACCTGTCGTGGTGAAAAGCTATTTCAGTTGTACAGTCCTGGGATTAGTTTTATAGACCAAAAATAAACCCTTGTCACACAGTTGAGTGAATAGTTTTAGACTTTGGAAAAAATATGCTGAATGTGTGGTCTAAACCTACTGAAACATATATGGAATATTAAAGCAGTGCTGGAAAATGGGACTGTGCACATGCTGATGTCTCAGCCAGTGCAGGAAAGTAAATCCTTCTCCCCTGTAACATTAATACTTTCAGGATTTCTGCCTGTCTTTCTGGTTTACCTGACAGTCAGGCACAGTTAGGTTAAAAATCAGCTAGCATTTAGATCATGATAATTCGAAGAAACCTTAAAAAAAAAAATCACAAATTGTCATATGACTCTGTAAGATGCTGTCTTAAAAGACCTAATAAAGGAAAATACAGAACTGCTAATGCACGTCATGCAGGCTCAAGCGTATTTTTGTTTTCTTGTTACAGTGTAATGGTCTTGGCTTAATGCTCGAAAGGTGCCATGTAGAATTTATATCAGGTACTGTTAGGCAAGAAAATATTTAAGACCTAACAAAGTAATAACACATTTTCCCCATGCAACAGTGAAAAAGAAACACTAACACAAGACTTGGAATAATGCCTGAAATGTAATTCATTTTATGTGTATTATAGAAGTTCTGGTGTTTGCAAGGAAAATGTAAATTGTCCTTGTATTGATAGCTTTGCCCTAGGACTGTATGATCAATTAGTAGTCTGCAACTCCAAAGACTTTGTATATTACTGGATGGTTTGGGGTTTTTTTAAGTACATCGTAGCTGTCAAAGCCATATGGACAAAGATGTGGTCAGTTGCTAGCTAAAATTACTGTCTGTTTAATAGTGAAAACCCAGAAATCTTAAGCAGTTGCTTTTATGTTGATGTATATACACTTTTAATTTGCAGCATAAATTGGTGATATTTTGATTTTTGATTTTCCAGTCCAAATCACTTTAAGTGTAGTGTAATTTTCAATGTTTAGTGAAAGGAAACAGATGTGTCAAGCCATATTCAGCACAGGTTTGACTAGTTGTTATAAAGCATATCAGCAGGACTTTTGATGTTTTTTTGTATCTGAGCAATTCTTTTCACCTTGAGGAGGAGAGATGTACATGGACAGAAGCGATGTACATGGAGTAGAATGCACACTAGCACAAGTGTTCCTTCTGATTAGATCTATGAAAAAGAGAGGAAAAAAAAGAGCAATCTACTAAGCCTGTTGTCTAGCCAGGAATTAGATTAACTGAATAAATTACAGACTCTCTCTTCTTCTCTGCTTTTCTGCCTTTTTACCTGTTAAATACTAAATATATGCACTGCCAAGATTTACGGAAGCCTTGCATTCTCAAGGTATGAAAATATTATTTTCCTTGTTCGTTTTCTGAGGATGTAATTATGCCAAATGGGATTAGAATTTGTCAATTTATAACAAGAATCATCTGGAGTGAAATCCTAATGTTATTTTTTTCTTGGTGAACCTTAGAAAATATAAATGTGTTCATAGCTAATAAAATATGACTGGAGAATATACAACCTTATATCTTCTAATTGGTTGTGCTGAAGCAACGTTTTTAAAGATTAATAGTTTACTTATCTGAAGGTTTGCCATCCTGAACAGATGCCCTAAATTTGTTTTTTGAGATTAGTAGGTTTTATCCAACTATTGACACATGCAATGATAAGTATTATTAACAAGATAAATTTGAAGGTGAGGAATTTTTAGCTCCTTAAATTACTGCCCTGATTACTGGTGTAAGTTTCAAAATTGTTATTTGAGAATGTTGTCTGCAGTGACAGTAATTAGAGATGACAGAGGCTGTAAGTAGAAGATGATTTGAAATTATTTGTTTCAGCATCCTATTTGTTTTTTACCAACTTAACTACTGTTGTTTGTTCAGAACTATCTTGTAGTCATGTTGTTTTATATAAATTGAGGATTGTATTGCAGAATCCATTATTATGACTTCTCATGTATGAGCAGCAGTGTCAGTAGGCTAGAATTTGGCATATGGTTTCTTGTTGCCACCTATTCCAGTTCACTGTCCAAGAAGAATTTTTATTTTTTGTCAGCTTATGTTTGAATTTTGAACCTAAAGTCAACTTGCCATGCATTGAGTTGATACTCTAAGTGAAATAGAAAATACTCTGTTATATATAAATATATAGGAATGGAAGTTGTTTCCATCTGAACTGCAGATTATTCGATTTCAATAAAATGATTGTTTATGAAGTGACCAGAGGAGCTCTTGTGTTAGTATGAAAAAAATGTAACCTTTCCAAAATGATAGTGTTTAGTCTTTCTCTGGAATTAATTAAGTGGGGTTTACAGATACACATTTTAGTTTAAGGGTTCAATTTTAACACAGTTCTTTACTAATACATGTAGAGATTTACATTCAGGAATTATAGTTCATTATATATAACAGTGCAAATTATATGTAACAATAGAGAAGTCTTGTATATAATATCATGATGGGAAACAAAAAGATGAAAAATCTTGGGTTAGCACTGAACTGAGAACAATGATGGATTAAAGACAAAAAGCTGCTTATTCCAATTTTTATTCAACATTCTGTAATTCTGAGTGCATTTTAAAGTTTACTGGCAACTTGATCTCAGAGAACACAGAGCATGCATACTATGATATTACAAAATACAAACTTTTAATTTAAATATAGATAAAAGAAGATAACAGCTACTTTAGGTGGTTGCTAAGCAACTTTTTTGCATTAAAAGATTTATATTCACCAGAACACCATTTTGTGCTTAAAAACAATCATTTGACATATATTTAAATAAATTTAAACATCAAATAATTTTTCTTGTCCAGTTAAATAAACAGCTTACATTTTCCCTGTTTAGAAAACAGTAATTTATTTTAGTTATGTTTTTATTGTGCTTTGAGGTTTTGTGTATGTGCATAGTTATTGTGTTATACTCTTCAATTTCTGGTCTGCAAAGGATTAGTGAGCTGTTGAGTGTTGTGATAAAAATTAAAAAAGTACAGGAAGAATTTAAGGTCTGTGAAAGTTTAGTGCTATGTGTTTGCCGGTGGTGATATATAATCAGATCTTCTTTTGATTCTTATTTATTTTTAAACCTTCAGAATGGGCATGTACAGCAGAATTATGTATGATGGATTTAAACAGAGAAACTGCTTGCCCTGTTTTGGCAAATAGCACATTTTCCGTTGTTCATACACCAAGCAGAAAAGCGAAAAGTGTTCTTATTGACTGGCTTGTTTTGTTGCCAGGCCATGATTCTGCTGCTTAATTGTAAGTAGAAATCTAGTACTTTTCATATCCTCTTGATATTTATACTTTTCAGGATAAAAATGTGCTTTTCAAATATGCTTTTCAACATGAAAAAACATACTGGTGTTGGAAACCACCTAGTCACAAATGTGCTTTATACAGCATTACTGTTTAAGGTAACAAATCCAATTTCACCCAAAAGCTGCCAGTAGTACTGGAAATCATCTATGTTTGAGCACAATTAATAGAGAAGTTTCTAAAGGACACTTCTCAAAGCTTTTTCTTTTTGCTTCACTCTAGACGTTGGCTTGCCTTAATCTTTCTTAAGCAATTAGAAATAATTTTGTAAAGTTCATCTAATGGCTTCCCAGGGAGAAGTTTACTGTGTATACTTTTTTCAGAATTGCAAAGAGTATCTTTTATGAAATACTAACCTGTTGAAACTATATAGAGGTTAAAATTGAATAAACTTCTCCACAATAACTTAGCATCTTTGAGGTTTTTCCATGAGATGGTTCTTTTTAATTCTGTATAATTTTATCTTTTTTTTTGTCACCAGTTCAGTGCTAGGACAAACTTAAAAAAAAAAAAATCAAATTAAACAAGTGTCATTTATTACAAAAAGTCACATTCAAAAACTTGCTTTACTTAACATGGAAATTTAAGTGTCAGATCATTTGGATGAGACTGTGGAAAGCAAAATAAAATTCTTCCTAATCCCGTACTAGTTTTCTTGTCTTGTTTCTTAGGATTGAATCCTGTAGAATTTCTTATATCAAAGTATCCTTTGCTGTACGTTTAAAAACAAATTAAGCACTTGTAAGGCAGCTTTCACTGGTCGAGTCCTTCACCAGAGATTAACAGATATGCCTGCAAAGCAGCCGCAAGAAGCAAGAGTTTTGCCTGTTCATGCGTCAGTCAAATGCCTCCAACTATTTTTTTTTTTTTAATGTACTCATCCGACTACTGTGCATAATATAGGGTATTGAAAAAAACCCACAATAATTTCTCATCTTGCATGAAAGCATAAAATGAGTTATAAGGTGGTCATTTTGCCTTTGTTTATATGAAAGAAATAAGATTTTCATGTTCATTATCTGAATGAATTATAACGATAGACTTGGTTATATGAAGTAAGGCTAATTATAAATAGACGTCAATTAGTCCACATAAGTAATTTGGAAGGCTTGATTATGTGCAGCTTTTTGGAAAAGAAAATAACAAAACTGCTTAAGTATGTTAACTGAAATTGGTAATGAAAAGAAACTATAAAGGGACTTTTTCTATTTTTTCTAAATCCCTCCCAGTGCTTTCTGTTTATTTGTTTGTAACTTAAAATATGTTAGCAAATACTTGAGTGAATCTAAACTAAAGGTCATTTCTTTGGAGGGGATGACAGAAAAACAGAGCAATCCTCAAGAGTGCCTCATGTCTGTACCTTCAAGTAACTAATTTCACCACATCCTGGCAATTTGGCCAAAAAGCAAAATATTTTTGGGTCAGCGATGGGCTGATACGCAAGCTCTTGGGAATTCCACAACTAGTTGCAATTAGAAGTGCTCATAGTTGAAAAGCCCACTTTCAAGTGATAGCTCCATCACAGCAATCATAATAGTTTTCTAGGCTACTGGTTGTTTATCAGCAAGCAAGGTACAAGAATAAAAGAATGGGTTACTTAAAGCATGAATTTATAATAAGTATAAATCAGAAAATACTCAATTTATTTTGAACTGCAGTTAAGCATCATCTGTACCAGCTTGTCTAGCATGTTTAATTAACCCATGTCAGCTCTTCCTGACTTTGATGTCCAAGAGAATTCCTTAGGACCTCTTGCTTTTTTCAATAGTAGATGCAGAAGAGTTGCTCTACTTGTAAGTCATAGCTTACTGATACAGTCTTCTTCACCTGCCCTTCAGAAGACTTCAGTTTTGTTTGGGTCTATCAGCTGGACATCTTATACTATAGTGTAACGCTTCTCTTTGTATCCCAGCTTTCCCAGGGCTCTTCGGTTAACTTTTCTGTTTTCTCTTGAATGTATTACAGTCTTGATTTTGAGCTGCATGCTACTTTCCCTGTGTGTAGTTTCCTTAAATAATAACAATAATAATACATGTATAAGTTTGTATGTATGTGAACATATGGAATACCAAGGGCATAAGCTTCCATGAAGATACTTGCTCACTTGCTCTGAATTTACATAGACATTGTAAATTGTGCAATCATTCTTTCTGTGTTTCTCTAACATAAAGTTGTCAGAGTGATCATGGAGTGCATCACACGTAGGTTTAATCCCGAATAATGATGAAGCAGAGCCATTCATTAGTGGTTCCTGAGACTTAGCGTGGGTTTGGCAGAACTCATGTTGGGTGGGTTTGATCTGGGTATTATGGGTAACATGCACCTATCTCACCATTCAGGTATTACTTCCCATTTTGTTCTTACATAGTAATGGGGATATTACGAAGATATTGTACAATAATGGGCTACTTTGTTATTAAGACATTAAGGATCATGTTTCATTCCAATGTCATGTAATGATGATATATTAAATGAAATATTGTGATTTGTGTAATATTTTGGTAATCTTCTTTTTACACTTTGATATGATTGGAGAGGATGACATGAAGAGTTCTTTTTTGTAGGAAAAGATGTGGGGAAGAATTGGAGAAATGACTTCTCCCATGTGAAAACATTCCATTCTGTGCAGAAAGAAAATGTTGCATAACATTGTTTTCTTTCTTCTCACCCCATCTTTTTTTTGTGTTTCCTTTTCTTTATTTTATTGTTCCTTCCCTAAAATAAGAACAAATATGGCTTGTGAAGGTTCTCAGTAGTGGTTTTGGCTTAGAATAATTTTGTTAATATTCTTAGCTGTCTTTGGTACAGTAAGATAAACTTTCAGATATGTTAACAAAACTTGCATAATCTTGGTTTAGGTTTGGTTTTTTTTCCAGATGTTTTATTTTAACCTATAATCTCATTAAGAGAGCCTAGATTTAGCTTCATGTGAAAATATAAAGATTTTGAGACTTACAAAAAAAATTATTATCTGGAATATATTGAGATTTGGGGTAGAATATTAAAGCTTGCTTAATAGTTATGGATACATGTTCTGAAATTATTCTTTGAGTATAAACATTTGTGCCCTTTATATATTGTTTTGTATCTGTGGTGCTTTAGACATTAGTTAGCCAATGAAGAGGCGAGCATTTGAGTTTTGGCACAGGACTGAGCTCAGTGCAAGTATAAACTTAGAGGTGTTTCTTAACTGAAAAATAAGCCTACTTCTCACTGTCCTATACAGTTGCAGTGCTGCTTTTGTGTCAATAAAACTGTTAGAGGGTTTAAATTTTTCTCACATAATTGTACAGCAGGTATACCTTACCTTTGGTTTTATGAATACATAGAAAAAGCAGGTTTGTTATTCAATATAAGACTGTCATTGCTCCTGCAGAAGAGTGAAACAATTATCCCTGCCTCTCTTCCACCGTTTCTCTTTGCTTCTTCTCCCCACTACGTAATATATTTTTTATACGTTTATACATACCTCATACAGCACGATTGCTTAAATCATTGCCTAGACACTAGTGTAGGGGAGGTGTACATGGAGACAGAGGAGAGGCTTTTCTGAGTTCCCGGTTCTCTTGCAGACTACAACCCCTTCAATTACTGGAAGGTCACTATAAGATCTCCCTGGAGCCTTCTCTTCTCCAGGCTGAACAAGCCCAAGTCTCTCAGCCTGTCAGTGTGATGAGATGGGAGCGATGAGCTCTCAGAACTGGCATTTGGACCAGTTAACAGATTTACATATCATAATTAATTTATAATTGGGCACTTGAAACTATAAAGAATGTAGAAAGCAGCGGCTGTGGTTTCCTTAATACTTCTAGGTTCTCAGCACATGAAGGACACTGTAGAAACCTTTGAGTACTTCTTAATGAAATACTGAATAGAAGTCATAAAAGAGTCACTACAGAGGTTATTGGTCACAAGAGGGAGGATCTGCTGATGCTGAAGTTTTTGGTGACTGTACATGCATTCATATTTCTTTCATTTGCTGTTGCCTGTCTTCCCACTGTAGTTTTGCTTGGAGATAATTTGGTTTAGCTTGTTTCTTTCTGCTTCCTTTCCTGTGAAAACACTAGGGAAAATTAAAACAGATTACAATATGACAGAAATTTGTCAGATACTTCACATAGACCACCAGCAAAATATATTTTTTAATGCTTCGGGAGGTCTTTGAGAGGAAAGAATGAACCCACTGGGGTTTTTTCTCCAATCTACAAATATCTATAGACAAATTTATTTTCTCAGAGAAGCTGCACCATATTTGTAGTGTCAATAAAATTAGCGAGGAAGTTTTCCTGCTGTCTCCCTTTCAAAATGAATATCTAGCAGAAAAATGGCATACTGTGTCTGAAACCATACGGAAAAGAATCCAAGCAGTCTGTACATTATTAAGGGATATCAAAGTTGTATTGGCTACATGTCTTCTATTGGGCTTTCCTAAAAATCCGTGTTTAGAAACTGGTACCAAGTTCCTGGCATCAGGGCAGGGCATTCCAAGTGGTAACCTACCGTGTCTTTAGGAAAACCTTTTATCTAGATTATTGCATATTCCCTATACATCTACTACACATCAAAACTTTGTCCTGTTATTCTCAAGTCACGGCACATTGTAAATTAATTAATATTCTTCAGATTCTTAGCAATTTCAACCTATTTAATGTGGAAGATGCTGATAATGCAGGCATCAGAGCACCTTGCTTCAGAGGAGAGGCCTTAAGAAGCAGGGTACCTGCTGCTGTCTACAACTGTCCAGTATGCAGGAGAAGGCTGAGCCTGATGGCTCAGTTTCAAATTCTCCTCTCTGAGTAGCCTTTTTAATTTATGGAGTTTGGTCTATGCACCCTTTGAGTACATATACATGCAGCGCTGCTGTAGCTGAGGAGAAAATAGTTTTTATGGCCACCTTTTGTATTGAAAATTGTGTAAGGTACAACCTTGAATTCATCAAATAAGCACTACAAACACGTATTTGACTTCTGGAATAGCAAACAGCATCCGTGCTTGAGAACACTGTTAAAAAACTTATTGTCTTCATTGTCTTGTAAAATGAAATAGTGAAAAAAATGTTATTTTTTTTGCTGCAGTGCTTGCTCTCTCAGCCAAAGTTCTGGGCGATTCAGACATCAGCCTTACTCCTTCGGACCAAGCTTGAGAAAGGAAGCACCCGGAGAATGGAACGGGCAATGAAGCAGATTCAGGTAAGACTTCTGAGCTGTGTTTTTATAAATAGGGGTTCTTTATATATCAGATGGAAACAGGCTTCTGCAGTTGTTCTGTGTGAACTGTATTGTGAGATAATTTTCTAATTACATCTCTAAATTAGATGCATAAACCACAGATCCTTTTATGTCATCCAGTCTTGAGATAAACTCTTACGTGGACAAGTAATAAATGATCACTTTCTTCAAAAAAACATGACAAGATTAGAAGACTGAAATTAAAATCTTTTCTTGCCTCTAGTTTCTGACTTCTGATTTGAGGAGTTTTTTATGTAGACGTTCATTAATGTAAAGCTGCTACTGCTATCATTGTTTTTCACAGTTTTTACTCAAGTAAATGGTCTGTAGAAAACACTGAAACTAGCAAATAGTCATTGGTGTTGTGAGAACAAGAAAACATACTTGTGAGTAAAGCAACATTTTTGATTCAGCATTTTGATGTGATACTTGGTGATTAGTATTTTTATTGCATGTTTAAGGCAGTAATTAAATAGTCTTGCTCCAAGCAGAGAGAAGATAATTTTTCAAATGCAAACAAGAAATTTAAAATTTCTGAAATGTGTCAACTAATAGGATTTATTTAAACAATGTTTTTTTCAGAGGGAAGATCTGTAGGCTATATAAAGTTATGGGGGTTTTTTCATTCATATTACAGAATTTTGTTAGGTCATTTCTATGCTGTTAAGCCTTGCTGCCACACATGAACAGGAGGCATTTCTGTGTCCATCAGGCAACAGTCCTGCTGAATAAAACAGCCAGGAATGTATAAAACTTACGCTTATGGTGCTGTGTAATTAAATCCCAAAAAGCTGACATTTCATTTAAAATCATTGTTAACGCCTAGATTTTGAAGGCAGTGCAGCTTGGATGTGCTGCTACATTTTTCTTTTGCTGAGGAGGACATGGAGCTGCTGTAGTGGAATTTCCTGGGGTCAGTAGGAGTGTCAAGGAAGCCAGGATTCCATGTTTGGGAGATATAGCATCTGACGGCATTTGGAAAATAATCTCAGGATCCCTGATGCCCTAAGCTATAAAACAGTTAGAGTATCTCCAACATTTTTGTCTAGCTTGATTAAACCTGAGTACTGGAAACTGATATACTCTGCAATTTGACAGTTCCATGATGGAAATCTTCATGAAGAGGTTATCTTTGCAAGTACATTTAACTGACATCATAGTGTGCTGCAGCTGCAGTAAAGCAAAGGATTGATTAGCACACACTGCGACATTTTGGGAGGTGACCTCACAGTAGACACACAATCTGTGATTTTAAGTATTATCTTTATCTTTAGGTTTTTTGTGTTTTCTTTCACTATATGAAACTAGAGGTTTGAATATAATGATGTATTTGTGTTGTTTCGATAATGCATCAAGCTCAGTTTCCAGAAATAGTTAGAAGTTGTTTAAGGACTGATATGTGCTAAATTAATCAAATAATTTGAATAACTTTCCATTTAAGGTTTTCATTCCTTAGTTCCATTGGATCAGGATTTTAAGATTCATGGTTTCTAACAGTTCTAAGGAGGAATCAGGAAAGTGGCTGATATTAGTTGCATACATAACACAAGATTTTTTGTTATATCATCTTCATGAAGGTACCAGAGAGCTAAAGAGTTCTGCAGCTATTTATCAGTAGAAAATGGATTTCAAAGCTGTTTTCATACAAATTGTTGGGGGATTTTGTTTTGTTTGGTTGTCTTTTACAATTTCATGTTTAGTTGTTCAGATTGCTGTAGAAAGGTTAGATGTTGAAGATTAAGGGAGGAGGTTGGGATGAATATGATTAGATTCCCCCTGTTCTTTGCAATATCAGATTTTTAAAGTAATTGTTTAAATTCCTGTAAGAGGGTGTTAGTAAGAAGTGGTAAATTAAATCCTATAAGTTACTTACTTTAGGACTGTCTGGAGAGTACATGAGCCATTATAGACTCCGATTTATTGATGCTGGGATTCTCCTGTCCCCTTTTACTGCAACTGTTTACATTTCCACCTTTACCTGCTTCTACTCTGGGTCAGCAAATCCTTCCAAATAGCCAATAAGCTTCTTTTTAGATTAATATCACTAGGCAGGCATATGCTTCTTTTCATCCCTAAGGCAAGCCAGGCCACGTTGTTGGTTTATCAAAGAAGAGATTTTTTGGTCACATTTTTTGTGGGTCTAGCTATGTTTGTTTAACTTATTTTAATTACTTGAAAATAATTGCAGGTATTTTTCAAATGAGAGTATTGGGTGAATTTAGTTGCCATACTCGGATTATTGAATTTATCCCTACTTTACATTAAACAGTTTCTGTGAAATGGTTTTATAACTTTTTTTTTCTAATTGGAAAGCTTCAAAAGTAATCGGCATGATCATTTTCAAAAGCTTTTTCTGATTACCTTAAAAATCTGAACTACAGATAATATAGTCTCTAGAACAGGTTTTAAAATGATCATTCTGGGTACTCTGGAATGTACTTCAGCTAGAAGGCAACTTGAATTGGGGAGGAGAGGGATTGTTCTTAATATTTTTTGGACGCTACTGGTTTTCTCTGTCCAGTTATTGCATAAAGCAGGTTTGGACCCACAAAAATTAAAGATTCCTAAAGCCTATACATTCTTCCAACCATTTTTCTAAGAAAAGGAAACAGTATTCAAGAGCTAAAATAGTTATTTTACATTCCACTGGAATATTTAACCATGACCAGTGTAACACGTATTGAAGTCTGGATTAAGGTACTGCCAACCAAAATGTGTCTCTGGATACAGAATGTTGGTGTTTTTTTTTTTTTTAAGGTTGGGTGTTTGGGGCTTTTTTTCCATATGGATGTAGGTGAGGGAAGATAAGAAGTGGGAAGAAGAGGGGAATTAAAGGAAAAGATGGAGAGGGAGAAAACTGGAAGAAAGAGGAGTAGGTTTTGATAAACAGCTCTCCACATAACCAAAAACCTGCCGTTTCTGCATCAGTTTTGGGATCAACTGCCTTCTATTGTAAGAAAGTAATTCAGAAGTTATTAATAGTGAGAAATTGTTTGGAATAAACTGTTAAACCACAAATTACTGCTGAAAGTGCAGCCAGAGCTCAAGTAATAGGATGAGGGAGAAAAAAGGGAAATTTGAGTGGTCGAGGAGCTATGAAAAAAAAGTTAAAATAGAGAAATGATTTAAAATAAACCAATCAGTTTAAGGCATGTGAAGGACAGCAACCCACTCTAGTTTCTTGATGTATGAAATAAGTGTGCTCTTCCATTTCAATGGATTTTAAAATATTTTTAAGAATGAAGCAAAATGAATTAAGATGCCATGCTTTGTACAAAGGATGGTGGAGTAGAGGAGGTGAGAGCATCGGTGAAGCTGTCTGGTACACCAGTAGCCTGCTCAGGCTTATCCTACTGGACTTGTTAGAACTACTTCCTACAGCTTGATCTGTGTGGTTACACTGGCTACCTCTATGCTTGCTGCTTTTATCAGCTCGTTCTGTGCTCCTTTCTGACTGTATTTTCTGCTGCTTGCAGCACCTGGCGATAGCATGTCTGTCAGCTAATCCCTTGGTTTTCCTAGCACACAGCACGACACACTCAGTGTTTCATGCAGTTCTCTCTGGCTCGCTTTTCTTGGCAGCAAAGAAATTTGCCTGTTAAAGAGAGAGAAATGTGTCTCGAAAGGGTGTTTTTAACAAGACTTCAGGAGATCTGGGAGCAGACTAACAATATTATAGGCTAATCATTATGTCTGAAATTGAAAGGTCACGAGAGATCTTGTTTTATATCCTAGTCTTACACAGATGTGTGTGATTGGGAATTCTGTGTCAACTGCCCTGTAATTTTCACTTAAATAATACTTCAGAGTGTCATTTTCTCCAGCAGCTAATATTTTTCTGTATGTGTGAAATAGGTAAATTCAGATTTTTTTGGTTTTTTTTTTAAATTGTTCATACTGTAGAAACATGGTGGTTGATGTTCAGTTCTTTCAAATCCGAAGTTATATACACCCATGGAAATAAAGGGCTGGTATAGGTCTAACAGAACTGTCATCTTCAGCTCTATGAGCCTGAATGCAACTTTGCTGTTTTCTTATTTTCACATTGGTGATCTTTAAATAGTTCTGCAACAAAGTTATGTCATTTATCATAGAAACATATCCTTTTTATTTTCAAAACTAATCTATCACCTTCTTGCCAGCTTGCTCCCTGTGTTTGCTTTCTTTGGCAGTTGTTCTGCATTGGACAAATTCAGCATTTGAGGGAAGAGTTAAAAAAGGAGAGGGGAGCCATCTTACTCCCACCAGGCTGATTTGAGGCTAACAGATTTTTCATGCTTCTTTTGCCTCTCAAGTTGTATACCTTTATGATCTGGCCTCTCAAGACCGTGGCTGGAGTAATATAGAGAGACTTTCAGTATGACCAAGAGAATGACACCATTTGTCCGTTCAGCTAAACTATTGTACTAGGAGTTCCTATTCCTGTTCTATATCCACCTCTTGTACTCTAGGAGCACATTAAATAAGATTCTAATAGTTTATTTTAGTTGTGTATGGAATGGAAGAGGAGAGGAGAAAAATTAATTGCTAAGAAATTTGTTTCACATTAAGTTGAAAGTTTTAAGGGAAGATTAGTGGGATATATGAGATGCACTGGTGAACTGAGAGAGATTTCATTCAGCAGGGTAATAAGTGGAAGACACACCTCTCCTATTCTATAGAGATCCTCCATTGATATCCCAATTTCTCAACTATTATGAATTGTACTTACTATTAGAACACATGTTCCAAAAGCTATTTTAAAAGAGGAGAAAATCCAGGTGTCTTATAAAACCTTTCCGTAATGAATTCTATGCAAGATCACAAGGTCTGCAGAACCCCAGAAATAAACCTTATTGCTTCAGAAAGCAATCACAAGGAGAGTGACCTCTTGGTGATAGCTCTGATTTCAGTCTCGACACACATTTCCAGAATGTATTTCATTTTGCTTAAGCAAATGACAGATTTGATAGAAGATGTTACATGACACAAGTGATTCTGGGGATACACTGCACTTGTTGGCACACTTCAAAATAATTAATGTGGTAGTGCTTGACTATCTGCTTTTCTTCTACTATGCAATTATGCGTTTTGTTGGGGAAAGAAAAAGATCAGAGATCCAGTCTGCCCGGAATTATTCAGGAATACCCAAAGTGTTTCTGTACCACTGGCAAACAAAAAAAAAAAAGAGAATATTGAATAGTATAATTTTCCAGGTAATGATTTCTGCCTAGAAGTTTTCTGTTGCACCGTTGTATTTGCCAGCTTGGATCAGTGCTATTAATTGGTGTGGGGAAAAGAATGAAACCATTCTTTCTGTGCTCAGGTTTCTTCATATTTTCTTAGCTAGTACATTTCAAGTACAAACCTTTTTGCTCTTTTGAGAATTACGTTCAGTACCTGAACTGTTCCCCTTCTAGTGTCAATGCACTTTCTAAAAGCAGCCAAGAATACTAAGCCTTCCATTTTTTCCAAAATATTTCCTGTTGAATTGTAGCTCTAAAAGCTTTTACCTTTTTTCCTTTAAAAATCTCTTCGCTCAGTGTCCTGACAATTTGAATGATGATATTAGGAGTTATAATGTCAGTTAGGACGATCCTTAAGCCATCTTAAACAGTACTATACAGTACTATAACACTTTTTTTATAGACAAAGTGAAGGCGGCAAGTTGTAAAGAAAAACATGTTTCCAGGACACAACACTCACATCTTTCTGCCTAAGCTTTGCACTGGGAGGCATGAGCATTATAAGCACGGCTTCAATGAACTAAACAATTAAAATAGTTAAGATCCACACGTAATCAGATCCAGATGCAAGGCATGGAAGACACATTATTCCCACCTATTGCTAAACTGACTAGATGGATATTTATAGGTGTATGTCATAAATGTCTCTGCAAATCTGGGTATCCTGAGGTGAGCTAACAAACTGTTCAGAACTAGCCCAGTACTGCTAGACAGATTTTCTTGAGTTGCGTTGTCCAGTTCTCATGCCAGGTACTGCAAACCAGATTCTCCCTTATCTGTTAAGGTAGTTGTCTCTTTCTTCTGTAACAAAATTAAAATCTAACCATATACTGACAGCTTTACTTCTTTTTATTTCTTTCTCCATCCTTGTCCTTACTTCCCTCTTCAGGGAAAAACACGAAGAGCAAAGCTGATTCAAACAGTCTTTCAATCTAATTTTCAGCATTGACTGCAGTTGTGTCTTTCCTCAGAGCAAGCTGATTTGGGAACTATAAAAGCAGTGTAACCACAACAGCTTGGAACTTAATGCATGCTTACTATTTTGAAGTGTACGCAATTCCTCTACAGGTTTTGCGCCCCGTTGAAAGTGTTTTAGAACTACCGTTCACCAGCGGCAGTACCAAAACTAGCTAACTAGATGCAAACAAAGGACTTGCATATCAACAGGATGCAGTTGAAATTCTTTGTCCTCCTTGTGAGTCTCCGCACATATGATTGTATGAGACACGAGTATTGGTTTAGGACAGATGTATGGAGCTCTGTTGAGCTGTGACAAAAATGTCAAGGCCTCTGATAGGAAAAAAGGGGGAAGCTTCGATGCAGATCTCTTGGAGTGGAGGACTAGAATTACCTCTCCTCTTCCCAGGTCATATAAAGACACAGATTAAACCTAAGGTCAAGCAGATATATTTCGAACTTGAGACTGCAGAGTAAGAGAGAGACTAAGATGCTGCACTGTAAACAAATAAGCTGCAAGGGTACCAAGAAGGGAGTCAGATGCATGTATGGAAATGACAATGTTCTTTTCCCAAACGCAAATTGATCTACCCTGTATTTGTAATTTTAAATGTAGCACTGTCTTGATGAATTGATGGATGACAAGATTCTTGCTTTTGCCACAGAAAATGCATGGTCTGGTTTTAAACCTGTCCCTCACAAGTAAATCTAGATTTTTCTAGACACTTTAAGGGAAGTTCTGCTTACTCCTTTTGTTACATCATGAAACTTAGTAAAATAATTGACAGGGGAAACAGCTTTTGCTTTGAAAACAAAACCATTCAAGAAGATACACTTGCTTGATAAGGATAATCTAATTAATATAAAATTTAAGTAAAAAAAAAGTAACACTAAAATAAGTAAAAAAAAGAGTGTAAATTACATAAAGGTAAAAAAAATATACATAGTATTTTTCTGAAGATTTTGTGTCCTCTTCAAGTGTATTTGTCCTGAGGCTTAAGTTGTTAACAGGATTTAACATTGAAACCCATATCCTAAGCACTGGCACTCAGTAATTTTGGGCTCAATATTTGTCCAGAAGAGTAAGCTCATAATTTTGAAAGTCAGTAATGCTGTTGTGCTATTAGAGGCCTCATCTGTTTTACTAAGCTTCTTTAGGTGGTAGTGTTTCACTATAACAAACATTCCAAATGCCAGTTGCATCTAAACTGCCTGGTATTCTGCTTGGTATACTGCTTGGCTCTCAGTTTCAAATGAAAAGGAAATATTATGTCATTCATTCATTAATCTGCTTATCTTCCATTCATGACCTTGACATCTTTTGTGCTAATTTTGATATCAAAAGGCTTTATATTTCATTTGGGATTGTTGGACTCATTTCCTTTTGTGTGCTTTCCTTCCCCACCCAGCTGCAAAATCCCTATTATAAAGAAACTGGAGGTTATTTTAGTAAAATTACACTGACAACCTAAGTGAATATTTGTTTCTTAGTTGGCAAGTATTGTTTTCAGAGTTGAAATACACATCTGCAGGGCCTGGTATAACAAACAAAAACTTTCACATTAAGATTCTACTACTTGACTTATTTAAAAAAATAGACGTGCACAGTTCCAGCACCCTTGTCAATAACTTCTGCCCTGGCATACTTCCCCTTACAACTGTCAACATCTTACTGCATCTTAGAAGTTCACTTGGACTTATGCAAAAAACATGTCTTATTGGTAGTCCAGTACTTCAAGCTGTGTTGCGTAGATGCCTTACAAATTTTTAGTCTTCCCTCTTCCCTACCATCAAAGTGATTGTGTATGTGAAACCAGTAGCTTAGGTTCAAGAGGTAGTCTCTGCCTGAATAATTTTGGGATTTGAGGTCATTGTGATCTGAATGGTTTTGGATTATGATCTAGCTTAAACACGTAGGAGATGCTGAGGGAATAAATTAAAAGGGAATTCCCTTGTTTGCTTCAGAATCAGGTAGTAACGGAGTAGGGAAGAGTGAGTTACCAGAATATCAAAAGAAAACAATGAAACATAACAAAAAATCCCAAAATTATTTGCTGACTGAACTAATATTAGAGTTTATTAATTCCAGTTGCGTAAATTCATATCAGTTCTCTCTGACTCAAGTATGCTTAATCTTCAATTACACAAATCTGTGTGCATATTTCAATTGATTAGAGCAGTAGTATCTAAACATGTGGAAACTATTCACTTCATTAAATGGCTATTTAAATGCCAAATTAAGACAAACTTAAGGAGTTTTGCATTCTTTTCAGATTTTAATAGTATTCAAGAACAATAAAACTATATGCAGGGCAAGAATGAAATGCCCTGATGAGCACAGGAAAGACACAATCCTGTTGGAGCGTGTCCAGAGGAGAGCCTTGAAAATGATCAGAGGCGTGGAACACGTCTCCTATGAAGAAAGGCTGAGTGAGTTGGGATTGTTCAGCCTGGAGAAGAGAAGGCTCTGGGAAGACCTTATGGAGGCCTTTCAGTACTTAAAGGAGGCGTATAAGAAAGAAGAGGACAAACTTATTAGCAAGGACTGTTGCAATAGGACGAGGGGTAACTGGTTTTACCTAAAAAAGGGTAGATTTCAACTAGATGTAGGGAAGAAATTTTTTACAATAGGGGATGGTGAAACACTGGAACAGGTTGCCCTGAGATGGGGCAGAAGCCCCATCCCTGGAAATGTTCAAGGTCAGGTTGGACGGGGGCTCTGAGCAACTTGATCAAGTGGAAGATGTCCCTGCTTACTGTGGGAGGGGTTTGTCTAGGTGACCTTTAAAGGTCCTGTCCAATCCAAAGTATTCTATGATTCTATGATAGTTTTACAGTTATAATTCACTAGTTATCAGTTTATTACAGGTAAGAAGTTAAAACAGTTAAATAAAACAAAGCTGTTCTCTTTGTCCTCCCACTGTTTTTTCTGAGGAATATATCCCCAGTCTTCTGAGGTAAAGCCTGCCACATGAATGAGTTTTTCAGCATGACGAGAAGGCACTAAACATTTAGGGTATTGTAGTTCAAGAAGTTCCAGGGCCATGGTGAACTGTCCCTCAAAACATAGAAATTAATTCAGTGTCACAAGTCTAATTTATAGTTAAACGTGTAGTAGATAGGACCCTGAAATGATGCTGAGACATACAAAAACAGTTGCTGGGAAATAGAACAATAACAGTGAGACAAATGTTATTTGTAGGAGTGTTTCTGTCTGTGTGTTTTTTAATATTTTGAAAGTGATCCAGCATTGTTCTGAAAAATTCTTCCATTAGAAGGTATTTTAGTGCTTCTTTAACCACTGCAGGAAATAAGAGACTAGAGACTGATTTTAGTTTTAAAAGTATTTAAAGTGAAAGATTATGGAAATAGTGGTGCTCTAATAGATGTAAAAGTAGGAATAGGTAATAAATCAAAGCCAACTTAGTCCAGTGATTCTTGCTTTTCACCTTATATACTCACTTAAGAAAGAATAAACAGTCTGTCAGTAAGACTTTTCTCCTGATACAAAAAAAAATATATTTCTTCAGATCAGAATTCAAGCAATAATTTTGAGAAGCCCAGACATTTATGGTCAAAGTAGATTTTCAGTGGGAAAAGCTGAAAAGAATTACTCAAATTTTGAAGTAGGGGCGAGAACGTCGTTGTATAGCCAAATCAGGGTAGAGTCTGAGAATGTTACATTGGAAGCATTTTACTTTTATCATGTAGGTCAGCACCAGGGATAATCAAGGAGAACACTTTAGGCAATTTGTTTCTTGGACAGCAGTTCAGAGTAAGATTTCAGCAGATTGGTTTCTGCAAAACTAATGAAGTATACTCCATGGAGATTTGTAATCATTGACCTAGAAAGTACGGATTCACAGATAGTGGGGTGAAGGACTTTGTAAAAAAGGTCATTAAACTGGTGACAAATCTTTGTGAGATAAATTTAGAAATAATGAAGAAAGGTAATGCTTGTGGAAAAGATAAACTAGGAAAGAATGGGCTATTGTGTAATTAATGAGGGAAAACGTTATTTTTCTTTTTTTTTTTCAGATTAAATGAAAGTACCATTTACAAAAACAAGAAGTAATTCCAAAAATGAAAATGATTCTGTAGTAGGAGTCAGAATTGCTTTTTCTTATAGGTATTTCTACTGAAATAATTTCTGTCATGCCAAGGGCCTAGCACTCCAGTAGGTCACAGGTTGTATTACTATAAAACCTATTTAATACTGTAAATGTAGGTGGTTTCTAAATATTCAGAGGTAGGAAATTTTGGGAATCTAGTATGTGAAGAATCAGTCGATTGGAAGCTGATTTAGGACCATTGATTCAAATAATCATTTGGATCAGTATATGGAGAATTCCACGATGATATGTTATTTGCTCTTTTCAATACTTCCATTTGCTGTTCAGTTACCCAGTTTCTTTACAGTATTGCTACTTGTCTAAATGTTGTAAGTCATACATTGTGGTTTTGTGATAAGAATAGGGCATTTTGAGAGATGTGGAGATGTTTTTGTAAGCAATACTGTGCCTGAAGTAAATATTAAATGGCATAAATACTATTGGTTTTAGCTATTACGCATATCACTGTGCTATACCTGCTCATTTTTCCAGATGCAGATTTGTGCAAACATTGAAGTTGCCTTGAAATAGAAACACGCAGTAAATGATTCTACCACAGAACACTTCAACTCCTGCTAAACTCCATTTTCCCCTGTGTAAAATGCATGCAAACAGAGGTCATTAATAAAGTTGCAAGTTCAGACACTTAGAAGTTATAAAATGCCAGATTACAGTGCAGTCTTAAACTATTTCAAGAGCTCTCCGGCTGCGCCTCGCCGGGACAGTTCCCCTGGCCTGAAATCTGTCTTCTTCCCTCTGGTTGTCTATTAAAGGTGCAGGCTGAGGGTTGGATGAGTGGACAGAAGCCCAGCAGACTCCTGGGCTCGCATTCTTTGTTTCCCTGAAAAAAATGGTAGCAGAAAGGCAGGTGGTGGCAGCTGCCTTTGGAGGATTTAGTTCATTTTTCAGTCCTCTCACTGTGCCCAGGTTAGAGTATCTCAAGTAAAATGAGGCTGCTGAAAGCAAAGTGTATCTGTTCCTCCTGAAGATCTGCATGGAAAAGCCTCCCATGCAAGACTGGTGCCTCTAGAATTTGCAGCTGATTGTCCTCAGTTGAGTAATTGAAGGCTACAGAGAGATTAGAGGGTGTACATGTTACACTGACTCTCATTTTGTTTCTGCAGCCCATGGTTCTCTTGGGCGAAGTTTTGAGTATCTAGAGTCCATGTTTAGTTGTAGCTGCTCTTTTGTGAAGCTGCTGTTGTCCAATTTCTGTGCCTCAACCTGTTTGGTGTGAGTGACCTGCACAGGCCACAAAACTCCGTCCAGCAGAATGAAAATTTTATTTTGGTTGTCTTGACAGATTGACAGGCTGTGCCTAATGCTGCTGTGTGATTATGGAAAGAAAAGTATTTTGTGGGTTCTTCCTTTTTTTTGATAAAGGACTGGGTCTTTAGGCAACCTTGATGTGTTTCTATTTGAATATGTCATACAATCAGGCATGGAATATTTAATGCATTTTCATTTTTACTGGAAATCAAGCCGATTTCAAGCCAATTGCTGCTGAAGAGGCTTATTTTCCTCTTTGGTGCGTGGCTCAATCATGAACAGAAAATGATAGAGGGTTTGTTTGTTTTTCCCTGATGTATAGAGAGAGCTTTCCAGGAACATGTGAAGAGCTGGACTGGATATCTTTCAAGAAAATACATATATTGAAAACAGACTTCTTTATATGCAATTGCCTTTCTTTGGGAGAGCTAAAGTTTAAACGCCTGTGTGTCATATTTCTAATGTATTTACCATCATGTACTCTATGGTTGCTGGGTCAGGCTCAGCTACTGGAAGAATGTGTGTTTCCCGCCAAGTAGTTTTTTCAACAAAATCTACTGGGTATCAGTCAAACATTCACTGTATAGGGAAGCTATTCTTAGGAAAAATATTTTTTTTCCTTGTAAGAAGGGAAAACAATGGGTGTCCTGAGATGTTACCTGAGACATTCTGATCAAATTCGTGACAGAAGAGACCAAACTTGTCTGTCTTTTCTCTTCATTCTCCTGTCCACTTCAGCAAATAACTAAAGTTGTCCTTGAGATCTGAAACTAAATAAGAATAGTTGAAAACCAGATTTCAGCAGAAGAGCAATTAGCTTGTGTAAATAGAAATGCTGCAAAAAGATCTGTGAGATTAGAGTAGTTGAATATCTGTGGTTTCAGGTTACAGATATCTAGGTAATCTAGACAGTATTTTTTGTCTTCTTAGAGGTGTCTAAGGACATCTAAGTAACATGAAGGAATTACGCTTCATATGATTGCCAGTAAAAAGACTGCACTGAGTTACCTGAATGCATCACATTTTGGTTTGTGTTGTGTTTTTTCCCTTGAGATTTCTATTTGTGTAACAAAATATCATCCAGTCTCTACCTTAGATAGGAGGAAGATGAAAACACTTACGTACTTGCAGTTAGTTGGTCTTAAGAACTTTTCCTCTGAAATTCTTTGTTTTAAATATCTGTTGTTTTCATTCTACAGAAATGGCTATCTAATTCCTAAATTATAATTTTTTTTTTTGCCATATATAAATGTTTGTTTTAAATATTCATTTATAATATGTTTACTTAAAGTGTTTTTGATAAAGCTTGAATGAGACTTTTTCTGCTGCTTACAGGCAACTGGTCTTTTTTTAATGCTTGCATATATGTATACTAATGTACAATTTATTGTAAGCAAAATGCAACTATGTGGTGTATAGTAGGTAAATTCAAATCCACCAGCAACAGAAAAAGTACAGGATGTTTCCAGTAGATTATTTTTCTGGAGCAGGGTGTTGTAGTTGGAGGATAGAATGGATTGAATGAGTCATAGAGGCATGTATGTTTATGAGTATTTATACATAAACTAAGAATGAAATACTGCATATAAATCTTTAAGAGTTAGGCTTATCTATCACCTTCTCTTTGTGGCTTTTTTGAGGAAGAGCTATATCTCTCAAAGGGATATTCCTGTTATATATTACAAAACATAAATATTTTACATAGTTTATGCTTTATAACACTTTAATGCCCGACAGACGTGGGGAGGATAGATCGCAGTACACAAAAATAGATGGTTTCTGGCACAAGATCAGTCAGATCTTTATTAACAGTTATAAGCAAGTTTTTCCTTTGCTGAAAAATGGGCACAAACTTTGTTTTAAAAAAATGGGGGTTTGCTCATGCTTTTAAAGGAAATAACAGCCCTAAATGCATCAAGCTTGAACATTTTAGAAATTTTTCTAGGCATAATCTGTCTTGAATAGAGCCCTGCAGTATTCTCCTATTGATATCAGGCACCGGCAATATTGGACATTTGTGCAAATGCCACAGAGATGGCTGTCCTGAAAAAAGCCTCTACTGGCATTCTCAGCCCGGAAACTTGAAACTTCTCAGTATTTGCTGAGGTTTAGTTGATGTTGAGTTTCTTTAACTGTTCAGGGGAGAAGGAAATAGGAGATATTGGAGGAGAAGCAATAAAACAAACATTGTGTGTTTACTACTATGAGTACTTACGCTCTCGAGATATGGAGCATCTTAAATGAAGAATCAATCAAAAACAACTACTAGAAAAATATTGTGGGTGGATAGTTCTCAATCCGGTACAAGATGACCTTTTTTCTTTAGAGGTCAAGAAGACTTCTGTGCCCAGTCATAAGTGGGGGTGTATAAAAATCAAAGTAGTAGCTGTAGTCTGCTTTATAAAAGGGATTATACTAATTTGAGAGAATATGCATAGAATTTTTCTTGTTTCATTTCACTTAGTTTCTTCTCTGTGTAAACTGGGGTCTTTCTCTTGTGACTATTTCAAAAAGGCAAATAACGTTGGACACCGAACAGTGCAATTTCTTTCAATGTAGTGATTACGTACAATCAAGACAGTTTTACCAATATATTGGGCAAAATAGTTAAACCATCACGTTCAATGCAAGCAGACTTAGCTCTGGAAACCTGCAGCCTGAAGCCTTCTCCTTGAATGTTGCAGTTAGTTTTGTTTCACACACTGCTTGTTTTTATAGTTCTAGAGTTGCATTGCCATGTTAGTTTTTCTCTGTGAAGCATCCTGACAAATTGGCAGCTGCTGTGTTCCAGTTGCCTTGGAACCATTCATTTGTCATACAAAGTAAGCAGTCAGTGCTATACAACATTTTAAAGTTAGCTTTAACAAATTCTAACGCAGCTGTGAGTTCCTAGGGAGCAGTGTGATACAGTCCTCTGGTTGGTTTAAATATACATGGAGGCCAGTCCTATCAAGCAATCATGTCGTTGGAAGAATGACTGAAAGGGTGAGCTTGCAAAGTGAGCAGAAATGGAAGCCTTCAAGGCTACCAGATTTTAATGAAACCAAGACTTATGTTTGAATAAGGGGTTAGAAAAGGATAAGAATTTTGCCCCGTTAAGCATTGAACTTCTGTAGAATTCTCTGCAGGACATTTTCATCCTCTGAAGAATGTGAATAATGTAAAATCTCTAGTAAGTAGGGCTCTTCATCTTGGCATCTCCGTTCAATGTAAGAAATTATATTTTTGACTTTCTGTAAATCACAAATTATAATTTATAATAGTGGTCACTGTAATAAATTTTTCCAAAAGTATTTAATGTCATAATTCCCCTGTGAAAATTAGATAAATGAGGGAGAGGATTTCTTCCTTGATGTTGAAATGCATCCTTGCTTAATAGCTTTTGGTTTGTGTTTGGATGTCTTAGTTCTTGACTATTCAGAGATTTTCATCATTTAAAAGAAATATGTAATTTAAAAATCTGTGAGTTTTTTAAAGGTTATCACATTATGTACTTTAAGTCATTTTAGTCCAGAGAAACTGTCTTAAATTTCAAAATGCTGTTCTCAATTATGGTTGAATGTAGTAAGTCCAAACATACTACCGTTATGTCTATTTATGATGTAGTCACTATCTGGTTAGAGTATCCCTCATGAACTTTAGACTAATCTCAACGGTTTTCTTTTTTTCTGCATTATGTCCATGTTTATCAACTAAAAATTATTCTCTCCCATTAAGCAAAACATTACTGCATTGTTATATGAAAACTGGTTTTATTGCTTCATAGTTTCTAGCATCGCTTCACTGGGAGATTAAGTATTTTGATCATTGGATTTCAGAAGCCCGAGTATGTTTCAGTTTGTCCCAGTGGTCTTCATTACAGGAGCCCTTGGGTTGACAAAGAACTATTAAAACATGTTTGTTGTCTGGATTATAAATATAGTTCTTGCATGTTTTTAAAATGAGTTTCCCAAATAGTGTAACTCAAGATCTAATTACATATCCACAAGATACTAAGACACTTACAGTACATTAGAAAAACTTAAAAAATCTGACCTAATTCCCAGTAAAGAAAATTTGGAAACCCCTAATTATTCTGTATATTTAATTCTCTGTATTTGTCACCTGTTTTCTAATGTGTATACAGTTTCTGAATTTTAGACACAGATAATGGGATATATGATTTTTTCAGGGGAATGCACCTGTTTTAGTAACTCTGTACTTATGTATTACTAAGTAAGCTTTTACAGAACAAGGCTGTGACAGTTACTGTCAAAATGCTTCCCAAATTAACTCGGAGTATGGTTCTTTCTTGTGCAGCCTTTTTCAGGCTTCATTGTTAGGAAATATAATTTGCAGATGACAATTTAAAAAATAAAAAAGTCATTTAATGGTTTGAAGCTTCAACTATTGTGTAGGTTTTCCATTAGACAAGTATTTTAATAACAATTTTAGTCAGGATTTTAAATCATTTAGGTCTTAAGTTGTATGAAAGTTTGAATTAATTTAGGGATGAATCTCTGGAAGTTTTGCGGAAGTCTGCAGATATCACAGGGTCCATGAGAGCTTCTTGTTGCATAAGATTTAAAAAAAGCTTCATAAATACTAAATTTGTTTCGTAAATACTGAGCCATAGAAACTCCTTATCTGTGTGACTGAGTTCTCTGGTGAGTAACCAAAGGAACTTTTTGATAAATTTTCCTGTTTATTCATAATTTGTAAAATAAGCTTATGAATAAAATAAGAATTTTGAAATTGTACAACCACAGAGCTACACATATAGTTGCTGTTACTTTTACAAAACTTTTCTCACCTTTGTTCTTAAGTAAATACCATATGTGAGCCCAGTTTAGTTTGGGCTACACACCTGCTAAATTCTTAGAAACCGTAGTGAGGATGAGGTGAGATGAGACAGCAGGGTTGTTTTCCTTGCGGATGCCTTTTTTTCTTTCCCTCTGTCTCCAGACACCTTCTTTCCAAGCAGCTGAACAATTCCAACTGTGTCTATGCATCATCAGGCACTTGATTGCCTGATGCATAAGCCGAGACCCAGACAGTCACAAAATTGTGCTCCATACTTTGGCATTTAAGAAGGTATATAGGTTGTATAAGTAAAGACAGATGCCCAGAGTTGGCCATTTGTGTAATCTACATTATCTATTTAATCGTTAATCCAAGATTATTATGGTAATTTATTGTTTCAAATTATGCCAATTTGTAGGTTTTTGCAAAGCCTTCCTTCTCCCTTTCTTTCTTGAGGATGCACTTAATTTTTTACGTACTCCTAGTGTACTTTTGTAAAATTGAGGGGCTCGGATTGTAGGTGCTCAGCAAGTACTAACAATAGGTTTCGCTGCTATATAGTTTGTAATTTTCAGGAGCTCGACAAGCAGAGCAAAAACAGGGAATTTTTTTTAGTTTTGACATCTGAAGGGAAAGCTTTCTGTTTATGGTATATGCTGGTATTTACAATACTGAACTTTCTAAGCCTAAATATAGGTCAAGACTGGCCTAAGCAAGAGGCTGACAATCTGAGCAGACAGTGACCAAAAGAAAAGGATGGATTAAATGATTGGAGAGATAATCTTCCTGTAAAGGACAGATGATAATGTTGGTGCTAGGGGTTAGCACTGAAAGTAGGATAAAGCAGGGGAAAATAGAGATGGATACAGAAATGGTGGTATTTTCATCATCTTTGAGAACATTAAAATTAGTTTGCATCAAGTAGCAATTGGCAGAACTTATGAACTAACAGTCATAGATGCAGATGCTGAAGGTTGGTAGTTTTATGACATGAAGGAGGAAAACATTAAGGATATTTTATAGTTTGCTAAAGGTTTATTGACTTCTGCTAAATAAACCTACCCATAGAGCACGTGGCTGGCAAGAGAGTTACTGGAAGCATGGAGCTAAGGGAGCAGCTAGAACAGAAGGGCAGTAGAGTTGTGACAGCAGAATTATAAAACATCCAGAGGTAACGGACAGAAATAGAAGAAGGGCAAGGAAATGGAAACAGGTAGTTAGGCAGAATGTGGAGAGATCGGGCTGATGTGTGGGACTTCCAAGAGGAGTATTCAGAAATTTAAGACTGGTAAGAAGTGGGATATCATAGAGTTGTTAGAGAAGGAGGGCAAAAGCAAGGCAAAATAATGCCACAATCAGCGTGTTGGTAGGAAAACTATTGGAGCTTATTTTTCAAGAGAGTACATAAACCATGGATTTTAATAACTTTTAAGTTCATTAGCATTTATTCATTTTTAAAGAATGTGTAATATTCATATATTCTACCTAAATTTTCAGTGTTCGTTGGAACTCTGAACAGAGCTTGGTATTTGTTTTGGGAAGGTAGAGAATTCTACTTGTTAATACTCATTCTCCTGCAACGTGTCATTTACATATGACTTTTTTGCTTGAGATGTGTAGAAAGGATATGGCTACAAATTTTCTAATAAAATATGTTGCTTTTGAAAAACTGTTTTTCTTTCAGAACGACAGATTTTTTTTTTTAAAAAAGCTGAAACAAAACCAAAACATTTTGATTTTCTTGAAACATTTTCTTCCTTCCATCTCCTGTTCTCCTCAAAGAATTATTTTACAGGGCATATTTAGGATTTCCTGGCTTTCCCTAGGCTTAGAGCAATTTATTATTTTTAAATTTTCCAACTGTAGTTCACTACTGTGTCTGGATTTGTAAAATTATTACCCAAGGAATTGGACAATATCTCAGTTTAATTTTTGTTGCAAGAGAACATAGAAAAATGTAATTCTGCATAGCATTCAAACATTTCAGAAGAACTAAAACTGAAATGTGATTTGTTATATAGTTTGTACTAAAATGAACTCTGTAATTAAATAATAACACTTGAAAGATTTCATTTGAATCTGACTCCTTTTGGATAGCTTGAAACTGTGTAGAGGGATACAATTTTATTAGTCTGTCCCTTTAGTTAATACGATCACACCTCAGTCATTTTCTTGGAGTAGTTTTCTGGATAATCTCTAGCAAACAGCCTCTGGATGTAATTTTATGAGAAAGAATGTGAATAAGATTGAATATTTTAAATACTAGTATTTCAAATTAGGAGGTTAAGCATAGACTTAAAGCCTAAATTATTGCTGCCTGTTTTGATTTTCTTTTCTTATTGAAACAATGGAGCCACCTAATAAATCCCATTAATATCAATAGCAGTTACAAGTTGCTTACTAGTTCAAAACAGATAACTGATTATTTTAATTTTGCACAACTGTTATTTGCGTTATTGAATATGTTGGGTAGCCAACATTTAGATTTAGAAAGAGAGAGAAAGAAGTGATCCTATTCCTTTTGTTTGGGAATCTTTGTATTCATTTTCCATGCTGAGAAAATTCTGAAAATCTGTCTAGCTCCTTTTATAAATCTTGACCAATTGTATTTGAGACTTGGATAGATGAATTATGAAGGCAAGTAATTTAATAATCCCTTATTTATACCCCTGGCTTAAAACTTGCTAGTTTAGTGATGACTGGCATTTGAAGAAAGTTTCTTTCTTATCTCAAATATTCTAACCAACTTTTTGGCTATAGCTGCATTTAATATTATATTTTTCTTGCTATTGGATTTTTATTTAAATAACTTCATAGTGGATTTTGAGAGAAAAAAGTTAGTGCTAAAGCTGCTGTACTTCTGCTCTGCAAAAGTTTCCATTCTCTCTCAAAAGGTTTCAGAAGAAAATATTACAACAATCCAAAGCTTCACCAAAAGGGGGAAAAAAAAGGCCTGAATTGAGTTGTGCTCCAAGTCACTAATTTATTCTGTATTAGAACTGTGTTTCAAAAATATGGCCTGCTATAATATGTTTGTCTGTCTTTCCCTTTTAAATGAGAAATGTCATGCCTAAATACTATTTTAGACAGGAAGAAACTAGCTGAAGGATTGAAATGTATTTGGCAAGGGCACTTTAATATTTGACAGAGTTTTACTCTACATGTATTTGTTTAGGATTTTAAATTTTATTCTTATTCCTGTCCACTTTGAAATCTGAATATTTTCAAAGCTTTTTCTATTTATTATTACCTCTAATGAAGTGTTTTTGCAGAAATGTTTACTGCATTGTCTTACATGAGGTAATGAAAAGGCTTGTAGCATTATGGTGTAAGCTTACTGGCCTTTAGTGTTATCGTTAGTATTTCTCTGTTATGTCAGGAGTGCGTAATATCCACAATGCTTTGGACTTATGTATTTTTAGGTTAATTAGGTCTAAGTATATATTAAATCAGAATATATTTTGCATTTATAGGCGCTTGCAGACCAATTTGGAGATGCAAATACATCGGTATCCGAACGCATGAAGATTTTCTACTGTTGTCAGGTGCCTCCGCATTGGGCTATACAGGTGTGAAGCAATCCTGTTTCATGTTTTACTTAGAAGTTTGTGGTTCTTACTGTTTTTGATACTGCATGACTTCAGAGTCAAGAATATGTGATATGATCTTGAGTTGGAACACTGTAGATGTAAAGATGTAGTCTAACCACACACAAGATTTTTATGGAATGAATTAAGTTCTACAGTGTTTTGCTTTTAAATGTCTTATTCTGTCATGCATAGAAGTAATTGTTTGCAGAGCAGTTGTTCTTTACTTTCCTTTTTCCTTCAGTAAAAAATGGACCAAGACTGTCAAGCTGCCAACATATCTCCTGTAAAAAATAATCTTGCCACTGTCTTACCATATATTACTGGTTTACTTACGATATTACTTGTGTTTTTGTCATCTTTTAATGATCACACGTTTTCGGCTGTTTTCAGGAATTGGATCGTGGTCAAACCAGCCAAATTAGGAGTCAAAAGTACACTGAAGAGCTGCTTGAGCCAAGAATACTTTTATTTTTGAGAGGTGTTCCTTTTTACATGTCCTGACAGGATTGTTTTCCCCAAAACTACACTGTTTACCTTCATGATAAAGTCTTTCTGTAACAGAAATCAACACACTCGAGTCTTATCTGATTATGCTGTATTTAACAAACTTAAGAAAACTTTGTGTCCCATAGATCCAAAGGTGTTCATGTTGCTTCCTTTTAATGGTGTTTTATTCCTTTCTGATTTCTAATCTCAATGCGTGTTGCTTTAACCAATCATATCTTATCCTAGCATTCTCAAATTATTCCACACAACCATTCAACTGGCATTTGCAATAAAACTAACAAATGTGATTTTCATTTCCAGTTGTCAGATTGGCACTTCTCAATCCAAGCCAATTTTCCAAGCCAATGATATCAATCCTACAATAGGGATTTATAATGGAAGATGGCTCCAGTTGTAGTAATGACGAGGCATTGCCTATATGAATTTTACCAAATTTGACTCTGAGTAAATTTAATAAACCATAAGATTTACTTCCAGTTACTGGCAAATGTGGATTTTTTTCCTAAGTGGTTGTTAAACCAAGCTGACAAACAATGATGTTGTCACATATTTCCAGGGTTTGTTATGCATTTATGTCAAAGAACTACATTCAATTCTTTTTTATTTAAGTATCAGTCTGTTCCCTTATGGTGACTTCTTGGATTTGTAACAGATACTGAACCCAAGCCTATAAAGGCAGGTCCATGACATCTGCGGAGAACTTCAGAGAATCCACTTTGGATCAGCAAAAACGCTGCAGAGATTGACTGTAGGGGATCTAATAGGATAATTAGGTGTCCTCCTACAGAATACTCCTACTTGGTTTTGCAAAAAAAATTGTCTGTCACACATAGTAAATAAGTTATTCTTTCTTCAAAGAAGAAAACCTATACAGGATTTTAATCTCCTCTTAAAAATTAAACAAAAGACCAAAGACAACTTTTCAAGGTCATGAAAACATACCTTATTTATTTTAAAATTGAAAAGATTACTCATTTATTTTCATCAGAACACTGAACTAACAGCTGTATTTGAAATAACAAAGAGGCTGACTTAGCTATGACTAAACTAGGGACTTGAACCTCTACTGAAATTCAATTTTGATTTGACTAAAAGCTATCACCCTCTTGTAATGGCTTTTTGGATTAGTGATTTCTCAGAATTAGCTAACAAAATTGTATCAGAACCTTTCTCTCCATCTCTGTTTGCACAGGTGCAAATTACTAGCATTGCTGTAAGAGGCTTTAATGCCCTCCTTCAGCCTCCATTTCCTACTCTCAGAATTCCCAGCATCCTGTTGCAGCCGCTCTCCAGCCACGTTGGCCATATGCCTCATCCGAGGAGTAGAAGTTCAACTCTGTCAATGCATTCTTGTCATATTTGTTTCCTTTTTTGCATTATGTTATAAACTAGTTCAAAGTAATTAAGCTACTGACATGACCTAAAGTTGGATTAAAACAATTATTGTTCTATCGATTTTTTTTTTTTTTGAGGTATATACATTGTTTGAGGTTCCAGCGTGAAGTTTCGAGAGAATAATTCCGTATTCTCTTTCTGCTTCTTGTTGACATTAGAAATGCCTCTAACATCTTTTAGAATGGCGAATAGCATTCACTTATCTTATTCTTTGGTTACCTGGAATTTCTTCTCTTTCCAGCGTCAGCTTGCAAACTTGCTCTTTGAGCTGGGATGCACCAGCTCTGCCTTACAGATATTTGAGGAGCTGGAAATGTGGGAAGATGCTGTAATCTGCTATGAAAGAGCAGGACAACATGGGAAGGTAAGAAAAATGTTTTTTACAGCTTAAATACTGTCTTGAAATAGAGTCTGAAGTACGAAAGACTGGCTTGAGCTATTTACTAATAACACTCATTTCTACAGGATGAGGAAAGTCTGTTTAGGAAAAATGGACACATGACATGAGTCTGTCATAACCCTTAAATGCTAAAACAAAAAAGAATTGGCGTAATGACTACATGCAATATAAGCTAATAAATAAGAAATAACTTAGGAAGCAAAAAGGTTGTGGTAGTGATTACTGATGAAAATATTAAAGGAAAATTAACAATTATGGACACACAGCAAGATGTAATGTGGGCATTCCAAGAAGCCTGTAGCTGTCATGATGGGGTCTTGGAGCTTTGCCTGGAGGAGGTATTTGTTTGATTTTTTTTCCACTTGAGTTTAAACTATTACTTGTTTTTAAAAACATGTTAAATAGAGATGTTTTTAATTACCTAATTTTAACATATTCAAATTACATAATCAAACATTTGAGACAAGACGTGGCATAAGATTAAAAGGCTTTATTTTGTTAAGTCTATGTTTCTGTTTACTTGAACTTCTCCATCGTTTCTTTGACACTCTTGCAGATATGTGTGATCAGCTCCAGGAAACGACAATTTAAATCCATCATCTAACTCTCTGGGTGACAGAATTCTTTAAAAATGCTGGTAGCAAGCTGTAACTGCCCTCCTATTGTTGATTATTTTGCTGTTACTACTAGAGCAATAGAGATTTTAGAAAATGATACTTAGAAGTAATGTCTACTTGTCTGTAACTTCAGCTGTGTTTACTTTCTGGTGCAATCTCTCACACAGAAAGACTGTAACAGGAACTCATGCTGTCAAGCTTTGTTTTCAGATTTTTATATAGTTTTCATAAATACGCAGAAAAAATACTTTTTTTTCTTCTCTTCCCTGTTCACTTTCTCTCTTTCATATATTGTGTCTTCATAGGCAAAATCACAAAGACGATACTTAAACTAATTTAAGTTTACAGAACAGAGAGTTATAACTTCATTTAACAGAAAAAATGTAGAATTGTTTGTATTTATATATATTTTTTTCTAATTATTGAGCATAAATGCTTAGATTTTGATCATTATAAACTGACGGATGTATCTTGCTGGCAAATTCTGTGTCACAATATTCATGCCTTGGGGCTGGTATGCTAATATCCCAGTCTTTTCAGTATAGTAGAGAAATAGAGTATAGAATATTTTCATTTCCTGGAAATGCATTCTGTCCTACTTACTTTCACAAACTGCCCTTAGGGAGTTATGAAAATGGCACTTGGAGAATAGGACAGGATATCTGACACAGGAAACTGCTTAGAAATGCTTTCAGAATGAGAATTTGTGCTGTGCTTTGAAAAACAGAAAATGCTATGTAAGTACAAAGTAACAGTAGCACTAGAGAAAAAAACTAGGTACAGATCAAAAAAGCCAGAAAATTAGAAACATTTAGGTGTACATCAAGGGAGTGACTATTTATTCTTGTCAAAAAGCTTTCAGCCTGTGAACTGCTTGTATTTATCAAAAATGTTTTTATGTTTTTTGATCATGGCAGTTATTCTTTTAGAAGTGTATGAGAATCTACCAGAGCAGTGTGTTGTTCAGTGGATGCTCGTGTCATTAAAAAACTTAAGATATGTGTGCCCAAAAGAATACACTCTATGTTTCTCAGTCACAAATGCTTTTACACAAAAACCCTGAATTTAATTACTGAAAGATCTAACAAAAGGACAGATATCATCAATATCAATGCATTTGATGAGTACTTAGGCATCAAAGTAGTGTGTTATGTTCCTTCCTCCTACTTTTGAATATGCACTGACAAAGAAACAGAGCACGTAGATAAGGCTATGTGAAGCTCTATATTATGCATTTGGGAAATATATAACTTGGTTATAACAGGGCCATCCGGCAGTACAAATATCGTAGTGTGAGTTGTCACTAACATTTAGCTAACATTTTTGTTTATCTTATACTGTTACTAAATGTGGCTCTGTACTCACTTGTTTTATAATCTGAACAAAATTAGTAGAAACTGCTGTCATAATATGAGTTAACAGAAGAGTTGCAAAGTGCCAAGCAGTGAGCAAAGCAAAGCACAGTATAATAAATAAAAGGTATTATAAAATCTTAATGCGCAGTGTGTTGATAGTTCCTGTGGCTTCCTCGTTCCAGTCTCTTACTTGTTGTATTCTTTTAACAGGCTTGTTGCAAAAGCAGACACTAATCTCCATGTGCGTAGTGAGAACTGGTGTTGAAAAGTGTCCCTCTCCCTTCTTTTAACTGTGAGGGAGATGTAGAGATCTGGGGAGTAATATTTATATTGAACCACTTTATTTGGTTAAGGTGAAAGAGATCTCTCTAACCTCACCAGAAATGGATAATATGCTAAAAATTATACTGTTTCCCTGCTAAAGTAAAAATGAAGTGGAGATGTGAATTTTCAGTTCTTCCAATTAAAGTGAGGCCTTTCTTCCTTGCAAGAGCTCTTAAAGCATAGTAGCTGCTGACTTTTGATAAATTCATAACACCTACCTTTTAGCATCAGCTAAATATCTCTAAAACATTTGACCTAGGAAACACAATTGTAGAAAAATCTCAGAAGCTTACCTTTAAATAAAGGAAATGCTTCCCAGATGGAAAGTCAAGTGGTGCTATACTGATTACTGAATGAGATTGTTCAAGAACTTGATTGATTTCTACTACATATCATAACAGAGTTAGAGGAAGGTAAGCACTCCTACATGTAGCTACAAAATTAAGGAGGAGGAATAAATAACTTGCCCAAGGTCATGCATAAGGTAACAAGAAAGATGAAAAGTGAAGAGCTGTCCTTTTCTCTTACTACCTCTTTCCATGCTCACCTGTTGTGCTTCTTCATGCTACTTCTCTGGTAGCCTGGCAAGTAATGTGCAAGCAAGAAAGATAAAAGCATTTTGGGAAATAATTTAAACTAGCAAAGGCATGAATTGTCAATGGAACTGGCATGTCTGTGAAGACTGGGGCTAATAGGATATTTAGGAAACGAGTAAAATAAAAGCATGGGATTATGTGGATGGGTTCATAAATGGAAGCTTAGGGCTGGGAAGCCAAATGCAAGATGAATCTTGAACTTGATTTCCAGGAGTCTGTGTAGAGAATAATAAGAAGGTACTACCTTTCATTTAAAACAGAACCTTCTTTAGTGATTATGGAGTTTTGTGAAGTGTTGCCTGTTTAATTCCCATGCCAACTGTAGTAGTCCAGAAGGAAAGATAACAGTCTAAGTCTTTCTCATGTTTAAATCAACCAACTTTTGAACTGAGTGTTGAATTCCATCCATTCTGGTGCAGACCATTCTGGAAAAGCAGTATTGCCATGATTAAATGTTTTTCATTTAGCAAGGTTTATACAGCTTCATTTTTTTCTTTTTAAGTGGCTTTTAATTGTTAATTTTCTTATATAAATTTTAATTATAAAGCATGCAAATTAATCATTAATATTTGTTTAATTAGCAAGAATAGATTTCTAGTAGTTATATTTCTTTTATGTATATTGCATAAGCTATGTGGAAAATGTTTCTTGATAATATTTTTTATTGTTAAGAGCAGATCTGCTTTTTGCAGAAGCAGGGTTCTTACCAAAGATTGAATATGCATTTTTGAAAACAGTTTACTGCAAAGTTAGGAGAAAAAATATTTTTCTTCACAGAACCCTATGCAACATGAGAAATCCTGTTTTAAAATACTTTTTGGTTTTGTAGAAGACAAATGTTTTGAGAATACATTTTTTTTTAATTTGTGGTTATGATCCCTTTGTATTAGCCTTTAAAATTTAGGTAATAAAAAGATCTGTAACATGCCAGAGAGGTGATCAGATAGCTAATCAGATGAAGAAAAAGGCAGACGTATGCTTATTTAGTTCTTTGCTTTATCTGTGTGCTGAAATATTTATGTTGGCAGTGGATTCTTGTAACCTTAGACCACAGCATGATGTTTTCATGCTCTTAAATGTGAAATGCAATTAGTGAATGGTTGACTTCCTAGTCTAGTGCATGATTAGTATTAGGCACTGCCACAGAGTAGCAGTCTAAACTTGGCACCTTCTGCAGAAGAAGAGCTAAAGAATCAGTGCTTAATGTACTTTTCACTTCATATCTGCTGTTAACACAGCAACACTTGAGTCTTTTTAATTTATCTGAAGGGAAATAAAACCTTACCTTTTGGTGCCTAATGTGATTTCTGCAATAATAAAGCTCCCAGTTCTCTCTTACGAAGAAAAAATAATCTTAAAAATCTATTAATATGTGTTCCTTTAATCTTTTCATAGCAACTAATGGAGACAGGAAAGGGGAAGGAAGTAAACTGCCCTTTAACCAACCCCTCTTGAAGTGCAATTTTCTTGTTCCTTGAGGTTTTCAAATGTTTTGACTAATTCTAAATTTTAAGTAATAGTTTCCCCTTTGTTTGGGGAGCTGTTCCATAGGCTCTTAAAAATACTTGCCATTAAGTTATTTTCCTAATATCCAACCACTATTTTTCTTCTTAATGGGATTCTATTTTTGCTAGTTTAAGATCTAGCAATCTAGCAATCTAACCAATCCATCCCTTCACATTTGTGCACTTTAATTATTTGTAGACTTTTGCTGCTACTTTATTTAACAAAAATGATACGAGTGAAGTGTCTAAGTTATTAGACATTAAATATTTCAAATCAAAGTACAACAAAGTAGTTTTTCCAAAGATGATTTTCAGGCAGGATCAATGAATTTTACTGATTGGAGGAAAAGGAGGTATAGACTTTGGTTCTGTAGAGATCCTCTGAAGGGAAAAGAGAGCAGTTCTTACAGAAACAGGAAAGGCAGTAATTATTTAAATGCTGAGATGAACTCAAGTTTTCCTCTTAGATAAAGTAGCTACAATAGAAGAAGGACTCGTGTTACAATGTCAAACTTCAGAGCTGTGGCAGGCTGCATCAAATCTTTCTTGGTTTTAGATGCTTCAAAATAGATCTTTTCTAACATAAAAATTATACTGAACTGAATTATGTATGTTACATATTTGTAGCAAGGGACTGAGGTGAGAGTTCAGTCAGAACAACAGATCTTCTCTCCAGTTTATTTGTCTTTTCAAAAAGCCACAGAAAGCAGGCTATCTCTTGTTTAAAAAAGAAACAATGATTTTATTGTTAGAGCAAGATAGTGACCCTGAGATAAAGAGCTTTTGAAGATTGGTCACAGCCCTTACTAGATGTCTGAGAGATGCAGCTTGTGTCTTGTTTTCCATAATGCTGTATATATTTGGAATATATTTTATCTCAAATATTTAAATAAATTTACAACTGCTGCATCTTCTGTAAAAGAGTAGCATTTCCAAAACCAAAACTATGAAAGTGGATGTGGCTTCAGACATAATCAAATGGAAACAACTACAGTCAGAAAAAAGCAATTAGACAAAAAAGAATGACAGTTGTTGCAAGAGTACTTATTAGGATTTATAAAACCACAGGTGATATTAGGATTGCACGTACCTTAATGGTGCTGATTCGACATTGTTATGAAGTACGCATAGGTTTGACGTCCAGGACTGGTGTGTGCTTTTGGGGCAGAATACACACCTAAGATATATATAGAATGAGGAGCAAACTGCTTCTTGTTTTAATAGGTACATTTTCCTTGGTGCATTAACTGAAAAGCTGACGTATTACGTTGTTGTAGAAGTATGTTTTTTTAGAAATAGTTTGGAAACAGATTCTTTCTAAACTTTATCTTTGGTGCTGTGTTGGATCAATATAGTGTTTCCTTACTATCCCTGCTTCAACTGATGATTGTGACATGATAAAGTTGAATTTGTTCAGGTAGGTGATTAACTGAAAAGAAAGTGTCTTTATGTATTGATTTCTCTTTGTTCTTTAACAGGCGGAAGAAATACTCAGGCGGGAGCTAGAGAAAAAGGAAACACCAGGATTATACTGTTTGCTTGGTGATGTTCTTAAAGACCATCAGTACTATGACAAGGCCTGGGAGCTCTCCAGGCACCACAGTGCCCGTGCCCAACGATCCAAAGGGCTCCTTCATCTCCGCAACCGGGAATTCAGGGAATGCGTGGAGTGCTTTGAACGTTCTGTGCAGATCAACCCTATGCAGGTTGGGAAATGATATACATATGGCTTTGGTTTAGTTGGTGTGCAATTTTGGGTGATTACACACTTTTTCAAAAGGCAGTTCTCTGCCCAGTTGTCAAAGTAACAGCTTTGTTCTATTCCTAGCAAATTTTTTGCCATCTACTTGGAGACCTGGCTAAAAATGGTAGTGTAAAGAAAAGAAGACATCCTTTTGCATTCAGGTCCTTGCATGCAGCTAATTCCTTACCCCTAAAGGTTTTATATTTCAAAGAGATCAAACCATTGATAATTAATAATTACCATTAAATAAACTATGAACAAGCGTCAAGCAAAATACCCGTAAGAAGAGTGCTGTGTAGGTTTCAATGAAATTATGCTTTTGCCTTGTCTGTTGGCTTTGAGTTTCAAACTCTGATCTCTGTACTTCACAGAAATCTTTTTCCAGTATTCTAGTCTGCCCTGCTCTGGGGTCACTGAGAATCACTGTGCTGCGCTTGTGATGACAGTAGCTTTTTGTGCGGTAAAGCATCAAAACTGAAACCACAGTCAAAGGAGTTCTCTTGATGAAGCTGGATATTTTGACAGATCTTTTGCAAGCTGTTCTGCAGACGATTTTTATAGTCTTGTTTCAGGTTCTTAGACACTATATCACATCTCAGTAGAGTCCACCCTGTGAAAATTTTGTGAATTTTAAACAGCTTTTTGGTTCTTTATGTATGTAAATAGTGCTGTTCATAGGCATTTCCAGGTCTGTATGCAAGTAGGATATTCCTTCTTGCCTTCCAAAGAATATTGCTGAACCTGCTGTTTGGAGCTCCACATAAGTATCTGGACTTCTACTGTAGAAAAATTTAAAGGGATCCAACCTTTCAAATCTTATATCCTGAAACTTTTTTGTATTTCAGTGATGGATTTTATTCCAGTGAATCAGGTTCCTGTTTTTATTCTAGTGAACTTCGGGTAATTTATAATGGTATCTTAGAATGGAAAGCAAGATGGACAGAAATGTTTCACTTTCAGTTCTCTTACTGACTTAACAAATACCAACAAAATATATATTATTTAGACAGGAACATTGTTGAGATCAAGTGGACTTCTGGATAATAAAGAGCTGCAGAAGATGGCCTACAGGGCTCAAAACTTAGAAATATTCTGCTGAGATGCTTCTTTATTTTGTGTCCTATCCAAAGGAAGCTTAAAATGAAAGGTAATCCAAGAAAAATAGGCCACTCTATATGGAAAAGCAAACATCTTCCTCTTGTTGCTCAGGAAGCTCTATTTAAGATTCAGATAAATTGTTTCAAGCAGAGTGAGCAAATGGATAGTGTGGATTGACATATTGCTGTCTTCTAAAGTCTGTCTGTATATTCTGTCATTACAGAAATGAATAGTTTCCTCTTCCAGGATGTCTTGTGGACAAAGAGCAGAGAGGAAGGCGATTCTAGATGCAAGGACATTAACACAAGGAAAATATTCATTAAGAAATTGTTCCCAGAATTGTGAATAATTTATCAGGAAAACAAGGATTCTCTATTATAAAGAAATTATATTGGAAACTTTTTTGGAGGAAGGGATTTTTAGACTGCAGCAAGTGATTCCCCAAACTACATAATGGATAAAACCATTCTCTGACAACCCTCCTTTAATCTTGTGTACTCTTTGGCCAGCTGGTCAAATTTGGTTGAGGTCACTGAGAGTAGGTCTTTGCAGTATGAGCCAACCACCATATTAGAAATTGGAGAATGCACAGAGGAATGACAGCCTTGCAGTTCAAATACATGAAACTCGTCTTCATTAGCTCTGCTACTCACAGAATTCATTGTTCTAGAATGTACCTAGTGAATGATGGATGTGTTTCTCTTGCACTTTCACTGCAGGCATCTTGCAGGGCTGGAATGAGACAATTCCAGAGATCAAATAGCTCATGCAGTCAGTTCTCCAGGGGTGAAAGTCTGCATAATAAAATTTACAACTTGTTAAATTACAGATTTGTTAGTTCTTGTGCTGAACAGCATATGGTTCTCTACATCCAGTTGTTTCACATTTGAATTTTCCAGAAATAGTGTGTTCTTAGTACCTTTTTTGTGTCTACTTTATTCACCACCATGTCACAGTCTGCAAGAAAAGAATAATCCTTTTTTATGCTGGACTATTTGGCTTATAACATCTCAGCATAATTTTCCTGGGTGTGAAGCAAGACAAGTGACATTCTCTCAAATTTGGGAAAGCAGTCACACTTTAGAAGTTAGCTTGCCATCAGCTACATCTGGAATTTAAACATTTGGACAATGCAATGGGAGCCTTATTCTCAACAAACCTCTTCACTCATCTTGTAATTGTAAAAGTAGCTTAAACAAGAGTTGAGCTAGAGTCTATACAGACTTTTTTATGACTTTTTCCAGTTATGCTTACTTAAAACTATAATATGTTCTGTCAATGTGGTGTGTTCAAAAGAAACTGCATTATAGAGGAGATAAATGATGCCAAAAAATTAGTTTTGTGGTTTTGAGCACCCAGCTGGCAACCAAGAGTCATGGAGCCGCTAAACCCAGTGGGTAATAAAGAACCATGTAGTTGCTTACTCACTCCTCCCCCTTCTGAGAAGGAGAATTGAAATAAACAAAGGCAAAACTCCTGGAGTGAGGTAAGAACAAGGAGGAATCATTCAGCAATTACTTTCATGGGCAAAACAGATTTGACTTGGGGGGAAAAAAAAATCAATCAATTTATTACAGATCGAAGTACAGCAAGATATTGAGAAACAAAACCAAATCCCAAAAAGAACACCTTTACCTCATCCCTCCCTTCTTCCTGGACTTAACTTTATTCCCAATGTTCTCTACCTCCTCCCTGCAAGTGGTGCTAGGGGACATGGAATGTGGGTTTCAGCTGGTTCATCATATGTTGTCTCTGCAACTCATTCCAGAGGGAGGACTCCTCACCCATGACAGGAGTCCTTCCCAGCTCCATGAAACCCATTTTCCCAGTCCTCCCTGAACTTCTCCAATGTGAGTCCTTCCACCTAGCTGCAGTCTTTCTTAACCTGCTCCAGTGCAGGTTTCTTGCAGTGTCCTGGCCTCCTTCGGGCACCTCCACCCCTTCCAGCAGCCACCACCAGGTCTCCTCATGGGTGGCAGGGCAACAGCCTGCTCAACCGTAGTCACCTCCACATGCTGCAAGCAACATCTCTCTTCAGGCGTCTGGAGCACCTCCTCCTCCCTCTCTGACATTAGAGTTCTTTGCCACGCTATTTTCCTCACATCTGATGTCAGCATAGTTTTTATTTTTCCTCTTGCATCTGGTGCCTGCAGCGCTGTTTCTCCCTCATGTGGTTTCTCTCTCTGCAACTGAACCAAACCAGACCGGACCAGTACCAAGAACCCTGGTAGCCCCTCTGTTATCCCCCTTCTTAAATACATTATCACAGAGGTGTTATACCATTGCTGATTGCCTTGGCCAGCGATGGGTTTACCCTGGAGCCAGCCAGTCCCACCTTCCAGCAGCTTCCCTGTAGCTCCCCCTGCTATCAAACCTCTTGTCATGCAAACTCAATGTACGAATAATTACAAGGTACTCAGCTAGGATTTCACTCAACTAAAGCTCTTAAAATATTTTAGTGTAATTACAAAGTCCAAAGACTAATTTTGCTCTGCAGGGTATAGATTGTTTCTAAAATATCACAGCTGTACTGCTAAGAGTATTGTACTGAAGAGATACTGGATTCTAAAGAAAAAAAATAAAAATCTGTGTCTTTTCCATATCCGAATAGTAGAAATTGCTTTAAAAATGCAAAAAAGTGTCTTCAGATGTATAATTTGGGGTGTTTTTTCTTTTAAAAAAATCAGCTATACTGTATTAATGTTATTTTGGAACCATATTCCCACTAATATGAGAGAATTGTTTAGACTCTCTTAAAGCATTTCAGAACCTTTTAGACTTGCCTGGAAATTCCTGATGGCAAGTTTCAACAAAGACTCCAAGCCTAAATTATCTTCCTTTGCTGGTCACTGTTTTCAGTTTTGAATAGGATAAAAATTTACAGCTCGTTTTCATGTGTTTTTCCAATCAGTAGCAGTATCTGAACTCCAGCCAATGCACTTCTTTTAATTTCCAAAAAAGAACTTTAACCTAGTTCCACAAGCCTTGACAGAAGTCTTCTTTCAACTTTGGACAAAGTTTTCCTTATGTTACCTTTCAGCCAGTCCCTTTACTCAGAGCAGTTGTTACATCAGCCAGTAGGATCAGCAGATTTTGTGCCCTCCCCAGAAAAAAAGGGTGTTATTGCCATTCTTTCCCCACGAAATAGATTAAGTCCTTTCTTAAACTGTATCCTAATATATTATTAAAGAGTCACTGTCCTTGTTTTATTACTTAAGAAATTCATGCTGCCTTTCCAGATATCTAAGGGATGATAAAATATCATTTTGTTGCGGTAGTAGATCAAAGGTAGTGAACCCTGGGGTTTTTAGTTTGTTTTTGTATGGTTCGGTTTGATTTTTACACAGCTACCACGTTTTTCCATTTAACCTGTCAGACTTGTTCTTTTGTAGCTTTCTAATTTGTCTAGTGCACCAGCTTTTAAAGTATGTCCGTTTATTCTTAATAATCTGCTTTATATTTGTTTTTAACTGTTACTTAAGGCAGAGGTACTTAATGCTTTCTTTGCCTCAGTCTTTAATTGTAAAGAAAGTTGTTCCCTCTGTGTACAAACCCAGGAGCTAGAGGAGCAAAATGAGGCTCCCGTGATCCAAGAGGAGGTGGTCAGAGCCTTGCTAGCCCAACTAGACACCCACAAGTCTATGGGGCCGGGTGGGATTCATCCAAGGGTATTGAAGGAGCTGGTGGATGTGCTGGCCAAACCCCTTTCCATCATCTGCCAACAGTCCTGGAAGACTGGGGAAGTCCCACTGGACTGGAGGCTGGCTGATGTTGTGCCCATCTACAAGAAGGGTCGCAGGGAGTATCCAGGGAACTACAGGCCTGTCAGTCTGACCTCAGTGCCAGGGAAAGTCATGGAACAGGTGATCTTGAGTGCTCTCATGAAGCACATGCAAGAGAACCGGGTGATCAGGCCCAGTCAACATGGGTTCACAAAAGGCAGGTCTTGCCAGACTAACCTGATCGCCTTCTATGACGAAGTGACTCGGCTGAAGGATGAGGGGAAAGGCTGTGGATGTGGTCTTCCTGGACTTCAGTAAAGCCTTTGACACAGTTTCTCACAGCATTCTGCTTGAGAAACTGTCAGCCTCTGGCCTGGACAGATGCACACTCTTCTGGGTGGAAAACTGGTTGGATGGCCGGGCCCAGAGAGTGGTGGTAAATGGTGTGAAATCCAGCTGGAGACCAGTTACAAGTGGGGTTCCCCAGGGCTCAGTGCTGGGTCCAGCCCTGTTCAATGTCTTTATCAATGACCTGGATGAAGGCATCGAGTGCACCCTTAGCAAGTTTGCGGACGACACTAAGCTGGGTGGAAGTGTCGACCTGCTGGAGGGTAGGGAGGCTCTGCAAAGGGATCTGAACAGGCTGGACCGCTGGGCTGAGTCCAATGGCGTGAGGTTTAACAAGGCCAAAGGCCAGGCCCTGCACTTGGGGCACAACAACTCCATGCAGTGCTACAGACTAGGAGAAGTCTGTCTAGAAAGCTGCCTGGAGGAGAGGGACCTGGGGGTGTTGGTTGACAGCCGACTGAATATGAGCCAGCAGTGTGCCCAGGTGGCCAAGAAGGCCAATGGCATCTTGGCTTGGATCAGAAACGGCGTGACCAGCAGGTCCAGGGAGGTTATTCTCCCTCTGTAATCGGCACTGATGAGACCGCTCCTTGAATGCTTTGTTCAGTTCTGGGCCCCTCACCACAAGAAGGATGTTGAGACTCTGGAGTGAGTCCAGAGAAGAGCAACGATGCTGGTGAAGGGGCTGGAGAACAGGCCTTATAAGGAACGGCTGAGAGAGCTGGGGTTGTTTAGCCTGGAGAAGAGGAGGCTGAGGGGAGACCTCATTGCTCTCTATAACTAATTTTTCACGGAAAGGGTCATTGGGCACTGGCAGAGGCTGCCCAGGGATGTGGTTGATTCACCTTCCCTGGAGGTGTTGAAGGCACGGGTGGATGAGGTGCTAAGGGGCATGGTTTAGTGTTTGATAGGAATGGTTGGACTCGATGATCCGGTGGATCTCTTCCAACCTGGTTATTCTATGATTCTATGATTGCTTAGTCTTTTTAGATCTTTTTTGAAAGACAACATGCTCCAAACCTTGAAATGTCTTGTCTTTAAATGTTTCAAGTCTTCTGCAGACCTTTACTCTTTTAGCTGCACCTTTGAATTTTTAACATAGCTTTTGTTTTTTAAGTACCTCTGAAAGTTAACATTCTCCCTATTAAATGAGTTGTCTTTGTTCTTGAAGGACCAGTAAATCTAGATACATTGCAAATTATCTTTTGTACAGCATACTGGTCAAGATCAACGTAAGTACTGTCTTCTGACTAGCTTCTTCAAATCAAAATAAATTTTGCCTTGGAATTGCATCCATTATGGAATTTGCTAAACTATATTGAATAATTGTAATCTCCCTATATTTTCTGGGTTTTCTACTTTCACAGTCTTCTGATATACCCTAGTATGTTACTTTCTCCATTTTAGTCAAATACTCTGAGATCTAGAGTCTTGGTTTTGCTTTTTTTACCGAGGCCTGAAATTTTAATCCATACCAGTTCTGACGCTCATTTACACAATTATTTTCTGTATTATTGATGCTGAGGTTTTCTTTATCATATGGCAACATTGTCCATTCATGTGACCTATTCCTTTTTCTGTATACTTTTTGCCTCCCTGTCATAGCATCTCAGCTCCTTGATTTAGTTCCCACCCCAAACTTTTCATCTCATTCTTCTTGTCTGCTAAAGGATCCCTTTTGGACATTTTTCCCAATTCTCTCCACCATGTCCAGTTCTCACATTTTTCCATTCAGTTGCAACCTTCACATATAGTTATTGCCAGGCAAAAAATCTTGTTTTAAATTGTTAAGAAATGAAAATTATTTACCATTCTTTGTAGTCACTGTATGATTTTTACTAGTTACCTGCTCATGTAGCTTTTCTACACAGAAGTAAAGAATCGTTTTACTTTCTCCTTCTCCTGTAACTTTTCCTTGAGAAAAGAGCTGAGAAGCTTAAGCATTGATAAGCCAGTTCCTGAGAGATGTAGCTGCTCACCATCAGCCTCAAAAAAATTAGGCTGCTGGAAGTTTTAGTCAAACAGACTCTGAAAGCACAAGCTCAGAAGTAAGACTGTGCTGCTGTCTCATTAGAATGATAAGAAATGCAATGATTCTTTTTCTGTCACACTTCACAAAAGCCTTGTTTAACTTGTGTCCTGAGCTATAAAGCTGGAGCTAGCCTTCAATTTCGTACTTGATTGGTCCCCATCTCTACCCCAACTTTTCATGCTCAGAAGGTTATGGATCTAGAAAGAAGAAAAAGGAGCATTAATGAGGTAGCAGCCATGTGGGAATGCTGGGCTTCTAGAAACTTGGTAGATAAAAAATGCTTCAGAAATGAGATCTACTAAATGTTTATTTCCTATTAGTTTTGCCCCTTGAGATATAGAAAACCTTGGGTGTTTTTCTGATGTACAGTTTCTTCTTTGAATAATGAGTTTAAAGATCTTTAAAAGTGACATGCTGACAGTGCTGAAAAGCAGATTTTCATGTTTGTCCAGCCCCAATGTAATTGATAGTTCTGTCTTCACCTGTATTCTCTGAGCATCAGCCATCCCATGTGCAGCCCCAAATGCAACAGGATATCTCTGTTGACAAGCTTGTTCAGTTCTTTTCTTAATACCTTGGAGACTGCCCACTAGACTGCCAGACCTGACAGTTATGAATGCCATGTGTTTGTGTGCTGGGATCTAAGTTTTGAAGCAGGTTAACTGTGAACTCTATTGCAGTAAATCGGGTTAATCAGGCTGTAGCAGACATCGCAGTACTGATGTTAAATTGGGTCTCAGACACAAAAATGAGTCTCATTTGGAAAAAAGTGCAAAAATATCTGCTACAGAGTTTGCAATTAAACAGCAGAGATGGAAGCTCCTTGCATATGAACCAACAGCTTTACCCTCAGCCTGTGAAATCCATGATTTGCAAATGTTTCTTACGTTTTTGTGTTTAAATAGCATTATGGTTTCCTACGAAGAACCTGTCAGAAAACATTCTGTGAATGTACTTGGAATTTAATAATTAACTGAGTGACAGAGCTTTTCTAACAGGTAGCATAAGCTCTTTGAGAACTAATTGTGTGGCAAATCAGGAACTTGCTATTGAAGAGCTCTGAGAATGCATATATAATTTGCTCTAATTTATGCCTTTATCTGAGTCTTTATGCCTTTATTTGAGTCTTTGTGGATGAAAGATATTTGTTGGCGACAGGTACACACTTAGAATGCAAGATTATTGAAATGGTGAAGTTCTGTTCTCTATGCAAGGCATTATTTAAGTACATTTCTCTCTCTAAACTTTGCCTTATTAGCTAGAGAAGATGAATATCCTGAAAAGTAGAAAGAGCTGTGATTTTGAAGTGTTCATGTTGTCATTAGAAATATTTCTTGTAAAATGTGATTTTCTTGAAATATGTTTCCTGATGTTTACCATTTGACCTAGCTGTAATACTATAAAGTGAATGTGGATTTTTCACAAGCTAAAGCAAAATATGCAAACCTCTAAATAGCTATTACTAAATGAATCTCTAAATGAAGATGTGCTGTTAAAAAGCACTTCATGTATGGTTAAGTGGTCTTTATATAATCAAACACCTTTGTTTATGCATATTTATTAAAACTTTGAACCTAAATTTTTCCTATATTCTGCATACAGGATGTTATTTATTCCGATGCAATACTATTGTGATAGCTGAAAGTCAGTTAAAGTCAACAAGCATACTGTATGTTTGAGCATCCAAGCAAAATTATTACTTTGTGTAGAAATGCATGTATGTAAATATATGTAATAATCCATTTTTTCTCTCCAGCTAGGTGTATGGTTTTCCTTGGGCTGTGCATACATTGCTTTAGAAGGCTACGAAGGTGCTGCCAAAGCATTTCAGCGCTGTGTGACATTGGAACCAGATGTATGTACTTTCCAACCAGCGATTCAGATGGCTTGTCTAAAAGCAACAAGGATGTTTTCATTATAAACAAGCAAAGCAGTAATGAAAAACTTGTTTAAACCTTAGCTCTCTGAATATATTAAACTCTTGCAAAATATCCCTATATTTTTGTCATGAGGCATCATAAAAATGCTTGCCCAATACTTAACTTTGTCCAAGTATACATGTGTGAATGCTAAAATCTGTTTGAGCAGAAATTCCTTTATGCTTGCATACGTTGCTAGAACAGAGAAAAGGGAGTGAGGAGGCTGTGAGAAGTGCTAAAGACAGAGATTAAAATACTTAGTCCTCTAAGTAATCAAATTATCCTGGAAAAAAAAAGTCAAATAAGCAGTTGTATGACAGATACATTTATAACTGTACAGTTCATAAGCACAGAGAAAATGGAGCTTATTAGCCACTTTTTGAGGATGCACGGGGCAAGCATGTGTACCATATTGCATTTGAGTGTGACTGTGCTTTGACATAGCAGAAAGGTCAGCTGGATTACCTTTTGGGAATACACTGGCAATACTTTTGTCAAAAGGCCTGACTGCCAGAGTGTTGCTCACTTAAAGTTAATACCACCTATGTGGTAGAAACCATTATTAATACATTTCTCTTGGGGAAACAGTGAGAGTGCAATGAAAGGTGAGAGAGTATTCTCTTTTTCTTTATTAATAAAATTAAGTAACTTGGAAAAAAATGTGCATAGAGATGACCTTGTATTTAACTAGAATTTTTACTTCATGTATTAATTTTTTGCTTCAGTACAGCACATTTACTTCCAAATAGATACATCTGTCTGGTGCCTGCTCTTGATTGTATCCACATGAAATAGCCAGCTGACTTCCCAGTGGGTTAAGTGGTAATTCTTTTGTGAGTAAAGGATGCCGGGCTGTCTCCTAGTTATGGAGGTGAAACCTATCTTTATACAATGATCTGCAGTGATGTAATGACCGTTTTCATGAATTAAGCATGAAAAATGTTTCCCAACGTGACTTAAATGCTCCTTAAGCCTGAGGTTAGCATGCAGTACCAGCGTACATTTCATTGCACTACTCAGGTTCTGTTCTTCAAGTTTATGCTTGTCAAATTGCTGAATTCAGAGCTGCAGCTTCAAATTTACCAGCAGAATAAGGTGATAGGCAGGAGTAATTTTTGTACATGGCTGTGCTGGTTTTACCAGAGGAACGGTTGTCTGAGCACTCCATAATCCTTTTCAGCTAAAACAGTTGGTAAACACTGCTGGAACAAACCCTTGTGGTTTTGCCTGAGGTGCATTAGGGGACATTCAGGTATTTTTTTCCACTAACAGAGCAGTGCAGGTAAATAGCTTCCAGCTAGTAAGAAATGATGAGCTGACCTCTCCAGCCATTCCAGCTAGATCCCGAAGACAATGTCTGTTTACAGTTTAAACTGAAGGCAAGAGTTGACTTAGTGTATTCCTACCAGAAGGCCATTAATTGATACTGATACACCCGATTGTTCCTGTAGTCAGTAATATTTATTTGTGGATTTTTACTTCAATGTAATATTTTATTTCACTGTAATATTTTTACTCTTTTACAAAAAGTATGTGTTAATATGTGTGATTAACGAAATCGATTTTATTTCACTGTAGTTTTATTTACATATTTTTATAAAGTAAGCGTAATACAAGTGAATAATTTTTTGTGACATTTCTCCTTTTATCATTACAGAATGCTGAGGCCTGGAACAATTTATCAACGGCTTATATCAGATTAAAACAGAAGTAAGTACTTCAAAAAGATTAAAAGATACCACTTCCAAAATAAATAATTTGGGTTTCCTTTTTTTTTACAAGGAGGTTTTTATTCTTCTAATGTGGTTACTTCTTATTTTGTAATTCTTACACCTTCAGTTCCCTCTCCCAGTTTGGATCATTGGTAACTTATTTCATTTTTCAGGAAATAGTTTTATAAGCTTTATAAAAGTAGCAGTCTCTCACCCTACACTACTTCTTGTTAAAATTATTATGATGATGATGATGTAAGTACAAACAGTGCAAAATATTGATAATTAATTCAGAAACTAATTTCACTATGAAGTTTAAAAGATATATCCATTTTAACAAAATACATATTGTCCTATGTCAATTCATACTATGTAAATCTCAGGAGACTTAAGGGAAAAGCAGGCAGTTTTGGGTTGCTTTTTTTATTCTTAAAGCAGATGGAGATCTATAAACATACTAGCTTGGTTGTTCTTTTCCCTTCAAATTAACCGTTAGTACCAGAACCTTTGACTTAAATGGACTGTCTTTGTTGTTCTGTATTTCATCTCAATGCAATAGAAGTTACTTGTAAACACAGAATGCATGAAAGAACTTAAAATCTTTTTTCACATTATAACCTGTCGTTAAAGCATGAAGCAAAAGAATAAAATAAATTTTTAAAAGCCTTACTCAAAATCTAACATGAGGAGGCAAACTAAAAAAGAGAAAAAGAATAGTAAATTGACATGAAAGAGTAAATTGATAAACATACAAAGGGAAGCGATGTCATAAATGAATGTCATGAATTAATTCATCAGATGGTTTTGTGTACTAATGGGAGCAGGAGGGAAAATAAAATGAAAGCTAGGATAACTACTCAAGACTAAAAAGCAATCGAAATAAAGAGCTTCTTTTAACTGTTCCATAGTTCCTTTCATCTTCTGCAGTGCCTTGAGAATGCCCAATTTATTGCCGTAGACTGTGTGTGATAGATCTCTCATTCTTTTGCATGAAGTTCAGAAGGGTATGTCTGATGCCCAGTGTGTATTGGCTTATGCTTGTTTCGTAAAACTATCAGTAATGAAAATATTTTTTCTCTCTGTTCATCTACTACAAGTCAGAGAAACTACTGAGGGATGAGTTTCACTTTACTGGTTTAGTTTTGTTATTGTTAATCTACTCTTGTGATTTGACATGCTGCATGCTTCCAAAACTTGTGACATTTGATATTGTATCAATAGCAGTAAAGTGGCGCGTGTTTCGAGCTTTTTTTGACTATAGGAATCGCATGGGAGAGGAATATGTGTACAGGAAATCTTAAATCAGTATCACGTGCTGATAGCTGAGCATGGCCTGTTTTTTTTGCTGTGGAATAGCAACAACTTTGATTATTTGTGTAGTCACCTATAGACGAACACTGTGTGTTAGTTAGTTTAACCCACTCTCAAAACAGAGGATATCTGTAGAAGTACACTTCAGTTTAATTTATCTTAGGGGTCTGAGTGGTAGTGAAAGTGTGAATTCCCATTTTTCAAGCCTACTAGCGAAAAAAAATAAAGCAAACAAAAAACCAAAAAAAACACACCCCAAAATCGAGCTTTAATCCGACCAGGCTCTTAAATCAGTCCTACCCAGGGTTTATGCATTTGTTGTAGACTTAGTAGAGTCTCATACAGCAGACAAATATAAAATGTGTAAGTCTTTTTGCAAAGTGTAGGCTAACAACTCGCTGATGCTCAGATAAATGGATTTTGTTGGTGTCTGAGTTTGCTTTTTTTTAATTTAAGAGTCCACAATTTTTGTGTATTCTGAATTTCCTCCAGAAAATTAATTGTGATGAAACCAGACTCTAGTCTCTTTGGTTTACCAGGAAAACTTCCCTGAGTGCCAGGAGGCCTTTGAAATCTAGGTATGTTATTTCTCAGAACAAACTGGGACTGGCCCTCTGTCCTTTGGGTGAAAGATTCCCAGTTTCCAGGACAGGATGATGCACTGGTACTGCCTCCTGTTTCCTGTTTGGATATGAACTGGTTTAACTATTGCCCTGGGTAAGGGTATTGCATCGTTTTACGATTTATTAAATGCATAGGGGATTTGTTGTGACAACCTAGAGGACTTTTTGGCGAAGCAAGAGTGATGATTTGAGGAATAGGGGATATCCATCTCATCCCTCTAGTATCTAGTCTATATTTCACAGTTCCATCTTATTGGTTTCAACCCTCCTGATAACTTACTAACTTTTCTGAGAAGATAGGGGAGATTATACAGGCTAATCCTGCAGATGCTGAAGAGCAGTTTCAGAAACAATTTCTCAGGGTGATTGGAATACGTCAGTCAGCCAGAGCATCTTCCAGCCTGTCAGAGAGCTGTGGCAGATCCAAGCCTTAATTGTATCAAGATCCACAGAGGGGGAAGCAGGTCTCTTGTTCTTTTCTAATATAATCTATCAAAATTGGGGTCCGAAATCTATTACTATGACTGTTAACATTGGATGAGACCCAGCTGTTAGTACATTTACAACATCACATACATCAGAGGAGAGAAAAGGGGAGTGAACATGGGAAAATCTTGCCTGTGGACTCTTCTGCTGTGCCTTTGCCAAATGACCTGTTTTCTTTCAATAATTTTGCTCTCTTCGTGTGTATCTGGTAACTCTTTTAATAACATCGGCTTAAACTGGCAGTTATTTACATTTTTCCCTAAGCCAGCCATTCAAAACTTTTAAGGGACTGATCCACTAGTTAGGTATTCCCTTTTCCTGGCTGGAATGTTTACAGTCTCCTGGACCCTCTTTTTGAAACTCAACCAACAATTTCTTTGTACTGTCTTCCTTTAGAGACAGCACTTTTAGCAAATTACTCAAGCATTTAGAGCAAGTAAATTGCAATTTTTGATAGCATGCCATCTTTATATGGTCTTTATTAAGAACTTTTTCTATGGTGAGGTATGACAATTTTTACCAGCCTGGGAAAACACTGTTTCAAGTTTTCCTTTAAAGGAATTTATTGTTTTGTGTTTTTTCTATATATCTTGCCTGTCCAGCTGAGAGTAGGCTTCAATAGCTTACAATCCTAAGAACCATATCACTGTGATTCTATAGCAAAGCTTTTCTTTTAAAAAGCTTCAAATGTATTGAAACTTTTGGCACTATAATTACAGCTTTAAACAGTGAGCCCCCAGACCATACCAACCTATGTTTTGGATTACATTAAGACTTCTTAGTGCTCCTTCCTCCTCTTTGGCCGCATCGGTTGTGTGTTGTGCAGGAGCATATTCCTCTGTAAACTGAAGGTCAGTTGCTTGCAGCCCATATTCTTGATTTGGCCAAACAGTCTTCTGTTCCTTACCAGAAAATGCTATTACATCTGTCGTTGAATAAGAGAATGGTAGAGAGTTGCTTGCAGCAGATCCATATGAAAGAATAAAGATACTTCCTGACTTGACAGTGACTTTGTAGGAATTATTCTGCCCACCCTTATTCCACAACACTTTCTCCTGACACTATGAGATGGTTCAATGAGCAGCACCTTTGGTGAAGGACCCTAATAGTGTTAGAGATCAGTCTGACACGTTTGTGCTGAGCAGTGTAGCATCAGGGAACAGAATGTGTAAGTAAATCTTCCAGCTAATGAAAGAAAAACATGGTTTTCTTCTGTGCAATGGGTATGTGCAGTTGTTTAAAGTAGGTCACAAAAAAAGCTGTTATGGTTAGGTAACCTTCCTTTTGTATGATGAAATGAGGCAATGTCATTCTGGATTTGCCATGAACTCTGTGATTTTTAATTTTTTAATGTATGTTACAACTGCAGCATGAGTAAGGTTGTTCTCTTGTGGTTCCAGTTAAAAATTCAGAAAAAAAATATTTTCATAGATGGCACAATTATAATGAATTTTTATTAAAATGTAATTATGAGAGTTAACATAGAAAATGCCTAAGTCAGACTCTACAGTGTGTATTGTTGGGTGAAATGATAGAAAATAATTGGCATGAGAGTTTGAGGAATTATCAATATTGTAAATTATGAACAATGACTTTTACATTGCACTGTTTTCTAAACCTGATGTTTTAAATAAACAGCTCTTTGGTTGATACAATGCCAACTGATTTTAATATAAAAATCTTCTATGTTAAATCTTTAATATGGAATCTTCTTTTCTGTTCTTCCTTTTATTATTGATTAGAATCAAAGCATTTCGAACTCTCCAAGAAGCTCTCAAGTGCAACTATGAGCACTGGCAAATATGGGAGAACTATCTTCTTACCAGTACAGACATTGGAGAGTTTTCAGAAGCAATTAAAGCTTATCACCGACTCATGGACTTAAAAGAAAAGTACAAGGATACACAGGTGGGGAAGTTTTCATGTTAAGTCATCCGGTATGGTCAAATTTTTCTTGGAAGAGAGAGAGGGTTTTCTGCTGATAATGGTATCTGTAATGATAGTACACATACCAGTGAAGTTCTGTAGGCCATCCATTTAATATTTTGAGATCTGGACTGTAAGACTAAGGACTTAAAAGGAAAAACAAAAAGGAAAACTTTTGCACACAGATTGCCTCAGACTTTGTGGAAGGACAGATATGAGCTTTGCTGTTTTAAGATCTGTTCTTAAATAAAACACAATGCATAACCCCATCTTTCCATACTGTTCCTGCATATCTTAGTGTCAGAAATAATATAAATTAGTTTAAAGAAAAGTGAGCTTTTCCCATGTGTTTACATATTCCACAAATGAGCCTTTGAAAGTGAATTATGTTTCATAGATTGACTACATTACAGTCAGAACATTGATTCTTAATAATTTGAACAAATTAAAATAAAGGAGGTATTTTGCTCATTTTTCACTGTGGTTCGGTTAAGCTCAGTTAACTTCTGTGTTTGTAAATGTACATTCTGGATAGAGTCTGGAGAACCTGCTTTAACAGCTTCTGCAGAGATGATACCTTGCCTAAAACCAAGTCCTGATCCAAGCAGAATTCTATATACTCGATGAAAATAGCAAAGTGGATCTGAAAGGCAAGCCAAAGAATCCCTTAAGCAAAGTAGAGAAACACCTCCAGAAGCCTTTGCAAAATTAATGGATCTGATTGAACAGCATATGAGCTCGTAGGGAGTTGTCTTAGTGTAAGAGGATGCAGCTGCTGCTGGTCATGGCTCCTAGAAGTATGCTTCTTTTCTTATCCCATAAAATGATTAAAAGTAGCTTTCCTGGATCTTGGGAGTTTGGGTCCAGTCATGAGGAGAGAGAACATATAGAATTAATTATGGTTGTGAAAACTTCTCATTTTGTCATTGTGGGCAGGGATGTTAAATTTTTTTCCAGGTTATTTTTTAATAACAAATCGAGTACAGTATTTACTACTGTAAAGCCAACCATGCACAGGATAATATTCTGTATCTATAAAATATTTTGGGTTTGATATGGCTGAACAGTGAAAGTTCTCAAACTCTCTTTGCACTTACAAGTATCTGTGGAAAATGGTCTTTTATATGGTAAAGATTAGTATGCTTGGCAGCTACAGTACTGTGTTACTGGTGGGGCCTAAGTGTTTATTCATGGCGCATCTCGTAGATGGTTGGGGTTTTTTAATGAATTTTTTTCTCAGTTGTTAGTTTAAATAGTATTTTTAGGGGTTATCCACTGTATTATTTCACTCAGATTGACAGCTGACCAGGAATTTTGCCCATTTAGGGTGTTTTGAGATTATACAGATGCCTATTTGTATGTTTTGTCAAATTTTATGTGGAATATTTTATTAAAATGCTTGAGGTTACTGTTTGCATTAAATTTCTATTTTTGTTGTATAACTTTTTTCATCTTGTTCTCATACAACTTATATTTTTTGCAGGCATGCATATATATGCTATGTATCCTCTCTTTTTTGCATCCTAATTTTAACTTTGGCTTCTGATATGTAACGTGCTTTACGGGTTTCATCATAACTTCTAATACACTGTCCTCAGTTTGAAGGATGTTACTACTTGGCCAAGAAAAACCTCAGAGCCTGATTAAAGAATTTCAGATAGGCTTTAATCAATAATCTTAGAAAGAAGAGTATTCCCATGGCAAAATAAAAAAAGGCACATGAAACTAACAGCTTCTGCTCACCATTAATGTCTGATATCTGCCGTTTGCCAACTGGCCTATTTTAAATATAATAACCTCTATAACCCTCTGGTGCAATTGTATTTTAACAAAGTAAATTCATAAACGTGAGCGAGTAGAAGCAGACACCTCTGTTTCCATGCAACATAGCATGATCTTCTTTCAGGTTATATTTAGTATTTGTAGTCATCATAGATTTTGATTGATAGACTACTAAGCTAGGTGATAGAGTGCTGAGAAAGAAGGTTTGAATTTAAAAATCCAGAAAAATAAATATGCACAGAACTGGAAGAAACAAGTTGAGTCATTCCTTCTAGTTCTTTGTGAAAACGGAAAACCAATAACCAATCACTTTTAGCATAATCATTGTTGCAGAATACCACTTATAAGACTGAATGCATCAATTAAGACTATGCAATTGAATATACAATTTGAAATGTCCTTGTTTTATGTAGTTGCATCAGCTTTTTAAATTATATTTCAGCATAGTATGAAGTCATATGTTTAAATGGTTAATTTCGTCTAATAACATGTCTTCATCTGTTTGATTTCTGTTAGGCTAGTGCTGTGTTTTTGTGCCAGGCTTCTGAGTACAGAATGCAGCTTTGGGAAATTTTACGTCTAAGCTATTCTAGTTATTTAATGATATCATCCTTGCGGGAAAAGTTCTGAGGTCAGGATATCATGAGGCTTGAATATATGTATGTACAGATTCTGCAGACAGAATTATAAAAGGAAAAGCTGAAGGGCTCTTTTTAAATGAGCAACGGTGCAATAAAAGATTACAGCAAAGATGTACTTTCAGAAGTCTCAGTTTCGTGGTATTTTCCTTAAATGTAATAAGCATGCTTTCTTACCTTCTCTTCTTACTGGTTCTTCCAATTTCCATATTCTTGTCAATGTTCATGAACCTACTGAGAAGTATACTTTGAAAATCTTTAATATAGATGTTATGTAACAAAATATTAATGCTCACTGAGTAATCTGTAGTTCAGCTGTTAGATCAGTCACTAAAAAATGACCTGAGGAGAAAGCCCTACCTGTTGAAATTATCAAGTCAGTCTTTGAATTATTAGTCTGAGGTGCTAAATATACCATAAAGATTTCTGCAACTGCTAATCGCGCTACTTTGCACCAGTGTGCATGTCTGTGGAAGCAAGCAGTCTTTTTTACTTGGAAAGGTGGAGTTCTGTGAATAACCAAGTTATTTTGTGGGTGGAAAAGCTATTTTGCTACATAGCTTTCAGAAACCAAATCTTCATCCTGTGCTGTCAAAGAATATGAATTCAGAAGTATGGACAAATGGTTTCTCTATAGAATTCTTTGTTCTTGAGCATCTAGCAAAGTTTTTCTGTTACCCTTTCCATCAAATATCCTCATTTCAGCAGTTCATATTGCCAGACTATTTCTAATAAAAGGCTGTAAGAGCATGTTCCAAAGGGATTTTGAGGAGCGAGTGTAGGAATTAATAATTTCTGGAGCTCTATTTCATTTAAGTAGCTCACCAATGACAGTTGTCTTTATTTTGGGAGGGGCATAAGGAGAGCTTATAGACAGCAGATTTGTCACTTTGGGTCTGGTATCTGAGGTTTCTCTTCTTACTTGAGCATGATCATATTTGATTAGCATTAGTGAAGCTTCTAAAAATGGTTTGACTAAGTGAATTTTTGTATGAAAGGAGCTGTTTAGGGAACAGTTGTGAAATAAGATGAACTGATAGCAATCACAGCATTTTAAAATGATTGAGTTTGTTTCTAAGGTTTTGTCCAATGGTGGATTTTGTTCAGTTTTCAGTAAATGCATTATTCACAAAAGCAAAGGACAAGGACAAATAGTGTGATGTCATACCAAACACAGACTCAGCACTGTGGTCATATGAAACCCAGTTCATTGAAAGTGGCATTTTTTTTGATGATAGTTCACTTGCAATTTGAAATAACTTTATTTAACAACTAGGCACAGCCAGGTAGCATTAATGATTCATAGCTGTTTAATGGGCCCTTTAATCTAGGCTTTCAAGCTAGTTTTATTTTAACTGCCACAGTGCTAAGGCCTACATGATGAGTTATAAAAATAAGAGTTACATTACTATGATGAAAGCAAAGCCTGAACTGTATGGGAATATGAGTGATTTTTGTATTGCTAAATCCTACTGACTGAGGAGACTAGTTTTTTTTTTATGTGCAAATAAAATATCATTGGTTTTTAAACTTTTGTTATCTATCCATGATATTCATGTGAAGTAACTTTTTGGACTTTTAAGTAAAGATTTTATTAAACTGAGAAATTCATTGAGAAGTCATACATTTATGTATGAATTCTCAGGAGCAGTTCTGACTCCTTCTCAGAAGGGAATATAGTTTAATGTTTCTTCTTATACATCTCTTTTTTTATTACAATGCTGTAGCAATGGAAATATCAGTATACACTGATGTTTTTCTAGCAAATCATTGTAGAAGACCCTGATTTATTTAACGCTGAGTTTTAGTCCAAATCATGAATGCAATATGAATTTTGGAACTTTTCAACTATTAATAGTTGATTGTATTTTCTGTTATCTTAAGTGAAAATCTTTAGCAGAAAATAAAAGAACAGCCAGTTTGTCTTATTGTTTGATAAGGGCTATACTGTTACAGTTAGGGGGGCAGGAGAAAGGGAGCTGTTTAGCTGATGTTCAGGTGCTATTATGGGTTCATATTGATTCTGAAAAGAGGGAGATGTACAATTTTTTTCACTTTTTCTGTTACAGAGATTTAATTCGTAACATCATCTACCATTTTGATCTATTTGGATTTTTTGCCAAAGGTTTCCTATATTTAATAAAAGTCAGTAATTAATTCTTGGGATGCATGTTAATTGAGTCACTTTATAGAAGAAAAAGTTTTTTATGAAAATGATATATCACAAATACTAAAATGTGTATGTCTTTATTTTAAGTGGAATATACCTTGATACTGTCATAATTCTTGAATTACTTTCTGACAGTGAACTACATCTTGGTTTGTGAGGATGTGCTTTCTGTCCTACTGTTACTAGAGTGGTGGTATATTTGATTGGAGGCTATCCACAGATCATCTTTGAAACTGGTTTTGTTATTGCCTTGATATTAATATTGCGATTAATGTGATTTCATTTTAAGTATTAATATCCCATGAACAAAAATGTTGAAGTATTAAAGTTGCGAAATGATAGCCTCACAAGTTGGAAAGTACCAGCATGAACGTGTTTGTATACCCTTTACCAACCTATCTTCAATGCAAAACTTCCTTTTTGGTTTTATCGTTATTTCTTGCTCAGTTTCTGTGTCTCATGCACTACAGAGAGCAGGTAGTTCTCACTTAATAAGCCACAGCTTTAGTGGGTTTTATTTTCTTCTAATTCACCATATGATCACATTTCTTAATTTACATTTGCTCTTTCGAATTTTCTTGAGGAGGAACAGAGACACACTGAAACTGTTTTCTAATTTTTCACATCCAGTTAGAGACATGAAGGCTCATGTTTTTTTCTGGAACACTTGATATTATGTAGCATTTTATGCATACAAAGCCCTGTCCCATTGAGCAGCTGCACATTCTCAGTATTTCTGCAGGTCAGATCCCACGTTCTCAAGCCAGTGACTCAGGAAATGCAGCCATTAAATGAGTACTTGTAAAAAGTTTGATTGAACTGACTTCACTAGTAATTCACCAGAAGTGCATCAGAGTTTCCAAACGTAGCATTCAGTTGCCTACCAGCTCCCATTTAATCCACTACACATCTTCCAGTTTCTGTTAAATAGAGGTCCTGTAAATAAGGGTGTCTTCTATTACCTCGTTGATCATTTTTAAGAAGTATGATAGGGTGAAACTATCGTTGAGGTGTTGTCACAATTTCCTATGCCGTTCTCTTTCAAACTCAACTTTCTGTTTTAGCTCTTTGGCCTCTTTATCCTCACCAACCATAGAATCTGATACATGAGGTTTAAATAAGTTGAATTACTCCCCTAATAATGTAGTTCATAGTAAATCTTTCCTCTACTTGTCATATGGTGTTGTATCTGTATTTTACTGGATTATTAAGAGAGACCAAAAGTTAGATATCGTCATATATACTGATGTTGATTTGAAATAAAACCTCTTGCCTACTACGTTTTAAGGTGCTGGCTATTCTGGTCAGAGCGATAGTGGATGGTATGGCAGATCGCACTGGAGAGACAGCGAGTGGATTGAAGGAGAAATTGCAAGAGCTCTTTGGCAGAGTGACTTCACGAGTGACAAATGATGGGGAGATCTGGAGACTTTATGTGCGACTTTATGGAAACGGACAGAGTGACAATGGTGAAGATATTGAAAAGGTGAATGTGTTGTGTAGGTTTTTATGGATACGCACTTAGGGTACAAAACTTCTGTTCTCTAACAAACTATAACACTATAGTAAGACATGCTCTTGTTCCAGGTGTGTTTTATTTTTTTAGTGTTTCCATAAGTTTATTTTGTGCTTTTTGTGTTCCTACAGCACACATTTTTAATACGTAACAGGAGCCTAATGTTTTACATCAGGTTTTGTGGATTTTTAAACAATCTGTCTCTCTTACCAGTATTAATTGTCCTTACTTAGCTTGGATTGGAATTAAATAATGCTATTTAAGTCTTAATCTGTTGAACCATTGGCTTCTCTTTACTTTTCTCTGCTCCCTCCAGCTGTTGTTCTTATCACATTCCAGGTAACTGAGTTGATTGCATTACCAAAATAACCACTGTGCACAGCTAGAAGTGTTTATTTTGCATGCTGAAGTGTGCTTTGCACTTGATATTAACTTTCCAAAATTCAAGTAGCCTTGCACACTCCAAAAATACTTAGGAGTTACCAGGTCTTCACCAAAGCTGAGAATACACAGGGTCTGCATTCAGTATGTGCATCCTAGTGGGGGTCTGCCTTTGTCCTGAGCAAAAATATCAGTCTGGAGGATTGCACATCACTTGCTGTCAAGCATATTATGCTGATGGTTGGGCCTACAAATTGTATGCCCGTGGGATTAAACTTATAATTATTTGGGCCTTGCTTATTGTTTACCCTGTGATATGCCTCGTTTAGTCATTGCCTCAAATTCCTCACTTATTTCCTTCTCTATTTTTCTTTACAGCTGAACAATAAAAAGGATTTGGCCTACTTAGAATTCAGAAGTATAGACACTGCAATATCCTGTAATATATCCTCAAATTCTTACTCAGACATGCAAAGTAGCAAAAGCCCTGGCTATACTATGAATGTAATCATTTCAGAATCTGGTTACATCACAGAATTTTTCACTAACCCAGTTAAAAACGTGGTTTCAATTTGTTGAGTAGACAGGACTTTAACTGTGCTTCCTAATCAGACTGGTTATGGAAAATACATATGGTTGAGCTTGCCCTGCAGAATGAAATTAGGTTTTTAAATACTTAAGGTATGCTTACATGTGTATCCAAGTATCCTGGTATGATGGTGCCATAAAAGGAGATTATGAAAGAGCAAAACTGCCTACAGCTATAGTATATATTAATTTACAGTGTAAAAATTAATTTGCAATGCAATAGATAATCACTGGTAGCCTTTCTGATATCACCTTATAAAGTACAATTGTATCTATTGTCTTCACTGTCATAACCACCATCGTGTATCAGTCAGATAATAAGTGAATATAGCCATATGTAGAAAAATTCCAGATGTATCCTTGTAGTTTTCCACCCACGTTTATTATGCAAAATTTCAATGATTTCTGAAAGGACATTATTTACTATACTGTGGCAACACAGGAGAGAGAGATCTATCATAGTGTCATGTACCTCCTTACAAATGAAGGATTTGACCTTTATTCAATTATGTAATACCTTATTCAGTGCGTACCTTAATTATATTTAATGAATTTTGTTCCTACTATTGCATTTGAAGGAACAACCTGGTTGTCATAAAGGGGAGCTTGGTTGATGAGTTTTTACTTTTCTGCTCTGCTGCTGTATCTGATGCCATAAATCACTGGAGTCTACAGTTACAATTCACAATAGCACTTTGTTAACTGAATCAAAGTCAGGCAGGGCTTACAAGCTAGGAGTGTAGAACTATTGAAGTGTTGGGTTTGTGGGTTTTTTTTTCTTTAGCTTAGCATATATATACTCTTTCACTTTTATGTATCCGACCTGCCACCTCATTCAGATGTGTGCAGACTGAAATTCAACTGCTGTAAAAACTGTTATTCCTTCTCTTGGAAGTTCTTGCCTCTGCTGTCCAGAACTACTACCTATTAAAAACTAAGTTATTATGAAAAATATTAATTTTCTCTGGTTTGACTTAATACACCTTTACTGCAATTAACAGCAGCATAAGCAGTTCAATTGCCCATGCCATAGTGATTGAAACTTTGGAGGGAGAGAGAAGGTAGAAGCTTCTGGGATGGCAACCTCCAGATCTAATTTGTCATTGTTCAGCTGTCAGAAGTCTTTATTGCACTCATGTACTACACTGAAAGTTTTTATTCCTTTATATGATATTTAAACTCTTTAAAAAGATAATTGCAGAGTTGTCACTGAAGCAAGCCACGTAACTTCTGGCATGTATTTGTTTCATATTTCTGATGCTGTTGAAAGAAAACTTAATTCAAAAGCAAGCAATGATTTCTTCTGCTTAAATTGGCTGTGTTTATATTTCTTAACGGAACCTTCCTCCCATATTGTTTACATTTATTTCTGCTGTTCACACTGAGACCACAGCAATATTGGAGCTAATAGCTGTTTCTCTAGAATACATTATTTGCCAAGAATACATACATGGAAAGAAGGTTTTGTTGTATTCAGTTATAAGTTTTTAGGTACAAAACTGCAGTTCGAAGTGTGAATACAACTATTTTTCCCTTTTTCATGTGCATTTAATTACGATGACTTGGCAAACATGGGTCACATCCATCAGTCTAGACAGATTTTTAAAACATAAAAATTAGACACATTACTTTATATGACTTTCATACTTGAGATGTAGTATAGATGAAGAACATCTGTGTTACAGCTGGTGCTTTCCGTTGCAGAGAAGGACACTACTCCAGTTCACAGGAAATCAAGCCTAGTAAAGATACATTCATCTTCTGGATTGAGCATTAATTTAATAGATACTAAACTAAATTAATATAATTTTTTTTCTCACATACTGTTATTTTTTATTTTTCCTCCTTGCAGTCACTGCAGTGCCTCACTAAGGCACATAAATGTGAAATTCAATCAAGTGATTGGGAGAGAGATGTTTCTTCTTTTAAGGAAGTGGTGAAAGGAGCCATAGAGATTGCACATGGTATGTTCTACCTGAAAAGAACTTTAATTATTTTTTAAGAGTTTAGCAAATATTTATTAAACTTAGTTATGAAATAATATACTTTGCCTACTATAATTATTCCTGCTATTGAGAGTCCTCTTAACAGAGAGCAGCATCCTGATAATGCATACAAAAATATACTTGGAACGAGATAGAAATTACATTGGGTGACTGAGTAAACTGATGATTGGTAAATACGGAATCAATTAATTTCATAATCTAGAAATTTCTAAATGCAAGTGAAAATGCATCTATAGTTCATCTCAGTCCTCAAATTATCACATAAGTTTGATTGACAGTGACAAGTCAGGAGACAGAAAAAGCTTAGACTCAATAAGAGTATTCACTGTACAGTGATCCTTACGTTCAGGAAGGATACATATACCTGTTAGGTTTAGAGGTATCTTCTCAAAATTACTTGGCATTCTTTTTCTTTGTTTCTTTTTATGGATATTACATTAAGAATTTTTATATGGAAGGTATAAAGATTTTTAATTAAATGTTGTTTAAAGATTATTGCTATAGAGGTAATGCTTTTTTGGTTTGGGATCCTTTTCCAGTGGCTATAAAATGCAGCAAGAACAAATCTAATCATCAGGAAGCTTTGCAGATACTTTCTTCAGCTCGGCTCAACTTACGTGGCTTGTCATCCAAAGCAAAGGTAGGATTTTTTTATTTGAAAAGCAGAAATTTTTGTTTGAAAGCTAGGAATCTTTGTTCTTTTGCCAGAGACTGTATCTCTGTTTTGAGTCATTTATAGATCAAATAATACTTGTCTATCCTATACTCAGCTCTACATTGTTAAGAATCCCAGTTTTAAGTAGGCTTTTATTTCCCTTCTTCTTCCTAAGCTTTGACTGAAGTAAACCTACTGCTCTAAAATGTCAATGCTGTCTCTTAGACTAAGATAGAATTCTATCTAAAATGTTGGGCAAACAGACTCAGGTGTTGGAAGAAATCAGTCATTTCAAAGACCTGTTGCTTACATGAGTAGTCATAGGGCAAGCAGGTTAATCTCAGAAAGAGTGGATGTAAACCTGCAGAAAGGACCAAAACATGCCAGGACTACTTTACATCACCAGAAGTATTTTTAAAACAAAGTTATTTATTAAGAAAGGACTAATTTTTCGTAAAGTTTTCATTGATATCCTACCAATTCAGATATTAATCCATCAGAAAATATCATCATGTTTGAATTGTGGGCTTGGTTTTTGGAGTTGTGCCTCTATAGCCAGGCACCTAAAGAGCCAAGTCTGTTTCTGCACTAATATTAACCTAATTTTACCCTTCATCTTACAATGTGAGACACAGTTGTTGTTTAACTGAGGACTGATCTGGAACACGTTTTCATTTAAAATACATTTAATGTCTTAAAAGTATTCTTCCTGGCTGTGTGTGTGGCTTAGTAAACGGGAATTACAGAGCATAAGTTTTATAACATGTGTGCTTGTGTTACAAAGTGTTGATCCATCATCAGTGTGCTAAACTTGGCTCACTCTATATAAAATCCTATAATTTTAAGAATAAAAGCTCAAGAAAGTTGTATAGCAAGACAAAAGCTGGCTCTGTAGCTGTGCTTTTAGATAGTGGCATAGGTAAGTCTTCAGAATGTGGTGAAAAAAGCCACCGTATGTATTTTTTGTTGTGATTCCCAAAAAAAAAAAAAAATATCCATAGACTAAGTATGAATCTAGAGAAAGCAAGACTATTTCACATAAATTATATAAATACCGGTGATGTGTATTATGCAAGATTGTGCAGTATCTGCAAGATGAAGAATAGGTGAGTCTAGTAAATTGTGTTCTTAATTTCTGAGGGCACTAATTTAATGAGCATCTATGTTAATGGCAGATAATGGTGCCTCTAGGTTTTATGGCACTTCTGAGAAAATTAATGTGTTAGAGTTAAAGCTATTGGTGTGACCTCATTGGTTTTGTGTACTTTCCAAGATATCATCATATTTTTAATTTGAAGTCATATTGAATTTCTGAAGTGTGTTGTGGTTTAAGGACTCAGTCATCTTCTGTAAGATACTACACACAAACAGCTTAGTGCTGTCTATGCCTGTCCAAGCTTGACTGCGGCATCTCCTCTTGCTGCTTTGTGAGTCACCCTTTGTGAGGGTTTTTTTATTTTTCCTTTTAACAGAGCAAAGCAGTTAAAAAAATGGGCTAAGAGCAGGCTCAGTCATTAAGGTTTCAGAAGGAATAAAGAAACAATAGAAGTAACTTTTAAAAGATAAAATTCCAAAAATTTGTAGTCAGGACATGCAATTGGAACAAATCAGTAGTTTTTGTACAGGTGTAACAGTGTCGCTTCTCAGAACTTGTCATCTTTCCTGGAATCTCTATCTCTGACATTCTAGCTTCTGTGTTCTGCCAGACATGATGCACCCACACTCTGCTAAAGGTTGCAACTCAAAAATGTATTATTAATGGGCTCCTTTCTGTACAGATCCTTCTGGGCAGTAACACGCTCTGACAAATAGCATAGTGAGCTCACTCCTGCTCCTTGCCCCCATGCATCATTCAGATCTGACAGGTGGGGTCTCTAAAAAGGAGAAAGGTCATGGAGCTGTTTGGCAATTGCATGTGTGGGTACTGTTGTGGGGAAACATGGGGCACAAAGCCCAAAGAAGGATGGTGCATGAGAACTTCCCCAGGCTGCATCTAGTTGAATGGAGCTCTTTAACTGTGTGGAGAGAAAAAAAAAAAAAGAACAATTAATTATATCATCCTGATTTATTTAGCTGTCTTAGCCAGAAAGAACCAAACTTTTCTGTCACATTCCCAGTGTGAGGTTTTGGGGATGAAAGAATCTGTTCTTGTAGCAGGAACTCGTTCGTAGTTTTGTGTAAGATGTTCCTTTGTTCAGTGACAACACTGTTCTTAGGCATATTGAAGATCTTGGTTCAGGCCTTTTGAGTACATTTTTGTTTATATACGTATCTGTATTGTCCCATTATGTTTTGATGATATAATGATGTACAGATGTACTCCAGAGCAACTTTTGTTTCTTGGTTTGTTTTTATCTCTAAATGTAGGCTTTTGGTTTGTGTCAAATTAAGTGTGAATCACTATCTTTTTATATAAAAAAAGGAAAACATATGTTTGGGTTCACCACCACCACCACCGTATTTCTGTGGAGTGGTACCTCACATAGCCTCCATAGTACTTGTGTCAAATGACAGCTCCTGGCCTTGGAATAGCAACATGTTCAGCTGCAGCATGCACAAAGCTCCAGTCAGAGCTTGTACATCTCAAGGTTTCAGACAAGTCATTTAGCATTCCTTTTCCTTGGTTTCTCTGTAAATACATGAAGATTATGATTGCTCATGAATTAGCTGCTTTGTTGTTTCTGTTCACATCATAAGAAAAAACTATTTTTATTACTCTATAGTGTTTTGTTTTCCTTTGTATAACTTAACACACCCACATGTGTCTTGACATCAAATGTTAAAACATGTTTGTTTAAGGCTTTGGAGAAAAGGACTCAACAGAATATTGCACTAGGGAAAAAAATTCACAAATACTAATTTATCAGCAAGATGGATTTGTAAACTGCAGTGACAGTATGTGAGATGCTCTTCTAATTTGAGTTTAGTGGTAAAGTTTTCCACTGTTGATGGGATTAGGAGTCCGTGTAGGCAGTCAAGTCAGAGCAGAAAGCCAGCGTCCACATGGAGGATTCAGCCCTCTTGACCAAATAACATGAGTGTGGCATAGACCTCAGGTTCACATACATGTGTATGTGAATACGTATACATACATACACATATATATTTGCACCTTCTGTTCATTTGCCACAAAGGTGTCTTCTTAAAAAGAGAAACCACTATAGGTACCACAAATATGAAAGGCAGGACAGTGGTGATGAGCTTCCCGTATTCTGTCTCCATTCTGAAACCAAGAAACTGTATGTATATTTTAAAATAATGTATTTCTTCTTGTCATGCAGCAACTATTTGTAGATGTAACAAGTAATGAGGTCCACAGCGAGATAGCTGATGAGGTGACAACTATGGACAACATGATTGCTGAGCTCCAGGAACTGAGCAACCAGCTGAGAGACCAGTGCTGACTTACGGACCAGATTTCATGACAGGAAGACAATAATAACATGTTTCTTTTGCCATAGCTTTTGTTGATGAAATGGTAACAGTTCTAATGCAACAACACCCTCAATAAATGTATTTCTGTATAGTGCTGCTGTCATAGTCAGCTTTCTTTACAGCTCAGACTGTTTTTTCAGATTTTTATCCACTCTCACTGTCTCACAGTTGTGTGATTTGATTCCTTAGGCTGAGATTTTCTGGAACACAGCTACTTGTACATATTTATAGGTCGATTACTGAGGATTAGTTCTGTCTGATTGCATCGCAACGAGGCACCAGGCTCTGTGGGACCCATGTTGGAAGTGGAGGAGCAGAAGCACCAGGGCAGGAAGATATGGGCAAGCACGCAGCAGAAGTGGGAGCTGGGCCCAGTGTGTTGCCCTCAGCAGCCAGGCACACAGCCAGTAGGAGAGCGTGTCTGTCTGTCTGTCTGTCTGCTGCTGGCCGAGCAGAGGAGCTGTAAGGCTGGCCCATCAGTGGTGAGAAGCCGAGGTGAGGGCATGGTCATGGTGGAGAGTGCAGGGGGTACTGGGGGAGGGGGCTGCGGGAAGGGCCAGGGCTGAGGTGGCTTCTTAGGTCATCAGCTTCTTTCCAGTTTTAATTTGGTGTTAACTGCTTGCAGATGAGTAGGAGTGAGGTCCTGAGAGTAAGAGGGCAGTGTCTTTTACTATATACAATCAAAATAGCAGGATATTTGCTGCATTAGGATTTAGAAACAGTTATTAATTAAAGCAGTATTATAGTAATAAGAAATATATAACCTGTGTCTTATGGGGATCAGACTAGCATATAGAATGTTTTGGGTTGGAAGGGACCTTTACAGATCATGTAGTCAACCCTGCCTGCAGGAGCAGGGACATCTCCAAATAGATGAGGTTGCTTGGAGCGCCATCCAACCTGACCTTGAGTGCTTCCAGGGATGGGGCGCCCACTACTGGACAGGCACACACTCTCCTGGGTGGAAAACTGGTTGGATGGCCGGGCCCAGAGAGTGGTGGGAAATGGTGCGAAATCCAGCTGGAGACCAGTGACAAGTGGGGTTCCCCAGGGCTCAGTGCTGGGTCCAGCCCTGTTCAATGTCTTTATCAATGACCTGGATGAAGGCATTGAGTGCACCCTTAGCAAGTTTGCGGATGACACTAAGCTGTGTGGAAGTGTCAATCTGCTGGAGGGTAGGGAGGCTCCGCAAAGGGATCTGAACAGGCTGGACCGCTGGGCAGAGTCCAATGGCATGAGGTTTAACGAGGCCAAATGCCGGGCCCTGCACTTGGGGCACAACAACCCTATGCAGTGCTACGGACTGGGAGAAGTCTGTCTAGAAAGCTGCCTGGAGGAGAGGGACCTGGGGGTGTTGGTTGACAACCGACTGAATATGAGCCAGCAGTGTGCCCAGGTGGCCAAGAAGGCCAATAGCATCTTGGCTTGGATCAGAAACGGCGTGACCAGCAGGTCCAGGGAGGTTATTCTCCCTCTGTAATCGGCACTGGTGAGACCGCTCCTTGAATGCTGTGTTCAGTTCTGGGCCCCTCACCACAAGAAGGATGTTGAGGCTCTGGAGTGAGTCCAGAGAAGAGCAACGATGCTGGTGAAGGGGCTGGAGAACAGGCCTTATGAGGAACGGCTGAGAAAGCTGGGGTTGTTTAGCCTGGAGAAGAGGAGGCTGAGGGGAGACCTCATTGCTTTCTACAACTACCTGAAAGGAGGTTGTAGAGAGGAGGGTGCTGGCCTCTTCTCCCAAGTGACAGGGGACAGGACAAGAGGGAATGGCCTCAAGCTCTACCAGGGGAGATTTAGGCTGGACATTAGGAAAAAATTTTTCACGGAAAGGGTCATTGGGCACTGGAACAGGCTGCCCAGGGAGGTGGTTGAGTCACCTTCCCTGGAGGTGTTTAAGGTGGACAAGGTGCTAAGGGGCATGGTTTAGTGTTTGATAGGAATGGTTGGACTCGATAATCCTGTGGGTCTTCCAACCTGGTTATTCTATGATTCTATGATTCTACATCCCTGGGCAACCTGTTCCAGTGTTTTACCACCCTCATTGTAAAAGTATCTTCCTTCTATCCAGTCTAAATTTACTCTCCTTTGGTTTAAAACCACTACTCCTTGACCTGTCGCAACAGGCCCTGCTAAAAAGTCTGTCCTGTCTTTTTTTGGCCCTCCTTAAGTACTATAAGCAACTATAAGGTCTCTCCAGAGCCTTCTCTTCTCTAGACTAAACAAGCCCAACTCTCTCAGCCTGTCCTCGTACTGGGGGTGCTCCAGCCCTCTGATCATCTTCATGGCCCTCCTCTGACCCACTCCAACAGCTCCATGTCTTTCTTATGCTGAGGGGCTTTTATAAGCATGGGGATTTCCACTCACCGAGGAAGCAATAAAGCAGCAATCTAATCTAAAATACCTCTTACTAGACCCTAAGAAGTTGTTTTCATCTAGGCTATTTTGCATTGTTTCATTTTTAAGCATCTTTGCTGCAGCTCATCTAGAATTAAAAGGTTTTTCAGGGTTTTCCAGAAACCTATACAAAATAGTTTCCTCACTCATTGTGATTTTGACTCTTTCTTCCATGTGAGAATGATGCAAAAATGTGGTTATCTGTAGTCTGGGAACACACTGTCTGTAGTACAGTCGTTAAAACTATACTGTTACTAAATGGCAAGAATACTGTGTCAGAAGGCAAAAGTAAAAGGAAACCAAACAACTAATTGGATTTGAAGCAGCAGTAAAAATGTGTTATTTTGGTATGTGAGGGGGAAACCATTTTGACACCTTTGTAAAGCTTTATATGGTTGTAAAGCTGCTTAGAATAGAGAATAAATTATTTGTTGCCAGTATTTAACTCCCTGCTAGGGAGGGAGAACTAGCTCCAAAACACTTATTCATTGAAGTAGCCCAGAAAGGGAAGAGGAATTAAAGTTTGTGCAGAGTGAATTCACTGGAGATACTTCCATTTTGCTCATATGTATTGTGAGGGGCCCACCTGGCTGGAAAAAAACAGCTCTGGCTGTCAAAAAGAAACTTACTAATACAGAAAGAGAAAAGAACGTTTATGAACACTCTTCAGACTTCCCGTATCTTCCTCTTATGGGGAGCACCTGTCTTCTAATATGGGAATGTTTTTCACTCAGATCGCTCCCATGACGGCTTCAGAATGCTGGAGGGTTTAGCACAACTGGACAGTCGTTTCCTGACGTTGTGTCACACCTACAAATACCTCTATAACATCTGTTATTTTCAAGTGCTGTATGTACAGCTTGTCATAACAATTAATTAGTGTAGCATGGACCTGATTAGGCAATATTTTGCAGGAATGGCTTAAAATTCACAGTAGAACTTCAGGTACTTTCAATTTGTCCTGGCTCAGCTCCCCCCCCCAACAATTTTTTTTTCTTTTTGACTTTAGAATTATTAGGGTTTACTCATTTTGTCATCTGTCTGCTATTAGAGCTAATTTGGTGTGAAATGGAGGTAAAATGGCTGAGTCTAGAATTTTTCAATTTCTACCTGCCCAGATAGGAAAAACAACTGTCTTGGGCTTTTGAAGATGAGTATAAAGCCAGTAAGGCTTGAAAAAACATGATGCATGAAGAAAGAATTTATTTCCATGCCCTAGGAGGTTTTGTTTATGTGTTTTCAGCCACTGTTTGTTAGAACCCAGGGAAGTTCTCCTGATTCACCATGTCTATGCAGAAGAAGTGTACATAGCTGGGTGGGGTGCTAAAAGGTTTTCCTGGGTTGGGACATTGCTCATGGATAGAAATGAATGGTTTTAGGGTTGGTGAGGCCACGCTGACTCAGGCAGGTCATCGTGAGTAAATGTCAGTAAATGTTCAGTTCCATCACGTCACCCTTGATATTCCTTCTATCACACTGACTGGTTCATTCAGAAACGCAGGCAGCTCTCATCCCATCATTCCTGCAGAGCTCTGTACCATAAGTGCCTTGGAAAGAAAGCTTGGAGTAATTTTTCAGATCCAAAAATGGTGTATGTCTTAGATGCAAATTCAGAGGATGCATTTATAAGTTTAGTTTTTGGATATGTATGTACATTAGTTAAAATTACGCCTCTAATTATTTTCAAGCAGAAAAACCTAGGCATTAATTTTTTCCTGCTTTGGGGCAGTACTGTCCAGGAAGGTATAAAGTCACTTTGAAATTATGTTCACTTAGCTCTCCTGTTCAGTATTTCTGTTTCAATATCAGTGACTATAAATGGCAGTACAGATGGACGGAATGTATTTCAGGGGATGAAAGGGAATGCTCATGAAAATGCTCATGCTATTTGCAGAGTAATACAAACGAAAATAACATACAAGTATTTAACTTTTCTTCATCTGTGTTCAGGCAGAGATCTGTACCAGAAATGCACACAAAATAGGGAAAAGGTAGCAGCTGATAATGTACTACTTGGATTCTCTGAACTTAAAAATAGATCAGTTTGGTAGGAAAATATTCTAACAAGGAAGAAAATGATCAACTGTATGGAGTTGTTGTTAAGTGTCATTACTCAAACAAAGTGCTTTGTGTTTCAAAAATTATTTCAAGAGATTAATTTGGTTATTTTTGTTTATCTCATTTGTGTATATATATGTGAGCACGTATGTATACATGTATAAATATGCACATATATATATGGTCATGTGTGTGTGTTACAGAGAATTGTTAATTTTGAAGGTGTAATAACTAGAGATTTTGTGAATGCACACTGCAGTTCAGGGGAAAAAAAGCTGTGCTGTCATAATTAAATACCTTTAAACACTGTCTGCCTTAACTCCATACTCCCTCCATCCTTTGTTTCAACTCCATTTTCCAGATATTGTTGGTCTACTATTTAGGTTTAAAATATGTAAACAGATACAATTAAACATACATTGTGTTCATTTTTTCATTCACCTAAGAGATTTCTGTTGATGTCTGCCATAACAAAACTCTGGTTTCATCCTTTTATGAAGCATTTTGAATTCAAACAGCAATAGAATTGACTTTGCATTAGGGCTGAAGAATAAACAGAGTGCAATTTTAGAAATTATTTTATTTTATCATGAAATGTTGATGGATACCTTGAATTAAGACATGGGTAGCACTTAATTTAAAAAAGTCCTTTAACTTGCATTTCTGAAGGTGTTTTATGTACACAAGTGTGTGTAAAAGATGTGCCTATCCCCTGTTGAGAACTTCCAAAAAAGTAACGCTTCTTTTTAGCTAAAATGTCATGAGCAAATCAGGCCAGATGTAGGGAAGTCTGTCCTGTATATTTTACATTATAGGTTTCAGAAATAAAACTGGCAAATGAGGTGAATTTCACAATGTGAATGACAATAAAATATTTACTGTTATGCAAAAGCCATTGCAATACTGCAGTATGGATAGTTTTTGTGCCATTCAGAAGTACTTATAAATAGATAGGTTTCAATCAACAAGTAGCTTATTTGGGCATGTGCTCAAATATAGTAGCTACATTCATTAGACAAACATTTCTACTAATCCCTTAGCTACCCTAATAAAAGAGTAATCATTTATAGACTGAATATGGTAGCAGAAGGTTGTTTTTTTAGCTATTAACATCCATGGAAGACCAAGGTCTAATCATTATTAGTGACTGTATTTGGTTTTCAGCAAATGAGATGAAAATTGATAACCCTGGCAGTGTGTTAAGTTATCATTCCTTACTGAAAAAGGAAGCACCCTTACTCTTTGGAGTATCTTCTATATTGTATCTTAAGTAAATTTTTTTCTACTCTTTAAACAAACAAAAACCCTTGAGAACGACAGCAGTCTTCATGGATGTCTGTTTTACTATTTTACAGCTTTTGTCCTTTCACTTGCTTTTCTCACACTTTTTATCTCATTGTTAAGGCAAAAAAAGTAAGTTTGCAAATTCGCGCTGGCTTCTACTGAGCAAGACAAGGATGCCAGGTAGGGACAAGACAAGTAAGCAAGTCACTGCCCTTCTGTACTGGGGGAGATAAAAAACCTATTGCACATTTAATCCAGTAATACTGATCTAATCCTAAATAGGGTCTCTGCAAGAACTGAGTAGTTTGGGATCAAAAATGTGACAATTAGTTTTTCTTTCTGTATAGAACTCATTTCCAAGTTGACCCAAGCATCAAAGTCCATTTTTCTGTTTCCAGCTTACTCTGACCTGAATGTTTTCAAAACACACTGATAACCTTGTAATCACCAGTGATGTGACGTATCCCTTTTCCTTTTATTTTCTAGTTGTTTTAAGCCTCAGTGACCTGTGAGTCAGCTACCAAAGTTCTTGGCCAAAAATCGATGTAATGAACCAGGCAAAGAAATACCAGCCAAGAGCGTTGCAATGGAAAACGGGGATAAATGACATCACTGCTGAAGTGAAGCTGCTAAATTTTGCATCTCTCATTTAGAAGTTAACCCTTACAATTCAGCCCCTTTCAACTGTTATCTCTAAATGAGCATTGTATGCTTTTCATGTTAAGTGTAGTCATTCCTTATACCTCCGAGCCTTCTATTCTGCTTAAGTTTTAGTTCTTTTGGTTTGCCCACCACCTTTATGTGATCTTCTCTCAGCTCCGCCAGTTTTGTGACCTTTGGTCCCTGGCAAAGCACCTCTGATTTTTACAGTTCTTTGTGCGCTTCTGCCCCATGGTGATCTACTTTTGTCCCTTTCCATTAGTAGTACTCCTTCCTTCCCTCCGTGTAATCTGTCTTCCCCACTTCTTTAAGGTTTCTTTGTGAGTTCTTGGTAGTAGAGATGCTGTGAAAGACCTTAAAGTTGCAATTGGCATAGAGAGTAGATAACAGCAACGTGAAAAATGTAATTTATAGTGAGATGTGAGCTGCTTCAAGGAGTGGAGAAAGGATATTTTTCCCTCAGCCTTGGCTGAGCCTCTTGGGGATGACACAGAGGGCAAGTACCTTTATGTTTTAGGGGGGTCAAGACCATGGTAAGCCTTTGCCAGAAAACAGACTGTGGAAAGAGAACAGCATCCCAGAGAAAGTGATGATGGTCCTCATGGAACTGCTGAAACAAGGAAAAAAAAATGAGCGCTATTCACTGGGTAGGGAGGCTCAAGCCTTTCCTTGAGTAGAGGAGGCAAGCAGTAAATAACCAGACCAAACTACCATGTCGCCAGAGGGAGATGGCAGACCAACCAGAAGTAACAGATACAGCTGGAGAGCAAAGGTAAGTCACAGCTTGGCAATACACAAAATTAGAGAAACTGAACTGCAGGCACAAACATCGCTGTACTGTAGGGGTTTTAACAGCCCATATGGGCTGGGGAATTACGTCTTTTTGGGAACGCTTCAGCAATACCTACAATTTTTTGATTATGCCAGTCTATCTTGCACTGTTCAGGCTTTCCTGTTGTCAATGCTGTCATGTTCTATTTTTAGAGGCTTGTAATTTGACTGTAAATTCTATGCAGTCCTAAAACCAGGCGTAATGAGCACAGCCTCAGCCAGCTGGCATTTTCTGTTTGCAAGAGAAAAACAGGTGAGTAATTCACAATCTTGACAAGCTGCTGGAACCAGACAATTGTTGTAATCTATAACTACAAAACTAATTTTCTCTCAATGTAAGCAGAGGGTTTTTTCTGTAGCTGAAGTATGTCTTGTGTTTGGTCTGTGCTCCACAAGGGCTTTTACTGCTGTAGTTATCTCTAAGAAAGCTTGTAGGCAAGCAAAGCAAGTTCAGAAGAATTGATGTAGAATAACTTTCATAGGTTCAAACAGAACTTCAGGTTGAGTCCTGTATGAATTAAAAAGTGAAGTCCATGAAATGAAATGAAACAGCAATAGTACTGAGAACACAGTGTTGTGACACCATTCAGAGATAGCATAGACAGCAAGATACATGATTCTGTCTGCACACGCTGTTTTGCTGCAGAAACAATTGTCAGATGTGATTTGGGTCCTGAGATGTTCCTAACCAGAACTATAGCAAACTTTTGACAAACTATTAATTAGCAGGATTGACACCGAGGTCAGTAGGATTTTCCCAAGCTTCCTGAACATCTTGGAGAAAGATTCAATCTCCTGAGGTTAAGCCTTTGCTTATCCTGCTCCCTCGGCATCCTGTGTCTGTCGTATTCTTATGAGTGCTTCACTGTCTTGAATAATACCAAGAGTTTTGTGCTTTGATGGGTGACACCTACTACCCAACTTATCGCAGATGTTGCGAACACAAAAATACACACACACACACAGATATTTCTCTTACTTGTAGCTGCCCTCTCTCCACCTCAAGGCAAAGCAAAGCAACATGGGATGTTCTGCTGCACAAGGTGACATGTCTGGGACTCTGTTTCTCAGTGTTTTATCCATCCTGCACATGAATGCTCCCACCCATAACTGCAGTGCTGGAGCACCTGCTATGTAACATAACTGACTGCAACCAAGTCTCTTATGGATATTACAGGATCTTTGGATTTTTGCTCTTTCAAGCATTCTGCTTGAGGCAAAACTTCAGAGTTTCTGGTTAAGGTTTTATTATCTCCATGAAGTTTAACTGAGTGAAAGAGATGTCAGTTTTGTGAATGTCACTCTTAATGGGGTGGATTTGTTTGGTTTGCTGGTTGGCTTTTGAGAAGGAAGGTTTGCAATTTTTTTCTAAAAGCAGTTGAATCCTGTGTTGTTTTTCTGCCAGGGTTTTCAGTTGAGTGGTCAGTTTAATACTGCACATGGAGGCTTGGGGAGCTGGGCCAAGGAACCTTGGAAAGACATGACAAATCAGTTGCTTAAAACCATAAATATATGCATAATTCCTTTGAGCGTTTGGATATTTTCCAGTCATTTTCTCATGCGTTCATACTAGAAATTGTTTTGCACATAACAAATTTTTATTTTTCACATGCATACTTCCTTGTGAAATTATTGGAAAGGCAGTGAAGGCAGCTTGCTGTGACAACAGTGAACACTATTAGGATACGTTGTCACAAATCTGCCTGCGCTTGTTTTGGATCACTGCAGATACATCCGCCTTCCAAGACATAAATCCAAAGGAAAACCTGATATCCTCCCTGATCCTACTTCTTGCTGTAATAACAGTGCTACAACAAAGTTCTGCATCAGTGACGGCAAGGTAGAATCTATGCAGAAAAGCAATTGCATTTGAGTTGTTTTAAGCATTCATGCTTTGATTTATTGTCACTGAAATTTAATCTAGGGGTTTTTTTTCCTCTGGACATTCTCTGCGAGAGTTCTAGTGAAAATATTGCATCAGCACTTCAGGAATGGAGCGGCAGTGTTGTTCTGATCTGTCAAACACAGAGGCCATGAACTTCCCCTGAGAAACACAGTCAAACAGCTTTCTGCTCACTTCAGGACTGGTAGTATAAAGAATGCTTCCTAAACTGGGGCCCCCACAGTAGCCCTTACAACTTGTTCTCTATGTGAGACTGACTAGTTTGCATAGTCCTGTTGGATGCAGTGGAGCAAAATTACTTGTGTGTGTGTGTAGATTTATGAGGCTGGATCCCAGCACAGTCAGAAGAACAGCATCCTGGGAAAGCAGTGATTCTTCTAACTTACCTGAGTATAATGTTACCAGACCTTAAATGTGTCTTTCTGCAAGCTTAAATGTGTTCAGACTTTAGGAATATTTCTAAAATTATTTGGGAAAATAATTTAAAAAAAACAGTAGAAATTCAGAAGGAAGATATCAAATAATATTAGACATTTCAAATTTATAAACATCTTCGCAGCGGTCATGCGTCTATTTGACAGAAGCTTAAAAATAACTTTGTCCTTAAAGCTTGGCAAAACTGTGTATGTGCAAGTGCCTCTGTGTGTGGGTTTGTGCCTTTTAAAGGCAATTGATGCTATTATGGCTTTATAATTTACTGCCCTGTGTGCACTTGATACTATCAGTGATCTCAGCACAACTCTAGAAATGGTGTTTAATTGTGGCAGAATGAGGGCATGGGTATAAATATTGTTTTACAAATATCTCTCATAAATATTGACTGTATTGCAGCCATTAAGAAGTGGAGTTTGGAAGATCTCAGATCTCATCTCTGTGCCAAGGATTGGAAAGGACGATGTAGCAGTGCTTTGACTAGGAATCCCAGTTAAAAGAGCTTTGAATTATTCTTCTGACTTTTCTTCACTTGAAAATAAATTCTAGTTAAGAAAGTGCACGCACTCTCCTTGTTCCTATTTGCTTTTACTGTTTCTAAAATAAAGTAGCAGCAAAACCTCTATGTGCTATCGTCAGAGGTGTGCAAGGAAGATGATCACTCTACCAGGTATCAGTCTTTGCCTTCCTGATGCTTGGCCCGAGAATGGTATCAAGCTATAAGTGCCAGTTCTTGACAGCAGAGGACATATACAAACATTCTTGCTTTTGTTTGCTCTTTTCTCGCTTGTGGCTTTTGTCACCAAATTCCCCTTTCTAAGGCCCTATGAGAGAGATCATCTTCCAGGTTCTTATTGATCTTTTCTTCTCCTCTTTGGACTCAGAGAAGGGCCTTTTAGGAGGGAATAAAAGCTTTATCTGCAATCACATCAAGGAAGGCTGACACCCTGTTCCCTTCAGAGTCATGAGAATGGAACAGTTCTGTTGCCTCTTCCTTGCCTTAAATTAGCACCTCACATGTCACCCTTCCCTGCTGCAACTAATCTCCACAGTCTTGTCTTCAAGACACTCTTTGGGAGGCTCTGTACCTCCCCAGGACTCTCCTTTCTACTGCAGCACAGCTTTTCTGGAGTCACCTCCAGCCCCAGCAGGGTCCCTTGAGAGGAACAGGGTTCACAGGCAGGGTTTGGAGAAGAAGCCCCTGGCAGACTTGGCTACTCCCTGTTAACCCTTGAGTCAGCAAAGGCAGTTCAGATGGCTCAAGGAGATCAATGGGAGTGCAGAGACTTCTGATCCTTCCTCTTGGCTTCTCTCATATGAAAGGGAGATTGGGACTGCTTTGTCTGACAACAGTGTAAAAGTGAGGTGTTCCTTTACCTTAAGAAAGGGGTATTCAGGTAATGAGGGAGAAGGTAAAAATGTTCTTATGCACTCCTAGAATCTTAGAAATGGCAGAATATAGCCATTGTTTAGTTACTGAGGTTCAGGGAGCAAGCTGAGATCTCTGTCATGACTGAGATCCCAAATAGGTGGGCACTACGCACATCTCAAGCAGTCCCTATTGCAAGGGACTCCTTTACATTTACAGTGAATTCTGGTAGGACATCTGTCTGCTCCATGCTGACGTGGCAGAGCTCACATCCGTACATCTAAGTGCTTTTCTGTCCCAAACAATGCTGGTCCTGTCAAAAGTTTATTGGGAACAGTCCCCCACCCATTCTGATATCCAAATCTGAACTATGCCCACATAATGCTAGGAAGAGAGTTAGCTGCTCTCAGCCAAGACCATGCCAGAGGCCATGCTACCGATTCAGCAGGCTCGATGACTGTCGTGGGCCTGTGCTCAGACACTATTAGCTTGATCAGTCTAGACATAGCTAGAGAATACAGTTCCTCATTCAGGAAAGTCACAGTTCAAGGACTGCAAGGTGGGCAGAGGAATAAACATCAGCTTTTAGTACATTCAGTTTATGTACAAGTTAATGTGATTTTCTGTGAGCGGGTAGAGGAGATATAAAGTAAAGCCTTATAAAAGGCAAAGGGCTTTGAAAGAGACCTTAGAGCCATTGGTTTTGGATATAGTTACACACATGGAAGATGTCCCAGAGATGACCTTGGGGAGCTGACAAGGAGAAGCTTGTTGCCTTGACAGGACAAATAAGCCACAGATGGAAGAATGAGTAGATAACAGCAGTCTTGAGAAGAAAACATAGAAGAGGACAAGACTGAACTAAGCCAGTCTTGAAGGTCAATGGTCTCTAAATGACTGATAAGAGAGAATAATTAAACAGGAAAGGATAAAAAGATGGGAACCATAAAATAATCAAATTTGCTATTGAGCATCAACCACTAAAATTAAAAAACTTTCTTCTGCCCTATAACAAGGATTTTAATCTTCTGCTTTCATTTAGGCAGTTTGTATCTCCACCTTAATGTTATTTTTGTATATTATGATACAGCAGATGGTGAATATAGCAGATGTAGCTTCTATATGCAGTCAAAGAAGACTCTCACAGCTGCAGAGAGCAAATACTAATGCCCAGAATATCTTCAGAAAAATATAACTGTAAAAGGGTTTACTTTGTAGGAAGAAATAGAAATCTGAAATTAATGCATGCCTGCAGTCCCCAGTGAGCCATATTCCAGCTAAGGATGATAGCACCAGTGGTGCAACCTGGCCATAGCAGCCGCCTTTGCAGAGAATTATAGCTGAATGGCAAGAGAAGTTGAAGTTGTAGCTGTTTTTTTCTGTAACCCTGTTTTATGGATTCCTGGTCATGGAGCAAGATCTTTTTGTGCCAGGCATGCTGCCACCATTTCAGTCCGTCTGTCCACATCCGTACACAGAAAGGAAGAGATCTGCAGTATTTGACCCTCTGGAATCTTTCCCTAGCTCCCCTTGCCATCAGCATAAGTATGGACTGAGCTATATGAAAGGTGTTGGGAAATAAATCTGAGCCCCTGCTCTCAGCTGCATCTCGTGGAACACTTTCAACACCATTTGGAAGATTTCATTTTAACTGACCTTCAGGCATGACTTATTTTTGTACTCCGGGTATTTTTAAGATGAGCCCAAAGGAACTCCTAAATATCTCACTGGTGAGAGTGGAGGAGGACACATGCTGTTGCTGTTTCCAAGAGCTCTGAAGGATCTGGAAAGTCCCTGTGTGGAGTTTTCAGCTTTAAAGAGAATTTTCTAAATTTAGAAAGAATGAGCCTGTAAGTAATCTTTGTTGCCTAAAGACTAAGAGTGAGGGAAAGGGATTTCTTTGTGGCATGTAGAACCTACCCTGTCCAATGTCTTATAGCTGATTGCACAACAGTGAGAATCTCTGCACTTCAGTGTGTGGTACACACATATTTGCAGGGCTACAAGGAGTTTTAGTGTGTTATTTGTGACCATACATTGTGGGTGAATAGCTGTATGGGGAGACAGGAAACAATTGGCTTCCCACTTTAAGTAGGTGGTACTTGCAACTAAGCTGGAGTGGAAAGAAACACAAACTGTAACCTTGGAATGCTACAGCAGGTACTTTGTTAGACCAGGATCCCTACATCTCAGCTAAGAAGTATCAGCTCCAGGCTGGAAATGTGACTGAGAAGCTGTTTCTCTGTCCTGCCTTTGTGTACCACATCATCTGCCCATGATCTCTACTTGGTCAGAACAGGGAGGCTGGGGAAGCTGTTCTTCACCTCTTCCCAGATGATGTCTCTGCTGTTTCTGTGTGACTGGTCATCCATGCCACACATCAAAAGAACACACAGGCTCATGAGTGCTGGATGTCTTCTGACAGCCTGCTCCCAGTGGGATTATGCTTGGAGCAATTGCATAAGGGAGGGCTAAAAGACTGAATAGTTTGGATAGTCTCCAAATCTGACTAGTCTCAAGCTAGTAAGCAAAATGACTATACCCCACAAGGCACCCTCTTGTCTTGTTTCCTCCTGGGGAGCAAGGAAAGGAACTGAATTAGGGGATTTGTGCTGGGGGCAGGGCATTTAAATGATGTTTCTCTTCTCCTGGCATTGCAGGAAGTCTCCTTAGAGAAAAAGCTGGAGAAGAGTAAAGGAGGACTTAGACTGCTGGATAAAGAGATAACTGGTAGTAGCTACAGCCTAATTACTGTGTCTGCATATCTAGTTAACTCCCCCCCCCATTTTTTCTGAGATGTTTTTGGAGTAATCACTGCTGTTGCTTGTAAACAATCATTTTATATGGTGTGAAATTCCTATACTGCTGTGTTTATCATGATTCATGACCTTATGCCCCAGAGGAAGGGTGTAGTCAGCTTGGCATAAGCAGTTCTGTGTGCCAGATGCAGAGTGGTTCATATTCAGAAATGTTATTTACAGTGATACAAGGTGGGGGTGGGGGAAGGAATCAGAGGATCAAGGATAGCCTGGAATGTGCAGGATCAGATATCTGCATTGGAGCACTTACCCTCTTAATTCATGTTTCCCAGGACGCCTGACTCTTACAGATCATTTCTCTTCTCAATGAACATGTGCCTACATATAGCTATTTCCATTCCAGTCACAGCCCCTGTTTATGTCACTAACAGACCTTATCCCGTTTGACTGTGTTATTTTTACATAATGACTAAATCAGTGGAGGACCGTGGAATATTCAGTATACAAATTTGGAAGTCAGCATAAATGTATGCATCAACAAGGTTTGAAAAATAGCAGAGGGACTTCAAGTAATGATGCTTAGGTACAAGAGAGTTTAGCTGGTGAGGGTTCTGGTGTTAATTAACTGTTTAGAATCATAGAGTCGTTTAGATTGGAAAAGACCCTTACATCATGGAGTTCAACCATAAACCTAACACTGCCCAGTCTACCACTAAACCATTTGCCTAAGTGCCACAACTACATGACTTTTAAATACCTCCAGGAGTAGTGACTCAACTGAGTTACAAAGAAAGACTGATTAGGGAACATATCGGTGAAGTTCACCAAATGTACTGAAACAGAAAAGAATTAGTGTCAAATAATTACAAAATGGCTAGATGAATTATCTGTAAATACTGATGAGAGGTAAGTGCATGTCAAAAAATAATCAGTACTTGTCTGGGATTCGAAAGACCCAGATTAAAATCCCCTATCTAAATATATCCATTAAATGCCGAATTGCATTTAATTGAATGTAAACTCTGCCCAAGACATGGAAACTTGCTTCTGGGACAGAGCATTATGTGAGGCAGAGAACAGTCGTGGCATGCCAAGCTAGGGAAAAAAAAAAATCAGGTATTTCTTTCTTTAGAGGATGTTCATCGTCTTCCTATCAGCAGTGTTTGTCTTAGCTCCAGTCTGATGCTGGGTTGCCTCCTGCATTCCATTGTTGCTCCAGTCATATAAAAGCTGGGTGAAGAGAACTCAAAATTAGACATGAAGAAGTTGTAACAAGACATATAAAGTAGTTCCCATGGCAGGGAAATAAGCTGGAAATGATGTCACAGAAAGTGGAGGAGGGAGGTATCGAACTGAATCAGCTTTTAATGTACAAAGGGAAAGATTAAGGACTTTACTTCAGAAACAGATGGGGGGAGAAAGGAGGATTTAAACAAAATAGTAAAGGCAAAAAGTTGATTTAAGTGGGGCTTAAGAAGGGTAAAGAAAATAATATTCTGCAGGAGTTTTGATCTGCCTACATCTAAGAAGTGTTTTCCTGTCATCCTACTAACTGGGAACGATATTGACAAGGGACTAAACTAAAGAACTAGCTTTGATCTGTATCTGCATGACTGCAGCCCTTTACAAACTATGCTTTTTTTGCCAGGAAGGAATGAAGAAGTAAGAAAGGAGTAAGTACAATCCTTAGAGGCATGAGAGGATCAATAAAACCTTCAAGCAATTGCTCTTTACAGCAGTGGATGGATCTCTGGCTGTGCCAATGTGCTTATTTCGTGTATGGGACTGTGGCCACCTTTGCTCTCCCTGCTTTCTGAGTCGAGTCAGAGCTCAGTGAGGCTTATGGTTGCTGGACACTTGGTCTGAGATGAACTTGGGTTGTTGTTTTGTGTAAAGTCTGCAACTTGCTTCAGACCTGAAAAATGTAAACCACTATGAATCCATACTAACAGACCACCAGGGAAGAAAGATGCTGAGCCTTACTATTTTAGCCTCATGATACTAAGGAATCAAAAAGACTCAATTCCTTGACCCTGGCAAAAGTCTGTTTTTGTGAATGCTGGCAGAATCACAATAAGATTTTCTGGGTGTTGAGGGTGTTTTTTGTGTGTGTATGTGTGAAATCCAGAATTTGATGGGCAGTGTGTTAGTTTTGTAACTAGCGTTAGTGTTTGAGGAGTGCCTCCTGACAAGAATACAAAGGGACTTTGACTATATTTCTTCCTCTCCCAAATGGAGAGAATTCCAAGAAGCAAAATTCTACATAAAACCCATTATTAAAAATGAAGTCACTAAACATTGTGTGCTCTTCATTTTTGAGTTGACGAGGTATGAGTTGTCAAAATAGACTTAGTTCTTCATGCTGTATTTTCAAAATTCACTCTTCAATAACAATTCTCATTTCAGGTGAAAAACCATTGCTGAAAATTTAGGACAGCAAAAGATCATTTTTTTTTCTTAAAAAGCAGGCATCACTTATTGGTGAGGCAGGTAAGTAGTTTTAGTTGTTCATTCTTTGTTGTTCTCAATAGACTTATGTCATGGTTTGTGCAAACATTCACTGAACTCTCACGTTGTGTGCTTCATAGGTTGCTATTTTATTTGACTCCCTATTTATGGCAGTGTGATTGTGTTTCTTGGTCAGTTAGGCACACAATTTATAGTTTAATAAAGAGAAATACTTGGTGAAAAAGGAAAAAAAACCAACTAAAACAACCCAAAAATGCCTACAGTACAATGCTTGTCTTCAAACATCCTGTAATAGCCATTTTGTTAAACAAGTCATTTTGTGGCAGCAGAACTAATGAAGCCTGGTTTCCTATGGTTATTTGTCTCATGGGTGATTGACTTTCACTATCTAAGAGGATATGAGCCCCAGGCAAAGCTTTTCCCATTGCTGGGGTGTTTATATAAGGGCTTTCTCCCATGAGGCTTCTCTCATATCTGGGACTCACATCCACAAGTTTTCTCAGAGCCAGGACTCTGATAGCATCTCTACCCATCTGTCTACTTTCCAGAAAAAAGGAGGAATTCAGCAATCTTTCATGATTCTATCAGTGTTAGAAGTTGGTTGGAAATACCATTAAGAAATTGTTGGAATGAATACACAGGTGAACACAAAAAGAATGATCGCAGAGACTCCAATTTTGTAGTTATTTTTGAAAATAACTTAGGCATTTCAGGCTGCAGTACTGCAGCGAACATCAGAGATCTTTCATGTGCTGGAAAACCTGGTTCAAACTTTTTGCCATAAGAGAAGGCAGATTTGATGGTTTATTTCCTCATTTTCAATGTTATGTGCACAACAGCAGATGTGTAATATGTTTCCAAAACGGTGCTTTTGTTCTTTTCTTTTGGTGAATCCACATGACTACTGCCCTCAGCTGTTGCTTAACTATGCTGGTCAAGCCAGATTGCATAGATTTGGAATAGAAGATTTCCATTTCAGCCCTGCTATAAAAGCTTGCACCTGTGTTAGACTTAATTTTGTAGTTTTCACAATTGCACACTCATTCATAATTATGTAGGTAATTATCCAGTCAAATACAAAGTATCCACTACTATTTTTATAAGAATGCTGTTCTTCAGTGTAGTCCACTGAAACAACTTCTAGTGCCTCATGTATATATTTGGATAGTAGAGGCAGAGTCATAAAGAGATATCCTAGCACAGCCAGGATATAGCAATGCTAATATTAAAGTCAGTCAAGTGAAGCACTAGTATGTATCCTTTGATACTCTGCCTCAGTGATGCAATACAAATGCACATTTTAATGGTGCTTTTATAGTACTTGAACTCTTGGCCATACTGAAATGCAGTTTTTCATCCTTGATGTTTTTGGAATGTGTTGAAAGCATATCATCCATGTTTTTCATAGATTCCAGACAGACCTCCCTTTAACTTTTCTTTTGCTCTCTCACAGAAAACCCTGCCTTGTTTGGGTGCTGGGGAACTCTTGTGAATCAGTTGTCACGAATGAGGTAAGAACTGGAGGTTGATTTAGCTGTCTATATTGTAATTAAATGAGTAACTCTGGACTCCCACCACACAGTTTCTTAGGTTTGGACCTTATTTCTTCTGCTTAGAGTCTGAAGACAGAAAATTTCCTGACTTCTTTTAAATGGTCTGTATTTCTGTGAGAGAGTCCCCTGCAATTTTAAGAACTGCTGGGGAAATAAGCTAATAATAGTATCTAGAACTTTTCAGTCATCCATTTCCAGGGGCTTTTTAGAGGTATCATTAGCTCAGTTTCACCTGTAGGGAAAGATTGAAATGACTTGACCCAGACCATTCAGCAAGTAAGAAGCAGAACTGGACTTAGGAGCTGAGTTTTAAGTTGTGCCAAGTCTACTCAGAAACGTGCTGCAGCCATCATGAGAGGAGACATGTCATGTGCTAGCAGTGAATAGTAGAGATTTTAACCTTTAGAAATAGCAATTATTTAACTTCTGTGGTTCACAAAACAAAGAGCTGGGGATTTGCACCTTCTGACATTCAGATAACTTGCACCAGTGGGCTAGCAAGGAGAAGCTTGGATTTCTGCCTGGGCTAGAGAGGAGGCATGCCTCTGTGGCTGAGTCAGTCTTCACATGATTCCTTCTCTCACTTAATGGACAAATACTTTTTAGGGTACAGAATGAGATTCTACTGTTTTCTACAGAATTCATATGTGATGGTGGCTTTCAAGCTCACATAAGAGAATTATCCTTCTTTTCCTTCTGTGCAGACACTTCAAATTATTTTAGATACCATCTGATCTAATATTTTACTAGATGAACCATCTGGTGCTTAATCGTTATCTAAAAATTTATTTTGTCCATGTGTATCACAGTATGAACCTGGTCAGGAGAAACCAAATTTTGGACTTCTGTCCTGGATTGCATTGTCTTACCTGAGTAGCTAGAGGTGTAGAAACACTTGTGCTACCCTTCCTACCTTCAATACCTAGAATCACAGCTTTTCAGCAGCCAGAGGATGAGTGCATTATATATTTTTTTGCTTCTTTCGTAGGCTTCCTCAGACAGAGAGGGAGGTGAGCAGCAGAATAATAGCTTTACATACCCTCCTGCAAAAGGGGAGAAATAGCAAGAAACTTGGGTAGGGGAAGATTAGAAGCTACAGATGAAGCAACTCAGTTCTGAAATATTTTGAAATGATCCTTTTTGCTTATGGCTTTCAGAATCTCAGTGACACCGATTGCATGGTATGGTCACAGCACAGGAACTGAGATGTGAACTCCAAACAAACAGTAGAGTAGGGGGAGAGGTGCTTACATCTGTTTTAAAGGAGAGTAGTGTAAATATTACACTGACATATTCCTGCTGAATTTTCTTAACAGCAGTGAAGACTGAGCCTGCGTAAAGAACGCTGCCCAACAATGGCTTTTGATTTAAAATGATCCCATATTCCTAAAGCTGAGCACTATTGTTTTGTACTGGTAAACCATCTTCTGTGTGTATTCAATTATTTCTTTTTTATTTTTTCACTAACAACCCAGACTGTGGGCCAAGGGAGATCAAGATGAGGTTTTCATTTCATTCAGAGCTCTGGAATCCAGCCCACTGGAACTTGTATCTTTTGAAGCTCTAATAATTAACATGCCTGCATTCCTTAAACTGCAGCGCTCACCAGAATGTGTTTCCTGCAGAGCTGAATGAGGGCGAGGACATTGTCTGGCCAGCAGGAAGAAAAGGATGGTGACCCTTCCTGGAAGGATTCCTGCTCTCTTTGGGCTGGTTGGAGGAGAGGATTCACCTGAGCTGCAGTGGGGCAGAAGGCTCTTGGCCCCTGTGCACATACAGAAGGTATGTGGCTCTGTTTCTTTAGTTCTGTTCTTAAACTTATCTGAAAACCAGGCTCTTTCCCACCCCAGGGCTCTGCTTACTGTAGAGGTGTTCCTGTTCCTTGTTAATCCACATTTGGAAGCAGATATAAGAGAAGTCTGTTGACCTAAAAAAACCCTGTGATATCTAACAACTGGTGTGAGAATATGACTTCTTTTCTCAGACCCCATCTTCCATCATATGAAAGGAGGCCAAGTGAGGCCCTATCAGTGGTTAGAAGATTGCCTTCACTGATTCAGCTCCCACGTAAGTAGAAATTACTTGGAAACATCAAAAGCAAATGAGTTTCAGAAGGCATGGCCTGAAAGAAGTACACAATAGGGTCTGATATGAGTCCCCAGGCTCCTCCTCTGAAGAGCTAAGGAATTCGTTTCGTCTGTCAGTATGGTACTTCAATCATATGTGCTGTCGAGGGATCTGTAGTATGACCATGACACACAGCTTATCTCATTTAGATTTTTCTGAAGCTACGATCTCAGGAAGGTTATGAAGCCCAGTCCCTGTTCCAAGGAAAGATCTGTTGAACCAACATTATTTGTAGTAGAAATTTTTCTGATCTGTTCTTAAATAACACCCATAATGACCTCTCTAGACAAACTATCCATATTTTTTTTCTCTTCTTTGTTAGAGGACTCTTTTCCCCACATTTCTCATACTGTAACTTAAGCATATTACTTGTCATCCTGTCTATACTAGACCTGGAAAACAATTTGTTCCTTTCCTATTCCTATTCTTTTTGCAGCCTTACATACTGAAGATTTTTATCAGGTCTCCTCTTAATCCTTTTCTCTAAACAACTCAACTTCATTCAATCTTTCCTTCTACGTCAAGTTTTCTGGACCCCAGGTTAGTTTCCATTGCTCTGCTCAGGGCTATCTCCATTTGGCTCTATCTGTGAAGTGCAGAGTCCAAATGAGGCCGAGTACTTCAGCTGAGCTCTTTCCCATGCTGAGAAGGGGAAAGCATCTAGTCTTGCTATATGTTTCACAGTCCTACCAGCATTTGCTATTCCAGCACTTAGGCCAACAACTATTCCTCAGTTTAAGGGTAAAGTAGAAATCTCTAGCCAAAGCAAAGCAGGTGCTCAGACACCACATTTCAGTACGCCCTTGGCTCTGGGTGGACTAGTGGCTGGGTCCACAGAGGGCTTTTATTTTGCTCCCCTTCTTTCTTTCCTCTCTGCTCAGAAGAGGTGACAAGGTGTGGCTTGCCAAGGCAGCCTGCCAACAGCTAAATTTCCTATACAGCTGTAGAAATAAAAGAGGTATTGAGCATGCCTGGTCCCCACCACACCCTTTCCCTGGCTCTGCTTTGCCCTTTCCAACTGAAGTACCCTGCTCTGCTGCCTGCACATGCACAGAGGCACACGTGGTTGCAAGGTACAATCTCTGTCTCTTCTCATGCCCACTTTATTTTTTATTTTTCAGGCAGACACAGATTCTGCACAGTTAGACCTACGGTGTTTCATGCTGTGTGGCTAAGTCCCACCTCCCTTGGTATGCTGGGGGAGGCTGCAGCATTTTAGAGAGATAATAACTTCTAGGCTGGCCATTCCTATTTCACTCTCAGGTAACAGCAACGGTGCCCCAAAAGCTCAGACAGACTGTGTGGCACATCCCTACTCTAATATAAGGCTTGAGCCCTGCGTTTTTCTGTTGGTTTTTTTTTTTTTTTATTCAATGGAAAGTCAGTGCTTTATTTCACTGATGTCCCTGGCAGAAGAAGGGAACAGGCAGTCCTGAAAACTACTTCAAAAGCACCTCATAGTTATTTTGTGACCACGTCTGAAGCTATAAATGCAGGGGCTCAGTTTTTTAAGATGCTGAGTGCACTCAGCTGCCTGGAGGTCAACAGAAGTTAAAGTCACTAAGCATTTCATACAAGGCTCTTACCACCTAGTAGGACAAGAACCAACTGAAATGAGTAAATTTGCCTGGTTGTCTGCTTGTATTAAAACCAGTGAAAACTGACATAAAGAGTACAAGACACTAAAAATTCAATCTGAAAAGCGAGGAGAGTTTCATTACACTTGGATGTGGGTTTGGGGAGAGTGAATATAATCAGAAGTTATCTTTTTCAGTTACTGATGGTGGGAGATTTTGTCACCCAGCACAATCATCAAAGATACGATGCAGAATAACGTACACGCCAAATGTAACGGAGCAGGCATTCCTAGCTGTGCAGAGAAAGGCAAGATGTTTTTTTTCTTCTTCATACAGTAGGAAAAGTATATTTTTTCCAACCTTACATAGCTTATGGAACAGCTGCATATATTTACTTTCAAATTTTTCAATAAGATCTACCTGTCAGATGAGAATAAGCATGAGAACTTTAAAGATAATTTTCAGACAGCAGACGGAGGAAATGTTGGAGTTCTCAACCCTGACTAATGCTACTCTTGATAGGTCATGCTTTCTGAAAATAAGATAAAAGTTCTTGAGGAAATGATTCAGTACAATTGATACTCTACATTTCAAGAGATCTATGTTATCTTGTCAGGATCGTCTCCCTAAAAAGGGAGAGTAAAAAAAGGAATACTGTGTAGAGCAAGGAGTTAGTTCAGACAGCGCATGAAAGGGAAGGCTGGAGATACAGTAGGAGCACACTCTTACCCAGCACAGGCATAGGCTCAGCTAATGCACCTTGAATGGTTTGTTTTGTCCTGACTCTAATTAAGTCAATGACAAAACTACTGAAGTAACAAACTGGTTTGTCATAGGACCAGGTTCTTTATATGTTTGGGAAAAAAACCAAAACAAAACCACAAAAAACCCAAACAACTGTACATCTGAATAATGAAATATTTATTTACTATAGAATATTAAATGTTCTTAGCAATAAGCCCCAGTCCTGCTCAGAACCACCAAAGCTGTGGCTTGGCTATACGTGGTATTTCACAATGCCAGAGATAGCCACTCCTATGTCATCTTAACCAATTAAAAATGTTGGGAAAGTGACTGAATGGTTGATTTTTATAATGCTTTGACTGCCCATGCTGTAAAGGCCACCAGTAACTTTAATTCTATAGCAACTTCTTGCTAATATCTAGTGACTGATGATGTAAATATGCCATAATTTACTTAATTGCTGAAGTGTCAGTCTGTGGTGCCATACACAGCCTTTAAAGGCAGCTTTCGTAACTAGTTTTGGCTTTAATGAAAAGCAGAATTCTTTCAGAAACAGAACAATAAAGTTGTTAGGCGTTTGTTTTTCTAGCTGAACTTCCACTGACAAATTATTTAAGGCATATAGTACAATTGGTTTTCATCAGAGAGATGGGACAGATGATGTCAGGGTCTAAAGACTACGTTATTCTTTGCACATACAAATTCGAATTATGTAAGTAAACGTTATTTTTAAAAAAATGTATTGGGAGATATTTCACTCAAAACAAATATTTTTTCCCATGTGTTTAGGGAGTCTAAGAATCTGATCTTTCTGCCTCTGTATTTTAAATCTTTGTGGCTGAACTTGATTTTCTAAGTTTCCATAGGACTGTCCAAACTGGTTAGTTATTACAGCCTTATTTTAAAGTTTATTTTCAATTTTTCTTGCAGTCTATCTAGTATTTATCAATTCCAGGAGAAATTTTGTCAACGAGCCTGGGCCATTTTTCAATTCTGTGGGTTTTTTAGTGGCTTTTACCTCCTTATAGATACAGCATAATACTACACTGCTCAGTTTGCAGATGAGTACTTCACTTACAAAAAAGAAGGCAGAAACACAGAATTCCAGCAGCAAACTAAAGCCATAACAGTATAATGAACTAAAAAAAATAATAATGTGATGAAATTACTGCATAAGATTTTATGGCTTTCACAATTAGCAGTCCAGCCCTTCTTAGGAGGGAGAACTGGACACTAGTTGTGGGATCTGCTCACAAGTCAAGGGAGGGAGATGATGTCTCCCAAGCTGAAGTGTTTGGGTAAGTAAGAGGACTCTTCTTCGTCAGTAGAGAACAGAGAACTGCAGCAGTGGTTCTTGGGACGCAGAACCTCTTTTGCATGGAAGTAGCCTTGCAGCCTGGATTGCACCTGCAGGCAGCAGCTTGGTGTGTGGCAGACTGGGACCACATGAACACTTTTGTCTTAAAAAAAAAATGTAAGAAATCTATCAGTCACTGTATAGAAAACAATTTAATGAGCAGCAAAGCTATTGAGGTCTAATATGTAGCTTTCTGTCTTGTGGGAAGATCTTATCTGACCTATAGCGCAAATGCCAACCAAACCTGTTCCCAGAGCTGGGATACGCACAATGTGTTGCATTAGCTGATGTCTAACACTGTTGTTATTTTTTGAAGGGACAATAATAGAAGCTTATCCTCAGTTAAGTTGAAGAGCTTTGTAGGAATTGATTATATTTCGTACTTCTTTAATATATCTTGTTCCTCTTAAAAAGTGACTGTAACTGGCCATCTGCTTAGAAATTATTGAAGGAAGATGCAGATCATGATTACACATTTCCAATATCCCTAGGAAATTAGGCCAAGAATGGTAACAATAGCAGTTTGTTGAATAAAATATTGAATCACATCAGGACATTTTTGCACACAAACTCTCCAGGTTTGGCAGGGTCTCATTTGCAAAATGAATTATACATTATAGGGGTTCACTGGAAAGTCAATTGTCTGCAGATTCCTTATAGGACAGATCTCTATCTTCTGCTATCCACCATATGAAAGACAGGTGATATGAAAAAAGAATGTGCATTAACTTATTTAGATTGCTGGAAGTCAAAGGGGAAATGAGTCCGGATGGCTTATCTATGTTCAACATTATATAACAGAATGGGTCTAACGTCAGTCAGCCATGTCAGGGGAGCTTATCTGTATTCACTATTTGTAAAAGTAGCTAAATGTGGATTTTGTCATTTAGCTTTAGGATCCTTCTTCTTCTAACACTGAGCAAATCCTTAACACAGTAAGTGTTCCTGCAGAGATGTTCAGCACATGCTCTACTTGAAGTAGTATCTCTTGATTGCTAAAGTAAGACCCCTGATTATCTTTGGAAAAAGCTGCTTGATTAGTCTTTCAGGATAAAATCAATGTTAAGCAGTTAAAAAAATTCTTACCATCTTAGAGTAAGTATACAAAACCAGGTTGCATCTGAAGCAGGCAAAAAACATTTCGTAGTTTAAGCAGATCTTTTGGGAAAAGTTTTGTTTTGTTGTTTGATTTATTTTTTTCCTCTCAAAAATATCAGGAAAATAAAAAGTGGAGCAAAGACTAAGAAATAGGAGCATGTTTCCAAAACTATACAATTTATAAAATCTGAAAACAACAGATTAGAGAATTCTTCCAAATGCCTTAGTGGCACTCTGATTAGAGGTCAGAGTACTGATAGGTTTTAAAGCCAGGAGGGGCTATTAATAGTAATCCGTTTCAGCTTTCCTTATAGGACAAACCATGGAATTTCACCCAGCAGTTCTTGGTTTGTGCCCAGAACATTTGAGCCAGGTGCGAAAAAAATCAATATTGACACAGACTTGAAGTCATGGAGAATTTACTGCATCCTTTCATAAACTGTTAACCTGCTTAAATTCCTCACAGTAGAAATTCGTGTGCTTTTCCACTTGAACATATCTAACTTCATCCTCTATCCATGGGATCTTGTTACGTCATTATGTGCGGCGTTAAAGCATCTGTTTTTATAACGTGAACACCAGTACCTGCACTGAGGCATGGATGTCTGCCCAGCAAAATGAGAATAACACTGAAATGTGTGTGAAGGTTTTTTCCAAGATTAGAGTATCTCATCAAGTGCAGAAATGGGAAGCCTGTTGAGTTACTAGCAACAGAGCTGAATGACCAGGCAGTTTAAGAAACATTTACTGATCTCCCATGTGCCTCTCCTCTAGTGGTAGCAGCCTATGAAAGACCGGGATTTCAACACAATCTGTTGTTTTTGCTGAGGTCATGAAGGTAACTGATTTGATTCTGTCTCTTCTATGTCTCGAAATACATTTTGAAAAAAACATTTGATATTTCTTGTCTCCTCTGTAGCATACGGAAGCAGCAAAAACATGAAGGTTTAAGTAAAAAACATATTTTGATGGAAATTTTCCATGTAGAAAGCAGAGAAGTAGAAAACTATTTAAGAAATTGTTGTGGTGACACTCTGATTTTGAAACTTTAGGATAACTGTATCAGAGGAAGCCAGTAATCTTCAAATATTGCAATTAAAGGTTTTGGGCACAGAGAATTAATTAATTTTTTCTCCATGAATGCTGCAACTGATTTGTGTCCAGTACTTTACCTTTAATTTATATTGTTTGTACTACATAAAGGAATATGAAGTACTCTTCAGCTCAGTTCAAAAAATAGATTCTGTTCCCTAAAAACATAGTTTCACATATTTCCACCAAACACTTATAGAGATGTTGCTAAGTTTCTCTGTGCATGACTGTTGACAAATAAAGAGAGTTCGCTGAATACTGATGTCCTCCATGTTTGAGCTAGTTCATTTCATGAACTGAATGATATAAATAGCAGGCGATGTGGCAGTTTTCAAAACGACAGAATATTCGAATTATATACATCCTTTGCCCTCACCTCATCCTTCCATCAAGCTCCGAGTACATGTATTCCTTTTCCCTTGTCTTCAACATTCAAAAGAAAAGCCGTTAATCTTTACAAAACAATTGCTATGTTCATTTGAATTTTTTCACAGATACACTGTTTCATATTGTTTGCTCCTTGAAAACGATTTGGGAAAACGTGTTTCCTGTGTGATTCAGATAAAAGGTTTTGTAACAATAAAAATATAGATGTTCAGGTTTGAAGGAAAAGCATTCCTCTCTGGTTACACATGTAAGATATTACTGTGAACTTGAAGCTTCAGGTTCAGCCTCACAAAGGGCATAGGTGCTAAAGCTGGAAATACCAAAGTACAAAGCCAAAAAGCCCTCACTTTGCTGCCTGCTAGTCCTACAGTCATCAAGTCCCTCCCTGCTTGATGTGCCTGGGTTTCTACTCTGCACCCCCAGTTGGAGCATCAGGAACACTTACTTTTCTGGCTATGCTTGGCATGATCCTGCAGCCCTCAGAAGGGACCCAGTACAATCAGCAAGATGAGAACATATTTAACACACATCCAGTTGGATGTCAGGTCTGCACAAACACGGATATGAGTACCTCAAAACTTAATTGTGCTCATTAGCACCATATGCCACTTATCACAATAAGCTGAGGATGCCCACCTTCAGCAAATGCTAGCTCAAAGCTCAATTACTGGTGTGCCTGTATACATATATATCCATATGTATGTCAGTTGTTTATTAAAAAGAAATTACAAATGATCTCTAGTGCAGATACCAAGACCAGAACCCTTTCCTCCCAAAGGAATGCCCTGACCACTGAGACAGAGGTAAGCTCTTTCCTGGTGTTACTGTACATGACTTGGCTTTCCTGAGCCTGAGGAAAAAAAACTGAACTCATGTCTGAACTCCTTGGACAGGTGCTCCCAGAAGGGGCATGGTATGTAACAATTATGGACAAAAATGTCCACTGCACGGACATCTGACAGCTTGCTGTCCCTGTTCCTCCATCTTTATGAGTAAAAGCCTCTCTGGGAGAGGGATGGCTGGAGAATGCCATTGACATGTGGTTCTGAACATGCAGATCAGGTCGCATCTCTCCTAGCATGCTGGCCCAAACTCTGGGGCAGCTCTGAATCACTACCTGGACCTCAGCAGCAGGCTCTCAGGACATGTTAACTGGAGTATCTTGCTGTCCAGGGTCTGAAAATGGGAAGGTGGGCAGCAGCTTTTCCTGCTGACCTCAAGCATTAAAGCTCCTAATTTCCAAAAAAAAGAAAGATAAAATTATGCAATTTCAGCATTTGAAAGTGAGGGGGAGGGAGAGCATAGTGAAAAATGGGGAAATCATAGTCTTGTTGCAAGTGTAGATCAATCTGCTTGATTGTTTTCAACTACTTAATTAAAAAGGAAAAGGACACATTAAAACTCTTCAGTGATTCCAAGACAACGTGTTGTTCCATTTCCAGTGGAATTTAGAAGTTCAGGTGACAAATTAAGTTTGAATCATTGCCACATGGATTGAAGTTGGAGCATTTTGCCTCCTACAACGTAAGTTATCATACATATCATAGTGCTGTTATTTTTCTAGTAGAAACAGAGCACCTTGGCTTTGAGTGTGTTTCTGCAATGTCACTTACACATCTGTTGCTTGTCTCTGCAATCATTTTTTTCTACTTTTGGTCTAAGACATCTGCTTACAGCTATGGTACCCACTGTCTTGTAGCAGGGAAACAGGCAATGTTTTTTCAGTTTGCTAAACCTGTCTTCTCTTGTGCATATTACTGTCTCCTTTGTCACTCCATTAATGCAGCAGCATTCATGCCACTATAAAACAGGAAAGCATGAAAGTTTCCTAGTGCAGGCAGAGACTCAAACAAAATTCCTAAACTGAATTTGTCCAAACTTTTGCCATTTCATTCTTTCTCAGATGTTTTGTGGGGAATTTGTTTGTTCTCTGACAAGCAAGCTATTGTGTGTGTGATTGTTTGTTTGTTTGTTTGCTTGCTTTTTAAGCATTAGATATTTTTAAAAGTTCTTTTTTATGCTTCAGTGACTACATAAGTGGCTATCATCATTACTATTTGGCTGGAGGATTAGGACTAAAATTTAGAATAATGTATCCGGCATGTCTCTTTGATTATTACAGAACTGCTACATGAACTATTATTTGGTAGAAATTTTGTAATGTGCCGAAGTGGAAATAAAATGTCTATTTTATTAGAAAAAGAATGCACCCAAGGACAGTGCAATGGGACCCTGATACAAATGTTTCACAATAGGACACATTCTCATGAAGTGATTTAGTGTCTCAGCTGGGATTTAACTCCCAGGGAGAATTCCGGAACTGTTACTTACTGACACTGGTTTATTTTCAGTGGATTTTCAGAATGCTGACTTCTCAGAAAAGGAGGGGGGGGATGTGAAGAACCATCATCTCATTTGTTTCATCCCTGTGTTTGGTGGGTCAGGACAATGTTATTTGGGGGCAATTTTGCTGCATTCCTCTTCAGATACTCATTCCTCAAGTGCTGAGCAGGGAATTCTATTGCTTTCACTTGGGGTAGTTAAAAATAATAAATTGTATTTGAGAATTAGAGATGCATTTTATAAGTCTCTTGTAAACTTTGCCCTCAAAGATCTCCATCAGCTGTGCAAATGCACCAACAATCCTGTTAACATCTGGCAAGCAGCAAACAGGGGGAAAAAACAAGTTAAAAAAATATTTAGTGTAAAACTCCAAAGCATTTTTTAACTTGCCTTTCCACACCCCACACCCTGCCTCTTGTTTGCATTGTTATAACTACAACTACTGGACTCTTCAATCTGAACTTAACTGTCATTTCTGCATTTTGAAAAAACTGGGGTCTTAAGCTTAACAAGAGTGGTGCTCTCAGGACTGTGTGTGACTATATGTCTGCAATCAGCTTGTGCCAGTAGATGTAAAGCTAAATGACTCCTTGAATTTTAAGTGACGTGGAATGTAAGTGACATAAGTAATAGGCAGAAACACTAATTTCTTGAGAGCTGTATTCATAACTGGAAACTATTTGAGTTCTAATTAATGAGCTGTAAAAAGCCACTTTCAGCATTATTTTCCTATAGTAGGATTTTTCTAAATGATAAAACATCTGTTATGACTGCTGTTCTTGTATGTAGGTGTGTCCATGTATACACATACACAGGCACAGAAGGAACTAATCCTTTGCTTGTGCCTTTAAGTCATGCCTAAGGAAAAGCCAGATTCTCAGGTATAAAATAGATACACAAATGCAACAACGTGTATTTTGTTTTCATCTTGTAGCAATGGTTCTCAGTATTTCATGTCTTGATGAGAAATCCAACTTAGAGCTAAAACACACTTTGAAATTTTTCAATGTTATTTCACTGTGTTTTGTTACGATAGAAAAGTCTTTTCAAATGGAAGATCTGATGAATCTCAGGGACCCTGAAGATTGCCAGGATCACTTTTACTTACGTGTACATGCCCCACTGGTACCCAGAACAATACCTGCCCTTCTTTTCAGTGAAATAATGTTTAACTTCAAGCCCAGCAAATGTCCAGCAGGGCTTAGGCTGGACACTCTCCTGAGGGACACACACCCATGTGTCGAGTAACACATTGCAGTAGCATCACTTTTTCTAGCAGGAGTCGCTAGCTCTGACACACAGGTGGATATTTCTAGCAATCCTAACTCACAAAATCAGTGTGTAAAGTCTCTGACAATTTCTCTTTACATAGCAATACTTTCTCATGATTTTAAGGGAATTTACTCACAACATGAGGATCAATTAATAGCATTTTAAATGTAGTATATTATGATGGCCAAAAGTTATGGGCAAGACTATCTTGCATTTGTCATTGAAGGGGGTCTACAGAAAGCAATAATTTTGGTTTCTCCTTCTGCCTTGATTTCCCTTTTCAGCCCTGCAGACAGACTTTCTTCTTCTATCCCTCTGCAATGGCTGCACAGGAATGGCAGAACTGATGACTGCGTGGTGGAATGCAGAGAAGTTTGTGCAGAAGGGCAAAAGAAGGAGGGGTGGGGACTAAAGGAGAGTGAGTGTTATCTCTACTGTCTGCAGCCCTCTATGAGAGGGGAACTGTTTTGAGGGGAAGTGTTTTGAGAGGACCCCAGCTCCTAAAAGGTGTTTGATTTCTCTAAAGGCTCCTGAGAGAGAATGAAAGAAATAGAGAAAGCCTGCACCTTACTACCTAACAGGAAGTTGGACCTCGATCTCGGGGATGTCTCAACTTCGAGTCTCCCTTGGGAAGCTTTAAGATACTGGGAGCTGCAGTGCACAGATGTTAGGCTTTTGGGCTTTGGAGCAGATAAACTCCAGACTAAGTAAACTCCAACTAAGTAAACCTCTTGAGTATATACATGAGTGGTATCCCTCTTCCTTGAAGGTGAAGATGTACCTAAACACTCTGGTGAATCAGGAGCTAAATTGTCACAAAATTAGTCAGTGATGCTCTTGATTCACTGAAATGGAATGTGGTAGGACCAGTTCAATGGATGTTGTGATACACTCAGTAACTGATGGACTGGAAGTGCTTAGTACTTAATAACTGCAGAGCTTAAAGTAGCGGAATGCAACAAAAGTATTGGGAGCTCCAGTTCTTAGAAGAGAACACTCTCTCTTGTGTCTGTTTACACAATTTCTTCTTCCTTTCCTCTCACTCTGTACTAGGTTCTGCTGTGATAACTGGGTCATCTCTACCCTTCATTGCCTGCTACCTCTTCAGAGCCTTCTGAGCATCCAGATAAGGCAGGTATATCTGTGTTAAGTCACAAAATATGGAGGATTTTAATCAGGACATTCTAAAGGTCTTAGCAGATGCCAAACAGACATATTTGGAATTGCCAACATCCTTATTTTTATCTTACTCAGTTTGTTTTCAAGCTTGAACATGTGTGTACACTAAGATTAGAACTATTTGCATGCCAGGTTTCAGGGTTCAGTTATTTTTTATTTAACTAAAAATAAAAATAAATAAAAATAAAAATAAAATTAAGAAAGTAGGTGGCATTTGATCAGGAGGAGAAGGGGAGATGGTTTTATTTAAGGCAGAGAGGCAAGATGATTTTTCTTTCAAATCAGTTAATAAAACAAAGAAAATGCAAAGATATGCATGGAGATCGAGAACAGGAAAATCTAATTTCCTGAAGAAAGTGTTCTCTCTTCACTTTCCCCCTTCTCCAAAAGTAAAAATTAATCTAATTTCTGGATCCATGAGAGCTGGTCCTTTTAGCCATTTATGCGAGGTCTGCCGCACAAGGAATCTGCAGTACTTCAAGGGATGTTAAGGCTAAGTGTCCTAATGTTCTGCTCTGCTCCATGCTTCTGCACTAACAATTATCTATTCTTTTTCTAATTCCCACCTATATTGAAGTGCATTTGAATAAAACATCCAACGAAACTTTTCTTATCCATAAGATATTTAAGGGGTAGATTCCATATGCCTTGCAGTTATCATCTCCTTGCAGATGTAGGTTGTATGTTTGTTTGTGTAAGAACAAGGCTTTCCACAAAACTAATAGATTGTTTAAGAAGACTACTGATGGCATAATCTAGCTTTATAAAGTTTGCTGGATAATAATTCTCCTTAGTGCCAATCCTGAATTTATGGCATTTTTATATCAGAAACAAGCAGAAACCACTGAATTCAAAGAAGCAGTAAAGCCACTCTCTGCCGCTGCTACTACCTTAGCCAAACTGCAGCTACAGCCAAGACCCCCTAGCTTTGCCTTGGTAGAAAGGGGTCTCAATTTCCATTTGGCTATTAAAAGTGCTGGTCCAGATGCAAAATGTGGCTCAGGAAATCCCTAAACTGCTGATTGTCAGAAAGGAAGATATCTGGGCGGAAAGGGAATCACTCTGCACACACCCTGTTCTGTCTGCTGTCAAAGGCAGGATATTGGGCTGGATGGATCTTTCATCTGGCCTGGGATGGCAGTTCTTGTGTGTTTAGGGGCAGAGTGGCATGTGGCTATGAACATCTGTCTTCCAGGGTTTGAGAATCCCAAACATAACTTTTCCCTTCTGTCTAAAGCTTCAGGGCTGTAGTGCCTCATCTGTCTTCTGTTTTGCTCAAATCCTGCTTACAGCAAGAGTGAGGAGAGGGAGAGAGTTGGAGATTCTTCCCCCTCTGAATAGGGAATTCAGAAAAGTGACATCATTTTTAATCCTTGACAGTTTATGGGCTTTGAAAGAGAATCTGGATATCACTGAGCAATTAAGATGCCATTTTAATAGTTCTTTCAAGTGAAATCAAGTGAGTAATTAAATAAAGTTGAATGAGGACCATGTCAGGCCACCCACGAGCTCTCATATCTGCTACAAATAAATGAATAAGTCAGGCCAAGGGACAAATGCTGTGCGCCTAAGTGGTCCTATTTATGTATCTTTGGGTCACTCTAGGAATGAGGCTTTCAGCTGAAAGATTTGTTTTCTTTGTATAAAGTTTCTAAGCAAGAACATGCAAGATTGTCAATGGCTATTCAAGCAGCAGCAACTTCCCTGCATTTTAAATTCTACAATAGTGTTAATGTTGTTGTTTTGTACAGACGGCCTACTGTAGAAGTCTCAGAACATAAACAGGGGTTTTTTGTGTGTGTTAAATGCTGGATTAGAATTTCTGCTGTTTTGTTATTTATATGATTGTATATGGATGTTCATTGAAAGTTGTTTTAGAGCACAAGTATGGGGTATGGTTGTATGTATGCTTTGCATTGATTTTTACTCAGATTAAAAAAAAGTGCAGGCAAAGAAAAAACAAATTCTTTTGAGATTTAGAGTATAACTAAGTAGATATCAATGAAAAGTGATCTCTCTCTTGTTATATATCAGTTCATTTTCTTAGGAGAAAAACCTGCTTTTTTTTCTTTGAGCTTCCCCAGTCTCGTATGTCGAATTTTGTGCCAGGATTTCTCACTATAATTAGAAGAATTAACTGGAAACTGCATTTTCAAAGTGTATTCTTTGTTCTAGGGCTGGGAAGTCTAAACTTAGATGATAAAATGATGATAAAATGATCATAAAATATTGATGACTGAAAAATGTCCCATTTGAAATTAAAATAGAGATATTAATATGATGACATTCAATATCAGTTCTGAAAACTTGACTTGCATCAACAGCACTACTTTTCCTGAAATGAACATGGGGGGAGGCAGTGGTTCAACATAACAGATTAAATAATCTCATTGTATTTCACATCCAGATTCACAGAAAACCTCATATTTCTCCCTCAAGAATTTCCTTCGTAGGATACCTTCTGGGCTGATGGAATGGGTACCAAGCAGCACACTCTGCTCACTCCACACCAACCTGTTTTCCCTTCATCTCTTCAGTGCGCTGCAATCAGCTGATCATCACTCAGTACCTGTAGGTGCCACCCTAGTACAAATACATACTTGCCTTTTTCTTTCTCTCCTAAAACACGATTTTCTGCTTTTACTGTAAATCCGGGACAATGCAGGCCCCCTCTGGTGGTCAAAACAACATCTGTACATTTCTATTGGATTTCACTCTAGAACTGTTCTACTGAGGGGCTTTCAAAAGTCTCCTTTATGTTTAAAAGTTGTATGAGCATAGTTAGTTCATTTTTCTAAGCAAACAACTGGAATGAGCAAAACTCGAGGAGAAAAATGCATAGAAGAAGTATTCCAGCACGTGTCAGATCTCAGGAACATGGTTAGTGGCACTAATGGGCGCATACAGAAAGCAACAGCAAAATTCATTGCATTGATTCTCCCTGCCCAGATGATGCGTGGGAGTAGGGATGCCACTTGGGATGCCAGGACTGGACCCACTGTTGGAGACAGGATGGAGTATTAGTGAGAAATAGGAAACAAAATCTTATTGCTGAGAAAAAGTACCTGCCTAATGTCATAGGCTGCTCTCTTTCTGGTCTCTGGAAACAACGGGGATACTGGATGTAGCATATTGAGGTACAGATAGAAAGTTTAGGCTGATTTACTGGTTTCTATGGCTCCATCGTAATTTGATAGAGTTGGGCTCTTGATAACAAAAACATCTGGACTCACACAGAGGATGATGATATACAACTCTTAAATTTAGAGGACTCTCCTAATCACTTTTCCTTTTCCTCTAGTATGTTTGCAAGTGAAAAAGTGGCATTTCCCTCTGCTGTTGTGAGGACGTTTTGTGTTGTCCTGTCTGGCAGTTATTTCAACAATATCTGACTTCCTGGAGGTTGAGATGGTTTCTGAAACTGCTGGGAAAATTAAGCAACGTCTAGAAATCACTGTGGCTTTAAAAGCAACTATCAGTGATGTCATCAGGAAGATAATCCAAATGGCTGTCCAAAATCAGCCTCGGAAACACCAGCCAGGGCTTCTCCCTCCTTTCTGAAACTGGCTGATTCTCACACATTGCACAAGCTTCCACTGGCATTTCTTAGCCTGTCCTCTAAGTCCGGAACTGGACTTTGCTGCTTCCCAGCAGCAACACATACCATCTGCCACTCAAAGGATAAAAGAGTCCTTTCAACACAACAGCTGACCAAGAAAGAGAGTAATTCACCAATGCGTTTATTTGCTGAAGAGCACTCAATTCTACCACTGGTGACAAAAAATATTGAATAATAACGTATAATAATTCTGTTATTTTAAAACCCCACAATAATGGCTGCTGAAGTGCTCATCTTTGTCATGTGATTGTTACTAGCCTATTCTTAAAAAAGCCAATTATGATGTTTCAAAAAAAGGCATTCACATTTAATGTTATTTTAGAGTTAGTCATTGAGAGAGTTGTTTTCCCAGATTCCCTGCTTTTCTACATCCCCTAGTACCTCTTCTGCATACCTGCAGACTGCAAAAATGGCTCTGTGCCATAATACACTGTGAAGTTTAAAAACTCTGCTAGCAGAGTTCATCCTGGCCTTCTGAACATTGTTGTTTCTTTTTTACTGCAATAAGTCTGAAGGCCCTGCACAATTTGACAGTAAATGTACACTGCTGGCAACAACACCCAGCAACAGAAAGGAGGTGAGCTGCCATAGTCGGGTTAGTAATTCAAGGTATATCTTTTTATTCAAGTTTATGAATTCCTGTGTCATAAACAGATATTTCCAAAGTAGAAAGTTAGAAATGGGTATGAGCATTTTTAGTTGTTCTTTTCAGTATAGCAAAAACAATTAATAATTTTGTACAAGATTTCTTTTATATAACTACAGTCATTTACCATATGAGTAAGCAATACTTATACACTGAATTGTGCAGAGCAGAATGGCTTTAAAAGGGAAGATGAAAAGCAACCTCAAGATTCCCTTTTCAAAATGCCAAATATTGCGTTACATTCAAAAAAAGTGTTCACCTTAAGAAACAAGGATACTATTCATAAGTGACCTTCAGAGTTCTTTTCCTTCGCTGAATTGAACAGTTGTTATCAGTCTTTTTACTCATGTATCAGTCTCTGAACATATCAATCCTTAACCTTCTTTTTGATGAGCTAAGTATTCCTAATTCATAGTGTTTCTCATACATGATGTTTATTTTCCAGGTGGCTAACCAGCAGCGCTTGAGCTACATGAAACATCAGCAGTTAAGGTGCAACCTCATGCCAGGACCACAGCATGGTTTCAGAAGAAGGTGAGTCATGAGCCCATCTTCTATTATGTCTCATCTTTCATGCAGTGAGCAGTGGGACTCTTGAGGGACCAGTGTCTTCTAATGATAGTTTCTGGAGTTCCCCTTTCCTGGCTTTTGATGAAACAAAGATTTTTTTTGTACAGGGCTTTTAGGACAAGGAAGATTGGTCACATCCACATTAATCATTGTTGTGGCTTTTCTCTGAACTTTCTGTAACTTATCAGCATCCCTTTTGAATTGCAAGCACTAAGCCTGAATAGTATTATAGCAGTAATTGCTCAGGACCGCATGCCAACATACGGTAGCCATCCTACTTGATACACCCTTGGGTACATGATTGTGTATCCAAGAGCACCATTGTCTCTTTTAGCAGTGTGTCACATTGGGAGCTCCTGTTCCGCTGACAAAGCAGCATGACTCCAGTATGTTTCCAGTGACCTAAAGCTTATGAAAGAGATTCCGGGCTTTTTTTTTTGGTGTGGTTTTTTTGTTTTTTTTTAACTGCAGTTAATCATGAAGGGAAACAAGATTACATTGAGGTCTTTTTAACCATTTTTTTTTCCTGGGGACCAGCTTCATTCTTGTGCCCCAGAAACAAAGACCTTAGGTATGAATTACTAAATGGTTGAAAAGACCCATTCTCTTTCTTTGTTCAGGCAATATACAACAAATGCCAGCAATGGTATTGAAAGAACTTTTGGTATGGGTATGCATTCCTTTGACGGGGTGCTTGCATGCAAGAAAGTTTATGTAATTACAATAGTAAAAGCTGATGTTTGAATACTACCATTGGCACAAACTACAAATTAAAGTTTAACAGGACTACCCTGTTCTTCCTGCTGCTGATACTGAGAGCTGCTCTAAAACGCTATTCAAAAGATCAGGCAAAAAGTGCTAAGAAAAATACGGTATGCAAATGAGTTGTAGGCAGGTGTAAAGGGCACATACATCCAAATAGCTATTAAGTCCCTCAGTTTCTCATGTGGCAGAATCTGGCTAAGATTGCCCATCCTTCTTACTCATTATTACCACTGGCAGCTCCCCAAGATCCTGCCAGGGAAATCCAGCCCCAAGATTCTGTGTGATATATGCCCAGCAGCCTGAACATCAGAGGCTGATAAAGACAACAGACGTTCTGTCAAGGTACAGAACAAACTAAGTGAGGAGTTCCACAGAAATACACAAGGGTGGTGCTGAGGGAGAGAGGATAGAAGCAAACAGGGTTTTCCAGTAGGAAGAGCCCACTATACCTGCAAGATCAGCTGAGGACAGAAAAGGAAGACAAGCTGGTACGTCTAAATGAAGCAAGCCAATAGCTGGTCCATATTGTAAAGATACTGCTCCATAGCAGCAAGGAACCAGAGGCAAAGAAACATGTGCAGGCTTCACTGCATCATTACAAACTCTCTTATAGTACTCAGTACTTGGCAAGCTCCTCGCTCACCCTGTGTGTCAGAGGATTTTTTTTGGCTAAGGCAGTCTGCTGGCAGATGCTCTCTCACCTCAGACCCAGAGATATGATCTCCCAAACAGCCTGTGTGACTATATTATCATTACAGTATCCTGAAAAATACAGATAGGGACGATGGTTACAGGGAAAGCTTTAAACATAGCCATGCTCACAGTAACAGTGCTTTATTGTCTGAGGTTATTTACAGTCAAATTTTCCCTTAAACTGAGACTAAAAGAAGAGGCTTACTTCAAGCCATCAGTCTGCCATACAGAAGTAGGAAAAAGTAAAATAAGACCCCCTACTATAACCTCATTTGATAAGCATCCTCTCTAGGGTCTCCATGGGCTCATGAGGCTGCAGTGTGTACTGCGTAGCCCAGCCACAGTGCATGCTGGCGGGCACTCAGAACCATTGTTATATGTGGCTTTCGGGCCCAGGCAGAGCAGCTGCCTTGGAGGAAACAGCTTTTTCCAGCAAAGGTGGCAGAACTGCTCTCTTCCTGTCTGTCTGTCCCATTTTTCAGGGCACTGGAAAACAACATGGTACTAAGGGGACTATGCGATGCCCTCCCTCTTCCTCCTGCCTCCTTCCCACCCCTAAGGTACTTGGTTAATATTTCTACTGTATGCTTTAATTAGCACATTCCTGGCTGCAGGCTACCTTCTCCTGTTCCTGCCTTCTTTAAAACACAGCAGTTTATATAATATACATTATTTTTAAAATGTTAATTGTGCAAGGACCTTTTAGGATTTGTAATGTTTAGCTTGCTGTGACCTTTGCACAGGATCTGCCCGTGACATACACTCGGCAAACACTGGCTTGCGGCGGCAGGCTGCCAAATCTCCCTGGCCTCTTTTCACCTTGTCCTCTGCTTACACTTTGTTAGACTTCTGGGGAACCCTGCCACACATGTTATATAACTATATATAAAAGCAGCAAAACCCTAGCTGTATCTGTTCCTTAACAGCTATCCCGTGGTGTACCAAACTGAGACTAAAATGTTGCCTTTGATTGGCATCCAAGGGGGTCTGTACTAACAGTGCAGCAAAGTCTGAGAATGAGGACCAGCCCAGAGAACTGGAGCAGAGGTTACCATTTCTCAAGAGGACAGCTCAAGAGGGGCTTGCATACCCAGAAAGGACTCATCAGCCCATCGAGGTAAGAAGTGCCTCTGATGACTTTCTGATGCTACAAACTCTGGGCTCCTGGAGCAGCCTTAGCCACGCTGGTGGGTGCAGGTGTCAGTGCACCCGCTGACAAAGCTCGCTCCGCTTTGTTTACCACCCATGAAAAACTAAAAAGCCAATTGCTATTGCCGACCTGAGTAAGAGAAATACAGATCCATAAAGCAAGTACCTGTTGAGAGGTGTCAATGCTAAAGCAATCATGACAATGATAACTACGTAATTTCACAATGTCAACCTAGCCATGCAGACACAGAGGCAGGTGTCAGAGGAGGGTAACATCCAGCAGGAGGAAAAAGAAAAAGCGACAATGAGCAGCTAGGAGGGTGCCCAGTAGTATAAGTCTCTGACCCAGTTCAGCTGCAGATACAGCAGCACACCCAGGCAAAGCCTCATTACAGCTTCAAAAATTTCTGCAGTATCTGGGTGTTGTCTGAAGGTTTCCCTTGAGCACACCCATGCGATCTGAGCCTCAGCCAGTACAGCTATAGAATAGACAGGATAAAGTAACAATGCTTCTTTTGAAGAAACATATCAGCATCTGAAACAAGTCACTGTGCTTGACTTAGCCAAACCAAATTCCTGATGTCTGGAGTTTTGTCTATCTAGTGATAGAAGGATTAGATACAATATGCATGAATATACTGTGTGACCATGCAAAACCAAATAGTGCCACAAAGATAATTGTGGTTTAATTAATACAGTCTGCTGCTCCATTCTGCACCAAGTTTTTGATTATTTGTCCATCTTAAAATTTTCAACAAAGCATTCCTGCACAGTCAGATGCCCTCAGAAAAAAAGAATAATAAAATATATCTTCCTTTCAATTTTGTAAGTTTGGCTTCTTTTCAGGCCATTTCAATAAAATACATTTTTGGGCTTATTAACACCACATTTGGCCCGTCCATTTTTCAAAACTTTTTGAGATTCTGAATTTCTGTAAATTTCATAAGTGAAGAATATGAAATATTTTTACATATGGCATTAAAAAAACTAAAGCATATTTGAAAAAATGTTTTAGTTAGGACATAAGCATGTTTCTGAAATACTAAGTTTACTTCTTAACTTTGTTCAACAATTTCACTTTCATGTCTCAAACTCCAGCTTTTAAAAATATATATCTCTCAGCAAAAAAAGATAGTACTTTTGCGCGCTCACAGCAGTTGACCCTGGGTTTTTTTCATTTGGTGTAAAAAAAACTATAAATAAAAACATACCGTTCCGAGCATTGTGGACAACTTTTCCAGACAGGCAAAACAGGTTTTTATGACTTAGGAAAGCAGTTTTTCCAGAGGGCTGGTCTGCTTTTCTTCTACTCTTTTCTTTAGGATTTTCTGAAAACATTTCACTTACTTCTGACTCTGCAGTACATTTATAGCTTCTTAATTTTAGGGGTTTGTGCTGCATACCTCCCATGCACAGGTTCCAGCCCTGCTTTCTGCTTGCTTTCCCAGGCACAGGCACAGAAGTATCAAAGCACACTTGTTTACATTCACTCACTCAAACGTGACCGAAGATTCAAAGAGGTGGGGATGCCTGGTTTTGGTTTTCCCCTTCCCAGCTGCTAGGCAGAAATTTGCTCTTTGCTTACAATGGGTTAGGCTGAGGGTTCAGTCTCTGTGAGGGAGCAGTGCTGGGGCAGCAGCCCTGGCAAAGCAAGGAGCCCTTAGAGGTGACCGCTCCAGCCTGGGGTGTCCCCTTGTGCAGTAGGTCATTGAAGCTGGACTGCAGCTCCTCACTTCCTCACCCCACATGTTTCTTATCCTAGTCTGTACCCATGTGGATGAAGATGCAGGAACTTTGAGGAAACATAATTCTGCCCATGAACTTCTAGGGGTACCCCACAACTGGCAGCCCGTGTCCTCCCGTCATTTCCTGAAGCAAAGGCTACATAGAAGCAGTGCAGCAAGGTCTGAATGGGTGGAACACGCCTTTGTCTGCTCCCTGTTATCCTGAACAGCTGGGTTAAAGCCACACTCACCCTGCAGCCATGAATGGCAATATTAACTTTAAAACAAAAATCCCATTTTTGATTGGCTGTGCCAGCTGTTTGATAGCACAGCTTTCCAGCAACTCAGAATTTCTTTGTAAATAGGGAATTGTTACAAATTAAGGAACAACACAAGACTGAGATTTAAACTGGGATAGCCAAATTTACCTTCTAGATACACCTAAATTAATAATCTAATTTGAAAGGAAATTAGAACCTAACAGCTGCTGATGACTTTCTTTAAACTGTTTTAGAAAGTCAGATTATATTCTTTTCTGAGTATTTGGATGCATATGCTATAAAAAAAAGATAGCTTATTCTTAGAATATACTTCTAATCAGTTTGGGTTTTGTTTGGTTTTGGTTTGGTTTTTTTTTACCTAACAATCTAACTAGTAAATGTACAAATGTCTTAAAACTTTAACCACATAGAAAGTATTTTGTACTCAACAAAGGAGCCCAGTGTGTATTTTTAGTTCAACACAAGAGCCATGATGCGATTGTCAAGTAACTGTATGCTTCCCAATATTCCATTGCTTTTCTAAACTGATAAGCTTCACTGTCAGACTAAACTCTCTAGTATTTGGTGTTTTCTAAAAAGTTATGAATGTTGTCTCTCTCTAATTATTCAAGCCTTTCTTCAATGCTTAATTCAATGTTTTGTAAAGACTAAAGTTTAGTTATTTAACTCATATATCTGTTAGTCTGCTTAATAATTCTTGAACATCACACCTTTGTTAGTTGTTTAAGACAAAAACAATCTCTACTCCTCTGGAAAGGAAAGGAATGTTTTATATTAACTATTTCAAAGTGTTAGGAAGCACAGCAGATTTATATCTTTCCCTTATATTCAGAACTGGCATCCTCTAATACAGACTTGTATTGACATAGAGGTTGTTATTAATCCATAGATGATATGCCAATAGACTCACAATCAACTCTACATACATGTTATCCACCCAGGAAAGGCCCCAAACTTAGCTATCATGAAAAGAAAATTCTCATACCAAAAGCAGGGAGTTGATATAAAGTGGTGATAGACAAATGGAGGCTGGAAATTAAAAGAGCCATAAAAAAGAAGTCATGGGGCAAAAAGTCTTGATAGCCTTGATACGCCTCTGCGCCATGGATGATGGCATTGCTCCTAACAATGAGGACTGTATTGTTGACCCATCTAACCCTGGATCTTACTTTACAGTCCATTTTGTTCTCATGTAATGATAGCAGCTTGGATTCCTGTTCTATTAAGCTTTAATTTACCTGGGTGTGACAATTATGAGAACTGGGCAAAATCCGAATGTATCCAGTACAGGGCAGGAACATGGACAGATATCTACGTGGAAAAAAAAATAAGAGTGCAAAATTTAGGCACTCAAAATAGGGGATGCCAAGCTTAAATATGCCTGCACATCCTTAAATCACATCTTGCCAGGTGCAGGTGCACACTGTGTTTGTATTCCAGATCCCCAAATTCAAAGGACACTTGAGTGACGTCTAGTTTTTTTTGCTGGATCAAAACGCAAGTATATGAGTTGGAGAGTATCCCCCTCTTCTCCTTCCCTTTCCCTTTTTGCAATTTCCCTCACCGTCCTGGAATTTTCAGTAGTGCATTCCCTTCTCCTTACAGAGTTTCCCTCTGCCCTTCTCCTTCCCTCTGACTCCATGCACTGACTTTCCCAAGGCAGTGCATCTCCCTCCACTTTATTTCTGCTTATGGTTGTAATGTGGGAGCACGCTGTGTTTGGATGTAGCAGACGTGCTGTGCCCCGGGGCTGTGTCGGGAGGGTGCTGCCACACTTCAGGCTGAGCCCCTGCACCCGAAGCACAAACAGCCTTGCCTGCAGGATGTGTGGGAACCCTGTGGGGCCTTCAGCCCTGTAGACGGCTGCACGCCTGAAGTCCACTGAGATTAATTAAACCCTTCCCCAGCACACTAGAGGAAACAACCAAGAAGTAATCATCAGCCTCTTGCTCCCCAAACTGAAGCGTGCATTAGAAAGTCCAGTGTCGGTTTTGTGTTCCTTGATTTTTCCCCTGTGTAAAACGGGGGTGCAGCTGTGCCAGTGTGCTGAAGTCCATAAATGAGAAGTGGCACATAGGTGTGAGTATTATTAGCTGCTTAATAGCACTAGAGAGCATTAGAAATTAATCTGAGGCAGACAGTGAGGCACAGCAGTGTCATTTTAAAGCCAGATAGCTGAAGTTTTTGCTGAGAACTACTAAAGTGCATGGAAAAAAATTATTGCTATAACTCTGTCAAAGGCTCCCATCTAGCAGAGTCAAATGCAGCAGAGGTGATGGAGGTCCTTCAAGGCTACAAAGATCTCTTTTTGGCACACCTTTTTGAATGTCTCTTTCAAAAAAAACTGTAATTTTAAACTGCTGAACTACCTTTTCCTCTTAGAGCCTCGCAGAGAGTTTTCCTGACAGGCTAGTACACCCTCTCAGGCCACTGGCAGCTCTGTGCTTAGCACGATCAACCCACATAGGTGCTCTCCTTGAGTTGAGATGACAAGGACAGTCTTGGACAACAGAAAAGCAGAGAGATGGCTTCCCGTCAAAAAATAAGCTTAGAATGAACATGTCACCATAATCTTTCTGCCTTACAACTGTTTAAGGAGTGGCAGTATGCAGAGGTGGCTGGACAGTGAACCCTGCAGTGTTGTGGAGGGAAAACCTGTGAGACTAAGCTATGAAAACCTTTGGGGGTCACTGAGTGAACATCTCTGGGCTGAGGAGTACCAGGATGTGTGCAGTTACACAGCATACATTGCAACTTCAGCCAGAACAGGGAATTGCCTTCTAAGGAACAAATGTGGAATTTTTTTCCTCTCCTACCTTGCACTGTTACTTTTTTATACAGTCCCCCAACCTCTTTTCCTCTGACTCTGTAACACCTCATAAAACAAAGTGCTTGGTTGACTTGATGGTTTATAACAATGTAACTGGTATAAGTAGCTTGGAAATTTTTTAGAAAGCCTGTTTGTTTGTTCATGTTTTATTGTTCCACCTGCAGCTTCTGAGTCCACAGGCTGCCACAGTGTTTCCACTGAATTTCTGAGTTTTAGTTCCAGCCACCACTGGTTAAGTTGTACCTAAGCTTTACTTTGAAGCTTTTTCAAATAGTATTACAAGTTAACAGCTATATTCAGAAATAATACACAAATATTTTTCTGCAGTACCTAGAGAAGTAATATCATACCAAAAAAACCTGTACTGATTTTTCCTAAAGAACTTGGAAACAAAACAGTGTGGCCATTATATTTCAGACATTAGAGCAATTGTTCGGTACCTGTGGTGCAACCTTAAATTTCTATGTCAGAACATGGTGCCAACTCTGAGTCTCTGTAAATTATGGTACTGTGGGCATGCACATGTTTAAACAAGCGCTTTCCTATCTCCAGGTTTTATAGGCGTATTTATGCATATGGTTTGGAAAAGCCAGACAACACTTTAAAGTGATAAAAGGGAACCTGGAAAGTGTTCATTCTTCACACCATTGTACTTTTAATACAAAGCAAAACCTGTTATAGGACTTGGATTTTTCTTCCAAGTACCTTGACATTTATTATATAGAAATCCTAATGACATTTATTTTTGTATACCAGAAAAGCTGTAGGTAGCAAATACTAGTTAAACAAATACAGATAAACAAATACTTCATTGCCTGCAGTTGAAAGCATTTTGTGCTATAGTTTATGTTACTCCAGTATACTTATAAACCTGTGACTCTAAACACCTTTAAATTACAGGTTTAGGGAGCCAAAACGGTAGTGTAACTCCTTTTGGATTCAACAGTCTACCTAGTGGCCTAACCTGCTACTGAAGGTCGGGGGAGTAATTTATCTTCCACAATGCCAAGACTTCACCAGCAATACTTCTGGAGATATCCTGGAAAATGAAACTGTGAAAACATTCCAAGAGCTTCAGTGGGATTATTGTCTGTGACAAGATCCTCTTGGACAATACACAGATCTTCATGCATGTACTGCTCTAATACCCAATAAAAAACAAAGCTCCCTCTCAGGAACAGCCTGCTTGCTGTGGATAGTATTTTAGATGGGCTGGTAACATGTGGAATCAGCACTAACAGTGATGAAAACTAACTCACAGCTTCTTACCCACGTTCTTAGTTTAAGCATTCATTATTCTTTTGAATGTATTACTTTCTTACTTTAGAAGGAAGGTTTCTCATCTACCATACAAAACACCTAGCCATGGAAGATGCTAATCACTTTTTGGACACAACAGGTTATTCTCTGAAATGCTGTTCCTTTTTTTTTTTTAATCACAATAGTAAAAATATTTTCTTACTTCTTGTTCTTGCTGGAATTATGCTGTGGAAACAATGGCTACATAGAATAGTTAAGACACTGTGCAGTATTAATTGATTACTGGATCAGCAAGTATGCTCAAAGAGCATTAGCTTTTCCCAAGATAAGAATCTTATTACCAACTAGAAGTGAACTGTAACAGGCGGTGCTAGCCCTTGAACCCAGGCTTGGTGTCCACCCCTACATTGTGGCAGATTTCAAGCTAAGCCTTATGCCCTGGAGCGCCGTGAAGAATGATCACATGCGAACAACATAATTTCCTAATGCAGATGCCGTCAGATAGTATAAAGAAAGAAGAGCATCTCCCTGACTGAAAAACATTAGGAAGATTGATGGCTGCTTTAGAAATAATGAGAAACCTAAAAGGTAAGCATGTTGTTTTGATTAGACAACCAGACCTATGAAAACAGCAAGAGGAATGGGAAAGTGAAGAAAAGAGCAGAAGGAAAAGAGGCAGGTCTATAGCTGCAGAGGGCTCTTATTCCTGTTAGTATTAGAGGTTAGTATTCTTTTTGGCTATAAAGGGCAATTTGGGATACACTCATATCACTGAGACAAGGAGCTGAACAGATTCTGCAGAAAAAAGTGTGTGACTCATGGAAAGAGTAACTAGTGAAGAGCTTGCTTGACTTGAACTCTTGCTTATAGGGATTTTATTTACCCCTGGGGAAGGGTGAATTTTTCCTGTTTGGCATAGAGCTAAACTACTTTACCAGTGAGAGAGAGCCCGAAGCCTCCTTTGCTGAAAAGATAAGCTTTCATGATACACGATAAAGGCTAACGTACTGGAGATTATTGCACAGTGAGAGAGGAAAAAGGTACCTTAAAGCATATTTATTTTAACTGTGAATACTAGCTAATGGAGTATCCAACACGTATGTCATACTTAACTAGATGGTCACGTTAACTCTTTTTCAATATATAAGACAAACCATCATACATTTCTTTATAGCAGAGACACACACCAAAAAATAAAGAAAAATGCTCCCTTCTTTGAGGAACTGAGAATCTCCAGTAGGTCTTTCAACAATATAAACCCCATATACTCATTTACAAAAAGCTCCACTAGAGAATTCAGTCAGAATTCTTTTTTTTATTTTTATTTCTGATGTGAATAATAATGAGCTACCTGCCTTGTGACAACATCACCAGCACTTAAAAAAAAATCTGCTGTGGAAACATTTGGAAAGAGTTACATTCAAGAAAATTACTTGCCAAAGAAGTTTAGTTTAAATGTAAATTCAGCCTTAGATCATCTGTACAAACATGTTTTTAAAAAAAGGGAAAAAACACACTTCCCTAATGTGCTGATGAGAGCTCTTAATAGCAGTCTAAAACATGCATAAGTTAAGCAAAACTCCATGGTTTCTCCAGAACAGGGCAGAATTTAGTCCTCAGGTGCTGCCTGCCTGAAAACTTGAAGATCACAGAGAGGAAGAGAGATGAGATGAGATTTGGATGCAGATTCTAAACAAACACTTTTAATACATGAGCTATGAATATGGATCTTCTTTTTTTTCTTAATACAAACCCTACATCAAGTTATAAGGAAATATTTAAACTGCTGTTGTGAATCTTTTGTTCAGAATAACTAACTATTTGTGTAGTTTTGTAAAAAGACTTTGTTCTGCTTAATTGTGTTGTCAAATTACCTACATCCTCTCTGCAATATAAACAAATCTTAAGTTTTTCAGAAGGAAAAAGACCCACCTCATTTTAAAACTAGTCAAACATAATAACAGCTAGTAGGAGTGAAAGTTCAATTTTCAGCCCTATCTTTGAGCAGAGCTAAATCATTTAGTAGAAATCCATTCTGGACTTCAAAAAATATATGATAATATGTAGATGGCAAGAGAAGACTGAATAACTGTATGGCCATGGCTTGAAAAAGCTGCTTTAAATAATGAAACACTAAAGTTGAAAAGACCAATATTTGATGAACTGAACTGTAAAGAATCGTATGAAATTTCTGCAGACCCTGTGGACTTTATGTAGTGTATCTTACGCAAAACTGGCAAACACTCAAAAAACCCAATGGTGCTCTTGCCAGTCAATATTAAGGACTTACATATGGTCTTTGTTCAGATCCTCTCAACTGGAGAGGGTTTCTCTCAATTTAAATAATTGGTAGTCATAATTTCTGATTTTCACAATTGCAGCTGCCTTTAAATCAACTCTGCCTGAAAAACTCCTGCAAGGGACCTTGCTGGAAATCATCAGACTTATTGTCCTGGAGAAGAATCCTGATCCTTGTCAGCCATAGCTACAGCCACACAGCAAAAAACACATGAATCCGGCTTAGAAGGAGAATGGGAATTACTTGATCTTAGGTCAGAGATGGCCATTGATGTGCTTTAAATAGGAATAGACAAGAAGCTTCTGCACAGAGGAAAATTATTCTTTTTGTCTTCAGATGACATCTTTTCAGTTTAAGACTGTACATACTCTGATCAGTCAAAACTGTGATCCTAAAAAATGCTATGCTTGTTTTGAAAGAAAAGGATAGAAATCTACTTTTTTTTTTCCCCTGAAAATTTTAAACTTTAATACAAACAGAGCTAGCAAATTCATCTACACGTGGATCCTGAATCTAGACAATTTTCTGGATTTTCTGTGTGCTGCTGGCTAAATGTCAACACAAGTAAAATGAGAAAAAGAAAAAAAAGGGATACATGAGCTGAAACATATTGCTACAAATGCTTGCTTTCCTGGATGACCCTAGTCTGGATAGATAAAGGCTTTACTCTTTACACACCAACTACAAGTGATTCAAACAAGAATCCAATGCACAGACGGACTGTTCAGCATTGAGGCACATCTTCAGATTATTTTCAGATAGCAATATAAATATGCGTAGCTAAAAGACTCTGTGCTTACTGTTCCTGTCTGCTGCATGCAATATTGTATCGCCCTGCAAATCTGTCTATTCTAATAAATCAGCCTGCAGACATGGAGCAGGAGTGCCTGCTTTTGTGTGCAAAAGGCTTCTGATGAGACAACCAGCACGCCTGTGCGGAGACACCACCTATGCCGCAGACTGGAGCCCCACTGGGAAAGTAAGAGAGTGCTTGTATGAAGGAAGGAATGAAAGGCTGCCCCTCAGGTGGGCTCCCTTTGCCTGCAATGAGGAGCTGTGGTTGCGTGACTCACTGGCTGGTTGTCACGAGAATGTCTGAGAGCAGGACGATGTCACGGGCACGCTGCAGGCAGACCACAAACCATGCACAGTTTAGATTCATCTGCTTCTGCTTTAGGGAAAAAGGGTAAACCCTGAGGGCAAGCTTAAAACAATCTGACAATTATAGAGAATTATTTTAAACACAGCTGTTAAGGGAGGATAAAAATTAATAATTTTCATAGTCATCCTTTGTTTAGGCTCCGTGTCCTGAGTTCAACAGGTGAACATCGCAAAATTGACTCTAACTAACAGGAAAAGAAAAAGGATTGGGTGACGTGACAGACTCTGAGGCAGGTTAAAGCCATTGCACAAAATACTCTAGCATACTCCACCTAGAAGCTTCAACCTAGAGACCAGGAAACTTAGTATGGATGTTTTCCATTGATTTCAGCTCACTGAGATTGAAGCCCTTGAGAAATATAGCATATCTACCAGTTTATACCCCTGCTCCACGCCTTTGTGTAGAATCGTGGTCCATTGCACACAATTTAGGATCACAGTCCCTGCTGAGAACTGCTGGGCGGGTCCTTCCCCCATTCTTCTTTTCTCCTAGAAGACAACTCTGGAACAGGGCTTCTTGATGCTGTCTCTTTGCACAGGAATGCAACAACATCTGAACTACTGCTGGGCATACTTAGCCTCCCTCAGAAAAAAAAGCCCTTAACTAGGAATCAGATGTGAAGCTAGAGAGATAAGGGCAAATGAAATCACAGCCATCCTCTGACCTCCACATGCCTGTTTTGCTCAGGATCTCGCAGGCTATTTGGGACAGCTACAGTTCATCTGCTTTGGAAGCAGCCATGCACATTTTTATTTTACTAGTTACAAACTATGTTTTAATTATCTGCTGTTTTCAGCCCCTACCAGGCCCATCTTGGCTAAGCCCCCTTGCTATAAGGCAAGACTGAATTTCTGTTCTCTAAATACAGGTAAGGCTGCCTACGGTACTCTTATGTTACAACCTGCCTGGTGGCAAGATCAGTTCAGACTGTGCCTTGTGTCATGTTTTAGCCCAGGTGTTTAGACTTTTTGTGGGGTCTGCTTCATCCCTTCTGACATGTCCTAGCACTTCCAGTCCTCAAGCTCCTTACCACCTGCAATCTACACCAGGAAGCCTTGTACATTGTTACCCTGCAGGCTTACTTTCTTGAAACTGGTTTCTGTCTCACCCCAAATGGGCACAAGCTGTACCTGTTTCCACCTGAGGCTGCTTGTTAGGCATGATGCCACACTTCATCACAGACTCACATGATAACTGAGGGCGGAGGGGGCCCTCGGAAGCCCTCTTGCTCCTTGCTCAGGCCAGGGTGAGCATTCAAATGTTCTGATGCTAAACATAGACAGCCACACTGCAGACTGACGTTAAACACCTCTGCAGACACCTTTTGCTACTGGAGAAAAGGTGATGGAAATTAAAGCCCAGCATTTTTCTCCCTACCTAGTTAAAAAAAAAAAGCTTGTAATTTTCATTTCATCACCTTCTACCACAAACCTTGAAAGAGCAGCAGACAGAGGACCTATACACATACTCCCAAACCCTAACATTGGTGTAGCTGGAAGCTGCCCCAAATACATCATTAGAAGTAGTATTCTGCCTTTTTTTTTTAATCCAGAGAGCCAGGATCAGCTGCTCTGTGTGCCCAGCTGGTCTTTAAACAATTGTTTACCCTGACAGTCAAGCTTAGGTATTAGTTCCTAACACAGAAGTCAAAGCAGGGCTGAGTTTTGCTCTTTGTGACATGGAGAGCACAGCAAAAGGAGACAGTAGAGACCCAAGCTACCCACCCAGCATCATCCCAGACCGTCAGAGGAGGAGACCAAGTACAGATAAGAGGGTGAAAACATTACCTTTCAGTTTATTAAACAGCTGCTGAAGGAGTAATCATGGCTGGTGTTCCTATAAGCTGTGGCTCTTCTCTCCATAGTCTCATATCACTTCCGTCTGCTTCTTTTCTACTTATGCTGATGGGCTGGTCTGCCTGGATTATGTATAATTATGACATCTTTAAGACTTTTTTGATGCTAATTCAAGTCAGGAGAGGCTTTATTTTACATGGATTTTTTTTTCCTTTCAGTTTTCATAGGTCTGAGGAGCACAGAGTGTAATAGTGAAAAATCAGGATCCACTGCTGAAATTTACTTTTGTAGAGGTTAGTATTCTTGGCATATGACACAGCCATGCTGCAAGAGTTTTCAAATATTTGTTGTAATATTTACTTTGTTTTTTGTGAAGAATGTGTTAGTTTAAATATATCTTCTAAGGTAAAGTGAAATAATTAAATGTGTTTCTCAATTTTGTGGTCCTTTCCACCTACTTTTCTCCACAGTTTGTTTATTTTCAGTGTACACAGGATTGTACAAAGAAACAGGCAATTACAAGGAATAGTGTAATTAAAAAGTTCAATGGATATTTTAATTGTTTTACAGACAAGATATATTTATTTTCTTGAGGGGAAGAAAAATTGCAACAGCACAGTGTGGAAACTTTCATATCTTGAAAAAAATCTTGTATTTCTGAATCAGTTATTTCATATATGTGAGGATAACTGTGAAACTGCCAAATATTCTAGTAGAAATTTCTGCTAGTACAGGAAAATGGAATTCAAGACTATGCATATTAACACAGCTTCTTTTAGTATGACAGTTATGTCAGAAACTTGAAAAGAAGCCAACTCCTGCTTGCCTTAAGCATGTATTTTGTTGGATATGGTGGTGGTCAATAGTGATAGACTGGCATTAGAGTTTTTCCAAACGGATCCAACTTTCAGTGTGACTAATGCAAAAAAAAAAAGTCCTTATGGCAAACTCTTTTGGTAGTAGTCCAAAGAGGAGTAATGACCGCTACCCCAGCTATCATTAGTCTGTCTTCTTTTCCAATCCAGACTTGTAGCTCTGGACTATCTGCATGCTAATCTATTTCAGATGCCCAGTGCCACACAGGACCCGTATTGCTCCAAGACAGGAATTCATGTCGAGACCAAGCTGCAAGTCTCATCATAAAAGTTCCTTTGTCCCTGAAAAGCTAGTTTGCTTCAGGACTGTGTGAATCCCAGTCAGAAAAGCCAGTATGATTTAGTGCCTAATGGCAACAGAGCCCTGATCACAGTGGCAGTAATGTGCATTGGGAAATGATGACTCCTTTCACAGTTAGTGCTGAGGAAGGTGCTACAAAGATGCATTCATGGTAGTAAATCCAAGGAGGGGGAGGCAGAAGATTGTTTACCCAAGGTAATGTAGTGTGAGTCTGAAAACACTGAGACGCGACAGGGTTGATCATCACGGATCTTCAAGTCACAAAGTAGGGCCACCAGTAGTGAATGGGTTCAAAAAAGCTAAGCCACTTCCTTCCAAGCCTCACACATCAGGGCTTGTCTTTTTGTGAAACATTATTAATGATATTTATACCGTGGTAACACTTGGGAACAGTTGAGGCCTCAGGATATTAGTTGCAAACTGTAGATAATTACAGTTTCTGCCTGAAGGAACAAACAACAGTTGTGGTTGGAAGGTACAGTTCTGTTCAAAAAATACCGTGTAGAAATTACATTAACATTGACGTGGTCTTACTCTGCAAATCTACTTCAAATATGTATTCAGTCATACATGCTATATACTCTAGTGACATAATAAAGGTCAATTATGTCTTTTCCCTATTCTCATGACAATCAGACTAACCTGTTTTCTTTTGTTTAAAAGAAATACCCTCTAAATTAGAGTCATATTACCTGTACAAAGCTGTGGCTAAAGGTATAATTTAGCCTGCAAAATACAGGGGTTTTTTTTGCAGATACTTGTATTGCATGGAAAAGAAAAACAGCAGATACAGGTCTCCAGCCAATTCTCAGCTCATATGAAATTATACAGACTACTTTTCCTCCTTTAGCTAAGAAGAATTTTGGAGTACTGTTACTGAAACTTATTAAAAGTGCTCTTCCACAGCCAAAATTGGAGCTGAACACAGCATTCAACCTTATCAAACATATGTTAACTGTGAGCTGCCAATCTATCTGCCCTTGAAACGTTAAGGCTTGCTGCCTGCTGCTCCACAAAAGCCCCAGGGCCACTTGCTGGCCCTGTAGCCCAACACATTGGGCATTGCTGATCATTCAAGCTGCTGCCTGGCCAACCTGGACACCAGGTCACAGGGAGCCACTGTGGCACTATGCTGCATAAGGAAGGCTGAGCGATCACCTGTGTTCAGATGACTTCACTCTCAACATAATGTATATCTTCCCCGAAGCACCCTGTGAAAGTCCCTGCTTTGGCATGTGAGCCTACGCACTAGACACATCCTTCACGAGACATGGAGCCACAGTCCTTTATCTTCATTTGCTGAAAAAGAATTGCGGAGGTCTGAGTGTGTGAACTTTGACAGCTCAAAGCAAATTGCCCTTCCTTGCTCAACTCATGAGACTAGGCCCAAAGTCATGGGACGTGAAGAAAAACATGTACAGCAGTTTAGTTCTTGCTTTCATTTTGTTTTAAATACTGCTATTTTGCTTCTTGTTGCAGATACTCATGCTCTCAGACTGGCTTCTCTGCTGTCCATTAAGCCTTTGACCCTCAAAGCAATTCTGCCGCTTGCATCTGTCCTTCTCCCAGTCTTCCAGTCAGTTCTGCCATTCTCAGCCTCAGCTACAACCTTGCAGCAGAGCACCCAGAGGGCTGTCCCTCTGGTGGGAGGTGTACAGACTAAGAACTTTTCTGTATGTTTCACTGTGTTCACTCTTTAGTACCAAACCATGGGGAAAAGGAACAGAAGCAGCTTGCATTGCTTTCCCAGTTCTTTAAGAGGCCGGTGTGTCTGGTAAGTGGTGTGAGATACTGACTTCTGCTTCTGACTGCAAACTCGCTCGGTGCCTTTTCCACAGGAGTTGGGGAGGCAGCCAGAAGTTTCTTAGGAGCAGTGATACCATTTACTAGAGGATCCTCAGGAACTTTAGCAGCCACTTGGCTCGTTTTTGAAAGGCCAGCATCAAGCTGTTTTGTGCTGGACAGGTGTGCTTTTCATCCTCTGGAAGCAGGGACTCTGTGTGAAGAAATTTTGAGCTGAGCTTTAGACTGCAGTGGTGGTTCACTGAAGTACTCTCTTAGCTGTTAAAAATTCTGTGGCCAACCCATTGTATAACTGTAGCCAAGCTAGGTACCTAACACTCAGAACCTTCCCAATATTTTTTTGGTGCGGGGGTCGGGAAAGGGCGGGGCGTAAAAAAGAAAAAAAAAAGTCCCCCAAACCAGAAACAGAGAAGAAATGTGTGGATTTCTTTGTCAAAGGACAAAAAAAGAGAACACTGAAAGTCAGATCTGCCATATAAATTTGTGAGGAGTGCTTGACCTCAACCAATTAATCTTGGCTAATACTTAACATTTTTTTCAAGAATGTTTTTGAACCTAGATCATTTTATGCAAGGCATCCACCTTTGTGGATATATTTCTGTTGAGGTCCCATAGCATTTGTTGTACAGTAGCCAGTAATACACCACATTTGCCCCCTGCTTGACATGACTCGAACCCCACATTTCTTAAAAGCAACTGGCCTCTGCTGTGGAATGATGTAGTTTTTGCCCTCTGTTCAACAAACCCAGCCACACATGTAGCTGTGATCTCATTCTGGAAAACTTCTGAAGGACAGCAGTCCTGTGCAGAGCAACAGTCCTGAGTACCACATGATTTTCTCTCTCCTTACTCAGTCCTCACCCCACCTTTCTGCTTCCAGGGTATTTTTTGTTCCCTAAGAACTGTAAAAACATTTCATATACTTAGGATTGACAATAATTAGCCTTCAGAAGGCTGAACAATTGAGTTGCTGAGAATATCTTCCAACTTACAAAACCAACAGATTTATACGTTTGCTAAGAGAGGAGGCAGCGGTCTCACAGTTAACATCTTAGTTATCTTCAAGCTGGAGCTGCTTTCAGGCTTTATGTCAGGTTTTGGGTTTTTTCTGAACCACCACAGAGTTTCATTCTAGTTTAACCTGCTCTGGGTTGAGAAGCACTCAGTGCTGGTGGCATTTTCTTTTCAAACACTGAGTTTCAATTCAGAGCACAGGAGCAGAAGCCTTTAACGGCAGTGTGGCTCCCTTACACTGTAGAAAGCACCAAACTCTCATCTATTTAAGACAACTATTTATTTTTGAGCAGTTTTAAATAGATGAGGACTAAGGAGGAAGGGACCGTTGTGCTCCTAACACCAGCTCTTGCCTGGAATCCTGTCAATGTAAAACCCTCCTGCTCCCCATGCCGGCTGCATAGCTGCGCCAAGAGCATTTAAGTACAAAATCTCATCAGTTTGGAGCCAGGGTCAGTGTCCTTAAAGCTCTGGAAAAAAACAGAGGAGAACCCAGGGAGTAGGACCTGGATTCCAAGCTCTTGCATTTGCAAAGTGTTTGATTGTGTGCAAAGTTTCTTGGAAAGAGCTCAGTCACATCAGCTGCTGAGTATTTTAAAAGATGTAACCTTTGGGGCATTTTGTGAATGTTATTTTTTTTTGTCATTATTTACGATACTTTGTGGTTGGACTCGATGATCCAGTAGGTCCTTTCCAACCTAATGATTCTGTGATACTATGGGGTGACATGGGTTAATACACACTTGAGAAAAAGGTGGGCAGTTTTGTTTATGTATTCATTCCAAGTGCACAACTGTGCTTTGTATTTGGTTTTTTTTTGGAATTCACGCAAACATACATCACAAACACAAAAGAAAAACAAGAAAGAATATGGTCCCTCCTAGTCCTGCTAGGATTGCTGCTCGGAGCAGCGCGTTCGTGCTGGCCTCTTCTCCCAAGTGACAGGTGATAGGACAAGGGGGAATGGCCTCAAGCTCCGCCAGGGGAGGTTCAGGCTGGACATCAGGAAAAAATATTTCACAGAAAGGGTCATTGGGCACTGGCAGAGGCTGCCCAGGGAGGTGGTTGAGTCACCTTCCCTGGAGGCGTTTAAGGGACGGGTGGACGAGGTGCTGAGGGACACGGTTTGGTGGCAGATAGGAGGGGTTGGACTCGACTTTCCCTGTTTGCCCTCCGCCGCCCCGCACACCGGCCACCGCGGAGCCGCTCGGGCGCTGCAGAAGCGCAGGCGGGTCCGTCCTCGCCCCCCCGGGTGCGGGAGGCGCCCCCGGAGCCGGGACCCCCCGCTCCCCCGCCCCGGCCCCCCGCGCCCTGACGTCACGGCGGCCCCAGATTGGCTGCGCGGGGCCGGCACCGGGGCTGCCCCCCGCCCCCTCCCCTCCCGCACACACTCACTCGGCGAGGAACTCTTTAAAAAAAAAAAAAGAGGGAGGTTTTTTTTTTTTGTTTGGCTTCTTTTTTCCTTCAGCCCGGCTTAAGGACCGTTTCTTACCCCCGCCCGCAGACCCCCCGGCAGCTCCAGCCACCGAACCATCCGCTCTCCATCGGGACCCCCCCCGCCTCCAGCGAACTCCCTTCCCCTGCTGCCGCTGCTCCTCCCTCCCCGCTCCGGCTCGCAGCTCCGCTCGCACCCGCCGTTTCCTTTCAGCCAACGATGTTTGCCTGCTGAACTTTTCTAACAGTTTTGGGGGGCGAGCAGGGGGAACCTGAGGCGTTTTTGTTTTTTTTTTGGTTTTGTTTTTTTTCCCTCTTGTTCACCACACCCCCCTCCCCGAGCAGGTTGGGGGCGGCGAAGGATCCGCGGGTCGCACGCACACGCGTCCTTTCGCAGGGAGAGGAGAAGCACCGGGGGGGGGGTCCAGCCCCTGCACCGGGGGGGTCCCGCCGTGTGGAAATGGCTCGGATCGGACGGGGCTTCCTCGTCCTCCTCCTCGTCCTCGCCGCCTGCGCGCTTTTGTCCCCGGCGCTCGCTGCCTCCGCGAAGGGCCGGCTGAGGAGGATCACGTACGTCCTGCAGCCCGGCCGGGCGGGCTCCTCGGGCGGCCGGCAGCCCCGGCTCGGGGAGCAGCAGCCGCGGGAGCAGCAGCCGCCGCCGCCGAACGCGAGGTACGGCGGCCCCGAGCGCTCCCGGCGCACCGGGAAGCCGGGGGTCCCGCTCCGCTCGGCCGCCGCCGCGGGGCACGCTCGCCCGGACCCCGCCGCTCCTCCCTTCGCCGAGCCGGCCCGCTTCGTCCCGCGGCTCAAGCCGCCCCCGCCGAGCCCCCGCGGCAACAGCAGCGGCGCCGGCGCGGCCCTCCGCACGAAGCACCAGCCGCCGGGGTAAGGCGCCCGCCGAGCCCCCCCCCCCCCGCCTCCCCCGTCCCCGGGAAGCGCCGTCCCGCTTTCCCGGCCGGAGCCAGGCGAGGAGATCCCTCGCGCGCCCTTCGGGAGGTTTAATTCTTCCCGCCTTCTCCCTCCCCTGCCCAGCGCCCGCCCCGCGGCCCGGCCGGGGAGAGGGACGGGGGGAGCGGGGTCCCGCCCGCCGCTCACTGCTGTTCCCGCAGGGTCAACGTCTGCGGGGGACAGGGACAGTGCTGCCACGGCTGGAGCAAGGCCACGGGCTCCCAGAGGTGCATCAAACGTGAGTCGCCGGGCGGGGCCGGGGAGGGGCGGGCGGAGAGCGGAGCCGGCGGTCCCGGGCACCGCGCTGCTGCCCTTCTGCCGCGGGGCTAACGCTTCGCCTCTCGTCCCTGAGCTTCTCCTTGCTAACCTTCAGTGCTCAGAGGCTTGTGCTGGTAGGACGAGGGGGAAGGGGTATAAACCGGAAAGGGACAGACACAAGGAGGAATTTCTTCACCGTGAGGGTGGTGAGATGCTGCGACAGGTTGCCCGGGGAAGCTGTGGCTGCCCCATCCCTTGGGGTGTTCAGGGCCAGGCTGGATGGGACCTCGAGCCGCCTGATCTAGTGGGACGTAGAATCATAGAATCACGAGGTTGGAAAGGACCCACTGGATCATTGAGTCGAACCATTCCCATCAATCACTAAACCATGCTCCTCAGCGCCTCGCCCACCCATCCCTTAAACACCTCCAGGGAAGGTGAATCAACCACCTCCCTGGGCAGCCTGCTCCGGTGCCCAATGACCCTTTCCGTGAAAAATCTTTTCCTGATGTCAAGCCTGAACCTCCCCTGGCGGAGCTTGAGGCCATTCCCTCTTGTCCTGTCCCCTGTCACATGGGAGAAGAGGCCAGCACCCTCCTCTCCGCAACCTCCTTTCAGGTAGTTGTAGAGAGCAATGAGGTCTCCCCTCAGCCTCCTCTTCTCCAGGCTAAACAATCTCAGATCTTTCAGCCACTCTTCGTAAGACTTTTAAAAACTTGCTGCCCATGACGGCAGGGTTGAACTAGATGGTCTTTAAGGTCCCTTCTACCCCAAACTACTCTATGATTCTATGAACAGCGAGTGCCTCATGTTCTCAGCGTAGTTAGCAGTATTTTTGGAAGAGTGCTTTATGGAGGTTGTTTTTTTGTGGAAAAGCTCCCACACGTAAGTGCTTGCATGTTAGCAATTTTTTTGAATAGGGAGGCTTAAAAGGATAAAGAACCTGCCAGAGAAGCACAGGTGGGGAGCAAGGAATTGCCATCCACCCATGCTGTCCCTTCACTGGCAGCCCACGTGACAATCCCATGTGTAGGGCATGGAATTTCTGCAGTGCTGAATGAGGCAAAAGAAGTGGGTTTGAAGAAGCTCCTGTAGAGCTTTACTAGGATATTTAGAAACGTAAAATATGTGCCTAAAATAACACTAATCGAGCCGATGCTATTATACTGTGCTTGTCCTTTCTAATGTGAAAGAGGAAATATGTCTGTTAATTTAAGTAGGATTCAGGATGACTGTGAATGGCTAAACTGGAGTGATGTTGCCATGAGGTCATGGAAGACTGGAATGACATACTTCTTTGGGAAACCCCTCTAGTTATCACTGAGACTTGGAGGGTCGGTTTGGCAGATCTTGAAACATTACTTTAGTTCAGCAGAACAGACCTCTCTCTCTGAGAGAGACAGTACTTTCAAGATGCAAACTCTGAGGCTTTTGTCCCTGTGTGGGATTTTTCACAATAGGTAGCAATCTCATTTGTAATCCTCAGTAAGGTCAAGCACCTTTGCCCTACTAAGAAGCTAAGACATTATTACAGTAGGCCGTTAAATACAAAACTTCACATTTCCCTGACCAGTTTAGACCTGTGTTTTAGCATAGTCTTCAAAACTAACATTTTCAGCTTAAAATACATACCGCTGTGTTAGGTTAGTCACCTTTTTTGCTTAACATGTTAGAAGTCCTAGATTGATTTCCTTCAGCTTACAGTGATATTTTGAGACTAATTGCAGAGCTTAATAAACACCTGCCTTAGCTCAAAGACTAATCAGAATGGGAAAAAAATCCTCCTAATTTCAGGGGATTAAGTAAAAAATTGTATTTTAACTGCAGTATTATTGCCAACTAATTTTATTCTCATGATTTTTAACATAAACCCTAAAAGATTTCCTGTCTGGGGGTCTTACTGTCTTCTCATAACTTTAATTTCCATATAACATCAATCCATACTGTTTAACTATTGTTTATAGATTAAGTAGTTATCTTTGTTTTGTCCTTTCAGTTTTGTCTTTTTGACTTCTCCCATTAGAGTTCAACTGTTCTCTCTATTTTTGTCATCTCTTTTTTTTTAATTCCCTTCTATTTTAGTGTCTTCAGTAAGGATTAAGTCAGACAATTGTATTTTTATGGGATAGCGGTGTAGAATTTCATTTAAATCCATTAATTACTTGGTTTATTCATACAGTTGTTGAAGGAATGGAGTAGCAGAGAAAGAGTTAAAAGAGAGGTGGCCTGTGGGAGTTTCTCTTTGATCTTTTTTTCTCATTTTGTGTGTCTGATATTGGGCTCTCCTTAGCATTAATTATTCCTGCTGCTTGCTCTGATGTTACTCTGACACTTCCTAGCACTGCTGCAATACACTTGGCTAGGGTTTTCTCAGTTTTGCGCTTCTCTTGGCAAGCCAAGGGAAGCTTTAAATACACTTTTGTAACTTAGGCAAACTGTGAGATAGCATTGACTTGATTTAGCTGTGGAAGATTAGTCTCACAGTCATAAAATCCAGATATCTCCTTTTCTTGAACCTCCCAACTGTTCCTTTCAAAAGAACAGAAACCCTATCACTGAACAAATGTTAACCCCTTTGTTTCTAGTGGAAAAGAAGAAATTATAAATGCTGATAGTGTATTCTTCTTTTTGAGTGGATTATTTCAGTTGTAGATTAATTGTGCCACGGATGCGGGCACACCTGAGCTGACTTCATACAGTCAGTTTGTATCTGTCAGGGTTTATTAGGTCAGGCTCAGTATCCCTTTAATAAGCTATGTGGTCTCTCAGGCCAGTTTATATTCTTTTGCATGGTGCAAAGCCTGAGCTAATAAACCCCAGACCCATACTGGCTCTTTCCAGAGCCAACTTCCATTTGTCTGCATCACGCTTCCAGAACCAGAGTGCTGAGAGCCAGCGCTGACGAGGGAGGCTTATTAGCTCAGGTGTAATCCTGGGCTGGAACAAGCAGCATGTGTTTCTGCTTTGCTGCACCTGTGTGAGTAAGCCTGCCTGTAATCCACAGAAAGAGAGGTTAAAGGAAAAAAGGTATGGTCTTTCAGCCTAGGCTGTTAATCTTCTGCTTGCCTTTGTCTTGCTTGGTGCTGTTTGCTAGCTGTGTTTTCTTATGCAAGTGGCTATGGCTGAGGCTGCTGTTCCCTGGGTGACTTCCATCCCAGGTGAGTGGTAGTCTGCCTGGGAGCAGTGGTAGCTGCATCGCATTTCCCTTGGTAGCAGCAACAGGGGGCATTTGGAATGTTTCTGTGCAGGTCAGAGGGCAGCATGTGTGTGGAGGAGAGGCGAGTTGACTTTTTAAGTCCTTTTCCTATATTTTAGTTTGAAGCTGAACTGCCTGTTGTGTTTATAGTATTTGTGTTCTCTTGGAAGCCTGACAGTCTGTCCTCAGAAAGTGAGCTGCTGTTTTCTTGTGATCTACCTGTATGAGAGAGCCTACTGTATCTGATTTTAGGCGCATAACTGTGCCTTTTATTTCTGCTTTGCATTATAAATTTTTATCTTAAGAACTTCTTTTTCAAACTTTGTGTAACTTTGCTTATGAAGAACTGCCTCATTCTAATTAAAAAGATGAAATCATAGTGTTCAGCATTAAAAGTATTCAGAATTTCTTTACATAGGGAGAAGGGTGTCTAACAGTCCAAACCAACTTTATGAAGCGTTCTGAACATCTACCTTTGGGTAAAGATAAAGGTGGGGAAAGCTCAACCACAGCAATAGAGACCTTGAAAAGTTATAAGCATGTGAAAAGCATTATAACAAAGATTGTCTTCCAGCCAGAGTTATCGTGGGTTATAATCTGTTCAAGTGCAGTAATAAGATACTGCCAAGGCTGTAGGCATAATGTTTTGTTAGTACGTGTTGCATAACCAGAGCATTATACGAACATTAATTAGTTCTATAAAATGGCTATAAGGCAAGTAAAACTTAGATTGTGGGGGGTTTTATTTATTTCACTTATGGAAATAAAGTCATAGGTTAAACGTGGCCTTGGACAAGTTACAACAACTGTCTGGAAGGCCTAAGCTGGAAATTAGGAGTTCCTACCTCTCAGCTGTATGTTTACCCTGTTGAAACCTGTTGCCTTCTACTTTGGTACTTGCTGCTAAATTTCTATTAGCTATTACTACTTCCTACAAATTTGCTCTTCTATTTGTCCTGGTTTTGTTTGCTTTTTCTTAATGATTACAAGGAGCTGTTTTTCATGTTGGGAAGTCAAGAAAGAAATTACCTGCTGGAGTACCAATATTGGTTATTAGTAAGCGTTCCCAATGCTGGATGGTTTCAAAACCATTGTTGCCTGGAGGAATTCTAACTTTCACTAGCCTAACAATGAGAATTAACAAACGTTAGTAGGAAGAAGAGAGTTGGCTTTTAGTGGAATACTGGAGCTTAAGCTCCTTATTGCAGAGTTGCAAGAAAAGTTCATAGGGCAAACAGATGAGGAGGTGGATTTTGCAGGATTATGTTTAGAGTAAGTCTCATATAGGGAGAGGAATAATAGTCTGTGTAGATGCAGAGCCCACATACCCCATGGTTGTCAATTAAGAGAAAAAGAATTTTGTGTCTCTGTTAGCTGAAAGTATTGTACATGTACATGCATCTATTCCATGCATGGGCATAAGGTGAGGATTCTGGAGTTGGAACTGGACTAGATTCTTTGAAATCTGGTCATTAAGTTCTTTCCTGTGTCAGATGCCTTGGAAAGATTATCAGAAAATAAGACAGTCTATTGTCTTTTTTTTTTTTCTCTTAAGTATTATCTTGCTAATTCTCATCTCTCTTGAAAGACTTCTTGACTCAACATTAAATAAATACACTGTAGGGAAACAAGGTTTAATTTATTTTTCAGAATAAAAAAAATACACAGCAATTTAATCTTTCTGCTGGAGAAGGAGGAGACTAGAAAGTTATGCCAATACTTGTCCAGAGGAAAGGTCCCCTTTGTTCAGTTCCTGAATCTGCATGGTCTATGCTTGTGTATTGCTATTCAGTTTGAGCCATCTGATCCCTAATCCTCCAGATCAAGGCTTCTCGCTATTGATGAGTTATCATGCTGCAACTTTGTGTTTCCTTCAGGACAAGAGTAATTCACAATGTGACTGGCAGTTTTAGACCCCCAGTTGTCCCAAGATGTGGATGGAGCATGCCCTAGGTTGCTTCTAGGTTGTGCTACTAAATATGCTTGGGGAAGGCGAGGGAAAGGTTGTATGCTTAGGTCTTCTTCAGATGTAGGGTTAGGATCCAGACCTGGAAACTGGTAAGCATACATGAGTTTAGCTATAAAACTCTGTACCACTATTTGTTTTCATATTGGGTGCTCATAATTTACACTTTTCTAGTCTTCAGTGCAGCTCTTGGAAATGGTGGTATATCCAGGAGAGCTTATCACTGGAACTGAGTACTTCAAATGTTTGCAGCTGTGCTTCATGGAAGCTTTCTGGTCATAAATGGTCCCTGAGGCATGTACTTACAGTTTTGTGGTTTGAGTTTTAGCAAGTTCTGTCCATTTACATTGCATTTACAAAGCCTAACTATAACATTCTCTCCCCAATGTTGCTCTTATTCTAAGACCATCATCTCAGTAAAAGCAGTATCAATCTCCTTCAAATTATGCCCTAAATCAAAATTAAATGTCTCAATTTTAAAGAGACCTGACTGTTTTCACCTCATAACTGACCTACACATTAGTCCTTTTTAATTTGTTCTTTGATGTTGCTTTTAAACACTTGAAAATTAAAAAATCGAAAACCATTGTTTGAGTAGCTTGGTTTTGCCTCTGCTGGTGCTTGCTACCGTAATACCTAAATAAAACTTTTTAATTTCATATGTAAGAAACAGATTGGCTTTTGTAGTGGGATAGCTCTTGTTGGCCCTTTCTGTTAGTCCTACTCCGCTTTATTTTTCACTTATTGCTCTTGGGAATGGGGAAGAATGAGAGGATTTGTATTCTTGTAATCTTTGGTTTTGTCTGCATTTGCAAGCAGTGTGTACTAATGGGGGCGGATCTATAGAATAAAGCCTTTGGTTTCGATGACCTGAAGCCCATGGTATGCGTGTTTCAGGGCTTAGTATTTTATTGTGGACTAGGTGTAGTCTGGTGTCATGGAATGAATGCCAGTGTGAGGCTGAAATACATTAGGTGCACTCTTGGGAGTGTTCATGGTTTGAGGTTAGCTTTTTATTATTTGTTTTTATCTGTATCTGAAAGAAATACAGTGCCTGTGTGTCATGGTTTAGCCCCACCTACCTAAAGTTCGGCAGCTAAAACCATGCAGTCAAGCCTCTAAAACACCCCTCACTCAGGGGAAGGGAAAAGAGAGGAAACAAGCCTTGTGGGTTGGAAACTGAAACTGCAGCTTTAATGAAATGATAATAATAATGAAAATAATTATGAAGTAATAAAATACATACAAATGTATGAGATTGCACCCTTACCCCTTGATGACTATACATCACCAAAACACAGCAGAGCAGACATGAATGAATGGGTCTGTGGCTGGACAGAGCTGGACTCGGGAACTGGATTCAGGAACGCATGGATCTGGGATCAGGAGCAACCAGACAGATGAGATCCTTGCTGGATGTCGGCCATTGCAGACCCACCCTCGTGATCTCTCAATTTTATACTAAGTATGGTGTATATGGGATGGAGTATTCTGTTGGTCAGTTTAGGGTCACCTGCCCTATTCTCCCCTCCTCGCAGGTGCAGCCCCTTCTCCGACAGCTTGAGGATGGCCTTGGTTAAGTATAGGCATTGGCCTTTTGGCATACCAGTGTCCTGTGTTATCATTTTGGGAGAAGAATGCCATCTCAAAAACCTGCAGTTAGCTTTCAGAGAATGAAGTTACTTAAAGTAACTGAATTAGTCACAAAACTGACTTTAATTTAGCTCAAACCACAGCAATGTGCCTTAAGGTGGTCCCACAATACAACCCAAACCTTGGTGAATTCAATTGATAAGATGCCTCAAGAGAGAGTCCTGACCCGAGCTAAAGCAGTAACACAGACTTTAAGCACATTGTTTCTCTCTTGGCCAGTGATGGCAGCCAGCCTGCCTCCTGCAAGAGGAGTCAGTAAGAACTGTGAGAAGACAGGGAGCTGCTGCCTGCTCCTTTCTGTACAGACGCCGATCATGCTATGTGCCATTGCAACATTTCACTGAAGAAATTTAAGTCCACAGTTACTATGAGGTGAAACCTACTCACCCTTTTCTTTGTGAGCTGCTTGTGACTCCACTGAAAGCAAATAAGTTTATAACAATGCGGTATCTACTCCATACAAATGCTACTTGTGTATAGATTTAAAAACCAAACAAAGCAAACCTTAAAAGAAACTTTTCAAGATGTGATGCTCCTGCACTGAAGCACGTGACAGATTGACAGTGAGCTCGTTCAGCTTGTTGCAGAAGACAGTGTTGACAAAAGAAGCAGGACATGTAGTAAAGTTGTGATAAATATACAATGGTTGAAAAGTCCTGAACACTTTGTCTGTTGATATAGGATCAGAAGGAACGCAGAAAACTGCGGACGTTTTTTCTTGTTTTCCCTTTCAGATGTGTTTGCTGTTTATTTCCGATGTGTGACATGAAAGTGGTGTAGAAAGCTGCATAGGTGCTTGGGTAAACTATGGTTCATCCAGCCATTGTTCAGTATTCTCATTGTTCTGTGACAGAACATTGTTGTTTTCTGCAGGCTGTTGACAGTAAAGTGATAGTTCGTTACTTACAGTGCTAGTCTTGCACCTCTCTTCTGTAAGGCTGGTCTTCCTGAACATGGAGAAGAGCTGGAAGTAGGAGTGATGTGTTCTCCTCTCCTTCCTCTCCAGCAAAGTGAGAAAGCAGTGCAAAGCAGCTATGTGTACAGGATCAGCCAGCCTCCTTGCCTTTGGGAAAGTGGGGATGTATTGTGGGGTGGGGTTCTGCCCTTTGCCAGGCTTTGAGAAATAATTGGGTGGAGCACCTCTAATGATACACTTCTTTACAGCCTCCAACACGAGGGGCTGCTTGTGCCAACTGTGATCCCACCTTAAAGCAATCTTGGATTGCCTGAGAGCTACTGGCTTAGTGGAGGGTTGACAGAGAAGAGGCACACACCTCCCTCAGCTGGCTCGTTTTTCAGATACTACAGTACTGGGCGTCTGCGTGTTATGGGTGGTTCAGGTTGTCAAGTGAGTCTGTGTTCTGTAACTGACATGGACTGATACTGGGTTGGGTTTGAGGTTTTTGCTTTAGTTTTTCTTTGTTTTACCTTTAAAAGTGTCATTACTTAACTTGGGTAGCCTAATTTATTCCTAGAAAACAGATCCTCTCCATTGACTACAGAAAGAAAGCAAAGCTGTAGCATCTCTGTGCATTCCTGAATGCACACAGAAGGGGGGCAATGACTGTACATGTTAGCAAGGCAAGATATTCATTTAAATACAGAGCTAAAAATAGTTCTGCTTGGCCACGTTCTTTTTTTGCGAAATGCAGATAGTAATCCCTGCATAAACTTAGAGTTTTGAAGAGCTGCTTCCTGATAAAGGATTGTTTTGTGTCCTATGGCAAGATTCATTTTTTCATAATTCAAATCAGGTTTTTTATTATCTCTACACAGCAATTTAGGCTTGCATTTTAAGAGGAGCTCAACTAAATGGTTATCTCTTATTGAGAGTTGGTTGGATTTAATAAAAAATTTATTGCTCTTAGCATTTTAATTACTTTATTATGATTAATAGTCTTTTCTCTGGTATTTCTTTTCTGTAACACTTCAGTCATCTGAACCCTGCATCCAGTTAAGATTTTTCAATTGTCTCTTTATTGAGTTTCTCTTACTTTGTTCAGTTCCCTGCATGTTTCTTGTGGAAAATTCATTTTGTGTTACAAATTCATTTTGTGTTACAAAATGAATAAGCGCTGTAATGAGAAAAGGCTAAGAGAATTAAAAGAATTGTACACTGGAGCGTTTACCGCAAGAACAGTGTGTAACATGTGAATCTGCTGGTTTCCTTTGCTTAGTCTATTCAGTAATGAAAGTGATTTTTTTTATAATGAAATGATAGAATGATCTATAGGATTTGTAGGGTCAGAATATGTATAATTATGATCTTCTACAATTAAATACTTTAAAGTCTCCTAGATTTTACAGTATAAGTAAGTCTTAAGTATTTATGCTATATAAACTTCAGTAAACACAACATGAATTAAAATGCTGAGTATCAAACAGCATGTTATATCCTTATGACTGATAGAATGTGTTCTTTTGCTGAAGTTAGGATTTTGAAGTATTTGAGTATAGCAGCTATTAAATTCTGATAAATCTTAGCATTTAGAGGTAATACTATGAAGATACATAGAAAATAATCTTAATAAAGTATGCTATGTTGTTATTAGGTTGGGAGAGAAACACTGTGATTTTTGTTTGTTTGTTTTAGAAGGTATCTGTATGCCAAAAAGCATTGGTTTTGTTTCCCTCCTTTCTTGGAGGTCATGTTTAGGTAGCCATCCACACTAGCATGGGAATGCATGAGTTGTTTTGAAGTGGACCAGTGAAGAATTCCAACAGTGATATGTACTTATATTTGAAATATATTTAGGGAAAGAATTCCTAAGACGATATAGTTATGATAAAAAACAAGTAGGAAGACACAGATGGCTGTAATACTTCCTCTGTTAGTAGTGTACAGGTCATACAAGTTTTGTGCAGTTAATGCTATTTCTTCTGTTTATTTAAGTAATTTCAACCTTTTTCTTAGAAGGGTCTTACAATATGGTTGTCTCATCCTTGGTCACAATTTCCTCCTCTGCCATCCCCAATGAATGTTTAGACTTGTTGGATGTATTTCTGCTAAAATTCATCTTTTGAGAACTGTTTGGAGACAGATACTCAGATGGAGAACTAGGTCCCCAGAAAATCATTAGATGGTGAGCACCAAATGTTCCTTCAGTCAGCTTTTGGGTGTCTAGTTTCCAACGTTCCATTTTCAGTCCTGACAGTGACTTACAGGTCTTAAAATGGTGTCCAGAATAAAGTGTGAGAGTAGGTGATGATCTAATCAATAAGGCAATTTGGACAACAGGAAACCCTTATAAACTTTGCTCTTCTCTGGAATGTCAGCACCATGTTCAGATTTTTCTCAGGGAAGCTAGAATATGCTCCTTTCCTTTCAGAACCCACAGCTTCTTGCTTTACAGAGGAAATGCTTCACTACTTTTCTTTTGGAATCAGTGGGAGGTCATCACTGTCTTTCAACACAGTAGGACTTAAAGGTGCCTTTGTATCACAACTTTTTGTTTAGGATGTGCACTCAACCAGGATGAGCTTTAGTTTAGTTTTCTTGTGTGCTTGAGGAATAGAAAACTTGAATTAATGGAATAAGGAAGACAGTATTTGCCTTTAACAGTATTCCTACGTTGCATGTAAAGGAACTTGAAATTTCTGCTCTAAGCACAGAGATATTCATGTCACAGTGTTGGTTTTTCTGCATTCTGTAAATTTGATACATGCATCATTTCTTGACTGTTTTATTCTGGAATCTGAAACAGCCCCATGCTTACAATCCTCTTTCCAATTACTGTATTTGCCCTCTAGCCTGTATTGTGCCTGACAGGATTTACACAGTCCTGTGAGAGAAGTTGATCTATACTGCGTTGATGTGTGCAGTGATGAAATTTGTTGGAAGTCAGTGCATTCTGCTTAAACAGAGGCTTGTTTATATATGGTTAAGGGGCAGGAGGGAGACACGTTAAATTTTATGTGGAAACAGAAGGGAAAAACCTAGTGAAGGAACTCACTAGAACTAACACAAAATTTGCAATGCTGTTGTAGTGTAATCCTGTCCAAATGTGACAAATTTAGGAGTGACATTGAAAAGTTTTTGTGGACATCTGAGTACTAACTAACAGCAGTTGCTTGATAATGGAGATGCTTAAAGGTGGAACTGAAGCTGAAAGGTTAGAAACTTAGGCGCTTCCCATTGGGCCATTTAAATTCATATATTGTGATTTTCTTACTGAATAGTATGTTTTTGTTGACAATTCTCCATGTGATCTTGAGACACAAGCAAATAAACTTGTAAATGAGATGTTACTGTTTAAAGAAGGTAGTTGTGAATCAAGGTAAAATCAAAGCGCTTAGCTTAGGAATCTGATTTTAATTCAAGAATTATCAGTAATTTAATATTAAAGTTTATTCTTGACAAGTGGAGTGGGTTGTACCTCTATTTTGACATTTTTGAAATGTGAAAAGAAATTTTTATCTAAACTCCTTCAATATATGATACTATTTTATAGTTACCAATTTTAATATTATGAATTATATGGTGAGGCACTGGCACAAGTTGCCCAGAGGAGCTGTTGATTTCCCATCCCTGGAGGTGTTCCAGGCCAGGTTGGATGAGGCTTTGAGCAACCTGATCTAGTGGATGGTGTCCCTGCTCATGGCAGGAGGGTTGGAACTAGATTATCTTTAAGGTCCCTTCCAACTCAAACCATTCTAGGATTCTATGAAATTATGCTTGATTTTGTAAGTGTTAAAACAGAAGTACATCCTCTATTTGTAGAAGTTTTAAAATATTTACATATTTTAAAGTTGTTATATATATATATATTTTATTTTAGGTCTTGCTCATGCAAATATATATATGTATATATACACACATTCTTTAACCAAAATAAGGTGAACATATGGACTGAAAGTGCATATGTATACATCAGTTCCAAAACAGCATACACATGTGCTGGAAGGGCTGTGTTTAAGCCTAATGACAGTGTTGTTATTTTATACTTGCTTTTCTGAAAGAATGTCATAAATACAACTGTAACAGGCCTCTGTAAATCTCTCTAGCCCAGTATTCTGTCTGTGATGGTGGCTAGCAGTAGTTAATTAGGGAAAGATGCGTAAAAAGGATGGATAATTTGGGATACAGGCACAGAAAATGCTTTCAGCTTTTTGTGATTTAGGGACTTCCAAAGCAGATGTGGCACCATGGATTTATTTTTAGTAGGTACAGATTGCATGGTCGTAAAACTCAAAAAAACAGCCCCAAAGAACCCCATGTTATTTCACCACATTCTGGAAAGCTGGGGGAGGTTGGTTATGTGGCTATGCGTGGCATTTCAGTGCAGCCAGTTTCCTTGGCATGGCAAGTTTTGGGTGCTGAAATGAGTTCAAAAGGCAGATCAGTGAACTCCTTACAGAAAATTCTGTTGATGGTTATTAAACACAAAACCGGCACTCTTGCTCAGGAGGTTGCTGAGCCTCTGCTTCTTCAAGGCTGTAGTTGTACAAACTGATACTACTTCTCACCCTATTCTTGCACTTCCTTAGCATCCACCCTAGCAGTGCAAAGAGGAGGCTGGACTAAGTGGATCTGTGATCTGACCCAAAAAGCCTAGTCTTGTTGTTTACATCTTTGCCAAGCTCCATTTTGAATTTCCAGTCCTGACCACCTTGAGCTGAATAGGACCAAGCCTATTGCTTTTAGCAGGAATAGATTGGCCCGTTTTTCAGTTTTAAACTTGATACTTCCAAGCTTCAGTGTTTGGGAGCTTAGCTTTATGGAAAATAATGGTGTTTTCAGCTAGATGTGCCATTATTGTTGTCTTCAAACAAAATAATTAGGTCATACATTTGGCATGCTGCAGCTGTCTTGAACATTTTTCAAACTAAACTGCTGTGTTCTATCAATTAAAATGTTCATTCTAATTCTTTCCTAAAAGTGCGATCTTTTATCCTATTTTGTGATCTTCTGTTACGCAACGTAGATGGAGAACTTCAGTCAAAGGGTGCATTGTTGTGAAGATCTAATGGATCAGTTGTTCAACCTGTTGTCACTGTTCACATGATTTGGTACGAACTGAGTCTTCTTAATCATACAGTTGCTGGATCTGCTGGTGCTTGTTTTGTTATAAGGCCAGCTAGAGCAATGTGGTTCGTCCTGCAGAGCCTCATGTGCTTTATGTGTATGTAAACCTGTGAAACTTTCAGGGTTTACATTGCTGTCAGTGAAATAAGAATCTTCAAGTCTATTCGGCTGAAAAAAAAAATAGTTTCAATACAGGTTCTATTTTCAGCTGCATATTTTTAAATTCATTGAAACCTTATTAGGTTCACTTTGATAAGTGGAAACTTAAGTTTTTTATTAGGCTTCTGAAGCATAGCTTTTGTTCTTAACTGTAAGAAAAAGAGAGTGGCAGTTTTCTCAGGGCTGTTATTTTTTTGCGTGAATTGTTATTTCACTTTTGATAGTTAGGAGATACAAAATGATCAGTGTTGTAGCAGGCTGCATATTTTGTTACATCGACTTTTGGGGTGGTCTTCTTAGCTTGCTGCTGTGTTTGATTTTTGTTTTTTTCAATAACTGGTTAAGAAGCCTGGGGGTTAATATAGATGCATGGCTATAAATCTCGAGAAATATATGTTCAGTATGGATGTTTTTTAATGATGTAAAAATGAGACTTTTGAAAATCCCAATTTTTTTTCTTTCACAGAAATTTTTATGTGAAATTTTTATGAAGCACTCCCAACTGTTCCTAAATTGTTTCACTGTGGTCTTTGCACATTTTCTGCAGATGACCCAGATGTTGGGGTCACTGTTCTGGTCTTAGGGTCTCTCCAAAGCTAGTGAAACTTAATTAGGATCTAAGGCTCCTGAATCTGTTTTCCAAAGATATAATTAATTTCAGTCATGTGCATATAAGGAAACTTTTACTGTTTGTAGCAAAATCTAGTAAGGCACAAGCAAGAGTCGGCTTGTGTATTACCACATATGCTTGTTTTAAGTCCCCTCTCAAGTTCACAGTGAAAATAGTCTTTGGTCTTCCAGCAGTCAAAGACAAAATACAGTTTCAAAAATAAACAGAAATATAAGTAGCCAAATGATTACTTTTGTTGCCAGGGATATGCAGTTAAGCTAGCTTGGCTAAGTAGTATTGAAAAGGAGAGATGTTGCTGAACAGCATAAGGAAGAGAGAAGTGTATGTGAGGAGAACACCTTGCAAAGCTCAAGTTCAAGTTGAAGGGCAGTTCTGATGTTGTGTACAGTTGGTGACAAGATACGTCTGTGTCAGATGGTATTACCAGTTGATAGATTAGTCCTCCAAATTAACACAGTTCCACCCTAATAAGTTATTTTGCATATATGTCTGTGTGTTTATTTTTATGTATAAGTCCAGGGTTTAAAGCTTGATTGAAGTTCCAAGTACTCCAGTTTCTTTGGAGCAGGGCTGTGGACTGACTCTTTTTTGAAAAAATAAAATAATTGTGCAGTTTGATATACCAAAATATGGTGCACAATCACATGTTAGAGTTTAAGATGGGTTCTTGCCTATTTTACTAAAAACTATCATCTTTACGATCTGGTATATCTGTGTTAAAAGGTCTTTAACAATATTAAAAGTATGCTTAGTTTGAAGGAGTGAAGTAGCTCAGCAGTGGTTCTTTTTATAAATGCTTAATTGTATGCTATCTCTAATGGGACTAATGAAGATATTTTGATAGCTATTTTAATTAGACTTGTGTTTTACTGTTAAATTGTATCCAATGGATAAGAGAATTAATTAGTTATCTTTGTATTATTTTAATTTTCTCTAACTACAATAGCATTGTAAGTTTAGGCATCCAAAATAAATACTAAAATTAGGCATACCTTTGCAGTGTTATATATACATACAAATAGCAACTGCTTTTTCTTTTTTCTCTTTTTCTTTTTTCTTTTTTGGTGGGATTTCATTTTTCTCAATGTTTCTTGCTTATTCAGAATAGAATTGAGTCTGTGTTAACCACATCTACAAGCTAGGAGTTGGGTTGAAGCTAATGATTTGGACTCCCTCTATAGTCAGTGTATAGAGCTGCTCAAATAGCGTAGTTAATCCAATCTGCATGCAGGTATCTGAATGAGAGTTGTCTTGAAGAATTTGATCCCTTTTCACTGGTAGTACAAAGGATGTATAGAAGCTGGTTCAGGGGAGTCGCAAGCACCACTGCTTCTTCAAAGAATGCAACCCCTAGGTGTAGCTGTGTCTGTATAGCAGCGGTTTGTGTCTCCTTTTTAATGCTATTACAATGGTGGTATTGAAGGGAATTTCATTTGGGCTGCAGAGGGGTGGGGGTTGAATCATTTCACACTTCTCTACATCATTTTGGTCATCTATAATACGACTGAAGGATTCCTTCTAGGTACCTACGAAGGATCTATGGTTTTAAATAGTAATAGAATAAATCCAAGCCTGGATCTGTAGTAAAATTCTATAAACTGCATAATATCTTTTCATTGAATGCAGTTTGGTTGTTACAGTATGGGGAAGGAGGATGCAGGAAGGAAAGTACAAAAGGCTGCTAACAGGAAAATATAAAATAATGCTATATTTCTTGATTTTGAACTTGTGTGTTTCCAAATTTTTAGTTCACAGGCATTTTACTTTTTGAGGGTGTTTGAATATTGTGCATGTCTTATGTAGGAAAGCAGTAACAGCTATACCAACTTATATGTGGTCTTGTGGAGCTTAGCTTAGCTCCCTCCTACTTCAATTAACACTAACAATTAACACTTTTTTTTTTTTTTTTCAATTGTGGGGAGGGTTTGCGTTTTCCTTCATGCTTTGTTTCACAGGTACTTTTTAAAATGTCTTTTCTTAGCTAACTGTGCACCACCATGCCAAAACGGAGGGATGTGCCTGCGACCTCAGCTCTGTGTGTGTAAACCAGGAACAAAAGGTAATTCCTGTGAGGATACAGTCACGCAAGACACATCTTCCACTGGAAGCCGGAGTCCTGTTGTTCCCCCGTGGCCCATACCCCAGCAGGCTGCCCAGCAGACCTTCTCTCAGAAGGTGCAGACCCCGTTGAAGGTTGGCCCTATGACTCAGATGGCATTCACCATCAAGCAGAAGCCTTCTGTTGGGTTACCTCAGCAAATACAACCACAGTAAGTGTTTCCTTTCCTTTCAAAGGAGTCCAGTATGGTACATTTATAAAACATTTTTCCTTTGCAAGTGTTTTCAAATCATTGTACTTGGAAGCTTACACAGATTTTCTAAAGAGGTTTCTATTCTAACTGTCAGACTGTAGTGGATTTTTAAACTTTGATTACCTATGAGCCAGATCTCCTCACCTGAACAAAATATCCCTTAGTATTGGTTATCTTTATTTTCATTAGAATGACAATGCTGTACTCATTTGAGAGGAGTTATTCTTAACGTTTAGTAATGACTTTTTGCACTTAGCCTGGAAGAGTCTGGCATGGAATTTCAACACCTTGCATAACCAAGGAGAGCAAGATTTGGTGTTTGTGTTGCATTCTTCCATTTGCATTATATTTTCTATTTTCAAATAAGCATGTGTAGTTTTACTACAATGGATACTTCTGCTTGCTTGCGTTTGAGGTTCAGGTTTGTTTCTGCCTGCCATAGGTAGAAAGAAAACACTCCTCTTGTTGGAGATTATTTTTCTCTACCTCTTCAGTGGCTGGTGACTCAGCCAGACTTTGATATTACTTTCATTAGTTAAAGTTCTTCAAGTGAGTCTGAAGCGTCTGTAATTATATGTTGTTTTTATTAATATGCTACCTGATTTTAGTATTTTATGGTACTCTGAGCCCAGTTTCATTCCCATCTGTGAAGCAAGGGTTATTGAAGCAACTAATGTGGAGGGAAAATTACCAGTAAAATCAGCAGGCTTATTTCTGCTCCCTTCAATGCAGACCAGCAGGACTGCTAATTCTCAGCACCTGGCTACTCTGCTTAGCCCCACAAAATGCAATATAGCAAATCCGTACAAAGAGGCCAAACAATTTCTGTCTTATCAGTACTGGTTCCTGTAGAGCGTATTCTGTGTCTTTCTCTTTCCTTCTTCCTTCCTCCACACAGAAGCATTCTCAAGGAATTCTTCCTGTTGTGTGAAAGGCCAGTTATCCAAATTGGGATGTAAGATATACTGAAAAAAAAAAGGAAAAGTTAAAAAAAAGGAGAAAAGAACATGGTTTGTTCTTAACTGAAAAAAAAAAAGTGTCCTCTTCCAAGCATTCTGAAACCATGCTTAGAAAGCTTGTGGATGCCCCTAGAGAAGACTTATTTGCCATTATTCCTGGAAAAGGAGAGTTTAGGGGTAAAAAGTTGTATGAAAAGAGAAGATGATAAACTGGTATTCTTCTATGCTACTATGACAGTTGCCAGGCTATGATGCTCAGAGTGTTTTTAGAGGGTGCCTAGAGCATGTCATGCTTCACAAAAATGTGTGTTTGTTTACATGAGAGAACATCCCAGATACAGAGATGCAAATGTAAGAAGTAACTTCAGACTAACAGTTATCTGCTATGCAAAATGTCTCTGCATCCTTCCATAAACAGTGTTAACCCAGGTGGACTCAGTTGTTCATGTGACCCTTCTCAACTGAAGGATATTCTCTTACGTGTAAAGAGACCTTTTCAGGTAAATAGGACTGTAAGTCTTTGAGGTCACATAAAGATAAATCTATTTCAGCCAGCTTAGTAACAGAGTGTGAAAATGTAAAACTGAGCCATTGGAGTCATAAGAAAGCCAGCCTACAGCTTTGGCAGGAGCCAGGCATCAGAGTGGAGGATGGAGAGGAAACAGGCTGTTTCACAAACTAAAGCAGTTGTATAAAGTGCGGCAGCAGAAGGTTGACGTTTAGATACAACTATTGAAATGAATGCTAGCAGTAGTTCTCATGTAGAGTATTAGGACAATTTACAGGGCTGAGGAAATCCTTCTAAGGTCAGGTCTCTGCCATTGACACAGAGCAAATGGGCTAGTTCCTGCTTCAATTCCTCTTTGAATGTCTTGTGTTCTTGTTTGTTGCGTGAGGCTGCCCAGATATTTTTGGAATGGCTTTTTTCTGTTCCCACTCCTAGAAACATAGGGAAGGATATGGCAGGAGTGTGATCATCGATTATCAGTGGGGTTGATGTGCTGATCTAGACACTGCTGCTATGCAGAGCTGTCAAGGACTGGGGATAGTCAGGACAGAACCCAACGTGGAATACCAAAATAAGTTCCTAGAGAAGGGTTGTCTCTTCAGTGCTTCTATTTTTTCTGTTTTGCCATCCTATGTCATTTTTTTCTGTTTTGAATATGAATGCAACTTTTCCAGCTTAAGTCACTGAGACGTATTCTTACATGTTTTCAGAGGATCACAATGGCAATGATACTTAGAGAAGCAGAAAATTCATTTATTTCTTCCCAGAGATCTCTTTTTAGAATACAGTGCTGAACAGAAGGAAACCTGGAGAGAGATTAATTTCCTGGAATATCCTGGATTTAGAACACAGGCAGTTAGCACTAGAAAAGTCTGTCATAGCCCTGGGCTGAAGATGGATATTATCAGGTACAGGGTCTCATCTCAGAAGAATGTTAGCAGAAAATGTAGGTGGCTGTAATTGAAAACAAGTGGTGTCTCAGACAAAAATCTGCTTCTTATTGGAACCTGTTGGGAATTCTGATCTCAATAACAGACATGCTTTGTGGTCCTGAATTCCTATGATAGCTCTTCAGTAACTCTGGGAGTCCCTTTCACATCTCATTCTCTCACTTGTTGGCAACAGTATAGCTCCAACAGCCTGATTTTTCTGTATTTACCAGCTGTGGGAGCAGAATTTTTTTATTTAAAGTGAACATCCTAGTACAGTTTTGGAAATGGTCACCAGAAAGAGGAGCAGGATTAACTAGCTGGAGCTCAAAACACGCTGATGTGTCACAGCACAATTCCTTCAGCCTCTTCTGGAGGCAGTTGTTGATGAAATTTGAAAGTTTGCTTTTTCATTGCATTAAACAAAGCTCTTGAAAGGAGAGGTGGATGCACAAATTTTAGGTGGCAGATTTGGGTTTACTGGTGTGTCAGCATCTAGAAATGTTTCTTTGGAGGGCCTCACCAAACCAGAGTTCCTGAATCACTGGGTCTCATCCCATGTTATTACAGGCAGGTGTATCACCTGCTAATTTTAGTGTACCTATCAACCTGTGTCTTAAAACTGGTTTACTGGTTTGTTTTTTTTTTTCCTTCTGTTCAGGATGTAGTATCTTTTCCAATAGTTCCCTAACTTTTTGTGCATTTATGTGAGACTAGTGTGAATTTAGATCGGGGGAAAAAAGCTTACTGAAAGAGGAACTGGGCATGCTGATGTGACCCTACTGAAATCAACTATATGGTGGTTGTAATAGAAAGTGGGATGTATTCTTTATATAATCTCTTATTGCAAGTTATGGATTAACATATATATATATATAAAATCTGTAAAGTTTATTGATTGTGTGATGTACAAGCACTTAGCGGAGGTTTACTGCAAAATCTGAGAGACTGCTCTTTTAGCTATTTCTTGTCCTGTGTACTCATTCTCTTTTGTATCTTTAGTTGCATGTCATTTATTTTTTAGGAAGCGTGGTTCTAAGATGTGATGACTGACCAGGTGATGGTCTAAAAAAAGGGTAGAGAAACATTTTTTCGAAGGTTAATAACTACTGTGAAAGTAAATATTTCTGGTGGACATCCATTTTCATCACTGTTATGATAGATAATTATTTTATAATACTAAAGATGTACAGAGAAAGTCAAACTTTACTGCTTTTTAGTTAGAAGAGCCCTGCACTTGAACCTGTGATATCTGTTTAAAAATACATTATGGAAGGTCTTGGTGGAATACTGGACTTCTGTCCAAAAAGACATAGAATCATAGAATGGTTCTGGCTGAAAGGGATCTTAAGGATCATCCAGTTCTATGGACTTGTTAATTTTTTTTAAAAATGAAACTTTTTTTAAGGAAAGCAAAGACTTCTGGGTAGTGTTCGTGTTCTAAGCATGATGCTTCTAAGCATGGAAAAATTCAGATTGGAAGAAGAAACAATCTAGTCCAGCCCTCTGCTTAAAGTGAGGTTGCTTGGCGCTTTGTGCAGTTGAGCTTTGAATGTTTTCAGGGCTGTAAGGTTGGTGATCTCACAGTGTCTCTGAGCTCCTGTTGCAGTGTCTGACCTTCTTTGGAAAAAAAAAAAAAAAGTCTCATGTAGATGAAATTTCCATTGCTGCATATTGATTGTTACCTTTTGTCTTTTTGCTGTATACCTCTAAGAAGTCTGTGTAGTCTCAAGAGGCAGCTGTAGATTGCAACATCAGCCCTTTGAGCTGCCTAGTCTTAAGAGCTTGAACAGACTTACTTCCCTCAGTCTCTCGCCACACGCTATGCACTCCAGTCCCTGACAGGCTTGGTGGCAGTCTGCTGATCTCAGTCCACTGTGGCAGCTTCTTGATTTGGGGAGACCATAACTGAACACAGTACTCAACATGCAGTCTCATGAGTGCCAGATAAAGGGAACAATCATTCCCTTGATCCGCTTGGCTGTGCTGTTGCTAATGCAGCCCAATAGATGACTCTCATTCTTCACGGGGGGTCATACTGCTTACTCATGTTCAACTTGTCCACCAGGACCCCCAGATCACTTTTTGCATGGCTGTTTTCTAGCCATTTCAGTGCCAAACCTGCACTGCTGCACAGAGTCGCTGTATCTCGTATACAGGACTTTGTGTTTGCCTTTGAGCTTTATGAGCCTGTTTCTCCAGCCTGTAAAAATCTCTCAGGCCTCCGGTGTAACAATCACTCCTCCAAACTGGAATTGTCTGTATAATTGCTGAGACTGCATTTTTCTCCTTCTCTGGGTCATTAATAAAGATGCTGAACAGTATTGGCTCCAGTATTAATCTCTAAGGAAAACAAATAGTTACCCACTCAGCCTCCTGTGAGTTGTATTTTGTGTCACTGAATACCAACTATTCAGCCAAGCAGTTTTTGCACCCAGTTTATAATCCAGCTATCCATGTTTCACCAATTTTTACATGAGGAGACAGCTGTGTGAAACACCTTGAAAAAGTCAAGGTTAAAAAGATTCATTGTGCACCCTTCCTGCACTGAGCTAGTTATCATGCCATAGAAGGCAAACAAAACAAATCAAAACCACTGCAATCCAAAATAAAACTAGGAAGTCTGATGACTTCTTAACTTCTGAAATTTATTGTTCAGTTGTTACATTTTCTGCTGGTGATACTTTTTCCCTTCAAAGCTAGCAGCTTGTATGAAGCACTGCCTTCTTTATTCAGAAGTAGAGACCATCTCTTCTTTTGAGCTTCGCAGGGGAGCTGGAAGCAACTGAACTGTAATTTGAGTAATTGGAAAACTAATAGTGTTTATTCTAGGCAAAATATTCCACATTCAAATTCTTAAATGTGATTTTTCCTGTTCTTGGTGCAACTTGGGGTTTAAGCCGTATTAGGCATCTGTATGTGTACTCAGAGCTGATACACCTAAGTGTGTACTTAAGCATTTTGAATGTATAGAAGGGTTTGATCAAATCTTTGAGTTGGCTGTGACTACACTGTTAAGATGAAACCATAGACTGTTAGCTTTGGCATCAGAGCTTTTGTCTGTAAGTCGTGGACCATTAGGTTCTGCTATTCTAGATCTCAGGGCCAGGGCTATTTGATTTATTCTAATAAAAAAATGTCTAAATCCTATGAGCTTGTATCAACAACCATGTGCTTTGGAACATGGAGGTGTTACTGCTTCTCAGGCTTCAAAATTTAACTCTAGCGGTCAGAGGTGAGGTATTCCCTGCAGTCCTTGAGTTTGCTGCATTGTGTCAGAGAAGTGGAAACCTGGCAGTTCCGTCTGTGGTGTTAAGCTGATGACTGTGTACCTTCAGTACAGGCTTCTAACATATAATGAACTCGCAGTGTGCTTACAAGTTACAGGTTCACTAATATAAGGTGGCTCTAGGGAGAATCAGGAGGGTTAATTTTCCATTGTGAGCTGTTTCGGTGTGGATTCTGAGGTACCTTTGCACAATGCTTTTAACAAGAGACATGCTGCAGGGTACCATAGTGTACCCTATCATCCCTCAGATTATTGATTTCTTCTAATGGAATTTAAAAGTTTTTATGCAGGTCGGTTATACGTATTATTCTGTAAGGCACATTCCTTTTGAGAATGTCAATGTAGCCTTCCCTCCCACAATCCTAGCAAACCGAGTGCAACTCCTAACTAACGTGTCATCAAGTTATTTTCTTTGAGTGATACACTAGCATGAACATATTCCAGTATGTTAATAACAGCAAAATAGAGACATAACGGTTCAGGCATACTCCATGTGTATAGAAATTATTGCCTCTGCTTTTGAGGCACTGCTTTTCAGGAAAGTAATTTATGTTTAAAATTATGCTGGTGCTTTCAGCTTAGTTGAAAAGAAGGCTGCAAGCCACCATTTGAAACCAGTGTTTTAATTTTTTTTTATTTTTTTTCCTAGCTTTAAAAAACCCACATGCCTGGCCATTCGGTCTTTGCATGGGAATGTGTAGTGAGGACTTTATGAGGATTTTTCAATGTCATTGGTCACTGTGTTTTAAATTTGTATGTTTTCCTCCAATGTGGCTTTTTCCGGTTTTTATTTTTTAAAAATTCTACTAGTATCGTACCTTTTATCATGTATCATCAAGGAATTATTTCAGGAGATGTTGGTAAGCAATCAGAACAACTTTACTTCTTTCCAGTGATTTGTTGGGGACTGAAGGAGCACAGCTTTTCGTGGATAGCACGACAGTGTGCTTTTAGTAAGCAGTATTTGTATTGTTAAAATTTGGTTTGACATAATGCTGTTGTCACACGGTGGAAAGTCTTTGTAGACATTCAGAATAGCTACTTTTAAGAAGGTTGCACTATTAGCAAATGTTTGTGATACCAAGGTAACTATGCAACATTTTTATACTTAGCTGAGACTTTTTACCCAAAGAGGTAAGGGTAACCTGCAGTAGTGATTATAGGATGTGGATGAAATTTAAAAAAAAAAAAAAAAAACCAAACAAAAAAACAACAACCCCAAGCAAACAGCATTGCAAGTAGCCACTTCCCTTGGAGCATGTATGGTCAGAAAGGTGATGGGAATTGTTTTCATGTCACTCAATTCCCCCTTCTTTAGAGCTGTGAGAATAGGTCTTAGTAGTTTGATTTGGAAAACTAATGTCTATTGTCAAAATACATCTGTATGTTTAACTTCTGAAGGAAGAAAAGCAAAGTGAGAATAGAGTTTGTTGCTGATTTCAAGTATAGAAAAATGATTTCACGATATTCTCTCTTTAGAAAAATCAAGGTGTTTTTGTTTAGTGTTGTAATCATCCAACTGACTGGGGACGTTTTCCTCTGTTTTAGATATATCGGACTTGGAGAAAAGGCTTACTATGTTTGCAGTACTACTATATCTTACTGTATCTGCCTTCAGTTTTCTTATCAGAAATCTTGCTTCGTATTTGATCTTCAGCCTGTTAAAAAAGTTAGCTGGAACTACTAGCTGATTTTGTCTCTTGGGTATCAGTAGAACTTTTGGCATTATCTTAATAATTCCAGTCTGTATTGAGAATTTATTCTTAATAACCTTATTAAATAGATAACAAAGACACAAAGAACCCTCTTCAGGGGGTTTACTTAGTCTTAGTGTTTGGCTAGTGTAGCAGATAACTAGATGCTTCAAGAATCTTTGTTCGGAGAATGGAGTGTGCTGGCCTTAGACAATTGCAGATGTATGTTCAGGATGGGGCTTGTCTGATTAATTACAAATGCCTCTCTGATTTTTCATCTATGAATAGCCTGTTATGCTCATAATTTGGGATCCCCAAGAGACGTATACTTCATCTCTAGCAAACTTAATTTCTTCTTTGGTGTTAGTCTGGATACTTCACTGAGATGCAGACTTTTTCCTACTAAGGAGCACTTTACCTAAGCCCCATAAAGGTTACATCTGGCACACAGCCTTGTACTTTGATAAACTCTTCTCAGGAATCCCAAACGAATGTCTCAGACAAAGTGTAATCAGTTACTAATCTAACCACTGCCAAGGAGGTTTATTACTCCTGTTGTCTTATGTTGAAGTTTGAGTGTTTCTGTTCATTGGTATCTGGTGAGAGGCAGATTATCTCACAGGGCCTTAGATGTAGTAGAGGACCCGAAGAGGGACTGTCTTCGTACATGAAGCAAAGGACCTGCCCTTATTCGGAAGGGACTCTTTATACATGGTGTGTTAGGAAAATAATTACCTCCAGACTACTAACTCACTGAAGCATTGTAATTATTGAAGAGAATTTCTCTGTGCTTGAAAACAAAAAACCCATCATTTCTACCAATGAGACACGGAATTTCCAGAATTCCAGGACAAAGGAATTATTTACAATGAATAATCATAGAATCATAGAATAACCAGAGGAGGATATTAAAAAGAATTCTTTGTCAGTTTGGATGCTATGATATATGATAATTCAGGCTTGTCAGGGATTTTTATAAGCATTTCAAAATTGATTTAAAGGAAAATACCACTTTTGGATATTTTGTGCATTGCTATGTTTTCTGTTTTATTAAAAAGACAACTTAAGACACGATTCTATAAGTTCTGTGTCAGGGAAATGATTTTCAAAGCTAAAATAGTCTGTTAAAAGGAGATAGACAATACTAGTACATACTATTAAGTCATTGGGCAGTAGGTGGCAAGCTTTGCTTTTCTTTCTACTTAGGATTTATTTTCTTATAGCAGAATGCCAGGATTTTGTAAAAGGTGGCTTGAATTTGTTGGAATATGTCATTTATTGGCAGCACATTTTTGTGAACCATCTACTTTGTTCATTGTGTATAATCATCTTTCTATTGAAGCCCCTCTTCAAATGACAGATGTTCACTTATCGATACATGTGAGCTCTGTTGTGTTCTCTTATGGCTTCAGTAGGCAGATTGCTAAACACAGGTTAAAAACAAATGACTTGCAGTCGCAATCAGTCTCAAATTATTTGCGATCCTCCTGTTCCATTTCTGTTGCGGAACACGGTACAGCAACACCCTCTTTTATCACATTATTTTCCCCAAATGGGAATTGCATTTCTAGCTCTGCAACTAATAACTGGAAAGGAAAAATAACAGTGTTTGTTTTGCCTTTCTCTTGATGAGTTGTGTCCCGTTCTGTGTCTCAGTCTGTGTGTTCCTACCCGCGCTGCCCCCCACCATTTTCCTCTTGAATTTCTATTCAGGTATAGCCTTCCTCACAAACCCAACCTGCTCTGCTGGTGCATTAAGGTCAGACATGGGGACAGTAAGATGTCTAAGGGTGTGTAGAGAGGACAATGTTTGAGTGCTTGTACTTAGGTACAAATGTTGTGGGTGACTGTTAACACACCTTTTCCGCTCAGACTTCTTACCTAGAGCCAATCACCTGGCACGCAATGAATTAGCATCCAGCTCCATAGGTGTACCAAGGATATAGGGGCACAGCACCTCTCCTCCTGGAGAGGTTGTCCAGCTTAGACTGTCTCAGCTGTTCTCCAGAACACGTTTTTACCTCTTAGCCAAATTGATTCTTTGTTGGGTTTCCTAATAGTGAGTGAGTTAGAGGTTTTTCTTGCTTTGCTATTCAAGTTTTTAAAAACGTTTGGTTTGGATTTAAAAAAAAAGTTATACACCTCTCATTCTCTCTCACTGTTGTGCATGCACTTTATAATAATTGGTCTTAGGAAGATCAGCTGCCTTGGATCTTCTTCATCCCAAACTTAAACATATTAATATAGATAGCTATTTAATTATGCAAGCTTAGAAATTCTAAAACAGAATTGATGGGGTTTTTTTCTTACTACAGCAGGGCATTCTGCGCAGGGGTCTCCTTATGTAGAGACCACATAAGAGTTTGCATTTTCAGTGCTGAGGTTTTGTGTCCTCACACTATTCCAAATGAAGGTCAGAAGCTTTTTAGGCCTAGTAATGTGGTTCTGAGTGGTTAGTGGTTAAATTAATTGCTGCAGCAGTACTAGGCATACATAAAGGATCTTTGGCATCAATTACCAGTAAGTTGAGACTAGTGTTTTAAGATTCTGATACTGAGCTATGCTCGCTTCTGTAGTCTTTGGCAGTGCTATTTGTGTGTGTGCTAGAACAACTGGTTCAAAGGTAGTTACTCATCTCCATGTGCTGCCAGGCACTGAATCAGCCCTCAAGAACACCTCCATTCATCATTTTAGGGGAATGTAGTCATCAGGCTGCAGGAGCTGAAGTCACTGTTTAGTTGAAATGGTCTTCCTCTGCACTGGGATCGTGTGTGTTGGCAGGGAACGTGGAGATGATTTTTTGTTGACAATATAAGTGTTAGTCCTGGTGTCGTTTTTGAACAGTGCTGGTGCACGCTTCAGTGCTAGTCCATAAGTTAACACGTAATATGTAGTTACCTCAGTTGGATTTAGTATTCTTGCTGTTAATTGGGTTGTAACAAACCTTGGTCTAAAGACCATAGCCCCACTTAGGCATGGTGTGAAAGGTGTGAAGTGTGAGTTTGTTACAAAATAGGCTAGTGATTTGATAGATCCTTTTAGGTCACAGTGGCGTGAGAAGTGGACAGGTTGTTGTGGCAAACTGCCTTGAGGGAAGCCTCTAGTGCTTTGGTGGACAAAGTACAATCTGTTGTTACGACAGTTTTGTAAGAACTTTTGGATGTGAACATTTATGACTTGTACCACATCCGTTTTGGTTGAAATATTTGGGGCTGCAAGTAGCCAGTTTACTTACATTGAGATTTCAGCAGAGACTCCTTTTGATGGACTGGAGCTAGATGGATGCTGGATGAGGGAAAGGCTGTGGATGTGGTCTTCCTGGACTTCAGTAAAGCATTCTGCTTCAGAAACTGTCAGCCTCTGGCCTGGACAGGCACACACTCTCCTGGGTGGAAAACTGGTTGGATGGCCGGGCCCAGAGAGTGGTGGTAAATGGTGTGAAATCCAGCTGGAGGCCAGTTACAAGTGGGGTTCCCCAGGGCTCAGTGCTGGGTCCAGCCCTGTTCAATGTCTTTATCAACGACCTGGATGAAGGCATCGAGTGCACCCTTTAGCAAGTTTGCAGACAACACTAAGCTGGGTGGAAGTGTTGATCTGCTGGAGGGTAGGGAGGGATCTGAACAGGCTGGACCACTGGGCAGAGTCCAATGGCATGAGGTTTAACAAGGCCAAGTGCCGCGTCCTGCACTTGGGGCACAACAACCCTGTGCAGTGCTACAGACTTGGAGAAGTCTGTCTAGAAAGCTGCCTGGAGGAGAGGGACCTGGGGGTGTTGGTTGACAGCCGATTGAATATGAGCCAGCAGTGTGCCCAGGTGGCCAAGAAGGCCAATGGCATCTTGGCTTGTATCAGAAACGGCGTGACCAGCAGGTCCAGGGAGGTTATTCTCCCTCTGTACTCGGCACTGGTGAGACTGCTCCTTGAGTACTGTGTTCAGTTCTGGGCCCCTCACCACAAGAAGGATGTTGAGGCTCTGGAGTGAGTCCAGAGAAGAGGAATGAAGCTGGTGAAGGGGCTGGAGAACAGTCCTTATGAGGAGTGGCTGAGAGAGCTGGGGTTGTTTAGCCTGGAGAAGAGGAGGCTGAGGGGAGACCTCATTGCTCTCTATAACTACCTGAAAGGAGGTTGTAGAGAGGAGAGTGCTGGCCTCTTCTCCCAAGTGACAGGGGACAGGACAAGAGGGAATGGCCTCAAGCTCTGCCAGGGGAGGTTCAGGCTTGACATCAGGAAAAGATTTTTCACAGAAAGGGTCATTGGGCACTGGAACAGGCTGCCCAGGGAGGTGGTTGAGTCACCTTCCCTGGAGGTGTTTAAGGCACGGGTGGATGAGGTGCTAAGGGGCATGGTTTAGTGTTTGATAGGAATGGTTGGACTCGATGATCCAGTGGGTCTCTTCCAACCTGGTTATTCTGTGATTCTATGATTTATTTACTGGAGCAAAAGCTTTGGTGTGTCTCTTGCTTCCTGCACTAGAACCGTGAAGCTCTAAACTGAAGGACAACTGCTGGTCACCACAATCCCAGCTGTGCCTCTTTATTGCTTTGAACAGCTTTTGTTGTTATTATATAATGCCTGTTTGGGAATTCCAGCTGTTGCACACATGCAGATCCTTAACAAGAAGCTAACTCCCCCTCATCCCCCCTTTTGCTATTTCAGCGGCTTTTCACTGCAGAGTATGCTTTGTATCATGAAGTATTTTCCTTCTGTTGCACCCTGGAGGGCTGTATCTGTAAATTTTTTTGATGGACTGTTTAGAAATCCAGTGAATTCCTAAATTGGATTGTCTTTTGAAGTGCTTCTGGAAGTGAGATTAGAAAGAGATGTAACCCACAGCTGTACATTTGGAACATTTGGAATGGGAATTCAGGTGATGAAGACTGAAGATATTGGGGTTGTAAAAGGAAAAAGAGGTGTATAAGCTGTGGGGTATTTTTTTTTGTTTCCCCCCTCTTTTCCTCCGATCCTGTGCTAAATTCTGCTGTTATTGGAAGAGTAGAGGGGGAACTTCTAATTCTGTGGGCAGTGCTCCTGGTGGGGCAATTCCAGAGTTGTCAGTCTGTCAGTCCTTTTTGTAATAGCTGGTCTATTTGGAGGGATGGCATTTCATCCATTTTTCGGGTTCCTGTTGGAGAAGGGAGACACACGCTCTTCATAGATACCATTTCTGTAGTTGGGATGCCATTTTTTGCTGGGGGAGCAAATTTTACTTCTGTCTGCTTTGGCTGATCAAGATCTTAAGAGGACATAAGCACTTTTTTCAGTCTTCCTGCCACGGTACCTTTAGGCACTTAACGTGCCTTTGGAGAACTGTTTGTGTGGATATTGCCATTTCTTCTTGAGTGCTCTGCTGTCAGCGCTCTTAACTCTCCCTGCATGTGGAGTCCCTCAGCCAAGTGAAAGTACTGGTCTCGCTGTTATGACTGTAGTATTTCCTGAAATACTTGCACATTTCATAGCAAAGCTCCGTCTAGAGCTGTCATAGGGGTTAAACTTCAGCCTGCTGGATTCTTTGGTGGAATTTCAAGGTAAGGAGTGTAACTGTGTAAAGACTACATAGCTTCTGTAATGAGTGCTTTAATTTAATCCAAAGGTAAGATCTAGCAGGGCCAGGTAAGTATGGACAGAGACCCAGCATTCCTTTAACTTATGCTCCATCTAGGTTGCACTGTACAGGGTAGCAGGATGTTGTCATGTTATCGTGTGTTGTCATGTAACATGAACTGCAGCTCCTTTTTCTTCATGATGCGTAGTTAATTCACAGCAGAATGACATGTTATAGGTGCTCTCTACTTAATTGATATTTACTTGTATTGTGTTGCCGTTGCTGAAAATGAAACAAATTCTCTATAAAAATGATCTGGAGGAGATATGGTGGCTGATTCTTGCTCATCTTCTCTTTCACATTGGGAAATCTCTTCCTCTCTCGGAGCTCCTCTTCTTTCATTCCTACTTCGTGCAATGTGTATTTGGCTGGTATGATCCTTACACTGGAATTTCTGCCTTGCTGTGTATTTTTTAGTGTTTCACGTGGCAAGATTGGAATCCTGGCAGAGGTCTCTAGGGCTTGCACTGTATTACATTTAGCTTCTTAGTGTTATTACTAGTAGTATTTGCTGTTTGTTTGCTTTCTAAGTCTATTTGGCTTTTTAAAAAGCTTAAAACAGCAGCTATTGTTAATTATTGTACTTTTTTGTAAATGCTTTCAGGTAGCTCTTTCTGAGAGCAGCCATTTTGAAGTTATTCATAGTAAACAAGGGTGTTCTAAGAAATGATAGAGTTTACAATTGTTTTAAAACTAGCTGTGGAAACAAGCAGATGATTCTTGATTTAAAATGAGCATTCTTTGCTTTCATTGGCAGTGCTCCCTTCTTGAAAATGTTATACTTCATGGGCACTCTACAACATTTTCAGTTAATTTAGTTTTCTTTAAATGGGCAAAATATTCATCCTCATTAAGATATGCTAAAGTTTTAAAAGACAAAGATGCTGTTTGCTTGGTTTTCTGTGTTTATTTTTTTTAAGTTATGTGATCATAAAAAGAATCTTTTTTTTTCCTCTTCCAAGCTGGAAATGTTAAAATCCATTCCTTTTCAAGTCTGGCAAAAGAAAGTTTCCTTCTTGAAACAAGACCAAGTGTGCCAAGTTTCATCTTTAGTCTTTCAAGCTGAAAGATTCTTCTCAACAAATGTTACAAACCATGTTCTGAATGCTGAGTTTTGTGTCCCTGGGCTTCAAGGTGCAGGGTTTAGGAGGTGTGACTTTCAGTTTGTTAGATTACAGTGTAGACAATGCATCCCTAACACAAAAGTTTACATGTTGCCATTTTACTTAGATCACGACTTTTTAAAAAGTATTTGAATAGTCAGATTTTTTCTCTTTTGAAAGAAAGGGATGTGGGGAGATTCCTCCAGCCCAAAAGAATGAAACCAGAGAGGCAATAAAAGCAGATGATTGCCACACATTTTGGTCTTTGGTGGCAGGACTGTTGTAGATACAAACTTCTGTGGGAAGGCTTTTTAAATGTTTTCCTTCCCACAAGTACAGTTCAAAGTCAAAGTTCCTTTTTGATGCTGAGAGAGGTAGGTTATAAGCTCTGTTCATAGCAGTTGTTAAGTTGCTTGACATAGAATCATAGAATAACCAGGTTGGAAGAGACCCACCGGATCATCGACGTATTGATCTCTGTGTTGCTTTACTCAGTTTGTGCCTCTTAATAAAATTCACGAAGTTTTAAAATACCATTGACCTGTATTGGAAGTAGGTGCTATTATGATTCAACATCTACCTGGTATACAGATTATAATGCAATTATAGTAATTGAAAATAGTTTGAAAACATTCCTAACTATATAGAAAACAGTATATATATGTTGCTAAAGTCTTCAGCTTCTTAACATCATAGTGCTTGCTAGAAAAGACCTATTTTTAGAGACTTTTAGCATGCTTGGCACAAACTTTCAGAAGTACTTTTTCAACTGAACCCTTAAACACGTGCTATGAGGAACCATAGCTGATTTTGACTCTGTTTATGTCAGTCAGGTAAAGAATTAGTTTCAGATTCAGTTAAACTGTGAATTGCAGTGATTGTCTTTTGAAAATATTTATTTTTAATTGTCAAACTTGTTACAGAGAATTGAAATAGTAATGTGTGCAGTTGTTATAAAAGTCAAGTGTTAGCTCTTGCCTTTCCCTTCCTGCTTGTCTTCCTTCCATCCCTCCTATGTTCCAGTGTTTCACCATCCTCATTGTAAAAAAATTCTTCCTTGTATGTAGTCAAAATCTACCCTCTTTAATTTAAAACCATTACCCCTTGTCCTATCACAAGAGGTCCTGCTAAAAATTTTCAACCCATCTTTCTTATAAGCCTCCTTTAATAACTGAAAGGCCACAATCAGGTCTCCCTAGAGCCTTCTCCAAGCTGAGCAGCCCCAAGCGTCTCAGCCTTTCCTCACAGGAGGGGTATTCCATCCCTGTGGTCATTTTTGCAGTCCTCCTCTGGACCCACTCCATGTCCTTCCTGTGGTGAGGATTCCAGAACTGGATGCAGCACTCCAGGTGGGGTCTCACCAGAGCTAAGCAAAGGGGCAGAATTGCCTCTCTTGGCCTGCTGGCCATGCTTCTTTTGGTGCAACCCAGGATACACTTGGCCTTCTGGGCTGTGAGTGCATGTTGCTGGCTCACGTCCACCTTTTCACCCGTGAGTACCCTCAAGTACTTCTCTGCAGGGCTGCTCTCAATCCCTTCATCCCCCAGCCTGTATTGGTACTAGAGGTTGACCTAGGTGCAGAATCTTGCACTTGGCCTTGTTGAACCTCATGACATTCACAAAGGTCCATTTCTCCAGCTTGTCCAAGTCCATCTAGATGGCATCCTGTCCCTCAGGCATATCAACCACACCGTTCAGCTTGGTGTTATCTGCAAACTTGCTGAGGGTGCACTCAATCCTGCTGTCTATGCCATTGAAGGAAATATTAAACAATGCTTGTCCCCATACAGACCCCTGAGGGACACCGCTTTACTAATAGTACAGTCACCTATCAATATCCTGAGCAGGATGATTTGGCCATTTCCCTGAGAAGAATTGAAACTGATCTCAAGATGGCATGCTGCCTGGCCAGCAAGTACCAAAGAGAGATCGCAGGATTTCTGCGTCTTCTAGTCAGGTAAAAGGGCAGAACTAGGGCCTTTGTCACTCAGACCTGTAGTTTGTGGTGTGCTTACAGCATTTGTTCATTGCTCATGTTGTATGTGACCAGGTATACGTGTAAGCCTGGAGAAGAGAAAGCTCCAGGGAGATCTTACAGCAGCCTTCCAGCACCTAAAGGGGGCTTACAGAAAAGCTGAGGAGAGACTTTTCACAAGAGCTTGTAGTGATAGGACAAGGGGTAATGGCTTTATCCTGAAAGAGGGTAGATTTAGAGTAGGTATAAGGAAGAAATTCTTTACTATGAGGGTGGTGAGGCACTGGAACAGGCTGCACAGAGAAATTATGGAGGCCCCATGCCTGGAAGTGTTCAGGGCCAGGTTGGATAGAGTTTTAAGCAACCTGGTCTGGTGAAAGATGTCCATGCCCGTGACAAGGAGGTTCAGACTTCATGATCTTTAGGGTCTCCTTCAACCCAAACCAGTCTATGAAAAGAGCATTTAAAGAACTGGAGATGAGCAGTGACTGTTCCATCTTTCACTCTTTGTTTAGAAGTAGTGTGCTAAGCCCAGGGGTTCCAAATAGCTATGCCTTTTCATCATTAAATGGTGTGTAAAGGCAGGTACCTGTGGTATTTATTGCTGGCATTTCTAAAAATAGCACTGAGCAGCGAGCCCTGCCAAAGGACTCAAAAAGTGTCAAGAAATACCAGGCAATTACAGGAATGTTTAAGTGTTGGAAACAGGAAGAATGTGCTCCATATCATCATAATTCAAGGTAGTGAAGTGACCTGGAAATGTGTAATGTTATTTTTCACAATTTTATCCTCAGCTTTCTGAAATCCTTGTTGCTTTACTAAGGGAGAGGAGGATTTGCTTCATGCAGAACCAAGTACTGCAGAGTTTCTGCAGGCTGTTTGGATGTGGGGTTAAACACAAGCCTCAAAAAGATTTGTTTGGCAGCAATGCTAGTTTCCAAAAGTTCAGTGGAACAAGTTTTGCCAGGCTGCTGAGGATGTGTAATTCACAAACTAGCTGGCACCACAGAACAGGATATTTTCAAAATACAGGATTTTATCAGCGCTTCTGAGATACTACTGAGTAGTTTTCATTTATTAAGGATGGGGAGTCATCCAAAGGGGCCTGAACAAGCTGGAGAATTGGGCCTGTGTGAATCTTATGAGGTTCAACAAGGCCAAGTGCAAGGTCCTACACCTGGGTTAGGGCAACACGTGGTGTCAGTACAGGGTGGTGGATGATGTGATTGAGAACAGGCCTGTGGAGAAGCACTTGGGGTTGCTGATTGATGAGAAGATCGACATGAGCTGTCAATGTGAGTTCACAGCCCAGAAGGTCAACTGTATCATGAGCTGCATCAAAAGAAGCTTGGCCAGCAGGTCGAGGGAGGTGATTCTGCCCCTCTATTCCTCTCTGGTGACGCTCCACGTAGAGTATTGTGTCCATTTCTGGAGTCCTCAACATAAGAACGATATGGAACTGTTGGAACATGTCTAGAGGAAGGCTACAAGGATGATCAGAGGGCTGGAGAACCTCCTATACAAGGACAGGCTGAGAGAGTGAGGCTTGTTCAGCCTGGAGAAGAGAAGGTTCCAAGGAGACCTTATAGTGACTTTCCTGTACCTGAAGGCAGCATACAAGAAAGCTGAGGAGAGACCTTTTACAAAGGCACATAGTGATAGGACTAGGGGGAATGGCTGTAAATTGGAGAGGGGCAGATTTAGACTAGACATGAGGAAATTCTTCATGATGAAGGTGGTGAGGCACTGGCACAGGTTGCCCAGGGAAGTTGTGGATGCCCCAACCCTGACAGCATTCAAGGTCAGGTTGGATGGGGCCTTGAGGAGCCTGGTCTAGTAGGATGTGTCCCTGCCCATGGCAGGAGGGTTGGAATCAGGTGATCTTTAAGGTCCCTTTCCAACTCAAACTATTCCATGATTCATGATTCCATTCCTACCGTGACAAATTATCTCAGTAGATTTTCTTTGGAAGATGTATGTTTTACTATGTGCATATGGTTGTTTGATCTGTTTTGTGATTCAACATGTATTAGCCTATGCAAATACTGTAAACAATCTGTTTTATGTTGGTTTTGGCAGTAAGTTTGATTTGAAAATATACTGTCAGTCATTTGATTTAAAAATACAAATTTAGATTTGTTTTATAATTAAAGTAAATTTTAGTAACAGAATAATTTTGACTTTTTTTCTTTACAGCCCAAACTATAGCTATGTTAAGGATGATTTTTCAGTTCTGTGACTGCCATTTGAAATCTTGTTTTGATTTTTAAAATTCTATAAAAGAACTCATCCCTGTAAAGGGAAATGCTACACTCAGTTTTCCATTTTTCATGAAGTTAACAAACCTGGATATATTGTATGCTAGTTAAAACGATATCATAAACAGATGAATTTGTAGATTCTGAATGGCATAGCTGAATAGTTTTGTTGTGGAAGGTACATAAATGCTGGGGTTTTTCCTTCTTCCCCCCCCCCCCCCGCCCCCCTTACAGAAAATAAAAATCAAGAATGGTATGTCATGAAAGCCTTCTTAAAAATAAATATTAAAATAAATTAGGTCCTTTTAGGAATTTTTTTTTTAACTTTATCTTTCTAGGTTACTGTGGTGCTTCAGCAGCTTTGACAAAATCTGAATATATGTATGTATATTGATCATATTCTTCAATTAAAAGTGTTTACTTTTGTAAGTGATGGTGTGTGTAGTTCATTAAATTAACAGTATGTTATTTCCAGAAGCACATTCTGCTTTTTTCTGGTTTGCTGAGCAGTCACTGGGTGTTTTAAGATAATTTAAATTAGATTAATACGTTTAGTAGTTCAAGCATGTATTTTTTTGAGCTTATTAATGAGGAAAGAGAAAGATCTCTAGCAGAAACTTGAATAACAAAGCATACAAATCAAAAGAATGTGATGAGAAGCTTCTAAATTGAGCCCCGAAGGATGTAATTTCAAACACCTTATAACCTGTTCTTTCTATAGTTTAGTCTTGTTGGACTGACAGTATTCAGCTTATGTTTAAGAGAAGTACCTTATGCAACAGGGGGAAAAAAATATTAAGTACTGTGAAATGTGATTAAGCGTTATGCTTGTGCGTAACGTAAACCTCTAAGTCACAAAATTCAGCGACTTAGAATATACTTGTAATACATTGTACCAAAACCTGTGAACCAAACCCAAGTACTGTGAAGGTATTGGAAGATGCGTATCAACTGCATTTTCTCAAAATCCACTCTGAAAAAATATTTCTTAAAACAAAGCTCATAGCTCTACGGAAAGCAGAATTTTACATGTAGAGACAGAAGCAAAGTGAATTTTTGAGGAGAAATTGGAGACATCCTTAAAAACCAGAGGAATGCCTTACAGACTTCAAATTTACCTACTGCAAATAGGAAAACAAGCTATTCCTAGACCTCTGGAATGCAGTCTGGGCTTTTGGTCACAGTATTTTTATACTTTTTAAAGTAGGCGAAGTGGTTTGGACTAGGAGATCCAAGTTCTTTTGTTGGTTCAGCCGTATGTCAGAAATTCTTCATAGCTGCTTTCTTGCAAGCTGAATTGAACTGTAGTTGGACTTGTTATTATAAAAAAGACCTAAATTGCTTTCACATACTTTGTCCCCATGTTGATCATGGGCTGAAGTCAGGGATATGGGGTTCTTTAAGTTTTTTTTGCATTTCACTGCCTTCCAGGGGTGTTACATGTGGGTTTCAGGAACCTAGAGGAATCTCTACTGTGGCATTCCAAGGCATGGTGTAGAGGCTGCTGAACATAGCGTCCATGGTTTTAAGTTTGAAGGTGCAGGGCTGTGCTTTACTAGTAACAAAGCCTTGGAATGAAATCATGGCCAGCAATGAAATGAATGAGAATTTGGTTGTTGACTTCAGTGGAATCAGGGGTTTATGTTAGTGTCAGGGCAACAGATTGCATTAAAACCAGTTTAACTGTTTCGGTGTTCTTCTGCATATGTACTGAGCACTGTGTGATCTTAAAACCTTTCACTGTTAAATAGTTTGCAGCATCTTATTAGGTTATGATGTAGATCATTGCTTTACAGGTATAGAAATGGAGAGGAGAAAAAAATGTGTGTCTATTCTAACCTTTGTGTCTGTAGTAAACTGCATTGCTCAGTATAGCAAGATCAGTGGTAAAACTGAGATTTCCAGCAGTTTAGCTTTTGTCGTTGACCTCAGTGCACTAGATAAGCTTGTCTTCTACCTGTTTATTTTAGAAATAACAGCAGTGCAGCATTGTAATAATACCATTCATCTGGCTCATTAGCAGTGGAATGGTGAGTCACTGTTCATTTGAAATCAATGCTCACATTTATCCCTGTAACTTTTGCTGAAAATCATGCACCTGTCTCAGACAAAAACATTATTGTCTTTGTATTATTTGGGTTAATGTTCTGAAAGATTATTTTAACACTCAATTTTCAAGCAACCCATCTTTTTTCTAGTAGGATTAAGTTAAGCAAGTATAAAAGTATAAAAGACTGAGGAACCAATAGGAACTTGTGGTTGGTATATACTACAGGCCACCTGATCAAGGAGAGCCAACTGATGAAGTCATCTTCTTCCAGCTTCAGGAGGCTTCACGCTTGCAAGCTCTCATCCTACTGGGGGTCTTTTCCAGCATATGTCAGGGTGATTAAAGTAGCACGGCAAGCTGTAGGCGATCCAGGAGACTCCTGGAGTGCATTGAAGATAATTTCTTAATCCAGTTTATAGAGACTGTCACCTAAGGGGACGCAATAGTGGACCTGATGGTCACTAATACAAGTGACACATACTAATACAAGTCACACATACAAGTATCACATCAGTGACATCAAGACTGAAGGCAGCCCAAGCTGCAGTGATCGTGCACTGGTGGAGTTCAAGGTCCTGGGAGATTTGGGGCAAGCGAGGAGTATAGTCAGGACCCTAAATTTCAGGAAAGCAGACTTCCAGCTCTTCAAGGAGTTACTCAGTACGACCCCCTGGGATGTGGTCCTCGGGGACAGGGGAGTAGAACAGAGCTGGCAGATATTTAAAGATGCTTTCCATAAAGCACAAGAGCGCTCAGTGCCCAGATGCAGGAAATCAGGCAGGAAAGGGAAGAGACCAGGGTGGCTGAGTTGAGACCTGGTGGTCAAACTAAAGAAGAGGGAACTACACAGGCAGTGCAAGCAGGGACAGGTAACCTGGGATGTGTAAAGGGAATGCTGCCCAGTTATGTGGGGATGGGATCAGGAAGGCCAAGGTGCAGCTGAACTTGGCAAAGGATATGAAGTCTAACAAGAAGGGCTCCTGCAGGTACATTAATCAGAAAAGAAAGGTTAAAGAAAATGTACCACCACTGATGGATGAAAATGGTGACCTCCTCTTGACAGACGAGGAGAAGGCTGAGGTACCTAACAACATTTTTTGCCTCAGTCTTCTCTGATAACTGCTCTCCTCACCCCTCCTTGGTCAGTGGACAACAAGATGGTGACCAGGGTGTAAAGCCTCTTCCGCTGTAGAGTAGGATCAGGCTCGTGACCAGCTGAGGAACTGGAACATACATAAGTCTATGGGACCTGGTAAGATGCATCCCAGAGTCCTGAGGGAATTGGCAGATGTGGTTGTCAAGACACTCTCCATAATATTTGAAAAGTCATGGCAATCAGGAGAAGTCCCTGGTGACTGGAAGAAGGGGAATGTTGTGCCCTTTTTAAAAAAAGTGTAGAAAAGATGACCCGGGGAACTACTGACCTGTCAGCCTCACCTCTGTGCCTGGGACGATCATGGAATAGATTCTCCTGAAAGCTATGCTGAAGCGCATGGAAGATGGGGAGGTGATTAGTGGCAGCCAGCGCAACTTCAATAGGGTAAAGTCCTGTATGACCAACTTAGTGGCTTTCTATGATGGGGTAACCACAGCAGTGGACACAGGTAAAAGGATGGATGTCATCTATCTGGACTTCTGTAAAGTGTTTGACACGGTCCCCTACAACATCCTTCTCGTGGATAAGAAATTTGTTGGATGGTAATTGTCAACGTCTCTATGTCCAGATAGAGATCCATAACAAGTGGCATCCCTCAGGGATCTGTGCGGGAACCAATGCTGTTTCATATCTTCCTCAATGATTTAGACAGGGAGATTGAATGTACCCTCAGCAAGTTTGCAGATGACACCAAGCTGAGTGGTGTAGTTGCCATACTGGAAGGACAGGATGTCATCCAGAGGGACCTGGACAGGCCTGTGAGAACCTCATGAAGTTCAACAAGGCCAAGTGCAAGGTCCTACACCTTGGTTAGGTCAATCCTCAATTTCAATGTGGGATGGTGGATGATGTGATTGAGAGCAGCCCTGTGGAGAAGGATTCGAGGTTGCGGATTGATGAGAAGATCGACATGAGCTGTCAATGTGCACTCGCAGCCCTGAAGGTCGACTGTATCGTGATGGGGCCTTGAGGAGCCTAGTCTAGTGGGATGTGTCCCTGCCTATGGCAGGAGGGTTGGAACTAGATGGTCTTTTATGCCCCTTCCAACCCAAACTATTCTATGATTCTATGCAGATGCATACACATAATTTCCCCAGAAGTTTTTTATCTGAAAATCCATGATCATGAAAACGTAGTTATACTGCATTATATCTGTGCAGTTTTAATGAAAAAAAGAAAAAGAAGTTATATGGCTGAATTTAAAAAAAAGAACTAAAATTCACTAACTTTTGGAAATTACTGTCCTCTGATCCTGCGTGAATACCTGAATTGCTTAGAAAATGTGGGGTTTTGTGTGATGTCATATTCAGACTATTTGTAGATGTATGTCACAAGGCTTTTGAAACTCTTGACCCTCAAAGTTAGATTCCTGGTAACAGCTTGCTGTTGTCCCGTTTCCCTGGTTCTGCCCACAAATAGAAACATCCCATTTTTGTGATGACTTAAAACAGAGCATAATCTTAATTACTCAATTTTGTGGTATGAAAATAGATAATATAGGTTGTTTATCTAGTTCAGCTAAGAAAGTAGTTGTACATTTGAAAGTGTAGATGTGAAAAGTGTTCTTCACCTAATACAAATATTATTCCTGCTTCCAAAGCTTTTCACTACTTATCTTTTCACCATCAGGGGTAGAGCACACGTACTTCTGGTTTTGTCTTGCATCCCTTCCAGACTTCCCAGATGTGGCAGAGAGCATGCTATTGCTGCATCACTTGAATTTAGGTTGCCACTGTGAAGGAGAACCTGGATAAAGGTTTTGGTTTTTCTTTTTTTCCTGACTCTCAGTCTTAGGATTGCTAAATTCTGTAGCTTTATTTATTAAGAGCAGTCCCTGGAGTGTCTCAGGGATCCTATTCTCTAGCCAGTACAGTTGGTCAGAGCTTCTTGCTGCTGATTTGGTATACTAAAAAGAGCTTCTGCTGAGAAATACGTGTGCTGAAGGTAGAATCTGGATTTAATCTTGACATTTTGAAGGCTTGCCTGTTGTATCTTACTATGCATTTATGCTCCTTGACACATAAATTTGGAAAGCCTTCAGTAAATATTGTTAAGATGGTTATTGTGCAGTAATCACCTCATTCAAACACATGAAAACATAGTTTATTCTCATATAATATTTGGTCAAAGTGAGTATTGTGCTTACATATAATATCAGTGTGTAATATGAAGGGATGAAGTGCTCTGACCTGTACACTTCTTGGCACTTCCTTACCAGGAGAAAAGCTTTGTTTGCATTGCTTATTATACTGTAGCAAAGGAATTTCTGAGGTTTATTCTGTGGTGATCTCATTCTCAAATTTGAAGTGTGTTCATCATCCATGTACGTTGGCATCCTTGGAAGCAATTATGTTCCATAATGTCTTGTGATGGTTCTTTCCATAAACTGATTCCGCAGTGTATGGAAAAAGTATTTTCTTTTTAGTCTAGAATTTATTGTGTTAATTTTTAATTAAGGGTTATTTTATATCTTTCTGTCATACTGTCCCTAAAGAACTTTCTTCAGAACTGAACAGAGTCTGGCTTTTCCCTGTCTGGACACTTTATGGACTCTGTTTTAACTTTGTGGGTTAAAAGCCTTTCTTGTAATTTTTTTCCTCAGCTCTTTGCACCCAGTAATGCATTGAGTTTTATCTTTTCATCCAGTTTTATATGCTGGAAACTTTGATCAGGCTGATGCTATAGTCTCTTGGTTGGTTGACTGCAGTCACTGTAGACATCAGTAATTGTCACAAATTCTGATTGCTTCTGATACACATTGTCGTGTTTGTAAGTGCTTGGTTTTGTCTGCATCTCGGGTATTCTTAAATCCTTCTCTCTTCCTGTCTGGCACTATTCAACTGTTTTGTCTTTTTCATACCTTTTCCTACTTGTACATAAGTCTGATTTATAAACAGGATATAATTCTATTCCCTATTTCTGACCCCTTCTGAGAAGCTCTGCTTACACCAGCCAGGTCATACTTTTAAAACAGTTCCTAGGCATAGAGAGCTGTAGTGGCAATGCATTTTTGTTAATCCATCTGCATCTACACAAAACCATGATGGGGTAGTAGTTACTTGCTCAGTGTGGTTTTTTTTTTCATAATCATGACTTAACGTGTCAGAATCTCAAGGGTAGACTGAGGTTTTAGGTTCATTACCTGTATATTTACTTCTATTTACTTATTAGATTCCTAAATGACAGACCTGTTTAATTCAGACAAGACCGTAAGTGTATTCTCAGAATGAATTTGTGTAAATATATGCTTGCTAGTCTGGAAGACCAAATTAATTTGAGAATTTCTGAATTACTGTAGCAGAATTTTAAATAATTCTAAGTTACTTACTTAACTGAAGTGAGTATTACTAAACCATGTGCACGTTGATAGATTTCAAAAGGACATAACATAATTAATATGTGTCCAAGAAAAAAGTATATCTGTTCTGCTTCATATCTTTGCCCATTTTAGACTTGTCACACTGTTTTATAATTTAGGGTTTCTTAGTAGCCTTTTGTAAGATAAATCTTCAAAGTCTTTTTCGAATCTCAAATAAATTATATCAACCAACTGGACTCTTTGTCCGCTGTTTTTCTTTAACATGCTCAAGAATTTGAGTAGATTAGTAATGCCTGGTTTTCCTTTGCAGCAGCTGTGCTCATTTGCCTTTATCGTGTAGCAGCCGTTGTGGGAGTTTGTTTATATTTTTAATTGTCATTTCAGCATACTTTTCTAATACCAAAATCTGTCACGTAGGTGGACAGATTAGAAATTATCACTAGTTAATTTGTCTTTATTGGAGTAATTTTTTTTCACATGGTGTCAGTGTGCTATTCAGTATCATGCCACTAGCTGTATGAAAACAAAGTGATTTTTCTATAGAAAATGTAATGTGAAACAGGGAAGGGATATCTATACGTTAATTTCAGTAAAGATTATGTATGGAACTTGCTCGGTGCTCTGGTTGACAGAGTTTGCCATTTACTGGGGAATTTCATCTTTACATACTGTTGCAATAGAGCAAATGCCAGAAAGTCAATTTTTTTAGTGCAAATATTTGTAACATTGGCAGCCACTCTTTTAAAAGCTGAATTACTAATGAGTTTGATATCCTCCTTGATTTTTAAAAGACACTGACAACATATCTTACATGAATGTAGTATTATCAAATGTCAAGTCCTGGAAAAGAAAACCCAACAAAATCAACCAAAGCAGATCAACGAGAACAAGTCAGCAACACGCCTAGGTTTTGGGGGGGTTGGCTTTTCTTGTTTACCTCCTTGAACTTTGCTAGTAGGAGATGGCTGACAAATTGAAGGTCTGTGTATTTCTGAGAGCTTGTATAAAACAATCCAGATATGAAATTAATTTATCTCGATTCACGAAGAGCTTCACTAGTTAAGTATTGGTGAAGGTATACACAACATAATCAATAAATTGTAGCTTCTGGTTGTTCATTGGTGCATGGTGAAAAGGGAAGCTTGTGAGTTGCCCTTACTGTGATGCTACAACGTAGTGTCTGTTGTTCATCAGTCTCATATTGGATATTCCTAGTCTTCATGCATATTGTTTTCTTAAGGGCTGGTTTACTTTGAAGATGGTTAAGACTCAGTACCTTGATGGCACTTGGGGAGTGGGGTAGAACAAACTTGCTGTGCTTGTTCTAATGAAAAGATCTAGTAGGCAAACTTTCCTTTTATCCCTGATAGAATTACCATTTATAATAATATTATATAATAAAAATACTAATGCAGCACTAGTTGTTCTAGGGTAGGCAGGTATCAATGCTTGTTTTGCAGTGTTTGGACCACATTTCAGGGACAGTATTTTTAATTATGTGTTACAAGTACATTTATTGACATAAAATCAATTTTGTGGAGAACTTTTGCAGTGACGGAAAGATCTTGAATGCTTCCTCTCTTTAATTTCTTATGACTGGTAGAACATTGTGAGATAGGCCATGCTTGATTTATGTTTGGTATGCTAATGTAAAGGGCTCTGAAGAAATCCCATCTGTTCATCATCAGCTGGGAAGTTTAAACTTTTTCATGTATCTTAAAAAAAATTAGAGAAGCAATATAAGGGGCAAACAGCTGGCAGAGGTCAGGCTGAACTAGCAACTGGATTTTAATAATTTATGAGGAGGGGATTTAGTTCTGTTTCCATGCCTTTTAAACTGTCCTGCATGTTTTCTTTTTTGTCTCATCGTTTTGGAAAATGCTGGATTCTCTTCTCCTTTTGATTGATCATTGTGAGTTTTAGAGGAGATAGTGAAGAAGGGAGTAATAAGTAGGTCTGTATAAAACAATTCTGTTAGCAATTTAGATTATTTTTTTTTTTAAGTATTGCTAGCTAGGAGCCAAGTGTGGAAGCATAAGACTTACAGTAAATAAAATGAAGAAAGCAGCCTGAGTCAAGCTTGTCTTATTTAGTCTAGACAGTACTTTTCATGCCAAATGTTTCTGGTCTCATTCCTGCTTGCCAGGGTTACTCTGATACATCACATTCCTGGTTTGCTTTTATCAAGCAAGAGAGCATTCTTTTGCATGATGGTTAGCTGCAAATGTTTGTTCTCCTTCTGTAGGACAGTTTTGGTTTTTTATGTGTTTATCAAATTGTTTGTTTGTTGAAAATACAATTAGACATTTGTTTGTCTGCCTAGTTTACACTTCAGCAATGGAAAGATTTTGTCAAGTTTATTAAGTTAATGTCAGTTTTGACCATCTATTACACACTGCCTGATAAATTAGTGACATAAGCCTGTGTAATACAAAAATGTTTCAGAGCTGTGGCTGTTTCATGCAAAATTTAAAGTCTGAAACTAACGATTTCATCTTTTTAACTAGTGTTACAGGGAGCATTGCTAGTACTTTAATGTTCTGTGTTGTAGCAATGCCCAGGAGTTCCACTGTGTTGTGCAGCATTCAGATGTGAGGTAAGCTAAAGATGGGAAGCTATAAAGTACCTTCAGTTGCAGTGATAGTTGTTATTAATACTTAAGAACTATCTTTCTCTTAACATTAAGTATAGCGGTCGTTGGTTTATGAGTATGCCTTTCATTTCTTTGTTTTAAATCATAAAAACCTGCTTTAGAGTGTCTGTGACCTACTTAGAGTATCCTTCCATGGGCTGTGGTAGTGAGATAGCACCAGCTAACCCTAATGGCCGTGAACCTTGAGTAGTATTGTGAAGAAATCTGTCTATCCTGCTACTTATTTTTCAGTGTGGATATTCCAACACTGAGAACAGATGAAAACACTCCATTCAGTGCCTAGCACTGCTGTTCTTGTATATTCTGAGCAGAGATTAAACTGCCTGAACCATTTGCTTTGGGACAGCTAAATAAATCTGAGCATAATAGCACACCTAGCTGTTGCAGGTGTGGTTGTGGGCGTGGCACCTGGGCCCCCAGGTGAAGACAAGACCAGCATGAGGGGCTCAAGTAGAGCTCCAGAATTTGGCAGGAGTCACCCTACATTGTAGTACAGCTGTTGAGGTAATTTCCTAAGGCTCAGTAGGGACTGGAGTGATTCTTGTTACCAAACTAGGCCTGAAATGTTTCCTTGTGACTTTTTACATTAGTATTAATAATTTTTGGTGCTAACATTACTTGCCTGCTCTCTGAGGCTCATGCTCTCCTCTGTCTTCTCAGGTCAATTAGAATGGTTAGTTCTGAATATTCCTTTCACGGGGATCGTAGAATCATAGAATGGTCTGGGTTGGAAGGGAACTTAAAGCTTATCCAGTTCCAATCCCCTGCCATGGGCAGGGACACCTCCCACTAGACCAGGCTCCTCAAGGCCCCATCCAACCTGCCCTTGAACACTTCCAGGGAGGGAGCATCCACAGCTTTCCTGGGCAGCCTATTCCAGTGTCTCACCACTGTCATAATGAAGAATTTCTTCCTAATGTCTAATCTAAGTCTTCCCCCTTCCAATTTAAAGCCATTGCCCTTAGTCCTATTGCTACATGCCCTTGTATAAAGTCTCTCCCCAGCTTTCTTGTAGGACCCTTCAGGTACTAGAAGGTCGCTATAAGGTCTCCCCAGAGCTTTCTTTTCTTCAGGCTGAACAACGCCAACTCTCTCAGCCTGTCCTCATAGAAGAGGACAGCCATCTGATCATCTCTGTGGCCCTCCTCTGGACCGGTTCCAACAGTTCTATATTCTTCTACTGTATTCCAGTAGGGGTCCCACAAGAGTGGAATAGAGGGGCAGAATCACCTCCCTTGACCCGCTGGCCATGTTTCTTTTGATACGGTTGGTCTTCTGGTCTGCGAGCACATGTTGCTGATTCACATTGAGCTTGTTATCAATCAGCACCCCTGAGTCCTTCTCCAGAGGGCTGCTTTCAATCATGTCATCCCCCATCCTGTACTGAAACTGTGGATTGCTCCCAACCAGAACCTAGGACCTTGCAGGATCAATACAAGTGAGAAAAAAAAAGTAACCCTTACTGTGTTAGTGAGCCCACTAGAAATCTTATCTTCTTACTTAGAAGTCCTGCAGCAGTTGAAGGACACCACCACCTGGTCCTGGCCTCCTTCCCCCCACCCCATGCTAGTTTAGGAAGATAAAGCCCCGTGACTTTCAGTAGCTACTGTAACCAAAACTGTTGATAGCAGAGCTACATGACTGGTCTCATATAGCTCCCATGATGTAGTTGAGCAGTATCCTTGATTCTAGTTGAAGATGCAGCATCTCAGTTAACTATGTGGTATCCTTTTGATTATGAACTAACATCTTTTAATAATTAGGTCATGCTGAGAATAATTTGAGTATCAAAAGAACAGTCAGAGCAGAGGGATCTCATAAATGCTTTCATGTGTGACCATATCGGCTCCTACTGGAACTGCACTTCTGGTAAGCAAGACCAGTCAAGCTGGCCATCCATCTGGCAAAGGCCTGCTGCCTGTTAGATCACTTCCACTCTAGTAGATGATGTTCAATACTGGGCAACTTTTAAACTTTTGTGCATACGAACAGGTGCTTAAGTGACAGAAGCTATCTGTATCCAGTCAAAGAAAATTACACCATTGAACTTCTGTAGTAGTTTGACCTCTGTTGTCGTGGCCTGCTTACACATCACATGCGAAGAATTCGGTATAGAGCCTCTTCTACCCAGGTACAGAAATTATTTTTCTAGTACATAGGCATTGAATGAGATCTGTAGAGATGCTAGATTGTGCTGGAAGGATTGCAGTGACTCTGAAAAGAAATGAAATTCCTACATAAGCTGTACTGAAGGCAGAGACTTCAGCTTTATCACAGGGTGAGGAATCTTCCTGGGGGGTACTTCTTATCAAGCTGTGTTGAATTCTGAGCCTGACCTCTAACGTCCCCTCACTGTGTGATCTTTTGATCTCCTGTTATGAAACCTAAAGACAACGTAGAAAGCACATCGTTCTCTCTTAATCTGTGGAACAGACTTTTACTGAATATGAGTGTGTAAGCGCTATATTAGAAAATTAGTAAAATCAGAAAAATTTTACTTGGAAATTGTCTGAGGATTATGTTTCTGTTCTATGTAAGAGTCGTATGGTGTCTCTGTTAATGATTGTGCTTTTTCTCAAACTGCTCCAAGTTAACAAGAGCATCTTGTGTAGGACAAAACCCCATTGTCTGTTCTAACCACAAATCCATTGGCTACAGCAGTTACTGAGCATCCTCAAATAACATGACTAAGGAATCGGGCATTGCTTTGGAGATAGGGGCTGCCTCATGCTGCGCATGTTAAGCAAACAATGCAATAACTGTCTGACTTCTCACTCAGCTGAAGCTCTTCAGTCCCACCACTGCGGGGAAGTGCTGCTCAGCTGTCCTCTGTGATGCAGTGCCCATGCCCTGTTCTCAGAAGACAGTTATTTACCCTGCAGAACTGTGGATCTTCGTGGGGTGGTTGTTACAAATCCCATGACTCTCGCATTTTTTCCACTTTTACAGACTGAACTTATTGCAGACCTTTAATTGAGAAGAAAGTGAGGGAGGCTTACAGCGTCCCATTCTTTGTCCTTTGCTCAGAGGAAGGTATAATGTATTCCTAGTAGCTACTCTTATTAGGTTAGTAACTGACACTACACTCTGAAGAATCACAGAATCACAGAATAACCAGGTTGGAAGAGACCCACCGGATCATCGAGTCCAACCGTTCCCATCAAACACTAAACCATATCCCTCAGCACCTCATCCACCCGTGCCTTAAACACCTCCAGGGAAGGTGACTCAACCACCTCCCTGGGCAGCCTGTTCCAGTGCCCAATGACCCTTTCTGTAAAGAATTTTTTCCTAATGTCTAGCCTAAACCTCCCCTGGCGGAGCTTGAGGCCATTCCCTCTTGTCCTGTCCCCTGTCACTTGGGAGAAGAGCCCAGCACCCTCCTCTCTACAACCTCCTTTCAGGTAGTTGTAGAGAGCAATGAGGTCTCCCCTCAGCCTCCTCTTCTCCGGGCTAAACAACCCCAGCTCTCTCAGCCGCTCCTCATAAGGCCCGTTCTCCAGCCCCTTCACCAGCTTTGTTGCTCTTCTCTGGACTCTCTCCAGAGCCTCAACATCCTTCTTATGGTGAGGGGCCCAGAACTGAACACAGTATTCGAGGAGCGGTCTCACCAGTGCCAAGTACAGAGGGAGGATAACCTCCCTGGACCTGCTGGTCACGCCGTTTCTGATACAAGCCAAGATGCCATTGGCCTTCTGGGCCACCTGGCCACACTGCTGGCTCATATTCAGTCGGTTGTCAGTCAACACCCCCAGGTCCCTCTCCTCCAGGCAGCTTTCTAGACAGAATGCGTATCTCCACACTGTGATCCATGTTGGCTAAAACTTTTTGAAAACTTGCTATTAGTAGGTTTAATACTTGAAGGTGTGCTGTTATTTGCTAGGTAGTGGAACTTTGTAGTCAAGGGGCCCCAAAGCAGATCACAGTTTCATTGTGTGTGGCTAGCAGCTGCTCAGTTTGCTCCCTTGCTTGTTTATCCTGGGGTAAATCACTGTGGAAGAGTGAAGGACGGTTTGTTTGTTAGTAACGAAATGGTACTGCTGATGGTGGCTAAATAACCGTATGTTTGAGAGAGAGGAAAGGGAATTTCTATTGAAAATTGTTGAGGTTTTGTGCAGTGAGAAGATAAGGTCTCTAGGGAGAAATCTAACAATACAAGTAAGGAACTGGGACAGACAGTGAGTGAATTGGTGAGCTTGAAGGAATCATCTTGTTTAACAGGAAGGGGAAATAGTTTTGCTGTGAAAGGAAGCCGCGTGGTTATGGGACATTTACCAGAGATGCTGAATAGTGCATGGGAGAGAAGATGGGTGGGGAAAATAACATGGGTTTGGGAAACAGAGACAGAGCTTCTGATGAGATGAGAGACAGACTGAAAAAGGAGAAGAGGAGCAGTGCTGTGCTCTAGGGCTAGAGGCGTATATGATAGGGAAGGGAACAGAGTTTCTGGGAGCAGAGGGGGAAAGCCAACTGTGCTTAGGTTCTAATTAACATACCCGGTGTGAAATAACAGTTGTAAGAAATGGAGAGAGAATTAAATGCATTGCTGCTTCTCAGACTAGTCTAGAAAGCTCTGTGTGCTAAAAATGTTCAGTTTCAACTCATGGCTTTGAGGAAGACTTTATCCTATTCCTCCTTTCTTTCTGAATTTTCCATGATACTTCTCTTTCTGTGTCGAAGAGGAAGTGGTAATCCCTGTAGTCTTTATTTGTTAGGTGTTTGTTGAGCTGACAAGACAATGAGAATGCTGAATACATGGAAAATCAAGCACTTCATTGAAAGTTAGTGAGTTTCCCAAACTGTATTTTGAGAAAGCGGAGTACAGGTGAATTTGTCTGTAATTTTTTACCAGTAGTTTCTAAATTTCATTTATTAATTGTTACATCATTCTGTCTCTTCTATTTGATTTTTTCCCACAAAACAGGATGCTGCCTCTTTCGTCGCAGACACTGATGATGAATCTTCATCATGGCCAAACACAGGAATATGTGATCAAACCCAAATATTATCCAGTAAAAAAAGTGATCTCAGGAGAACAGTCCACTGAGGGTTCATTACCACTGAGGCTGGGCCAGGATCAGCTTGCGTCACCTTTTCAGTGTGAGTACAACTGCAGAAAGCGTACTCCCTTCTTTCCCCATTAAAAGCTCCAGCCCCTGACACTGGTTTCCTTTGTTTTCTTTTTGAGATCTTGAAAGTATCTTTTGTTCACCTGAACTGCAGTAAGACTTCAGGACGGAAAAAGGTTAAAATAATTAAACATGAGATAATTCTTAGGTTAGCAAATACTCCAGCATTCTGCATCCTGTTGAGAGGTAAAGTAGATTTCCTGGATGAAGAAAACATTAACCTGATTGGGTGTTGGACTCTCGTAACACTTTTTCTAGATAATAGGTTTTCCTTCAGATAAAAGGTGCTTTGTGAGCACTTCCTAGAGTGGGCATAACCGTGGGTGTAGTCAGCATAAGATGAGGGTTTCCTTTACTTTGGTATGATGGATACCATTCTGGGAAAGCTGGAGTCCAGGATTGTGGTCTCATTGGTGACTGTTTCTTCTATATATTTAATTTATTATGTACTTATACAATTCTACACAGTGTATACACTCGCTGCATGAGAGTTTCTGCATTATATTTATAAAAAAGGGATTGTGTAGGTGCCCAGACTGTGGCCTTGACTCATGCCCCGTTGTGTGGGAACCTTGAGGACAAGTTTTGGCTTAAAAGATGAGAAGCTTGATGAATTATTGGTTAGGTATTACACAGTGTCTCCTGGCTTGATTTGGAGAACAGTTCCCACAGTTAAATCCTGGACTTATTAACATAAGACCTAAGGTACTTGCAGTCTCCTAACAGACTTCCTGTGCTGTAGCACAGAGGAATATGTTCTGCTGAGGATTTGGGAAAGAGCCTTTCGTTAGAATGAAATCTGTAAATATAGTTTCTTTGCATGAGTATCTTTGCATTTCTGCATTGCACATCTTTATGGTCTGTCTGTTTATACTTAAATGCAAGTCCTTGCTTCCTTTTCCTCAAGTGTAAGTTCATAGAATTTAGAATTTTAATAAGAATCTCCACCCTACCAGGAAGAAGAGGGAACAGCCAGAGGTCTTAACATTTTCCAAGTAGTGAAGCATACTGCTCACAAAGCACTACATCTCTTTCTCAGAAGCTTCAAAAAAATATGTAACGTTGTCAACATCATCCAATAATCCCTTTTTCAAATCAGAGGCCATTGCTTTTCTTCCAATCGGCTGTAACTTTCTTCCAATTAAGATATTAGTGGCCACTGGGATTGGATTGTGCCTCTTCTGACTCTTGCTAGCCAAAGGGCATACAAATCCCAGGTTGCATAGTTCTCCCGGCACTTAGAGTGACTGTTGCTAGTTGGATACTGGCCAAAAAAAATCGCTAGTTTTGCTCCCTTCTTTCAGGCTGTTTGAGTCTGTCTGCCTTAGATAAGTTCAGCATTCCTTGCAAGTACCAAGCTGCCACTAAACAAATGAGTTGCATGAGAGTGGTTTTTTTTTTTCTTCTAACATAGCATAAGGAAATAATAACTCCATGCAGCCCTAAGACAAGAAGCCAGTGTTTCTAGCTCTTTCCAGCTTATTGGAGTTGCTCTGTTAATTACAGTACTTTGAGCGATGTGACTGGGAGAAGGAAAGCCAGGAGCTGAAGATGTAAAGCACTTGTTATCAAATCCTAAGAAGCCCATAAGTGAACAGCGCATTAATGAAACATTCTGCCTTTATTGGAAAGTGCATGGTTCCTAATACACCTAAAGGACAGATAGTTGAAACAGTTTTTGTGGCCTGGCAAGATCAACCATGACTCAAGTGTCACCTCAGAGGTAAAATGCAGGATTAAGTCTGAGTCTATTTGCCAATTGTTGAAATTTTTGATACTGCACTTTTGAGCAGCCTAAAAAATGTCACATTGCCTGTTTTGTCTCCTCCTCTACATTTGTGAGGTGGGAATTGGTGACTGCAATTTCTGATGAAGGAGTTTAGATATCTGCTAACAGGGATTGCAGTTTGAGCTGTGTGTTATTAGTGTTTAAGATTGTGTATCCCTAGCCTCAACAGGAGACCTAGTATGTGGCCAGCTATTTCTATTTAGGGTGGCTTCTGGTTTCTAGAGATGCTTAAATGGATTCCAAGGATAGAAAGCTACTTGTTTCCACAAAAAACTTCAACTGTCAGTATTTTAATTACAGTGCAGTGAGATTAGGATGTGAAATTTCATGTCAGGTGTTCTGTGATAACCACCAATAAGCAGTTCATAGCCCTGTCTGGAATTGAGCGATGAGCTCCAGCTGATTATGTCATGCTTAGGGCAGGAATGACATTCTTTCTCTTGTTAATATGAGGAAATTTATCAGAATGGATAATGATCTCATGGTATTTTGTCAGTGTTTTTAAATGTATAATCTCATTTCTTTGAATGTCTCTTATTTCATTGTGCAAAGGAATCCTTAATGACAATGTGGAGGTACTTGAAAATGAAGAAGGCAAAAATGTAATAGTTTCATTAAAACGCTAAAGCCAGAAAGTTAGTGCTGTATACTTAAAGACTTTTTTATTTCCTTGTTAATAAATAACTTTTTTTTAGAGAAGAAGCAGTAGCCATATAATACTTGATACCACATTCAGTATAGAAAAAAAGAAAGTTCAAGAGCCATAAATATGTCATTATATGATTTTAAGTGCTTGTCTTTACAGCCAAAATGCTATTTTGCTTGCATGCTTCTAAATCTTCTGTTGTTAAAGTTACTACACTCTAAAGTATCTGTTTAATCAGTACACAGGTATAGTTAAGCTACTGCAAATTAATCTTGAGTTATCTTTGTGTAGAATTAACAAATACTTCAGTATAAGGCTTTGGAAATTCAGAGCCTTCTCAAGCAAATGAAAATAGCTCCTGTGCGATAGACTGACAGCTGCAAAGAAAGTATAAATATGGTTTAACACCAGTAGGAAGACTGAATATTTAGTGACAAAAATAAGCTTGCAGTGGAATTGATACAATCAGCAAAAAATAACTGAAAAGGAGGAGATCATATGGATCTCAATATTTGCAATGTAAACATTAAAAATACTTGGACATGGTGGTAAAGCCAGCCAAATAGCCTGTCTTATATAGGCTCGCCATAAGCTCTGAGTAATTCTCAAGGGATGCATTGCTTTCTTAAAAGTACATACTGGCACGCTTGACCTGTAATCTGCCTGAATATTTGAAACCTCAAGGTTAAAAATATGCTAAGAGTCTAACAGTAGCAATAGCATCAGCACAGAAATTTCAGCTATATAAATTCTGTATGCAACGCGTTAGTCTATAAAACAGTAGGAAGATGATATTTCTAGTAATTCAGGTACATTTACCTCAGACGTTTTCCACTACTCTTTTAATGCCACTGTTAAATAGTAACCACTATTGAGTGTAAGCTGAGCAGAGATCATCCTCTAAGTATCAGTGCTAATCTCCCTGGCTTTATAAATGTAATGCTGATGAAAAAGGAATTCTGTGCTGTTTCTATTGGTCTAGAATATATATGATAATAAGCAAATTCTACACCTAATGTGCACTTCCTGGGATTTCTTTCAACACGGTTATTGGGAGAACTGCTTATTACAGCAGTAATAGGCTAAGAAGTTTTCAGTTTTACTTTGTCCACTTCTGATGTAAAATGATTCTTCAGAAAATGCTTTTAAATATACACCTTATTTTCCAGCCTGAGACACTTGAGGGATTTTGTGGCATTGTGGATTTTCTCCGTTGAGCTAAAAAAATGTAGAATTTCTGTTTCTGCAAGCAATTGCCCAGTGTTGTTGGGGTGTGTGCTGCCTGCCTGTAGAGGATACTTTTGTGTACCCCTTACTAGGCTACAATTCCTCATGTGTACAATGATGAAGCCACCACTTTTCTGTCTTAGAGACATATTGTGGAAAATATATTAATTAGTGCCTGAGGCAACCAGAAATTGCACTAAAAGCAAAAGAAAAACTCAAGAGTAGGCTTAGAGCACCTTATCTACTGCTGATAATGGCATTTTATGAAGGAAATAACTTTGTTTTATGAACACGTGCTTTATCCCAAGAATGAATTCATGTTTGAGAAGGAAAATGAGCCTAATCTGTTTATTCAGGAAGGCAATACAACATGTATTTGAATTTTGCAATTGATGTTGCATAGAATCACAGAATCGCTAGGTTCGAAAACACCTTTGAGATCATCAAGTCCAACTGTACCTGTCCACTACTGTATCATATCTCTGAGCACCTTGTCTACCTGTCTTTTAAATACCTCCAGGGGTGATGACTCAACAACCTCCCTGGGAGCCTGTTCCAGCGACCGATAACCCTTTCAGTGAAGAAATTTTCCCTAATGTCCCATCTGAACCTCCACAGTACAGTTTGAGGCCATTCCCTCTCGTCCTATCACTTGGGAGAAGACACCAACACCCACCTCTCTATAACCTCCTTTCAGACTGTTGTAGACAGTGACAAGGTCTCCCCTCAGCCTCCTCTTCTACAGGGTAAACAACTCAGTTCTCTCAGCTGCTCCTTGTAAGACTTGTTCTCCAGCCCCTTCACCAGCTTCATTGCTCTTCTCTGGACACACTCCAGGATCTCAATGTCTTTCTTGTAATGAGAGACCCAAAACTGAACACAGTATTCTAGGTGCAGCCTCACCAGTGCTGAGTACAGGGGCAGAATCACTTCCCTGGTCCTGCAAGCCATGATGTTTCTGATACAAACCAAGATGTTATTCACCTTCTTGGCCACCTGGGCACACTCACACTGCTGGCTCATAATCAGTTGGCTGTTGACCAGCACTCCCACATCGTTTTCTGCCAGGCAGCTTTACAGCCACTCTTCCCCGTGCCTGTAGCGCTGCATGGGGTTGTTGTGTCCCAAGTGCAGGACTCTGCACTTGGCGTTGTTGAACCTTATCCCATTGGCCTCAGCCCATCAATCCATCCTGTTCAGATAGCTCTACAGAGCCTCCCTACCCTCCAGCAGATCGACACAACACTTCCTCCCAGTTTAGTCTCATCCACAAACTTGCTAAGGGTACATTCAATCCCCTCATCCAGGTCATTGATAAAGATATTGAACAGAAGTGGATCCAGCACCAAGCCCTGGGGACACCACTTGTGACTGGTCTTCAGCTGGATTCAGCTCCATTTACCACCACTCTTTGGGCCTGGTCACCCAGGCAATTTTTCACACAGCAGAGGGTGCACCTGTTCAGGCCAGTGGAAGACAGTTTCTCAAGCAGAATAATGTGAGAAGTGGAGTCAAAGGCTTTACTGAAGTCCAGGTACACTGCATCCACAGCTTTTCCCTCATCCATCAAGTAGGTCACCTTGTCATAGAAGGAGATCAGGTTAGTTTGGCAGGACCTGCCTTTCATAAACCCATGATGACTGGACCTGATCACCCGGTTGTCCTGCGTGTGCTGTGTGATGGCACTCAAGATGACCTGTTCCATGATCTTCCCCAGCACCGAGGTCAGACTGACAGGCCTGTAATTTCCCTGATCCTTTCTCTGGCCCTTCTTGTAAATAAATGTAACATCCACCAGCCTCCAGTCAAGTGGAACTACCCCAGTCAGCCAGGACTGCTGGTGGATGATGGAAAGGGGTTTGGCAAGCACCTCTGCCAGCTCCCTCAATACCCTCGGGTGGGTCCCATCCGGTCCCATAGACTTGTGAGTGTCTAATTGGCCAAGCAGGTCTTTAACCATTTCGGATCATGGGAGCTTTGTTCTGCTCTCCCTCCCTGTCTTCTGGCTCAGGAGGCAGAATACCTAGAGAACATCTTACCTTAACAGTAAAGACTGAAGCAAAGAAGGCGTCAAGTACCTCAGCCTTATCCTCATCCTTTGTCACTATTGTTTCCTCTGCATCCAGTAAAGGATGGAGATTGTCCTTGGCCCTCCTTTTGTTGTTGATGTATTTGTAGAAAGATTTTTTATTATCTTTCACAGAACTGGCCAATCTAAGTTCTAGTTGGGCTTTAGCCCTCCTAATTTTCTCTCTAAATTGTCTCACTTAGTCCCTGTAGTCCTCCTGAGATGACTACCCCTTCTTCTAAAGCTCATATAATTTCCTTTTTTTTTCTGAGATCCACCCAAATCTCTCTGCTCAGCTAAGATGGTTTTCTTCCCCACTGGCTCATTTTTCAGCACATAGGGATGGCCTGCTCTTGTGCTGCCAGGATTTCCGTCTTAAAGAGCATCTGGCCTTCTTGGGTTCATTTGTCCTTAAGGACTGTCCCTCATGGAACTTTATCAACCAGCCTTCTGAATAGTCTAAAGTCTGCCCTCCAAAAGTCCGAGGTGGCTGTTCTACTGACCCCCCTCCTTACTTCTCCTAGAACCAAGAAGTCTATCGTATTATGATGGCTGTCCCAGGTATTCTCCAACCATCACATCTCCCACAATGCCTTCTCTGCTCGCAAACAGTACGTCCAGCGGGGTACCTTCACTAGTTGGCTTACTCATCAGTTGTGACAGGAAGTTGTCTTCCACACACTCCAGGAACCTCCTAGACTGTTTCCTCTCTTCTGTATTATACTTCCAGCAGACATCTGGAAAACTGAAGTACCCTAGAAGGACAAGGGCTAGTGACTGTGAGAATTCCCCCAGTTGCTCATAGAATAACTCATCAGCCTCTTCTTCCTAGCTGGGTGTCCTATAGCAGACTCCCACAATGATATCTGCCTTCTTAGGTTCTCCACTGATTTTTACCCATAAGCACTCATCCCTATCAATACCGTCATTGAGCTCAAGGCTATCAAAACACTCTTACATAAAGGGCTACCTCACCGCCTCTCCTTCCTCACCTGTCACTCCTGAAGAGTTGATAGACAGCTATAGCAGCACTCCAGTTATGCGAGTCATCCCACCAAGTTTCTGTGATGGCAATTATATCATAATTTTCTTGCCTTACAATAACTTCTAGTTCCTCTTTTTTCTTTCCCATGCAATGTGCGTTGGTGTAGATGCACTTCTGTTGGGCTGTTGATCCCACTACGCTCCTAAGGGGAATGGTTTTAATTCCTAAGTGACTGCTCACTGAATTTTCTAACCATTAATAATCTTCACATCTTTGCTGCTATTTGAAGTGCTATCCTCCACTTCCTCTGAGGTGGCAGACCAAAGGTCCTCACCAGCACACCATTCCTCAGACACTGGAATGCCATTCCCAGGCTTTTTTCTATCAAGCCTGGTTTTGTTCCACTCCCCCTTCATATCTAGTTTAAAGCTCTATTGATGAGCCTCTCTAGCTTCTTGGTAATTATCCTTTTGACCCTCGGGGAAAAGTGTACCCCATCCTTGGACAGCAAGTCTGGTGACGTGCAGGCCAATGCATGATCAAAGAACACAAAGTTTTGCTCCTTACACCAGGTTCAGAGTTAGGTATTTACTACCTGGCTCTTCCTACTCCTTCCCTCATCGTACCTGTGCACCTAATCCCTTCATCACATGTCCCATGGCCCTGAAGTACCTTTAATTGCCCTCAGATTTCTTGTTGGAATTTCATTACTGCCTACTTGGTAAATCAGTAGGGGGCGATAATCCTTGGGCCTGACCAGAGCTGGAAGTTTTCTTTCCACATCTCTAACTGAGGCCCCAGGTAGGCAGCAGACTTTTTTATTTAATGGGTCTGGTCTGCAGATCTGGCCTTCTGTTCCCTTCAGAATACAAAACGCATGCAAATTTTGCAATCGATGTTGCATGTTGAGTTTATACAATAAAATAGTATGGAAGACTCCTTTCTTTTAGGTTGATGGAGGGGGTTTTTGATCTTTACCAAAATTCCTTATCAAATGTATTAAGGAGATTTGTCTCCTTTCTGTTTTAGGTAGAGAATGAACATGTCTCAAATTTCAGTAGCAGAGGTTACATAATGGTTAGTGAATATGGACTTTAATGATTAGTGAATATGGACCCTACAATGGCTGGAAGCTGGGCAAGTATGTGTGTATGTGTATTAGACTTCTAGAATCTGCACGTGGTTCTGTGGGCAGCACCTAAATTCTTGTGTAAAGATGAAGCTGAAACAATCATATGAAAGCGAAGTAGCTTCTAACTATTGGTATATTATATTGCCTCATATTTTTCAACACAGTTTTACATATGTTTATATACATGAAATAAGATTAATGTGGAAGGAGATGTTCCACCTCTTAGAACTGTGATGTGCAGAATGCTCTATTATGATTTCAGCATAACAATGGCTCTTCTGCTGTTGGAAACCTAACAGGTAACTTAGAGAAGCTCTTTTTTAAGCTGATACAGAATTTACACATGCTGGTTTCACTGACTTTGTGGGTTGGTTTAAGCAAAAGCAGGTGTCATTTTGAAATTCCAATTTAAACTATTTTTGTGCAATTGCACTGTTCTGACTTCACTACATGACACTTAGATTTTAATAACAGCATTTCCCTATAAATCAATATGAGTAAACAGCTGTAAAGAACATAAATGGTTTACTCTTTAGATAAATGCATAGAGTGATATGACACATGTTCCACGTAAATGCATCTGTATGGTTTGATGTTCTACCATAATTCAGTGTTTGTGGACTTTAGGATAAAAGCTCCCACAGGTCTTCAGTGGGTTAGATATTCTTTCCATCCTTTGCGGTATTTGTTTGTGGAATTGCTCTGCATAAATATCAAAATAATTCTCTCACTGACTTGTCTTAACTAGAGCATTGCATTGTGTTTCTTGGAACTTCAGTCTACATGTGTATGTATGGCTATTAGAATTGAACAGTGGTGACTTTTCTAGTTAGATGGTTTGGGAAATTTCATAGAAAGGGAGGGATTTTAAGGCTATACTGTAATTGAAGAAGGTTTAGCTTGCAGAATGAGGTGGGGAAAAAAGAGAGTGAACGGTTAGAATAATAACAAGCAGGAAAAAAAAGAAAAGTCACAACATGGTCTATTTGGAAGGAATGTAGAGTCAAATTCATTTCAGTCACTCATGGGAACTGACATTCTGAGGCTGTACATAATCAAATACAAATAAGGGAATGGGATAAGTGTATAAATGTCAGGGACTCTTTGTTTTGTTTTCTCAAATGCAAAACATTTGCATGTCTGTTCAAAGCCTTTGCTCCCCTTCAAGAGGCGGGGTGGGAGGAGGATTTTTCAGGGACATTCTAAAACATTTAAGAAAGAATTTTGATGCAGTCAGCATCAGGGTCAAACAACATTGGCTTTTTTTATGATAAAGCCCGAACAATTTTAGTAAAGCATCGTTTTCCTCTTTCCCATTTAAGAGCGTTACCCGTATTGTTATTGAAAGGCATGACAATTCATAACAGCCATTTAAAGTTTGCATTTGATTCCAGTGGGACTTGAAAACAAGAGGCTAAACTCCAAATATAAATTAAGTGGCGTAACTACATTCATGCTAATGCAGTTAACTCTATGAAATCAAGCAGCACTTTTGCTTTGCTTTTGCTTTATAAAGTAGTGACAAATGCTGAAAAAATAACTTTAACAAATGGACATATTTTATGTAGCAATTATAAAAGACTGTGGATTTCTTTAGAATTCTTGGAGGCAGAACAACTGTATAAATGCAAACTGCTTCTCTTAATATGCTATAGCTGCAGGGATTTTAACAATACTCTTTCTAAGCTCTCTTCATGATTGTTTGTATATCTATAAAGGATTCACAGTTGAGGAGGCCAGTAAATCAGCACCCCCAAAAAAGTACTATATTTTTCTCTTTTGACACCACAAAGATTTTATGACCCTGAGCTTACCAGTAACTGAATGTCTGCATGACAGGCAAAGGCTGTTAGCACTTTTATAGGAACTAATTTAAATGTTATGTTTACCTAAAAATGAATGATCATCTCTCTATGCTTTAAAATATGGAGGCCAAGACTGATAAACAGCAGTGTGGGCAAAAATGTTGGAAAAACAGATTAATGATCTGGCAAACGGAATTAAAATCAGTCCAAAATGTGTTATAGGTAGGGGAAAACACAGACTGAGACAAATGCGTCTCAACTGCTGTGATGAAAGAGAATTGGCTCAAAACCCAAAGATTTCTTAAGAAGAAAAAGAGAAGAGGCTTTCCGGAAAATTCTGTAGGGGAAAACCTCTGTGATGTCTTTGAAAAATAGTAATTTAGCTGTATATAGATACTGATTGAACCCACACAATTAAACATTTCAAGTACCTTAACCAAGTGTACCCCAGAGTTGGTGTGATACAAGGTTCTTGGATATGAAGACCTGGTTCCAACTTGTGCAAGTAGTTAAGTCTGGTTTTACTCATAGGAAATAGGTAAGTGCTCTTCTCTGTCAGTGCCATTGCCAGTGCCAGAAGGAACAAACAAATGTTGACAAAAAAGCAAGCGCAAGAAGATCCTTTCATACCCACTGAAACTGAGATTTCAAAATCAGTGACATCCTTATTTGTGATCATTTTTTCCCTTCTCCAAAAACTAAGAGAGAAAAAGATCTTTATGCAGTGTAGAGAGAAAAGATTTTTAATGGTGATGCAGCATGCGGAGAAGACTATATTAATTTATAACATGATTCCATGACGTTCTGTCCTTTGTCACTGTTTACAGTTTGTTGACTTCCTTAGTGCTTTTCAGTTGCTTCCTTTCAGGAAATGGAATATTAAGTGGATATACTTAGTAAGGTAACATTAATTTCATTTTTATTCCCTGTTCTTCCTGGAAAAGGTAAACACTTTCAGTGTGTTGCACCTAAGAACCAGTTTCTTGTTTAAGGGAGTCATGTATGCTGAGAGGGCCAAAACTTTCTAAAAAAGTAACACTCTTTCAACTTGTAAACTGTCCTAGGGCAGGGTAAAGTCTGATGTCCTGATTGTGAATGGAGACTAGATAATTACCTTTAGGCAAAATGCATAATTTCAGATGAGTGAGATCAGGTGGGAATGAATTTCATTCCTGGTGTATAAAGGCCTAATTTGAACCCTCTTGATTGAGTCCTGGTGATAAAGTGGGTGGTAGTGTTTGTATTTAGCTAAATGTGGCTTTTGTTCTGTTATGCCTCAAGTGAAAGCCTTTTGGGTCCAGATATGTTTTAGGTACCTAAGAATCTGGATAACTTGAATGGGAGTTAAAAAAGGCTTGTGGACCTGAATCCTGTGCTGCATTCCCTACAACTGGAATTGTCTCCAGCCCCAAACCTGAAGCATGGATGTGAACTTCAAAACGTGAGACTTTGGCTTGAAGTCCTGTTTCAGAAGTGCTTTACTCTGAAGAAGACAGGCCATCTGGATGCTAAAGTTCTGCTTAATTCCCACCCAGACTTGTAGGTGAAGCACTTGTCTGCCTGCCTGTCCTTAGAGGTGCAGTCAACTAAGCCTTGTTAAACTCTTCTGCAGGATTAAGCTCCCTAAGGAGTGCAATAGTGTAGTCATGGTGGGGTTTGGCACCCAGTTGTAATGAAGAGTAGTTCAGTTTCTCAAAGAAATGTGTCTGGCCCCTAAAAGAATTTGAATTAAGCAGTCTTAATGTCCTCTCCGTTTCCTGTTTCATGGGTTGGGCACATTCCTCCTCAGTATGCTGGTTAGACTGCTTGCTTCATGCCATTAGCTTTTTAGCAGTGCATCCATTTGTGGATCTAGTCTACATGTAATACCTTTAAAACAATCAAACCCCAGAGTAAAATAATTATCTGCCCATAAATCAATTTGAAGAGAGTTGAGGCTGTTCCATCAGATTATTCCACATTGCCACCTCTATTAATTTATTTGGGTTGGTATCTTTTTCTGGAACATCCTAAGCTATATAAAGGGAAATGATAGTGCTAGTTCTCATTACCAATTATTGATTAAAGTTTTTTAGATTGCTTCAACATGGAAAATGGCCATAGTTCAAGATTGGATGTTTGTTTCCTGAGGACTGTAAATAGAGAATCTTTATAGTGGTAAAAAAGGTAAGAAAGACAAAAAGTGATTCATAAAACCTGCTCACAGAAATCTCAGCTTTTAATTCTATGTGTAATTTGTATGTAATGCACTCACTTGCAGAGGACAAAAATTGTAATTAACGTGAATTCCTCTGCTGTGTCAGTAAAGGGTTGCTGTATCAGCAAAAGGCTCCTGGGGCACACTGTTCTGATTTGACCTAAAATAGAATCAGTTTCTAACTTTTCAGCTAAGCTTTGTCTTAGTAACTTCATTTTCTGAAAGTTAACTGCATGTTTTTCCAACAGTTGGTTTTTTTTCTAGAAGTGGTAACACGGGGCATGTGTATGCAGACAGGCCATTGTTTATACTTATTCCTATGGAAACCAAGGCCATCCTTGAAAGGGGCAAAAATGGGTCGCATCTGCAGGGATGCAGGGAGGGGCAGACAGGACAGATAACCCAAAGCTGACCAACAGAGTATTCCATGACATATACATCATACACTGTTTAAAACCAAGGGATCACGAGGGTCAAGCTCTCTTCTTTGATGGCCACTATCCAATACAGACCTTGTCTGAGTATTTTTTCCCTAATTGCAGATCCGCACATTCCTTAATCTGGTTCCTAAGTCTAGCTCCCTCCTGCTGCTAGTCCAGCCTGTGATCTTTTCCTTGTGCCTGTAGTGACGTAGTCATCAGGGAGGGGGAGCAATTTCATATATTTGTACATATTACATTATTTTCCTATTTAATAATATTTTCATTATTATTGTTGTAGTTGTTGTTGTTTCATTAAATCTGTTTTAGTTTCCAAGCCACAAGTCTTTCTTTCCTTATTCTGCTTTCCCTGGGTGGAGGCAGGACTGAGATCACAACTGCTCGTGTTTGGCTACCAGTCAAGCTGGGCTGGGGCTAAACCATGACAAGGGCATGTAAATACAATTATAAATGCTTTTCAAAATGGTATCCCTTCTGCCTGCATGTGCTTTTTTGATGCTTTAAGTGGCAGACATTCATATAAAATTAAAACACAACAAGCCTGTGTTATAGACAGCAGAGAGTTTGTCAGAATCTGTCAAAATTAATGAAAGTTTGGTGCAATAGATTAGATCAAACAATACACTGTTTACCTTCATCTCTATCTTAAACTGAGATTAAGAGAACTGAGGAGTGGGTTACTTGTCTGTCCTACGATAAAACAAAAAAATTGCTGTAGTTTAGGGTGTTCTGGATGGTAGTGATGATGAGGGAAATGATGGAAGTCCCTCTTCTTTCTGCTGTGACAGTGAGCAAGGAAGGCATTGTATCCCTGTGATAACCAGGAAGGAAAAAGCTTTTCCAGATACTTTCTTTTGAGTTTTCTTCTTAACTTGGAAACATCAAGTCTTCTGCATGGTTTCTTTGCCTGTCTGTCAAGAATGCTGAAGAAGCAGTCTGGGCTTCAGAAGAAGATGAATTCAAACAAGACTGCAATAGAAGCAAGAAGTCAGAGCATTTTTCTGACTGGAGGGATAAGGTCGTAGTAGGAGCATCTGAACAAGACAAAAGGAGGAAATGATGTGAAGATGGAGTGATGTGGCTAGCCAGAAATAGGTACATAGAGAAGCGTGTATAATAGCAATGATGGCCATAAGAATGGCAACATACTGTTGTAATAGGTAGCTGGATCATGTTTTGCTCTTTGAAGTCCCATTGGTTTGCATAAAGGCAGTAAAACTGGCTACTTGAAAAGTGACAGAATATCAAAGATTAAGCTTATTAGGTAATGGAATACTCCAAGCAGAGACCGGTGATGAATGGCATTCCTCTGGGGTTGGTATTGGGACTGGTGTGTGTAACATCTTTGTCAGTAACATAGACAGTGGGATTGAGTGCAGGTTTCCTGATGATGCCAGGCTGCCTGGAGGGAAGGGATAACATTCTGAGGGACCTTGACAGGCTGGAGTGGTGGGCCTGTGCATATCTAATGAAGTTCAGCAAGACCAAGTGCAAGGTCCTGCACCTGGGCCAGGACAACCCCAAACACAAATAGAGGCTGGGTGGAGAATGAGTTCAGAGTAGCCTTGAAGAAAAGTACTTGTGGGTGCAGATGGATGAGGAGCTCAACATGAGCTGGCCATGTGCGCTTGCAGCACAGAAAGCCAACCGTATCCTGGGCTGCATCCAGAGAATTATTGCCAACAAGTCAAAGGAGGTGGTTCTCCCCTTCTGCTCTGCTCTTATAAGATGTCACCTGGAGTGCTGCATTCAGTTGTGGAGTCCTTAGCACAGGAAGGACATGGAAATTTTAGAGCAAGTCCAGAGAAGAGCCACAAAGATTATCAGAGGGCTGGAGCACCTCCCTTATGAGGACAGGCTGAGAGAGTTTGACTTGTTTAGAGAAGGGAAGGCTTTGGGAAGACCTTATAGCAGCCTTCTAGTACTTAAAGAGGGCCTTTAAGAAAGCTGGGGAAGGGCTCTTTATCAGGGAGTGTAGCGAAAGGATGAGGGGTAACAGTTTTAAGATTAAGGAGGGGAGATTTAAATTAGAATTGGGGAAGAAATTATTTACTGTGCCGGTGGTGAGTCACTGGAACAGGTTGACCTGATGATCCAGTGGGTCTCTTCCAACCTGGTTGTTCTATGATTCTATGATTCTATGACCAGAGAAGTCATGGATACCCTGTCCCTGGAGGTGTTCAAGGCCAGGTTGAATGAGGGTTTGAACAACCTGATCTAGTGGACGATATCCCTGCCCTTGTCAGGGGGTGTCTGGGCTGGATGATCTTTAAGGTCTCTTCCAACCCAAACCATTCTGTCATTCTATGAAAAATAAGGAGTCACAGAAATAACAAAAAGTAGGAGTGCTGGAAATAATTCCATGTCAACAGTGCATAGTTATAGTTGTCTAGACATGGTAAATAAAGTACAGTTTGATGCACTGCCTTCTTGTTAAAAATGTTTGACTGAGTGGCTGTGCACACATACACGTCACCTTATGCAAATGTGGGGAGTACGTTTAAGCATCAGAGAAGACATTGGGTCTTGGATGAAATGCAGCTGTGTTGTCTTATTTTTAGTTTTGCTGCCATGTCTACTTTCTCCCAATGCCTGTGAAAAGAGAACTGGGTGTGAGGTGTGAAAGCAGACTGTTAACTAAGTTTCTGAAAGAGCAAAACTGCACTGCCCTACCTGAAGACAGGCATTTTATATTGAAGCCAAAAATGAAATTGCCCAGCAGCTGTGCCTTGTCTTTTTGAATCCGTGTAGTTTTCAAACTTGTTTGTGCTTGTGACTTACAGAAAGAGTAAGGCTCTTAGTCTTCCTGGTTTTCAGATGGGCACGGTTTGAATGCAGATGATTTTACTTCAGTGCTCAGAGCAGAGGGAGGGCTGAATTCAGTCATGCTAAGGTTGTGTGAGAAATGTTCCACATTCACTTAACTGAGATGATCTACATATTAACAGATCAGAAGTGGATTTAGGAGACCTGTTGTGCCCTTTTGGCCTGGCCTGCAGACTGGTTCCGAGTATGAAATATCCATAGTGCACTGTCAGGGGAGAAAAAAATAAATTATAGTATCAGAAGCATTTTACGTAAGCTGTATTAACTAATTCTACTGCTCTGATCAGATCTCAGCTGCAGTACTGTCTAGCTTTGGGCAGTGTATTTTTGGAAAGATGGAAGACCAAGTAAGTGATATTGAAAGCAAAACAAGAAAGAAGAGAGGGCCTCAAAATATGGCCTGTTAAACTGATAGAAAGTTTAGGTGGTTTTAGTCTGGAGAAAATGAGACCAAGGGAGATTCACAACAGCAGACTTCAAGTATGTTAGAAATTGATTCTGAGAGAAATAAGGTTTTGACAGAGTTTGCTATTGATAAAGCAGGGCAATAATACACTTGAATTGCAACAAAGGGAATGTGGATTAGGTATTAGGAATACTCTTATAAAGAGAGGCTGGAGCTCTGCAGTGTGTTCCTTAGGGAGGCTGTGGAACCTGCGAAACTGAAGGGTTTTGAGAATAGGCTGAACAAACTTTTTGTGTAATGTTGCTATTTCATGCTGTTTTGGGGAAAAAAAGAAGAAAGGGGAGATTAGGTGACCTCTCATAATCTCTTTCAGTCATTCCTATCCTACCAGAGGTTGTATTTGTCTTGATGTGTAATCTGAAATTTAGGGAGGATCTCCTTCTGTTCTGTGTGTGCATTTATCTCTTTCTTCTTTTTTTTTTTTTCCTTTTCCCTTTTTAAATTTTCTTAGTGTTAGTGTATATTCCAGATGCTGACATACCCAAGATGTACAATAACCACGTTTCAGCTTGTTCTGGTCTTTGGAAAATAGGTTTGGGATATTTTTTTTTTTAAACTTATTTTAAATTGATGAGTAAGTGTTGATAAGACAAAACTTTCTCATTTATTGTCAAAAGTGTAGAAAGGTCATTTGACAGTAGTTCTAAAAGCTGAACTGTTTTACTTACGTGGATGATTTTTATGCAATGTCAGTTTTCCTTTTGGCTGAACAAGCACATTTAGCGGTAAGGACTAAGCCAAGAGGACTGGTGAGATAACTGGGAGACACCTGTTGTAGGAAGTAAGTAATTTCCTTCTGCTTCTTTCCTTTTTTCTCTGTCAGCATTTAATTAAGATAAAAGAGAGTGAGTTGGTAATCTGAGAATTTTAAATGTTGAATCTATTTGCTGTTTAAAAGCTTTGATTTGAGATTTCATTCCGAAGTTCCCCTTATGCATCATGCTTATCATTTGAAAATATGAAATTGCCTGAGATAATCTATTACCTTTGGGAAAAGAATATAATTTTAAGGTAGAATCTTCAAGTCTGATGAGGTTCTGTGTAGATGCACATAAGGAAACATGCTGGATTCAGAGTAGAAGTAGGGTGTCATGAAAGCAGAGTGATGTATATCATCTTTTGGAGGTACTAGTGGGAAATGTACAATTTTGTTTAGTTGTGTTTCCTCAGGAGATTTGCCTCAGGATATTTGTCATAAGTGAAGGTATTAAAGAAAGCCACAAATGCCTCTAACAGTAGAGCCAGAAAGAAGTTTTGTACAAGGATTATGGGAGAAGTATGTAAACTCTACCAGCCACAGTATAAGCCATTGCTTGTGATTTTTATTGTCAATCCTTTTGTTTAGAGCACAATAACGCCATACACATCATAATATTTATTTTGACATGTGAAAAATTTTTCTGCTCTTTGCCTCTCTTGACCTATGTGACAGTACAGTGTAGTCATGTTTTTAACTGACTACCAGTTCTGCTTTTACTAGGGTTGCTAAGCCATTCTCTTCCTGCAAAACAAGGATGTGCCAGATAATCTGAGACCCACTACGTCTACTGAATACTTTCTGGTTAAATCTTTGCAGAATGCTGAAGCTGTGAGGGCAGCCATAAAACCAAGAAAAAAGTGTTTCTAGAAATCCTTGTAGAAAGAAGTGAAGGCTCTGTAGCATTACAGACTAATGGACTTAGGAGGATGAGGTGGAATCTTTCTCATTATACAACTCTGTCTAGGCATGGCTGCTGAACTGTCATGACCTAAAACCTGCTATCTACCTTGTCTTAACTCATACATCTTTTCTGCTAATGCAGAAAAATAAAAAAAAAGATAATTAGTTTACCAAGATGGACAACGGGGGCAGAAGGGATTCTATGAAGAAATCCTTTGGCTTATATTTTCCATTTCTCTTGCAGTTGTTGCTAAATCATAAATTTATCACAGCAGGAGCTTGCAGTGTTCATAGTATTATATCATAGTGACTTACAGAGATGGAAAGAAAATCACATACGTGTGGTGCCAATTTTCAAGAAAAATCTCATCACTCTACCCAGGCATCTCGCTTTTTTAAATCTGGCTCAAGAGAGTTTCACAGACTCTGGAAATTACGTGTACGTTCTTCCACTGATCCCCTTTGACAAATGTATCTAAGAGTTTTTAGGTATGAGCGAACCTGGACTATAAGGCAGGATGATGGCACAGTTGGCTAAGGCTCCTCACTGTGAATTTGTTGGCCAGCTCAGGGATGAAATTTTAGCCAGTACTAGTAATCCTGATTGTCCTATCTTTATTAAAACAGCAATCTGAATTTATCTCTAGTTCTGCCATTTTTCTCAGTAGCTTTGTTATTTATTTGGTGTTTGTATCTTCTGCTTTTCTTGTTTTTTATTAGACTTATTTATTTTTCTGATCTCACATTTGCATTTCTTCAGTCTGGTGTTATACTTAAGATCAGAGCAAGGTGTTTCATTTCCACATGTTTAAAATCAATTTTGAAAAGTTTATGATACATTTCTGTCTATATATTTAAAAAATAATGATTCCAGGTATGTTGCAATGCTGTAGAACCATGATATTTTTCCAGAAATGAGTTTGTGATAATCGAAGTTGCAGATCTTGTCATGTCTATGTCACAGTGGCATCATCAGCAAAGGTTCTGGAATTTAAAGAGGAAAATAATCTATATGCTACCTTAAAAATGCAGTATCCTTCTTTAATAAAAACTAGCCCAAAACCAAAAGAGGTCAAGGCAGCAATGGATTTCTAGCTTGAAATTGTGGCTGTTAACATCAATACTGCCAAAACAGGTAAGTGATATTGAACTATATAGTTTCTTATTTAGAATCAAATTATTCCCTCTTTAGAGAAGTTAAAAAAAAAAAAAAGAAAACCTACAGAACAGAAGAAAGGGAGAGGATTCAAGGAAGTCCAAGAGTGTAACCTTGCAGAGTATCTGCCAAAAACTTCTTTTCAGGAGAAGGCTTTGTGGTCTGTTTTCAATTTAAATCTGAATGTATTATGCTCACCATTAAAATCCCTAAACCTTAGGATGTGTGAGGAAAGTATTGTCTGCTTCAGTAGAACTGCAGAGAAGGATGAAGATAATGTCACTGTGTTGAGTCACCTCTTTATAGACTGGTCAGTTTTCAGTTCAGAGGCCATCGTTAGCTTTGTATCTTTCCTAAATGTCTCCAGAAGAATTAAAGAAGTTAAAAGCTGTGCCCTGCTAGGTAAGAAGAAGAAAATAATAATTATTATAGTTTTCATAAACCTGAGAAAGATGGAAAAAATCTTCCAATGTCAAAATAATATGAAGCTGTCTTATTTCCGGCTCTTCGCAACTACTAAAACAGGAGTATCTGTGAGAATGGAATTTGTTTTATAGCGAAAGCATTGCTGAATAAAGATTTGAATATTTGTTAGGAAGTAGGGCTTACATAATGTTGCTTTTCCGATGATTTACTTCCCTAAAAAGCTGCATTTAAATATTCTTCCATGGATATTCTTTATCTCTGTAGATACTAGCCTGTGCTTTGGAAGGTACTGTGCAACTCTTGCTCCTGTGTTGTTACTCCCAAATTTACACGCTAACATTTTCTCACCCAAAATTTACCATTTCCTTTCAGTCTCATACTAAGATGTCTCTTACACCAAAAAAATTATGCTACAGAATTTTTCTGGTAAAATCTGAACAATGTGATAAAAATTGTTTTTAAAATGTTATTTTTTTGTTATAAACATTGTGCTCAAATTTTGCCACAGCTCAACACTCAACAACATAGTACAGAATATGATGAAGGAGAATTAAATCATGATTTAGTTCCATCTATACTGGCAAAGCCGTATTTTTTCTTAGCTAGGCTGGAAAACTTGTCTGGGTCCCCCAATACTGGTTTTTACAGTGTAGGCAAGACTGACTTTTGTGACTCAACTAACCATGTTTTTCTAATTAGATCACATCCTAAAGGAAAAATGTTACTAAAACATGTGAAAATATAAAATATAAAATGGATAGGGCTTTTCTGGGAAAAGATATATGTAAAACTATGCAAATAAAATACAAAGATGGCAGTGTGGCTGCTGAAGCTCTACTAAACCAAAGGAAAGCTCAGAAGTTTTAGCCTCATCAAGTCACAAGCCGCTTAGACCTGTTCATTGGGAATGTAGTAACAATTTTCGTAAGAAAGGGTCAGCATCCAGGAATCCAGTGTGTCTTCTAAGTCAACTAAAATCACAGTACTAGCCTTTAATTGATATATTTTATTCCTGTGTCTGTCTGGGCTGTGCTTTTTCTAACTGTTCTTTAGGGAGAGTAAGGTGGGAGCATCTGTACTACAGCTGCTGTTCAAATAGAGCAATGCCTTTACTGTAGACAAAACAGTTGGCACAATTGTTTTAATTTATTTGTTTATGAAGAGCCAGAAATAAGACTTTATATTCTTTTGAAGTGGGAAGATCATTTTCTTGAGATTTTTCAAGAAGATGTTTGTCCAGAGGGTATTTCATAAGCTAGGTTAGACAACTATCCAGCATATTTTTTATTTCTGTGATATGACAAAGGAGATTCATCTTTTTCTGTGTGCCATTTCTTGGGATTGTTAGACTTGATATGAAAGTATTTATTAATAGTTTCCACAAAGATGCTGGCTGTGATATAGTTACAAGAACTTGCTGAATTTATTCATAAGTGTGCAGAGCACAAACTGTTCGCTTTTTAAATAATTGCCAATGGAATCTGTTATTTTTCCCTAATTTTCCTAATAAGTAGTTTTAATATCTTTTTTTTGTCTTCAGCTGTTAGATGTACTTGGTTTCACATCTGTTTTTAAATCAAATTCTGTAACGAGTCATTCTAATTAGCTTAACTTAAAATTAGTGTTTGCTCAGTCTTCATTATGTTCAAGTTTTTAAAATGACTGTAAGTACATATTAGAAATGTGTATATATACATATATATGTGTATATGTATAAAAGTCTCTATACATAAAAGAATCTAGCCATTTTTTCTCTTTGAGCTCAGAACCACTATTTTCAAGCATTGATACTTACCCTTTTCTCCAAGGTATTTGTTACTTAAAGGAAAGCTGACAGCAAAGCTCAGTGTATAATATGTAAATCCTTGTGGAAAAATAGTGCCAAAAAACTGTGAAAAAATGGGTCCCGGCAGCTGCGTCACAAGGTTTGACCACTTCAGGCTGGGGTGCCAGGAGATTTGAGACAGATGTTTTCAGACATGCCGCATGCCTAAAACATTTCCAGGGGTCGAGCTACAAATAGTGACTTAATAAGTGCAGAAACAGGAAAAGTATGCAGGAGGACACAAGAGTTTATTCACCCTTAGGTGCACAGCCGGCCTCTTTACATTACATCTGCCTGTCAGGGTTGGCTATTTAAGCTGTCATGCTCTTGGTATTGCTCTTTGTCTGCCTGTGAATAAAGTGCAGCATTGTGATTACTAATCCCACTCCAGTGACTTGACTTTAAATGTGGTTTTGGAGCGGATCCCGGAGTTCTGTTTGCTAAGCTTCCTACTCCTGTTTCAGAGACACCACTGGAGATCTGTGAGAGAGAGCACTGCAGACTGCCCTCCTCCTGTAGACCTGTTGCCTTTTTCTCCCCCCCACCTTTTTTTTTTCCCAAAATTTTTTGAAGGAAATCAATGGATACCAAAGTGATCTGTTTATTCTTCTTTTTTTCTTTGCCTCGGCTGACAGTGGGAAATCACACTGGTCGCATCAAGGTGGTCTTTACACCCAGCATCTGTAAAGTGACTTGTACCAAAGGCAACTGTCAGAACAACTGTGAGAAGGGAAATACCACCACCCTCATTAGTGAAAATGGCCATGCTGCTGATACACTGACAGCCACTAACTTCCGAGTAGGTAAGTACCTAGGACTGTATTTGTCCTTAGCTGTCCTCTCTTGACTGACAGAGGGAGGAGATGTTTTGTTATTAATACCAGTTGTGCATCTGTTATTCTTTGTTTGAAGGGCTGCACTAAGTAGGAACCATTGTATGTTAGACAAACTTTCTGGTATCCTTCAGAAATGTTCCCAAAAGTTTCTTTTGTGTCATAGAAAAAAACCTCCCATATTTTTCATCTGAATTTTCAGCTGCAGGGCTACAACATGCTAAGCTGAAGCTTTTGGTAAAATTCATCCCTCGGAGTTTGTGTTAGTAAATAGAGAAAATGTCAGTTCTGTTTCCACTTTTTGCTTGTTGAATAGGGACCAAATGCACTTAAAGCCCAGCTATCGCAGTGTTTCTGTCTTCAACAAATTGTTCAGGAGTTCTTTAAAAATGCAATCCTTTTAAAAAATTCATCAGCTTAAAAATTTTTCTTACTGCTAAGAGTAAATCAGATTTCATATTAGTCATTTTATAAACTGAAATAATGTTAAGTCCAGTTGAAGTTATTGAAGCCAGTCATTTCTCTGCTGATGTTTATTCTCTCTGCTTGCTCAATAAGAGTATCAGCAGTATGCCAGTCTAAACCCCACAGCTGCTTGACTGTGTTTAAACAGATCCTGAAAGCTGTCTAGGATAATGATTGGCATATTTTAGCAGTACACTATATGATGTTGGTAGCAATTTCTGTGCAAGTATCAGTCTTGGTAAGAGAAATACAGATATATGGAGACATACCTAATCATTTTTTAAATTTGTCATTTCACATTATGATATCCCTATCTGGTCTTAGAAGGTATTTTGTTGTTATCTTGAAAATATAGCGTCATTTTCTAAAAAAACTTAAAATTAATTATTTTACCATTTTGTACTCAAAGAATGTCAGATATGAACATTGTAATTTTAGTCTTCATCTAATATAAACACAAAGTTAGGCAGTGCTGAGTCTGGCCAAAACTGCCCTTTTTAAAAGTGCACTGTATTTCAGGCTCTGAGGGAGAAAAATGCTATTCCAAACTATTATTCTTTTCATCCCGATAGATGATTCAAAAAGCAGTTCGCTCTCTTAACAGTCCTACTAGACTACCAGGCTGTGGCTGAAAGCTCTTGAAATTCATAACCCATTCCCTGATAACATGCATGTTTGTAAAAATATATGTATTTTGGACTAATAAAACCAGTATTTTAAAACAGCAATATGGCACAGGTTTTGTTTGTTTATGACTGTTTTGAGGCATTAAAAAAGAAAAGTATTTTGTAAAGGAATTATAAATCAAATGCTTTTAACTAGTGTTTACTGTCAGTAGAGATTTTTACCAATGTTTTGGCACATACTAAGGTTAAGTACAGTTTTAATTTTCTGACTCCTTTGAAAGGGTAGGGTAATTCTTCTTCTCCTCCTCCCCCCCTCCCTCCATTTGACCTATTTTTTTTATTGCAATTATGAAATGCTGAGAATGGGCAGTCATGTAATTTGTCTGCTATGTAAATTTGTGCTGTAACATGACCTCTCAAATACTTGAAAACTTGGAGAGTGGAAATCGACCTGTGAAGACGTGTTCCACACCTTCCTTCCTGGCCTCAGGCCATGCAGCTCATGATGCACTGTGTACAATAGAGCAGAAATATTCAACAAAAGTAGCTCATAAGAGTATTTGATGGAAAGATAAGGGAGCGTTATGTTTAAAAATGTATAAAAACAAGCTGCTACACATAAATAGGGATTTTTAACCTGCCTATAGCTATCTGTCTTCACTCTTCAAAGGACCAAAAGCATTCACCACATCTCTAAATGTTGTCAGTTTTACAGAAGAGGAATAAGAAAGAGATCTGGACTATGACTTCAAAGCTCTCCAGTTAAAAATAAAAATGCTGTGTGAATCTAACTTCTTAATAGCCAGAGAGTATCTACACCTGTAGATGGAGTTATGTCAATAATCTCAGATTTTTAGCTTTTGAATCAGAGATTAAAATACATATTACTGAAATAATTTTTATACCTGTTCTCAAACTAGTGCCTCTCATTAGCTTAGGCTTGTCCTGATAGACGTGTCTCCTGATACACAAAGTAGAAGTAATTTGGCTCTTTCGAGATAATTTTTTTTGTTATATTTTTAACATTTGTATTAGATTTTGCTTCGGTTTTTTGGCTTTCAAGTCCCTGTTCTAAACTTGTTTACTTACTGTTTATCCGAAATTCATGGAAATTCTTACTCTGATCATTTGACATTTTAAAAGCACAACCTTGAAACAGAATGTCATGTCAGAAAATACGTACTTGAAGCAGCAAACAGTGTTTTTTCAGTATATTTTTTAAATGTATACGTTCTTCTTAAATCCAGAAAAGATAAATTCACATGCCCTGTTTGGGAAACTGACTACTATTACTAATAATAGATACATACTGTGAGTGGGGAAATTGAGAACTGCTTTAGGTGGTTAGATCTAAATATTTCTGTAGAAGGAGAACAGAACACAAGATTGAATTTAGATTTTCTGGCAACAGTTTGCAGTTAGCCATCACTTTGTTCTTAATAATCCATTCTTTCTAGTAATGAATCAGAGTAAAATTTTGTGTCTGTGTTTTAAACCTTGTCCTGAACTTCATAAACACTTTTTATTTTCAGATACAGTAAGTTGCAGTACCTGTACTAAAACTGCTCAAGTTTTCCCATGTGTTATTTTAGCTTCTTAAAATTTGCTCAGTTTGTCATTTCAGCTGAAACTTGGTACCAGTGTGTCGAGGCAAGGAACAAATCCTGCTTCCTGAAAATTTTATTAGATATGGATAAGCTATTAAAAACAAAAGCCCACAACCAGAAACAGATTGGGGGAAATGTAGTTTTTCAGGTAGCTAAGATTTTGGCTGTTCTCATGAAAAGCTCTAGCATTTCAATTGAAGGTGATGAAAGCTTGGTATTTAAAAGGAAGGATCTCCTTGTTTGCTGTCTGCTTCAGTGAAACTTTGGGCTCTTTTGCAGTTTCATTTTGTGAATGGGATGTGTTGCACTGTTAAACTAACCAACCTCCAGTATTTCATTGGCTTGAAGAATGACAGCATATATTCTGAGTAGAAGCTTCTGCTGAATAGATGATTCTCATTATTCTATTGGATTGATGCATGTGCAGTTTTTATAGTATTTCAGTCCTGTTATATCTACAGAGGCTTGTAAAACAGGGTCAATGTATGTACATAGGAGAGGATATGTGTAGAATAACATGAGGTTTCTGTCTTATTCACTGTTGAAGTTAGCGATGTGTCCTGTTTCTCCTCAAAAATTATTCCACATTCCAAAATACCTATTTTTGAAATGAATTTTCTCTCTGTAACGAGTGGGAGGACAGCAACTAATTTGTAACTGTAAAATGAGGCAGTAAGGAATTAGGAAATGCTCAAATTAATGTTCTTCATGCTCTTTAATTTTTTCCCTGTTGTGCATGTGTATTTAATTATAGATTTACGTTCTGTTTTTTTCCACAGGATCTTCACCTCATTCATTGCACAGGAGTGACAGAACTTAGTAAAGGAAACAGTCATTTACTGCTTAGGTTTATATTCACTGTTCATTTGCAGTACTGAGTCTCATTTAAAGTGGTTCATTCAAACTGTTACAAATGAGAAGTTATAGATGCATGCCATTTAGTGGAGTGCCTATCTTTCTGTAAAAACTTTGTGATTGGGCACTTGTCGGTATTTGTGTCAAGCAGGGAAGTAGCAGCATTCTGCAGATGGAAGCCAAAGAGAGTTTTCAGATTTTTTTTTTCCCCCAAGATCATAGAAGACAATTGTGGCAGAGGTGGTGATAGAATTACTGTTCTGCTACTCCCCTTTATGTCACTCTTTAATGCTCTTCACTATCTTTTCTTTTAGCGTTGCCTTCCCTTTTTCTTCTGATCCCTTTTCATATACCCTGCACAGTTGTCCTTCCTCCTGACTTTGCTCTGCACAGCCATAGTTTACTCAGGCTGTTATTGGGGATGAAGGAATATTTTATTGTGTGCCTTCCCATGGAAGAAGAGCAGATTTTTAGGAACCCTTTATTTCTTGTTTCATTGAATTTGAGTGACAGTTCAAGTGTTTCTCTCCCAGCTTCACTGGTCTTTGTAGGGAATTGTGAGGTTGAGAATTATGTTGGATATGTGTTGTGGCCTCAAGTCCATGTGAGCCATTCTTCCTGGACAGAGAAGTGATGAGAAGATGTTTGTTCATTCTCTTCTCATCTGTAAGAGGTCCATTAGTCTCTAGTCCCATATTAACATGTTAATAGGAATCCACCAGATGTCAATTGGTGACATGGTGTCATAGCACCCATAGTGAAAATGTAACTAGTCCTTCCTATTTTGAAGGACTAGGTACATTTTTTTAGTCATATAGTTTAGAACTTTCAACATGTATCACATTTATCTGCATATTCCATGCCCTGTGGCAATAATGCTCAAGTTAGAATGCCTATTGAATTTTGGCATATTCCCTGTTGGAATTTTCTATCAAAAAAATTTCCTGTTTTACTGTGTTGACTCTGTACAAATATATTTGGATAACTGAGGTTGTCCAGAAGTTTCCAATTATGTATAGGCAGAAACTTCCAAGAAGCACCATCAACGTTTTGCTCAAATTTTTTTTTGGTCTTCTGTTGAAAGTAATGAAAGAAAATTTGACCGATGTATTTTAAAACAATGAGTTATTCAAAGGGAATTTAGTAAAGACTCACTGTGTAATTCTTATTCTGACAGAATTGCCTATCTAAGAAAGAGTCTAGTGAGCACAATTATTCAGAACTAGCATAATTATTCAGAACTATGAAAACATAAACTAGTTATTTTCTAAAAAGTTGATATGATGCCAGAATTTTATTCAGATGTACATGATCATGAATTTCTGTCAGTGCTGTAGAATTTAACATTGCTTTTTATTCAAGCACTTCTGGGCGTCTCGAAGTTGTGCAAAAACCTGTAAGCAAACCAGCACATTATCTGTGGTCTATGTATGACGGGAAATCTGAGAGTAATGAATGTTATTGTCTTGCTGCCATTTCCTGTGCAATGAAGTTGTTTCTTTGCTTCATATGATACATACTACACGTATGCTACTACATTTAAGAGATACTGTAAGATTATGATATTTGAGGAAGATCTATCAATATTGTTTGGTATAGAAAGGCATTTATGGTAAATAATATTTGAGGGCAAATTTGATGGCATATAAAGGCATAAAAAAGACCAGGACCTTGTAGAAGTATTTGTGTAGATTAGTGAGAATTTACAGACTCTTCTGGCATCTTGTGAGGTGCACAATGTTGTTCAGCTTTCAACAAATCATATTTTCTTCTTTGTTTTGTTTTATTGGGTTCAGTAAGAGTTGCTAGAATGGCAGCATGTTAGAAGAGATGCTTTCTTCTCTATGACTAAGTGATGTTTACTACTTGGTGAATGGTGTCAGCCTGGGCAGATGACCTATCATGTCTGATCTGTGTAACTTGTGTCCCAGCAAAACGCTGTTACTATGGCTTCAGCTGAAACTTAACAGATGTACATGTAGCTTCTCGAATGGAGGGTTTAAAATAATTGATAACAAATGTCATGCATAGATTTTTTAATTCCTTCTGGTAATGGAACTAAGGAGAATGGATTTTTTCTAAATGCTTTGGTTTTCAACTTGATTATGTTCCATCAGACATACTAATTGATGAGGAGCTTATTTCTGGAATAACTGCTTAGCTCAAGAGCAGCATATGATAATTCAGAGTCTGTTTTTAGTAGTGTATTCTCTGTGGATAAGAGTGAAGTGAGACTTTGAAATAGGCTTGGCTTTTGCGCTTGAACTTGCTGTAGTATCGTCCTTTTCTGAAATAGTTACGATATAAGAACCTTGCTATTCCCCCGGTATTGTCAGTTGAGTCCTTTTACTGTCTCTATACTGGCTACCTTGTAGCCTTATTTGGTAGAAGTTTTGTTGCTACTTTTGCAGCAGTAATTATAAATTCTGCTCTGCCAGGCTTTATTGTTTTATGCTCTTTTTGCTGCTAGATGAATTTTTTTTTTCTTTTAACAGTCACTGGCAGACACTTGAAAAATTCAGAATTCTCGGGCAACTTGGTTAAAAGATTAAGTTTTTAAACTAATCAAGTAAGTTGCTCAGTCTATCAAAGTGTGTCTTTCTCTCAGAAAAAAAAGAAAAGAGAAGAAAGGATCAGGACATTAGAGTTTATTCACTGTTTTAGCTGGTAATTTGAAATTCAATCTGTGTAAATGATGACCATGCTTGAAATATTTATTCATGCAGCAGCACTGTAACAGCTGTAGCAAAACAAAGGCCAAGTATTTTTTCCTCAGAAACTGGACTTAGTGGCTAACACAGAAAGAGGGCAAATAATGATGGAACTATTTTATGAACTGTTTACATCCTCTGCATTATAGAAAATACTAGGAAAAAAGGTATTTCCCAGTTTGAAGAGCCAACATAAAACACATTGGGAGGAACCAGTTATCATAAGCATCAATTTAACAGGTATTCCTTTTTTCCAATCTCCCTTTGTTCGAAGTAAATTTGAGTAGACAGGAGAATGAATTCATTTACTTACCATCCAGGTAGTGTCACATAGACTTTCCTAATCTGAATCAATAGTGGACTAAAATTCTATCCTGTGATCTAAGTGTATCAGTCTGTAGCCTGAGCAGTGCTCAGGGTTTTAAAACGTTAATCATTGGCCACGTATACTCAAATTACAAAGAAAAATTATATCTTAAGGACTTTGTTGTTGTTGATATCCTCATCTGTTCAGAAGGAATGTTTTCTTTCCCCTATGCATTTATCAGTACTTGTCATCAACAAGTAGTTCTGGTTTCTGCCATACAGCTTACAGCATCTGTGAGCTCTTTCTTCATAATCTTAAAATAATTATTCAAATTTAACATCTTTTCCTTTGATTCCAACAGTGGCCAGATGCTGACTTAAAGAAAATGCATTGTTCAGACAGATGATTTTAATGAGGTTGAACTTAGACAAACCTGTTAGCGACTCGTATCCACTCCCTTGCACACCTTAAGGACTTCAGACCATCACTGCAAAGCAGAAGTCCATCTGCTGTCAAAGGACTCGCCAAGCTATATTCTAGAGAGTACTGTTTTTTGGATGTGCAGTCATAGGAAAAACCACAAATGGAAACGGTACAAAATCCACACCTGCAGCCATTCAAAACCACATGGAATATGTTTCTCTCAAAGTTAAAGCAAAACAGAACACAAAGTTAAAATGCATAATGCTTTATTTTACTGTATATGGTTTTAATTTATAGGGATTAGTTTATGTGCATCTGACTTGGAAGTACTGTAAAAACAGAACTAAGAGTGCATTTATTTGAATGATTACATTGTTGCATATTCAAATAAACACTCTACCTTGTACAGCCATAATTTTGTTATTGCTAAACCAAATGTCTTTGCACATACCTCACTGAAGATCAAGTATATGCCAACTTCAGCTTAAAAAAGAAGAAAGTTGCCTTTGAATTATGCAAGTACAGAAGAGTCTGAGAAATGTCTTTACTGGTTGAAATATGTCATTTATCACAGAGAGATTTCTTAGCAAGCAGGTTTATATTTAATGTGCAAGCAGCTATCCCTGCTCTACTAATCACAGTCTTTCCCCATTAAGCCTCCCTCTACCATTTATTCTTTTTTTTGTTTATTCTGCTCCAGGTAATTCCCCTGTCTCTGCACAGTGTAGCCTGTATAACTTTCTCCTATTCATTCCATCTATAATTAATTCTTAGATTTGAGTATCACTGTAATTGAGAGGCCTGTTTTGTAGTGCAGATGCACAGAGATTTCTGGATCTTTTTTCTGGAACATAAGCCATATCATTACACACTCATTTAAATTCTTTGAGATTTCTATCCATAAAAAATCTGAACTGTTAAAAGGGGCCAGTGAACATTCCACCTGGTATTTACATATGTGAGTCAAGTTCAAGTCCACAGCAATTTGAAACATTTTTTTGCAAATCTCTTAATGTCTTGAGTGATGCCAGTCAATGAATAGAAGGAAAACTGGATATTTGCTGCTTGCACAGGAAGGGAGTTGAGTTTTAAGAAAGCCAGTCACAAAGACTATTTCTCATCTTTATTTTCTTTAGTGAAATACATTGTTAGTTGTATGTTTAGTTTAATTTAAGGATGATAAGTTGAGCCCCAAAGGAAAATTTTTACCATTATTTTTACCATTATTCAGAAGCTCCATGTTTGCAGAACTTTAAGCAACTCTTCATATCGAAGTTTAGGAATGCAAATTCTCCAACTCCTGCCTAAGAGGGACTGCCTGTGTTCGTAGACTGTATAGGGCAGCAGTCTCCAAACTTTTTGATTGCACTTCCCTACCAGTAAAAAAATTCTGAGCACGCACTCCCTATATGTGTTTGCTTATTTATAAATGATATACACTTATTACTCTACATATCATATGTGTGTGCATAATAAAGCATACACAGAACAGAAATTAAAAATAGATGAGATAATGATAAAATAAACTATTTTGAAAATTTATTTTATTTGTTATTAGTAAAAAACATATTTCTTTTCAGCATCCTAGTAGCTTGTTTTGCACACCACCTGGCATGAGCACACCCTGCTTTGGAGACTATTGGTATAGGGAACAAAGGAGACCAGCTCCATAGCATAAGCTGTAATATTCTCTTCCGGCAGTGTGTCTGTCCATCATGTCTCTCTTAGATGCTATATATGTTAGTACTAGAACACCTTTTTTTTCAATCTAGTCTGAAGTCACATGTGTGCAAGAATTCCTATTGTGACAGTGGGGGCAAAAGAATTTTTTTGTACTTGCGGATGTTTGGTCAGGTACAACATTGTGGTATGAAGCTTGTCAATGGGGTTGCATGCAGCTCAGAGGAATTGGATGCACAGTTTAATTGCTTAGAAATGGACAAGACTAGCCAGTGTCCTGACTGTAAATTAGGTTTACTCAGCTTGTATAGCCAATTATACAGCTCTTTGAGGTTGTTTTAACAACACATATGAGAAGTGTTTAAGTTGTGTGGGTTTTAATGGATTTCCAACTGTATATTCTCTGTAGAGTAACCTTTATCATTCCCACTCATTAGCACTGACTCTGCTCCTTTTCTTCTTCAGAACTCCAGGATTTGAGTCTCTTGCTTTTCACTGGTCTCCTATGATCTAATTTATTACTCAGTCTCTGAATAATATCCTTTCCAATATTCTCATATTGTGTCACTGCCTCAAGGTCAACTCCCTAGAAAACCTTCCAGCTTCTTGTAACATAGCCAGTGCCAGAAAATCTTAGATAGTTTGTTTTTCATGTTTTTTTTAACTAGTCCAGAAAGGTCTGGATTATGAGCTATTATTTGTGTGCTATTTGGTGTCCACTTGGAAGAATCTAGTCTTTATTCTTGTAAACTTTTTCACTCTTAAATGAGCAATGTGGTAATGTTACAGTAATCAGAGAGCAGTCTCCTGATGCATGGAAATTATGGATATGTTTGTAATGACTACAGTTTGTGGCTTTCGTTTTCTGTTCTAAACATTGTTTTGTTATTGGAGGATGTCTTCTGGTATGGAGTGCAGTGGATCAGTGTTTATAGGCAGTTCGGATCTAAAGTTGGAGGTTCGTAACTGTCATGGTTTAACCCCAGCTGGCAACTAAGCCCCAGAGAGCTGCTCGCTCACTCCCCCTGGCTGGGATGGGGGAGAGAATCGGAAGAGTAGAAGTGAGAAAACAAACCAAAACAAGGAATTCATTCACTACTTCCCATCGCAGGCAGATGTTCAGCCATCTCCTGGAAAGCAAAGCTTTGTCATGCGTAACAGTGACTTGGGAAGACAAATGCCATCACTCCGAATGTGTCCCCCCTCCCTTCCTTCTTCTTTTCCCAGCTTTATATGCTGAGCATAATATCTTTTGGTGTGGAATATTCCTTTGGTCCCTCACAACCTTTTGCACACTCCCAGCCTGCTTACTGGTGGGATCACGTGAGAAGCAGAAAAGACCTTGAGTCTCTGTAAGCACTGTTCAGCAGTAACTGGACCATGCCTGTGTTGTCAACACTGTTTTCAGCACCAATCCAAAACATAGACCCATACTAGCTGTTATGGAGAATATTACCTCTGTCCCAGCCAAAACCACCACAATCCCACTCACCAAATCTTACTGGTGTGCCCAAGTCAGGACCCTAGTAGTGGGTGATTGGAGACACCTTTGTAACAGGTTGTCCTATGGATGTCCTGAAACGCCTGTTGCGGAAGCCTCTTTTCACAGACGGAGTAGGAAACCTCAGGTAACAACTTTCCAAACTTAGATGGCTCAAGAAGGCACAGAAGCTTAAATGGGATGAATCTCAGCATAAATGTCTATTATTCACTTGTCAGCAATGGTAAGGTTATTGCAATCTGTTTATATTTTGTATTCTACAGGAAATTGTTAAAGAATGATGATTTTAAAGAAGTGTTGTTAACATGCTACACTTTCAAGCCCAACCTTCCCAAGAGATTTTATTTCAGTTATATGTCTTGCACAAAGAGGAAAATTAACATCAACACACTGTAGAAATCTGAAGAAATGCATAGACTAGTTTCTCAGTATTTATTAGCATCATTGTCAAATGTCTGACGCTGGTCACTTACAATGCACTAATTCCTGATGAACAGAAAGTAGTGAGGTTTTTTCCCCTAGTATACTGATTTAGTATCTTGTGTTACGCTCAAGACATCAGGATCAGCTCTAATAAAATGAATAGATTCACCAAATATGATCAGGGTAGGAGTGAGTCATCACTTACCACTGTCTATCCCACTACCTCTAAAAATAGTGTCTGAATTGTCCCAGATATTGAGTATATTAGAAGCAGATTTAGCAAAGAGTGACTGTGAATATACTGCCTATTACTGAGCCAAATCCTCCTGTCAATCATTTCTCAACTACCATAATTTTTGATATAACCTTTGTTGAGTAACCACAGCTTTAGGCCGTTTTCCATGACAGAGCATGCCTTTTATTTTTCTGATGGCATTCAAATATTCAAATATTGTCTTTTCAGCCATCCCATTCTTTCCACATGGTAATATTTTAAGGGTTTTGGTAGCTGTCGGCCAAATGGTGCTTATGTCTGTCACCTAAACCACAGACCTATGGTTGCATTTGACGTGTCTGAGGGTAGCTAGCTTATCACATGAGCTTGAAAGGACATGATACAGATCCTGTGAGACTTCCATGCCCTTTGGCCCCACATTGAGGGATGGGTGAAACACTTAGGGGCATATCAGGTGTCTCTTGATTGAATTTGTGTGCACATTTTCAAGTCACCAACATTCAACTTTTTCTTTCTGAGATGTTTTGAAGTACTGAGTTTAAAACTGAGGAAGGCTTACATGTAGTGTGGTGAAATTATCTTATGCTTGCTCTGGATTTCTTGCTGGTCAATATGCTTATTCAACAAAAGTATATTTTTCTAAAATGCATTGCAGCATTGTCCTTTATGATCTGAACCTGCTTCCCAGTTTTTATTATTGGGATCTCCTATACTTGACAATGTAGTTTCTATTAAAGTATGACTGATGACACGCTATTGATATGCTTTTATAATGAAAAACTGAGATGCAATGGGGCAAGCATGTAGCCTGAGACAGCTCCCTTTTTCATAAGTAGGCAGTTCTTCTTCTTTAGTGTATACCTAATTTGTTACACTTACTACAACTAATTTAGAGTGAGTTGACACTAGCATTAAGTGATGGTAATCACTAGACAACCTTTCAGCAACTCTCATCAAGCTCAATTACTCATGGAGATAATGATCATCCCAGAAGCCGAGCCTGTACTTACCAGCTAAGTTAGAGGATGAATTTTAAATGGAAAGTTTGCTTTTAGGTGATGTGATAGTGTAAAATGCCTGAAGATGCATGTGATCTGATTTTGCAATGCTTTCTTCTACTTGCCTTCCTTGGTAATTGCCACATAGTGCTGCATTAAGTAGCATCACAGACTTTCCTACAATTAGGCTTTAAGGTACAGCATGATTTGCTAAAGCTTTGTACTTTTAGTGGTACATGGAGGAGCTTGAGAAGAACTGATGAAATACAGTTTTATTTGAAGAAATACATCTTCCAATCTTGTGAGAACAACAGTGAAAACACTGAGAGATAGCTAGACTGCATTCCAGAAGTGGGGTTTGGGGTTTTTTTAGTGTTTCCTTTCCTTTATTTTAAATGCATTGTTCTAGATCTGTAATAGAATTTAAAAAAAACAACTGCTGTAGTTCCTGGGTTTGGAACTTTGTTGTCAACATATATACTGCAAAGAAAATACATGTTTGTGTATGAGAAAGCATATTAAGTTTATTTTGTAAAACGGTATGACTGCAATCTGAAAATGGTGCTGGCTACAACAGACGCATAGTGTATCTATAACTTTTTTTGGGGTTATTTTCAAAAATGTAAGCATGCAACAAATTTAGAGTAACTGAATTGATAAATCATCAAATAGCCATAGCCATGCTGACAGCTGTTGACTTCCTAAGTGCAATGTCTCTTTTTAAAAACAAAATCTATGTGGTATGATCTTTCATGGAATAGTGAGAGTGACAGAAAGAGAAGGCTGTTTGGAAATTTCTTTATTTTTTTCTGTTGACAGGAAGAACCCTTCTAGAGCAAGAGCAATTCCTTAGTATTCGTGACAGCATATTTTAAAATGTGAAATCGCACCTGTCTTTTTTTCAGTGGAGATTCTTTGACAAACAAAAATTAAAATTGGAATTGATTAGGAGGAAAAATAAATGGAAAAGCCTGAAAAGATCGGAATTACTTTTGAAAGTATTCAGTTATGATTCTGCAAGGATGAAGGAAGACCCCAACCTGATTTTGTAATGATAAGTGGGACACAGGGGTTCACCGATGACAAATAGAAGGAGGGAAAATAATGATAAGTATAAACTAAAAGTTATTAAATGCAGGAAGGTAGTAAGGATAGTTAAGGAATTCACAGAGACATATTCCAGGCTAGCCATTAACTATTACATGAGAAGCCCGGTAGTGCTACAGGAGATAAGATACGACAGGCACATTTATAAACTAATTACTGCTGATAGAATAAAAGCAGAAGGATTGAATGACTATTTGCTTTGTGTGTGGAAACAGTCTGTCCAACATACATGCATTGTACAGAAATGCCTGATTACTTTCTGGAGCATCAGTGACTAGAAATACTTGTTAGAGATGATTTCAAAGTAGATGTAAGTACCATCTTGTATATGACTGCTGTTAAATTCAAGATGATAATGTTAATAAAGGTGCTGAAAGGATGAAACTTCATGCTTTCGGAGAAGCATACAGGTTTTTTTTCTCTGCTTTAAAGTTGTAGGTCCATGTTGGATCAACAAAAACTAGATTTCAAAAATATTTATAAATTTCACAGTCTAAGAGATATCTCTAAGTAGCCCTCTGGTTACATTAATGAGCATTTTCAATAGAGGAAACGAGAATCTGTTTGATCTCAGAATTTAGTTGACCTCAGAAAGGGCCCGTTTTTCCAGTGTGGCCTTGGAAACTGGCGAACAAATGCTGTGTTATGCCACTGGCAGGAGGTGGAAGCTAAAACACTTTTCCCCTTAATTGCTCTGCCTGGTTTCCTCACACTGAAATAAGGATATTTCATCTGTTCTGTCATAATATGATAGAAGGAGAGATGCATTTCTAGGACAGTTCATGTTCTCCTTTGTTCTCCCTAAAGCAATTAATATTTAAAAGCCCCATATTATCATAATACTTAGGAGTTTAGGGTGCTCTTTGCAGCGAAAACATCATCCCAAGGCTTATGTATCCTGGTTGGTAGTTTCTGGGTAAAGAAGTCCTATGTAGAAGTTAAATGTGTACATCTATATGTGATGTGTACGCAGATCTCCTTACTCTGGGATTTTTAGAGGCATCCTGCTGCTTTGGGCTTCCTGACAGAGTTGATTATGGTTGCAGTTGTGTTAGAGTGGAGTGAAGACAGTTCTTGCTACTTGAGGGCAACTCATTCTCTTGTTTAAGAATTCTTATTAGTTGAGTTCATCCTTGGACTCTGATGTTTGCTTGCATCTTTGATGCTAACAGTGTTGAAATATCACATGCACTCAATTGCAAACCAATTAAATGACCCTGCAATGCAGCTTAGCACTGATACTGTGTTGTGGGAGTGGCAGATGCAAGTAAGAAGTGAATATAGGACATGTCATCATTCTGCATTTATCTGTAGTGTTTGGGGAGTTTCTTTTAATATGTGCACGATCCAGACAGGAATAACACCACAAACCTTGTTTATTTTGGCAATGACTTGGTTTCCTTGTCTGGATAAACAGCAGTACTTATGATCCTATTCCCAAGTGGAGCTGCATTGCTTTGTTAAAGATCCCTTGGTAATAATAGTTAAGAAATATAAGACAAATTCTAATGAAATCAGTCACCATGGTAATTCCCTATAGCTGAGAATCCAGTTTAGTAGCTGCATATTTTTTCTTATCATGCCATTAGTTTTGAGGTGGGTTCTTGTTTGAAATTTTCCTTTTCAGCATTCATTGCAGACCTTATTTCTTTCTGGAGGAGGCATCTGAAGTGCGTTCAGTATCATGTTCAGCCTTTTATGATGATTTCTATTAATGTATTGCAGCGTTCAGAGTAAAAATTCACTTGGTAAGATCCTTGTAATATTTATACATGTACTAATATGCAGTATGAAGGTGGTAGTATAAGGGACCTCATTTAATATAGCTCTGTATCACTTTCTGGTCAGAAGTCTGGCGTAATGGAACATATCACCTTGAATGACAAAGTAGTTTTTTTCCACTTGTGAACATTTCTGTGTTTTACTTCTTTCTTACTGAACAAATGCGAATGTTAATGCAAACGCTGAAGTGACTGCTGCATTTTTTCACAGGATTGAGACTTGGGTGTTCATATGCAAAGGAACACATATAACAGCTTCGAATGTATTACATTGATGATAGTTATGACTGCAGAAACAAAGAATAAGGAGAAACAAAATCCTGGGAGTAGATTTTGGTGTTCTAATTCGCAAATTTATCAAATCTAATAAAAACAGCTGCCGTTATTTAAGAAATGTACTTTGAAGTTATGATGTTCTTTGAAGTATGAGCCTTAACTATACTGTTGTTGTCTGTCATTCCTACTAATTTACAATTATTTGTTTTACAAATATTACATGTTTAAATTCATGCCATTTGAGGGGAATCTATATTTATGTAAGCTAATTTAAAACTACTGAAACTAGTAATAAATCTAATGGAACTATTTACTAGTGATATTTCTGTATGACAGCTCTACCATTGTTTTTTTTGCATTGTAATTTTTTGGTGTACCCAACTGAGAAAGTGCTCACTGTTGTTCTACCCACCTTTCCTGCACTGATTTTGCAGCAACGTTCTTACTTTTACAAGTATCTTTAAAAATATAATTGCATGTTATTATGCGTATTACAGGGTATTATTCTGGCTAACTTCATGCTTTATACTTAAGCCATTGTTGATGCATTCAACAAAGGAAACTGGAGGACAGCCTCAAAACATTTTTACATTGTTGAGTACTAGAGATTTCATTAAAAATTGCTGTGACAGGGGGGCTTATCCCCCAAGCAATAATGCTGTATGTTATGTACCCTGACTGCTCTCTCAGCAGTAGCAGGGTATCCATTTCTACATGTTTGCTTATGTCTGGAACCAGCTCTGGTTCCAATCCTCACTGTTTGGATCAGTGAGTAGCAGCTGTACGTAACATGGGATCTGTGGATGGTGACTAAGCTATTCACATGAGCAGGGCATCCCTTTCCTGTTTTCAGTGGTGAGCAGAAAAGAGCATTTTTTATCTGCTGCTGGAGCTATCACCATCAAATTTGCTTTTAAAAAGTGTGTTTGATAGAATGATTTTCTTAGAAGTTATCAAAATACAAACATTAGGATAATTTCTGAGGTGAATGTAGAGGTCTTGTGGTATTAAAACAGGGCCATTTAAAGCTTATTTTCTTTTCTCCTTCTGCTTCCCAAAGCACAGTTTTGTAATATCAAAGTTCTCTTAATCTTACTTAAAAAAAAAGAAATTGGTTATTTAACTTTCAACTTCTTTACCTAACACTTATGGATTACAACCAGGAATATGAAAACAAAATCATTTAGGATGGAGTACTTAGAAAATAAAGAGACAACAAGTAAGGCATGGCAAAAAAAAATAGGGGAATAGGGAAGTGTCTAAACTGGAGGACAGCATCGTTACTGTAGCTCATGCCTCTGTGCCTCATGTAAGTAACAGAGTTTCTGCAACAAGAAAGTAGATATAAGTTCAGAATAATTGCGTAGATATGTGAATAGCACCGTTGGGTTTCAACTTTTACATAAAATGTATGGTGTTTAGAGGCACTGCATAAGAAGAAAGTTGTATATGGCAGTGCTTCCCCTCAATGAATGCCACCTCTTTCCCTGTGAAAAATTGTATTTAGTAGAATTGCGTGCTAGGCCCTTCGTGCTTAGTAACAGCATAGGTGAAAGATGCCCAAAACAACACTGGATAACGGTGTAGTACTCCGAGACAAAAATTAATCCGCTGGTTTATGATGCATTCAGTGGAAATACTGTAATCTAACGAGCAGTTTAAGATTTTCCTTGGAGAACCTGCTGATGTAATTGAATAGTGCTTACACATGAATAGTTGGTAGCAGGTAAGGAGAAAAGGCAAAGAGTGGTGAGGGAAGGTGAGACAGAAACTGACACGTTCCCTGCGGCATAAAAGAAAAGCAATTTGGAGAGTCAGAAGAGGAGCATTCCAAAACTCATCATTTTCTTCAACACTGGTTACAGGAAGAGGTTTTCCATCAATCCTTAGGGCTTATTTGGGTAAGCATGGGCTATTTTGTAAGGATTAGGAGGATTTAGGTGCTTGGAGTTTGTTTTGCTGTGCATTATTTTGATTAAATGAAAACATTCGGAATTGATTAAATTAGTTTGTCTGGAGCTGTTCAAAGTTGTTTGAGTATCTTGAAAACAAGTTAGATGATGTAATTACATGGACAAACTGTTTATCAGTGGTTTCCTAGCTTCTTTGTTCATGGTGTCATACCCTAGTCTTATGTTTCCAACCTAAAGCCGTGGCAACTTTTATCAGGACTTGTGTTGCAAATATCCTCCTTTTTCTGTGCATTCAGCTTTTCAGAGATGCCCTGTGGGGACATCTTGACACACCTTCTCTGCTTGGCTCATTTTTAACAGTGGTACCCACTAAGCTGTGCCAGGCAGGGGGGAATTAAGGCCTTTAGATGCCAGAGAAATCAAAGCTTGTTGTCACCAGTAGATTGCCCAAGGATAAGAATATTTCTTAGAAAGTTTGAAATTCCCTAAACCTATCTCTACATTTCTAAAGGATGGATATTCATTTATATTAAGAAATCATTACATTAGCTTAATTGTAATTTGGCTGATTCTTAAAAGACAGCTGAGAGATTTGTCTTACAGCAGGTTGAAATGAAGAATTTGTTGCCTTTTTATGTCCATTAATACTTGATTTGTTTTGTTTGTAAGATACCCACGAGTGAACTGAAATTTCTTGTTGTCTAGTGCTGACCTATCTCTACGTTTTTGCCAGGCTCTAGGCAGTTAGAGGGTTTCTCACCGTAATGGATATTTTTATTTCCTTTTTTTCCCCCTTTTCAGAGGAAATGGCAACAGCCCAGTGAGAATCAGGCTCCAGTGCACTCCTTGTCTAAACACCAGTTGTGAACACATGTGCAAACCCAGCATCTTCAGATGGCCTTTCCTAGCATGTGGGTCTGGGTTTTGTCAGGAGTGTCCCCTATGCCTCTAGCAGCATTCAGCCATTCTGTTTCTTTAAGTTCTTCAACCTCAGTGACAAAAGAAAACAAAGCAAAAAACTTTAATCAGAAGTTGACCTGTTCAAACATACCCTGGCTTTGTATCCTGTTCCTATCTTTAGTGGTCCTTTCCCCAGGGCTTTTTGGTCTTTGTAAGCTGAGATTCCCAGAGCCTTGTCAAGGAAAAGCAGCATTTCCTTCCTCTGCCTTTTCAGAGGCTTACCCAGCTTCAGCTCACTTTTGATAAATGGTCTCTGGGTTATTTCCAGCTCTGGTGAAGTTGGGTGCTTATGATTTCCAGTACCAGTGTTGTAATCAAATGTAGCCCTGTCTCCTGGCCATAAACTACCTGACAAAACATCGCGTGTGTTGTGTGCTTATTCTACCTATTTTAAGTTATTTGATATTTTATTTCAGCATGCTTCATTCTTCATTATTTGGATTTGGGTTTTGTTTAATTTTTTTAAGTTCTCATAATATTTGCCTTTTGAGATTATCAAGTTTTCAGTTTAGCCTGGGGATTGCATCCTATGTGGTTTTATGTAGCTGTGTACAATTTACAGTTGCATTTTTCAAAATTTTTTATTTTTTTATTACCAAATTTTATATTAGAATGGTTTTAATATATTCTTATTTAAAATTCATTCCTCATACATTTGGCCAGACCTTCAAGAGATTTAAATATATCTACAAAAATCAGTGACTGAGTGACTTGCACCACATGATAGTGTGGGCAGTTTGGAATTTTTATTTTCTGTTCTATGTAAATACTGAGAAATTAAACATTCTTCATTATTTACCTCATGCTAGCCCTTTCAGTGGCATTTGTTTGCACATATTTGCACAAGTTATTTGTGTGAATATCCACAGCAAACAGTTACAAAAAGGGACATGAATGAGCCCTTTTCTATTGGGATCTTCCCAGTATTTTTAGCACAAACTTTTGTTTGCTTGGAAGCAAAGCTTTTAACATGCCTGTTTGTAACTTGGTGGACTTCTGCAGCAGAGGGGAGCGTGAAGAGCACCCTACAATGCAGAGGTGCCTGCACCACGTGGCCTTCTAGGTGCTGACTGCTTTATAGGAACAGGTGCTCCAAAGAAAGTAATTTATCAAATTGCAGGGCAATATTGGTTATATTTATGTTGTTTAAAAGCTGGATTTTACACTTTACTTTGTTGCCTCCAAAATGGAGGGGGTAGAAGGAAAAGCTATGGAACAGGCTTTTTCTGCTCAAAGAATTTCTCAGTGACCCTATTGCTATTTGTCTTTGTTTCACTGCACTTCTTTCAAGCACCAGATTGCTGTTCCCTTAACACTACTTTACACTATTTCATTGTGCCATGTTACTTTCTGAGGAAAACCACCTTAGTTTTCAACCTTGCTGAGGTAGATATTTACAAGGACCTAAAATTCTTTGTAGTTGTTCTAAAATTCTTTGTATGTTGTCGTTTGCGTTAACTTGCTTATTTGTGGCTGATCAGGACAATAATCATAGAATGATTTGGGATAAAATGGACCTTAAAGATCATCTATTTCCAACCCCCTGCAATGGGCAGAGAGACGCCTCCCACTGAATTAGGTTGGTCAGAGCCTCATCCAACCTGGTGTTGAACACTTCTACGGATGAGGCATCTATGATTTCTCTGGGCAACCTGTTCCAGTGCCTCACCACCCTCATCATGAATTATTTCTTCCTAATATCTAATCTAAATCTCCCATCTTTCAACTTTAAACCTTCACCACTCGTTCTATTGCTGCACTCCCTGATAAAGAGCACATCCGCATCTTTCCTTTAGGCCCCCTTTTAAGTACTAGAAGGCTGCTAGAAGGTCTCACTTGAGTCTTCTCTTCTCCAGGCTGAACAACCGCAACTCTCTCAGCCTGTCCTCATATGGGAGGTGCTCCAGCCCTGTGATCATCTTAGTGGCACTCCTCTGGACTTCGGTCTAAGGGATCCATAATGGTGCCAGGGGCAGGAATATCTGTCATGCTTTAACTACTGCTGGGGTCCAAAATCCTTCATTTTGCCTGGAAGTAACACCTGTTCGGTAGAGTTGTCTTTTACGCACTCGGATGAAGTCCAAACAATGTTGGAACCCAGAAAAGTGAGGCCTTCTCTGGCATGGACGGTCTTCTAAAGTCAAGTAGACCTTTTAATGCAGTACTACAGCTTGAAGTACTTTCAGTCAGTTTCTAAATGAAATGAAAATATGAGATAAGATGAGGAAAATATTAAATATACATTTGCAGAACAGAGTGGAAAAACAGTTCTGGCAGTTTACATTTGTGCGTGAACCTGTCTGGCTATCAGGCAGTACCGTTCCTGTCAGTACAATGTGCTCTGTGATGAGCCAGGCTTATTGCGCTGTTTCTTGGGCTTTTCGTGGGCCAAGCGAATTATGCATCTGGGTTGGAACAACTTGGGTTGCTGAATGTCCTGCTTTTTCTTCTTGCGACACATAACATGCAAGTTCATTTTCCAGTACTGATGTTCTGTGGTATTAATAATAGCAGTGGGCTGCCGTTGTCCAGAGGTTACGCCACTTAGAATAATAAGCACTAGGCTCCTAATTACCTTGCATTATCTACAGTTTCTCATTTTTATTGTAATTCAATATAGACTGAGCAATACCACTCTGGCAAAATGCCATAATTACTCTGAAGTCTAGATTTTTATTTATTTATTCTTGCACTTAGAATCTTATCTTAAAGCTGACAAATGTGCTGTTTCTCAAAAAAAAATCTTTTATTTTTGAAAAAATGACCTTAGTTTGTCTTAAACAAAGCTTATGGTATTTTTCCTGTTCTTTTTACATCACTTAGTTCTTGAAAATGTTGACAGCTCAGCCAGATTATGGTTGATTATAAAGTCTCACATAATACTTTTAGAAACTGCTGAACTGTGTCTGTTACTGTTTGTATCTCTGAGTAACTGATATTGCTGTAATGTGCAAGTACTAGGTGGCACAGAAGTAATTACCCTTGTCTTTATATTGCAAGTTAAAATACTTTATTACTTAGGAATTGGTCTCTGAAATTATTTGAGTATACTCTTTCTACATTTTTATGGTCTTTGTGGGTGAGTATACAAATTAGCTTCTTTTAACTGAGAGATAAATATTAAGCAAAAATCTAGATACTCAGTAAGATACTGTTTTCCAGAAAACAGTCAAGGCTTACAGTAAAAATGGAAATTTTATCCCTAGTTCTGTGTACTCTCCAGGTTTTCCCCAGTCTTCCAGGGAAGTGTCGGTGGTCCAGAATTTTCAGAAATGAGAGACTGGCTATATCAGAATACCTGTACCGAAGTGTAAATAAAAGTTACAGACAGGCACCAGGTTAGCTTCTTATTTAATAGCATAATGAAATAAAATAGATGGGATTTCTAAGGTAAGAATGTCCTTGCCCTGTTCATCCTGGTGAGACAATGCAAAGCAGGCAGAGGAGGAGGGTTTGTCATGGAGGGAAGATGCGAACCAGGCAGAGATCACAAGGAGGGGAAGGGAGTGTTCTACCAAAAGGCAATCAAAAGCGCGTATCAGATGAACAGTCATTCCTCAGATATCAGAAGAGCAAAGGACCCCAAACCTAGTCCTTTTCTTCTCAACTTCTGTGTAATATGTGGTCAGATAATACTAAAGCTAAAGTCATTAATAAAATTGTTCTTTCTGTTTTCCTTTCAGTTATTTGCCACCTTCCATGCATGAATGGAGGCCAGTGCAGTTCTAGAGATAAATGCCAGTGCCCTCCTAATTACACTGGTAAACTTTGTCAGATCCCTGTGCAGACTGCCAATACTCCCAAACTGTACCATCACCCACAACAGGCGAACAAGGCTGTAGGATCACAAGTTATCCACTCTACTCACACTTTACCACTGACAATGTCTGGACAGCAAGGTGTAAAAGGTAATTTTTTCCATGATAAGTATTTTTCCCTTTGAAGTTGATTGTATTGACTCTTTGACCACTAATGATAGTGATCTGTCTACATAGTTCAAATATTAACACCACAACTTTAATCACAAGCCCACCAGAATGACTGGGAAGTATTTTGCTTGATGACTGAAACAGTAAGAAATGACAGTGCTATTGAAAAGTGTTTATAAGTAAATTTACTTCACTTTCAGTGGAATTTAATGCAGATTGCAGAGTCAAGGGGTAATGCCAGGGGCTTCTTCCAGGAGTGTAAACCTGTTCAAAAAGAGAAGGATTGTGGCTGAACCAGGTCTACAAATTGCAGTTTACCTAGATAGAAAGTTGCAGGTGATTCCATGGGTACTAGAGGAGGGAAGAGACAATGCTTTTCAATGTAATAAAATTTAAAGCTATGTAAAACTAAAAATACAATCTGTATTTATCTTTGTTATATCATTTGGTCGAATTCTAGAAGTTCATTTTGTGGTGAAGATAGGCCATGATATGATTCAGTCAATAACAATATCATAGTAAAAACTGGAAAACATTTCCTACTGGTGCTGTGAAGAAGGCAGAGGAAGCAGAAGAAGGCAGAAGATCAGGAACAAGAAAAGCTGTGAGGTTAATCAAATTTTGTCCAGTCAAAAAAACTTAAGTGAGCCTCAGGTTTCCATTTTCCCTAGTACTTTTTTGGTGTGGTAACAAGTTCTGATGGTCTTGAAGAGAAGTGTTGGATTTTTCTTTTGCGTGTCCTGTGACTCTGGGTTGCATTTTTTTGTGGGTGAGATCCCGCCCATATAGAATAACCCCTGCAATTCAATTTCACAACATATGAATTGTGTGAACTTTGTTTGTTTGAATTGTCAGATTGATTCTTTTTCTTGCTGAGGGTAATTTTACAATTACCTCTCCAAGATTGCTGCCTCTGAATGACAACAAAATATTATAGGGGAAAGACATGAGGCGTCTCAGTTGTTGCCTGAGACAACTAGTTACTGAGTAACATTGCTAACAGATGCCAAACTATTTATGTTTGTGGTAAATATAATCTAATGTAATAATTCTGTTTTCAGACATGGACATAGCCGTGAAGGAAGCGTTGACAGTATCCTCCTAGAAACACAATATTTTGTGAACACTTTTAAGTATCTGCTCCATTATTTCAATGGATTTGTTCTCTAGGGACTGCTACAGAATCCATTGGGAAATAGTTTCCACTGACATGTTGGAGTACTATTCCCTAGAGCTCCACAGAACTTTTCTGACTCAAAAAAACCCCAAAACACACAAAATAAAACCTCCAGTCCCCCGCCCCCCTGCCAACAACAACAAGAAGGGGAGGAGTGAGCAAATTAGAGAGTATAATTACCTAAACATTTAGCAGAGCAGAAATTTATTTCTGTGACTATTTACTTTGAGATCAAATTAGCTTAGACAATTAAAAAAAAAATAGGTATGATTGTTTTTCAGATTTAGCGTTGCTGTCCTAAAACACACAATAGATTTCTTACTGCTAAAATGTCTGACCTCTTGAATATTTTTATTCCTGACCCTCAAGTCCTCATCAGAAGCATCAGCAGTCACCATGTCTTTTCTTCTCTTTCAATGCCCAAATGAGGATGTTGGATTGTGGAGAGAGGAGTGTTTCATTTCTTTCAAGGAAAGAATAAAACAATTCGTCCTGAATTGGCTGGCAGAAACAAAAATTAATCTGCACATCTAGGCTGTGATCCAAGACCTGGAGAGCATTGTGGTGATAATACTAAATGGAAGGAGAAACTAGCCTAAATTTGAACATCTCTAGATGGAATGATAGATTAAACCAGAGCAATTCAATGATTTCTTTTGAGGGCTATTGTATTCTTTAGATTTATCAGCTGGAGAAGCTGGTGAAGGGATCCTTCTTTATACATAAAAAAGTATGATGCTAAGTTGGGGTGAGTTTTGTTATTTCCATAGCAAACTATGCTGTCTTGCTTTGCCCTGCAAAACAGTCTAGTATCCCAAGACAGACCTTACTGCTGCTTCTTGTAACACTGAATCTTTTCCTTGTGAATTTACCGGTAACAGAACTCACATAGAATAAATTTTGCTTGAAGGTTGTTTTCTGCTGCAGGCGACATCTGAAGAGCCATTAGGGCCCTGCAGCTATATTGCGCTGACTTTCTACTACCTTATTCCTGACATTTCTGTCTGCAGTGTGTTGGGAGACTTTCATAAGCAAAGCAATGCAGGACAGATTAAAATAAACGTCTTTTTTGTTTTTTAAGGAATTCCTTTGTGAGACTAATTAGTACTGAAATATGCCTAGAGAAATGTTAATACTTGGGAAAAAAACCCAAAAGTAATTTCTACAAAATAATGTCATTTTAAAGTAGCTAAAATAAAGGAAATATGCTTCCTGGGAAATGAAACTGTGAGGTTGAAATTTGTAAATAAGAACTGAAAATGTCTAATAAAGTTCAAAGGAGCAGTCTGTCCTCATGGAAGCAAGTAGGTGATTTGGAAGATTCAACAATTCAGTATGCATTGTAGAGAAAGTATGTCAATTGATATTTTTTGGTTCTTTATGTTTGGAAGGGGTGTTACATCTAATAGATTGGCTGGCCTCAAGTAGTCTGTGCAGTGCTTGCTGAAGAGAGGAACCTAACCAGACACAATAAATGCTAATTTCATTATGTAATTTACAATCTACGAATTATTTTATGCACCTCTACTCCATGCTCCCTCCCCCAGTAATTTGAGTTACATGTTTAAAGGACATTTTGTTTTAAGAAGCCTTGAGGCTCATAAACAGTTTCTGTGCACATTACGTTATCGGAGGGTCTCAGTCTATATATCCAGACTTAAAATTACAACTGTATTTAAAAATGGAAATATCTGAAAAACATTTCCTCCCTCTTTATCTGCTAAATCCTGAATCTGGAGTTCAGTGAAGGGAGTGGTGGTTTTAGACGGTTGAGGTGCTGGCAACTGTTGCAGGGGCAAACTCAGGACTTGGCAGGTCTATAAAGGTGAAGGGATAAAATCTGAAGCTTTTTCTGTGTCCAGAGAAAAATGATGGATCTGAAAAAGAAAATAACGCTTACAATATATCCAAAAATAACCCAGTAGAATTTGAATTCTGGAACTTTGAATAAGATTCTTATTATACAGTATGACCACAAATATTAGTGTCACACCACTCAATCTGGACATCCATATTTATGTAGCAGTCTTTACAATCCTATAAAGTCATTCTTTCCTTTGTGAAGAGTTTTCATTTTCTTGCTTTGTTAATGAGACTGTGCATTCTTTCAGCCTTCCCTCTAAACCCTAAATTTGGGCTTCATTTATATTTCAGTCACTTTAAGGCATTCTGTAAAAATTCAAAGGTACAAAAAAGAATTGTCTTAGAGATGCTTATCACACCTTTTTTTGCATAATTTATTACCAAGTTTTCTCACTTGTTTTTCCTTCCCTTATTTTAGTGAAGTTCCCTCCTAACATAGTGAATATACATGTGAAACATCCTCCTGAAGCCTCAGTTCAGATCCATCAAGTTTCAAGAATTGACAGCACATCGACAGGACAAAAAGCAAAAGTACCTCAGCCAGGACATCCACAGGTCTCTTACCAAGGTCTTCCATATCAGAAGACCCAGAAAGGACATACTACTTACACAAATCAACAACCCATTCCTCATATGTTTCCTGTTTCAGTTAAAACTCAGCTTGGACGCTGCTTCCAGGAGACTATTGGGACACAGGTAAGAAATGCTTCTTAAGACTTTTGAGACAGGTAGCTTTAAAACAATATTATGAAAGAATGAAGAAATTTTTCACCAATCATCAGGAAAGGACGTACTCAACATTCTATTCTAAAAGAAAACTATTTTAAGTATGTGATTTTTTTACAAAATAACATTTTCCTGAACCTCCTTTTCCTTCCGGTTCATATCTTTATTTTCTGCAGACTTGGACCCCTGACATTCTGATTTCAGTTATTCTATACACAACTTCTCCATTTATAAGCTTTTTCTCCAAATAAAAAAAAAAGATACTCTAAATTCTAGTTCCTTCTCTCCTAACTGAACAACTGAGATTACACTAGCTTCCACAGCTTGTTCTTTGCTTTAATGAGTCTTTTTTCATGTGCATCTCAACAGCTGGTGTTTTTCAAGGAGCTGCGTTTTTCATTGAAATCCATATTCAAGAACTTCGTATGTTTTACACTACTGTGGGCTAATGTTTTTAATCTATGGAAATGTGACCATTGTATCAGACCATGAAAGCCAACTGAGTGTTTGCTAGAGCATTAAAACCTTAGATCAGTTTAAAATAATACAATCACATCAGGTTTTTACATATGACCATTCAAAATTACATATCTTCTTTCAGCTCTTCAAAGCACTGTAATGAGCAACACAGCATTATCATTTTTTGCATATTTGCATTTATACACAAATATACATTGAGAGGAAAAAAGCACATGTGGAGACATTGTAAAAAAATCAGTAAGACCCTATTACTTATTGCTTATCACCTTGCTGAAATTTAACTTTTCAGACTGAATTTTTTCCTGCTCGACATGTGCCTCAGGCTGAATTTTTTTGAGAGGTTTCTGAAAATCACTCACTTGTTTTGAGGGATGATGTTAGAGAAGGAATATGCTGTTTTACTCAGGCTGTAAATTATCACTGTTTCATTGAAGATTTGTATCATCTGCATGCTTTGAAGTGAAACTTAAATTTATCATAAAGGTCACTCTGCTTTTGGTCCTTCCAAGAACACGCACCCAAAATTAGCAAGTGTTCAAGCATCAAAATATATATATATATTCCACAGTTACTTGTTAGATATTGTCAACAAAATTCTGCAAAGATTTCATCTGCAGACAGCATGGTCTGCCTTCCCCTCAAAGGGACGGTAAATGTCCTTTACAGGTATTTCTTCCAGCTGTCAGTGAATGCTGTGATGCCCAATGTTAGAGCTGACAGCAAGGAAATTGCTCCCAGGCAGCACAAACAAACAAACAAACAAGAAGAGACCTCATTCACAGAGGAGCAAGGAGCTTTGGAGGAGATCAGTGATGGGGGACAGATAGGAGGAGAAGCAAGATGGAATCAGAAGCAGAGTGAGGGTAATATTCGTGACAGATCCCAAGGTAATGATTTCAGTTACCTTTCAGAACTTCAAACTGAAATCACAGTTCCTTAGTGTTGGACATTCTCTGTCATCTCCGAAGAACTTTTCCTGTGAAATATTTTTCTCCTTTAAGTGATTGGCTTCTGTAGAGTATCGTAGCATTCCTACTAATGACAGAACTAACTCTAGTTTCATGACTCATTGCTGTGGAAGTGAAGATCCTCAACCCTGCTAAAGCTAGGATGAGGGTGTTTTAAAATAATTAATTCTGAAAAACACTGTGGAAGAAGTAGATTTAAGTTTTGTCATGCCCCCAAACTTTTCTAGAAGACTGGAGTTATATTTGCATATGAAACATTGAAGGCTAGTATTCACGAATTGTTGAATGCTTGATTTGGGATTACACTGTTAATTTATCCTCTTCATGCTTGTCAGCTTCAGGAATAATAAAATCTTGAATTTGTTCTTTGTCAAATGTTGAAACACATGTTCAAATGAAAGTCTATGAATTTTACATGACAAAATGAAACGTTATTTGCACTCCTATATAGGAGAAGACAAAATTCCTTCCTTGATCTTACACTTGGCAGTGTGTGCTGCATCTTCTCTCTCTTACCTGCTACACTGGTTAAACTTCCTATCTGTTTTTTTTCTGCTGTGTGCATGAGTGAGACATTTCAAATCACATATTCAAAACTCGCACTATGCTATACATGCCCATCACGTTACAGTGGTTTTAAAACTAAAGCTTAGTCATCAGTCACCAGAAAACAGTAACATGCTCCTTTTAAAGCGGGAGAAAAGGGGAAGCACACTTGTATTGCCCTCTAAATGCTTACTTTCCAATTTTTATGATTTTTTTCAGTGTTCCACCAGAAAAATGTCTTTGCAGTACTCTCAAGAAGGGGTAGTGCCTCATGGTTTAGAATAATATGTTTTCATTTCTTATAAATGTCATTGATCCCTTCAGAGTCAGTCTTGGACACGAGTATAGTAAGAATTTCAGAGGCCTTTTCTTATTTAATTTAATGGTTCAGTTTAGAATTGGAGTTCTAGGGTGGCGTTTTGTAGAGCATTTATTTAAGGTCTTACCATCAATACAGGTTTAAGTGACTCATTCATCTTTCAAGTTTGAACCTGAAATGTTAATGTATTTCTCTTACAGTCAGGCAATGCATATCATTTGTTTGTGTGTTAAATAGACCTTGAACTGGAAAAGAAACCTAATTTTATTTTTTTTTACTCTTAAATAGATCTATTCTAAAAGAAGCTGGTTTTACATTTCTTTGATATTTGCTTTGCTAAATATGAGAGTTCTTTTTATTTGTTCAGGCGAGCTGCTAAACTGAGCTTTCCCTTTTAGTAGCAATGTGTTACAAGTACTTTTCTGGAGTTTAGGCTGGGTAATTTTGGTACCCTTACTTTTTCCAACAGTCATCAGTGTTTATACATTTTTTTGCAGGGTGGATTGTATATTTGGCTTCAGAATTGTTTTATTAAATATGGTGGGATCAGAGGTGACTTTACTGTCTGTAGAGCAGATTGATGGAAGAATATGTGTGTGGCCTCTCGCAGGCAAATCAAACAAGTTAATAAAGACTTTGCTGAACTTACTTCCAGTCCAGACTAAAAGTGCAGGATAAAAACAGTATCAAAATCTGTGCTGTGGTTTTGTGTGTAACCTCTACTATTCTGTGCTTCCCTCCATCTCTTGTTCTCTCTGTCTTTTTCCTTGAATTTCAGCTGGTCTTTCAATTGTAAGTCCTCTCTGATTTTAATTCTTTGGTTTTCTTTCACAGTCTTCGGCAGAATATGTTTCATCTCCGAACACATTCTTTATTCTTCCTCACCTCACCTTAGTTAAATTCCTTTAATATATCTCATTTAAAAACAGTAATCCTGGAAAATAGTAGGATAGGTGCTATACTCAAATCCCAAGACAGCCAGGGCATATTTTCTGCAGTGTGAAGAGCACATACTGCTAAAGTTAGCAACTGGAGCCACCCTGAATCAGTACTTGGAAGGCATATGACACAGATAGTTGAAGAATCTGGTCATATTCTCAGGTCTCCAATCATTCCTAATTAACAACACAGAAGTTCTTCTATACCTCCTACTCACTGAATTGCCTATACTGTCTTAAGTGACTATAACCATGAGCAAAGGGTAGTAGAAGACTTGCCAAAGATATCAGTCTACAAACTTAGAAGGACAGGAGGAGAGAGATAGGGGCTAGAGGAATAAAATTCCTAGTTTAATTAGGATAGCTAAATAAAGATACATGTTTTCATTAATACATATACATATTCATGTGATGCATAATTGTGACTGTTTCCTGAAATGTTCTCAGCATTGTGAGATAAAGTGGAAAGAGCAACTATAAAAGTAGTATTAATATTTCAATTTTTAAACAGTAAAATAGAGAGCAAATAGTGTTCTGTATGGTTCTCTTTCTACTCAAGTCAGTTCACTTTTCCTGACTGCCTCTATTGTCTCTGAGTGGAACATCTAGCAGTTATTTCTCTTCACTGAGATATTAACGATTGTTGCTCCAGGACAGCTTACTATGTTACATGATAGCTTACTATGTTGTGTTTCATACAAAAGTAGTGGTTCATCAAATGCTTTCCTACTACCAAAAATATTTTTGCAGTATATATCATAAACTAGCAGTTAAGCTGCAGGCCAGAAACTTATTGTCGGCATAAAAATATAGGAAACAAACCTTTACCTAAACTGGTTATACAGAAAATGGTCTTGGGAAAATAAAGACTCAAAGTTGGGAAACAGATACAATGGAAGCAGTAGGACTAAAGTCCCACTTAAGATGGAGAACAGTAGATTTATGGAGAGCACTGTATGTTACACTGCTGAAGACCGGACATGGTGTCCTACAAGGTCCTTTACAGCCATGTAGTCCTGTGTTTCTGAAATCCAAGGAGTCAGTTGTGTTAGACCACTTATTCTCTTAAGTCCTATTTAAAAGGCAAGCAAATAAGGAAGATTATATTTCTCTTCTTTAATTCCTCCTCTTCAGCTGCTTTTAATTTTAATTCTAATAAAAATGCCTTTTATTGTGACACAGAATATCCTGTTACTTCTCAAAATGCTTTTACAGTGTCAGTGGTGCACTTAGTAAGGATTGTGTGGTAATCTCAAGTCCTGTTAATTTTGCATATGATTACTTTGCATTTAAATCAAGAAAATAATGCAAAATGCCTGCTATCTGTCAAAATTCAAATAAACAGAATCAACTACTGTTTTCTTTTTCCCCTTAAGATCACTTTGAATTGTCGACTGAGTATATTCATGTGTTTTCCAATGGTTACTGCATTTCAGTACTTTGGCTAAAAAGCCTTTTTTCTCAAAATTGATTTGGTCTCTGTTTTGCTTAACTGTAAAGAGGGAGGCATTTTTTGCAAAGCAGCAAGAAATTGGAGAAGCTGATATTTCCAAATTTCTCCAAAGCAGTCTTTTTCTTACTAGATTCACAAGTAATGCTGTTCTCTTCAGCAGATATTTTTGAGTGTCGGTTTTACCGAAGATGACTTATATAATTTAAAACCAAAATAAAAAAGACTTGTTATTCTTAAGAGAGACAGATATTGAAGTTGTTCACCTGGCTGAAGGCAACATATGCCAAAATATCCAGAAGAGAAGCTTGACTGAGAAGTCATGTCTACCCATGCTTGTTCATCACTCCCTGTACTTCAGTTGTGCTGGTGTAGCTAGTGAGAGGAGCTGGACTGCTTTCTAAAGTGATCACTGAATTTAAAATATACTGTATTCTGATCCTCCCTTTTTGTTGAGGTGTTTTAAACTTAGGTCAGTTCCAGCTTACAGGGTTTGGGAGATATCTTCCACTCTTTGCTTGTCACTTGTTAGCTGAATTTTGCTTTGTGCTTCTCTTGCAAAGTACTTTGAAAGGTGTTGCAGAAAAGATCTGTACTTGTTACGGCTCTCTTTGGGAGGATGCATGAATAAGAGTTGTTCTGGTATTGTGAAGTGAAAGATGATGTGTTATAATACACCATTTTGGAAAAATCATGTTGAAGAAAAACAAAATATACCACCTATAGCAGACAAAACAAGTGTATTGAGATATATTTTTTTAAAAAAATAAATTAAGCTACATAACATTCATGGTAAATACTAGCACTAAAGACTTTATTGAAAGCTATAAGAGCTATCCATTTCTTTTGGTTTGAGCACCATCCTGTTCTCTGCTGTAAGAGTTGGTAGAATACAAAATAAGCCAAATGATAGGTGGCAGCTGGGAAAAGTCAGAAAATGTCAACATCTTATCATGATAAGAATTGTGGCTGCAAATCATTTAGCACTTACTTTATTCACGGAAGGGTATACACTGATTGTGTACTTAACTTCGTGAATATACATAAAGTTTTTAGGAACTGAGGTTAGATCACTGGTTTTTTTCACAATGAGAACTATTAAACAAAAGCATCAAAGTTTTTGAGTTAGAAATTGGAGCAGTAAAATGTGTTGATAGCTCTTAATGCATCATTTAGCATATCAGTACTACTGATGCAATACAGTTGTAGTGTATGTAGTCTGGAGGCGATAATAGTAAGATGCTAGTTGAGGTTATTCATTCAACTGTATAACTATACCTGTTGAACTTCCGATTTCACGAAGCATTTCCTATGGAGATACATTTCAGGTATTTTCATTTTTTGACAGGCATATGAAATGAGCTTCCCTATTTCTATTCTTTAGGCAGGAAGAATTAGAGAAGTAAAATTCTGTGCTTCATACTGGTGCTTTTTCTCTTAGAACACTTTTGAAACCTTTTTTCTTTAGAATAGTCTTAAAAATACCATGTCATAAAATAACCGTCTGGAATTCCTTGAAGCTTATGGTTTGGCTTCTGAAGTTTTTAAACAAATAGACTGTCAGAAAGCAGTGTGGATTCATTTCCAGGATTAATGATTCATTCACAATAGATTCCTTGCAAGATCAATACCCTGAAATATCAGAAGATTAAAGATATATTGCATACCAAAAGCACCAAACATTGTTTTAATTACTCATATAGAAGAAAGCTGGATAATTTTTACTTGCGTATGAAGAATGTTCTGCTCAAGCCAAAACAAATTCTTTACCAGTTCTTTTAGAAAGTCTGGAAGTATTTAAGTTTCTCTCTTCTGCTTATGAGACAATGCCTTGTTAGTGAGCCAGTGCTGCATTGGATAATACTCTTCATCTGTAACAACCTGTCATTCAGCTGGTCAGTAAGCTTATTACGTATGCTTGTTAATTGTTTCAGTAATATGGTTTATTAAATTTGAGGTTTCCTACTTTGTTTGTCGCGCCTATAGAGAAAAAAAAAAAAAAGAAGCAACAATCCAAGGTCTGTGCCTGTTGAAGAGTTTACAGAAAGTTAAACAGTGTATCCATTCACTACTGCTATTGTGGTATGTGAAATACAGTATTTTGAGCTGGATCCCAGAGTCATTAGCTATTAACTCAGGCAAAGCACCTATCGATTTCAATCATAGTTAATCATGTGACACTCCTTTATTTATGCCTGTATTGTGGTTTTAAATAACATCTCGTGACAGGGATTTATAGATGGGTCACACAGGAGTGAGTCCCAGGAAATGTTGTGGTCCCTTGGCCAGAATGCGTTTGCCCTGAGACTAATTGCCAGACTAGGTCCTCTGCTGCACTTTACAGGGAGCTGAATAAATTCCTTCTGCTGCCTTAGGAAAGGGATTTTGAGGATATTATCCTTCCTTTTCCCTGGCATTGGAAAACACATGAAACTCTGGTGGCAGCACACAACTCAAGTGCTGTTAGCATTCCAAGACTGTGGAGATGGGGCAGAGGCAGAAATCTGGACAGATGAACAAAGAGGTGATGTGGCTTGGGGTGGCCTTTGTGCACCAGCACAGGGTCAGCCAGAATTTCAGTCTACCAGTGGGAATATTCAGTACTTCCTTCAGTTATATAAAATATTGGCATAGAAGCCCAGGCACGCATGGAGAAAAATATGTGGATTTGAAACAATACTTTCAGTGTCTGGGAGTGCTTTACCCAGGAAGAACTTTGTTTTATAGCAGTACCATGTGTGCCTCATACTGCTGCTACTGCTGAGCCCCTTTCAGCACAGTTGAGCTCTTTATACTGATACTTCATGACTTCTTTGCCTTCTGAACCAGTAAGAATTATCTCCAAATCATAAGCTTGTGACAGAGGTATCATTCATGAAAATCGGTTCTCTTTTCCAGAAGCCCTCAGGAATACAGGCTAGATGAGTTTAAAATGTGTGTGGATGATGGATAGAAAAGTGTAAACCTAAGCTGAGGGAATGGCATCTTCATGCGTAGTGCAAGTTTTGTGCTTGTGTTTAGCTACCCTGCTTATTTTAGGCTTGTACTTATTTGTTGGAGTTTTGCTGAATGGTGAGACAAACTAAAAATAGTTATGGATTCCCCCAAGTGACTTTTCCAGTTACTTGTGACTCAGAGACTGGAACAGACTGTCTTAAGAACTAATGAGGAGTTCTCAGTAGTAGGAAGTGGGTAAGACTTTTGAAATGGATAGAAATTACCTAAAATTTTTTTGAGACCTGCAGAAACAGTTTCAGTTCATTGATGCTTAGGGCTTGGGAAAGGGAGGAACATCTTAAGAAACTGTAGCTGGCTAGGAAACACTTTGTGCAATGCCATGAGTGTTGGAAGTATCTGAAGTGTTATTAGATGTACCAGAGAAATCAGGGTTTATTAGTCATAGAACTCTCTGTTTCTGCTTTGCTAAGAACTTTGCAGAGCAGTCATTTTTTCTGATGCATAGGTCAAAAATTACACAGATCTTACACCACTAGGAGCCCCATGTGGCAGTTACTTTTCCTTGCTGGCCAGTTTCTACAATGATCTGGACATAAACCAAATTATCATTGATTCTTCAAGCTTTAATTCACCATAGAGGCAATGGAAGCAGCAGCTTTAATCATTGCCAGTTTTTACTGACAGGACTACAAACTACAGTTGCCAGATGACTCAGGCTTTGGCATCCTTATTTTTACTCATGGTTTTTATATGGAAATTTGAAAAAGTTAGGACTACGGAGATCATGATTTTCAATAGAGCGCAAATGCTATAGCACCACACCTAAATTATAAGCGGGCTTCAGTTCATTTTCTTCCTCCTTTTCTTAATTCTTTGGTGTTTTTGTTTTATATGCTTTTAATTTACTACTATTAAATAACAGCTTTTATGTTCCGGGTGGCATGTTGGTTCTCATGTTAGTGGAGTCTTGCCTGGACACACACGAGCTGCTGGGATGTATGTTTGAAGCTTGTGACCTTGCAGAGGAACACTAATGTGCCTCACTGCCCGAATGCTCCATTTCTGAGATCATAAGGGGAGGTGCAGCACCAGTCTTGATTCGTCCCACTTCTTTTTGGAGAGAGAAGAGTTGTAAAACTGAGGCACAAGGCAGGGAGAAGAGTTGAGTGCAAACTGATTTATCTGATTCTCAGTAACAGCAACATTATACAGCTTTAGTAAATGGCTTCTCTGTCTTTGAGGA